>NC_141685.1:1947717490-1950117490 GCF_964263255.1 Lissotriton vulgaris | reverse complement strand
GACTTTGTTATTAAATTTCTTGTCAGCCTATAGATATGATTGCACCCCTGCCCCAGAGATGATAATCCTGGGTGATTTTAACATCCACCCCTGCGAGGGAGATTGTCTTAATGATAGATATGGGGACCTACCAACAAAAGCCATTCCCCATTTCGTGCACACAATGGAGGGTGAGTGTCTCGAGTCTCTCTTAGCGAATCTAAACTTATTTGAACTTGATCAAAGTAAGAAGGATCCCAGAGCCCCAACTTTTGTGGGCAAAGATGCCAACACCATCATAGATTTTATTTTTGTATCTTCTGGGGTTTTGGCAAAGGCACGCGAGTACATGGTGGTCACCGCTAGTTTCAGTGATCACAATCATGTTCTCTTGTTGCTGGATCTAGATTGCTTTCGGACCCGTATATCGACAGACGTGGTAGCCCCAAAGGATTTGAAGACTAAAGACCAGGGAAGGCGACTAAAATGGGAGCAAGTAGTTCCCGAACAATTCTTCCAGTTACTCGCCCAAGAGTCCGAAGCCAACATGGCAGTGTGTCTGGATCCAACTGCCCGGGGACCTGAGGTCGTGGCTGCCTACGAGGAGATTTGTGCAAGGATCTCCAAGAATTTGGAGTTAAGGTCTGCTGGGCAAAGGAACAAGAAAACATATAAATGGTTTAACAAAGAATGCTCGCAGAAACACACTGCCCTGCTGAAAGCCCTAAAACAAAAACCTAGGGACAGGCTTTTAGAGTCTAATCTAAGGAAGGACTATAAAATCGCAGTCCTCAATCGTAAATCTCAAATTAAGGAGGAAGCGTGGGAAAACCTATTATCTTTGGATGTTTTGCGAGATAGCAAAAAGTTCTGGGCCACTGTTAACCAGCCTTTTTTTTCCGAAGATGGAAAAACTGACTTGGATTGTGTGATAGAAGATGGCAGATGGTTAGGCCACTTCGAAAATATTTATGAATCCACAGCATCTGGTTCACCTGATAGTGCCCATGACTCCCCCAACTTGGTAATGGAATTCAGCACTTTGGAGGTCGAAAGGGCGATTAAAGACACAAGTAAACACAAAGCCCCGGGCCCTGACGGGGTCCCTGCAGATCTCTATATCCAATACCCTCAATTTTGGTCAAAGATATTAACGAACGTTTTTAACGCTATACCCACAGGTGGCTTCCCTTCCTCTTGGTTCACCTCCATCATCGTGCCTATATTCAAGAAGGGGAACAGGGGGGATCCGGCCTGCTACAGGCCAATCTCCTTGCTGGATTCTGCCGTCAAGATCTTGGGCAGAGTCATCTTGCAAAGGCTCGGGGATTGGCTTGAGGAGAGCGGGATCCTGTCGGACCTACAATATGGCTTCAGGGCACACAGAGGGACTATGGACCAGTGTCTTAACCTTCACCTTATTATTAGTAAGTACACTGTGGTGAAGGGGGGGCTTCTTTACTTAGGTTTTATGGATCTATCATCCGCCTTTGATTTGGTCAACCGCTCAAAACTGTGGATTATTTTGCATAATATGGGTTTGGACACAACTCTGGTCAATTTTTTACACGATCTTCATTTAAATTTGTATGCTTCTGTTAGGGTGAACAGGGATGGGAGGTGCACAGCGAAGTTTAAGTCCGGGAGAGGTGTTAGACAAGGTTGTATCCTGGCACCTCTCCTTTTCACACTGTACATCAACTCCCTGGGGAAATCATTGAACTCAGTCACCCCGGATATTCCACGTATGGGGGGGGGGTACCTATCCCGGTCCTCCTCTACGCGGACGACGCTGTCCTCTTAGCTCAGACTGGCACGGGCCTCCAAAAACTACTAGATCATTTTGGCCTCTTTATGGAAGCATTGGACCTTAAGATCAACACTGACAAATCTCATGTCATGGTTACTGGTTCGCGAAAGAAACATACGAAGATCAGGTCCTTTAGCAGCTCACCAATCTCCTTTAACAGCTCACCAATCTCCAGGGTCCCTTTCTTTTGCTACTTGGGCGTCACTTTTGACGAGAAAGGAACGTGGGGCGCACAAATGAGGCTAAAACAGAACGGAGTTACCAGATCCACCACAGCCCTTCTACATTTCGCCAAAAGATTGGGCTCAAGACCCATGGAAGCCATGACGCGTATCTACAAAGCTAAATGTCTGGCAATTGCTTCCTATGGAGCCGCCATATGGGGCTATGTTGCAAGCCCAGGTATTCAAATCGCAGAAAACAACTTCATACGAGCCTTGCTATCTCTCCCAAAATCATCCCCTATACATACAATTCACAATGAGATAGGCCTGGGTCACGTCACTGACCTCCTAAAAATGTCCCCAGTGTTATGCTGGGTTAAAACCTGGACAAATGAGGAAATCAGCCTAAATCATTGTATTCTGAAAGACTGTATGTCTCTGGACAAAGCCGATAACATCCCGTGGCTGGCATATGTTAGAGCGGCATGCGCGAGGCTAGGACGTCCAGAAATGTACTCTCTGCCACATAATTTAAAAAAAGAGGATATAAAATGGGTTAAACTGCATTTCCAAAATTTGTTGGAGGGTGAAAGGGAAATGGTTGAACTTGGCAAACCGATGGTACGTTCACTCTTCCAACTTTCTTCAACTACAGCCATGGAACCTTATCTGAAATATGTCACCAAGCCCTATCATCGCTTTTTACTTATAAGGTTCAGGTTCAACCTAATACACCTTGTGCTTGGCTCGCAGTCAAAGTGGGGCTCACCAGAAAACTTACCCCCCTGTTCCTGTGATTGTTTTTCTATACAGGACACCCTTCACTTAGTTATGCTCTGCGAACATTACCTGGTGGCTCGGAAAAAATTCCTGGTCCCTATCCTGAAAGATCTGAACTTTGTCCAGGTTCGGCCAGCTTTACTATATTTACAGATGCTGAGCTCGGTACAGGTCACATATGGGGTTGCCTGTTTTCTGGTAGCAGCTGCCAGACAAAATAAATTAAGATCTGCTGCCACTATGAATCACCTAAATTGATATTTGCTGAAATGGACACTTACCACACCTATCTTTCTTTTTTAAACTTGGTAAATTTTTAACAAATAATCTTTACTGTGTTCTTATGAAGGAGTTGCAATCTTTTTTTCATACATGTTTAATTGTATTTTAACTTGGTATCATGTACGATGTTCTGCTTTTATGGTTTTAATTAACCGAATAAAGTTTCTTTGACGGACTGACTGAGTGAGTTCTATTGGATATATTGAGAGATGAGTGTAGTAGACAGGGTGGCACTAATCCATCCAAGTTACACCCAACTCACACCCAGTTGATGCAAAATGGTGCAAAGCAGCATAAAGCACCAGTTATACTGCGAAAGGGGCCCATTTCCTGCACAAAATACTTTTTTTATGCTAGAAAGTAAATGCCCTTGCAAGATTTTGCACTGCTTTTCATCACTTTTGCACAGATTTGCCCCAGCATGAGCCCTCAGTAAATCTGGTGCCAAGCTTCTGTTAATCATGCTTGGCTGTTGGATTAGAAAATTAAGCAGATTTTTATGAGCAGCGTTCTAAAGGTAGGAACTTTAACTGTCCCATTCACTTTACCAGGGCCCTTTTAAGGTGGTGTCCTGGGCAATAGCCCACTCTGCATACCTTAAAACGTCTCTTGTCAAACTTGGGCCAGACCATAGCAATACTCTGGCAGCCCAGACCTGGCCAAGCTCGACTGTCAAAACCGGGCTTAGCTCACCAGGGGGCATATTATCAAGGGGGTTTATCTCCGCTTTTTTGGCTTTAAAAGCCAAGAAAGCGGAGATAAAATTATCTCCCTATTACCTAGCTGTCGCTAACACCAGTTAGCGACAGCTAGTAGGAGATAGCGACCATCTTGGGCCCCACTTTGCATGTCAGTGATATTTATCACTAATGACATGCAAAGTGGGCGTGCCAAGATGTTAGTGACTGAAAACAGTCGCTAACATCGCTATCTCCTATTACCAACTTTTGGAGATATTCGGGCTAAGCGCGAATATCTCCAAAAGCTAACACCTGCCCTGAGCAGTTCTTAGCCATGTTATCCAATGGGTGGTGGATAACATGGCTAAGAGCATTAGCTCGGTAATGCATGAATATCGCTGACTTTTCAGCGATATTTATGCTTTGCAGCGATTTTTATCGCATTTGCGGTAAACCTTGGTAATACCAAGGTTTATTTGCGGTAAAAATCGCCGCAGCTCAGCGGTAAATTTTTGTCTCTAACCAAGCAATAGCGATAATTATCGCTATTGCTTGGTAATATGCCCCCTAGACTCTTAGAGCTCCAGGTGAGGGCACAACCAGGTACTCTGGGTCCCAGGCCAGTCCCTGCCTCCCGTGATCCAGGCTGCACGCGCCATAGGTGGACAAGGAGTGCTGCCCAGGCAGGCTGAGGCCAGGAAGAGCTTATCAAGCAGGGTACACTCGGGACCAGGAGAGCTCAAGGCAGAGTTAGGAGAGGGAGGGAATGCTGGGTGAGCTGTAGGGTGCCCAGTGAGAGGCGTGTCCTGCTGAGAGAGGAGGAGGGGATGTTGGTCTTTATGTACCTGATATTTCAGTAGACAGTACAAGCCGCGTTGGGCTTCACCTCAGTTCTCTGGTATTTGAGATGGGCCAAACCAGCCTAGAGGACCCTTATGCCGCCTTTTACTCAAGAGGGCTTTGTGGAGAAGGTTGGGATAGAGAATATTTCTACTGGACTGGGGCTCAACTTAGAATGTTCCCTGAATAATTTACACCAGATCATAAGCATTTCCATTTGTAGAGCTCACAGGCAGGCTGGCTGGGCTTTGTATGCAGCCATTTTAAGGACTTCTGAAAGTTAACTTTTATGATCTCTTTAATGTTTCATGGTCACGATGCCACCATTTTCAGTTTTTCTCTTCTCGCCCAATTCCAGTGCTTAAATGGCTGGGTGAAAGATATGCCTGTGACAAGTGGGTGGGAGTTTATCTCAGGAGACAGACTAGCACTGCTGACAGTCTGCTGTCTCACGTCGATCACGAGCGTCACAGCCGAGCCCTTTCACTCGCAGTCAGATAGGTAGATGCACGAGTGCACGTGGGCCCATCAGAACGGGGAGGAAGGACTAGGACAAGTGAGTCATTCTTCCCCAGCCCTCACGCTTTTTAGAAGCCCAACCCCATACTCATGATGCAACATATTTATTTATAGATTTTAGAAACCAGACATCCATCTTTATGATAAGACAGCTAACAGTGCCAGTAACAGGAACAGGGGTCTCTTTTCCCCTACATTAAAAGTTTGTAAACTTTGAAAGTCAGGAGCTTCTCTTGCGAAAGGCCTGCCTCCAATATGATTGGCCTGGGCCTATAAGTAAATCTGACATGCAGAGTGCGTATGCAGCAAGCCTCCAGAGTGGCATGTCACAGCGAAAAGAGTACAGCCTCTTGGAATTCATTCTGAAGCACAGTCACTTAGGCGGGACACCAAACTCACTGCAGGGGCACCCACAAAGAGATCTAAGTATCTGACGCCTCTATGTTACTCAACACACTCCTCGCTAGGGTTCTCACCTTGCCGTGTTTTGTTTCTATGCCAATAAAAAACATGGCAAAACTAGTGTAAGGAGGTATTTTACATTTGAAATATAAACCTAAATCAACAATCACACGGAGAAAAAAAGTTACAAAAAATGTAAGGCAGTCTAACTAATTTATAAATGATTATTGAAGCAAACAGATGGATATTTGCCATGGTGCAAAATATTACTGAGAATTTCTTTTTCACCGAGCAGCGCTTGACCCTAACCACAATAAACAGCTGCGTTAATACAAATAGGTACTATGGGGCATATTACCAACAACTAGCGAAAATTATCGCTAAATAGGCTTCACAACAATTTTTCTAACGCCAAGCATTGCCGGATTTTATCGCTGAGATAACGTGCTATTAGCAACGTTTATCTCAAAAGTGATAAAATACCTGGAGACAGTGGTGAAATGCATGAATATCGCTGAGAATACAGGGATATTCACGCATTAGCGACAAAATGCTCTTAGCCATGTTATCCACCTCCCATTGGCTAACATGGCTAAGAACTGGTCTGGGCAGGTGTTAGTATTTGGAGATATTCGCGCTTAGCGCAAATATTTCCATTGCTATGCCTGCCTTGCTAATAGGCGATAGCGATGTTAGCGACTGAAAGCAGTTTGGGTACGCCCACTTTGCATGTCATTAGCGATAAATATCGCTTACATGCAAAGCGGGCCCCAAACTGCTCGCTATCGCCTACAAGCTGTCGCAACTGCTGTTAGCGAAAGCTTGCTAATAGGGCGATAGAATTAGCGGCGAAAATTGCCTATCGCCCCCCCTTGATAATATGCCCCTATATTTTTTCAGTGAAAGATGCCAACTCTATCCGCCACCTGTTTTCTACATGCACTGTGCACTGTTGGGGCGATGTGTGACATCAGTCGCTAACTGTGATCAGGTGATTCCATTCTAAAAGTGTCTGGGATAAAGGGACACATCCACCTTGAAAATAAGGCTCTATGCTTTTCAGTGTGTATTTGTTTTTCATTTTATGGTGTGCTTGAAGACGTACCTCACACATCCTAAAATGATGTTTTCTCGATGGTAGCAAACAGATCTAGCCAGGCCTGTCATTCCCTTACAACCCACCCGTTCAATAGTGTCTATTTCCGCCTCCAGAGGGAGATGCTGTTCATGGTAGACCAGCCAACATCTGCTCATTTCTGCCATTCAGGGACCTTTTCAGGTTATTGCTACAAAGAAAGAACTGATGCAAAGAAAGATCTGGTGCTAGTCCAGCCATCTCAAAAAGTGCATAGCCTCATGGCAAAGAATACTGGACCAACTTCGCTTAGCATGTTGCAATAACACATGGCGGTCATGTTGTCTCTGAGGACTTGCACTGGCCTCCCCCAATGGTCATAAGGAGCGCTTTCAGACCCAGCCAGATTGCAGGCCAGAGACCTCTGCAGTGGAGTAGCAAAGGCCCCCACAGCTCCCGCAGTGCAGATGGGCCCGAGCTCCAGGAGGCACCATCAGGACAATTCTCTGGCCTGAGAGCTCCTGAGTGAGTTCGGAGGGGGGCCCTCTCCATGTGCTTTGCAGGGGGAGCCCCTCAAGTTTCGTTACGCCACTGGATCCCGGCCCCTCGGGCATTGCCCGAGTGCCCGCGTTACCAATCCGACGCTGCACCTTAACCACACATGTCAAACCCTTGTGACATCTCGGAGGGAGAACCCGCCACGCATTCAGTCTTGCACGCTATCCTTACCATGGGCGACGGTCGTCACCTTATTACCTGGCTAATCTAAGCCATCTGTGAATTGGCTGTTGTTGCCCTTCTCACTGCTCTGTGACAAACGTGGGAGGACGACATTGGTAGAGTGCTACATGACAAGAAATGGGAACAGGAGCTTCAATTCCCACTATTGGTCTCCCGGAGTTCCCGTTTTTAAAACCATCTAATTATTTCTACCACACAGAGCATATCTCAATCCGGCTCAATGGAATCTCTATTTCCTCAGGGCACAGTTGAGCTGCCTGCGCTGCCAAGCCCCGGTTGCTGATCTCATGCACATGTTGTGGTCCTGCAGTTCAATCAATCAATCAGTCAATTTATAGAGTGCGCTACTCACCGGCTAGGGTCTCAAGGCGCTGGGGGGGGTCCATTACTGCTCAAACAGCCAGGTCTTGAGTTGCTTCCTGAAGGAGAGATGGTCTTGGTTCAGCCGAAGGTGGATGGGGATGGAGTTCCATGTCTTGGCCGCCAGGTAGGACAGTTACTGACAATCAGTGCACACCACTCTACTGCAGTCACAGAGATACCTGATATTCACACGTGGGAGGCATGCTCCATGGGCATTTTTAAACGTACGAAATAACACAAAGTATGCACTCGCTTTGCTGTCCTGGCGCTCCTTCCTGTCAAACGTGCGCTCACTCCCCAGTGGCTATTGGATCTATCCCCACAATGGGCCACCCTCCTCACGCACTTCCCACGGCAGTGAGGAATGTTGGCCTTCCCCCATACTCAGAGCACGCTCCCTCCACACACTCCACATACACTGGGGGTTCTTCTGCTAGAGCCCATCCACTGTTCTCGCCCCCAACCTCACATACACAACTCCATTCGCCTACCCGTCCGTGTGTGCACACACACTTCTTCCCCGGCTGCCGTGGCCTGCCGCCCCACCATCCCACCCATCTTCCTCATGCACAAGTTCATAATTCATCCCCAGTTTGCGACATTGCTACAGAGTGCTGCAGTCCGTCCCAAACATAAGTAACCTAGGTCTTATAACCTATGCTGCCTCATGTACACAGTTTAAATTACATGACATATGTATTCATCGTTCGGAGGGACACTGTCCAGTGAATTGGCATAATCCGATATTTCTTTAAATTATTGCTTTATATGCAGCCAGTCAGCTCTGGAATCAATTCACTTTACACAATGCAGGCGCATAAAAACAGGCACTTGGCACTGCCCTGCGAGAGATCGGGGCCCTTGTTTTCATATGCTGCTAACTTTCAGTTTTCCAAGAATAGAAACCAGGAAGGCATTTAAGAAACGTCACTGTGTTTATTGTATGCAAGTGTCACCTTTCAACCACGGTGAGGAGGCTGAGCCACTCCCAATCCTTCGGCAAACGCATAGAAACCGGTCACGGGCGATAGATGCATCTCCTGCTGTATGTAATAGAGCGGCTGCAAGAAGAGGTAAGCTTCAGTAGTTCATTTTTTAGATAATGGTAACTTGATTTTCCTTGCTTGCTTCAGGGCCTCATTCAACTTTGATACTACACTAGTTTCTGGATTCCAAAACAACAACGGAAATAGACGGGGACATTTAAATCCGGTAAGATCGGAGAAAGCATCAGGGAACGGATCAAAACACAACAAATCCACCGTGGCTGAAATATGAAGGGTTCACTCACTGTAACCTGCCAAACCCCAGGGTAGGTAGTGTGAACTAAAAACGATCCATATAACAGGAGTTTCCCTTATGCAAGCAAGGTCCATGGTACACAGCACTGTTGAATAAATTACTTTCCTGCGTCTCCCTGAGTGTGGATGTCAGCTGCGCCATCTACAGGGTGTATTGAGGTTCTTAGTAAAGCAGAACATTGGCATCCGCCATGCTGCCCTCCTCCAGGAGCAGTCAGTTTAAAAGGAAAGGTTATATCTCGCACAAACTCAGGCTGCACTCATACCTCACAACTAACACCTTCATGATACACAGTTCTCTCCCTGCACATACAGCACCTCAAAGAGCTCCACTGTCTTCCGGTCCACAAACACACACTCTTGAAGCTCCTCGACCATGCTTACAAAGCTTTTCATGATCTCGGTCCCGCTTACCTTAACCAAAGCCATCAATTTCCACTCTCTGACCAGAAAGATATGTCCGGACGGCCTCCTGATCGGTCGCCTGCTCTGCATCAAAAGAGCTGGCGGCTGCACCTTCTCGTACCTCACCCCCAAAGCCTGGAGCAACCTACCCTGGCACATCAGAGCCATTTCCTCAATCCTTGATTTCGGTTAGAGACTGAAGAAATGAGTCTTTACCTAGACCCCAGGCTCCGTCAGCCCAGTCCCCTCTTTTCTAATGCCTAGATACCCTTCCGAGTGAGATGCGCCCTCTCCAAATATTCAAAATATAACATGTCAATATATAGTTGAAAAAAGATTTGTATGTCTTTTCTAGCACTGACAACGTCGTTTGGATAATCACCCACAGACGAAACACCTGTTGGCTGAAACTCATTTATTGACTTAAATTTTACAAAGAAAGAAGGATCCTTAAGCTTCCCTGTGGACTCACTTTGAATCAGATTTTTACCAACGGATTACTGCACTACTAGATTTAGTGTGGAAGCAATTGTTTCAATATGCTTTGAAACTTTAGTGTCCCAACTTGGAAATCTCTGCTCTCCATGTACGCTCAGTACCCGTTTAAAGATATATATGTATGTCTGCTCTTACAATTTCATATTTTCTGTGTAAACCTGTGTTAGGTGTACACCACTAACTCTTCTTTCTAACCCAAAAATGTATATTGTGAAACGTTTGTATCCACACCTCACACTCTATTCTGACCCATCAAATGTTTGGACTCTTGGGGGTAATGGCTGCCCCAAGTTAGAAGGTATTTGGATAGGTGTGTGAAACCTGACCACCACGCCAGACTGTGAATGTATGTGAAGATAGTCTCTTCAGACCTTTTTTCTACCCTACTCTATCCAGCTCCACGAGAACATTACCTTCTGCACCACTTTATGTTACGTTATTGTCTAGTGCACACTCTCCCAGTGATCCCTACTTTCTCAATATACCAACCTCACCTCTCTCTTCCTCTGCCCAGTCACTTCATTAAGCTTCTCTCCAAGCCATCTTCTGCCTAAAACTCTAACTCTATCCGTTTAACATTTGTGGCACCCATCTTCCCTCCCTATCACTTTTCTCAGTCTGCGCTCTTTCAAAAGCACCTGTTCTTCCCCAAAAATGTCCTGATTCCCTAGCCCATTACACAACCTTCCTCTGTATGTATGTATATATATATATATATGTATGTATGTTTGTTTGTATGTAGACCAAAAGTGGATTGTGAGTGCACTGTGATGTAATGTTCTTTAAAAAAGGTGTGTCCTCTGCTCTTTCTGAAGTTGGAGAAAGGTTGGCACAGTCTTGGTATATACAGTAATGTCTTTCCAGATTCTAGGTGTACAGATATTTTGCCTTGTGCTGACGTTTTCATCTCCAGTATGAAGGTGTCCCGGCAGTGGTTGTGCAGTGAACCACTAAAGATTGGGCGAGTTTGTCTGCAAGATAAGTGGGGTGCTGGTCATAACAGATTTGTAGATGATGCAGCTGATTTCGAAAATGGTGCGTGTTGGCAAGGTTAGCCAGTGGAGTATAATTGGAGGGGGAGTCACTTGACGAAACATACTGCAGTCTGTAGGATGACCCAAAAGTGGATTATAAGGACTCAGAGAGACAAAAGACCAGGATGTTTACCCCATCAAGATGAAAGAGTAGGACGGTTTGAATGGCTTTTGTTCATGATGCGTTCCTTGAGGTTGAAGTTGCTTTCCACGTCGTTGAGCCAGGTTTGGACTAGTTGTTGCTTGTTGTTCTTGACAAACAATAGAAATTCTATTTTGGTGTGTTAAACTATAATGAACTGCTGCACATTCAATTCTGGATTAGATACAGACAGTGTCTGAGGAGCTGAATGTCTGGAGGAAGGAGACTTTAAAGGAGAGTTCTTTCTGCGCTAGCATGTTGGTAAATTTTAGTGCTGTTTTTGATGTTCAAGGAACTGTAGGTAGCTGGCTCTGTGCATAGTATATGCCAAAAAGAGGTATAGGTAGGTACAAAGAGTGCACCTTCAGCTTCACCGGGGCGGCCAAGTGCAGAGGTCAAAGTAGAGGTCGAGTGCCTAATGCAATGCTATGGAGACAGCGGGTACTTCGGAGAGCACCGAATACAGGTAGGCACCTGCCAAACAGTCTCAGGGATCAGTGATGAGCACAAAGGAGGCCACAAGTAGGCACCAAGAGCTCCACTCTCTTCCCGTCTACAAATACAATTATCAGCTCCTCAGCTCTGGGTATGAGGTGAACATATGTCCTAATGACAGCATTGAGCCCCCTATAGTCCACACAGAACCTCATCTCTCTTGTTTCACCCCAGGGGTGAGGTTTGGGGACTTAGACCACTTGGCTGGCCAAGGGACTTTCAATTACCCCAAACTCCAGCATTTTGCTTACTTCAGTTTTGATGCTCACCTTAACTTGGTCAGACTGTCAATACATCTTGGTTTTAACAGGCAAGCTGTCCCCAGTGTCCACACCATGGATACACCAGTGTGTCTGTCCAGGGGTTAAGGAGAAGAGCCCAGCAAATTGTTGCAGGACATGCCTACAGCCAGCCTGCTATTGGGAAGTGAAAGTTTCTGAGTAGATAACTCCATCAAATGACCCATCTTTTGCGATGTAAGAGAAGAGGCTAGGGATAGGTTCACTCTCTGCCTCTTGATCCTAATCAGTGGCCAAGAAAAAACAGAAAAAGGAAAAGGAAAAGATAGTTTACGCCCTGCAGAAACTATTTAAGGAAACAATAGGAAAAAAAGAACAGCCAACAAAAATCTAAAAACCAGTTGAAAAAAACCTTCCTAGTTTTCCGATTTTCAATTTAAAAAAGGTCACCTCAATTAGACCAAATTATAATGCACCCATTAACAGTGCAGGGCACAGATGAAGAGTTAAAACAAAAGATAACTTTATTAGAAATGTTTCCCTACTAATACAAACCAAAGAAAATTAAGAGAAAGAGCAGAGGTAACCAAAGAATTGCAAAGAAAAAATCTTGCACAGTAAGATTTGCAGAATGCGACTGCTGAGTTAAAATCAACTCAAAAGACTATCCCCCAGATTCATCAATCTCAAACTCTGCGATTCCTAAATTGCGAGAAATACCGAATCGCAATTTAGAAATCGCAGAATGGGATTCATGAAAAATTTTGATAAAAAAAGCGAATCGCAATCGGCCGCAATCGCCGATTGCGAGTTACCAAAAATCTCATAAAATTCGCATGATCGGTCGTTTTCCTCGTCGAAATTGCGATCTCACAATTACCGAAATCGCAAATTGCGATCTCGCTAATTGCGAGATTGCAAAAACGGGAAGTCGCATTTCAAGCACAGTGATGACATCACAACCAGGAAGCAGGCAGTTTCCACCCTCATTCTGCATTCTGAGCCTGAAGTGGAAGCAGCACTGTCCTGAGCTCCACTCCACACCACCTCCAGCTCAAATTCAGGAAACACCCCACTGCAGAAAATGTCCCTGGAAGCAGCAGGGGACAGTTCCTCAGGAAGGAAACGCAGAATTAAATTTTCCGAACAAGAACTGGAATACCTCATAGAGGGAGTGTGCAAAGACCACGACCAGCTCTTTGGGAAGGACTCAAAGAGGGTGCCTGAGGCCGACAAAAGAGGGATTTGGGTGCGCATCCGCGCCAAAGTAAATTCTGTGGGAGTGACCCAGCATTCAATAGATGAATTGAAGAAGAGGTGGTATGACCTCAGAGGGCGTGGATCGCAGAGAGGCTGGGGGAGCGTGTCGCAACAGGAGGAGGAGAGCCCACTGTCCCACCCAACACCCCACTTGAGGACCTTGTAGAGGACACCCTGAATCTCTAGGCATGCATGGGGGTAACCCAGCTGGACTCCTCCCGACCCACCCAATATTCCCAAGGTAAGTGCCATGCGACTGCGACCCTGTTTCCTAACAATGGCCATGACCCCAGAGAAACCCATTAGAAACCCCAGTCATGCAGCCCATGCACACCAGAAAAGCCCTAGTGCATTGTGGGACATGTAGTCTGACCACAATTACCATCTAGCACCATACAGCCAGACCTGTCCAGTGAGAGTCAATCCTACAGCCAGTCAGGGAATGGTAGCCTGCATGCATGTAGCAACCTTTAATATGCAAGATACATGTCATTAATCAACGTCCACTTTACATCACAGGTGGCGCTGAAGTACCCAGCACTGATAGCGATGCCCTGCAAATTGATGAAATTCCTGAGGACACCGAGGGAGATGTCCATCCTTCCCCTCAACCAGGACCATCAGGGAAAGCATCACCACCAGCAGTAGTACCACCACCTGCCCCCTTGGACAGTGCCACCACAGCAACAACAGGTGCGCCACAACCGCAGCGTGTGACACACATGCCTTTGCCAGTGCCAACAACAGCTGCAGCACGGAAACAAACCTGGCGCAGTGCCACAGTGAGAACACATTTACAACAAGGGGTGGTGAGGGACAGAGTCTCTGAATTAAGCAGAAAGCTCTCACCCAGTCAAGAGATCAGGGCTAGATCCAACACCGTTGTTTAGCTCACTGCACCATCCCAGTTTCAGAACCTGGCTGTATGCAAATTAGTCTGTTCCTGTCCCAGTGCATGATGGGAACAGGGCAAACCAAACTACAAAAGCCAATTCTTACACTGGGAAGGAAACAAGCTCCCGGGGACCGGTTTCTGGCATTACAGCCGTCTTCGGCCCGGTTTGCTTGAATCCTGATGGTGCAATGAGCAAGGGTCTCACATCTGAGAATACCCTTCCACGCTTAGGGTGGACAAAAATATTTACAACAAGGGGTGGTGAGGGACAGAGTCTCTGAATTAAGCAGAAAGCTCTCACCCAGTCAAGAGATCAGGGCTAGATCCAACACCGTTTTTTAGCTCACTGCACCATCCCAGTTTCAGAACCTGGCTGTATGCAAATTAGTCTGTTCCTGTCCCAGTGCATGATGGGAACAGGGCAAACCAAACTACAAAAGCCAATTCTTACACTGGGAAGGAAACAAGCTCCCTGTTCCCATGATGCACTGGGCCAGGGACAGACTGATTTGCATATAGCCAGGTTCTGAGCTGGGATGGGGCAGTGAGATAAATAACGGTGATGGATCAAGCCCTGATCTTTGGACTGGGTAAGAGTGGTCTGCTCAATTCAGACACTCTGTTCATCACCACCCCCTTTTGTAAATCGATTTTGGCCACTACAGGTGTGGCAGGGTATACTCAGACATGAGTCCCTTTCTCACTGCTCCATCAGGATTCAAGCAAGCCGGGCTGAAGAGGCTGAAATGCCAGAAACCGGTCCCCGGTAGCTTGTCTCCTTTCTGGTAAAGAATTGGCTTGGTAGTTTAGTCTGCCCTGTTCCCATGATGCACTGGGCCAGGGACAGACTGATTTGCATATAGCCAGGTTCTGAGCTGGGATGGGGCAGTGAGATAAATAACGGTGATGGATCAAGCCCTGATCTTTGGACTGGGTAAGAGTGGTCTGCTCAATTCAGACACTCTGTTCATCACCACCCCCTTTTGTAAATCGATTTTGGCCACTATAGGTGTGGCAGGGTATACTCAGACATGAGTCCCTTTCTCACTGCTCCATCAGGATTCAAGCAAGCCGGGCCGAAGAGGCTGAAATGCCAGAAACCGGTCCCCGGTAGCTTGTCTCCTTTCTGGTAAAGAATTGGCTTGGTAGTTTAGTCTGCCCTGTTCCCATGATGCACTGGGCCAGGGACAGACTGATTTGCATATAGCCAGGTTCTGAGCTGGGATGGGGCAGTGAGATAAATAACGGTGATGGATCAAGCCCTGATCTTTGGACTGGGTAAGAGTGGTCTGCTCAATTCAGACACTCTGTTCATCACCACCCCCTTTTGTAAATCGATTTTGGCCACTATAGGTGTGGCAGGGTATACTCAGACATGAGTCCCTTTCTCACTGCTCCATCAGGATTCAAGCAAGCCGGGCCGAAGAGGCTGAAATGCCAGAAACCGGTCCCCGGTAGCTTGTCTCCTTTCTGGTAAAGAATTGGCTTGGTAGTTTAGTCTGCCCTGTTCCCATGATGCACTGGGCCAGGGACAGACTGATTTGCATATAGCCAGGTTCTGAGCTGGGATGGGGCAGTGAGATAAATAACGGTGATGGATCAAGCCCTGATCTTTGGACTGGGTAAGAGTGGTCTGCTCAATTCAGACACTCTGTTCATCACCACCCCCTTTTGTAAATCGATTTTGGCCACTATAGGTGTGGCAGGGTATACTCAGACATGAGTCCCTTTCTCACTGCTCCATCAGGATTCAAGCAAGCCGGGCCGAAGAGGCTGAAATGCCAGAAACCGGTCCCCGGTAGCTTGTCTCCTTTCTGGTAAAGAATTGGCTTGGTAGTTTAGTCTGCCCTGTTCCCATGATGCACTGGGCCAGGGACAGACTGATTTGCATATAGCCAGGTTCTGAGCTGGGATGGGGCAGTGAGATAAATAACGGTGATGGATCAAGCCCTGATCTTTGGACTGGGTAAGAGTGGTCTGCTCAATTCAGACACTCTGTTCATCACCACCCCCTTTTGTAAATCGATTTTGGCCACTATAGGTGTGGCAGGGTATACTCAGACATGAGTCCCTTTCTCACTGCTCCATCAGGATTCAAGCAAGCCGGGCCGAAGAGGCTGAAATGCCAGAAACCGGTCCCCGGTAGCTTGTCTCCTTTCTGGTAAAGAATTGGCTTGGTAGTTTAGTCTGCCCTGTTCCCATGATGCACTGGGCCAGGGACAGACTGATTTGCATATAGCCAGGTTCTGAGCTGGGATGGGGCAGTGAGATAAATAACGGTGATGGATCAAGCCCTGATCTTTGGACTGGGTAAGAGTGGTCTGCTCAATTCAGACACTCTGTTCATCACCACCCCCTTTTGTAAATCGATTTTGGCCACTATAGGTGTGGCAGGGTATACTCAGACATGAGTCCCTTTCTCACTGCTCCATCAGGATTCAAGCAAGCCGGGCCGAAGAGGCTGAAATGCCAGAAACCGGTCCCCGGTAGCTTGTCTCCTTTCTGGTAAAGAATTGGCTTGGTAGTTTAGTCTGCCCTGTTCCCATGATGCACTGGGCCAGGGACAGACTGATTTGCATATAGCCAGGTTCTGAGCTGGGATGGGGCAGTGAGATAAATAACGGTGATGGATCAAGCCCTGATCTTTGGACTGGGTAAGAGTGGTCTGCTCAATTCAGACACTCTGTTCATCACCACCCCCTTTTGTAAATCGATTTTGGCCACTATAGGTGTGGCAGGGTATACTCAGACATGAGTCCCTTTCTCACTGCTCCATCAGGATTCAAGCAAGCCGGGCCGAAGAGGCTGAAATGCCAGAAACCGGTCCCCGGTAGCTTGTCTCCTTTCTGGTAAAGAATTGGCTTGGTAGTTTAGTCTGCCCTGTTCCCATGATGCACTGGGCCAGGGACAGACTGATTTGCATATAGCCAGGTTCTGAGCTGGGATGGGGCAGTGAGATAAATAACGGTGATGGATCAAGCCCTGATCTTTGGACTGGGTAAGAGTGGTCTGCTCAATTCAGACACTCTGTTCATCACCACCCCCTTTTGTAAATCGATTTTGGCCACTATAGGTGTGGCAGGGTATACTCAGACATGAGTCCCTTTCTCACTGCTCCATCAGGATTCAAGCAAGCCGGGCCGAAGAGGCTGAAATGCCAGAAACCGGTCCCCGGTAGCTTGTCTCCTTTCTGGTAAAGAATTGGCTTGGTAGTTTAGTCTGCCCTGTTCCCATGATGCACTGGGCCAGGGACAGACTGATTTGCATATAGCCAGGTTCTGAGCTGGGATGGGGCAGTGAGATAAATAACGGTGATGGATCAAGCCCTGATCTTTGGACTGGGTAAGAGTGGTCTGCTCAATTCAGACACTCTGTTCATCACCACCCCCTTTTGTAAATCGACAGTGAGAACACAGTCCAGCGGACTGGTGAGGGAGCCACGCGACACAACACCACGCACTGGCAGGGGGGTGAATGTGCGGGTACCTGGCCTCTCAATTGAACGCCGTATGCTCCGCATACGCCAGAACCAGGCCCGTCATCTCGCAGCCATTCACCTACAGCTGCACAAGACCGGTAAGAATGTTGGACAGCTGTCAGACAGAATGGAGAGGATGATCGCTGCAGTGGATGACAACACCCAGGCCATGTTGACCCAGCGTGACGTCAACCAGCGCCGCCACCGCCAGCTGCTAACCCGCCTGTCTGCGTACACGCGGTCAAACTACATCATAGGGAATGCCACCTCCCAACTCTCAGGACTCTCATTGGCCATGCCATTCCAAATGGTCCAATGCTGCCAGGATGTCGCTAGGGTACCGGAGCAAGTTACCACTGCAGTGTAGGGTCTGCAGGCAACTGGCCATGGCTAAGCAGATGGGAGGGATGACGCGAGTGAGGGAAATTCAAGCCACAGCAGCCAATCGGTGCCACTGGTGATAGTACCCCGCCGCAGCACCAGGCCCACTACTGCCTCATGGGCAAATGCCGAGGAAGAGCTGGAAAGGCGACTGGGAGCGTCTGCCCGGAGGCTCCATTGACTATTTATTTTGTACCATGAAGGGCCATGCTGCTGAGACAAGCATGCCCTCCTCACACACATGTGGACGTATGACTCAATATGGCTATAATGTCACTGTTATGACAAATGCAACTTTATTGTGAAAAAAACAATAATATATAATCAGTACCAGTTAATCTGACTCATGTCATTATTTCAATTGTCATGCATTAGTGAAGTGTTGGGTGAGGGGAGTGGGTGCACTATAAACAGTTAATAGTGATTTGGTTGCGGTGCCTGTGTCCTTCTGCAGGATTCTCCCCGCGTGCATGACGCATATGTGCAGGTGGGCGGTTGTCCCCTTCCGACTCACTGCCAGAGATCTCTACAGGTATCCTGCGCTTGGTAGCAATGTTGTGGAGTATTGCACACACGGCCACGATGCGGCAGCAGAACTCAGGCTCGTATTTGAGGGCCCCACCAGTCTTGTGAAGTATGCGGAGTCGGCTCTTCAAAAGCCCAAATGTCCTCTCGATGCAATTTCTTGTGCGTATGTGTGCAGCATTGTAACGCCGTTGCTGTGGTGTTGCAGAGTTGAGGTATGGGGTGAGGAGGTACTCACGGAGACCGTAGGCGCTGTCACCTGAATGAAAGGAGCAGAGGGTAAGTGTCTGTTATGCGCAGCTACATGGTCACAGTGTACTATTTGGTGGCATGTGTACTTACCGAGTAGGTATCCTTCGCCAAAGTCTCCCCTGGCCAGTCATGTGTGCATGCCGCTGTGCCGGAATATGAAGGAGTCATGTGTGCTCCCCGGGTGTTGTGCCACTATGTCCGTGATGAATGTCTTAGCGTTGCACACCATCTGGATATTCAGGGAGTGGTAGGACATGCGGTTCCGGTACATGTACTCTGTTTGTGCAGGTGGGCAGATGTGGATGTGGGTACAGTCAATGCATCCTATTACATGTGGAAATTGCGCAATGTTGTAGAAATGAAGCTTGGTTTCATTTAAGTCCTGTTGGGTGGTCGAGAATGAGATGTAATGGTGTAGCCGGGTCAGCATTGCCTCCAGGAAACTCCTTAGGCAGCGGGACATGGTGCTCTGGGATATCCCCCCTGCAACAGCGGCTATACCCTGGAAGCTTCCAGAGGCCAGTAGGTGCAGGCTGCACAGGACCTGGACATGGGTGGGCACGGCATTGGTCCTCCTTGTTCGGTGCTGCATCAGGGTGTCTAGGTCCCGGATCAGCTTAATAATCATTGCCCCATTCAGGCGGTACTTGGAGTAAATTTGCTCCGCAGTTTGGCCCAGAAGTGTGATCCGCTGGCGGAATATTAGCTCCTGGATCCTGCGTCTGTTCCGTGCTGCAGCCTGGAGCCTTTGCCGCCTGACCACCATGTAGAGTCCTGGCATTGTGAGAGTCCTCATCCTCCTACTGTGTCTCCTAAAGTGTGTTTGATCAGGCCTGCACCTGTGGCTAGTTTTTTTTTTTTTCCCTTCATGGTTATCACCTGGATTTGGTTCTCCTTAAATTGCGCTTTTCTGATTTTTCACAATTTGCGAGTTTTCATTATTACGTTAGCGATTATTTAGAGAGTTCGCTAAATATTTCTCAGAATCCATGGATTCTCGCTAAATCTGATTCGCTATAGAGGTTCCTCCTAGATTCTGCGAATTATTTAGCGATTTCGCAATTTTATTTTAGTGATTTTGCTATTTTTGTGTTTTTCACATCATGAATTGCTTTTCTGTTAATTGCGATCGCAATAGTTAATTCGCAGGTATTGCAATCACAATTTTGCTTGATGAATCTGGCTGTAAGAGAAGAAATCGGCTGCAGAACCATCAATCTTAGTCAGTACTCAGGATCGAGTCTCAGGACTTCTATCGTCCAACCAAGATTCTCTGCCAGAATTAAATCCTCTGGTATTAGAGTTTAAAATTACTAATCAAGCTAAAAGTTATCATCACTCACCTCAGCCCATAAGAGAAGAAGACTAACCCCGGGTGCAGAACTCCGCTCTGCCCGCGGAGTGTGTGGAGATTTGCCTTCTCCCATTGAGAAAAAATTCAACATTAATTAAAAATAATTTTTAAAAAAACACTTACCTCTGTACTGCGGCGTCCCCGGGATGCCATCCTTCTCTTCCTCGACATATCGGTAATCCTTGAGAAAACTGTGCATGCACGTGCACCCATGCATTTCTTGCGAGAAATGTGCATGTGTGGGTGCTCGCGCATGCAGTTTTCTCTAGGATTACCGATAAAACTGTGCATGCACGTGCACCTGCGCATTAGCCTGTCTTGCAACATAGCAGGACTAGACCCTGAGAAACTATCCTGTCTTTTAAGAAATCATGCCTCAGTAGTATGTCTCCAGGAAACATGGATTGTGGACAATGTTGATTAGAGAAACTACTTTGTCTTTAACACCTTGCGTGCTGCCCCGATTTCCCCCCGGTGCTGGACATTCCATAACTGGGTGTGGTTGTGACGGAACCATTCAGTCATCAGCACAGCTCAACCGTGACTGATGACGGAATGGTTCAGTCACAAGCATCGAAGGGGTTAATATTCCAGCCATATGGTCAAGACGAGGACACACAAAGGGAGGACTGGCTATTCTGCTATCAGAAGAATTAAGGTGGGAGTTTGAAATAATACCATTTACCAGCCCCAATGCACAGTGCCTTAAGCTAAAGTACTTTAAACACGACTGCGTCAAGCCAATATTTATGTTCAACATTTATGTCCTCCTGGTCCAAAACACAATCTAATACTCACAAATATATTTGAACATATAGAAACCATATTAGGATCTAACACCAATGTACATGGACTGTTAAAGGGAGACTTTAATGCAAAAATCTCTAATGCTCTTTTGAACTCACTTCAGAATTCTGAGCTCGACGAATCTTTCTATATTCACGCTTCTGTCTTCCCAGTCTCTATAAGTGCTGACAAGAGAGGAAAAATGCTACTGCAACTAATAAATGTAATTAATGGAGTATTCTTGAATGGAAGAATGGAAGGAGATGTGCCAGGGTCTTACACATGGAAATGTTCAACTGGGCTGTCCATATTGGACTATGTTATTTGAAGCTATGACTTATACAACAAGTTTCGATGTCTCTCCACACAATTCATCCACAGCAGTGATAATGCAATACTTCTCCTTGAAATGGACCTTTGTTTGCAGCCAGTATCCACCTGGTCTCTGTCATGTGGAAAGGGAGATGTACTTTCCCCCCAAAAAAGCAAGGTAGAATATTCAGGAACAGCACTAATCGGAAGCTAATTAATAAAGAACTCAGTAGAATAATAGAGGGCCAGTTACCTAAATAAGGCAATATCAAGGTTAAACCCAGTTCTCCGCTTTGAAAGTACTCTCACTTCGGTAGGTAGTACCCAGCAGAGGAAGTCTCCCTCCATTATTAATAACTCCTCTAAGAAGAAAGACTCTACAGTGTACCCTCTCTCTAGTAAGTTAAACAAGTTAGCCAGACTCCAATTTATTACGTTTTCACTGACTAGGAAGTCTGTTAAAGAAAGAAAGGAAAAGGCTCTGCATGAAAGACAACAGAGCAAAAATGTACAGAAACTGGGTGGACCTTCAAGAAGAAGTGTGGCAGATAAACATCAAGCCTTCTGGGGTATAATCGCAGAAGCTAGTGGAAACAAAATACCTCCAACAGCAACACCAGTCCCAGAAAAGGAATGGGTAGACTACCTTTTTCTAAATTGTACAGAATCAACTTGACGACCAATGAAAATGTAATATTCCACATGGTTGGAGCCTATAGCAAGCTCGACCAGCAGATATAAGCACCTAAAGAAAAGCAAATCGCCTTTTACATGAGGAAAGCGAAAACTACAGCAGCAATGGGATCAGACAGATTCCCCGTAAAGGTGCTAAAAGAAAACATTGAAGGATGGACTAACTTTCTGGCCCCCCTTTTTAGGTCTCGCCTATTATATCCCGCAGGGATAAATAGGCGATATTATAGTAAGCGGAAAAGAAAAGTCTGCCTAGCCTAAGATCGCGTACAGTTCATGTGAGCTATGACCATGCACAGAGCCGGCCACATCACACACCACCATTTGTCTGTGCCTCGGTATCAGACTTCAAAGGTTCCACTCCCCTGCCCTCCCCGCGTGCACATCGCACACCACCATTTGTCTGAGCCTTGGCATCAGACTTCAAAGGAATGCGCTCCCGCTCCCCCCCACCCCAGCAATGCAGAGAGCTTGGTTTTTTTGCATCCATTTTGCGGGGAAGCCGTGTTTTGTTCGGGGTTCTTTGCACCTTTCTCGGTTTTTTTTCTGGACGAAAGTGAAAGCCTACCGTGCTTGTTGACAGTAGCCTTGCTCCACAAATGCTGTGTTACCATCTCTCTAGGGACACTCAGCTTGAAAACACTCAACTTGCTAGCTGCAATGCTACATCCGCTATGCTTTACCTCTAGACATGTTGATCCCTCGGAGACTGTGCTGACTCTGCCCCTTCTGATTCTGAAACTGACTAACGCAGCCATGACGCAGTCTCTTCTCTCTGTCTTAAGATGTCTGCCCTGCCACCATTTACTTCGGACCCTCACCCTCACACCTCCTCACTCACCCTCACACCCTCACCCACCCTCACACACCCTCACTCACCCTCACACCCTCACAACCCTCTCACCCTCACTCACCTTCACCCCCTCACAACCCCACAAACCCTCACCCTCACCCCCCCTCACCCTCACACACCTCCTCACCCTCACACCCCTTCACTCTCACACCCCATCACCCTCACACACCCTCACCTTCACACACTCTCACCCTCACTCACCCTCTCACCCTCACACACCTCACTCCCTCTCATCCTCACACCCCCTAACCCTCATATCCCCTCACCCTCACATCCCCTCACCCTCCCTCACACCCTCACCCTCACACCCCCTCACCCTCACCCTCACCCACCCCCACCCACCCTCTCACCCTCACACACCCTTTCACCCTCACACACCCTCTCACACTCACACACCCTCTCACCCACCCTCACCCTCACCCACCCCCACCCTCACACCCCCCCACACACCCTCACCCTCACACACCTCCTCACTCTCACCCTCACACACCCCTTCATCCTCACGCCCCACACACCCTCATCCCCCACACACCCTCACCCTCACACCCCATCACCCTCACACACCCTCACCTTCACACACTCTCACCCTCACTCACCCTCTCACCCTCACACACCTCACTCCCTCTCATCCTCACACCCCCTCACCCTCATATCCCCTCACCCTCACATCCCCTCACCCTCCCTCACACCCTCACCCTCACACCCCCTCACCCTCACCCTCACCCACCCCCACCCACCCTCTCACCCTCACACACCCTTTCACCCTCACACACCCTCTCACACTCACACACCCTCTCACCCACCCTCACCCTCACCCACCCCCACCCTCACACCCCCCCACACACCCTCACCCTCACACACCTCCTCACTCTCACCCTCACACACCCCTTCATCCTCACGCCCCACACACCCTCATCCCCCACACACCCTCACCCTCACACCCCTACCCTCACACACCCCCTCACACCCCTTCACCCTCGCACCCCCTCACCCTCACACCCCCTCACCCTCACACACCCTCACCTCACAAACCTTCACTCACCCTCTCACACCCTCTCACCCTCACACACACTTTCACCCTCACACCCCCTCACCCTCAAACCCCCTCACCCTCACACCCCCAAACCCTCACCCTCACACACCCTCTCACCCTCACACATCCTCTCACCCTCACACCCTTTCACCCTCACACACCCTCTCACCCTCACACCCCCTCACCCTCACACTCTCACCCTCACACCCCCTCACACCCACACACACCCTCTCACCCTCACTCACCCTCACACCCTCACCCTCAGACCCCCTCACCCTCAAACCCCCTCACCCTCACACACCCTCACCCTCGCACACCCTCACCATCAACCCGTCACCCTCACCCTCCCTCACCCTCCCTCACCCTCACACCCTCTCACCCTCGCACCCTCACCCTCACACCCTCACACCGCTTCACCCTCACAATCCCACACTCTCACCCTCACAACCCCACCCCCTTCCCCTCACACACCCTCAAACCCCCTCACCCTCACAGCCCCTCACCCTCACAGCCCCTCCACGGCACACCCCCACACCCTCACACCCCCTCACCCTCACACCCCCTCACCCTCACAGCCCCTCATCCTCACACCCCCTCATACTCCATCATGCCCCCTCACACCCCCTCACCCTCAAACCCCCCCACCCTCACACCCCTTCACCCTCACAGCCCCTCATCCTCACACCCCCTCATACCCCTCACACCCCCTAACACCCCCTCACACCCCCTCCTCCTCACACACCCTCACACCCTCTCACGCCCCCTCACACTCACACCCCTCACCCTCACACCCCCTCCCCCTTACACACCCTCACCGTCACATACCCTCACACACCCTCACTCACCTTCACACACCCTCACTCACCCTCACACCCCCTCACCTTCTCACCCTCACACACTCTCACCCTCACACCCTCATACACCCTCTCCCACCCTCACACCCCCTCACCCTCACACCCCCCCACACACTCACCCTCACACACCATCACCCCCTCTCACCCTCACACACCCTCACACACCCTCACACACCCTCACACCCCTTCACCCACACACCCCCTTACCCTCACTCCCCCTCCCCCACACACCCTCACACACCCTCACACCCTCACACCCCTTCACCCACACACCCCCTTACCCCCACTCCCCCTCCCCCTCACACCCTCACCCTCACACCCCCTCACCCACCCTCACTCACATACCCTCACGCCCCCTCACCCTCTCACCCTCACACACCCTCACCCTCACATCCCCTCACCCTCACACCCCCTCACCCTCACTCACACACCCTCACCCTCACTCACCCTCACTCACCCTCACACACCCTCACCCTTACACACCCTCACCCTCACACCCCCTCACCCTCACACACCCTCACCCTCACCCTCACTCACCCTCACTCACCCTCACACACACTCACACACCCTCACCAGCATAGCATACCAAAACATAGCATAGCATAACAAAACAAAGCATTGGGTAGCAAAACAAAACATAGCATAACAAAACAAAACATAGCATAGCAAAACACAACAAAACATAGCATAGCATAACCAAACACAACAAAACATAGCATAGCATAACAAAACATAGCATAACAAAACAAAGCATAGCATAACATAACAAAGCATAGCAAAACAAAACATATCATAGTAGAACAAAACATAGCATAGCATAACAAAACACAACAAAGCATAGCAGAACAAAACATAGCATAACATAACAAAACATAGCATAAAACAAAGCACAGCATAACAAAACACAACAAAATATAGCATACATAACAAAACATAGCATTGCAAAGCACAGCAAAACAAAGCATAGCATAACAAAACACAACAAAACATAGCATAGCACAACAAAACATAGCATAGCATAGCATAACAAAACAAAGCTTAGCATAGCATAATAAAACATAGCATAACAAAACATAGCATAGCAAAACAAATCATAGCATAATAAAAACAAAACATAGCATAGCATAACAAAACAGCATAGCATAACAAAGCGTAGCATAGCAAAACACAACAAAACATAGCATAGCATAGCAAAACAACAAAACATATAATAGCTTAACAAAACAAAGCATAGGATAGCAAAACAAAACATAGCATAGCATAACAAAACATAGCATAACATAACATAGCATAACAAAACACAATAACACATAGCATAGCAAAACATAGCAAAACACAACAAACATAGCATAGCTTAACAAAACACAACAAAACATAGCATAGCAAAACAAAACATATAATAGCAAAGCAAACATAGCATACCAAACATAACATAACAAAACATAGCATAGCATAACATAACAAAACATAGCATAGCATAATAAAACAACAAAACATAGCATAGTATAACAAAACATAGCAGAGCATAACAAAGCATAGCATAGCAAAACATAGCAAGCATTAACAAAACATAGTATAACATAACAAAACATAGCATAGCATAACATAACAAATCAAAGCATAGGATAGCAAAACATAGCATAGCATAACAAAACAAAACATAGGATAGCAAAACAAAACATAGCATAGCATAAAGCATCACTCCGCACCACCACAGCATCACTCAGGGGCACCACAACATCACTATGTGCTACCACAGCAACACTGAACTCCACAGCATCACTCGTTCGCCATCACAACATCACTCAGCGCCACCACAGCATCAATCTGTGCAACCATTCAAAAACACCTGGTTCAAATATGTTCTCTCAATGTTTCAAGCTTTATTACAAATGTAACAAAAAGATGTTAATATTTCACTTCTGTTCTTGGATTTTCGTCACAATAAAATACACTGAACATAATCTTCACAAGTTATTTACAAAACATTAAGCTATTGCCATTATAAATTACAATAACTTTTATTTAAGTATTAATTATTGAAAAAAAAATTAAAAGCATTGTTATTTGTAATATCAATACATGTAGGTCATGTAAACACAACACATATTGCATTACAAATGCGATAGGTGTCACAATTCGAAAGTTATAACTATTGGCATTGTAAATGACAAAGCTATTAATTTAGCTATTTTCAAAAACAAAACATAAATAAAAAATGTGTCATTTACAATACCAATAGCTCAAACTTTCCTAATGCGAGATCTATTGCATTGCAATGTTTGTTATGTACTGGCCACATTCCTACTTCTTGAACAGGAAGCATTGTGGCCCCTCTGTTGAAAAAAGGTTCCCGCCTTTCTCCAAGCAATTATCTCCAAAGTTCCCTCCTGGATGCGACACAGAAGATTTCTGCGGCCAGTGTACTGGACCATCTGGATGACTAGGCCACATCCAGTGGAGCAATTCCTATGGTCAAGCAGGCTTTCGCACAAACCAATCAGTGATGGACAATACCGCAATTCTACAAACTATAATTGATAAATAAGTAACCAATAATTCTGAGGTAGTGTATAGCCTATTTGTAGATTTTTCTACAGCCTTCCATAAGGTGGATAGGCCCACTCTGTGGAGAAAACTAATTAAACTGGGTGTCCTTGCATCCTTATTAGGGCGTATAGTAGCTCGCTATACATCCATGTGGTGTAAAATCCAGATGGGAGGGGACAAAGGTCTTACTCAGGAGATTCCCACGCAGAATGGTCTCAAGCAGGGATGTTTTCACGCTCCCCTTCTATTCTCACTATTCCTCAGTGACTTACTGGATTGCTTTCAGGAGGTAAACAATTTCCCACCACAAATAGCAACTCAAAAAATCCATCTCTTAGTGTAGGCTGACGACGTGGTCATATTCGACCTCACTTCTAAAGGTCTTAAGCGCAATATGGAGGAACTTTTTAATGATACAGAAATTACATTTTTAAAAATAACATCTCAAAAACGAAAATATTACTGTTTAACGGCAGGACATTTTTTAAATCCTTCACCTGGAAGTTAGGAGGAAAAACAGTCGAAGTAGTATCTACTTTTTTTCTCTGTCTCTTGGAACCGTACTGCATTTCCAATGGAGCAAATTAAAAGTAGAAACCTATCTTAGTGCAATAAAAAGGTTCTACTCAGCTTCAGGAAAGCGACATTTATCAGCCCTTCCTGAAATCTGTCGCACAAAGATCACCCCGATATTAATTTTGGAGTACACTTCTATAAAAGATCGGTCTTTTTAAAAGCCAAAGAAGGGAAACTCTTGCGAATGATCACCTCTATTAGCGAAGCCACACTGGTACATTCACTTTGGCTAGAATTAGAGGTAGTTAGCACATATACAATAGCCTTGGCAAACCATATCAGATAGGCCTATAACCTCTTACATACCTCTGTAGGCACACTGAGAGCTCTCCTACGTCAGGAAACCTTTAAGTATGATTTAGGGAAAAATACCTTCAAAGAAAATCTGGAGACTGCTTTGGAGTATTTTCAATATTCTACTAAACCGCTGCAAGCTTGGTCTCCAGTACTCTGCAGCTATCTCATTATAAGCCATTTTTAGCCAGAGTAGAGTATAAAGTTAGTCTTAAATATTTGAGATTTTCATTAGACCATAAGGGTCGGCATTGCATTTTAATGTTAAGACTGAGGACATTACCACTGAAAGGTGTAACAAAAAACTGGGGTGGCACCTTAGATTAATTTGGCCGCTACGATCTTGGGGTGGAGGAATCCAAGACTTGGTACATGTCCTAATCATCTGTCCCAACACGCTCCTGTTTGAAGCACGCAGCCGTTTCATAAAATTAATATGTAAAAATACAATATTACAAGAACTATGGATCTGATTCAGTTAATAAGTGCTCCCGCAGATTAATTTGCATGTTTTTACTTTTTTTTAAAACGTTTTTACCACTATTTTAGGGATGTTTAATTTATGAACAATAAAATGTCCTGTATATATTTAGTTTTTTAAATGTTGTGGATCGCTAATGAGGTCTTTAACAATAAAACTTAATTTGTAAATTTGCAGTGGCCAACAGCATGGACACATCAGCCCTGTCACAGAAAAGTTTCAGGTGGTTCACATGGATCATCCTCTTTGGGTGCCTGCTAATGCCCAAGTTTACCAAGTAGGTGACCTCACTTTTCTCCTCAAGGATAGGGTAAGGGCCACACCATCTGTCTTGGAGGGCACTTGGTACTGCGGTCTCCAAATCCCTCACCTTTTGCCCTGTTTGGAACCCAAGCAGGGCAGTTTTTTAGTAATACCACAGTTTCTGGAGATGTTTGCTGGCCTCAAGATTTTTGTATGCCTTTTCCATGTACCCTGCCTTCCGGGACTGGAGTTCTAGTACATAGTCCAGCACATCTTGTTTGGGTTCATGGAGAGGCCTCTCCCAACCTTCTTTTACAAGAGCAAGTAGTACCCTCACAGGATGGCCAAACACAAGTTCAAAGGGGGAAACCTTACTCCCTTCTGAGTCACTTCCCTTTTGAGCAAAACGCAGGCATGGCAAGAGGACATCCCTACTCCTTTTGAGTTTGTCAGGGAGCCCCATGATCATGCTTTTCAATGTCTTGATGAATCTTTCAATAAAGCCATTGGTTTGTGGGTGATAAGGTGTAGTGAATGTGTAGTTCACTCCACACACTTCCTTGTGTGTTTCAGGTATGCAGAAATTAAGCTGTAACCTCTGTCTGATACCACCTCCTTAGGGAACCCTACCCTGGTGAAGACACCAATGAAGGGAATTGCTTCTGGATACCTGTGTAAGCAGGCTTAGGGAACAGAATAGTCAAAAGCAAAATTATTGGTTTCTTTTTATCCTTTTATTTCTCTTTGTATGTATAAGGCCCTGGCTCACTGCTGTCAAGATATTTACTTTTTTTCTTTTCTTCTTGCAGGTTCTGTGGGAAATCTTGCCAGCTTGGAGCACCAACATTGATTCGACCTCTGGAAAACAAAGAGTGGCACAGGTAAGTGTTTTCTCTACACTTGACACTGGTTGGGTGGTTGTACGCGAAAATCACCACCTTCAATAGAATATTTACCAAGAGCATTTTTTAAATTAATTCTGTTCCCACGTAAAATGATCTTCTGAGAATGCGTTTTGGTGATTGCTAATTGTTCAATAAATCAAACGCAGTGAGGGTTTGTCTCCCACTCTCTCCCACCTCCCGGCTAAGGTCTGTATACGGACACATACCTGCAAAAGCCACGCACCTCTAGGAGCGTGGCAGGAGTCTTCGCTCGGTCATTGGCCCCCTGGCACCTTCCGGCTTGACCGGGATCATCCTGGGCTCGTGTTCTCAGGCTTTTCTCCTTCTTTCGCAGGTTATATGGAAACCTCCTTCATGGCGTTCTCCCGATGGCAACCAGCCCGCCTTCTCCTCGAAGCGCTTTTCGACTATGGCTTCACTTCCTGAAAACACCCTAATTGAGGCTTCCTCCACTTTGGTTGGTTGCTGGGCTCTGCCGATGTCGTCATCAAGGCAAAGGGAATCCCTGTACTTTCCTTCCTTAAAAGGGGCCGCGTTCCCCATAGGGTGTCAAGATCCCGGAGAACAAGGCTTGCTCCAGGTGTGGCAATTCTTCTCTGAGGTGGTAAGGCAGAGAGCATTCCTCATCTATACCAGGTATTTTAAGATCAGGGCTCTAGTCTTTCTGACAACCTGTTAGCGTGATCCACTACTACCAGTACGTATTTGTTTCCTGAGGCTCTGGGTGGTTCAAGTGGTTCCACTATGTCCACACCAGCCCTTTCAAAGGGAACCCTAACCACTGGTAGTGGAATTAAGAGGGCCTTTGGGTGTCCACTTGTTTTGCCACTGGCCTGACTGGAGGCGTAAGAGCTGACAAAATCCTTCACTTTCCGGGACATCTGGGGCTAGTAGAAATGGCTGACAAGCCTTTCCCAAGTCTTAGTCTGGCCAAGATGCCCAGCTATGGGGATGTCATGGGCCAATGTGAGTAGAAACTCTCTGTACAGTTGAGGCACTACCATTCTCATAGCGGCACCAGATGTGGGTTGACTGGCCTCAGTATACAGGAGTCCCTCCTCCCAATAGGTCCTGTGAGAACCACTGACATCTCCCTTTTCTTGTGCAGCAGCTTGCTGTCGCAGGCTTTCATAGGTTGGACCGGTCTGCTGTCCAAGGCACCGCTTTTCCCTAAAGGGTCCCCTTGGGCACAGAAGCTCGACCTGATAAGGTATAAGTTCCATAGGCTCAGTTCCCTCTGGGGTGACAAGCTCTCTACTTGAGGAGAGGAGTCCAGAGCTTTTTCTGTTCAGGAGCTAATTCCCCAGTCTTCTTACCTTACCTTTTGGAAGTTGGGTCATTCTACCAGGCCCCAACACGTATTTTTCACCCTTCGCTCAGGCTTGTGCACTTGTTTTGACACACACAATATCAAGGATTTGCAGCATGGCTGCATGGGTTTTCAATTCTACCTCAGCCCATGCTGCTGAGGTCTCCAGGTCACTTCCAAGCAGACAGACAGCTGGAAGCTTTGGAAAGACCACTACTTGTTTCAGGACAATAACCCACCTACCCCCCCAGTCTTATGTCACCATAGCCATGGAACTGTCTGTTGTGACACTGTCAATGTTGGGTGGCTGCATAGGTTTTTTCTAGTCAGGTATTTTTCTGGGGAAAAACAATGTATATTTCACCATAGTGACACTGGCCCCTGTATCCGTCAGGGCATCTAATCTAGTCCCATTAACTTAGGGGTATTGCAGGTACTTTTTTAAGTTAGGGGGCCAGAAAGCCAAAGTGGCCAACTCTCCCGCCCCTTCAGAAACTAGAACATCTTTAGCGTGAACCCCGATTTGCTCTGGGCACACTGCTGATCCCATCTGGATATATGCCACATCAGTGCTAACTGGAGGTGGACTAGGGGCATTCTTGTTAGGACAGGCAGTCTCCAGTTTGGTGACCAACATTCTTACAGGTGTGAAACCAGGCCTTTAGGTGATTAAACTTTTTGACCCTTGTACCCATATGTGGGCTGGGAAGATTTCTTGGGCCCACCTTCCTGAGCAGGTTTTTGGGGGCCTTTAGACGACTCTTGGGCCCTCGTTTATGAGACCCCTTGTACTGCCAGTACTTAACTTTTGTGACGTTTTGTGGCTCAGGAGACTGCTCCATATTTACAAGGCAGCTTTAAGCGACTTTTTTTGGCTTAATGCTGCCTCATAAATATCATTCCCTTTAAGGCAGTTTTCTGAGTTAAAGACGTGCGCAATGAGTGCTGCTGGGGGCATTTCCAGAAACATTCATGGCTTTTTGATACTGCCCCAGATTTACAAGAAATCGTAACTTTGAGGCAGCGCCAAAAATGTACGCCTCCCAGGGGAGGCGTAAGGGAGGCACAACGAGAAGCATTATTTTTATTTCTCCTCTTTTTTCCTTTTTCTATGTGTGCTGCATTCTGAGGCACACATAGAGAAATGACAAAGCCTCTTGTGATTGTTATTGTGCAGGAAGGTGTCCATTGCTGCACAAAAATAATCATCCCTGCAATGCAGGCACCCTTGCACCATGGTACAATGGTGCCAGCATTGGTGCACAGCAGCCCATTGTGCACCGGCGCAGGGGAAAAGAACAGGAATGCACCATAGCTGATAGATACTGCGCATTACTGCCTTTTTCTTTTGCCGTAAGGCAGTGCAGTCGGAAGGCCTGCAGTGCCTCCCAAAGGCAAAACCTCACAAATGAAGCCCTTGATATTTATCTTTAGGGGAGATCACCCCCTTTCCCATGGGGAAGTTGTGTAACCCCATTTTTTTGGTCATCCCCAGTGGAAAATTTGCTCACCAAAGTCTTGACCCAATGGTATGACTTATTTCCCAATTTTTAAGGAGAAATTAGATTTATGGCCATCAGAAACTGATGCAGCTTTTCATTACTGCAATTAATTAATATGTGTTCTTTCATCAAGAGATTATAAAGCCAAACATAGTCATGCTCATCACTTCCAGTTAACCAACCTGCTAGTGTTTTTACTGAGTAGTCTATAAAGTCAACCCAGGACTGGCTTGGTGTTTTGTGAGCCCTAAATCAGGGTGCCCTTCATGTGGTCATAGGACTCAGCAACTGCCACAGTGAGGGTCAGAAGTCTGTCTCTGCAGTTACCAGAGAACAGTTTCCAAAGTAAAGCTCCCTGTGAGACTTCGCCACAGGCCCTCTCAAAGGCTTTGAGCCATTTGGCAATGTCATCACGTCCTTATATTTGTGGACAATCCCTTTGGGGATTATTGAGTCATAACGGCTCTCTTTTTTGATAGTTTTTAAGTTGCTGCCACCATTGATGGGAGCTAAGCCCATCTCTGCTCTCTCTTTTTCCAGAGTCAGGAGTCTGGACTCTAGATCTAATCTTTTGGTCAGCTTTTCTAGAAGGATGCCCTGCCCTTTTCTTCTAGGCTGTCCTCTGTGATTTCATCAGGACCTGACCCACCTCTGTGGGATCTATGTGCTCTGAGTACTAACATTAGAGTCAGAGGCACATGGACCCTGTTCTCCCCATTTAGTGAGGGAGGTTTGAAGGACTGGGTTCTTTGGACCCAGCGGTGCCAGGGCACAACACCTGAAACCTTCGTGGGTAACCTGCTCCGGCGTACAAGTCACAGAGACACGGGACACTTCCTTCGGCGTCAAAGAGTCAAGGTTTATTTACTGCAGGGAACACAGAAGTCACAGGAAGTACATCGAGTGTAGTTCGGGGAGACTGCTTCAAATTGTATTTGTGGATCGCTCCTTTTATACAGTTTTTACCCATAGGATAACATGATACACAATAGTTTACAACCTGGTTCCCACAAGTCGCTCTCAGAGGGGTCGCTTAGATCACTTTGAAACACACAAGATCCGGAACATAAGTGCGGAAACATTTGGCGGTTCCCAACTGTAAAAACCCATCTTCCCACCATTAGCAAATTCCAATCAGCAGTAAAGTAGATCGAAATAGGAACGAAGACAGGTGCAGAGGAAGACGGAGACAGTAGGGAGATCGGAAAGGGTGTAAAAGGGGAGTGTCGAGAAGCACGAGATACAGGCATCAAAGGGACGTGCCTAATGAGATGCACGACTGAGACAATAAGCCCGTGCGGCAAGATGAGCCTCGAGCGGCGCCATCTGCCTTACAGTAGCATCCCCCTCGTCATAAAGACACTTACAAAGAACATGCGTCTTCCGCCATATCTTGGGAGTCCCAGGGTCGCGAAGCGGACAGCGTCCGTTCGCTGGCTACTTGAGGGCAAGAGACAAAATGGATGCCGTATCTAAGATGGAACCCGTGGGTACAGATGACAAACCCACATAACAAACGAACGGTTTAAGTTAGCACAGCGAAACTGCGCACACTTACAAAACTCGTCATTTGCGGTTCATAGATACTAGACTCGACCATATTCGTGCGAGTTAAAAACACCACTTACAATTGTCACGGAACCTCAGACGCTCCTTTTGCCCTCATGTAGGCAAGCACTAGTCGGAATCATACTCGATATTCATCAGACCATCAAGATGTCGTTGTAGCATAGCTCTGTCCAACCGAGTCCCCTTGGTAACAGATGGTTGTCTCATACACGTTGTAGCACAGAGGCCACATAAGGCAGGACCACACTGCACACAAAGGCAACACGTGAACAGGAACACTACCACAACCCCGATGATCGTCAGAATCTTCCAACCCCAAGTCGACACCAGGCCCCAAAACCAACCAAGTAGTAGGAGCATTATCTGGAATGAAAATGCAACAGCTCGAATGGAGACGAGCTTTTAAGCTGCTTTTCATTAATGAACATACTATATTCCCCTCTACTTAGGACCCTATCTTGTACCTCTTCTTTAGGGATAAGAAAAGGATCATGGATCTCATCTTCCATCTCCTCTATTGATACGAGGTAGGACCAGCGTTGGGGGAACGTTGTTCTGGAGTGGGGTGGAAACCCAGTGCGCTTCGAAGCATTGTTTGGAATGCTCGAGCTGACCCTTGGGAACTATACGGTAACACCAGATATGGAATTCCCTTACCCGTAGTATGTGGCATCAACCCACACACCCAACAATTAGTAGTGTTAACCACTAACTGATGCTGATGGAGGAGCTGGATAAAGGAATTGTTGCGGAATTCTACACGTCTAGCCTGTTCGTGTTCTGGTAACATATGAAAGGAATGAGGAGAAGCAGTAGAAGTAATGTTAGGGTAAGGAGTAGGAGTAGGGGTAGGAAGTAAGAAGTAAGACATAGTGTAATACACCCCACCCGCCAAAAATGCAGAAGCAGTTAAAAACAAAACAAACAACTGGGATACAAAACATTTCGTACGACTAAGTTTCTGCAGCTTGACTCTATATGCCTGAGCTCCTTCCAAATCATTCAGCTTCGAAAATGCCATTTCCCTACGACCGTCCGCAACGTTTCTTGACGCACTTCGTTCTGTGCAGCAATAGTCAATCCCCAGGAGTTCCTAGGAACCGACGGTCTTTAACCTAGTGTCAAGACCTACTGTCCAGAAGGAAGTACGCGCGCGGCCCTACGGCCCTCAATACACAATATGTATATATTAGCACAATATTTCTCAGCTGTGGAAGAAAAAGATACAAGGAAGAAGCTTGATATATATATATATACAAAACAATTTTCAATGATACGAATGTTCAAAGTTGATCATGGGAAACGAAGATATTGCAGTTATCAATTTCAGCAAAGCAAGCAAATTTTTATTTGTCCTTAGTGTGAGATCGCAAAGAATATCGATGTTTCCCGGGACGTGTCTGCACGTCGAACAAAGGATCTGTCGAAGAGACAGCGTCCTGCTGATCAGTTCGTTGGTCTGGTCTTGAGTCTCTTGCTGACAAATGTTCAACAGTGGCTTTCTGCTGCGCTGAGGGTTCTCCAACAAGCTGTGCGTCGCTAAAAGGTACAAACGCCGGCAATGTTTCTGTTTCTGTTGACGCAATGCCTTTCCTTACCCACGGGTCTGCCGACAAAGGAATAGGGACTCGCTTACAATGGGTAGCATGTACCCAATTTTTCCGCCCCTCAAGACGAACGGCAGTCCTCGTGGCCAGGAGCACCTGGTAAGGTCCGGTGAAGCGAGGGTCCAGATTGTTTTTTCGTGAAAAATTTCGGGTAACCACCCAATCTCCGGGCTGGAGCTGGTGGCCTGGACCCTCCGTCTGCGTCGGCAAGGCGTCGTAAACCTGTTGATGAATTAACCTCAGTTTAGCAGTCAAGTCATGTAAGTAATCAATCAACATCGGAAACTCAAGATCAGAGAATATTCCTGGCCTAGGAACCCCCCACACATTCGCAGGACGGCCGAACACTATTTCATAGGGACTGAGCCCTATTCGGGAGTGTACAGTCGCCCTAGTTGACAGTAATGCTAGAGGCAAAGCATCAGGCCACGAAAGTCCAGTCGTAGCTTGAATCTTCGCTAATTTTAGTTTAAGGGTGCCATTGTACCCTTCAACCAATCCAGCTGACTGGGGATGATTGGCGCTATGGAATTTCTGATTTATTCCAAGGCCCTTACACACACTCTTCATCACACTTCCAACAAACTCACTTCCGTTATCTGACCACACGACTCTAGGCATTCCATACCGAGGAAAGTATTCCTTCAGTAGGATTTTCGCAGTAGACAAAGCAGTATTGTCTTTGAGGGGATAGGCCTCGATCCATCGGGAGAATGCGCAAACCACAACCAAAACGTATTTCAGGTTATTGCATCGCTCCATATGGATGAAGTCCAATTGGATCACCTCAAAGGGATACAAAGGAGGAGCAAAACTGCCAGGGGGAGTTGGGGTTCCTTTGCCAGGATTGTACATTATACACACCATACAATTCTTCACCAAACGTTCAGCACACTTAGTAATTCCATCATTCTTCCACACATCAGCCAACAACTTGCAAATACCTTTCGCGCTAATATGTGCTAACCCATGTGCCATTTGCACAACGGCCAGTACATACGCATCAGGCAACATCCATCTTTTCTGATCTGACAAATCAATCCAGCAACCATTCACATCCAACCTTCCCGTACTTTCTTTCCACTTCATCTTTTCAGTGTCGGTGGCCTCATTCTGAATTGCTTTCACACTCTCTATAGTATTCTCACACATACTTGATTCTGTAGGCCACCTAACCGAATTCGTCACATACATTCGAGTGCTAAGGTTCCGGGCAGTCTCCTTAGCAATCTCATCTGCAAACGCATTACCACGACCAACATCATCCGTCACTTTACGATGCGCACTACATTCAACAATTGCAACTTGAGCAGGCAAAGTCAATGCATCCAAAAGATCGTTCACAAGCTGGCCATGCTGTATTTTCGTGCCATGTGACGTCAAGAAACCACGTTCTCGCCACAATCGTCCGAAACTATGCGCTACACCGAAAGCATACTGACTATCGGTGTACACATTCACACGTTTACCTTTTGCTAATACACATGCTCTAGTAAGAGCGATCAGCTCTGCAGCTTGGGCAGAATTCTGATTCAATCTCGCAGTCTCAACAACAGTATTCAATGTCACCACAGCATAAGCAGTAGTCACATCACCATTCGGCAATTTAAAACATGACCCATCCACATACAGGATGCCATCCGGGTCTTCCAATGGGGTGTTTTTAAGGTCCACACGACCTTTTGTTTCCTCCTCTGTCCGCAAGTAACAGTCATGTTCTGTTACTGCATCTGACTCTGCACTAATTGGTAACAAAGTTGCCGGATTTAGGACATTACAACGTTTTATCTGAATGTGGCTTGCCAAGAGCGTCAATTCGTACCCAGATAACCTCGCACTCGTCAAGTGCTGAGTTTTCGTACGGTTCAAAAGAGTATCGACTGCATGCGGAACCATCACCGTAAGCATATTATCCATGACCAATCCTGCTGATTGTCGGATGGAGACCGCAGCTGCCGCAGTTGCTCTCAAACAACTCGGCAATGCTCTAGCTACTGGGTCTAAGGTCGAGGAAAAATATGCACATGGACGTTGCTTACCACCAAAAGGTTGCGTTAAGACGCTTAAAGCACAACCTTCCCTCTCGTGAACATATAACGTGAACGGTTTACTGTAATCAGGGGTACCTAACACAGGAGCCGAACACAATGAATCACGTAATTCAGAAAAACTTTTCTGACATTCTTCCGTCCATGGTAAAGGAGTCGAAACATCCTTGCACGTAAGAGCCACCAATGGTTTCGCTAGCAATGAAAAATTAGGAATCCACTGCCTGCAGTACGATGTGATACCTAGAAAGGCACGCACATCTCTTTGGGTTTGTGGCACAGCCATGCGCGCAATCGCTGCAATTCTCTCTGGGGTCAATCTCCTTCCCTCCTTTGACAATAAGTGACCTAGGTAGGTTACTTCTTGACAACAATATTGGAGTTTAGAAGGTGACACCTTGTGATTTAACTCACAGAGATGTTGCAGCAACGACACTGTAGCAATTTTGCAAATGTCCTGAGTATCAGCAGCCACCAATAAGTCGTCGACGTATTGGATTAAAGCCGCACCAACCGGCAACCTAAACGCATCTAGTTGACCCTTCAAAGCTTGACTGTAAATCGATGGACTTTCACAGTAGCCCTGAGGAGCGCGTTTGAACCGGAAGCTACGTCCACCAAGAGAGAAACCGAAAAGGTCCCTGCTCTCTTCGGCAATCGGGATGCTGAAAAACGCATTTTTCAAATCAATCACCGAAAACCATGAAGCTGTAGCTGGAATCAGAGTCAGTAGCGCCGTAATGTCAGGCACAACAGGGAATTGAGGAACCACAATTTTATTCACCTCCCGTAAATCGATAACAAAACGATAAACAGGCGGTTTGGTAGGATCAGTACGTTTAAGAATGGGCAGTACAGGACTATTGCACACGTTTCCCCGAGTTTCTTCAATGACATCTTTCTCGATCAAATCATAGATGATCGCTAACAAAGCTCGTTCACCATCAAGGGAGATACGATATTGGGGAATACGTGGCAATCGCACATTCGATTTCAACTGAACAACATAAGGGGAGATATCAAGTAGGCCCACGTCATTTGGACCCGTCGCCCACAAAGATGCAGGAAGAGAACTCAATTCCGGTGGAAGCTTATCGAGGGACAAGTACATGGGAGAGACTACCCTCTCTCCTAACGTAAGCTTTACACCCGCAGGAGAACAATACAAAGTCGCATACAAGCGTTTAAGCAAATCCAGACCCAAAAGATTTTCGCCACAACCAGTAGACAAAATCAATGGAGCTTCGAGCTCACGTGGCCCAATTTTAAGGGGCAAAGGGCGCGAAACTGGATTGCTAACGGGGGCGCCAGAGAATCCAACGGAAACATTTGTTAAGCCAGACAAAGGTGCGCCAGGGAGTTTCGAATGCATGATAGAACTTTTCGCTGCACCAGTGTCCAACAGAAAAGGCTCAACGACGCCCGATGTAGCAACTGCGACGTAAGGCCCTCTCTGATCAACCGGAACTGATACCACTCCCTCTCCTTGTCTTTGGCTGTCCTAGTAATTACTATCGTCAGGTCCCTGATCGACGTAATAATCGTCTACATTGTACTGCGCAGATCGTCCTTGCGATGATCCACGTTGATCGAAACAGTTATTAGAATTTGATGAATGGTCAGAGCGATCATTCTGAGCACCACGACCTCTACCACGTGATGCGTGCTGTGCACCACCACGACCTCCTCTAGACGAATTACCACCACTACGGTCATTTAAAGCAGGACAATTGAATTTAATGTGTCCCTCCTGTCTACAATAAGCACATTGATTGTACCCTAATGAAGATCTCTGAAAAGATGAATCATTACGCGGCTGCGATCGATTCGATTGCGACTGCGATCTATTCTGCTGAGGCGCATTCTGATTAGAACGCGGCGGATATGCTTGTTGTAACAACACTTTAGTTTTCAGCTCTTTCGTCTTTTTATCGGCACGGTCATTTTCCTCTTTTTCTCTATTTTCGTAATATTGTGCCGTAGCCAATATCTGAGCTGAGGTAGAAACGGCCCATGAACTTTCTGAATTTTTCAATTTATGGCTCAAGTCGGGCAATAAGTTCGATACGAATTTATCCACAAACAACCTCTGTCCACCCTCAGTACCCATATCCTGCCCACTATGATCGACGAATGTTTCCTCGAACCTCGTAAAGAAGTCTGAAACACTCTCATCTTTCTTCTGCTTACAGGCTGACAACTTGTCCCAATTTACCCTCATAGCTGGCATAAGCGTTTTCATTAATGTAATGATTCGCTGGGGAAGAAGTTCAATCAACTGATCGGGTTTAGTAGCAGCCACTTGTCCAGCGTCTGCCGCTGTAATGGCAGCCCAATCACCACCTAATTCATTCGCGTGATCTTGGTGACGAATCTTGGCCCATACCGGTTGCGGTACGACATTGCCAAACAACATGTCGATATCGGCCAGATTCATTATCGTAGCGTCTACGAGCTGCGATAATTCTTTGTAATACCCCGCAGGATTTTTGCGAGGATCAGGCAAAGTTTGTTTCACCTGAAGCACTTCCGATCGTTTCCAAGGGAGGTGTATCCACACTCTCTGGAAATGTGCTGGTATTGGAGCATTAGCATTAGTATTATCAGCGGGTACCCAAACTGGCGGAACTTCACGCATAGGATATTGGCCAGACCCATCTCGTTGTTCAATGTCCTCAACGAACAATGCATGAGGAATAGGAGCGGGACGAAGAGATAGCAACCGCTCAATAGCACGTCGGACATTAGTGTCGACTATCAGTCCAGTTGCGAACTGAAGCCGGAGTTCAGACAGGGCGGTCAGCACCTCGTCAGGCGCATTGGCCGCTATCTGATCATGTAAGAACTTGCACATTTCATCAAACACATATCTCTGAGTAGGTATGTTGAATTGATCAAACGTTTCGAGGACAACACGAGGTGGATTTCTAACAGGGTTTATCATCCAACCCATCGCCATATTGTATAGCGCAACACGTTCTCTATTACCAGGAAGCTGGCTACGTCTCTGTGGACCATCAGAACCTGCAGACCCAAAAACAGGTCCGAGCGACTGAAAGAAGTTTGTCGCAAGGGGAGAATCACGATTACGAGTAGAGGGAGAAGAGTAAGACACAGGACTAACAAGAGAAGGAGTAGAGACGTTAGCAGCAACAGGGGTTAACAACACAGGAGCAGTAGCGTGAGCAGTAGCGGGAACAGGAGTATGTGGAAGCGGAGGAGCAGTAGGAATAGAAATAGGCAAAGGAGCAGGAACAGTCGGAAGAGCAGGTGCAGGTTGAGGAACTGGTGGAGGAATAACAGGTGGAAGAACAGGTACGGCAGGGACCACAGGAGCTGCGGTACCCTGTACGTACGGAGGTGGCGACTTCATAAGATAGGACATTAAAGAATCCTCAACTGCCTCTTCCTTCTTATCCGACTCCGTAGGCAAAACAGGATAGCATTTGTCTATGGACATACGCTGTAATCTCTCAAACACTTCCTTATCCTTATCCTCCTTATCACGCTGAAACTGCTCAGCTTTCTTCACTATAGTAGCAACAGTATCTCGCTGACTACGTTTATTTTGTCTGATCTCTTTCTGTCGGGCTTCTTTGCGCCAGAACCGAAAGGCATCAAACATGGCCGGCCTTGATTTACGTTCGAACAACGTTATTTCCAAATTATCTAAGATCGACGCTTCGAAGCTACCGTGAGGTGGCCAACGAAGATCGCCGTCTTTCTTTGTATATTTGATCCAATAATCGTTAAAAGCAATCGGGCCTAGCCCATGTTTGCTATATAAGTCATATGTAGGAGTTCCAACCGGAGGTATCGGACACGAGTCCTCCAGCAGGGAATCCGCACCACAAGGTCTAAAGCAACTGAACAAAGTACTGCGACCAGGCATCTTGCACACTAGCCGAGTTTCACAAACTTCAAGGGTTACGGGATTTCGGGATTTACCAAGTCCCAGCAAAGAACTAAACCCTCGGTCTTTGGCGGCTGCAGTCGTCAAACAAATACAACAACAACAAAGTACGCTAGCAAAGTGTCACCGACAAAAACACTCACACAGCGTGTACAACAAAGACACCCGCTAAAGTGTCTACAACAAAAACACTCGCTAAAGTGTTTACAACAAAGACACTCGCTAAAGTGTCTACAACCAAGAACTCTGGGAGCGACCCACAAATACTTAACTCAAAGATCAATGGCGTCCTCAGGAAGGCCCGTCAATCGTCTCGCTATACCAAGGTCTACGCCAGGCGCCAAAACAGGTCTACAGTCAGGGCAGCAGTCCGTCGCAGCCGTTAGGAGGCGGGAATCTTCGCGGGAAAAGTCTTCGGGCCACTTATTTCGACAACAGGATCGATGAAGCGGGGTGCACCTTCCCTCGGAGATTTCACACGAAGTTCCTCACGATCGTCGGGCTTGGACCGGTACCACTGATGCAGCCCCACGTTGGGCGCCAACTGAAGGACTGGGTTCTTTGGACCCAGCGGTGCCAGGGCACAACACCTGAAACCTTCGTGGGTAACCTGCTCCGGCGTACAAGTCACAGAGACACGGGACACTTCCTTCGGCGTCAAAGAGTCAAGGTTTATTTACTGCAGGGAACACAGAAGTCACAGGAAGTACATCGAGTGTAGTTCGGGGAGACTGCTTCAAATTGTATTTGTGGATCGCTCCTTTTATACAGTTTTTACCCATAGGATAACATGATACACAATAGTTTACAACCTGGTTCCCACAAGTCGCTCTCAGAGGGGTCGCTTAGATCACTTTGAAACACACAAGATCCGGAACATAAGTGCGGAAACATTTGGCGGTTCCCAACTGTAAAAACCCATCTTCCCACCATTAGCAAATTCCAATCAGCAGTAAAGTAGATCGAAATAGGAACGAAGACAGGTGCAGAGGAAGACGGAGACAGTAGGGAGATCGGAAAGGGTGTAAAAGGGGAGTGTCGAGAAGCACGAGATACAGGCATCAAAGGGACGTGCCTAATGAGATGCACGACTGAGACAATAAGCCCGTGCGGCAAGATGAGCCTCGAGCGGCGCCATCTGCCTTACAGTAGCATCCCCCTCGTCATAAAGACACTTACAAAGAACATGCGTCTTCCGCCATATCTTGGGAGTCCCAGGGTCGCGAAGCGGACAGCGTCCGTTCGCTGGCTACTTGAGGGCAAGAGACAAAATGGATGCCGTATCTAAGATGGAACCCGTGGGTACAGATGACAAACCCACATAACAAACGAACGGTTTAAGTTAGCACAGCGAAACTGCGCACACTTACAAAACTCGTCATTTGCGGTTCATAGATACTAGACTCGACCATATTCGTGCGAGTTAAAAACACCACTTACAATTGTCACGGAACCTCAGGTTGGGGGTTGTCCTCCACATCACTAACAGCATCTTCTGAGTTGGGATCTCCCCTGTCAGAAGCGTGGTCCTTTGAATACTCTACTAGGAGCACCTAGAGCTTGATCTTTGATGGTGGCCCCCCATGGAAATCTTTTTATATTTACACAGAGACCTCAACACTCTCATATCTAGATGGAGGTAGGGGGTGAGGTCAAGCTCCTTAACCCTGTCCAGTGTATCAGTCATTATTTCACTAATAGTTGGGATCTTTTACCAGCGGTATAAATAAACCTCTAGAATATTTTACCCCTGACTACTGTAGTTGATTATCATTTAAAATACTATAGGGACTTAACCAAGGCCCTAACAAGACTTTTTTTTAAATGTAGAAAAAAAATTGTCAAATCAAAAATGAGTTAAACTAAAAGCAAATCTTGGATTGTAGTCATGTGATCATGTGTTGAATGAGTAGTCAGACAAATGCAACGTTGTAGATCCCACCGCTGCCACCAATGTAGGAAGCTGGCTCTGTATATGCTATGCCTAAAAGAGGAGAGGTATTGTGGGTCCCCAAAGGTATGGCAGAGGTAAAAGTAGATAACACCTTACTCTCAGTTTAGTAATAGAGGGTAGTGATAAGCATTTATTGTGCACACTCAGGCAACAAATGATGTCACCCTCTCAAAGACTGAATCCAGCCCAATTGTTTGTACAAACAGTTGTTACTTTGTTATTGTATTCTAGAACCAAGAATCACTTAGTGCAAGTAAGTTTGGTAATCCTTTAAAAGCAGTGATACTTTTTAAGAGTGCACCCTCAGCATCACAAGGACAGCTGGATGCAGAGGTCAAAAGTGGCCCCAAGCTCCCAATGGAGTCAATGGAGGCCGTCGGTCAGGAAGTAGTGTTGCAGGTTCACAGTAGGAGACCAGGGTCCCAGCAAGTGGAGGGTGAAGTTGGAGGACTGTTGGACACAGGAACACTGTCAGTTGGGCACCCCCAGGCCGGAGGGCTGCTCCTGTAGTGGTGTCTTTTCGTGTCCAGTTTTATCATCAGGTCCGGTCACGGTCGGGGAGACCCGTCAAAGTGTGGATGCAGGTGTCAAAGTGGAGGGCGGAGGTGGTTGTCCAACACTGGATCTCAGCTCAGGATTGCCAGGAGGACCTCACTGTGGTGTTGGGCACTCGGGCAGTAGGCATCGGGTACACAGTGGTGTAGATGCGTGGTTCCATCTGGATCCAGAGTCTGGACTTGAGTTTGTTGGTTGGCAAATCAGGTGTCCACAGGAGATCAGAGTCTTTCTCAAAAGCAGGGCAGGTCTCCGGGGTTCTTGGAGGCTGCTTGCTGCAGTACTTACCGTTTTCAGCTCACAGGGTCTCTGAAGCAGGAGTTAGGCAGGTAGGGCTGGAGCCAAACATTTGTTGTCGTCCTCTTCTCTGCAACATGGTTCTTCAGTCCTTCATCTTCTTAGATTGTTAATTCTGAGGAGCAAGATTCAGGTGAGCCCTTAAATACTAAATGTAATAGATTTACTGAGGTCGGGGCAGTAGCTAATGGCTACTGTCTCCTAGGGTTACTACACCCTTCTAGGTACCCCCTTCCTTTGAGGAGAGGGTCACAATCTGGTTACTATTGGCCTAATTTTTCAATTTTCCAATTCAAGATGGAGAATTTTTCAGAGAGTGGTTCACCTCAGTTTCTGTTCACCTTAGGGGTGTATCACAAAGGGAAGGACTAGGGGCAAGTTTAACGAGGTCCAGCGTACGTACCCCGGTTGGCTGTATTCTCACAATTGGTACAGAGTTCCTCTGAAGTAGTAAAGGATTGGGTAAAAGGAACTGATAGTGGGGTCCCAAATGAGACAGCAGGTGTGTGTAGGAAGGAGGAGGAGGGGGAAGCCTCCTTGTGGAACTAGTACTCTCACACACCTAGCGAGCTAGGTGTCATGCTTCATCATTTGAGTATGCCCCTCGTCAGGTCGGCGCTGCAATACCTGACGGGAACCCGGAACCGGGACTCTTTGTCGGGGATCTTCTGTTCCTGCCGGTTGGTGCAGTGGGGATGAGGGGCCTAGTATGTGTAGATGTAAGGGGAAGTGAGTTAAAATAGGTCAGTTTGTCCTATCCAAACTTTATTCCGTAGGTAAACTGCCTAATAGGGCTACTAGGCCCCTCACCCCCACTGCACCAACCAGCAGGAACAGAAGATCCCCGACAAAGAGCCCCGGTTCCGGGTGCCCGTCAGGTATTGCAACGCCGACCTGACGAGGGGCATACTCAAATGATGAAGCATGACACCTAGCCGCTAGGTGTGTGAGAGTACTAGTTCCACAAGGACGCTTCCCCCTCCTCCTCCTCCTTCCTACACACACCTGCGGTCTCATTTGGGACCCCACTATCGGTTCCTTTTACCCAATCCTTTACTACTTCAGAGGAACTCCATACCAATTGTGAGAATACACCTTAGGGGTGTGTCAGGCCAAGGGGTACACTCCTCTTTTGCCTACTAATTTTCCCACCTGTCCTTCCACCAAAAGAGGGCCCTGGACATGGGCACGGGCATCTCTACTTGTTGGAATTGCCCAAATAAGCATTTCACAATGTGGGAGCCTTTGAGGCTCACCGCCAAGTGTTGTTGTTTCTACCAGGGGGAGGTGGGAAGCACCTTCACCCAGAGCAGGCTTTGTTTCTGACCTCCGAGAGCACAAAGGTTCTCACCTCATGAGGTCAGAAACCTGTCTGATGGTGGCTGGCTGTCGAGGACCTGTCAGCCAATACACTAAAGGTTGGTCTTTTTTCAGGGGGCATCTCTAAGATGCCCTCTGAGTGCATTTTATTATAAATCCAACACTGGCATTAGTGTGGGTTTAATATGCTGGGAAGTTTTATACCAAACATCTCAGCCTTCAGCAAAGCCATCATGGAGCTGTGGAGTACTGGTGACAAAATCACAGCCCATTTACTCAAAATGGCTTCACTGCACTTAAACGTCAGTGAATGGCACAGACACTGTAGGGGCATATTGCTCATATAGCTATGCCCTCTCCAGTGGTATGGTACACTCTGCCTTTAGGTCTGTAAGGCCTGCTAGAGGGGGTGTTTTACCCATGCCACAGGCCGTGTTGGTGGGCAATGCACACAGGGATGTGTGCTCTGTCGTCTCTTCAGTTTGGTCTGCACCAAAACATGCAGCCTGCAATGGCAGTGTGTGCATGCTAAGGTGAGAGATCTTTGAGGATGGCCTAATATATGCTGAAGCCCTCACAGGCCCTCTCTGGTCATAAGGCCCTTGGTACCAGGGTACTTTTTACTAGCGGTGGGCTGTGAACTCTGCTCCGCAAAAATAATTTCATAACCCCGGCGAAGCGGGAGTTTACCAGCATTCATAATAGCTGTTCAAATTGGTACAGTCCATAACCTATCACTATTCCGCACAGATAGCTCTTCTCTCAGGAGCAACAAGCGATGTAATTACCAACAGCACCTCCACCAATGAGTAAATCAGAGATAGTGGCACCGACCTCGGTCCGCCAATCAGACTGCAGAAGACACTAAATCTCCTGCATATGACCAGGCTATGTAGCCTCAGTACGAGCACATCCAATTCAGGCTCAACTCAAACTATATCCAAACCTTGTCCCAGCAACAGGCAGAGTGCGGGTATGGAAGGAGCTCCGGGAGCTACTCCACTTGCAAATAATGAATTCCTCGCCCACACTGGGGGAGATTTGGGGAGTCTTGAGAGTTGGTAAGATTCCTTGTGTGATGTGAGAGAGGCATTGCTGATTTCAAGAAGGGGTAACAGAGCTTCTCCAGTGAGACCTTTGTTGAAGGACCACTAGCATGCTAATGCTTTTTTTTCCACCTTGGAGTAAATACTTTCAGCTCCCTTTAGAGTGTGTGATGCAAATGCAATCACCCTTTCTTTGCCTTCATGTTTCTGTGGCAAATCTGTCCAAGTCTGTAACTACTCACACTTGTCACAATGATAGTTCAGTCCTTGGGATCGAATGGCTTTAAGGTGACAGCTTTTGCTATGGACATTGGAATATCTCACCTTTCTTCATCATTTTTCATAATACATGTACCTTTTCTGCAAAATGATTCACAAATTTTGTGGAATATTCCGCAAGCCTCAAGAATGACCTTAGCTAATCTTTATCCCGTGGAGGAAGAGCTCCATCTATTATCTCCACCAGCTTAAATTTGGTTCTGATTCCATCGTGAACCAAAGTGTGCCCTAGGTATTCCACCTCTTTTACACCTCCAAGACACCCTTCAATTACCTCTGAAATACAGATGAGACCAAAGCCAGGCTGAAGGGCATGCAAATAAACTAAAATACTCCCTCAAATGTGATGAATGATGTCAGATGGCAGAACTTCTTGTGCAATCATACCTGCTGATAGGCATTAGACAAATCCAGGCTCTTGAAGTACTTTCCACCCTTTACACTTTCAAGCATCTCATTGATACGTAGTAGGGGATGACGGTCAATCCAGATACAGCTATTCAAATCTCTAAGGTCCACACACATACCGATCTTTCCTGCTGGTTTCCCCACAATAACTATAGTATTTAACCTTTCCAAGGCCTCAATAGGCTCATTTGCCCCTTCTCCACATAGTCTTTGCAGCTCTTATTACAGCAAACCCCTTAGAGCACGCGGGATATTTCACACCTTGTGTACTTTTGGCAAAGCCCCCTCTCTGAGTACTATTCGGAGTTCAAATTTCTTCAGACACCCAAAGTCCTTCCTCAATAGTCATGGAAACATAGAGCCCATTAATTCTCTTCCAGAGATTCTGTTAACAAAACTTGCTGGGGATGATTAGGGTTAAGAATCATCCCAAAGCACATTGCTCATTCCACCCTAAGAAAGATCTTCCCTTCACAACCATGTAAACTTTCCCATTAGCTCTCCTGCCTTGGAATTCCAACTCAGCCTTAAAATAACCCAAATTAGGCAGTTTGCCACCACAGTATCCCTCAGGTTTCAAATTGGTGGGACTAAATTCACCCACACATAACATTTTCCCAAATGTCCTTATCGACAAGGGTAAATGGCAAGCACGAGTCTACCTAAACGTGCACATCCTTCTCATTCAACCTGATAATACACTTGGGAGGAAGATAAGCCATGCCACTTTCTGTGGTCACATCACTCACCTGCTCATTCACTCGTGGTTCTAATCTGCATTCAACTAAGACCTTGATGTTCTCCTCCCCACTTTCACTCAGCTCATTTTCATAACTGGATTACCCTGTTTCTCCACCAAATTCACTGATCTCTTAAACATGCCAGTAGCCAACATTTTACACACTCTTGGAAAGTGGCCTACTTTTTGGCATTTAAAATATTTGCTTTTGGAAGCTGTGCAATTATATAACTCAATGTGTGCTTCGTTCTCCCACACGTAACACACACCATCTTTTGTTCTATATCTTGGGATTTCATTTTCCCCTGTGTTCACATTTTTTACAGATTCCACATCGCCACTTACCCTGGATGTTCTACCCCCCAACTCCTTGACATAGGGAGAGGTATTTTCCATGTGCTTTGTCACACCAATGGTTTTGTCTAACATGGGGATCTTTTAGGTTTAAAGCATTTTATTGCAGCATTGAAAGAAAAAGGAAACAATACAAACAAAGAACCACAGGTGCCCCGCGTGAAATAGTGCAAACAGATCGTTACAGATGTGCAATCCGCTCATACAATGTGTTGGGCACATCATGCTCCGGGTCGTTATGGCGAGTGCACCTGCGGGTGGGACAAAACCAAAAAAGAAAAACAACACCCTCCCAACCAACTGCCCGCCTCCCATCCCCCCGAGTCCCTCCCCCCACCCCCTGCACTGTGCTAATGATCGTTCCTCCCCCCACCATAGCAGCGTAATCATCCATCCCTCCCTCCTAGCTATCATCTCATGCATTTCAGGTGGATGGGGCTGACTGAGATGTCAGCCGAAGCAGTCTGAGATATCTAGGACAGGTAATTTCCCTGAATTCTGACTGTAACAATGTATGGAATGGCAACCACATCTCTTCGAATGTGTCTACATCCCCCGCCACCACCAGGGACATCTTCTCCATGCCTAGGACATGCCACAATCTATGTAGCCAACCAACAACAGTAGGGAGCGTGGTAGTGCGCCAGTGAATGAGTATATTCTGAATCGCCGAGCCCAAGGCAATCGCTATCTGCCTACCCTTCTTAGATCTTAGGGGGTACATCAAGCCGTTTGACAAACCTAGCAGAACATAGGCAGGGAAGCGGGGCAATTCAATGTCAAAGCATCTGTTTATCTCATTCAACACCTCCTCCCAGTAGGGATTCAGTAGGGGGCATTCCCATAGTATATGAGTGAGTGTGCCAGTCTGTCCACAGTCTCGCCAACAGGTCCGTGGAATGGTGTGGTTCATTTCATGAAGTTTCTCGGGGGTGCGATACCAGTAAGTGGATATTTTGGTGAATGTTTCAGTGAGCCCAGTGTGATAAGCGGAGTGTCGTGCTCGGTAGGAAATGTGGTCCCAGTCAGTGTGGCTTAGCGATCGTCCCAACTCCCGTTCCCAACGCTCTCGTCCAGGATTGTAGATATGAAAAGGGGGGGCTGCAAGAGTTTGTAGAGGTCTGAGATAAGCTTGGCGTCTGAGGAGCGTGTCACTAGCCATCTTTCATAAGGCGTGAGTTTCCGGTCCGCTAAGGCGCGTACCTGCGGCTGGAGCGCCCAGTGACGAGCCTGCATGTATCTCATGCGCTCTGTCTCGGGCAGGCCGAAGTCTCGCCGAAGGCCCTGGAAGGAAACGATACCTTCCGGGCCGTACATATGGAATAAGGCAGAGCACCGGGCTGCTCGCCAGAGCTCGAAGGCTCCAGGTTCCATACCAGGGCTAAAGTCCGGGTTCCCGAGTAGCGGCGTAAACGGGGAAGGAAAGGTGGTAAGTTCATGTTTGGAAGACACGGAATCCCATATTTGGAGTGGGACCCGCGTGACGAAAGACACATAAAGGTTGGGAGGACGGTGGGCTCTGCGTAAGAAGGGCACTTCCTGCAGTGTCCTGCCCGCCACCACTTGATCGTGAAACAACCAATGTTTATCAGATTCCCATCGACTCCATTCTACTAGGTAACGTAGTTGTGCAGCCTGGAAATATTTGTGCAAGTCCGGTATTCCAAGCCCCCCAGACTCAGGTGCTAGCGTGGATAAGGTTCTTTTGACCCTGGGTTTACGGCCTTGCCATACAAAGCGTGCGATATCAGACTGGGTCTGTCTGAGCCACTCTTTAGGGGATTGTAGCGGGAGGGCCCGAAAGAGATACAGGACTTGCGGTAGAAGGGTCATTTTCACTGCAGCTATTCTGCCCAGCAATGACAACGTGCCTTTGTCCCAGCGGGTCAGTTCTTCCTTAATTTTCCTGCTTAAGGCCGTGTAGTTGGCTGTGACCATGGCAGGAAGAGAGGGCGCTAGAAGAATTCCCAGGTAGGGTACCTGGTCCTTAGACCAGCTCAGAGGGAAAAGCCTCTGCAAGTCAGCTCTAGTGGCGTCACACAGCGAGAAGTCGAGGGCTGCCGATTTCCCAAAGTTCACCTTGAAACCTGCCACAGCCGTGAAGGTTTCCAGCTCATCAATACAAGCAGGCAGCGACTTCTCAGGGTCATCGAGCGTCAAGATCACGTCGTCTGCGTAGAGACTAAGGGTGTGGACAAACTCCCCCATGCGAACGCCCGTCACATCAGGGTTCTGGCAAACCCTCTGAGCGAACGGTTCCATATAAAGGGCAAAGAGTAGTGGCGATAACGGGCACCCCTGCCTGGTGCCCCTCTCTATCGCGAACTTCTGGGAGCTGCAACCGTTCACTCTCACTACTGCGGATGGGAATCTATAGCAGTTGAATATCAGGTGCCTAAACTTCTCCCCTATGCCCAGTTTACACAACACTTTCTCTAGGTAAGGCCAGTGCACTCTATCGAACGCTTTCTCCGCGTCTATAGAGAGGAGCATGCCTTCTCCGGGAATTCGGGAGGCCTTCTCCAGTATGTGGGTCACCCTTTCAGTATTATCAACTGTCTGCCTGCCTGGGACAAACCCGGCCTGGTCCGGGTCAACCATACCCGGTAGGTGAAGTGTCAGACGCGCTGCAAGGATACTGGTGTATATCTTCAGGTCCACGTTCAGGAGCGAGATTGGGCGGTAAGAGACGCACTCGGCCCGGTCCTTGCCCGGTTTAGGGATCACTGACACTGTCGCTTGGAGGAACTGCGGAGGGATAGCACCCGGTTCAGAGAACGAGTTAAACAGGCGCGTCAGCAGTGGTGCCAGGTCTTGGCAGAATGTTTTGTAGAAGAGAGGTATAAAGCCATCGGGTCCCGGGGCTTTCCCGTGTTTGAGTCGGGAAATGGCCGTGACCACCTCTTCAATCCGGATCTCCCGCTCAAGATGTTGGGCCTGGTCCGGCGTGAGGGAGGGGAGAGTTACCGACTCCAGATAGTCAGTCTCGGCTTGCGTTGAAGGGGGTGTAGAGATCTGCGTAGTATCTACGAAAGCCCTCCGCAATCTGGTCATCTTCTGTGACTGTTCCTCCGTTAGGAACCGATAATTCTTTCACCCGATGCTGCTGATGTTGTATGCGGAGCTTATGCGCAAGGAGCCGGCCACACCGGTCTCCGCCTGTGTAGTATTTGTGTTTCGGGCGTAGTACCGCATACTCCGCCCTGTCCATGTCGAGCGCGGACAGGAGCTTTCTGGCGGCTTTAAGTTGCCTCCAGACTCGAGGGGCTCCCGTCCGCTGATGCACCTGTTCCAGCTCCCTCACCTTGCGTGTAAGTTCATCTTTTTTTAGCTGTCGGTCTCTATTCTCTGCTGAGAAGACTGCAATAAACTCGCTGCGGAGCACCGCTTTTAAGGCGGCCCACTGTGTTGCGCGGGTGGTTTCATCATTATCATTGTGACGCTTGTATTCCTCAATTGACTCGCGGATATGCTTCACTACTGATTGTTTGTGCAGCAGAGTGTCCCTGAGACGCCAGACCCCTCGTGAGGGAGACACAGGAGGTAGTTGAAAAGTGCCCTCCACCGGGGCATGATCGGAAAGAGACAGGACTCCTACGTCAGCGGCCGAGGCCAGCTCGTACATCGGACCCGTCACCAGGAGATGGTCCAGTCTCGCATAGGATTTGTGGGTGTGGGAGTAGTATGAATAGGCACGGGTCGCTGGGTGAAGGCGACGCCACATATCATGCAGGTCTAGATCTGCCAGGCGGGACCTAATCGAGCGCGAGAGCTCCCCTGTTTGCAGGCGTCTTTGCGCTGACCTGTCGAGGGACGCGTCAAAGACCATATTCAGGTCCCCTCCAATAACAATGTGTCTGTCAGGGGTGGTTGTCACATCCTCCAGTGCCCTGTTCAAAAACTGTTCCTGATGGTCGTTGGGGCTATATATCGAGCCTACAGTGAACACCAGACCTCCCACCTTGACTCTATAAGCTAGGAGCCTCCCTTTTTGTTCCGCTACTTTTTGTAGTATCTCCCCTTTGAACTTCCTAGACACCATGATCGCCACCCCTGCTGTTTTGGAAGTGCAGGAAGAGAAGAGCTGTGTGGGGAATTTTGGGGTTCGCAGTCTGTGGCAGTCTTTAGCTAAAAGGTGGGTTTCCTGCAGAAGACAAATGTCTGCCTGCGTGTCTTCAAGTAGGGACAGTACAGCCTTTCGTTTGACCGGATTATTCAGCCCCTTCACATTCAGGGTGACAATCTTAAGGGCCATTAGTGAGGAGAGTACCAGTAGCGCTCAGCAAGTCGGGCACGGCCCGCAGGGCTAAACTCAAAGGCAACAGAACGCAGCCACAGCACACAGTGAAAGTAAATGACATCATAGCACAGTACAGTCCCTGTATCCCCTCCCCCCCAACTACAAAAACCCCCTCCCTGGAGCCCAACGCCATCCCCCCTCCTCCGCTGCCCAGTGAACTCCCCAAACCCCAAACTTCCCCACTCAACTCCCTCGCCCACCCCCCTCATCCCCAACCATGCATAGTACTCCATTGTCCCAGTCCGGTCCTCAACGGACAAGGCCGTGGAAAGTTATTCAAGTGGACGTCCAGCCACAACCTCCAGTGCTCCCGCCACCCCCCCACCCCCGGAACCCCCGCACCTGCAATGGAGATAAGGCTACTGCAATCTCCCCCCGGAGTATGTTCAGGCCGTCAAGGCCACATCACCAGCCGCCGTGGTCCTGGAAGCCTCCTGTATGGCGCTGGTCATTTCCGCTCGGATTGTAGGCGAGTCGGGTCTCGTGGGCGGCGGCGGGGATCGCCATACCCCGGCCCGTAGCCAGCCATCTCGTGTGCTTCGCTAACGGCGAGGCGCCGGAGTGTCCGTCGCGGTGATTACTAGCACTCCGCAAACGTCTTGGAGGGATCGGAGCTGGTGCAGAGCCCCATTCCAGCGGAAGATGAGTCGAAAGGGATGACCCCATGAGTACTGTGTGTCATGTTCCCTCAAAAAATCCGTAGCAATTTTAAAGGCCTTCCGTTTCTGCAGCGTTATTGCGGACAAGTCCTGATACAGAGCCACTTGGTGGTCTCGGAAACGTAAAGGCTGCTGTCGTCTGGCCTCACGGAGAATCCGCTCCTTCAGAGGGAAGTCCGGCAGGAAGGCTAAAATGTCTGGGGGAGGCGCCGAGGCCCTTCAGGGTCGACCCACTCTATGTGCCCTGTCAATTCGGATCAGGAAGTCTTCAGATTCTCCCAGGATTTCACGGAACAGGTAGGCGGCCGCATCCTCACCTTCCTCACTGGATAGAATGCCTCGGACCCGGATGTTGTTACGTCTAGACCTGTTTTCAAGGTCCTCGGCATGGGCTTGTAGGTCTATCTGTTGATCTCTCAGTCTCAAGACCTCCTGCTGTAGGTGCGTGATTTCTTCATCTCTGGAGTGGCCAGCCGCCTCCACCGTGTTCACTCTCTCTCCCAGGGAGTCAACCTCTCTCCGTACCTCTCGAACCTCCCCGGCTACCTCCTGTTTTAGGGCTTGAAAGTCCTCCCTCAAGGAGCTGAACAGCGACTCCAGAAAAGATCTAGTTACCGGAGGTTCCCCGCCTTCCGCGCCCCGAGAGCTGGTCGGGGGGCTCGGGGCTGGCTGGTTCCTGTCTTGTCTTGGGGCGCAATTTCCCAGCATGTCTGGCAAGGTACGGTCTCCCTTCTTCGTCCCTCTGGCATTCGACATCGTGGGGGTGGGGAGTCACAGAGGCCCACGCGCTATGGCGAGGAAGGGGTCAGGGCCCGTACAGAAATCTGGCATAGGGTGGCAATCCTCACTACTCGTGGAATCTTCGGACTCCGGAGCGCCGATTCAAACTAGAGCTCGGTTGGGCGCCTCCGAGTGTCTGGAGCGATGGTTGCTCCACAGGGCTGGTGTGACCGACCCGCCCTCGTCTAAGATGGCAATCTGCTTCGTCCTTGAGGGCCAGCGTAGGTGTGGCGCAGTCTCGCCTTCTGGGCTAAATGTCCCTCTTCGATCAGAGTCAGGGTCGAGATCTTCCGTTACAGAGAGAGGCACCACAGGACTGCTCCCCCTCCGGTCGTCGTTCCACACTACGGCCAGCGACCCCGTCTGGGCCGTGTCCGCGGGCAACTCACTTCTCCCGGGGCTCGCTGTAATTATCCGCCGCTACACGATCCAGCCAAGGTTCCACGCGTAGAAGGCGAGGGGGCGGGGGGCTTCCTACAGCTCAGTATCCGGAGTCCGTGCCCGCTCGATTATAACGTGTTCCAAGGCCAGCCAAGTAGATCTTTTAGTGGCAGGGACCGGGGAAGGGTCAGGCCCCGCAGGCGGCGGGGGTGTCTCTGAGCTTTCGATAGTCCAGATCACCCGGTAGGGGTGCAGGGCGGGGCCCAGGGCCGGGCCCTATGGCTTAGGCCTCGCGGCCTACCTGATCCCCGGGTTTGCGTAGCCACTTCCTGTCGGCTCCGCCTCTCTGCTCTCCTCTAACTCGGCTCCGCTCCACCGGGGATGGCCGTGTCTAGGCCACGCAAGGGGTCTCGCCGTCAGAGCACCCGCAAGCTGCTAGTCCTCCCCGTGCTCCAAGACCCCCTCTCCGGATCTCTGGAGGTCTGTGGTCGACGGGCCTCCGGCCTCTCGGCGGTTCTTCAGACGGCTCTCGCCGCGGGCCGGCCCCGCCGCGGAACCGCCGCTGCAGCAAGGAAATTGGGGGCTGCGGACTGCTCCACACCGCCGTGGGATGCTCCGGGCTTGTTTTCCGCTCGATCCGGGGGAGATCAGCGGTGGAAAACAGTGCAGGGTTTCCAGGGGCTCAGGAGCTCACGGCAAGAGCGTCCTCTCAGCCCGCCATCTTGGCCACACCCCGAGGAGGCCCATGGGGATCTTTTAGACCAAATAACTCCTCTTGAATTTTCTTGCTGTGCTTTCTGTTGATCAATTGGTCTCTAACAATCTCAACTGTAAGATCCCTGAACTTGCATGTTACAGTCAAGTGCCTTAAGACCACAACATACTGATCTATTGTTTCACTTGTTTCTGGGCAAAGGAAAAAAACTTTTCTGCAACAATACTAATTTTCTTCCCAAAATTCTCTTCTAAATCCTGTATAGCTCCATCATACAGATCCTCCTCATCATTGTCACACCCCACATCAGCACCACTGCCTGTCGTTATTGGTCTAGGTAGGATTTTTAGAACCTTCCTTTCCTCTATTACTAAACAGTGTTTAGGAACAGCCAGGTACTTTTTTGCGACATAAACATCTCCCTCAATAGCCTCCAAATATGTCTTGAAGGCCTCTCTCCAGTCTTCCCGCGCCATGCTGGGTTGACCTGGGTCCTGCAAAAATGCTGCAGGGGGAGGTACCGATTGAGACTTCATGGTAAATTTGCTCTCTCCCCAGACAGTATCACATGCAGTGTGCTCAACAAAATAATACACTTGCACACTCCCAGCCCACTTTCAAATGGATCTCTTGAAATGCGACACACAATACCTCAGCCTCAAATACTACTTGACCACAATCTAACAAGTGTATCTTGCACATGGTGATTGAGGTGGACAAGTACTGTGTGAGAGACAATGTCATCTGTGTGGGAGGCTCCCACACCACTTTGAACAAGTTGAATAAACCCCTTGGATAGCACAAAGAAAACCCTTGAACTGCGCCTCAGTGCAGTATGCTCCAATCCATGTGCCCGATTCACAGAATGAACTTAAGACTCAATCCTAAACTTACTACTATTTTGGTATTCACAGAATGCACTTACTACTTTTGGCATTCACATAATGAACTTACTACTTTTGGTATTCACAGAAGTTAGGATTTTGTCTTAAGTTTGTCTTAAGACAAACTTAAGACAGACTTAAGACCGACTTAAGACAAAATCCTAACTGAGACAGACTTAAGACAAAATCCTAACTTCTGTGAATAGCAAAAAGTAGTAAGTTCATTCTGTGAATGCCAAAAGTAGTAAGTACATTCTGTGAATACCAAAATAGTAGTAAGATTAGGATTGAGTCTTAAATTCATTCTGTGAATTGGGCCCTATGCATACAAGCAGTTCTTGCCTGTTGAAATGCATCACCCTATTAGTCTCTCACTGTAAGCGAGAAAGTTGTATCCAACTCTCTAAAACTGTGTGCATCTATGATTACACAGCTATGCGCAGCCTTTTATTTCTCAACTGTCAACATATGCGCATAAACATCCTACCATAATGCTGTGGGCATCAGCGTTTGTCTTCATGAGGAACCAGGCGCATCAGGTTTTTATTTCATGCCGATGTCCACATAGCACAAATGTGCAGTAGCTGTTGCAATGCTTCCTGATGCAGCTCACCCTTGCCATGCTTAACACAATCCTTCAGCTGTGATGCCTCCTGGCGCAGATCACCCTTTCCATGTTTTATTCCGTTCTTCAGTGTACAAATAGAATAGTCATGTTGCTGAGCTACAACACCAAACGTCACCGCACAAAGGACATCTGGGACATACATCACATTGAATAACCAATCTGCCTTGAATAGTACATACGTACAAAGTTACACTGTGGTTACCCCCAAAGCAAAGTTGCCAACATGGACAACCGCATTATGTCACTGCTGGTCTTCCTCCTGTAATTTACCTTGGCTGACTGCTCGTGAGTGCAGCTTTTGAAAGTTCAAAAGCTCGTAACATAGGTAAGCTTGTATGCATCCGCATCACCAGGCTAGAAACATGCCACTAAAGGCCTCCTTGGTAGTAACTCACACCAAGGCCCCACGAGTGCCCGGAACAGTCACAGTAAACTGGTGCTCATGAGAAGGTTACACACCATCATGAAGAGTACCTACTGCAAGATAACTCTCCCACAGAGATTTATTCAGGCTGTATTCCCCAAGCCTAATTAGAGACATTCAATCCAGCATAATGTCAGTGCCAGCAAATCATATACTTCCACCGATAGGATCACTGATTTAAGCTTCCTAACCAGACATCAAGATAGTTTCATGTGAACCGCTGTGCCTCCAGCATCACTTCAAATATCGAAGTCCAGCATTTCAAATGTATCTTCACACACAGGGACATATTCTCAAGGAGTTATCGCCGAGTTATCAGCACTTTATCGCAACCGAAGTGGCGATAATAATATTGCCCTATTCACAAGCTGGTGCTAACAGCCGATATCACCAGTTTTCCTGTGATAGGAGCCGAAAAAAAATAGCCACAGATGACACCAGCAACTAAAGCAAATGAGATGCAGAGTAGGCATTCCCGTGAAAAAAGCTGTGACAACACCACTTTGCAACATTCTCAACGACCAGCCAGATCTGCAAGAAGATCCCAAAACATGCGATAAGGCATGTTATTAGCAGGGATTTAACACCTGCTCTTTCCTGGTGTTAATTACAAAAAACAATTTGATGGACAGAATGTAGATCAATGTCTTACATTCACCCCAGTACAAGGATCTGGGCCTAAATCCATCGTTTTTTGCACTCCACACCACCCTGGGTTAGATAATGGCTTTATGCAAATCAGCTCTGACCCTGTGCCCCATGGGAACAGTCCAGTCCGAACTACAACAGCCATATCTTTCCCAGACCGGAATCAAGCATCCGAAGACCGGACCGGTTTCGAGGTAACACCTCTCATCAGCCCGGCTAGCTTGACTCCAGTGGTGTGGAGGCTCTGGGACCCACGTCTGAGCTACCCCAGTACACTCAGGGAGAAAATTACAAAAAACAATTTGATGGACAGAATGTAGATCAATGTCTTACATTCACCCCAGTACAAGCATCTGGGCCTAAATCCATCGTTTTTTGCACTCCACACCACCCTGGGTTAGATAATGGCTTTATGCACTCCACACCACTGGAGTCAAGCTAGCCGGGCTGATGAGAGGTGTTACCTCGAAACCGGTCCGGTCCTCGGATGCTTGATTCCGTTCTGGGAAGGACATGGCTTTTGTAGTTCGGACTGGACTGTTCCCATGGGGCACAGGGTCAGAGCTGATTTGCATATCGCATTTGTCTAACCCAGGGTGGTGTGGAGTGCAAAAAAACGATGGATTTGGGCCCAGATCTTTGGACTGGGGTGAGTGTGTGGCATTGATCCACATTCGGTCCATCACCTGTTGTATTTGCATATTCCGCCCTAAGTGCGCTGGGGATGCCCAGACGTGGGTCCCAGGCACTCCACACCACTGGAGTCAAGCTAGCCGGGCTGATGAGAGGTGTTACCTCGAAACCGGTCCGGTCCTCGGATGCTTGATTCCGTTCTGGGAAGGACATGGCTTTTGTAGTTCGGACTGGACTGTTCCCATGGGGCACAGGGTCAGAGCTGATTTGCATATCGCCATTGTCTAACCCAGGGTGGTGTGGAGTGCAAAAAAACGATGGATTTGGGCCCAGATCTTTGGACTGGGGTGAGTGTGTGGCATTGATCCACATTCGGTCCATCACCTGTTGTATTTGCGCTTTCCTGGTGTTAAGTCGGACGACAACCTGCACCATAAAAGGGAGTCCAGGCCAGAACCACACCTGAAGAACAACAGGTGCCATTAAGCTACTGATCATGCAGCACGGACACCCAATAGGGCTACATTATCCACAGCCACCACCCCCGGCCTGCCAACCCCCCCGAACCCTCCTGTCCCCTGGACTACCACAGAGGCAGCGCAGACAAAAACAGCAGACCTTCAGAAAATGCACCGGCGTCACAGACTTAACACCAGAGGAAGTCATAGCCCACTACAGGCTCAAAAGGACAACCATCCTCCGCATCCTGACCAACATTGCCCACAGGCTGATGGTACCTACACAGCGGACAACCAACATCCCTCCGCAGAAAAAGCTGCTGGCTGTGCTGCACCTGTTGGCCTCTGCTACCTTCCAACCAAGAACCTCCAGAGTCAGAGGAGTCTCACAGCCAGTTCTATCAAAGTTCCTCACAGCTGTCTTGAATGCCATCATCAGCTTGGTACCGCAGCACCTTCACTTCCCCCACACTGCGCAGGAACTACTGGAGACCAAGCAAGGCTTCTACATCATAGCTGGCTTCCCGCACAAGTTGGGGGCAATTGATTGCAGGGAACAAACAAAAGTGGAAAGGGTCTATGGGGGATACGAGATTAAAGACCTAACAACACCCTACCCCTAATGAACTAATGAAAACACATACAAGGGCTGCTAAGGTCTATGGTGACTTGAAATGTCAAACGTGTACTCAAAAGGTAAAAGTATAGACTGTAAGGGTGAGAGAGCAAAGCAAAAGTAAACCCATCAGCCCACCCATTGGCGGAACATAACCATGCCCAGAGCCCCAGGCTGATGAACCATACCCGACGCTGGACTGTCATACACCAGTCCACTCCACTTACGCTTACAGGGTGGTACGACACAGCTACATGTCCCAGATCTACCCCACTGCCTGAGGTGACATGGTTGTGTCTTCTGTACACAGCACAATGTTATGTGGTAGGCCCTGGGGCCCTCATGCATACATAATGGCCACACAGACACACTTAGATAGTTTGTGGAACTGGCTACGGGCTTGTGCGCCCAGCCCTTTTTATTGCCAGGGTCATATGTCCAGTGACGCCTGGGTGTGGGGTGAGTGTAAGCCAGCACTCAGGGAGTGGTTGGTGCTGGCAAAAACTACAACAGTGATCAGACAATCAGAAGTTCAAACAGCAAGGGTTCTTGACTTGAGCTGCACAGAGTTAGTGGCCCCGGATGCACAGCGGCCGGCACAGGCACACTGCCACGGGACGGTGACTTGCGGTGCACTGAGGTAGTGCCACGAGAGCTGAGCGGGTCCTCGTAGGTGAATGACGCGGAGTGTTTCGGGGGACAGTGGAAGGTGTTCTTCCAGGGCATGATGCGGAGGGCAGAACCAAGCAGAAACAGGCAATATGGAGGAGATGAATGCTACAGACTCATTCTTAACACCAAGTCAGTATCAGCTACATGATGATGAAGACTATCCCCAGGCCATATACTCAGACACCACCAAAGTTCATCCAGAGTGTCTCCATGAATTTCAGGGCACAGATTTAGTGGCACCAGAGCTGAAAGGGAATGAAGTCTGCGATGAGGCCTTTTTGTTCCGGACTGAACCGCGTCTTCCTCTTACTCCTCTCCTTGCGTGCAATGATATGAACTCTGCAGTAAAGAAATCAAGACTCAGTTCCAAATGTGTGACCTACTTGACCGCAGTGTAGGCCAAAGGCAGTAGTCATCAAGGGACCACATACACGTGTCTTTGGCATGCTAAGCACAGAGTTGGTGGAACCACATCAAAGGGAGTACAGTGATATCAAAGGTCCCATTAACATATGAACTCGGCCGTCATGATATCAAGACTCAGTTCCAAATATGTGACATACTAGACCGCAGTGTAGGCCAGAGGCAGCAGTGGAGTAAGTCAATGGGAAAAGAATGCTGGGGGCCTGTGCCACAGAGGCCAGCGATGGACTGAGGAGGCTGCCATGGTCGCGGGCCTCGGGCTTGGAGCTTGCACCTGCACGTGGTGGGCCCTCTTTGACACACGCCGGTGTCGGCAGGTGAGCAGTGAGGCCTGGGTGTGCAGGGGCGGGCAAGACGGGTCTGGGGACCAGCGGCTTGGGGTGTAGCAGGCGTACAGGATCGCAGGCAACACCGCTCACGGCGTCTGTCTCGTGGCGGGGTGAGAGGTGCCGCCCTCGCAGACACATTGTCCATTCCGGAAGAGAACCACGCCCAGAGCTACGTGGTTTTTATTCACTCCCCTATGCTAGCCTGGCGTACGCTGGGTCAGCCCACTCCGCTCACACTTACAGGGGGGGACGTAACAAGCTACGTTCCCGCAATCATCCCCACTAGCTGAGGTAACATGGTTGTGTCCACTGTCCACTACACTCCAACACCAGCAGTGTATGTCAACATGGATATGTCTGTGGTCTGCATACTGCAGTCTGGCCAGCACACCCACTCCACTCTTGTTATTGTGTACATTATCATTCATGGGTCACTTGCCTGGTTCCCACCTTTCCCCACAATCTGCTATTGTGTGGCTGAGGTGCCATGCCGTTGATGGCTCATGTAAATGGCTAGCCCAGGTTACCATAGTAAGTTGTGTTGTTGTGTCTGGTAGGTGGGTATGTTTTTTGGCATGTTGTATATGAGTTTGTAACGTGTGCATACGCAGAGTTCTGAGTTGCATGATTCCGGTTGTGAGGGTGTGTGGTGTGTTCATTTGGTGCTTACCAACGAGAAGTGCATTCCCATAGGTGCCATCTTGGAAGTGCTGGTTGATGATGGACTGTCGGAAGATGTAGGAATCATGCACACTGCCTGGGTAGTTGGCAACAACATTGGTGAAGAGTCCCCTGTGGTCCACTATTGCTTGCACATTGATGGAATTTGTGTGCTTTCTGTTGCGGAAATTGTGTGCAGTGTCGGCAGGGGGCACAAGTAGGACATGTGTGCAATCAATTGCCAAACGTGTACTCAAAAGGTAAAAGTATAGTCTGTAAGGGTGAGAGAGCAAAGCAAAAGTAAACTCATCAGCCCACCCATTGGCGGAGACCTAACAACACCCTACCTCTAATGAACTAATGAAAACACATACAAGGGGTGCTAAGGTCTATGGTGACTTGAAATGTCAAACGTATACTCAAAAGGTAAAAGTATAGACTGTAAGGGTTAGAGAGCAAAGCAAAAGTAAACCCATCAGCCCACCCATTGGCGGAACTTTATCATCTGGGATTTAGAAACACCAGCCTGGTATCCACTAGGTGTCTCACCTTAAGAGGAATGTGAGTACAACAGCTAGTATATGATACACCAGTGATGGAAATCTGGGTAGCAGTGTGTAAAGGGCTGTGGGAAGTGAAAAAAGTTGCAGTGTACAAAGCATATGTGCTATTAAGAAAGCGGTGAGATAAAATTGACTAGCATGGTGCCTAATAAACCTTTATTCAGACGGTCACCATGTTGACAAAATTAAAAGCAGAGTGTGAATGGATGTAAATATAATCAGCCAAAGGGGTAAATTAGGGCACGCAAGCCCGCTCAGGGTCCGGGATCATACATGCCTACTGTTGTGTGTGTCTCTATTACCGCAGCATAAGCCAAAGGTCTACCCTCAGCCACATCACGAGTTCAGCCAGCCATGAACTACACATCTGTGTCCACCCAATCCTTACCATAGGCCTACACACACGTGGCCACCCACCTTCAACGTACAACATCACAGTGTTGTTGTCAGGCTTGTGGACATGCACAGACAGGCATGACAATGGTGTGCCGTAGGAGTGCAAGTGATGCAATCGCGATGCGCACAATAATAAATAGGCTCGGGGGAGGGATGCGCAGCAGTGAGGCTAAGTAATACACATTGATGCCGCTCATTTGCTACAAGCAGTATATGTCAAACAGGAATCACTACCTTACACATTTCACACACCAATGAACCAGCCAACACATCATGCAGAACCAACGATTGACTCATGTCTCTCTGCACCATCACAGGTGACCAAGGATATGCACTCTGACCTTTGATGATGAAACTCCTCCGAACCCCAAACACACAGGCCCAGAGGCCGTACAATGCAGCCCACAAATGTACCAGGGGCATCGCAGGATGCACATTTGGTGTGTTGAAGTCATGTTTCAAGTGCTTAGACATTACAGGTGGAAGGCTCCTGTACAGCCCAGACATCGTGTTCAAGATGATCGTTGCATGTTGTATGTTGCACAATATATATGTGCGCACCAATGCCCAATGTTTACAAGTGCCAGATGCACTGAATGATGATGAGGAAGATGAGGCAGGTGGACCACACCCCACTGCAGCTCCAGTAGGAATAGCCTGTAGGAGCACCATCATTGACAATTTCTTCACATGAGCATGTCACATTGTCACAGTCCTTAGCAATCATGACAGTACAAAATGGCCACAGGCACAGCATGGGCAAATAAATTCATTACAACACACATTCCCTGAGAGCATGTCACTCCTTTGTACAAGCACATCACTCCGACAAGTGTAAGTGCAACATGTACTGCTGACAATCTCGAAAATTGAAAATAGATGTTGGATGTGCCACCTCTGTACAGAGAGGCTATTTGGGGTGTCACATATTTAAAATGCCATTGGTGTGTCAAAGATAGTACGGAATCCCACTCATCAGCATTTCACATGTGTCCCAAATCATTACATATAGGCTGTCATTTGTGACCTAAAATTGACAACATGGCTTCTTTTGGGGTCAGATATGTACCACCATGATGCAGCGATGCACCCTGAGACTCAAGTCCCACAACATGAGAAACATGTAAGAGAGAATCACTGCCCCTACATTCATCCATGTTTTCATACTTGATTAATCATAGACATGACACATATGTGTATTAGAATGTATTATTCACGTTCAGTGGAGTGTTGAAGTTGTCTTAGTACTGGGCCATGCAGACAACACTTCACAATGTTGCCCCGTGGAGGGCCATCCAGAGTCCTTTAGGGATTGACAAGTTACTAGGAAGGGGTAGAGTCCGGTCCGCAGGCTGATTGCTGTGTCATTGTTTTGCAAACAATATATGGCAGTCCATGTTGAGGTGTAAGGTTAGTGTCGCAGAGTGTATCGGGGGACAGTGGAACGTGTTAATCTAGGGCATGATGCAGAAGGCAGAACCAAGCAGAAATAAGCCATATGGCACAGATAAATGCCACTGCTTCCTACTTACCACTAAGGCAGATTCATCCTCATCTTCGTCCTCTGACGTTTCATGTGCCTCACATATGGGTGGTGGTGTTTGATCTGCAGCACTGTGTGTCACTGACACATTACGGGTCGGAGATGTGGATGTAGAAGTAGCAGCAGCATTCATTTGTGCAATGTCTTGTGGCATCGCCCCCATGATGAGGATCTGCAGGGCATGGAAGATCCCATCTACAGCTTTCTGGTGAGCAGCCGTGGTAGCCATTCTTTGCGCCTGCATCTGCTCCATGTTTTCCATGACCCTACTTATGTTTCCCAAATCACGGATGACATTTCTGTAGCCACTCTGACTAGACAGTTGTTGTTGTCTCCGAGTCATGACTCCAGCGACGCCAGCCATGGATTGTTGGAGGGCATGGGGCAGTTAGGGAGTGTAAGTGGTCCCTGATGGGACTTAGACACCCACGTATGGCATCTAGTTTGGCTGCCATGTGTTCGAACCCCACCCGCACCTGTTCAGCCAGATCCTTCTGGGAGTCTAACACGTGGCGTTGGAACGCCATGTGTTCTTCGGTGAGGTGCTGGGAGCCAGACATTGTGGTGGTTGCTACCTGCTGTGTGGTCTGTGCAGGGGATGGGCTCACCTTGATGGTGCTGAGCTGACCTGCTTCTGGAGGTGGAGTGTGGAGGGTGTCCATGAACTGTTGGAGTTATTCTAGGTCAATGTCCTGGGGTTCGCCTCCATCATCACTGACGTGATTGGGGGTCTGCCCTGCAGGAGGTGTTGATTGTCCCTCTGCAATCTAAAGGGAATATACACTTTCACAGTGTGTTTCATGTATGTTGATGTATTGGCGAAGTTTACATACAGACTGCATGACAATGTACATTGTGACTGTTTGTGAGGAGATGCCTATTTGATGCTGGACAGTGGACATTTGTACTACATCACGGATGTGAGGTTGTACTCGTACATTGTCATCACACACTTTTTTTAAACTGCTTTTATGGTGCATTTTCCCTCCTGACGCGTGGTATTTTGCAGGCATGTCACTGGTTTTCTCTGATTTTTGTATCACGGTTTGGGACATCGCTGCTTTTTGTGCGTTCGTGGTTCGCAGTTTTTAATGCATCGTGTTGATTTTAACGCAGTCATTTGACAAGTTATTGTGAGACTATTGTATGGTACCGCCGTGTTGAGAATACAACGATAACACAACGTTATTTTCCCACGATAGACTGTGATGGGAAAAGTTGCGTTAAGCTAATTTTGCAATATTTATCACACGTTCTTGAGAATAGCCCCCATAGTGTCCTCATTCTTCATATTGCGTCCTCATCACCGCTTTTGGGAAGACAGTACATCGAGTCTATGAAATAAGCAGGCTTTATTTAAGATACATGCACTGACCCATGGCCTACAACTGCCTACAAACTCTAGCTTCCCAGAATCCACAAGCTGATTCCAGAAGTGGAAACCACAGTCCCCAAGGAACCATGACACAGCGCAAGGGGCACAGACCAAGAACATCACACAATTAAAGAGCCAAACATCTTTTGATGTGTTCTACATCCTGTTTAAAACTCCTCTGTTGCATTCTACAAATATATGAAAGACTTATTCTGTGTCCTTTGCCATTTACCATGACCTCTTTCTTACCTTTTTGGAAGGCTGGTGATGTCTACTCAATTTGATCTCTCTACTGGTCCTGTGTGAATGCCACTGAGTCCACCAGGGCTGTTGGGAGATAGATTGTTCCTACTGTTCCACACTCTAATTGCAATTTCAGCACAAGCACCATGGCTGAGATGGAGGTACAGAGGGGAGAAAATGTGCAAATGTGTCAGAGTGCTAAACATCTCTGAGGACTCAATCACAGGGCATTTCTTTGGCTCCCCTGGGTTCTAAATCAGGCCTCTAGTGTCGGTGACTGGGATGCTTGATCTCAGAGAGTTTGAGTAAGCCTATATGATTACCTCCAAGTCCCATAGTCTGAACTTTGAGGTAATTTATATTTGAGTGGAAACGCTCCCGAATGGGACAAGCTGTATGCAAATCAATATTTGTCCTGCTCCAATAGCATAAATTCAGTCCAAACTACAGCCAATGTACCTAGGGAACAACAACACAAGGAACATTACCCCAGTTATGACCTAGCTATGCGTCATCAGTGAGTTATGGTTTGAGTCCCATGGCAGAGCGAGCATAGGACCCACATCTAGGCATGCCTTAGGAACTTGGTATATTGCACTGAAGAAAACACAGAGGTGATAAGTAATGTGCTTGCAAATATCTCACACATTGGCAGTTACTTGGGACACATTCCAATCCATTGTTTTTCAGTCACTGCATTGTGTAGGAAGAGGACCATATGTGTGTATGGTCATGAGAGGTCTCACATCTTTACTCGCCTTTATGAGTGGTGTCTTACAGAGGTAAAATGTTGTGTGGATTTCGGCACTCTGGCTATTATGTAGCCCACATTTAGTTATCTCGGCAACACATATCATGCCATTTTTTTACGTCACCTCGCCGTCGTTTATTTTCTGTTGAATATCTTTCCTGGAGGCTTTCTTGTTACTTTGGTCACATGAAATGCACAATTTACAAAAAATTGATTAGGGTCCCGGTAGGGATCAAAATCAGGAACCAAAACGCAGATAGGTGGTCAGAGAAGGCAGAATGTAAAATGGCACTTGTGTGTCTGCATTTTTCACTGAGCAGGAGCTATTTCGTATACATATGGCTTGTCAGGAATCAATAATTTTCAAACAGTTAAATTAGTGAATACAACTTCTGTCTGATTGTGTATGCAAAAGAAAGCTGTAGACATATTTTGCGTATTTGCTACTTCAGCGGTAAGTGCCTGAGCCTGTAAGAACTGTCTAACCAAAGGGATAAGATCATGTTTAAACTGGGTAATTTAGGGAGAGGATGTGGTGCAGCGGGAAGAGCTGCCGACTCAGGAGCTGAGGATCCCGGATTGAGTCTCGTTGTCAGTTTAACATTCTGTGATTCTGGGTGCTGTGGTTTGCGTATTGCATGTAGTGGATAACAACACGTAATGGGGCATATAACATGCTTGACATAGTGACATTCTACCGGTCAGCATTCTGTGTGACAGTTGCTGTGGCAGTGCTGTGCGGTTTTCTGTTATGCTGTGCTTACAATAAAGGAGTTCTACAAAGACACGCTATTGGTGTGTTATATTGTGTTACTGACTAACGTGTGCACATAACAATTTGGCAATTAGCTGAACCTGCTGTTTGACAACTTCTACCTCCACATTCTCTACTGAGGTGAACAAGGACTTTTGGACTGCCTGGTGGAGTTTGTTGATATTGAGTCACTGCTGGCTTGTGGTCTACTCACCCGTAAGGTCAAATTTGTGTGGGACTCGCAATGTGAAGCAGAGTTCAGAAGCATCAAGAGTAATTTGCAAAAAGTTTCTGCTGTGGGATCTTTTGACCCTGGTTTGGATTGGGTCATTACAACAGATGCCAGTAACAAAGGGTTAGGGGCAGTACTTTCTCAGATGGATGCTAAGGGTGGTGAATGGATCATTCTGTTTGCATCTACATCTCTGTCCCTCGGCTGGGCCAATCACGTAATCTTCTCGTGCCCCTGGACAATGCCTGGATACCCTCCTGTATGATAAGCTGCACTATAAAAATCTACAAATGTATTTATTTGTAATTGAACAAACTATATAACTTCATTCTTCTATCTTTCCCCGTCCAAGTCGATTGTTTTTCACATTAGCACCCGGTGGATATCCTAAGCCAAATAGATGTCTTGGAATGCTGGGATTAACTCATGTTGTTTACCTGTATTATGTGTGGAGATAAAGTATTAGGAAAATACATGGAGCATATATTTGTGCAGTGGGGTAAACTGGGGCTCACTTGGTCTAGTCTCCCCCTTCTGCCAGAGGTCACCACCGCACAACTGCTATTTCCCCTCATCATCAAATCCCTCAACTCCAGCCCATAATTCCATGAACAATTAACACCATATAACTTAACTTCAACATCCTCAATAGAGATCAACTGCATTTAACCATGAGACTGATGATATGCAAGGGTTATGAAGTGTAACAAAAAACATATAAATGAGGTTGCTACGTCCTTGTAGATACTTAGCGCAAAGGCACTTTCTTTCAGAAGTAGCTGGTATTTTGTGTGTGCTAAATATGAATGCCATTTTATTCATTCATCAATTCATTCTTCACATATTTTAAGAATTAGCAAACACAGGTTGTGTTAAGACTTTCTGTTTTGGTCAATGTATTTGTGATATCATGCAGTGAAAGTCATTGACTGGGCCTGATGATTTTCTCTCCCATGGAGGTAAACCTCCAAACACAACTGGGTAGGGTCAGATTTGCTTAATATTTTGAAATATTCTATTAATGCCTTATTATTACTATTATTAGTGCCTGGAAAACTCAATGATTGTTAGCTAATGTATTTGTGTAGTTGTGAAGTAAACTGCATGTTTTGGCTCATGTTTTTTCCTAAAGTGTTTTCAAGCAGAGTGTCTCCAAGCTCCCCCTGATTCCCTTTGACTAACTCATGTCCCTCATTGGCTCCATGCAATTGTCCCAGGTATGTGTGCTCCATTAGTTTCACCTGCCACTACTCCAAGCAACTGAACTCAACCTTCTTCTTAACATCCACTCACACACACACACACACACACACACACACACACACACACACACACACACACACACACACATAATCACATACACATAAGTTGTCAAAAAGAAATGAAGCACTGCAAAACCGACAAGTTTAGATGACTGCTCCCAAGAAGTGAGTTTAACATTGTTCTCCCTTTCTTTCTTTTCATTGCAGTACCATGTCTTTGAAGGAGAGACTGGAGAAGCTTCAGTGTCACTTCACCTGGAGTCTTGATGAGCAAGACCAGATTAATCTAGAACATGTGAAACAAACTCTCATTGTTAAACTTCAACACACGCTTTACAACAATCATTCCACCTTTTACTCACTGCAGGCCTATTTACACCAACAAGATGGAAGGTACCAGGAGGCCCTTGAAAGTCTTAGAAAAGCTGAAGAGTTTCTGGGAGAAGGTCAACAAACCAACGTGATAGTGTCTAAGTTGGTCATCGCTGGTAACTTTGCCTGGATCTACTATAAGTTGTGCAACTATGAAATGGTAGAGCAATATCTCCTCAAATCTGACACGATTAGTCAGTCTCTTTCTCATCCCTCTCAATCTACACCAACTATTCCTGAGATTAGTGGGATGATTGGTTGGTCCCTATTGGCAGTTGGTTTTCGACACGCAGAGCGGGCAGCACGCTGTTTCCAGGAAGCATTATCAGGAAATCCCCAAAACCAGGAATTCTCTGCTGGGCTGGCAACAGCACTTTATGCAGTGGCCATACGCTATGGTGCAAGCAGAGAAGTGAAAAAAGAAGCTATATCCAAACTTAAGGAAGTCATCCACCAAGAGCCAGTCAATTATGAGTGTAGGGGATACCTGGCTTGCCTGCTGAAGCATTCCGACTTCCGTCAATCACAAGAACTTGCAGAAGATGTAGTGCAGAATAGTCAGGATCCTAATGTTTTGAGGAATGTGGCATACGTCTTTCTACCCAAGAATGTTAAAAGATTCTGTGACATTCTAGAGCAAGCCATTTCCATAGATGGAGATTATTATCTTCTTCATAGAGACCTGGGTAACTTCTACCGGACATAACTCATAAACAATATAAAATCAAAGATTTGGCCATCAGAAAATGCTATAGTGGCAGGGATCCAGGCTTATAAACGTGCCATTCAATTAGCTCCACTTTGTATTTTCGCAAAAATTGGCTTAGCAGAAATGTATGGGGTGAATAACCAACAGACCTACCAGCAGGAGATTTATGATAATCTAGAGAGGGAGCTCCCTAATGCCAGTGAAAAATGTCAACAAGCTTTTTATGCCAGCTTTGGTCGATTTTTGCTCTATAAAAAACATTTACTAAATGATGCAGTAACCATATTTGTAAAGGGGTTCAAATTGTCTGGTAAAACAAAGAGCGGAAACGAATGTAAATATGAGTTGACAAAGATAGTTTGTTGGTTTGAGCAAGATGGCAGAACAGAAGAGGCCAGGGATATATCACAACTACTCCAAGAGATCTAGAAAGGAAGAGATATTTTGTAGGAAAAACAAAGTAGTGAATATGTAGAGATTTGAGTTAGTTATGGCCACAGCAGATCAGAGCGCATAGAATTGAATTCTAAATAGAAATTTCCGAGGGAAATAGAACCAAAACGTTGGAAAAATAGAGCAGAACAAATGTTTTATGAAATATTAGACAAACGAGAATAGATCAAATTGAGAAGGTGAGCTAGTGTGAGCTAATAGGACAGGGCCCAATACACAATGGGGCATAAAGTCACTGTGCTGCGCTTAATGACTAGGAAAGGGCAGGAATGTGCTGTAGTTAAAAAAATACAGTGCATTTGTGTGCTTGTGTCTGCGCCGTTTTGGTTACCTAGCGCCAAAGCAAATACCCCTGTGTTGCATACAGGATTGTTTTTGTGCAAGAATGTTGACCTTCCTGCATGAAAACAATCCTCAAGGGCAAATTCCTCTATCTATGTGTGCTGCAGAATGCACAAATAGAAAGAGGAAGTAACAAGGAGGAATAAAGATATTTTTCCTCTGTCTCCTCCCCTAGGAAGGTGTATCTTTTTGGTGCATTCCCAGGCATACCAGTTCTGGTAAATCTGGTAGTCGTGTGAGAGCACCCACTCAGTGCCCATGGAATGCTTTCCCAGGACAGAGTAGCACAACACAGCGATTTGTGCTGCGTTGCATTACCCCAGATTTATGAAGCTACTCAAGGCCAACCAAGGTGGCCTTGCTTAGCTTTATAAATCTCATTTTGGACTTGCACCATGTAGTGTGCCCTAATGTATTTGTGCACCTAAGTTGTACTTGGTGCGCCAATCAGATTTAAATTTCAGAGAAAATCCTCATTACAGGTTCACAGTATGTGATTTCGGACTAGTAAAAAGATTTGCTGAATCAGACAATTCTGCCAGCAAACCAGTGTGCTGGGATTTCTGTGTGAGCAAATCCGCTGACAGGGGCACGTTTGTAGGAAAGTCAGTGAGGACACACCGGCATAAGGTGGTGAATATCCACAAATGTATGGGTTTCTGCTATTAACAACCCTTTCACAAGTGTACTACTGGTAGAGTCCCTCCCTGAATAGGTTTTCTGGGTGGAAAGGGGAGGGAACATCCCAAAATTGGTAGGGGTGTACAAGAAATCATGTCTCATTAACAGGAAAGTTAGTTTCCCTGTAGAGAAACATAAATAAATAAATAAAAGTTGATTTTTTTTTATTCAGCATGACATTGAAAAGGTTAACCCATGTGAAAACTTACAGGAATCACTGGTTACCAGAAGTACTCTTGAGGATTCTTTGACAATTCTCAAAAAACGTCAGAAATCCTTAATTCAATGCAAGTAAATGTTATTTCCAGTTTCTATTATGAATGGACCCCACAGATACTGCATAAAACTTAGAGAAATTATATCATATATAAAATTTCAAAGGTGTGTAGGAGGAAGATAAAAATACTTGCAATTGAATACATATGCAGCACAAATGATAATATTATACAAGGGGATGCACTGAATACATTACACTCGGGGAAACTCAAATTAATGCTCACTGAATTTCTGAGGACAAAAAGGTTGTACTGAGACAATGGAAGTCTTGAAACTCTACAGCTATGAGAGAATGTATTGTTTGTTGAGTATTTTCCTAAGGTGTGTAAATCTATATATACACAATGTTTGAGTACAGTGCTCTGATAAGTTTACCATGAAGGATGTAAAATAGTATAAACAAAATTATACTAAATGTTTAAATTAATCTGTTTGGTATTATGACCAGGGGCGTAGCTTCGGGGGAAGGTGGGAGGATGTTACACCTCATCCTAATAAATGTACTGTGTACTACAAAGTTGGTATGGGTGCTTTAAATCGAGCATGATGAGGTGTCTGATTTCACTAGGAATATTTATATACACATACAGACAAAAACACACACTCTACTCTCTGTTTTAGAGATCTTAAAAATTATTATTATTACAAAATATTGAGTTTTAATTACCCCTCACAATCGGCATTCCTGCTCCTTAAGCCCTCTCCTGCACTGCTTCTCATCTAATGTATTTTAACCAGCGTGATTATTTGGCAATCGTAAACTCACCACCCTAATCTTATGCACCAAGCTATGCCCCCCATTATGTAACACAATTATACAGACACAACATAAAGAAGTTAATCCATAACTTACGCATAATAGATCAATAAACTACACAGCACTTAACTATTAAAGTTATTTATGGAAAATCATTAGAAATAAACAGGAACATGTAGACATCTCCAGATTTAGTAATAAACTACATAAGGAAATTTCACAACTAAATTCCACGTATTTCAAAGCATATTAAAACAGCAAATATTTTCTATTACTTTCCTCTTTGGCTGTTTTATTTCTTCCCAGTACAGAGTGCTGTAATCCAACGGGGTAGGTGAATGCTCTGTTAGTACTGCCTCTCCAATGGAGGGGGGCACGTAACAAGTAACAAAAGGCAAGAAGTCTTTAGGCACAACGGGAAGGGATTTATATCACTCGGAATTATGTTAGGAAGAAGACAGACACTAAAGTAATAGAAAAGCAGAAGTTTAGAGCATGTTACAGCAGAGCAGAGTGAGGTTGCAGAACCAAAGAGGGAGGTGCTCTAATAGAGAGGATATTAGGTGCGCCTGTGGTATCAGAATGCAGTAGGTGGTGATGATCAGATGGGGGGGCAAAGGAGGAAGAAGAGCTGCTCAGCACATAGATTAAGTATATAGTGTGGTCAGGAAGGAAAACGAGAATGGAAAGGTCTGAAAATTAGAGGGATATTCACAAGGACTTATCTCGGATCTATCCGCACCTTAACGCATCAAAAGTAGAGATCGATCTAACATCCCATTCACAAGCTGGTGCAAACTGGAGACATCCCCAGTATTCCCTCGACAACTGCCCCAAAATGTATATCCATGGCAGATGCCACCAACTAACCCTAATGAGATGCAGAGTAGGCGTTCCCGTGCAAAAACACATGAAAAAACCACAATACCACTTTCACAAAAAAATGCCAGATCTGCGATGCGAGTCAAAACCACGCGATAAGCCACGGTAGCAGCAGGTGCCTTCTGCAGGTGTAAAGCTGGACGAATCCCTGCAGTAGGCAAAAGAGCTGGGCTGCTCGTTGGTAAGTGCCATAGCAGCACACCACACACCTCAAAGCCACCATCACACAATGCACAACTGTGGGAATGCATACTTGACCAAACCACATACAACATGGCAATCAACTTGCCCACCTACCAGACACAACAACACTACTCCATTGTGATCCTGGGCTACCCCTGCACACAATACAGCTATATCATGGCACCACAGCCACACAACAGCTGAACGTGTGTAGATGTGGAGTGCAGCCATGTTTGAAGGATGCAAGTGACCCGTAAATGGGAATGTACATAATGACAAGTGAGGCATGGATGTGCAGGACAGACATGGGTAGGCCATGCAGACCACAACTGCTGGTAACTGGAGAGTAGTGAACAGTGGACGCAACCATGTCACACCAGGCCGTGGCTCAGATATCAGATATGTTGCTCGCTGCGTCCCCCTCTGTGTGCATGAGCGTAGTGGGTGGTCCCTTAGTACTTCAGGACTGCCAGGGGTGTGGACAAAAACCTGTGGCATAGAGCGTGGTTCTCTCCCGGAAAGGCCAACGTCACTGACAGAGCAGCGCCTTGCAGCCCAGCGGGGCCTGTGACCCTGTGCACCTGCTGCACCCCAGGACGCTGATACCCAGACCAGGCATGCCTGCCCCAGAGCACCAAGGCCGCACTGCTCTCCTGCCGACACCATTATGTGTCAAAGAGGGCCCACTACATGCCGGGTCAAGCTCCTTGCCCCAGTCCTGCAATCTCTCCACCTCTGCAGACCACTACTGGCCCGACAACGCTGGCCCATATTACTCCTTCCTCATTGACATACTCCACCGGTGTCACCTTCGTTACAGTAGGTCCCACATGTGGAACTGTGACCTGAGTCCTGAATGGCAGTGACCCCTTGTCTGTGTAGCGGCCACAGCTCCAGATTCCCTTCGATCAGTGAGGCATATTTCCAGATGGCAGTCCGGCAACACGTGGTGCCACTAACTCTGTTCAACGCAAGCCAGCGACACATGGTGCCTCTAACCCTGTGCGCCGTGAGTGACCGTCAGCCTTCGGCGGAACATCGTTGGTATCTGAGCCTATGGCCTGGGGGTTGTCATCAGCAACGGGCAGGTATGGACTTGGTGTCTGGCATGAGTCTGTGGCATTCATGTCCTTCAAGTTGCCGGACATATCTGGCATGTGATGTCACTGACCATGTCATGAGTGATGTAATATGTGACATCATCAGCAGTGCATTGCGGGCGCACAAGTTATAGTTAGCTCAACTAACTATAACAGGCAAATTTCTCTGGTTTTATATGAGTCAAATGTCCAACTAACTATAACGTCCCTGAAAACCAATGTTTTTTTTAGTGAATTTCTAAGGTTTTTAAAATGCTAATTCCAAACTATAACGTGCCTGAAACTTATGGTTTTGTCAGTGAATTTTAAAGGTTTTTTAAATGTTAATATCATATATCAATGTTTCTAAAACATATTTTTTCAATATACTTTTAAAAATATTTTGGAACTCTATTGTACTTCTTTATTTTAACTTTAAAAATTATGTAATGTTTTATATTCCCCCCCACTCCCCCCAAAAATATTTTTTTTTTCTGGAGAAAACTGCACTCCCATACCGGTAGCGTACCAAGCTCCATCACCGCGCAAATCCTATCCGCCATGTTGCTAAACCCGTAAATGATGCGCATTTCATATCCGACAACTTCGTGGCACCGCATCCCGCGCAACATCATATACGCATGAAGTCACCCCAGCTTCAACTTTAGTATCCGACAGGTACACAGTACCAAACCACACGTTACATCATGCACGTAATGGGTCGCGCCCGTTGCACGTTGCATATGCGACAAGTACACGCTGCCAGGCCCTGTGTTACGTCATAGACATATAGTGTCGCGCCAAGTACGCCATTCCTTCTGGGTTTTTTTTCGTCTCAAAAGTATATCTAAATAACTTTAAACCGTATATGAGAACAAGCAATAATATAAAATATTTTAAACATTTACATATTTCTAAATGTAATAAACTTATATTATGATAAATATATTTGTCAAAATCGCGCAGGGTGTGGCCTCCTTGCACGCTCGGTGCGCGATTGCCATGTGACCTTAAAACTTTTTTTTATTGCTTCATAACATTTCCCATTGTAACAGTTGGACGACCCCACCCATTTTACTCATTCTCTCTACAGTGTTTGATGAGAGACACTTCTTCTGCTTAGAGAGCTTTTTAAAAAAGTTGTTTTGGCTGTGTACACATATCTTATACTGCACACAACATGCAACGATCATCTTGATCAATATTCATGGTCTGTACATTAGCCATCCACTTGTGATTGCCATGCATCTCAAACATACATCAAAAGACAAATATGTGTTACACGATGCACCTGGTGTGTGTGTGTGCACATTATTGTGCTCCCATTCGGCCTGGGTATTATTGGCAGAAGTATCAGGAGCCACGAGCAGAGTGCACATCCTAGATCACATGTCACAAACAGTAAACAGCAATGTGTAGATTTCTTTTGCTGTAGGCTCTGTTGACAGGCTTTACCAATATACTAGTGTGTTATATATTAGACTTTCAGATTCACATTTGACATGCTTTGCTTGACTGTAATAAGCATTGTCACTGTGTATGACGTAGCCTCACTACTGATCCTCCCACCATCCGAGCACATTCCCATGTGTAAGCTTCGCGATAGCAACACTTTCAATAATACCGCACACCATTGACACATGTGTCTGCTCATATCCACAACCTTGACAGCCATTCAATCTTTTCAAAAACCATCTGACACATGCTACACATACATTGCACACTCTGCGAGGTCAAAACTACAAAAGAAACACACATAAGTACACTTCCTGTCAGGCAGGAACTGAACAACGCCCAGGTCCCCAGAATAATTATTCACACCTCTACGCTGGTCTGGCGTACGCAAGTTATCAAAAGTAGGTTTATGCCGTTCCTCTACAGTCAGAGAGAGTAGAGTCAGAGAAGACAGGAATTCCTGGTGCCCCAAAGGGGTCAGTGCTGGGAATCCATATGTTGGATAGTAATACCCTCACACACCCTTACAGGTGTCATGCTTTATCATCTGGGCTGCTCCTCGTTGGGTCGGCGGTGTAATACCCAACGGGCTCCCTATAGTAGGGTCACTTTGCCGGAGATTTTTTTTATCCAACAGCTGTATGGTGAAGTGCCAGTATGGGGCCAGATATGTGGAGATGTAGTGAGGTGAGTTAAAATAGGGTTGGGAGTACCAAAGAGTACAGACTTTTATTCTGGGGGTCTCCTACCCCAAGTAAAAACAAAAACAAAAAACAAGGCACTAACCTTAATATAATGTCTCGTATAGTGGTGTCCTTGTTTAGGAAGTGTGGGTCGACATGTTTCTTGCTTTTGGATCAGTATCCTCGTGATTCTTCAGGACATAAATTATCAACTATCTACACCTAAGCTGTGTGGTATATTTTCAACTCACAGAAATAGTGTCAATTGCTAAATGTACCTGGTACAACCTGGATCTACCCTATTCAGTGTAATCCCTAGGCATCAACAGTAACTGGTTGGATACGCATGAGGCTTGGCTCCTATGTGTATTGGAAGTTTCTGCGCTTTATGCTGAGTCCATGACCTGCCCACACCACAACGCCACACGTCCCTCTTCTTCCACACTGTCTCAGATGATATGGCTGCATCCACCTCTCATATCACAATGAGCAATAAGAAAAAAGGGATCCTTGAGGTGTACACCATCCTGGCAATCAACACTTGCTCTAAATTGTGAGCCCTACTGTCCGTGGTCTTCGAAAGGGATCCATGAGGTGTACACCATCCTGAAATCATCACTTCACCTGAATTGTGAGCATTGCTGCCCGTAGTGTTTGCTCACACAACAATGACAGCAGGCAAGCAGAGCAGCCTGGGTGCATAGCGCCTCCAATCGAGCGCGGAGCGGCGGGAAGGGTGGGGTGCATCACCTTGATTTACCTTCGCACTTCCTATACAACACCACCTAAGCACCATATACAAGTTGAACATGTGTGGCACAGCACCCAGAGCACATGAATTCACAGCATAGCACACACACTTTGGGCTCTCGCTTTCATCCCAGAGTCCAGCAGCAGCTCAATTTAGCAGCATGACACTCTGGGCAATACTATTTGAAGAGGTATGGGATGCACTCGCATTTCAACACGTTTAAACATATTTACACCAGTAATTTTTTAGAACTGTGCTGGCTTGGTGAGGATGTCTTTCCCAAGTAACACCCTGGTAAACACGAAAAGAGGAAATGAGGCGCATGTCGCCCCAACCAAACGCACTGCCGAATATGCTGCGTCGGCAATCATTGTAGTATAATTAATCCAATTTTTTGTTGTAGTTATATTTTCATACGGTATCTGCCACTGGATTCAAGCAAGCCTGGCTGAAGACAGCTGAAATGCCAGAAACCGGTCCTAGGAAGCTTGTTTCCAGTCCAGTCAAGGCATGGCTTGGCAGTTCGGGCTGGACTGTTCCCTTTATAAATACATATATAAAACATATTTATTTTTCAGAAAGACACACATTCACTGGATGGTGTCATCAGTGATGTCATGAGTGATGTCACTGACCATGTCATGATTGATGTAATATGTGACATCATCAGCAGTGCATTGCAGGCGCGCAAGTTATAGTGAATCCAACTAACTATAACGTGGGAATTTCAATGGTTTTATGTCAGTAAAATTTCCAGCTAACTATAACTGGTGTGAAACCTATGGTTTTTTCAGTGAATTTAATAGGTTTTTTAAATGCTAATTCCTAACTATAACTGGTGTGAAACCTATGGTTTTTTCAGTGAATTTCATAGGTTTTTTAAATGCTAATTCCTTTCTATATCGAGTTTGTAACCTACGATTTTTTTTTTAATTTGCTGTTTTGTGTGAGTATTAATTAGTATTATTTTTTTTAATAATAATATTTTTAATTTATTTATTTTTTAATCATTTTTTTGGGGCGCTCTGGGTCCGCGCACCGGTAAACTCTCCGGAAAGCGCACCCAGAGCACTTGCGTTTGTGTAAAAAAATATGAATGAAAAGTAAATAATAACGCAAGACATTTAGTACCATACATATAAAAGCAGTTTTTTTGAATAAGGAAATGAAAATAATTTTGCATTTCCGTGAAACTATCAAAACATCACTTAGGTGTGCCACGTAAGCGCCCCCGGAAGCGCCTACGTTCACGCCACGTATGCGCCCCCGGAAGCGCTCCGGTGCACGCAGCGTCAGCGCGTCAAGTCATGTGACCTTAAAATAACACTTTTTATTGGTTGCTAACAGTTTTTTTTTACAAAGAATGAAATCCCTACCCATTTCCTTCACTTCTTCTTTCACTTTTGTGACTGAAAAACCTGCCTTTTTGATCTTGGATTTTTCTTGGATAATCATGGCTGCCAGACCATCCAGCAGTAAGGATGAGCCTGAATTCATTGATGAAGAGCCTCCTCAGCCGAGGGTCAAAGAGCATTTCATCTGGAATTTTTTTTCCATACCTGATGACCAGAAGAAGGTCAATGCTCCAAAAGTGGAGTGCAGGATCTGCCACACAGTCCTGTCACGGGGTGACCCCACTAAGAAATATTCTTTTGGGAACTCCACAATGCTTCGCCATGTGGAGAGAAAGCACCCCCATAATTTTGCCCGGGAAAGTGTCAGGGCTCTGGCACAAGAGGTTCCCAGTGATGGGGCCTCTACATCAACCGGAGGAGCAACTACTTCAGTGAGGGGGCGATCGCAAGAGCTGGTTCCAAACATTCAGCCTGCATTCAACAAAGGCGTCCTGAAATGCAGATACTGTGATCAGCTACTTACCTTTGGGGAGCAAAGTGTTCTGCTCATAGTTCGAGCATTGGAGAACCTTCGCAGCCGTTCCCAGCCCTATTTTTTTTGTTTTTTTTGCTCCTGTTGAGCAGTTTCCATTCCCTGTTTTTGTTTTTGTTCTAAAAAAAGAAAAAAGAAGAAAAAAAAGTTCTTTTCAGAACTACCTCCAATTCTCATCAAAGAGCTATATTCTTTAAAAAATGAAAAAGAGTAAGTGAAGTGGAGTGCATTGATAATGGAAAGGAAAATCAGTAAGATAGAACAGAAAGGTATGAGAGGAGAAAGGAAGTGAAGTAGGGGGACTGAAAGAAGGTGAGTGTTGGGAAGGAAAGTAAGGAGAAGGAGAGTGAACATGGGGAATGTGGATATTCAAAGAAAATGTTGAAAAGGAACGGGGGTGTGGAAGGGTAAGAAAAGATGCATTGCTGGAGTTGCATCATTTTTGTGACACACTCCAGCAATGCATCACTTTTGCACTTACAGATACGTCTGAAATACTGACGCATCTGTAAGTACTTCCGACATAATACGTCATATATTTAATATGACGCATGACTAGAAGACTGAAGGCCTCATTTATGAGGCCATGCGTCACTTTAACGCCACCGGTGCGTCACTTTTTGTGACGCACCAGTGCTGTAAAAATGCACCTTATTCAGTCATATTTACAAAGTGACGCATTTAGGTAGATGCGTCACTTTGTAACCCCCTGCGCCACATTATACCTACGTCAGGTGCAATGTATGCAAAAGGGGTGTATTGACGAAAAAAAGGGTCGTAGAGGTGACGCAGTGAAATCTATGAGATATCATTGCGTCACTTTTATGACGCTGCTGCGTCCAAATCTTGCGCCTGTATCACAGCAGGCGTAAGACTGATGCAGGCCCTTTCACATGGGGCCTTGCCCCATGTGAAAGGATGCATTGCTGGTGTTGCATCATTTTTGTGACACACTCCAGCAATGCATCACTTTTGCGCTTACAGATACGTCTGAAATACTGAAGTATCTGTAAGTACTTCCGACATAATACGTCATATATTTAATATGAAGCATGACTAGAAGACTGAAGGCCTCATTTATGAGGCCATGCATCACTTTAACGCCACCGGTGCATCACTTTTTGTGACGCACCAGTGCTGTAAAAAATGCACCTTATTCAGTCATATTTACAAAGTGACGCATCTAGGTAGATGCGTCACTTTGTAAGCCCCTGCGCCACATTATACCTACGTCAGGTGTAATGTATGCAAAAGGGACATATTGACGCAAGAAAGGGTCGTAGAGGTGACGCAGTGAAATCTATGAGATATCACTGCGTCACTTTTATGACGCTGTTGCGTCCAAATCTTACGCCTGTATCACAGCAGGCGTAAGACTGATGCAGGCCCTTTCACATGGGGCCTGGCCCCATGTGAAAGGATGCATTGCTGGAGTTGCATCATTTTTGTGACACACTCCAGCAATGCATCACTTTTGCGCTTACAGATACGTCTGAAATACTGACGTATCTGTAAGTACTTCCGACATAATACGTCATATATTTAATATGGCGCATGAGTAGAAGACTGAAGGCCTCATTTATAAGGCCATGCGTCACTTTTACACCACTGGTACGTCATTTTTTGTGACGCATCAGCAGCATAAAACATGCACCTTATTGAGTTATATTTACAAAGTGACGCATCTAGGTAGATGTGTCACTTTGTAAACCCCTGCGCCACATTATACCGACGTCAGGTGTAATGTATGCAAAAGGGGCGTATTGACGCAAGAAAGGGTCGTAGAGATGACGTCACTTTTATGACGCTGTTGCGTCCAAATCTTGCGCCTGTATCACAGCAGGCGTAAGACTGATGCAGGCCCTTTCACATGGGGCCTGGCCCCATGTGAAAGGATGCATTGCTGGAGTTGCAACATTTTTGTGACACACTCCAGCAATGCATCACTTTTGAGCTTACAGATACGTCTTAAATACTGACGTATCTGTAAGTACTTCCGACATAATACGTCATATATTTAATATGACGCATGACTAGAAGACTGAAGGCCTCATTTATGAGGCCATGTGTCACTTTAACGCCACCGGTGCGTCACTTTTTGTGATGCACCAGTGCTGTAAAAAATGCACCTTATTCAGTCATATTTACAAAGTGACGCATCTAGGTAGATGCGTCACTTTGTAAGCCCCTGCGCCACATTATACCTACGTCAGGTGTAATGTATGCAAAAGGGACGTATTGACGCAAGAAAGGGTCGTAGAGGTGACGCAGTGAAATCTATGAGATATCACTGCGTCACTTTTATGACGCTGTTGCGTCCAAATCTTACGCCTGTTTCACAGCAGGCGTAAGACTGATGCAGGCCTTTTCACATGGGGCCTGGCCCCATGTGAAAGGATGCATTGCTGGAGTTGCATCATTTTTGTGACACACTCCAGCAATGCATCACTTTTGCGCTCACAGATACGTCTGAAATACTGACGTATCTGTAAGTACTTGCGACATAATACGTCATATATTTAATATGACGCATGAGTAGAATACTGAAGGCCTCATTTGTAAGGCCATGCATCACTCTTACGCCACTGGTACTTCACTTTTTGTGACGCATCAGCAGCATAAAACATGCACCTTATTGAGTTATATTTACAAAGTGACGCATCTATGTAGATGCGTCACTTTGTAAACCCCTGCGCCACATTATACCTACATCAGGTGTAATGTATGCAAAAGGGGCGTATTGACGCAAGAAAGGGTCGTAGAGATGACGCAGTGAATAAACTGGGTTTTCCCCATGCTACGCTCCCCGGTCCGCTGCCCTGTGCGCGTACCGGGCGCTCCCCCCGCGCAAATCGAAGAAAAAAAATGTTTTTTTTGCCCCGCGGGGCTCTTTTATGGCCCCCACATCAAACCTAGGTGGTCAGGGGGGTCTACCATGCCCCCTTATGGTCATTTCCCCCTTTGTTTTTGCCACCTCTTGTGTCTCGATCCTACCGAGACACAAGATGGCGGCCGCTCCGGACTGTTTCGAATGTTTACAGACACCCGAGAGCCAATCAGCTTTCCGCGCGCAAGTTGCGTGGCGCGCCCGGTGCGCTCCCCGGTGCGCGTACCGGGGCTCGCCTATAGATATATATATTTTTTTGAACCTAAATTACTCAAAATCCACTGGAGCACATATCTTGAGATGTAGCAAAGGCACATCGGGCGACCAGTCCCTACAATTTTGCCAAGTTAGGTGGAAATCCATTCAGCCGTTCGGGCTAAAAGTGAGTTCGACCGCCCTATGGAAATTAACATTGAGAAAACACGTTTTGGGACCCTCCTTTTATCTCGGCCCCCGCTTGACGAATCCCCCCCACATTTTCAGGGAAGGAGCGGAGCGGGCCACCTTCTTTGAAAATTTGCGAAGATTCGTCCACCGGCGCCAAAGTTATTCCCAATAGAATGTTGCGGATTTCCTATGGAAAGAAGATCCTAACTATAACTACCTACTGGCAACCGCCAGTAGGTAATATATATATATATATATATATATATATATATATATATATATATATATATATATATATATATATATATATATATATAAATATATATATATATATATATATATATATATATATATATATATATACCTACTGTCGCCAGTAGGTATATATAGTTAGGATTATTTGTCTATGGAACTTTTGAAAATTTTATGTCTAATAACTTTGGCGTTTGTGGACGGAATCAGCTGAAATTTTCAGGAAAATGGCACATTTTGTTTCTGAGCAGCCCCCGAAAAAACCGGGGGGGTTTCGTCAAGGGGGGGCCGAGAAAAAAGGGGGGTCCCAAAACGCGTTTTTCCCATGTTAATTTCCATAGTGCCTTTGGCCTCACTTTTAGCTCGAACGGCTGAATGGATTTGCACGAAACTTGGCAAAATTGTAGGGACTGTTAGCCCGATGTGCCTTTGCTAGGTCTCAATATATGTGCTCCAGTGGATTTTGAGAAATTAACGTTCAAAACAAGATATATATCTGTAACAGCGCTCCGGGCTGCGCTCCGGTCCGCTTACTTTTCGCGAAACGGAACTTTGCGATGCGAAGCTGATTGGCTCCCCCGTGTCTGTCAACATTCTAAACAGTCCGGAGCGGCCGCCATCTTATCTCTCGGTAGGATCGAGAGAGAAGAAGAGGTGAAAAACGAAGGGGGAATTTAATGAAAGGGGGCAAGGTATACCCCTCTTGACCCCCTAGGAATGTTGTTGGGGTTTTTAAAGGGTCCCGTGGGGAAAATAAAAAAATATATATTTTTCACGGTAGAAGCGCTTCCCGGGCCGCGAACTGGGCCGCAAACTGGTAGCGAAACGGGAATTCGCCATTTTGTGCTTCGTTTTAATTAAATTACTAGGTATAAGGGGGTGCGGGAGACCATTTTGTGCTTCGTTTTAATTAAATTACTAGGTATAAGGGGGTGCGGGAGACGTATCCTAATCCCTTATGTTTTCTGAGGGTGGCTGAGGAGGCTCATATATGTTGATACATGTCTTCCAGCGGTTGTGCGTGAGCTTTTTTTTTTTTTTGCTGCGTGACGTCTGTTAACGTTGATTCGAAGGAAATCAGGAAGTGTTGACCACCAATTTGTCAGTGCGATAAAATATTTTGTTATAAATGAATCCTTATTAATAAACATTGTCTGCGCCATCTTGCCTTTTTTCCAATGCCACAATTTTGTCGTGCACGGCAGCCATTTTAGATGCCAGGCCGGTCCCAGGCTATCACCTAGCCCTGCGGATGTAGTTTATGGCCCTAGCTGTAGAGAATCCAGACATGCCAACCCTCCCGATTCAGGCGTGAGACTACTGATTTCAGTGCTAGTCTCCCGCCTCCCGATTCCTGCAAGCAAAAACCCGGGGGCATATTACCAACAACTAGCGATAATTTATGTCTCTAACTTGTTTAGAGACAAAAATTATCGCCGCACATCGGCGATTTTTAACGCAGATAAACCTTGCTATTAGCAAGGTTTATCGCAAATGAGATAAAAAACGGCCGCAATGCATGAATATCGCTGAAAAGTCCGCGATATTCATGCATTATCCAGCAAATGCTCTTAGCCATGTTATCCACCTCCAATTGGATAACATGGCTAAGAACTGCTCGCAAATGCGATAAAAAACGGCCGCAATGCATGAATATCGCTGAAAAGTCAGCGATATTCATGCATTATCCAGCAAATGCTCTTAGCTATGTTATCTACCTCCCATTGGATAACATGGCTAAGAACTGCTCGCAAATGCGATAAAAAACGGCAGCAATGCATGAATATCGCTGAAAAGTCAGCGATATTCATGCATTATCCAGCAAATGCTCTTAGCCATGTTATCCACCTCCAATTGGATAACATGGCTAAGAACTGCTCAGGGCAGGTGTTAGCTTGTGGAGATATTCGCGCTTAGCGCGAATATCTCCAAAATTTGGTAATAGTAGATAGCGATGTAAGGGACTGTTTCCAGTCGCTAACATCTTGGCACGCCCACTTTGCATGTCATTAGTGATAGATATCACTGACATGCAAAGCGGGGCCCAAGATGGTCGCTATCTCCTTTTAGCTGTCACTAACTGGTGTTAGCGGCAGCTTGGTAATAGGGAGATAATTTTATCTCCGCTTTCTTGGCTTTTAAAGCCAAAAAAGCGGAATTAAACCCCCTTGATAATATGCCCCACGATTCCTCGGGGGTTTCAGCTGACAGGGCTTGGTATTGTGTTACGTGCTAATTCTTCCAGGAAACGTCAGAGGGTCGATGCAGGGGTTCTAGAAGGGGTGATAAACCATTTAAGCCTCATGAACAAGCGCATGGTCTTTTAAAGATCTGTGAAGTACTCGGGCGGCTGTGTGTGTGTGCCCTCTTTCAGGAGCAGGCGGGGGGGGGCACTGCCAGCAACTTGCCAGGCCAGGCAGTGTTCAACACTTGCATCACCCTTTCTCTGCCTTGTATTGCGCTCCATGCTTCGGAAAGGTAAGAAAAAGAACGTGCATTTGAGTTTGAAATGTCCAATCCTGTAGCAGTACACTTGCAAAGCCCACACATGACAATAACCAGATTCAAGGCCCCATTCACCCGATTTTTTAATAATATATAGTACTCCAAAAAAGTAGGATTATAAAACTTTATTAACTTTTAAATATAACGAACGTAACAAAAACTGTAAATATATTTAAACATTTTTTGACAAAAAAAAACAACAATGGTCCGAAGCTGTCTTTTGTGCGAATAGTCCCAAGGCAGCACAATGTGCTGAGTTGTGGACGGCACCCAGGTGAAGAACCATCCCTTCTTTAAACCCCATGGTGACCAACTAAGTGCAGGATTTACATAAAGTAGTGTTTACCTAGAGTGGTGCTGTGTAGGACACTCTGAATGGAAATTAACCAGAACTATAACGATAACAACAACAACAACAATAATATAACTTTTATGCTTAAATTACGCAAACATTTAGCTAATCTGCTAAAGGGGGGAGTCGCCATTTCTTTTGATAATTTATTCACCCATCCGTAGCCTCTCTATTCTCCATTACAATGTGTTTCTTGCTGAAATTAACCAGAACTATAACCATAACAACAACAACAACAATAATATAACTTTAATGTCCAAATTACGCAAAGATTTAGCTGATCTGCTAAAGGGGGGAGTAGCCATTTCTTTTGATAATTTATTTATCCATTCGTAGCCTCTCTAATCTCCATTACAATGTGTTTCTTGCTGTCGCTAGCTGATGAAAAAACTAAAGTGATAACTTCCTCATCCTTATTTTGTCTTTCTTTGTTCCTTAAGATGTTATCTGTGTCAACCTCTTCCGAGAATGCTGATGCGTTAGGGATTTCCTTGTGTTTCTTAATAGCATTGGTGTCTGCACACTTCTTTGTCAATTCTGTTTATATGATAACTGCTTCATAAACAGACGATATCTTTGTTTAGTCATTAGTGTTAAGTGTGTCTGAAACTACAGTGCCGTTCTGTTTTTCTTTCTTCAGGCTCTACAGAGTTTTGTGTGTTGTTCTTTTGAGCGACAATTATTCCAGAGGTTTCAGGTTCACTTGTTTTGTCCTGCAGTGAGTTAACAGCTTTAGAGACTTCATGTTTATTTGCTATGTCCTGCTGTGCGTCAACTGCTTCAGAGACGTCAGCCTCATTTGTTATGTTTGACTAGATCCTGGACCTGCCCGGCCGCGCCCAAAATGGCTCCGGTGTAAATGGGACTCGTAACTGCTTGTTGTGTACTGGTTGCCCAACCTTGATATCACGAGATACGTATGCAGTTGTGAAGCACATGGCGGAGGCTCGTCTGCTGTAGTGGGGCGCCCCTTTATCGTTTCAGTTGCCATTCCACCCGCTTTTGCTACACTGTGCCTTTTCCGCCATTCAGCTGTTTACCGCCCGCTCTTACGGCTACAGTGTCTCGCTCACCATGTAGTTGAGTTGCTCCCACTCTTGCGGTGCAGCGATAGGCGGCTGTCACAGGACTCTTAAAATGGCGGCCGGCTCTTCGTATTTGGGCCTGGTCCAGTAAAATGGCCCTGGGACACTTTGGAACTCGGACGCTTGTCTGCCAGGGCTTGGGTCCCATTCTCGAAAGCGTCCCCTCAGCCTTGAAGATTCTACAAAAGTCTTGGGGGACCTCGACTCCCGCAGGCTTCCGGTGGGGAGCGGCTGCCATGATTGCTTGCGGAATGGCCACGACGGAGCTACGAGATGGTGGTGCTCTCATGGTGACGCCAGCTTCAGTCTGAAACATCCAGAAACAAGGTGGGGCTTTCATCGTTTGGGAAAAAAAATGTTTTAATCCAATGAAAAGTGTTATTTTTAGGTCACATGACCTAGTCTTACATCATTAGGAAAACAAAAGTAAAATGAACCAATGAAAAGTTTTATTAACAAGTCACATGACCTGTTATGCTTACGTTACGCACTGCGCGGCGCGCTCTGGATCGTTTCCGGGAAGCTGCGCCTTGCGCACCGGAGCACTTCCGGGTGCGCTAACGCGGCGCGTCATATGACGCATTACGCGACAACGCAGGTCCAGAATATAGTCAAAATGTCTCCACCAACCAGCGGTCGGAATACAACCGCTTTCAGCAGTCCAAAAAGTTCGGTTAAATCTTAAGAGCGGGAGCAACTCAACTACATGGTGAGCGAGACGCTGTAGTCGCAAGAACGGGCGGTAAACAGCTGAATGGCGGAAGAGGCACAGAGTACCAAAAGCGGGCGGAATGGCAACTAAAACGGTAAAGGGGCGCCCCACTACAGCGTGTCTTCAGGTCAAACGGATTGTGGGACAAGGTCCAGAATGGAAGAGTCATCAAAAGGCAAAAAATTCCGCCGGACCCCGGGAGCCGGCCGCCTATGTCGGGGGCGATCTCAGGCCACACCAGGGCAACACGACTTGGGGAGGGGGCAGGAGCCAAGCGCCCCCTCTCAGTCCGCGCCATCTCACCGCCCCTCGGGGGCCTCCGTCAAGCGGTTTAGGGAGGCACCGTATCACATTGTTTTCCAATGCAGTCAGGTCCACAAACGGACCCCACTTACTTTGAATAGTGAAGCTGCAGCAGGTGCAAATAAGGTTTAAACAGTGTTACAAGCGCTGCTTAGAACTCTGAAGTATGGCACTCAACATCCAGGACTTATGCCATTTGTGTAAGGCAGTGACATCGAAGCAAATCAGGGACCAAAAGCATGAACGAACACTCACGTATGAAAATCTTATTTGGGGAAGGGGCAGGATCCAAACGCCCCCTCCCAGTTCGCGCCACTACACCGTATGTAGAAAATCTGAAGCCATCGTTCTACAAACTCTCAACGCTTGCTATCAGTGCATGAGTTTCATGCTCGATCGATTGAGCTAGCCGGATCGGGCAACAAAAAGTATAAAATAGTTATGTAAATAGTTATTTAATAAAATGTTTTACCCTGTTTCTTTGCTGGTGTGTTGTCTATATTTATAATATTTGCATAGGGTTTGTCGTTATTTTGGGCGGGGTGGGTGGCGGAGTCGAGCTGTCTTGCAGCCCTCATGGTGTGGAGCTCAGTTCATTTCACTATTTTCGTATTTCTCATGAAGGGTTGTTCCTAATGTTTGTATTTTACCGAGGTCAAAAAGAGATTGAATTAGTGGTCTACTGATTTTGCTCGATTACTTTTATTTTTTTACACGATTTTTCACTATCTGCAAAGACTAAACAGAGTATTGCGACTTTGTGCTTGTTTGTAAATAGAGAATGATCCAAAGAGAACCAATTCTAAAACAGTAAATGCTTGGATAACAATCAATCAAATGGAGAGACAAGCAGGTACGACGGATTACAACGGGGGTAAAGGTCTGCGTTAATTACCGTTCACTATCTGCAAAGAGAGAGTACTACTAAGAGAAAAGAGGGGAGGGGGGGGCAGCGTTCAAAGCACATCAGCGTGCATAAACACGAAAACGTTTTTACCTATCACGTACTTGACATTTGACAGCTTTTGATATCTGCTATTAAAAAAACATTGAAATTCACAGAAAAAACCATAGGTTATAGTCCATATATAGTTAGGAATTTGCATTTACAAAACCTTGAAAATTCAATGAAAAAACCATTGGTTATAGAACATATATAGTTAGGAATTTGCATTTACAAAACCTTATTTTACTCGCATAAAACCATTGAAATTCCATATATAGTTAGATGCGCTAACTATATATCGCGCACCCGCAATCCACTGCTGATGATGTCACATATTACATCATTCATGACATGGTCAGTGACATCACTGATGACATCACTGATGACAACTCAAATGACATCACTGACAACATCACAGATGACATCATTCATGTGTTAATACGATGAACCTCTACAGACTCTGATATAACCTTAGATCACTCAGTGAAAACAGACACTCACAGATTGTCACTCATCCATGGAGTTACTCATACACCTAGACAGTCATGCAAAGAATCAATCACACCTCCAATTCCTCAACTATACAGTTATACACACCTTACTTATTGAAACATATTCTAACACATATTTACTCTCTTATACAATCACTGATACAAGTTTTCAATGATCCATGCAGCCACTCACACATTCACTGGCTCTTAAACACAGTAATTTATATATGTCAACTCTCGCATGTACTGTGTTTTACATATGTACTTACTTTGACATGTAGCATTGAGATATCCAATCACTCACCAATACACTCATGCACACAGTCAACCGACCATATAGCTGTTTCCACATGCAGTTTTGAACCCATACATCTAGTGAATCAGCTGTTCACACATCTATGCACAGAGTCACACACCTCCCAGCCACTCACACACATACTCAGACTGCTGAAAGGGGTTGTGTTCCGAACGCTGGTTGGTGGAGACATTTTGACTATATTCTTGACCTACGTTGTCGCGTAATGCGTTATATGACACGCCGCGTTAGCGCACCCGGAAGTGATCCGGGGCGCGGCGCGCAGCGCGTAACGTAAGCATAACAGGTCATGTGACTTGTTAATAAAACTTTTTATTGGTTCATTTTACTTTTGTTATTTTAATAATGAAAAGCTTGGTCATATGACCTAAAAAATACGCTTTTTATTGATTTCGAACTTTTTTTTTTATAACATATATGTTATAATATTCCAGGCTAATGTACTTTCCCGGAAAATTTACAACTGTCCTGCAAGTAAAATATATTCCTTTTTCGAGAAAAAGGGCGTTTCTTCGTTCCATGACGGAGCCGTTGAGTAAAAGAGACTCGGCCTGCTGTCTTAGTCGCCGATACGCCTGATTATCAGATTCTTATCGATCACTTTATGTTGCAGGAGTGGAAAACACAACTGCCCTTGACCATTTATCTTTACTGCGTTCCTACATATTATACCTTTTATCCGTCATGTAATTGGACTGCTTTATTTCACTTGCCTTTTACTGATTCGAAAACAGTGACTAAAAGTAAAAACTTTACCAATGTAAATACTACTACCATGTTTTGTTTTAAAAACCTTTATTGTGAAAATGTCAGTATACAAATACGGGCCTATAACCACGTGGGCCGGCCACGCAGCAAACTGAAATCGTATATGATGAGGAGACATTTACATTGTAGAGGAACGTAACGAGCGGGCCATTAGGTTGCAAGAACTAAGGTGTCTAACAGTTGCGGAATCGGTGGACGTACATTTTGTAATTAAAATACGACAGGGCCACTTACAAAAAAGTTATCTAGATATACATTTGCGTGCAAGTACCATGGGTGACGTTAATTCGAACTTTCAATAGTACAGTAATCAATAACACATCAGAACTTAATATCAATAGGGATGTCGAAATATTCAATCAATTCTCGTCCCCGCCCGCCATGAGCATCAAAACTGCATTCATATCTCGTGATATCAAGGTTGTTCAACCAGTACACAACAAGGAGTTACGAGTCCCATTTATACCGGCGCCATTTTGGGCGAGGCCGGGCAGGTCCAAGATATAGTCAAAATGTCTCCACCAACCATCGGCCAGACCAGAACCCCTTTCGGCCCTTTATGCTACAAGATGGTGTCTTCCATTCAGAAAATATTGTTGGCAGCATTTTGAAAGGAAAGATAAACAGCCGTTCTCCTAGTGAGTCTCACATTGTTACATTTAGGAAGAATGTTGAAGAGTAATATGTGGAAAATCTGAAGCCATTTTTCTACAAACTCTCAATCAGCCTTGGATGGAAAAAAAAATCCTGAAGAATGTACAAACTGAAAACCAATTTTTGTCTGTATAGCATCAACAGCAACGCTTGAGTCAGCTTTGTGTCAAGCCGCCATTTTCATTCAATCAATAGCGTCCCCCTGCACACATTCAGGGACCTGGTCGTGTCTTCAGGTGAAATGGATTGTGGGACAAGAAGCAGAAAGGAAAAGGAAAAAAGTTCCGCCGGACCTCGGGAGCCGGCCGCCTATGTCATGGGCGATCTTTGGCCACACCAGGGCAATAGTGAAGCTGCAGCAGGTGCAAATAAGCTTCAGACAGTCTTACAAGCACTGCTCAGAACTCTCAACGATGGCACTCAACATCCAGGACTTGCCATCCGGATCTTGGCGCCTTGTGCTGGTTCCAACCTATTCACACATCGGTCCACTACTGACATCACCTCATAAGCCAACGGGGCACCCCACACCGACTTTCGGCGCAGCATTGTAGGATGGCCACACCAGTGCGGCAACTTGCTGGACACAACCTCGGTGCCATCCGGATCTCGGCGCGTTCGAGTCACTGTACCGCAAGAGTGACCGGAACTCAGCTGAACACGCCGTCTTTCGGCGCAGCATTGTAGGATGGCCACACCAGTGCGGCAATTTGCTGGACACCACCTCGGGCAATAGTGAAGCTGCAGCAGGTGCAAATAAGCTTCAGATAGTCTTACAAGCACTGCTCAGAACTCTCAACTATGGCACTCAACATCCAGGACTTGCCATTCGGATCTTGGCGCCTTGTGCTGGTTCCGACCTATTCACACATCGGTCTACTACTGACATCACCTCATAAGCCAACGGGGCAACCCACGCCGACTTTCGGCGCAGCATTGTAGGATGGCCACACCAGTGCGGCAACTTGCTGGACACAACCTCGGTGCCATCCGGATCTCGGCGCGTTGTGCTGCCTTCGGCCTATTCGCACACCGGTCCGCTACTGACGCCGCCTCACGTGCCAACGGATTTTCTACCTTTTGTAGCCCTATGCCGCATAACAGGTCATGTGACTTGTTTATAAAACTTTTCATTGGCTCATTTTACTTTTGGTTTCCTAAAGATGGAAGGCTTGGTCATATGACCTAAAAATAACACTTTTCATTGGTTTAGAACATTTTTTTTTCCCAAACGATGAAAGCCCCACCTTGTTTCTGGATGATTCAGACTGAAGCTGGCGTCAGCATGAGAGCACCACCATCTCGTGGCTCCGTCGTGGTCATTCCGCGAGCAATCATGGCAGCCGCTCCCCACCGGAAGCCTGCAGGAGTCGAGGGCCCCCAAGACTTTTGTAGAATCTTCACGGCTGAGGGGACGCTTTCGAGAATGGAGCCCAAGCCCTAGCAGGCAAGCGTCCGAGTTCCAAGGTGTTCCAGGGCCATTTTAGTGGACCAGGCCCAAAACCGAAGAGCCGGCCGCCATTTTAAGAGTCCTGTGGCAGCCGCCTATCGCTGCACTGCAAGAGTGGGAGCAACTCAACTACATGGTGAGCGAGACGCTGTAGCCGCAAGAGCGGGCGCAACTCAGCTGGATGGCCGCCACCTGGGGAGGCCCCCCCCCCCCCCCCCGGGCCACCCCACGCCAATTTTCGGAGCAGCATTGTAGGATACCAAAACCAGTGCGGCAGTTTACTGGACATCACCTGGGTGCCATCCACATCTCAGCGCGTTCTGCTGCCTTGGGACTATTCGCACAACAGACCGCTACTGACGAGGCCTCCCCCCGCACCACCCGGGACGCCCCACGCTGTTTTTCTGAGCTGCATTGTAGGATCCCAAAAACCAGTGCGGAACCCAGGTGACATCACCTGGGTGCCGTCCAGAACTCAGCACGTTGTGCTGCCTTGGGACTATTCGCACAAAAGACAGCTTCTGACCATTGTTGCTTTTTTTTGTCAAAAATGTTTAAATGTTTGTTACAGTTTTTGTTCCGTTCGTTATATTTAAAAGTTAATAAAGTTTTATAATCCTACTTTGTTGGAGTGCTATATATTTTTAAAAAATCGGGTGAATGGGGCCTTGAATCGGGTTATTGTCATGTGTGGGCTTTGCAAGTGTACTGCTACAGGATCGGACATTTCAAACTCAAATGCACGTTCTTTTTTCTTACCTTTCCGAAGCATGGAGCGCAATAGCAGGCAGAGAAAGGGTGATGCAAGTGTTGAACACTGCCTGGCCTGGCAAGTTGCTGGCAGTGCCCCCCCCCCCAGCCCGCTCCTGAAAGAGGACACACACACACCGCCGCCCCGAGTACTTCACAGATCTTTAAAAGACCATGCGCTTGTTCATGAGGCTTAAATGGTTTATCACCCCTTCTAGAACCCCTGCATCGACCCTCTGACGTTTCCTGGAAGAATTACCACGTAACACAATACCAAGCCTTGTCAGCTGAAACCCCCGAGGAATCGTGGGGCATATTATCAAGGGGGTTTATCTCCGCTTTTTTGGCTTTAAAAGCCAAGAAAGCGGAGATAAAATTATCTCCCTTTTACCAAGCTGTCGCTAACACCAGTTAGTGACAGCTAAAAGGAGATAGCGACCATCTTGGGCCCCGCTTTGCATGTCAGTGATATTTATCACTAATGACATGCAAAGTGGGCGTGCCAAGATGTTAGCGACTGGAAACAGTCCCTAACATCGCTATCTCCTATTACCAACTTTTGGAGATATTCGCGCTAAGCGTGAATATCTCAAAAAGCTAACACCTGCCCTGAGCAGTTCTTAGCCATGTTATCCAATGGGAGGTGGATAACATGGCTAAGAGCATTTGCTCGATAATGCATGAATATCGCTGACTTTTCAGCGATATTCATGCATTGCGGCCGTTTTTTATCGCATTTGCAATAAACCTTGCTAATAGCAAGGTTTATCTGCGATAAAAATCGCCGATGTGCGGCGATGATTTTTGTCTCTAAACAAGTTAGAGACAAAAATTATCGCTAGTTGTTGGTAATATGCCCCCGGGTTTTTGCTTGCAGAAATCGGGAGGCGGGAGACTAGCACTGAAATCAGTAGTCTCACGCCTGAATCGGGAGGGTTGGCATGTCTGGATTCTCTACAGCTGGGGCCATAAACTACATCCGCAGGGCTAGGTGATAGCCTGGGACCGGCCTGGCATCTAAAATGGCTGCCGTGCACGACAAAATTGTGGCATTGGAAAAAAGGCAAGATGGCGCAGACAATGTTTATCAATAAGGATTCATTTATAACAAAATATTTTATCGCACTTGACAAATTGGCGGTCAACACTTCCTGATTTCCATTGAATCGAACGTTAACAGACGTCACGCAGCAAAAAAAAAAAAAAGCTCACGCACAGCCGCTGGAAGACATGTATCAACATATATGAGCCTCCTCAGCCACCCTCAGAAAACATAAGGGATTAGGATACGTCTCCCGCACCCCCTTATACCTAGTAATTTAATTAAAACGAAGCACAAAATGGCGAATTCCCGTTTCGCTACCAGTTTGCGGCCCAGTTCGCGGCCCGTGAAGCGCTTCTACCGTGAAAAATAATTTTTTTTTTATTTTCCCCACGGGACCCTTTAATAACCCCAACAACATTCCTAGGGGGTCAAGAGGGGTATACCTTGCCCCCTTTCATTAAATTCCCCCTTCGTTTTTCACCTCTTCTTCTCTCTCGATCCTACCGAGAGATAAGATGGCGGCCGCTCCGGACTGTTTAGAATGTTGACAGACACCGGGGAGCCAATCAGCTTCGCATCGCAAAGTTCCGTTTCGCGAAAAGTAAGCGGACCGGAGCGCAGCCCGGAGCGCTGTTACAGATATATATCTTGTTTTGAACGTTAATTTCTCAAAATCCACTGGAGCACATATATTGAGACCTAGCAAAGGCACATCGGGCTAACAGTCCCTACAATTTTGCCAAGTTTCGTGCAAATCCATTCAGCCGTTCGAGCTAAAAGTGAGGCCAAAGGCCCTATGGAAATTAACATGGGAAAAACGCGTTTTGGGACCCCCCTTTTTTCTCGCCCCCCCCCTTGACGAAACCCCCCCAAATTTTCAGGGGCTGCTCAGAAACAAAATGTGCCATTTTCCTGAAAATTTCATCCGATTCCGTCCACAAACGCCAAAGTTATTAGACATAGAATTTTCAAAAGTCCCATAAACAAAAAATCCTAACTATATATACCTACTGGCGAGACGCCAGTAGGTAATATATATATATATATATATATATATATATATATAGATATAGATATGGATATAGATATATATAGAGAGAGATATATATATTTATATATATATCATCATCATCAAACATCCCCAGGGAGAGCGCTCTTTTCATATTGGGTACCAGTGTCAAGGACGGGCTAGTCCTTGCCATTAATCTCCACACCAAAATCCCTCAGTCATAAGGAATCACCGCACTCCAAGGAAATCGTATATCAACGAGATTTGTTTCAATCGTGCATTTGATCACCACTAACCACCACCAATGCGTTTCAACCAACAATAGGTCTTGCTTACAGTATGTGAGTCCTTCCTATATGTCCTTATTTATAGTTCCTACCAGTGTAGCCTATTAGGAGGCATTCTTGGAGTTGTAGTTATCTCTATCATGTTCTGCATTTTTCGGCTTTTTAATCTCCATATTTCTTCTACTGTTGTATTCTCACATCGCAGGGATTGATGGATCACCTTGTTTGTTTATTATCATGTCATTTTAATCATTTTAGGTAAAATGTTTATAAGTTTGAGGATTCAAAGACATAGGGCTTTATTAACACAAGTTACCGCGAGCATGTCATCCGCTCGCTGGTTGCTCAGAGTTTGTTCGTTGAGCTTGCGATTACAATTGCTCAGTGCAATGTGCAATGTTATCATTCAATTGCCCAGTGCATCTTTAACATTTCTTCCTTAGTGTTTCACCCCTCTTGTGGCTTTCAATATTACAGGCTTGATATTAGTGCTAAGTGCACGTTTCCAAGAATTATCCATTCTCTTTATGTTAAAAATATATATCAAGGAGAATTCAAGGACAAAGTCTCCATGAGCCCACTGATCGGTTGCAGAAGTGTGTATTATTGAAGCAGGAAAGAACAATCCGTTTCAACCACGTCCGTGGTCTTGGTCACATGATCTCACATTCAATTGCATCTTGTTTAAAGTTACAGAGTATTTGTGGACATACGTGTAATGATAAACATATAAGAAATGTTGTACTTACAATACATGTTTACATTGTGACATTACCAAGATAGGATGCATCGCCAATATAAAGATATTAATATAAAAATGTGCTTGCTTAGTGCCCATTATGCAGCGTATGCAGGTGCTTGGTGTGTGTTGCTAAGTTCTCATAAGGAGTAGAAGGGGGTGAAATGAGTGACCCTGTCTTTCTCCCAGTTCCTTACAGGTGGTGTCTACTGGTTTCTCAGTGCACTTGGTTTTGCTGTGGGCTCGGGCATACAGGGTATAGTACCCACATAAGCTATTGTGTTGCTGGCTGTTTGTCCAATTAATGTATTCAGCCGTTAAGGAGATCTATGGTTTCGCAGATCTTGCAGGGAGATGGCAGGGATTCAGGTATAGTACCTTAGTCGAGTCTTCGCACTACGGGATGGAATTGCCAAGCGGAACTGCGTGAAATTACAGCCTTTTCTCAAGTGTGTAGCTCTGTGATGTTCAAGTCCAGTGGTCTATAGTAGACAGTGTGGTGATGACTATGGAGACTAGGAGTAGTGAGAAAATTAGAAAACTCTGTTCACTTCGGTGCACATACTTATAATGGGGGTTGTAGGTCCATGTGGTATCTGTAAAAATCATTGAACATCACAGTTAACATCAGCACTATCACCCCAGTTACAAACAAATCCAGTTCTAGATACACTTAACAACATTCGCATTCATGATGTCATATGGGCAACAGCACAAGATTCAACACATTCTCTGATAACTGCACATGTTGTGCAGACAGTTAAAAACACAATGTGTGTAAAGGGAAGCAGTAGGGTGTGAGTGTTCTGCCAAATGATGCCAAAATGTCAGTCTAATCTATAGATGGGAATACATCTCTTCATCTACATTAAATACATCTGGGAATCTTGTGCCAGCCTGTAGGATGAAATGAGATTTCAACTTGTGGAGTGCTGCTTGCTGGTTGCTGCCTCTGGGGTTGAGATTAACTGTGTCTAGCCCAAGGAATCTTGCTTTAGTCCAGTCTCCATCATGTTTCCCGGAGAAATGCCTGGCTGTGCTGTAGCTGTGGTCTCTCTGTTGATTATAGCCCTCCAGTGCTCTAAGATACACTTTTTTACCGGTAAAGTTGTGGAGCCAATGTACCAGAGGCCACAAGGGCACACAATGGTATATATCACAAAATCTGTATTGCAGGTAATCAAGTTGGGAATCTTCCAACGTGTTTGTAGTCTGTCTAGGGTTATCTCAGGCACATTATTGCTATGTCTGCAGGCTTTGCAATTACTGCACCTGCGGAAACCCTTATTTTGTTTGAGCCAATTTATCTCTTTGGTCTGGAGATGACTGGGTCCGAGAAGGTCTTTGAGTAAGGCACTTCTTATGTAGGTCATGGATGGGTTGCTACCTACCCTGTTTCTGAGGAAGAGGATCCCACCTAAGAATACCCCATCTGTTTTTCAAAATGTTTGCGTAGCTGGTCTGCCTGGCTGCGGAATCTCATAAGAAACCGAATCAGTTCTTTTGTGGCTTTATTGGGCATTCTCTCTGAGGCAGTTTTGGCTAGGATCTCATTTCTAGATTGCTTCTCCACTCGTATCTCTGCCTGTTTTAGTGCATTGCTGGAGTAGCCTCTCTCTCTAAACCTTTCTCTGATAATGTGCTAGGTTTGTTCGTAAGCAATGATGGTGTTGCAGTTTCGTTTGGCCCTTAAAAACTCGTTGTAAGCAATACCCTATTTACAGCTTGGTGGGTAGTAGCTGGAAGCGTGCAAAATAGTTACCAGCCGTTTTCTTTCAGAATAGGTTCGTACTGATCATGCCCTTGTCAACTGTGAGTTTTAGGTCCAAGGAATCAATTGATTCTTTGCTATAGTGTCTGGTGAATCACAGGTTGACAGAGTTATCGTTCAATATATACACAAACTCATCGAGGTCTGTTTCTGTCCCCTCCCAGACAAAGAAAATATCATCAATGTACCTAAGCCACTTGGTTACAATGAAGATCCAATGTTCTGTTTTGTTGTTCCAGAGCACCTGCTTTTCCCACCAGCCTATCATAAGGTTGGCATAGCCAGGGGCGAAGCAGGAGCCCATTGAAAGTTACTTGTAACTGCTTGAAATGTTCTTTTTCAAAAATGAAAACATTTTCCCTTAGACAGATCTCAATCATTGCTAATAGTTATAGCCTGTGTTCCAAATACAGTACATTGTGTGTTTTCAAAAAGAATGTGCATGCCTTCAAGCCATCAGTGTGTCTAATTCTTGTGTACAATATTTCAAGTTACTTTCCGATTATTTCCAGCGCTAAACAAATTCTGTGCTGCAAAGTACACTGGAAAAAAAGATTTTGCGCCAATTTGAAGCACTTTTGTGATGCAAACACTGGGCATAAAAAATCTCCCCCCTTGTGTAAATTAAGTGAGCATGAAAGACTACAGACAGTGGATTAAGTGGAAAGGGCTGAAGAAGACTATCACCTGGAAAATGCACAAGGGGAATCACAGGTCTTAAATGGCAGCTAGACTAGCATCATTGAGATTACCAATTGCCAGGTTTCAGGGTTAAATGTTCTCTGGGCTGTGTTCTAGGGAACTTGTCTGCAAAGTGGTTGGAATGAGACTCTTGGGTGAAATACCGATAAAAAATATATAGAACAATGACAGTTACAGTCTCTAGAACAGATACAATGCTTTTTGTTTTTTCGTTAGAAAACAAACTCTTTCTCAAGCACTCATTACAGAGTTCAATTCAATTGACACGTGCTCTGCGACCTTGGTTTGTCGTTTATCAAGCCACGTGTACAACAAATAAGCAACACAGTGTTGAAGAACTGTAAGCAGTAAACAAGCTTAAAAAAAAAGAGACATTCTATGTAAAAATTCACTCAATTTGACAGTTTCAAATTGAAATGTATACTTCAATGATGATTACATTTCATGAATATTTATTATATGGTAGCGTCCATTTACTGGGCTGTAGGGTAAATAGTGATTTTTTTTCTGCTATTTATGCACCCGCTGGCTAAATAGTAGAAATTGTTTACTATTTGGCCTGTGACCTTGAAAATAGCAGAGAAACTTAAATATTTACCCAGCTTCTGAATAAATAATAAACATTCTGCAGTGTTTAGCCGACTGCCGTGCAAATAGCAGAAAAACTTCACTAAGTACCCGGCTGCTGGCTAAGTAGTAGAGATTCTGCACTGATCGGATGGTGGCTCTGTAAATAGAAGAAAAACTTCATTATTTACCTGGCCACTGACTGAATAGTAGAGGTTCTGCACTGTTTGGCTGATGGCTGTGCAAATAGTAGAAATACTTCACTATTTACCCGCCGCTAGCTAAAGAGTAGAGATTCGGAACTGTTCCACTGGTGATAGAGCAAAGCGCAGATAAATGTTACTAGTTTTCCCTGCACTGGATAAGTAGTAGAGATTCTGCATTGTCTGGCTAGTGGCTGTACAAGTAGCAGGAAAACTTCAATATGCATCTGTCTGTTGACAATATATAGTAGGGAGTTGGCGCTGTCCAGATGGCAGTCATACAAATAGCAGAAAACTGCACTATTTAGCCAGCCCCTGGCTAAACAGTATTGATTCTGCACTGTTTGGCTGACACCCATGTAAATAGCAGAAACACCTCTCTGATTAACAAGTCACAGTCTAAATAGTAGAGATTCTGCACTGTTTGGCTGGCAGTTTTCAAAAACCTTCTCCCCCTGAGGCAGCTAATAATCCTGTCCGAAGTAGATGCTTTCCCATTTGCAAATTAGTTATCACCCACTTTGGGAGTCATTAGCTCATCAGTGGTTTGTAATAGCAATTGAAGTCACAAACTGTTCCTTTCTGAATTTAAAAGGGGAGGGAGGAACCCCCCCTCTTTGCAATTCAAAAACAATCACAAAAGTTCTTTTACTAATTTAAAGCCATTTCCAACTCATAAAAAATATTTTGTGGATAATGATGAGTACTTTTGTGGTCACAAACCATGTGGTTTTACATTATGAGACCCTTAGTACGAAAATTGGCTTAAATGCAGACACTTACTTAAAGGTCTAAAAGTCCCAAATGTTTGAATGTTTCCTTGTTAGTTCAACAAACATAGCACAGAATGCCACTCTGTAGTATTGATGTGTCTCGTGGGCTCCGACCGTGCCTCGCCCACTCCAAGGCTGACCATTCTCTCATGGAACTCTGATGACCAGTGGTTCCAGAGAATAGCAGTTCCACTGGAGAGGAAGCCTGATGCCATCGGGGTACAGAGTACAGACTAATAAAGTTGGGGTTTTTACCTACAGTGTTGTCTGCTACTTACTTTACGTGGCAACAAGTGGCTATACCCCTGGAGGTGAACGGTAATGGCGCGTGCATGGTTGTGGTACCCACCTTTGTTCGTGAGCGTTGTCCAGCCGAGTCGACGTTCCCACAGTCTCGTTGAGAGCCCGTAGACAACCCCCAGTGCCATGAGAAGCTCCAGAAGAGGAGCAGGGTCTTGGTTTCCCGGCACTGCTGTGGCATGTGCAAGCCATCTCAGCGGTCTGAAGAAGGCGAAGCACAGGCCCAGAAGTTGTGAGTCAAACATGTGCGAGTGACGTGAGAGAGAGCTCGAGTGCATTCCCCCTGACTGTACACGTAGTGTGACAGTGGCCATTTTAAGTGCCTAATTTCACAGGAGGGAATCACCAACGGCCATCTTGGGGGAGGCAGACAGAGTCCATTTTTCAAGCAGCTTCTGGCAAACTCACATCAACAGCTCTGGACTTATTTTGAGTACATCACTTTGGTGGTCATCTGTCCTGGTGTAAGTGCTTACCAGTTTATTTAGCCAACAAGTTGCTTTTGAAGGAACCAGAAGCTAAAGGCTCCAGAATTTGGGGTAATTGTCTTCCCAGCAAATAAAGTACTTAGTACAGTAATCTCCAGTGAATCATTTACCACTTCAAGCATTTTGGTCTGTGTTAATTCTGCAAGTTGGATATACGAGCTGAGGCACGATCCAGTAAAATTACTTTTGTTGGTCATTTTTGGGTTTTGGCCTAGCTATACAATCTGTAAATCCACCACCGGTGTTTTTGGAGACAACAGGTGATCCACCCATTAAATGGAGGCACTGGCATTATGCTTTTGAAACGTACCTGGGAGCAATTTGTGCGTCTAGATTCAGAGTAGAAAGAAAAACATTCTTACTGTTGCATTCTCTGGGTTTTGATGGTGGATCTATCTTTAAACATCTTCCAAAAGTGAAGATGATGTTGAGTTAGATATTTACAAAAAAACTGGCAAGCAGGTTTGATGTTGATGTTGCTCCCAGTCTGGTAGTATTGAGGCAGACAATATTCAAGAGAGAGCAAACACAGAGTAAGGATGTTGACGGTTACAATTCTCCACTACGCAAGTTGGCCGCGGATTGCCAGTTTGAAAATTTTGCTGAGCAGCTGATACATGATCATTTCATTTGCCACTGTGATAGAGCGCGCAGGTCACCCGACTAACTTCGTCACCAAATAATGCACACTTGGGCCCATAAAATATTTATTTACATCACACATTAATCAGGTAACCTACACACTACTACCAGCAATTCAGTTCCTTTCTGTTTATTCCCGTGTACCTGACTTACCAACCCTCATCACGGGTACATAAGATCACAATGGATCAAGGAGATAGCTGTGGGACAAATAGACAACACAAATACCATATACACATTGAATAATGTTTATACCTTTTTATAATAACCACAGACTCAGGAAGTTTTGAAAACCTTTATCTAATCATCATCATCACATATGCCATGAGTAGAAGAATAACTCAGATCAAACTATCTATAACTAGGATTAGAAATATCGTATAACTGTGAATGAGGGTAAGAATCATTTAGAAATCAGAAATTAAAGGGAAGGAGGAAAAAGGAACACACTATTTTAGATCAACAGACTTTCACAACTTCACTAAAGGCGGGTGAAGAAAGGGAACATACTAATCAAAGTAGACTTTCGAAATTCACTAACGGTTCAGAGGAAACGAAACTTATGAATTATGATTTATCCAGATGCGCTTAGTTTTCTATAGAGAGGGTAAGAATGGAACATAAACTATATAAGAAAACGATTTAGCAATTTACTAAAGGTAGGTAGAAAAGTGGAACATACTAATAGACAAATATTGCATGAAAATCTCAATTAAAAGAACAGGAGAGAAAAAGGGAACATATGCAATTATGCTTTATTCGAGACGTTAGGAAAGTAAATTTAGATACACGAACACCCACACAGATTTATAATTACCTAGGATAGAATGCAGACCAACTCTGGCCACGGGTCAGTTTGGAAAGGCGGGAAAGGACCCTTAAGGACTTAGGTTGCCGGTAGGCGAGCAGGTACAGCTCATGGACAGTCAGGATAGGATAACCCCAGAATTTGGATCAGGACCGGGTTCACCAAAGGGTACGACCAACACCCGCAGCTTCGGTTGCAACGCCTGCGCTACTCCCTCACTGCAAGGAATCTGCCAGTAACCCCGATTGGGTTTTCAAATCTCCCAGCAAAGTACTTCGCCAGCACTTAAGGTTCCCAAAACCCCGAGTGGGTCTGTGGAAATTCAGACAGAGCTCTCTGTATCAGTCACCTATAGAGTACGATGGGTCAGTGACAGGTCAGCTATTCGGACAAGTCGGACAATTTCTCTAGTTAACCTAGGCTAGTTATACTGTTTTTCGGGTCAGTGTACCACCCCCTAATGTTGCAAGTGTAAGGATCCCCAAAATCTGATTGCACAAATGAGGAGGTTAAGTCATCACACCACATAAATTTTAGACTTTTTCAGGCTTAATATTCAGTTTTCGTACCCACCCCTTAAATTGTAGTTTCCCATGGCATAAGGTTTACAGAGAACAAAAGAGTACACAGCAGTTTATTACAAATGTAGCGATTTCAGGTACAGTTCAGCTTCGTCCTGCTGGGATACAGGTCGGTTCCCAGGAGCATCTTGGGCGAGACTGCCAGCTGGCTGTGTTCCATTGCTGCATGGCTTTCTTTTCCCCCATCACGTGACTGGTACCATACAGGCTTCAAAGATGGAGTAGTAACCACCTCCGAGGCCCAAAGAATACGATACATGAAAAGTAAGCGAAAACAATTTAGAAACACAGAATAAAAGATTACACTGTATACCATGAAATGGCTATACTATATCCCTTACTTTATAATAACTATTGCATTAGGCTAAGTGCAGAACAATCAGCTTTGCAAAAGCGGCAATGCAAGCTCAGAGCATGTAAGAACACAAAGCAGCCATCTTTAGCTGTAGTGAGCATGAGCAGCAAATTCCCACCAGAACTGCGAGTAGGTCACATCACATGGGTATGACCGACGCATGCGCAGACTAAATTCCTGCGTAGCAGCAGTCATTTTAGTGCAAGCGGATTACAATTAGTAAACACATAAGCAAGCTTCTCTGGGACACCCCCGTGTAGTGTAAAATGTGCAATGTTAGTAAGACAAACATTGATCAAATTTTTAAAGTTATTTGAGGTTCATCAATACAAGCAAGTCGCTAAATGTGCGAAACCTTGCTCCATCAATACCCTCTTTGATGATATTTACTATCATCACTATTATTGGAACCAGATGCCAACTTTTCACATTTCACCCAATTCAATTTCTTCAAACTTTTTATTCAGCCTTTTTTCTGCATCTTTATTTGGATGAGAATTTTTCACCCTTTTATAAATCTTATTATTCAGAGTGTCAAGAGCAAGTCTATTCTGTAAAACCATGGATCTGATCGCAACCATTTCGGTATTGACCAGCAGGAAACCTGCAGCAGTGTCAGTTGATAACTGATCTACTACTGTAGACAATTTGCAAAATCTGTGTGTATTCAGAGTCACTACCACTGCAAGTATCAATGCACTAAATATATCACCTAATATTTCACCTACACTTTCTCTTTTACTACGCACTAATCCATTAGTGTTTTCATTGCTTCCAGTGACTTCATTCACATGGTATATTTTTGGGAAGACAATTCCAAAATAACAGCTTCCATACCAGTGATCCGGCAATTTGAAATAAGCCTTGTTTCCACATATATAATAAATTCCGGGAAACACAGGTTCTGACCCATTTTTGAAACCCCAACCTCCAATTACCTTGTAATTGTGTTCGCATTCACTGGAACCAATGAATATGTTATTATAATAACTAGTCTTTTCTCTGTGAAGACAAAGTTTCCCTTTCTTTTCGAAATCCAGTAACAACGCAGGATTTGCTCCACCATTTGAGGTGCTCCCAATGTTTTCAGCCCACTTAGGAGTTTTCTGTCTTTTATCATTCGCTTTTCTTTGGAAACTTTCTCTTCTTTTCTCTGCCATATTTAGAAACATTTTCTCTTGTTCATGTAATGAACATGTTAAGTTATCTCTATGTGCTTCACCTAAATATATTGTACCTATGGTTAGAAAATATTCTCCCATATAACATAGAGTAGTAGTACTGTAATGGTCCTCCTTTATAGAATAAACTAGCTTAAATACTACAGGAAATTCCATATGTTAGTGGTAAATGATGGTAGGTCACACCTTCAGCTACTGAAGTAGGTAGCTTCATACAGACATAACAATCTTCTATTTCCATTGCTTCTACGTAGTGTACTAAAAGGCTTGCAAATACATTTAAATGAGTTCTATTCTTTATTCTATGATAATGCAGTCCTTCCTCATCTGATGCATCTGAGGTCATTCTAGTTTGTTTAAGGCTAACTGCTTTCTCTAGTGTATCTATTCTTTCTGGTGCGTCTTTTGTTTGTTGCTCTTTTGTTTCATCTGTCACTGGTTTAGTAGGGTACAAATGAGTATCTTTACTCATCATGTAAGGAATAGTTATGGTTTGTCCTATCCATAATATCAGTACTAATGCTATGCTACACAAACATACTTTGCAGCATGTTTTACAACGATTTCGCCTTGGCCTTCCATTCACAGTGGAATCAGACATTTTGGCTTAAAAGAAGTCTCAACCCCTCTTTGTAACTTTACACAGGTGGCTTACACAGGGCAATTTTCAGGTTGGTTGCACGTCTTCGTCAGTCTGATCAGCAATCAATTTTTCATCACTCTCGTCACTTATTTCAAGATTTTCAAATTCTTCCAACACCAGATAAGTCCATTCAGGACTCTGATACTTGTTGTTTAGTCTTTTTATTCGGTCACTTCTTCTCTTAGGCCTTGCTCCAGACTGGTCAGCTTCACTGGAGTCTTGTCTTTCCTGCTCAAGTGTTTCCTCTATAGTTTTTAGTCTCAGTCTCAGTCTTTTGACAAATCTTGGTTGTCTATATCTTTTCTTGAATCTTTTAACTGGCATTGTAATTTGGCTTTCTTAAAATGTTCTTTTATTCTCGTTCAGTTGTGGCACATCTGTTTCAGTGTCTTCTTCTTCCCTTCCTGACTGACTAGTTCTAGGTCTTATGTCTGTTTCTTCTGCCTGGTCACTAAGCTGGCCTTGTTCAGGCATATGCTGGATTTGGCTTTGTTTTGTTTGTTTCTTCTTCCTGAACACGTTTGTCTATTTCTATCTGATCCTGTTCAAGCACTTCAAACTTTTGATTTTCTTCCGCTTGAACTTCTGCTCTAATTTCTATCTGTCCCTCTTTAGGCTCAGGAGTTTTTGGAGGTGTGTCGATAACCTGCTCTGTCCCTACCTGGCCTTTCTCATCATCAGATTCGACATGGATTTCGATGATCTGATTATCTCCTTCTGTTCCTGTTTCGTCCTCACTATCCCACTCTCTATCTAGGTAGGTATGTCTTCTGGTTCTTATTGGGTCGAGTGTCAGATCGATTATTGGGACCAAATCATCTTGACTGGAGCTCGGTTGTTCTTCTTCAGCTATTTCAGGACCAACTTCAGGAGACCCCTCAGCTGCACAACCTTCAGCCTCAGTTGCTTCTTCTTCTTCTTCTGTCACTTTCTTGGTATGGCTGGCATGGATCCACCGTGGCACACCTGCACACTTCACCGCTGTTGTGGTAACGAGAATCACCTGTCTTCGTTTTCCCCACTTCGGTGTAAGGCAACTCTTCCGAGTATGTTTCTTAATTACAACCCAATCACCAGGGTTCAAGTCATGGGCTGGAGTTGCTGGTCTGGCGACGGCATCTTCTCCAATCTGGTGAGAGATAGAACCACTTGGTCACCCAGTTGCTTGCAGTACTCTAGCACCAAATCATCAAATATGTTTATCAGTTTGTGTCCTGGCACACATGCTTGCCGCATTGCTCTTCCCATCAGTATCTCATGGGGACTCAAGCCTGTCTTCCGGTCTGGAATACTTCTAAGTCCCATCAGGACAAGGGGCAAAGCATCTATCCAATCCATTTTAGTCGACTCACACATTTTTCCCAATCTTGATTTGATTGTGACATTCAGTTGTTCTAACATTCCAGAAGCCTCTGGGCGATATGCACAGTGTAGTTTTTGCGTGATTTTAAATGCTTCACAGATTTGTCCTATTATTTCGTTTTGAAAATGCCCACCTCTGTCTGATTCAATTGTGACTGGAAAACCGTACCTAGGTATCAGTTCCCACAGTAACAATTTGGCTACAGTTATGCTGTCATTTCTGCGTGCAGGATAAACTTCTACTCATTTTGAAAATAGGCAGACAATGACGAGGACGTACTTCATCCCTTGACAGGGGGGTAACTGAATAAAGTCAATTTGTAATCTTATGAAAGGACCTTCTGCTTTCCCAATTGTACCTTGTAAAACTACTGTTTTCTTTCTGGGATTAAATTGTTGACATATTAAACACCTCTGGCAGAGTGCCTCTGCTATGTTTCTGAATTTCGAATTGAATCATGTTTGTCTAAAAACACGGATCATGGCATCTCTTCCTATATGGGTATCTCCATGAATCAATCTAGCCATAGGAGCAAGCATGCAGTCTGGCAACACAGGCGTATCATCAAGATAAACAATAACACCATCCTCATTCCTCCTGCGACAACCACATTTTCTCCACCTTGCTTTTTCTTTTGGTTTTGCTGCATCCTGTAAATCTCTCAGTTCTTCCCATGTTTTTATATCTTTAAACACCATAAGTTGGCAGTTGTTTCCGCTTACCCCCAAATTTGTATTTATTGATATTTTGTATTTCGCACAATGTTGGGCCAGTTGGTCAGCATATCGATTACCTGCTGTCACTTTGTCATCGCCAGATTTGTGAGCAGCACACTTGACCACTGCCAATGCTTTTGGTAACTGGATTGCATCTAGTAATCCTTGCACAAAATTTCCATTTCTGATAGGAGTACCTGAAGAAGTCAGGAACTCTCTTTGCAGCCACAATTGGCCAAAGTCATGCACAATCCCTTAACCATACTGGCTATCTGTGTATATGGTTATTTTCATGTTTTTTCAAAATTTACAGGCTTTTGCCAATGCAACCAATTTGTCTACTTGTGCAGACTTTACTCCATACAAATAGGATGCTACTACTGGACCTCCTAAAGTGCACACTGCATTGGCAGCACTTAAGCCTCCACTCTCATGTCTCATGCATGAACCATCTACAAACAGTTCATAATCTTCATCAGTCAAGTGTACTGTTCTTATATCAGGGCGTGGTTTGGTGCTGAACTCAGTCAGGTCTAGGCAGTCATGCTCAACATCTCCCGTCACTCCTGCTGTGAATGAGTTTGGTAGGAGAGTAGCTGGATTCAAGATATTACATCGAGAAATGGTTACATTGCTTGCACCTACAAGAATCCTCTCATACTTAGTCAGCCGACTAGGTGTGAGGTACTGACTTTGGTTCTGGTCAACAAAATTACAACTGCATGTGGAACATAAACAGTTACAGGATGTCCCATAACAATAGACTCACCTTGTTCAAGACTCATGCACATTGCATCTACTGCTTTCAGACATCCAGGTAATCCAGCAGCCACTGGATCCAAAGTAGCGGAAAAATTCGCTACAGGTCGTCTGGTTAAACCATGACTTTGAGTCAGGACTGAAAGCGCACAATTGTCCCGTGTGTCACAGAACAATGCAAACTCCTTTGAGTAATCAGGCATTCCCAATGCGGGAGCTGTACACAGACAGTCTCGCAATTTTGCAAACACTGTCATGCTTTCATCATCCCACTCAACTGGGTCTTTCGCTCCTTTCTTTGTCATTTTTATCAATGGTCTTGCTAGGACTGCAAATCCCACAATCCACTGCCTACAGTATCCTACGTCACAAAGAAACATTCTGATTTATTTCTGGGTATTTGCCAGATGCATGTTTCGAATTATCCTAATTCTTTCTGTGGTAACTTTCCTGATAACCTTCTCTATCTGGTGCCCCAGATATTTCACTGAATTGGTACAGAACTGTAGTTTGTCTGGTGACACTTTATGTCCCCCTTCACCTAAATGGTTAAGTAAGGCAATGGTATCAACGACACAGTCTTTCCTGCTTTTAGACGCCACCAAGAGGTCGTCTATGTATTGCACCAGGACTGATTCTCTAGGCAATACCAAGGATTCAAGGCATTTATTCAGATTTTGATTAAAAATCGAAGGACTCACCGTGTACCCCTGAGGGACATGATTCCAGACGTAAACATGACTGTCGAATTCAAATGAGAAAAGAAATTTGCTGTCTGGATGCAATGGGATTGAAAAGAATGCATGGCATAGGTCGATGACAGTGAACCATTCAGCATTCCATGGTATTTGGTACAAGATCACTGCAGGGTTTGGCACGATAGGACAGCAAGGAACAAGAATTGTATTTACCTTGCGCAGGTCCTGCACTACCCTGTACTTACCACTTGGTTTCTTGATTCCAAATATGGGCGAATTACAAGGACTGCTCATTACCTCCTGTATGATACCTGCTTCCAACAACCTTTTTATTTCAATAGCAACTCCTGCTTTCACTTCTGCACTCATTTTATACTGTTTAGTATTCGGGTAAACTGCATCTTCTTTTATTGAAATTTTAATTGGGTCAACATTTGCCATTAGTCCTACATCTTTCCCAGTGAAATCCCACACTTCTGGTTTCACTGTCTGTTGGAGTTCTTCAGGTAAGTCTTGTATTGTCATTCTTTTAATTTCTGAGTCAGGTCTTATTAACATTAATGTGTAAATTACGTCTTCATCTGGGGTCTGAATTTCAACGCCTTTTGGTGTGCAAAAGATGGTGCAGTTCATTTTGCACAGCAAATCACGTCCTAGTAAGTTCACAGGACTTGAATCGCAAACAACAAATCTATGCATTTCTCTGAAATTCCCTATTTTTAACTCCATGGGTTCTGTTACTGGGGTACTAATTAATTTATTAGAAACACCCACTACTTGGAGTGCTTCTCCCGAGAGGGGTAAGTTTGGAACGTCTGCTGTTCTTACAGTAGAACGGGTAGCACCAGTGTCCAACAGAAAGGTGACGTCATTTCCTTCAACCTTTCCTTCAATGTATGGCCCTGACTGGTCTACCGGCAAGGAGGTGCCAAGCACGCACTCCTCGTCCTCCCCCCTCAGGCACCGTCAGAAAGGCTCGCCACAGAGGAATGTATCATTCAACAAAAATTGCGAAGTTGCTGCATTTCTATCCTCCTTTCCTTCCCAAACCTCTGCTTCCTCCCTCTGTAGTGCTTTGCTCCTATAGTTTGGCCTAGGTGCTCGAGGCAACTGATTCTGTTTTACCTGTTGTTGTGTCTTCCGTGGTCCCTCATTCTGCGCCTGCGGATTTAAATCATTAATTTGGACATTATCGTTCTGCACAGCCTTACACTTGTCCCTCCAGTGCCCCATCTTTCCGCACCCATGGCATGGGATCTTCTTCCTGGCCTCTTCTCGACTCATTTTTACTCTTGGTTTTCCTCCACTCCCAGGGTTCTGATTCTGAGTATCTGTCATTTTATTTAACTGCTGTTCTTGGTGCTCTGCTAATTTTACATGACTTTTTCTTTCAATTCTATTTTCTTATTTTCTAGCTCATCTTCGCAGTACTTGGCATATTTCAGGACTTCATCTATAGGTTTGGCTTGCCAACAGATTTTATTATCTTTCATCCACTGTGAAATTTCAGGTCTTAATCCTAACACAAATCAATAAATAAAGTGGCTCATGTCTTTCATCTCGATATTGTCCAGGCAGCTGTCTAAACAGCTGTAACAATCTTTCATAGTATGCATGCACAGTTTCATATCGATTCTGGGTAGTTCTATCTATTCGAGTCCAATCAGTTTCTTTTGCAGGCACCTTTCCTTTCAGGTACAATATTATCTGGTCATACTTCCTCATCACCTCCCCTGAAGGAGCTCCTGTCTTTGGGTCTCTGGCATAGTCTTCACTTGGCCAATCAACAGCAATTTTACATTCTGTCCACAAATCTACGGGAACTACAATATCAAAGAACCCATCTAGATCTTTCAGAAGGCATTTTTGAACTTTAACAAATCTCTCAACTTGTCTGTACCATTCTACAGGTTTTTCTTGTAATTTTGGAAAATCATTAGTGAATGACACAATATCTTGTCTGGACCATGGAACATGTACATATCTTCCACCTGGCACTTCTCTCATAGGATATAATGTTTCTGCCTTGTCAGCCTCTTTTAGGACATATTCAGAAGTCGCGTGTCTGGATCTACTGTCTTCCTTTTTCTTTGCCCACCTGGCTTTCCATTTTTCTAAGTCTCCCCATTTCTGTAACAGGTTCAGCAATTCTCTTATCTGTACCTTTTTCCCTGACACGTTCATGATTTCTAAATCTTTGTCAGAAAATTCTGCTCTGTAGGGTTTTTGTAATACTTTGGATCTGCTAACGTCTATTCCCATACTAGCTGCTGTGTCCATTAATTTCTCATGGAACACTCTGGTGTTTCGAGTAATACTTTTACAAATGAACAGTAATTCTTCTTCACTAAGGGTGTTCAGCCTGTCCAATCCCACGTTCCCAACCATCAGTTCTTCCAATTCTATTCTTAATTTATAAATATCTAATGGTTTTGGCTGAGGATTTATTTTCTCTAGTTCTCGGGTCCATCGATCTATTTGTTCAGGAGTCACTACTGTGGCACTTCTAGTACCAGATGAGGACTCAATCTGGACTTCTCTTGAACTAAAATGAGTGTTCTTTCTTTGTGAATTGCCTTCTGGTTCCCTTATGGGTAAATCCATCAGGGAAATTACAGATTCGCATTCACTTGCCTGATCATCAACTATTAAGGGCTCTTTTCTTAGCTGCACCACAGATGGAGCTACAACTGGAGTCTTTGGACTAGCCTGCTTATCCCCGTACAGGGGAACAACTGGGCCAATAGTTACTGAATTGTCAAAGCCTCAGGACTTGTATTTAACTGGGAAATCTTCTGAATAAGTTCAGTTCTCTGTTTAGTTAGAGCCTCTTTCTCTCGGTCCTGTAAAACCTTTTCCATGGTGGTTTCATGTACTATTTGTGGGATCAAAGGAGGGTAAAGATTCGGTGCACTTGGATTTGCCATACTTGGTCCCTCATGACAGGAAGGCCTATAATATGGAACAGTCAGTTCAGACGTACTCAACCCCTCATTACAGGGAGGCCTAAAGAATGGATTTTTCGTACTCAGGGACCTAGTTTGCTCATTATATGGTGGTGGATTTTTCATTAATAAATCCTCCAGGTATTCATCCTCAGAATCACCAGTAGTCATTAAGTGTCTAGTTTTCTCTGTCCTTTTACCTCCCACGGGTTCATCTACAGTTAATACTGGGAAAAGTCCTTCTAACATCATGTTCTGTCTCCATTCTTTCATTCTTTTCTCTCGGGTCTCTCTCTTAGCTTTTGGATAAAATTTTGTTAACCCTTTGTCCATTCTGGGTCTGTCTCGCTCAAAAGCCTCTATTTCCCATTCTTCTAGGGCCTCATATTGTGTTAGTTTGGGTCTGGGATGCAAATCATTCATTCAAGTCCTCAAATTAAACAAAATCCTACCATTAAAGGTACCTTCTAAGGGAAATGCTAAAATTCCGTCATCTTTAGTGTATTCCACCCAGTTTTCCAACCATACACAAGCATGATACCCTCTATCAAACATCATAAATGAAGCTGGAGTGTTTGGTGGTGGAATAATAACTCCTTCTCTAGTTCTGATTCGCTTGTCTTTCTTAAAATAATTCTTTACTTTGTCTACCAAAGTCATTTTTCTCTTGGTTCCGTACATTCCGCCTATTCTACGGCCTTCCACTAATCTCTCACAAACCCTTGATATCTAGGATCAGGTCGAGTATTGGGATGAGTCGGATACCACATATATTTCGCAAAGACTTATCTTGTGTAAAAATACGTACTTCTGTTTACTATATCCTTCCAATGCTTGCACGTCTTTCAATTTTCAACAACCAATCAACACTGTGATTGCAAATAATTTCAACCAATGGGTGCACGACCTTTCCGTGAGACGAGTTCTCACGCTCCTGCGCTCACCCCTCCTTTACAATACCAGCTCCGTTACACACCCACTGTTTCGACCAATACCAGCGCAGCACAGAGTGACGTCAGCGCAGCTCCGCGACTGACTCCCTCCTTCACAAGGTAACGGACACTCTCTTTCTTTTTTTAAAGTGCAAGTGCTTTATTTAATTTACAACGTATAACATTCGCCACTGTACTCGAGTGTCTAGAAAGGAAAGATTTGTTTCCATGCAAGTAAACCTCTTCTGTCTACTTTTCATATACTGCGGATAGATCTCTTCTGCCTACCCTTCACACAAGCATTAGAGAACCTGCTACTTCTTTGACTCATCCACTCTTTCCGGGATATATACTAAGTCTAAAGTCTCACTAGTGAACTCTTTTGCTATCACTCAAGCTCAGACGAACCTACTACTCCTTCCGTGTGACCCTTACTAGGTTATATCACAATTGAAGTTTCCTTAGCGAACTCGTTGCTATCATTTATTCAACTATTCATACAGAAAACCCTAATTAGCGCTTCCAGTTCTGCCTAACCATGCACTAATTTTCCTCGAGCCACTGACCTCACTGCGAGGTGGATTCTCCTCACCCCCCGCTATTCTGCCCCCGGGGATTCCAGACTAACATATAACAGTCACTAACGATTTGTGTTAATACATGAATCAATATAACAGCATTTCATCAAAATATTTCAAAAACATTTCATAACATTTCAAAGCAATTTTACATTCGATCGATCGATACTTTTAGCAGCAATGAAAAAATGTTAGCAACAATTTTATTTTTAGCAGCAATTTTATTTTTCACAGTTATCAGCAAGTAACCTATCTACCTGTCTTAACTAGTCGTTAACCATCCTCTGCTACCAGAAAATTACTGATAGAGCGCGCAGGTCACCTGACTAACTTCGTCACCAAATAATGCACACTTGGGCCCATAAAATATTTATTTCCATCACACATTAATCAGGTAACCTACACACTACTACCAGCAATTCAGTTCCTTTCTGTTTATTCCCGTGTACCTGACTTACCAATCTTCGTCACAGGTACCTAAGATCACAATGGATCAAGGAGCTAGCTGTGGGACAAATAGACAACACAAATACCATATACACATTGAATAATGTTTATACCTTTTTATAATAACCACAGACTCAGGAAGTTTTGAAAACCTTTATCTAATCATCATCATCATATGCCATGAGTAGAAGATTAACACAGATCAAACTATATATAACTAGGATTAGAAATATCGTATAACTATGAATGAAGGTAAGAATCATTTAGAAATCAGAAATTAAAGGGAAGGAGGAAAAAGGAACACGCTATTTTAGATCAACAGACTTTCACAACTTCACTAAAGGCGGGTAAAGAAAGGGAACATACTAATCAAAGTAGACTTTTGAAATTCACTAACGGTTCAGAGGAAACGAAACTTATGAATTATGATTTATGCAGATGCGCTTAGTTTTCTATAGGGAGGGTAAGAATGGAACATAAACTATATAAGAAAACGATTTAGCAATTTACGAAAGGTAGGTAGAAAAGTGGAAAATGCTAATAGACAAATAATGCATGAAAATCTCAATTAAAAGAACAGGAGAGAAAAGGGGGACCATATGCAATTATGCTTTATTCGAGACGTTAGGAAAGTAAGTTTAGATAAACGCACACCCACACAGATTTATAATTACCTAGGATAGAATGAAGACCAACCCTGGCCAGGGGTCAGTTTGGAAAGGCGGGAAAGGACCCTCAAGGACTTAGGTTGCCGGTAGGCGAGCAGGTACAGCTCATGGACAGTCAGGACAGGATAACCCCTGTAGGAAGGTGGATACCTGACTATGGTTACCCCAGATTTTATGCCTAGTGTTTAGCTGGTTTTTGACTTAGTTGGCCTGGTACCCTGCTAATCGGGGGCCCAGGCTATCTGCTCTCTCTGTAAAATGGACTCTATGTACCCTAGGTACATACCCAATTGGACATTGGTTCACCTTATCAGCCCCTGTACAGTGCACTATAGGTGCCCAGGGCATAGGTGTAGCCAAGGCCTACCAGGGGCTGCAGGATATCCTTTGCCACCCCTGGCTGGCTATCCAAACTGACACAACTGGCTGATCACTCAGCTGGGACAAGGTCGTGTAATCACCCCTTGATTAGATATAGTATACCTATATCTACATCTATATCTGGACATATATATACCTATAAGTCACTCCTATGGCAGGCCTTAACCATCCTGGATGCAGAGTGCTTGGTTTTATGTGAGATGGTGCTCTAGCATGAGCTGAGCCTGTCTGCAGGTGTCGGGACCAATTCCCTTAGCTGTTCCAGGATATTGCCATACCATATACTCTTAAGTGCATTATAATCCTTGCGGTTATTTGCTAACTCTGATTTGGCTTTATCAAAACATGTCGTGTAAGGTGTCATACACTTTGGAATACTACCCCCTCGCCAGTCCTGGGGACGGGGGTAGCATTCCACCCTTCCAGAGGGAGAAGACATGTTACTTTAACTAAACGCGGTTAAATCTAACCAAAGCCCCAGCATCACAAAATGGACGTTGCTGCCACAGACACAAGTCTGGCCTCCTGCTGCTGACCAAAACTCCAGCAGGGGAGGCCTGGACAATAGATATCCTGTCACAGGGAGGTGTAACACCACCCCAGACAGGAGATAGTGGATTGTAGCAGGGAGGGTTGAATGAAACTAGACACTGCCTGGGGAGCACAAGGCTTCCCATGCATAGTCCAGTTCAAACCGGTGCTGGGACACTCCAGTCCCAGCTCTGGCATGAAACTGGACAAAGGGAAAGGGGTGTAACTACCCCCTTCCTGGGTTCACCCATAGGAGGGACCTAGCAGGTAATCCAGCCCACCACCCCCTTCCTGGGTTCCACCCATAGGAGGGACCTAGCAGGTAATCCAGCCCCGCGATTTGGAATAAAGGTAGGAGCTGTGCCCAGGAGCATTATATTACCCTGACTGAAACTTTGAAACAAAACTCTGGACCCTTCGACATCCCACTCGACATGGAAGACTGAAGAATCTCCCTTGTGGTCAAGGAAAGACCACCCTGTGACAACAGGCACCATCCAGCGCCCGATGGTTTGCTTTGTTGCAGTTCCTGCTGGAATTCGAGCAACAGAGATCAACAAGTCCCAGCTTCCCTGCCTTCTAACAGCCCGATCCACAGTCCCAGTGAATCTGAGACCCGTGGAGGCAACGTGAAGCGTGGAGCCGGCCATCTTGGAAAGAATGCAAAGTGCTGACAGTGCAGTTTTTGAGGCACCCTCGAAACTGTGCATTGGGGTTTGAGAAGCCTTAGCCCCGAGCAGCTTTTGCACCGAAGATATCCCCTCCACACTCATGGAGTGCTGCGTGGGGCCCTTTTGCATTTTCCTGCTCGATGCGTTGGTCCGGTCGCTTGCCTGTTGGCTAGTGGCCCCAGAACCGACGAACCTTGAAATTTAAACTGCTAGTCTGGTTGCTCCAGACTTGCCCTCACTCCCCTGAAAAGGATCCACCACTCTGACCTTGCTGGTCCGAGTAAGAAGCGATCTTCCAATCCTGCATGGGTTGCACTTGCCAAGGCTTGTTTCCTCTGATCCGGAAGCCGACACCGCTGACAGCGAGAGCCTTTGTGGGACAGCTGGTGCTCCACTCCGGGTCATCGTCAATGCCCCAGAGTCCACGTGGCAGCAGAGACAAGCTTCATGACAACCACCTGATTGCGCCCGACATTGACTGGTTCCTTCCTGGTTCCATCCTGGTCACTGGCTAGTGACCCAGACTCTGTCCCCTCTGCTTTCCAGTACTCTACACCTTCAATCCACCCTTGGATCCAACCGTACTCTTCCCTCCTGGCTGCCTGCAGCATCTTCATCTCCAGGCTCCATAGATCTACACGACGAAACCCGACACACTTTGGCACCTATGCACCCGCTTCCTGTGGGTGAGGTAACAAACTAACACTGGTGCTCCTGTAGTGGTTTACACCTCTAGTATCCTAGTTTTAAGTGTGGTAATTCTAGTCCAGTCGGAAGACTTCCAAAACAGTAACTCTTTAACTTTTACGCGCCATTGACTTTGCATTGGCATATGCTTGTGTTTTAGGCACTGCACCCGTGTCCCGCAGGCCTCTCCCGACTTCATCACTGCTAGTCCTGAGTATTCCCAGCAATTCACAACACCCTAGGCCTTACCATTGTTCAAGAGGTGGTACTTATGCCACTTATTTAGTATATGGTTTGAGTGGCCACCGGGCCTATCCAAAATTGTGCAACTTTTGAATGTTTAACTGTGCTTTTGTTTAAACGCTTGTGCCTCTGCACTCATAAGGAGTACAGAGGATTATTCTAGTAATAAATACATATATTTTTATAATATATAACTTGTGTGGTGTCCTTTCATTTGATATTACAAGATTGCATATAGTAAAACAGCTGGATTCACATTCCCTCTTGAGTTTAGCCTAAGACTGCTTAGTCCATGCTACCCCTAGGATAGCTTGTCTATAAGGTTGACTTTACAACCACCACCATAAGGGATTGTTTGGACTGATACAAGGTGCCCACAGAACTGTGGACATCATACATCAGGCCAACTTCTCACAACCCCAGATTTTGGATCAGGACAGGGTTCACCAAAGGGTACGACCAACACCCACAGCTTCGGTTGCAACGTCTGCGCTACTCCCTCTCTGCAAGGAATTCGCCAGTAACACCGATTGGGTCTTCAAATCTCCCAGCAAAGTGCTTCAGCAGCACTTAAGGTTCCCAAAACCCAGAGTAGGTCTGTGGAAATTCGGATAGAGTGCTCCGCAGCTCTTTGTATCAGTCACCTATAGAGTACGATAGGTCAGTGACAGGTCAGCTATTCGGACAAGTCGGACAATTTCTCTAGCTAAACCTAGGCTAGTTATACTGTATTTCGGGTCAGTGTACCACCCCCTAATGTTGCAAGTATAAGGATCCCCAAATTCTTATTGGACAAATGAGGAGGTTAAGTCATCACACCACCTAAATTTTAGACTTTCTCAGGCTTAATATTCAGTTTTCGTACCCACCCCTTAAATTCTAGTTTCTCATGGCATATGGTTCACAGAGAACAATAGAGTACACAGCAGTTTATTACGAATGTAGCGATTTCAGGTACAGTTCAGCTTGGTCCTGCTGGGTTACAGGTCGTTCCCAGGAGCATCTAGGGTGAGGCTGCCAGCTGGCTGGGTTCCACTGCTGCATGGCTTTCTTTTCCCCCATCACGTGACTGGTACCATACGGGCTTCAAAGATGGAGTAGTAAGCACCTCCCAGGCCCAAAGAATACGATGCATGAAAAGTAAGCGAAAATTATTTAGAAACACAGGATAAAAGATTACACTGTATACCATGAAATGGATATACTATATCCCTTACTTTATAATACCTATTGCATTAGGGTAAATGCAGAACAATCAGCATTGCAAAAGCGGCAATGCAAGCTCAGAGCATGTGAGAACACAAAGCAGCCATCTTTAGCTGTAGTGCGCATGAGCAGCAAATTCCCACCAGAACTGCGAGTACGTCACATCACATGGGTATGACCGTCGCATGCGCAGACTAAATTCCCGTGTAGCAGCAGCCATTTTAGTGCAAGCGGATTACGATTAGTAAACACATTAGCAAGCTTCTCTGGGACACCCTCGTGTAGTGGAAAATGTGCAATATTAGTAAGACAAACAGATTGATTACATTTTTAAAGTTATTTGAGGTTCATTAATACAAGCAAGTCGCTAAATGTGCGAAACCTTGCTCCATCAACTGCACTGACAAATCTTTGAAGCAGAAATTGCTTTCTCTAGGCAATCCCTCCTTGACAGAAACCATTGGGATTGCCAAGAGCATAGAGACTTCAGTCAAGTCAGCCAGGGAACTAAAGATCAAGACTGATGATCACGTCAATGCTGTGTATAGCTGGAATCAAAAGGATAGAGGGTCAAGAATGGGGTCTTCCACATCTTCTTCATGTTCTGGTCTGGCTAATCCCTCGCCGCCAAACTTTGTATTGAAGCAAAATAATTTCTGTTCCAAATGTGGTTTTTCTCAGCATCTAAAGGGGAATTGGATGTGTCTGGCTAGGAGTGCTCAATGCAGGCTGTGTGGGAAAGCTAGTCTGTTTCAAAAGTTTGTCAGAGTGTGAGACAGAAGTTTACAAGGGGATCAGTGGTCAGTGAGGATTGCGAAGGGGATGTTGAGAACTTATTGGGTGAATTGCGTGACGTGGTTGTGATGGTGAGTGAGGATAGTGCAAGCTGCATGCAGGATGAAGTATGCGTTGCCCCCTACGTACATGTGGAAGTGGTAGACAAACAACGTTACCCTTTGGTCGATTCTGGAGCTAAGATCACCATGTTAACTCAAGAATTGTTCAAACAGAATTGGCCCGGGCATTCTCTATCCCCACCTGAGAGGTCTCCATTTTCATATGAGGGCAGAAAAATTGATCTTCATGGTTTTTTGAAGATTCCATGGTGTTTAAGGGGAGGCGTATCTGTGGCAAAATCTATGTTGCGGTTAAGGGGTTAAGGGGTTGAACATCTTAGGGTGGTTTCACCAAGGGCTTTTTGGTATGATCCTACGTCCTGGCACAAAAGAACAATTCTCGGTAATTAGAGACTCAGATGACATTGAACTTTTGTTGAATTAGTTCCCCAGGGTATAGTCAGGGGAGTTGGGAAAAATTGGTGGATTCCAACACAAAATCAGGATTACGGCTACTGCGATACTTGTGAAACACAAAATGAGAGGGGTCCTGTTTAGTGTTGGAAATGAACGAGAGAAAGAATTGGAGGGCTGCAAGCCAAAGGTATAAGTGAGCCTGTGGAGTCCTCTTTGTGACTTTTTCCCTTAGTCGTGGCCAAGAAGAAAAATGGGGAGCTGAGAGTATGTGTGGATCTCAGGGCTCTCTAAAAAGAGATATGGGTGGATTCTCACCCTCTCCCCAAAATTGGAGAGATGTTGTCCACTCTTTCTGGAGGCACGTTTTTCAACAAGTTCGAGCTAGCATCTGCCTATCATCAGGTCGTGTTGGCTGAGGAATCTCGTCAGCTCACAGCTTTCGTTTCACCTTCAGGAACTTTCCAGTACTGCTGCATGCCTTTTGGCTTGGTTCAGCAGCCTCTGTGTTTCAAAGACTTATGTCTGAACTGTTAAAGGGTATTTTCAAGATGGCTGTGTTCCAGAATGATGTCTTGATTCATGCATGTTCTCGAGCAGAGCACGATCTTATTTTGAAAAAGGTGCTTACTGTGTTTGATCAAGCTGGTGTGGTCCTTAAAAAAGAAAAGTGCCAGTTTGTTAAATCTTCTGATGAATATTCTGGTCATGTGGTTTCTGCAGAGGGTGTACGTCCAAGGCCTGGATTAGTTGAGACCATTCTTGATGCTCCTCCCCCATTTGATAAAGCCAGGGTGAAATCACTTCTCGGTCTGTGTGAGTTCTTCTCACGTTTCATACTCGATTTTGCATCCAGAGACATAGCCATTTCTATGTTGTTAAAGGATAAATCAGAATTTGTGTGGAGTGATGAGTGTTCAACTGAGTTTTCCGACATAAAAAATAACTTACCAGTGTGAATGCGTTGAAATCTTTTGATCATAATCTGAAATTTGTTCTGACCACAGATGCTAGTAAGATCCGGGTTGGTGCTGTGTTGTCATAGAAGGATGGGGAATCTGATCACACCATTGGTTTTGCATCAAGGGTATTAAGAGATGCCGAGCTTCTCTATTAAGTGATTGAGAAAGAGTTGATAGCATTCTGGTGGGCTATAGAAAAATTGTTAACTGTGGGGGAGAAGTTTTGTTTTACAAATGGATCACAAACTGTTAGTGGCGATCCTCATTCGTACCAATTGCAAAAGCAGCATGCCCAGAATGGCAAGGTTTGCTGCCAGACTTCTCCAATTCAATTTAAAGGTTGTGCATATTTCAGGAGGGAGGAACGTGCAAGCTGATTACTTGTCAAGAAATCCCATAGTTGAGAAGGATGTGATGGTTGGTGTGGGTGATGATGAATGTTGTTTCATTGCAGCCTTGGAAGTCGAGAATTGCTGTCCGTTCAACAAAGAGTGTTGGAGAACAAAGTTCGGCCATGATGATGTTTTAAAAGAAGTCCTGGAGAAAGTTGTCTCAGGATGGCCTAGGGAGAAATCTTTACTTCAAAACATGCAGCCATTTTTAAGGTGTCAAGGGAGCTGACAATTGAAGATGGGCTGCTTTAGTGAGGTGACAAACTGGTTACGCCAGATGAGTTAAGGAACAGTATTTTTTCCAAAGCGCAGGGGGGTTAATCGGGGTCTACATTGGCCAAACAAACGGTAAGTGAGTCGTTCTGGTGGCCATAAATGGACACATAGATAGATGGATTGGTTAAGAGTTGTTGTGTGTGTTCCCCTGCTGACAAAACGTTCAAAACTATCACCCCACCACTGAATCCCACTCAATGTCCGTCTGGACCATGAAAGAAACTAGGTGTTGTTTTGGTTGGGCCATTTAATATTCTTCCACACAATTCTCGTTATGTACTAGTACTCATGGACTACTATTCAAGGTGGCTGTGTGTAAAGTTCATAGGTGAGCCGGACTACAGGGCCGTCATACTTTTTCCCAAAGAAACTTTCTAGAATGAAGGTCTGCCTGAGGAAATCATCTCAGATAACGGGGTGCAATTTATCTTGGGTGAGGTAGAGAGGTTCTTAAGGGAGAGTTCCATACGTAATTTCAAGAGCTCACTTTACAATCCAAAAAACTAATGGCCTGGTGGAACGCTTCAATAGGGTACTGCGTGAGTGTGTGAGATGGGCAGTATCTAACAAGGGTGATGTACATAATGCTGTCCAATCCATATTGTGGTTTTATAAGACCATTCTGCAATTCCACAACAGGGTTCTCGCCCTTTGAGGCTCTTAAAGGAAGGAAGGCTGCTTTGCAGTTCAGGCCAGACTGGATGAGTAGGTTTTTAAAGGGTGGAGTTTCACATAATTTGTGCAATGACATCCTTCAACACAATATGGAAAGGAATCATCAGAAACAACAGTGTTATTATGACACAAGGAACAATGTTAAAGTTTGCTCTTACAGTGTGGGTGATCTTGTTCATATTACAACTCTCAGTTTGGTGAAGAAAGGTGAGTCCAAGTTGTCAGACCCTTTGGTTATTGATAGAGTGTGTGGCAATGCTGCAAGGGTTCTTGGTCGCAACTGTTTGAACATTGCTAAAGCGGTTAAGGTTCAGGAACATGATGGTTTTGGTAAATTGTTTAACTCTGGTGCATTTTCGAGTCAACCTTCCATGCTTGCTAACAGGTCTCGAGGGAGTTCTCCGATACACCATGAAGACGTCTGGGTCCCCGCTCAACCCCTGCACAACAGCCTTAGAGCTCCTAAAGTCCCCAGCAGGTACCATTAGGTCCTTCTGGTTCTTGGCGTGCTGTGTATATATTATGTAAAAACAACAGTTGATGGACAGAATGCAGAACAATGTCATACATTCACCCCAGTACAGAGATCTGGGCCTAAATCCATCGTGTTTTAGTACTCCACGCCACCCCAGTTCAGACATGGCCATATGCAAATCAGCCTTGACCCTGTGCCTCATGGGAACAGTCCAGCCCGAACTGCCAAGCCATGTCTTTCCTGGACTGGAATAAAGCATCCTAGGACCCGTTTCTGGCTATCAGCCGTTTTCAGCCAGGATAACTTGACTCCAGTGGTGTGGAGAGCATGGGACTCACGTCTGAGCATACCCATCCCATTCGGGGTGACAAATGCAAAAACAACAGTTGATGGACAGAATGCAGAACAATGTCATACATTCACCCCAAAACAGAGATCTGGGCCTAAATCCATCATTTTTTTGCACTCCACACCACCCCAGTTCAGACATGGCCATATGCAAATCAGCCTTGACCCTGTGCCTCATGGGAACAGTCCCGCCCGAACTGCCAAGCCATGTCTTTCCTGGACCGGAATCAAGCATCCTAGGACCGGTTTCTGGCTATCAGCCGTCTTCAGCCGGTGAAACCCTTGGACCTCGCTGGTCCCAATGTTGCTCCTTTTTCGCTTTCCATACCTGTTGCAGCTACCAAGGCTTTTTGGTGTTCCCGTCGGACGCCGTCCCTCTGGTTCTTGACTTCCAACACGGTACAGCTTGTGCACAGCTCCTGGTCTTGCTAAGCATTGCCCAGTCTTCACAGCTGCAGTGACAAGATCCCCGACATTACTTTTGAACCTTCTGACATCGGCGGGTATTGCTTTCCGTGCCTCCTGGCCACCTCCAAGTGGCATAGACTCTGTCCCCTATGGTTGCAGGATCTCCTTTTCAATAATGCCCCCTTGGTTTACACTGGACTCTTGCACGGTCTAAGCCAGTTGCAACTTTTCTGAAATTCTCCATTGTGGTCTACCGCAGTTTCCGACATCAATTAGCACCTATGCACCCGCATTTCTTGGTGTAGGTATCCTGGTTCCTTAGGTATCAATGGGTGGGGTGACTCTCCAACCTTCTGTCTTCCACAGAGTTTATTCAGGGTCCACTGAGAAGGGTCATTCTTCAAATGGCAACTTCGACCTTCCTGTTGACTTCTACTGAGTTTGCAGCTGTGTTTCCACTCTGCACACAGCCTCCATAGGGTTACTGAGTACTTACCTTGGGTGGTTCTTTGTGTCCCCAGCTCCCATGAGTCTCCTGGTCCAAGTCCCATCTTTGGTCACATTTTGCATTCCCCTTTTTTAGTCTATGGTTTGGTCTCCCGAAGAGTCCACTGTATTTGTGCTACTTACCTTTTTTGCATTTGAAGTATTGTTGTGTATTTGTATTGATATCTCCGGGTAGGAGATATGCCAATGTGTTAGTGAGTATTGTGTAATAAATAGACATATTTGTATACATACACTGTGGGGCTCTTTTTCATGTAAACTACATGATTTGATCTGATAAAACAAACTGCTAACACTCCTTCTGGATAAGCCTGAAGGCTGCTCTCCTCAGCTACCACTTAGAGAGCTTTCTTTTGTTGTCTAAGACCACTAAAATCACCATACGGGTTGCCTCATTTAGAGCAAGGTGCTTCACTTAGAGAAGTGTGTACCATATACTAAGCCAGCCTCATTCACTTCTCATTACTTCCTCTTTCAATGTGTGCTGAATTCTGTAGCAGACATAGAAATAAGAAACTGCCTTAAGGGATTGTTTTGTGCAAGAATATGCACCTTCTTACATAACAACAATCCTACATCGTAATGGAGTACCCTTGCAACATGGCGCAAGAGTGTCTGTGTTGGTGCTAGACAGCACACAGCACGCCAGTGCAGGAGAAGAGAAATACCTATACCTTAACATATTTGTCACATTTCTGCTCTCTCCCTTTCACACAATGCATCACAGTGTATCAATTTGTTATGTGACTTCTTAGTAAATCTACTCCTTGCTACATACCCTCCTCATATTCACGCATATGGAATATTAGCACATAGATCTAGGGGCACACAGAATACCTCTTTGGGCCATCTGAGATGATCCTCCTGGAGTCTCCATCATCGCCTTTTCTACTCCTCAGAGCCGTCTTATGAACTTGAGCTTTCCTTTCTGATTGCCATATACCTTTGACCCCTTTGTTAGCTATTAACCATTTTTCCTGACTTCAGCCTTCTGGGTTTCTTAAACTCTTTATGCTATTCTTTAAAGACCATACTAATTTTCACCCATCTCCCTTTAAACTCTTCTGCCATGCTTTAGTCCCTTTCCTCTCAGATCCACCCTCAGACTACTGTGCCAGCATCAGACCATGTCTTCTTCACTCAGAGGTCATAGTGTAAAAGTCTCTGCTTTTTATTAACTTTGCATGCTCTGATTTTTCTGTAAATATATACCAGCTCTATAAGTGAGCTCAAAAGGTGGGGGTTTCTAGGGGTAGGCAGTATAAGAAGCATGAACAGGGACCATTTGCAAAAGGGATATCCTAATATGTGTGACTTAGACTAACATAAGTGCTGCCTTTCTGCTCTTGGTCTTCTTCCTTCACTTCCAGAACCTTATGTGCCTTTAGGTGTGGCGCCGTGGCTAGGGCGACTGACTCCGGAATCTGGGGATCACGGTTTGATCCCTGGCACCAGCGGCAGATTAGCCCAGCACCATGTGACTCTGGGCAATAGCTTGCTTAATCTTCCCGACGGCCCCCAGCGCCTAACGACCCTTATGGGTGATTGTGCGCTTTACAAATGTGGATTATTATTATAGGTGTAGGACCTCTTCCTACACCTATTCTAAGTCCTCCTTTTATGGGTTATTTTGGTTCTGTTGAACCTCATCCTGGCCCTAGTCTAACTTGTTCAGGTCACCTTGGTCTTGTTTTCCTTAATATCCGGCACCTGATTATAGTCCTACCTGACCCTGGTCTTCCTGGCCCTGCTCGTTGCACATCCTTCTGTTAGCCCTTCCTGGATCTCCTGATAATAGTACTACTGGCCCTCATCTTTATCCTGTTGGTTTTCTGGGATTCTGACCCTTCTAGTCCACCTAATCCTCCCCATCTGGTTCCTGGTCCTAATGGAACCTAGTCCACCTACTCCTGACCTGACTAATTCTCCTGGACCTTCTTCAACATTTCATGATACTGTAACAATGAGAAAAAAATCCCAACAATAACAGATTAAAGCAAGGCTGTGTCCTTGCTCCCTTGTTATTTAATCTGTACACCGTGGACATGTCAAATGCCCTAAAATATGTTAATCTAATCCAGCCAAATATCTTTCTAATCCCCTTTGGTCTGATCCCGGTCCTCTTGGTTCTGGTTCGCTTAGTATTCTTGGTGCTGCCCCCCTCATTTTCCTTGCTTATTTTGGCCACCGATCATATTGACCTGCATCTGGTTCTGATCCTCTTGACCCTGGTCTACATACCGCTTGTCCTCTTGCTGTTACACAAACCCATTAGGGTCCTTATTTATCTGGTCCTCCTGGGCCTGATAAATCCTATTCCTAGACCTGCGGCCTAGACCTCCATGCTGCGATCATCCTGTTGTCCCTTGTTCTAATCCCCCTTTTCCCCTTCATCCTGGTACTCCTGGTCCCGGTACACAAGATCCTGATCCTCTTTCCCTGATCTTCCTGGTCCCCTTAGCCTTTTGTTTCCTGGACCTCTTAGACATTTTCCTTCTCACTCTTGCTGCCTTTGTCCCTCGTCTAAGCTACCTGGCACTCCTGGCCATGATTCTGCTATTCTTGTTTATCACAGTCTTGAGGGTCTGTACCCATTTTCCCTGATCCTCTTGGTCCTGTTTCTTATAATTTAGGTTCTCATGGACATATTAGTTCTCCTGGGACTAACACATATAGTAACATAGTTGTGGTCACTTTGGCCCTGGTTGTCCTGGTCCTTCTCTTGTCCAATTATGCTTGATGTAAAAAACCTTGCCTTTTGGACCTTCTTGGCAGCTGCAGCCAGTTCCAGTAACAGCGGTGGGGGGATGTTGGGGTGGGGTGGGCGGAGTCGTCATACGAAGAGGAGGGGGAATACAATCTAAAAAAGAAAAACACTTACCTTGCGCTCAACACATTGCCTCTGGTCCTTCTGTTCCTTCGGGCACTTTCCCACTGGGTCCAGATTACCGTATTCTACATCCTCCTTGTCCTCCAGATCCTTCTCACCATCGTCCCAGTACTCCTAGTGCTGTTTTACATTGTCATGTTCCTGATTGTCTATTTGTTCCTGTTCTACTTCGGCATTGGTAACCATGGTCCTCATAGATAGGACTTCGTGGTCCTACTTCTTCTTTTACTGGTCATCATGGCCCTGGTCATCCTAGACCTTCTAGCTGTCCTCTTGGCCCTAGTCTATTTTCTATACTCCTCCTCCTATCGGTTCCTTCCCCCCTCCAAAATGACTACAGTCAGGTACTGCCTCCAAGTCTGTCACCCATTTTTTGGGGGGCTTTCATTTTTCTTTTGCTGAAACAGCACTGTCAAGTCCAGAAGTTTGGGCCTGGTAGAAAAAGGATCTTGCCCTCTTAAAACACTTCTTAACATACCCATTCCACAGACGCCCATTGTTATGTTATGTTATTATGTTATGGGCTCTTCTATAGCACACAACTCACCCGGGGGCATCTCAGCGCTTACTTAGCAAAAAAGGAGACAAAAAAGTGGAAGGCAGGTGATGCAGAAAGCCTTTTAGTTGTTTCCTAAAGACCAGGTAGGAGGTGAATTTACGTAAGGCTTCTGGAAGTTGGTTCCAGTACTTCGGACCCATCACAGTGCCTCAATCAATTTGCTTCCTGCAAGTGCCCCAAAGCATTCTGACCCTAAACACCAATTATGTGTCATACCTGTCCCTCCCTGTGTGGCCTAGATACCACCTGTCTGTCTGCATTCATTGTTTGCTGCTTCTTGTTGACTGCTGCTGTGTTGCCAGAACTAAAATACTAAGTGTAGGAATCTGGCCCTCTATATAGTGTACTAAAATGAAGTACATTGCGCAGAGCTTCCAGTGGGTCCCAAATTGGCTTAAAGAGGCTAAAGTAGATAATACTAACGCTCTCTTTTGTGGTAGTGTGGGTGAGCAGTAAGGCTTATCAGAGGGTAGTGCTAAGCATTTGTTGTACTCACAGAGGCAATAAATGAAACACACACTCAAATAAATACGAAACCAAATTAGAAAAATTACACTTCTTTTTATATAAATTTCAAAACCAAGAACTTCATTCAAAGGTAAGTACTGTTTTAAATAGCAACTGGATACAGGTAAGTGAAGCGTTAAAGTTGTGCACCTTTACGCGCAATGCAATCCTATGGAAGAAAAAGTCAGAGATGCATAAAGGTATGTACAGTCGGTTTCGGGGGACCGTCTTCAAGGTACGAAGTTGTAGTGGCCCAAGGTCTAAAGTACTACCAGAAGTTCTTCAGGAACCGCCTGGGTTCTACTGGTAGCAATGTGCTGGTGAAGTTGGTAGCTGACACACTACGAAGAAAAGGGGGGCACCTGTTTCTTACCTGCCCCCTTTATATTGGAAGGGGCATCCGCTTCAAATTCACATATGTTCTGACTTTGTCTGCTTCTAGAAGCTTTTTAAAACCTGGCTTTTTTTACCATATTTCTTCTTTTCCTTTCTCACCTTGGGACTGTGTTTTAGCGCTGAGATACCCCTGCGGTGATTCATTGTGCTTAACAGTCCAGAACCTTGGTTTTAAATAGGTGTACTATACCCTTCGTATCAGACATGTTAAATATACACTGTGCCATTTCTCTGAAATGGAAAGGGCAGTTAGTTCGTACAAGTGCCTATATCTCACCTGAGGACCTTGCGATCTGAAAATCAAAAGTCTTTTGGGTGGAGGTTAAGGGCACGGTTTTCTGTAAAAGCATTGCTTTCATTTGGGTCAGAGTATCAAACTGTATAAAGTAAACATTCAACAAAGGACATAATGGCGCCTCCCTGACTGTGTGGGTCAGTGGAAACAATACTTGCATACAACAAGAAACCCTGGAGCTTACTGTGACAAGATATGCGATGCCCGGAAGCATCCCACAACAACTTTGATCATTCAGCATTAAGTAACTCCCATTCAAGAGCAACATGAACACAGGATTAATCATGGCTGCCGAGGACCAAGGACAGGATAAGTTTGAACCATTAAAAGCCCCGTGAAGCATGATATCCTGTCAGATGAGAGATCCACTTAAAGAGTTCTCGCAGTCTTTACCGTATAAGAGCACTTTCATGTCCCCACTCTTGCATCAAAATCTATATGGCAATTCCCAAGAGTCCTTAATGAATTCCTTAGCCATTTCTTCATATCTGTCTCCCTGTTGTTGTTCTTGGCAATACTAAAACTGGAAAGTTTTGACCCGTAACGTTATTTGGCCATGAATTAACCATTCTGTGGATCAGGACTCTGCTACAATGAAAGGTAATTGGTCCAGTTTTTCAATTCGAAGCATTGTATATTTTGCTCCTCTTTGTGCCATTGTTAACTGCTTTTTGGTTAGATTGTATGCAAAGAACTGGGACGTACTGTCGATAAATCGCCAAGGCACATAACCAGAGCGCAATGATTGTAGCGTCCAGCTTAACAACATAATAGAACGTAACTGTCCGTGCTGTAGTATGGACGGATCCTGTTACATTATATCTATAGCAGAAGATACAATGTATTGTATTGTAATTGCATTTGTATAGATAGCTCTTACTATGCCTGATAAGGCGTTGAAGCGCTTTTGAGTGAGTAGCACACTACTCCAGGACCGATAGAGGATTAGTGTTGGATTAGTATAGTGAAACAAGCATGTACATTTTAAGTGTTGGATAGGGTAGTCAGTTATCTAAATTAGGAAGGATAGAAGAGGAAAAAAGGTTTGTATTTATATAGCGCTTGTTACCCCTGATGGGGTGTTGAAGCACGCTACTCTGAAAACCCATAAAGGATTAGTGGTGAATTAGTATGGTGAAATATGAAAGTAATTTGAGTGGTGGCTATTAGTCAGTTATTTGGAGTCAGAAGGATAGCAGAGGGATAGAAGGGTAAGAAAGGTTTGCATTCATATAGCAACTGTTACCCCTGATGGTTGTTGAAGCGCTTTTCTGGCAAGTAGCTCCGGAACCCATAAAGGAATAGTGTTAAATATATAGATCCATTAGTACATTGAAAGTATATAGATGCAAAAAGGAGGTAAGTATACGTAGATTAAAGATTTTGAGATATTGATAGAGGTACAGGATGAGAAATAGGGTAGTGCATTGGATATACTTTTTCAGGAGAAAAGTAACAGACACACAGATCCAAGTACATGGAGGTACATAGATTTATTTATTTATGCAATTTTATATAGCGCAGACTTTACCCAAAGGCGTCAGAGCGCTTCACAATAGGAACAGAAATGATACAAACTGAGAACATTACACAAACAAAAGATTGCAAAAGCAAACATTACGTTACATACGGTAAAGTGATAATTGTGAGCAAACAAAAATACATGAGGTAGTAAAAATTGTGAGCAACCAAAAATACATGAGGTAGTAAAAAGTGCGCAGGAGGAAAAAGTGACAAGTGTGCAGGCTACAAGAGAAAACAAAGTATAATTTGAGGTATAATACTGCAATATATGCTAGACACTCAGGCACAAGAACAAACGTTACGTAGGCAAAGGTGGCACTTGTGCAAGTCTCAAAGGTAAAAAACATGTGAGAGGAAGCAAACCGTGTGTTACAGGGGCAAAGTGGTGTGTGCAAGTTGCAAGAGGGTACCAAACACAAGTACATGGATAATACTGCAATAAAAGGCAAACACTCTAACCACAATAACACACTGGGAAAGCACTTCCATGGTCATGGAAAGTAGAAATCTTCAGTAGTGGGAGGTCTTCCTTCAGATAAAAGAGAGGACGTGAGTTACTTTTGGAGGTGTCTCTGGAGGAGGAGAACTTTGAAGTCCCTTTTAAAGGCCTGGGAGGAGGCGGTTAAGGTTCCGTGACGATTTGAACCCGTGTTTTCAATATTGTCGGAAATACATCATATTGGTATCAGCGAACCGCAAATGATCCATTTAGCATATCCTGGTGTTTTCGCTATGCTACGGGCAAGAGTACTCCTGCTACAAACAGATTTCCGATCTACCCATGGCATCCATCTTAGATCATGGCAGCCATTTTGTGTTTCTTGCCCTCACATACGCAATAACCTCTGATTACTCCATTTCGATTAAGGACACGTAGGCTTGGCCGGCGATTCACCTTTCCAGTGACACGTGTACCTTGGAACAGAACACGCTGTAGCTGCATGACTCGACAAAGGCTGCCTCCTCTGCCCGAGGCCAGTCCTGCTATACTGGTTCTTGTGGTCGTTGGCCTGATCATGATTAGGCGGCCGAAGCCGGTAGCCTTACCCATTTACAACCCACAAACATCCCTTATCCTGCTCTTCTATCTTCTGCACCTGGCTCCCTGCTCCTTTCCTTCTGGGCCTTTATTAGGGGGAGGTAACGAAATTTACGATGAGGCGGTCCGGGTCTTGAATGAAAAGTTGACATGAGATTATGATGGAAAAGTGGGAACCCCTCGTTCGTAATGTTTTGACATCAGATATTGTCGACGATTCCTGTGCAACGCCAAATATTTATTGTTTAGGACACAAAGGTTTAGGAATGTATTAACATGTGAAGAATTTGCCTGAAGGCCAATATTTAGTATATAAGGAGCAACCCTCTTTGTACAAATCGAACAGGCTCCTAGATACTGCCCGTGTGTAGTTTCTGTGACTTCTGTGTCCCTGCAGTAATAAACCTTTGGTCTTTGACGCCACCATCGAGAAGCCCGTGTTTCTGTTTATTTGTGCACCGAGACAGGTGGAACTCCGGGGTCTTCGGGTGTTGTTCCCTGACACCTCTGGACGGAACCAAAAAGTCCAGAACTCCAATTGGCGCCCAACGTAGGGCGACGTCATTCGGTACCGGTCCAAAAGCCTGAAGAGTCCGAGAAGCTTCGTGTGAAGATTCCTGAGGGAGGCGCCCCACTTCATCGATCCCGGCATATCGCAAAAGTGGCCCGAAGTTCTCTTCCACGAGGGTTCCCGTTCAGGACGGCTGCAGTGGGCTGTTGCCTTGACCGTCGCCCTGTCTTGGACCCGAGGTGCAGTCCTTAGTACGGCGAGACAAGACGGGTTTCTCCTTGGTGACGTCTTCAGTACCTCAGTTAAGTATTTAGTGGTTGCTAGCTGGTTACTTCGTGAGGGTTGTTAAAATCCTTTTTGGTTCTTGGTTTGGTTTGGTTTCGTAAGATTATCACTGGTTGTTGTCCTGGTTACGATAATCTATTGGTTTAGTTTGGGTATCGATACATTTGTTCGCTTTTGGTAGGCCTAAGTTCTTGGTTCGAGTGCACATTCCTGTTTGAGTTTGTCTGTTCTGTGTTCCGGATTATAAAATGGTAAGTCGGAAAAATTGTATGTTGTCGTGTTTTGGTTGCAACAGTGATTCACGATTGGAGGACTCATGTCTGGTTCCTCCGATTGGGACTCCTCTATATGATCTGTATTGTAAGCATGGTGTGGGTCCTATATCTTATAATGAGGTGTGGGTCCGCTATACAGAAAAGGATGGTGTCCTTAGTTGGCCACTGCATGGTAGTTTTGAACCCGAAATCCTTGATAATTTGGAAGCGAAATTGTTCAGGAAGAAAGCCCGGCCGGCAATGTTTGATTCTTTCCGTTACTGGCGAAAAGAATCTAAACAGAGAGAAATTAAAAGGTTGAAAAAAGAACAGAAAGAGCAAGAGTTGACTTTAGAGCAGGCTGTTAAGCAGCTGCAAGTCAACGAGTCTGAGAAGGCCGTAGAGGTGGCTATTAGAGAACATAATTTAGCGATCGACAAGTGCTATCCTGCCTTGCCATCGAAAACAACTAAGACAGTAGAAGACCCCGAAAACGATCCTCTGTTGTCTTATTTGTTACAGTCACCTCCACCGTATGCACAGGGTGATACGGCTCCGCCTGTACCGAATGTTCAATTGCCGGTTGCTGTACAACCTGGTATTCCTGCTCCTGCCCCTCAGAATCAAGCTCCTGTACCACCTGTGGTTAATGTAAATGTTCCTACGGCACCTCCTCTTCCTGGGTTGCCGACTTCTCTACCTATACCTGTATCGCTTACACCTACTGTTTCACAAGCTATCTTACTCGATACTCCTACTGTCCCGCTATCTGTTCCAACTGCTACTGTGTTCTCCGCATCTGCTAGTATTATGACTCCGCTTTCTGTTCGTCGAAGAATCACTGATTCTGTCTCTAACATTCTGTCTCCTTTCTATAAATCTTTAATTAAGACCCCTACTTCTGACTCTGTACAAAGACGTAGTCAGCTTCCAAGTACTGAGGAACGGGGAATATTAGATTCCACGGCTCTCCGATGGATTTCCAAGAGTAGGAGATATAGTACGAGAGATGTACTAGATACATTTATGCAATGGAATGAACCAACGCAACGATACGTATTCGACGAGATGTGCTCTCTTTTACGTGAGGAACTAGAAGAAGATGACTCCGAATCAAATTTAGAAGACTTAATTAAGGTCCAGAAAGAGTTCGCTGCAGGTATGATAGTAGGTCCAAATATAAAAGAAGCGATGGAACTGATTTTAAGTTATAGGAATGATCCATCACTTCGTTCACCGAGAGACTTAGAGAAAAATAGTACGAAGCAGAATCGCCAATATCCAATGAGGGAGGTTCCTCCAATTTGGCGCGATGCTGTGCAAGCTGATGCGGTTCGTGGTATTGCAGCCGCTCCGGCGCAATTCCAGAGAGTGTGGATACACATTCCGTGGAAGCGAGCCGAAGTGTTAGCAGTGAAGCAGGCCTTGCCAGATCCGAGTAAGAATCCTGCTGGGTACTATAAGGAATTAGCACAAACAGTTGAGGCCTGTATAATGAATCTGGCGGACATTGACATGTTATTTGGGAATGTAGTTCCGCAACCAATTTGGGCTAAGATTCGTAAAGAGAATCATCCCGTTGCTCTAGGTGGTGATTGGGCAGCTATCATTGCAGCGGATGGTCAGCAAATAGGTGGTTCCAAACCCGAACCTCTAATTGCTAATCTTCCAGGTAGGATAATCGACTTAATGAAGACTCTGATGCCAGCACTGCGCGTTAACTGGGACAAGTTGTCCGCATGCAGGCAAAAGAAAGACGAAAGTGTCTCCGACTTTTTCACGAGGTTCGAAGAGACTTTTGTAGATCACAGTGGTCAGGATATGAGCACAGAAGGAGGACAGAGATTGTTTGTCGATAAATTTGTACACAATTTGCTACCTGAGCTATGCAATAAATTAAAAGATTCCGAGAGTGCGTGGGCTGTCTCTACAACTGCGCAAATACTTGCAACTTCACAGTATTATGAAAACAGGGATAAAGAGGAGAAAGAGAAATCAGATAAGAAAACGAAAGACTTAAAGACTAAAGTTCTTTTGCAACAGGCATATCCGCCTCGCATGAATCAGACTAATACGCAGCAAGGATCGTATCCAAGGACAGATTATGGTTCTCAGAAACCACAATATCAGTGGAATCAGTGTGCGTATTGTAAGAAAGAGGGTCATTATAAGAATGAGTGTCCAGTCTTAGCGCAAAATAACGCAGCCGCAGCTCAGAGAGGTCGTGGTGGTTTTGTGCAGAATTCTAGAGGTCGAGGACGAGGTGCTATGCCTCCACAGACGAATGATCGCCCCTCCAATCACTTTGATCAACGAAATGGACAGTCTGCCCAACAAGGTAGATCTCAACAGTATCATGTTGAGGACTATTGTGAAGTGGGTGAAGGATTTCAGCAAAATGAGTACTAGGACAGCCATGGACAGAGAGAGGGAGTAGTATCAGTTCCAGTGGATCAGAGTGGGCCTTATGTCGCAGTAGCAACATCAGGTGTAGTCGAACCGTTTCTGTTGGATACTGGTGCAGCAAAAAGTTCTATCATTCATGCGAAACTCCCTGGCGCACCTTTGTACGGCTTAACAAATGTTTCTGTAGGTTTTTCAGGCGCCCCTGTTTACAACCCCGTATCTGGTCCTTTGTCTATTTCTGTTGGACCGTGTCAATTGAAAGCACCTCTGATTTTGACAAAAGGTTGTAATGAAAATCTGCTTGGTTTAGACTTGTTAAAACGCCTATATGCGACATTGTACTGTTCTCCGGAAGGAGTACAGCTTACATTGGGTAAAAGAATCACCTCTCCGATGTACTTGTCAATGGATGCACTCCCGCCAGAACTGCGTTCACTCCCTGATACTCTTTGGGCGACTGGTCCTAATGATGTAGGCCTTTTGGAAATACCACCATATGTAGTCACATTGAAAGCAAATGTAAAATTTCCACGAATTCCTCAATACAAAATCTCTAGTGAAGGTGAACGTGCACTTTTATTGATTGTACAAGATTTGATTAAGAAAGGTGTGGTTGAAGAAACTAGAGGAAATGTCTGTAACAGTCCTGTATTACCGATTTTGAAACAAACTGATCCTACAAAGCCTCCAGTATATAGGTTTGTCATCGATCTCAGAGAGGTTAATAAGATTGTGGTTCCGCAGTTTCCTGTGGTTCCAGACATTACTGCCTTGTTAACATTGATTCCTGCTACAGCCACATGGTTTTCAGTCATCGACTTGAAGAATGCCTTTTTCAGCATTCCGATAGCCGAAGAAAGCAGAGATATTTTCGGCTTCTGTCTAGGAGGTCGAAGCTTCAGATTTAAACGCGCTCCACAAGGCTATTGTGAGAGCCCATCCATTTACAGTCAGGCATTAAAAAGTCAGTTAGATTCCTTTGCACTTCCTCCAGGTTCTGCCCTAGTGCAGTATGTAGATGATCTTCTAGTGGCTGCCGATGACAAGGAAACTTGCAAAGCAGCTACGATTTCCTTATTGCATCATTTGTCTAGTTTGAATCACAAGGTGTCACCTTCGAAAATGCAATACTGCTGCCAAGAAGTGACCTACCTAGGTCATCTCTTGTCAAAGGAGGGAAGGAAGTTGACCCCAGAGAGAATAAAAGCAATTACGCAGATGAGTGTTCCTCGCACACAGAGAGAAGTACGTGCCTTTTTAGGTATTACCTCGTACTGTAGGCAGTGGATCCCAAATTTTTCTCTTTTAGCAAAACCATTGGTAGCTTTGACTGGGAAAGGTGTTCCGAGTCCGGTGCCATGGTCTGCTGAATGTCAGGAGAGTTTTTCTGAGTTACGAAAAGCATTGTGTTCAGCTCCTGTATTGGGTACACCCGACTACAGTAAGCCATTCACGCTCTATGTTCACGAAAGAGAAGGTTGCGCGTTGAGTGTTCTGACACAGAAATTCAGTGATAAACAACGCCCTTGTGCGTATTTTTCATCAACATTAGATCCGGTAGCTAGAGCGTTACCTAGTTGTTTGAGAGCTACAGCGGCAGCTGCGGCTTCCATTCGACAATCTGCTGGTTTGGTGATGAATAACATGCTAGTGGTCATGGTTCCTCATGCTGTGGATACACTCATGAACAGAACCAAGACACAACACCTTACCAGTGCTAGATTATCTGGCTACGAGCTGACACTGCTAGCAAGTCATATTCAAATCAAAAGATGCAATGTATTGAATCCAGCAACATTGTTGCCGACTAATCAAGAGTCGAGTGATTCTGAGCCCCATGATTGTTGTTTCAGAACCGAGGAAGAGACAAAAGGACAAATTGATTTAAAAGACACCCCATTGTCAGATCCAGATGGCACGTTGTATGTTGATGGGTCATGTTTTAAATTGGAGAATGGTGATGTGACTGCTGCTTATGCAGTAACGACTTTGAGGACGATTGTGGAAACTGCAAGAGTGAGTCAGAATTCTGCCCAAGCTGCAGAGTTAATCGCCCTAACAAGAGCGTGTGTTTTAGCTAAGGGAAAGAGAGTGAATGTGTTCACAGATAGTCAGTACGCGTTTGGCGTGGCCCATAGTTTTGGCCGTTTGTGGAAAGAAAGAGGTTTCATTACGTCCCATGGGACTAAGATTCAACATGGTCAGCTAGTTAACGACTTGTTGGAATCTCTAACCTTGCCGACTGAAGTTGCAATTGTGAAATGCAGTGCTCATAAAGCAATCACGGATGACGTTGGTCGTGGGAATGCTTTTGCTGATGAGACCGCTAAACAGACAGCTAGAGATATGATGAGTAGAATGTATGTTGCTACGTCTGCAAGATGGATTTCCGAGTCTGGAATGTGTGAGGATACAGTGGAAAGTGTGAAAGAGATTCAGAAAGAGGCAACTGAGGAGGAAAAGCGTGCATGGAAAGAAAGTACGGGCAAGTTGGATTCAAGTGGGTGTTGGATTGATTTGTCGGAACAACAGCGTTGGATGTTGCCTGATGCGTATGTGCTTGCAGTGGTGACAATGGCGCATGGAGTAGCACATATAAGTTTTAAAGGAATCTGTAAGATGTTGGCTCCAGTCTGGAAGAATGATGGGATTAGTGAATGTGCAGAGAGAGTGGTGAAAAATTGTATGGTATGCCTGATGCATAATCCTGGCAAGGGAATCCCAACTCCTGCTGGTCACTTCGCTCCTCCTTCCTGCCCCTTTGAAGTAATTCAGCTAGATTTCATACACATGGATCGTTGTAATAATCTAAAATACGTCCTGGTGGTAGTCTGTGCATTTTCCAGATGGATCGAAGCATATCCACTGAAGGACAATACTGCCCTATCAACTGCCAAAATTCTTCTCAAGGAATATTTCCCTAGATACGGAATGCCACGGATTGTATGGTCAGATAACGGAAGTGAGTTTATAGGGAAAGTTATGAAGAGTGTGTGTGCTGGTTTAGGCATAAAACAAAAGTTCCACAGTGCAAACCATCCCCAGTCTGCTGGTTTAGTTGAGGGTTACAACAGCACCCTCAAACTAAAACTAGCTAAAATACAGGCATCCACGGGTTTATCCTGGCCAGACGCACTACCTTTGGCTTTGTTATCCACAAGAGCGACTGTACATTCTAGAGTAGGGCTTAGTCCGTATGAAATTGTCTTTGGCCGCCCCGCTAATATTTGGGGAGTGCCAAGGCCAAAGGAATTTTGTTCTCTGGAATATCCAATGTTGATTGATTACCTTTACGACTTGACTGCTAAATTGAGTCTTATTCACCAACAGGTTTTCGATGCATTGCCAAAGCCTCCGGAGAGTCCAGGTCATCAGCTGAAACCAGGTGACCACGTTGTGGTACGAAACTTTGCGAGGACGAAGAACCTTCAGCCCAGATTTGTTGGCCCCTTCCAGGTGTTATTGGCGACGAGAACTGCTGTTCGTGTGGCTGGTCGCAAGCATTGGATTCATGCAACACATGTCAAACGTGTGCCCCTGCCACTTCCTTATGACAACTGGATTAAGAAGGGAATTGGTGCCTCTGAATTCGAGCAAATACCCAAGTTTGTCCCTTTCAGCGATGCCGAATTGACAACTGACACTCCGAACTCTGACTCTCCTCCTGAAACTACTCCTTTGAACTCTGAACATTTGTCCTCTGCATCAGAAGAAACTCTGCCATCTGCGAACCTGAACACTGCAACATCTACGAATGATACACTATTTTCCGATCAAACAGTTCCTGCAAAACTAAGATACAACTTACGATCTCGTAATATGGACAAATAAAGCAGGAAACTGCCTATTGTGATATTTGAAATTTTGAACTTTTGCCTTCAGCCAGGAAGTTTGCTATTGTTTTATTATTGCCTTGCCGTCTGGGTAGCCGTAGGGTCGTGGCTGTGTGCCTAGTTGAATCTGCGGGGGTCAGACACAAGGTCGATCTTTCTGTTGGTTCTGGGAACTCCCAGGGCTGATAGAGGCATTTTCATCTACGTACACATCATCAGTGGTCGCGAGCGGATTGTAGAAGATGGAGCTTCCTGCGCTGCAACGAGAAAATGTGATTTATGTTCGCAGAAACAGACTTTACAGAATCCTTCATAGTAAATGTTTTCTGATGCAATGTGCTATTACATTTTTAATTGTTTTAATAACGTTGGTGGGTGGAATCGTTTTTAGTATAAATTTAATCTTTGTGCCAGTAACTACAGTACCTCCCCTTGACCCTTCTACCTCTACTGTTTCTTCTATAGACTCTTTTCACTCGTTTCCTGAACATGAGCAAGCTCGACACTTAGAATTCATCAATAACACTTTCGTACAACTCTTGCATCAACACCAACTGGTAGTTAACACTACAGACTGCTGGGTGTGTGGCTTGATACCCCACACTATGGATAAAGGCATTCCCTATCTGGTTCTGCCTTTTAGCTATAATGGATCATTTCAAGCCTTTCAAACCATCTTTGCTTATGCCCTTGAAACCTATCCTCCGCGTCCACCACGTTCCACTAAATATAACTCTGCCAACAAAGCTTTAGTCCAGGGAATTATTGACATGATCAAGGACGTCAATAATACTCCATCTTACCCTAGAGACGAATTGCGAGTATATTTAAGTTGGAATTCTTCAGAGTATCGCCTTAGTTTGGGAGAAAGCAAGCGTAAAAGCTCAACTCCAATCTGGGTCGTACCTCACCGAGGTCAGGTCTGTTTGCAAGGTAATGGGAGAAATCCAAAAGCTCAGCTAGGGAGGAGTGAGTGCGTAGAGACTTACGTATTTCCGTCTAACTCTTCCCCTGCTTTTCTTACTGCTAGGGGTACCTACTTCATCTGTCAAGACAGAGCGTATACATGGTTGCCTGCCGACTTTGCGGGGTCATGCTATATTGCTCGATTGTTGCCTCCAACATACACTGCTTCATCTGATTATCACAAGACCAGAGTAGAAAGAGGTGTTTTCAGTAAGGAAGACACCGCTGGTCAGGAAGCTGGAGACTTCTTCAAAGGTTTCCTTCCGTTCTGGGGGCCTATGGCCAATAGTAGAAACATACGTCAGCTAACACGGGTAGTTGAATCTACTATTACCGAAACTGCTGGTGCCCTTAGCAACTTGACAGCTGAGCTTCAGGCGGATAGACTCATGACGTTGCAGAACCGTATGGTTCTAGACGTAATACTTGCAGATCGAGGTGGGGTATGCAGAATGATCCAGTCGAGCTGCTGTGTCTTTATTCCCAATAATGCTCCAACAGTCTATGAGGCGATCTCTAAGCTACACAAGATTTCCGACTCTATACACGTAGACAAGGGAAACTGGTCCTTCATGGAGTGGTTGTGGACTCTGATATCAGCGTGGGGATGGAAGGTTCTGATGGTCATTGGTGTCATCTTAGTATTCCTGTTCTCGTGTTGCCTGATTATCCAGTGTGGTCCAGCTCTGTGTAGTCTTTGTGCTGCAACCTGTTTTAGAAAACCACCTGCGTTTGGAGAAAAGGCACAAGAAAGGATGATGATACAACAGCATGTCACTGACCTGATGAGCATAGAACTAGATTCTGACATAGACTGAGTAATTGCTTATGTAAGGGCAAAAGGAGGGTCTGAGGTTCCGTGACGATTTGAACCCGTGTTTTCAATATTGTCGGAAATACATCATATTGGTATCAGCGAACCGCAAATGATCCATTTAGCATATCCTGGTGTTTTCGCTATGCTACGAGCAAGAGTACTCCTGCTACAAACACATTTCCGATCTACCCATGGCATCCATCTTAGATCATGGCAGCCATTTTGTGTTTCTTGCCCTCACATACGCAATAACCTCTGATTACTCCATTTCGATTAAGGACACGTAGGCTTGGCCGGCGATTCACCTTTCCAGTGACACGTGTACCTTGGAACAGAACACGCTGTAGCTGCATGACTCGACAAAGGCTGCCTCCTCTGCCCGAGGCCAGTCCTGCTATACTGGTTCTTGTGGTCGTTGGCCTGATCATGATTAGGCGGCCGAAGCCGGTAGCCTTACCCATTTACAACCCACAAACATCCCTTATCCTGCTCTTCTATCTTCTGCACCTGGCTCCCTGCTCCTTTCCTTCTGGGCCTTTATTAGGGGGAGGTAACGAAATTTACGATGAGGCGGTCCGGGTCTTGAATGAAAAGTTGACATGAGATTATGATGGAAAAGTGGGAACCCCTCGTTCGTAATGTTTTGACATCAGATATTGTCGACGATTCCTGTGCAACGCCAAATATTTATTGTTTAGGACACAAAGGTTTAGGAATGTATTAACATGTGAAGAATTTGCCTGAAGGCCAATATTTAGTATATAAGGAGCAACCCTCTTTGTACAAATCGAACAGGCTCCTAGATACTGCCCGTGTGTAGTTTCTGTGACTTCTGTGTCCCTGCAGTAATAAACCTTTGGTCTTTGACGCCACCATCGAGAAGCCGGTGTTTCTGTTTATTTGTGCACCGAGACAGGTGGAACTCCGGGGTCTTCGGGTGTTGTTCCCTGACACCTCTGGACGGAACCAAAAAGTCCAGAACTCCACGGTGGTCCGGTGCTGAGGGGGGAATGAGTTCCAGATTCTCACTGCGTTGCCTGAAAAGGATTGGGCCATCGTTCTTTCCTTCTTGAAAGTGGGAGGGTCAAGCAGTAGATTCTGCGCATTGCGTGAAGGTCTAGAGCCTCCAGAGAGTTTCAGTTTATTCGCCAGGTAGCGAGGAGAGGAAGAGTGCAAGGCTTTGTGGGTGATAGCTCTAGCCTCAAAGGGAAGCCAGCGGAGGGTAGATAACATCGGTGTGATGTGGTCGCTTCTTTTGGCCCCATAAATGAAACGAGCTGCTGAGTGGAAAACAGACTTAAGTGGGGACAAGTGGGATTTGGGGAGGCCAGTAAGAAGAGAATTGCAGTAGTTGAGTCTGGAGAGGACCAGTGATTGCACCAGGGTTATAAGGTCCCGCTCCGGGAAGAAGCGACGGATTCCCCAAAGAAGGCGCAGGTGGTATCGAGCAGATTTTGCAATGGAATTGATGTGGGGAATTAGATTGAGTTTTTTGTCTAGTATGACACCAAGGGATTTGGCGCTGTCGACAATGATGGGTTTATTGTTTAGTAGATTCATCTGATCCATCCATGATTGAACCGGGGGAGGAGAGAGTGAGGAGGAGAATAGGAGGAATTCAGTTTTGGAGGGATTCAGAATCAGTTGATGAGATGATATCCAGTTTTGAATGGAGTCGAGAGTGGAGCTTAGGATGGAGAGATCGTGCGTAGAGGCAATCTTGAGCTAGAGTTGAGTGTCGTCAGCATAGAGATGATAGTGAATCCCGGATTTACTTAGGAGATTTCCCAGTGGTTCTAAATAGAGATTGAACAATGTGGGAGCAAGTATCGAGCCTTGGGGAACACCTTGACCTACCGCCACAGGAGGTGAAACACTGTTCGCTATTTTGATCATTTCGGATCTGTCAGAAAGGAAGGATGCAAACCATTTAAGCACAGTGCCCTCCATGCCCATTCTCTGTTTAGAATATTGAGGAGGGTGTTGTGATTGACAGTGTCAAAAGCTGCGGAAAGGTCAAGGAGAATTAGAAGATAGGACCCCCCTGAATCGAGAATCCTCAACGCGTCATCAACCACTTGCAGTAGGGCTGTTTCAGTGCTGCAGTTTTTGATGAAGCCGGACTGACAGTTGTCAAGAAGATCATTGTCCTTGATATGACGAGAGAGTTGTTTTGCTATACATCTTTCTGTGATCTTCGCAAGAAAGGGAAGGTTAGTGATGGGGCGGAAGTTGTTGAGGTCATTCGCATCAGCAGTGGTTTTTTTAAGAAGAGGGGTGACCAGCCCAGTTTTGAAGGAGGCAGGAAGGGAGCCTTGCCGGAGGGAGAGGTTGATCAGAGTGGTCCAATAGGAGAGGGAATGGGTACAGAAGTCAATGGCAATGGCACTGGGGATAGGGTCGAGAGAATGGTTGGAGGGCTTCGTTTCTCGTATGCACTTGAGAAGGGCATCTTCAGATATGGAGTCAAAGCTCTGCCAAATGGCTAAGGATTTGCGCTCCTCTGGAGGGGTAGGATGAGTGACCTGATCCACAAGTGATTTCACTTTTTCATCGAAGAAAATAGCGAAATCCGCTGCTCTCTTTGTAGAATCATCCACCTTGGAGGTTGGGGGAGAGCAGTTAGGCATTTTGATGAGATCGAATAGTTTTTTGGGTCTATTTTTGGTGGAGCCAAGGAAGGTTTTGAAGTGCGCCGCTTTCCCAAGGAAGATGTGCTTGTGGTACTTGGATCTTGCTGAGCGAAGCATGGCCAAATTGTCGGTGGAGGGCACTTGCCTCCATTGTTTTTCCAGGAATCTTAGCTGCTTCCTTTCCTCATAAAGGGATTTGTTGAACCAAGGTGCTGAGGGAGTGGGCCTTAACCTTTTGCTTTTGAGTGGAGCGATGTTATTAATTTCAGCTGCAAGAACTATGAGGCATTGGGAGGTGAGTTTGTCAACATCAAGGTTCGGGTCTAGCCTTGGAAGTGATAACAAAGCTGCTTTACATAGGGGACCGACATCAATATTTTTGGCATCACGGAACCATGAGATGGCCCTCTTGGGTTGGCCCAGAGTTATAGAGTGTGAAAGTTGAAGAGAGAATGGGATGAGGAGGTGGTCAGACCAATCTACATGAATTGGGGTAGTGGTAGAAAGCAAGCCTGCTTTAGAAATAACAAGGTCCAGGATTGCGCCCTTAGAGTGTGTTGATTCAGTGCAGTGTTGGATAAGATCGTTTGCAGAGAGGAAAGTGGCCAGTGAGTTCGCAGAGGAGTCTTGCGGTACACCCCAGTGGAGATTGAAGTCACCAACAAAGGTCTGATTGTCACTTCACGAGTATTGGTCGCTGATAAAGTCAATGAGTTCATCCATAAATGAAGGGCCACTACGAGGCAGGCGGTAGATGACATGGAATCTGAGGGGTGAACGGTGTTGCAATTGAAGCTCAAGAGAAAGGCATTCAAAGGTTTTGGAGGAGCTGTTAGGAGAGACCTTAAGTTGGAGGGCGTTTCTAAAGATGACTGCAACACCTGCCCCCGTGTTGTCAGTTCTGTCACTCCTAAATAAAGAATAGCCTGTGGGTAATAGGAGATCAAATATAGAGTGAGATGTATCTTTGAACCAGGTCTCTGTGAGGAAGAGCATGTCAATATTGTGAAGGGTGATGATATCGGAGATTTCAAGTTTGTGTTTTACTGCAGATCTGCAGTTGTGAAGCATGCAGCGCAGCTCTATCAAGACTGTTTTGGTGACGGGGGCACTAGGGCTCTGAAGGGTGATCGGGATATTGTACTTATGAGAGGGTGCTCGGGAGGGTTTAGGTGGATGCTTTGTTCTGACAGAGGTGATGATCGGAATGGTGTAGATAGTGGGGTTGCTAGACAATGCCGGTTGAGGAAGGGTGGCGTTCAAGGGCTTGAGTGAGTTAACAGAGTTTTCAGACGACAGGTTGAGCTTGGCTGTACTGGGGTGAGGGGGCGAGGTGCATCTCGTGGGAAGCTGGGAAGGAGTAGCGGTGCAAGAGGGGGTGGCGATCTTAGAGCATAAAAGTGAAATGGCAGGTGTAAGCTGGGAGATGGAGGTGATAAGAGCGCCTAGCGTGTTTTCCAGTGAGAATGAGGCAGAGCACGGAAGGTTGGGTGGCTCGATTGAAACAAGGGGGGGTGGAATTGGAGGTGGAAGGCAGGGAGAGGTGGCAGGACAGGAGGTAATTTGGGGTTTGGGGTTCATAAGTGGGGAAGGGTGGAGGTTGATAGCGGGAGTTAGTGAATCGGAGTTTAAGGGAGAGTTGTCTTTGTTGGTGTTGCAAGAGGGAGAGGAATTAAGGACAAATTTATGGGGAGAAGGGTGCGGAACACGGCGGTAGGGTAGAAGGAGAGGGGAGGCCTGTGTGGAGTCATGAGAATATAGGAGGTTTGGGAGGAAAAGAGGTGCGGTGGTTGTGGAGGACCTGTCAGCTAGGAGAGGTGGCTGTGAGGGAACTGGCATCTGGCAGAGTGAGGGGGGTTGGGAGAAAGGGAAGTTGAGGAAAGGAAGTGGTTCTGCTGGGCCCGGGGGAGGGAAGTGGAAGGGGTTACTGGGCGGGGAAGGGGAGTAGTGCAGCATTACTGGAGGAGTAGGAGGGAGGAGAGAGATGCAGTGGGATTGTGGAAAAAACGGGGTGAAAACGAGGGGAGGAGGGGGTGGGGAGGAGGGATGGAAGGGATAAGGGGGCATAGGGAAAGTTCACTGGGGGAGAGGGTTGGAGGAGAGGTGGACAGAAAAGGGGGGTGATGGGAAGGAAAATGGGGGAGGAGAAGAGATTGGAGAATTGGGATGGTGCAGTTGGGACGAGGAGCGTATTGGCTAGTGGTAAGGCTGAAGTGATGTGTGAGGGGACATACTGTGAGGGGGGAGGAATAGGAGGGGAGGTCACAAGGGAGGGGGAGGGAAGGGGCCAACCTGTGCTTCTCGAGAGAGCAGCCAATTGGAGTGAGGTGGTGTCGGCGGAGGAGAAAGGGAGTAATGGGTGGAGCTGGAAGGAGAGTCAGGGGGAAGCCAGGTTGCAGAGGAGGGGAGTAAGGAGGGGAAGAGGCAGTCAAAGAGCGAGAGGCAGTTGTCTTTGCCTTGGATCAAGACAGTGCCGTTGTTATAGAGTGAGATAGTGAGGTTACCTTTGAAGCACGCAGAGGGTGAAATTTTTCGTTTTTTCCCATGAGGGATGGAGGAGGAGGAGGTGACGTTAAGGGAATAGTAAAAACTGTTGGACCAAGAGGGGATGTCGTGAGTGAAGAAAATGAAATAATTTTAAGCCTCCCAAAACGACTATTGTAAAATTGATCAACAAAAAGGGAATCTGGGAAACGTTCAATAGTGTTATGTTTCCATCGCTTAGTTGCAGCTTTAGACAGGCTGGGAGGATAAATGATTTTGTAGCAATTAGTTCCAGCCTTAACTCGAGGGGTGGCCATGATGGTAAAATGTGGCGAAGGAGTGTGGGGGGGATAAGAGGAATGTGTTACTGGGAAAGCGGTGGAGAAGAGAAATAGAAGGGCATAAACGGGGCACATAATCCAGACGTTAATGTGAGGATATCAGAGCTAATGTGCCGTTTGGGACTAGCAAAGCCAAGGTATGCACAACAGCCTCAACATCTTAAAACTATCAGTAGAGGTGCTCAGAGCAGGGTGCGGAGAACATACTACAAGAAAAGCAATTTCTAGCACCAACATTTATCTACTGGCCTGGCGCCCTACAAGTCTTCAGACTCCTTGTCCAACTGGCCATCTCGGATGGGGACTCAAATGCCCTAAAACCATAATGACAATGGTGCTGTCCCTGCAGCAGGATTCCATCTTAATCAGATCTGACCCCAAGGAGAAGTAAATAAAAATGGGTGCAGATGGGCTAATAGCGGCACAGCTGACACGGGTCAAAAACAGTCGGCTAATTGCCGCACAGCTGAAAAGGGTAAAAAACAGTGCAGCTGTAAACAGCTCTGCTTGCTGCATATCTGTTTACGGCCTAAACGAAGCAGCTGGCACTACTTGCTGCGCAGCTGAAAAGCTGAAAAGGCCTAAACTGTGCAGCTGGCACTACTTGCTGCACAGCTGTGAAAAGGCCTAAACGACACAGCTGGCACTGCTTGCTACGCAGCTGTAAAACGCCTAAACGGTGCAGCTGGCACTACTTGCTGTGCAGCTGTAGAAGGCATAAATGGTGCATCTGGCACTGGAATGAAATCTGTTTCCGAGAGCCATTTGGCTAAGCTTGTCCAAAGCAGTAGATTGGCAGCAAGGGTTTTATCACTCAAGCGCTGTGCCCAACAAGTTCACCAGGACTTCATCGCCGATCCGACGCTCAAGAAACAATGGTCACCTCGGTCTCTGTCTTACTTGGCAGCCATGACGGGGTCAGGCATAGGTAGTAGGTTGAGGGCACAGCTGGGTCTGGTCTCTGTTTCACCCTTTGCGCTCAGCCGCTCATTACAATCACACCAAATCAGCTGGTTACGAGCTTACCCAAGACACTCGGTTAATATTACTTGCTGTTGAACCGACGGACATCTCTCATCCTCAGATTGCAGCTGCCATTTTAGGATCAAAGCGCTGGCACCTCAGTTCCAAGCGTGTCAATCTGGCAAAGGTTGTTGTCCTTTAAATTACTTTCCCCGAGTTTCTGCTACTTTAAGCAAGTTTGGGGCAGGGTGAACGCTTCGTAGCGCTCCTGTGCGCTCAGAACGGGAGAAATGGACGGCCCCTACCAAAGCTCACGCATCTCACTTGAGCAGCCGTGCCTAGCGCTGGTGTGGTTCTGTACCGTGCACCTATTTCCCATATGCACAGTAGATTTAATGTGGCAGGGAGGAGCTGGCTGTGTTAGATAGGTATCGCAGTCGCAGAATACAGGGCTGACAGTGTCGCCGCAGCGGGTCCGCGGGGCTTAGGAGCCGCGATGCAGCCGTATGCACGCGTGCAATGTTCAGTGAGGTAGCCCAAACCAAGATGGCGGCGCCCCGAGCCAGTGAACACTCCAGCTAGACGGACCGCATGAGCCAGAGGTCCAGAACCCTCATAAATGCAATAAATGCAGGGGGCCTCTTACCGCGTTAATAGTCTCTGGTATCCGCCTTGGCATGTGCGGAGGAGGGCACAGCAAAATCTGCGCCTGTGAGTGTGCTTTTGCTATGTAAACACGATAGTCATAACCGTTTCTGGCAGGGGGGAGTCGCAAATACACCAGTCACCGAACTTGCTGTCAGCATTGACATCAGTAGCACTCCGTGTACTTGGTTTGAAAGGTCATTTTAGTGTGGTGTGGCTAGTACGTTTGCCGTACACCGTCTCCATCTTGGTTGACCATGTACAGTATTGTTTGGGATAGTTATGCACTTCAGCGTATCTTCCCACTTAGACTTGTTTGTAGAATCATTTACGGTGTGCATTCGCGCCAATTTGCCGATGTTTTCAAATCCGCCAGCGCCGCCATCTTAGTGCAGTTTTACAGGTCTGGGATTCTCTGGGACGTGCATTTAGGATGCAGCTTGCCTCCACAGCAGCACAGAGATACAGAGTTTAGCACCGTGCACAGTTCATGACAGCATTAGGCATCAGGGCTCAGAATGTTTATTTCAGTACGAGTAGTCTCTGCTAGTCCTTAACTGTCCGCCGCCCTCTTGGTATAGTCGAACGCTGCCTCGCGCTTAATTAGCTTACAACGAGCTTAGCTTCACCGCTCACAACGAAATTCTCTATAGCGCCATATGGAATCAGATATTTCCCGCTATAGTCCTTTTGCACACAGTTTGACTGGGAGGTTTCTCGCGTCGCGAGTATTAGCTCCGAGCTAGAGTCTGGCTGCCGTCATCTTACCCGCCCACAGTTCAGTCCGGTCGGCAGTACTCAAATCCGTTTTCAAATCCGCCAACGCCGCCATCTTAGATTTTGTTGGCTCAGCAGCGGGAGAGGTTCTGTGTTTATCTGGAAGAGCTGCGGTTCTGCAACTGTTGTGTGCAAGCTCCGCTCGTAGCTTTGTTATATTTTGAGAGCTTCTTGACTGAAGGAATCTCAACTTTCCTGCAGGGAGAGGTCCCTCTCTGCACAATGGAAGCAAGTACATGTAGACCAAAGATGATTTTTTTTTTATAACATAATTATTGTACATATTTATACAAAGCAATACACACAGATAGTTATATATCTATAGTGAAAATAAATGCTTATATACAGAGGGATATGGTGTACATTTCTGTTTGCTTATGGTGCTTATGTGGGGAAGAGCCAATTCTTGAGTATTTTTCTGAAGATAAGGTGGTTGTTGGGGATCTTATGTTGGGGTAAACAGTTCCATAGTTTGGCTACTTGAACAGAGAAGGATGGGCCACCCCCTTTTTTTCTTGTATCTTGGGATTTTGAGGCGAGATGGAGTGGAGGTTCCTTTGTTGAATGTGTTTGGTGATTTTATTCCTGATGAAGAGAGGTCCCATTCCATGTATTGCTTTGTGGGTGATACAAAGTAGCTTGAACGTGGATCTTCTGGCAACCGGTAATAAATGCAGGGCTTTCAATGTTGCCCAGAGATTACATTTTGGATGTTAAAGTGGCCATACCATTGTCAACCACAGCCAAAGCCTTTTCTAAGTTAAATCTGTCAATTTCACAAAGTCTTTCTGCAGCTTCTTGCTGAGAGATTTTCCAAATGCCATTATAAACAGCTTATAAGAAGCGTTTCTGCCGGGGACCCAGCAAAAAGTCCCTTAAATCCATGTCTTCTGACAGTAATGATGAGCGTTGTTTCACCTGGGACAGTTTTGAAGTTTTTAGCCAATCGAGGCATAACTTCCCAACACTGTATGATATCACCACCCTCGGATGTTCTCGTTGTGCATAGCATTTGTCCGGCCTATGGATACTAAACCCTTCGGTGGTACCCCTGAATCTTCTTTGACAAAGTCTCTCCGTAGCTTCCTGTTGAGAGATTTTCCAATTTTAATTATAAACCGCTTATAAGAAGCGTTTCTGACCTGGCGTCCGGGGACCCCTCAAAAATTCCCTTAAATCCTTGTCTTCTGACAGTAAGGATAAGTGTTGTTTCACCTGGGACAGTTTCGAGGTTTTTAGCCAATCGAGGCATAACTTCCCAACACTGTATAATGTCACCACCCCTGCATGTTCTCGTTGTACATAGCGTTTGTCCAGCCTATGAATACTAAACCCTTCGGTGGTATCCAGGAATCTTGTTTGACACCTATTTGTGTCTGTAGGTCAAACTACCATCCCCTCCAATTGGGGTCTGATGAATTGTATGAAACTGTATATATGATGTCCTCTAGTGTATCCTCACCACAAGTTGTAAAGTGTTACCACCCCTCAAAGTGTGAAAGCAAGGGAATCTGAGGTGTGTTCAAATCTTTGTTCTTGGCTAGTCCAAGACAGGAAGTCTGTTGCACAGTGTCATTCAGAAATATTATCTGCTGTGGAATGAGGCACGCTCTATTGCCATTCCTTTGACCCCCAGACTGATGTTATGTCTATAGTGTCCTTCCATATGTCGAAACCTTTTTCAGACAGTTGGGAAATAAAAGATGCAGGGTAAATCTGTTTGGTGTTCATTACCATATTATTCTGTGCAGTTGTAGGTGCAACCTTATATTAATATGAGGTGGGTTCTGAAGTGTTAAACCATGAAAAATAAGAAAACATTTGGGCGAACATTCGTGAACTACCTTTTGGTGGTGTTGGGCAATGTTCCCATTGGTGGTATGTAAAAGCATTACGTGGGATACTGAATTTATGTAAAAAGTGATGACCATAATGTTGGTAACAGTACATTGTGTCATAATCAGTTGTGTCCTCTAACATTTCAATGCTTGAAAATGCAGTGGATTGCTCTGAATCAGGACTTAGGACTAAGAATTGTGTTAGATCTGTTTTTATGAGCCCTGCAGACGGGTTTTAATCAATTGCGCGTTGCTGCTAATTTTTATATTATTTCCTCACCGCTATTTTCCTTATTTCCTGACTCGCTGGTGACACATACCTGCTCGTCAACACTTCCTGACCCCCGCGCAGCCAATTAGGCGCTGCTGTGGTAGGGGGCACAGGGAACCGCCATCTTGGGGGTAGGCCAGGTCGGCGGTCTAGCTCTCGCTGCCTCCTGCCTTCCTCTTGCTCCTTCAAATGGCGGCAGGGGTTCATCCGTGCAGCAGGTGGGCGTGCCATAGGCAAGCCCGTCTGCGCCCGTCCGCGCCGGATCCGCGCCCAGCGCCATGACCCCTGGTCCACAACCTTCTGGAGCTCCGTCAAGACGGGTCTTCAGTCGAGACCAGCTGCTGAAGTTAAATCCGGGTTGTGGCAAAGTGGGCTGCACTACTCTAAGGCCAGACGCTGAAGGTCAGACAAGCCTGTGGCGGTGCTCATTATGTTTGCTTGAACTCCCTGTGTTCATCTGGGATCGGGTCCGGTCACCCCCCAGGGTCTTCTCCTCAAAAGGGGTGCAGGGGGAGCACAATAGGAGCTGCCTCCTGATTAAGGCAAGATCTCTGGTAAAGCATAGTGTGGAGTGCGCAGAGCTGATACAGGATAAAAATATGAAAATCGCCTTTATTACAGAGACTTGGACAGACGCAGCTTCTGGGCCAGATTTAGTAAAAGCAACCCCTCCTAACTATCTGAACTTTGTCTTGGATAGGCCAGGGAAAAGGGGAGGGGGCCTGGCTATTATCTATCAGGCCTCCATCCAAGGGTCCTTTCAGCCAATGGCTTTTAAAACATGTGAAGCCTTGGGGTTTAAGCTTTTACTGTCTAACCATCAGTCCCTTAAAGGCTGTCTTCTTTATAGACCCCTGGGGGCAAAGGTCCAGTTCCTTGAAGAGATGAGCAATATCTTAGAGGAAGCTTTGTGTGTTAACTCCTTCACAGCCCTGGGTGACTTTAATTTTCACCTAGAGGGCAGTACTGACCCAGACACGCTCACATTATCTGATGCAATGCACGGGGCAGGACTCACTCAGGTGGTCGAAGGAGCGACGCACCTGGAAGGACACACGCTAGATTGGATCTTCACGAACAATTCGAATCTTAAATTTGTAAAGACCGAACCCATGGCCTAGTCAGACCATGCCGCAGTGCTGTTTAACATCTTCAGCCCTCCGGCGCACTAGATATCGCATGGTAGGAATACCGCATTGACTTGTAGGCCCTGGAAAAAACTTGCTGGCATTGCTCTTGAGGAGCTTCTGGTGTCCTCTAGGACTTTGCTGCCAACTGATGTGAAAAGAGCGGCCTCTAGGTATACGGAATGGATCGATCAGGCCTGTCATATCCTGGCCCCGTTGAAAGTGTGCCGCCCGATGAGATCTACCCCGTCAGCCCCATGGTTTACGGATGAGCTCAGAGATGCCAAAATTGTCTGTAAGAAGCTGGAACGCATTTGGCGCTCCAACTACAACGATACAGACAAGGTCAGATTGAAAGATACCCAAAGGGTGTACAAAGATCTCATAAGACAGGCAAAGAGTGTCTATTTCACTGATCGGATTGAGAGGGCAAAGAATTCATCTAGGGAACTCTTTGAGACCGTTGCTGGCCTGGCTTCTCCCAAGCCAGTGATCGTACCTCCAAGCCTGGAGCTTTGTGAATCTTTAGCTGAGTTCTTTCTCAACAAGGTGCAAGTTATCTTCACCACTCTTGAGCCACAGGTAGCCTTAAGTTTACTGGATGGCTCACATAGGACACCAGCAAGTATCCCTCAGGAAGAGAAATTTCTGGCGTTCAAGCCTGTATGCACTGTAGACATTCTTAGACTGTTGCATGCAACTAAATCAGGTTCCCCCCTTGACCCCTGTCCAGCATCTGTAGCTAAACTGGCAGCCCTCCCAATTGCAGCCACCCTTGCCGTGCTGTTCAACCAGATGTTTGAGGTGTGTGATTTTCCCACATGCTGTAAACGGGCCTCCATTTTTCCCCTGCTTAAGAAACCCTCATTGGATATCACTGATCCAAATAGTTACCGGCCCATTGTTAGGCTGCCGCTTCCTGCCAAACTAATTCAGAAGGCCATGAATTTCCAGCTGTGTGCCTTTCTGAGTTCGTCACAGGGCCTGGACTCAGCCCAACTAAGCATGGGTGGAAAATCCGTTCCGCTCGCGGATTTTGCGGATTTTCGGGAAATTCGCAATCCGCGAGATTCGCGAATCTCCCGCAAAATCCGCAAATCCGCGAGCAGCGGATTTTGCTCGCACTGCTCGCACTGTTCGCGTGAGTTCGCGCCCCGCGAATAAGTGCAAAATTGCAGAAATACGATCTTAGCAAAACTGAAAGTAACTACTTACCAGGTTCAAAAGTTCAGGCTCATCATTAGTAGCCATTTCCTGTAGTGCTTCCTGAGGGGCCCCTCCAGAGTTCAGTTGCCAGTTGAAACTATTATGTGACCCTGCTCTGAACCTCAGAATAGTTACACATATGCCACAAAGGTCCTGAATTACAGCTAAGGGAGACAAGCAGGAGCCAGGCTGGAAGTTAAAATCCATTAATCAGCCCCTAATTCATTATTGTCAGTTGGGGCAGGGCAGGTGTTGTAACTAATTTTGCAACAATGAAAGCACTTAGCAAGTGCAAAAGATCACTAATCAGGGCGCACTAAGGAAGCAGGTGCCAGCTAAAAAAATATTCTGTGACACATTAATCAGCCCCAAATTAATTCAGGTCACTTGAGGCAGGGAAGGTGTGCTTTGCTTTGCCGAAAATAATGTACACTGGACAACCAGAGGGTGTGGTGATGAAACAGAGGGTGGCATGGGTGGGCCAGAGGGTGGCATGAGTAGTCAGAGAGTGGCAGTGGTGACAGAGAGTGGCAGTGATGAAGAAGAGTGTCCCAAACAGGCTGGACACGTAGAAACAACAAGTTCGCAAAACTTGCGACCCGACAGGTAAGTTCGCAAATTGCGAAATTGTAAAAACCCTCGCGAACTGGCAGAAACACGGGCGAACACAAAAAAAAAAAATCCGCAAATTCGCGGGAATTCGCGGATTTTGCGGATTGCGAATCCGCAAATCCGCAAAATTCGCGAACGCGAGATCCGCAAAATTCGCCCATGCTTAAGCCCAACACGGGTTCATGGAAGGCCACGGTACAGAGACCGCCCTGATTAAATCCACGGAGGAGGTCAGGAAGGCTCTGGATGCAGGAGGCCAAGCGGTGCTGGTCCTTCTCGATTTATCTGCAGCCTTCGATACGGTCCACCACAACGTGTTGGTGGACCGTTTAGAGGACTGTGGAATTCAGGGGAGGGCGCTGAGCATCCTGAAAGCTTTCCTGAGGAACAGGGTTCAGGTGGTGGCAATGGGAGACTTCGAGTCTAAATCCTTCAAACTCCCAGGGGGGTCCCTCAGGGATCCTCCCTAAGCCCCACATTATTTAACCTTTATGTTTCCTCTCTTGCCCCGGTGATCCGATCCTACGGGTTTGAGTTATCATCATACACCGATGATACGCAGATTGTGGTATCATTGCTTCCAGGAAAAAATTCAGGCGTTGCCGCCAGGTTTCAGGATTGCATGAAGGCAGTCAGTATCTGGATGGAAAAAAGTTGTTTAAAATTGAACTCCTCTAAAACTGAGGTGTTACTTTTTGGGTCTAACACCAACCTCTGGAGCCCGGAATGGTGGCCGGAGGACATGGGATCCCCTCCTCCCCTGCTACGAAGGTGAAGAATTTAGGAGTGATTATTGATGACCAACTCTCCTATAAACCCCAAGTAAAGGCGCTCTCCTCATCCATCCATTGGACCTTGAAAATTTCAGGAAGATCCTCCCTTTTCTACCAGTTTTGAGTAGAAAGACGGTGGTGTCAGCCCTTGTGCTCTCCCGCCTTGATTATTGTAACAGCCTTCTCCTAGAGGCTCAACAAGCTGCAGGTATTACAAAATGAAGCGGCCCGTCTCATTGCCGGTCTGACGAAATTTTTATCTGTTTCCAATGAGTTCGACAAGTTGCATTGGCTCCCGGTCCGGAAACGGATCAGGTTCAAGTCCCTATGCATTGTTTAGAAAGCGCTCCATGGAATAGGTCCAATGTTCTTCCAGCAGCTCTTCCAATGGTACACGCCGGAAAGACATCTAAGGTCGGCTAACTTGGGGCTGATCAAGACGGCCCGCATTAGGAAGGTGCGCTGGGGGGGCCGAAGCTTCGTTAGAGGGGCTACGATGGCCTGGAATGCCCTTCCTCTGGCCCTAAACAAAGTGCCAACCTTTTGACATTCCGAAAGAAATTGAAAACCTGGCTATTTTCGGCCTAGATCAGAGTCTGGAAACTCAGGGAGCTACCACTTAAGCGCCAGGACACCGGTTGGTATTAGTGGGCTCTACAAATGGTATACATAAATAACATAATATTTACAGTTTCAAAATTCTAATAGTCAGAAAATAACCTGGACATAATGATATCATTTAAAGAGATTCTAAATGTCAGAACTTTTAATATCGTATGGGATTTCTCAGGAGCAGTACTCTCAAGAGGCCCACCTTCCAGCACCTCTGACTCAGGCTTTATTGCACAGAGTATCAAAGTGGCTAGATGAGGGAAAAGGAATTATGGAGGGTACTGCGGGGAGGGAGACATGGATCAAGATGTTTATCTTCAATTAGTATTGTGCTGCTTTTTCAGAATTTCGTTATACTCTTTACATAAAGAATTGCTTCATAATATGCACAATCAACATATCTGTAAAATAAAAAAGTATCTTGCACCTCTAGATATTAGTGGTTATATCTTTGTAATCATCTGTAGTATTATAAGGGATGACATACTGTTACAAAGTTCACCACAATAGAAAACACTCACATAGATGTTGATTTTCTTGCTCAGTAAGTGCGTAAATTCTACTGCATGGAATTTTTGCACCAAGTTCAAGAGATATCTCACAATTAAATGTCCTGTGAGGTGGTAGGATTTCAGCACTCTGTTTGCAAAGCACATCTTGAAAGCTTTCATAAACCTCAGGAAGTTCAATGTTTTGTTCTGCAGCTGTAGTGATGTACTGAGGGTAAGCATGGGCGAATTTTGCGAATCTCGCGTTCGTGAATTTTGCGGATTTGCGAACTCGCAATCCGCAAAATCCGCGAATTCTCGCGAATTTGCGGATTTTTTTTTGTGTTTGCGCGGGTTTCTGCCAGTTCGCGAGGGTTTTGTACACTTTCGCAAATTGCGAACTTACCTGTCGGGTCGCAAGTTTCGCGAACTTGTTGTTTCTACGTGTCCAGCCTGTTTGGGACACTCTTCTTCATCACTGCCACTCTCTGTCACCACTGCCACTCTCTGACTACTCATGCCACCCTCTGGCCCACCCATGCCACCCTCTGTTTCATCACAGCACCCTCTGGTTGTCCAGTCAGTGTACATTATTGTGGCAACGCAAGCACACCTTCCCTGCCTCAAGTGACCTGAATTAATTTGGGGCTGATTAATGTGTCACAGAATATTTTTTTAGCTGGCACCTGCTTCCTTAGTGCTTCCTGATTAGTGATCTTTTGCACTTGCTAAGTGCTTTCATTGTTGCAAAATGTGTTACAACACCTGCCCTGCCCCAACTGACAATAAATAATTAGGGGCTGATTAATGGATTTGAACTTCCAGCCTGGCTCCTGCTTGTCTCCCTTAGCTGTAATTCAGGACCTTTGTGGCACATGTGTAACTATTCTGAGGCTCAGAGCAGGGTCACATAATAGTTGCAACTGGCAACTGAACTCTGGAGGGGCCCCTCAGGAAGCACTACAGGAAATGGCTATTAATGATGAGCCTGAACTTTTGAACCTGGTAAGTAGTTTCAGTTTTGCTAAGATCGTATTTCTGCAATTTTGCACTTATTCGTGGGGCGCGAAGTTGTACTGGGAAGCCGCGAACTCACGCGAACAGTGCGAGCAAAATCCGCTGCTCGCGGATATGCGGATTTTGCGGGAGATTCGCGAATCTCGCGGATTGCGAATTTACCGAAAATCCGCGAGCGAAACGGATTTTCCGCCCATGCTTAACTGAGCGTTGGTTTTGGTTTTAGTTAGTGGTGAAGTTATAGACATTTTTCGTCGTATATGTAAACATTCTTGTTGACACCATTTAGAACGAAAGCTAATACATCTCTTAGCCCAATCTATGGTTGGGTTAGGTTCTGTCAACCACGGCACACCGAGGATGACACCAAATTGACGGGCATCTATGATGTCAAAGGATATTTCTTCCACATGAGTTTGGTCTTGGGTAAAACAAGTAATGATCAGCTTAATGGTGAAATGAGTGATTAACCCTGAAGTTACTTGCATACCATCTACTGCTCGAACCATTTCAGTTTTTTGGCATGGTAGGTATATCTAGCTTTGTTGCAAAAGCAGCATCAATAAAATTGCTGGGGGCTCCAGAATCCACCAGGACCACCGCAATTTTGTTTTCTTGATGAGGAAAAGCAAATTGGACATTTAGTATGAGATGAGGAGCTGAAATATGTAAAGTGTTTGTGACTGATTGATCAGGAGAGACTGAATTATTACTCGAGGAAGTCTCCTGGCTCTTCCCCAACTTTTCTAATTTCCCGTTTTGATTATGGTAGAGCTTGGTTTATGCTAGACAGTCTTTAACAAAATGTCCCTTTCTACCACAGTATAAACATAAACCCTTCTTACGACGGGACTCCTTATCTTCCGGTGTTAGTGGTTTCTGTATACCTCCAATGTCCATGGGTTCACTAGTATCCTATGGTATAGAATGTGTTTTTTCCCTAGGACGTAGAGTAGGTTTAAGTTCTAAGCGTTTTCTGTCTCCTTGATGATCTGCCACACTATGGTCTACATGAAGACTTAATGCTATGAGTTCTTCACAGGTTCTTGGTTGTGGATCTATTGGAGCTATGAGATCCTTTAATTCATCTCGTAGCCCCTGTAGGTACAAAGCAGCTCTTTTATCTTCAATCCAATTAGTTTGGGCTATTAAATGATTAAATTGGATTAAGTAGTGGACTGAGTCTTTCATGCCCTGCTTTAGCTCTAGTAGTTCTTGGTTAACTGAACCAGTAATTGTTCGTCGATCAAAAACTTTTTTGAACTCACTCTTGAAGCCACCCCAGCTATAGAGTAAGGGATCGTCAGATTGTACCAGAAGATCTGCCCACATAGTGGCATCCCCACTAAAAAACAAATCAAAAATGCTATACGAGATGGAGCATCTGGGAATGATGTCGATTTAACAATGAAATGTAATTTTACTTGCGTTAAAAGGTTTTGGGATTGGTTTGGATCCCCTGAAAATATTTTCGGGGAAGCTAATGGGACTGATACTGGGACAGTTACTGAGATGGTAGAAGTAGAAGGAGTACTAGTAGTTGCTGAGTGCAACGGAGAAGCAGGCGTTAATTACGTTTGTAGTTGAGTACCTCTATTTGCTAACACTGCAGTTTCTTGTCTGGCAGCAGAAAGTTATTTTTGCATGTTACCCAACATAGCACATAAATCTTCCAAGATGGCCATCATGAAGATACTGCTCGGGAGCAACCAAATTCATGGGTGGATTATTCTGTCAGAAATTGTAATGTCGTATGGGTTCCTCAGGAGCAGTACCCTCAAGAGGCCCACCATCCAGCACCTCTGACTTAGGTTTTATTGCACAGAGTATCAAAGTGGCTAGATTGGGGAAAGGGAATTAGGGGGTACTGCCGGGAGGGAGACCTGGAACAAGATGTTTATCTTCAATTAGTATTGTTCTGTTTTCAAGAATTTACGTTGTACTCTTTAGATAAAGTATTGCTTCATAATATGCACAATCAATATACCTGTAAAAGAAAAAGGATCTTACACCTGTAGATATTAGTGATTATATCCTTGTAATCATCTGTAGTATTACAAGAGATGACTTACTGCTCCAAAGTTCACCACAATAGAAAACACTAGCTGCATAAAAAGTGCACAATCAGTAGCAGTTTGTGCCATCAAATGTCTTTCAGTTTTATAATAAGTATGCACTGAATTCAAGAATGAGGCTTCAACATTAATTGTGTGCTTGGATAAGAGATGACTTACTGCTCCAAAGTTCACCACAATAGAAAACACTAGCTGCATAATTGTGTACAATCAGTAGCAGTTTGTGTCAACAAATGTCTTTCTGTTTTATAATAAGTATGCACTGAATTCAAGAATGATGCTTCAACAGTAATTGAATTCTGCCTTTAACATAAATGTTCTTAACATCGTTACTTTCCTGTGCTACTGCCAAAGAGTGTTTTAAAATAACAAGTTTCTTGCTTAGCACTAAGCACAATAATTCTTAATAATCACTGGTTTTCAATGTGTCTTCTTCTTTGTGTTAATTTCACTAAACATACAAAGGGGCATATTATCAAGCCTGTGCGCTAAAATTATCGCCGCTTTATCGGCCGAAAACGGCCGATAAAGCGGCGATAATGGGCTTGATAATATGCTCTGTGGAATTCCAATCGAAGCCAATGTTAGATGTCTTCACATCTAACATGTGCTTCGATTGGAATTCCATAGAGCATATTATCAAGCCCATTATCGCCGCTTTATCGGCCGTTTTCGGCCGATAAAGCGGCGATAATTTTAGCGCACAGGCTTGATAATATGCCCCAAAATGCCTTTCCAAAAGGCTATAAATATGCCAAATACTAAAAGAGCTGCTTGGAAAATAACTTACATGTGCCAAGGAAAAATTTAAAAAACTGCACTTCTTTAAACTTAAGTGAAATCCAGTCCAGGGGGTGACTCACCTGGCCAGGGATCTCATTGCTTAATTTCTGGCCAACCGCACTCAGGCGGTGAAACTGGGCACCTTTTATTCGCCCATCTTCACCCTTCCGTGCGGTGTACCCCAGGGCTCCGCGTTAAGCCCCACATTATTCAACATACATGTGGCGGATCTGGCAAGAGTTATTAAAGCACACGGACTCCGCTTAAACACCTATGCGGATGATACCCAATTGGTGCTGGCGGTCAATAAGGATGGACCAGCCGTGGCCGCAAGATTTCAGGAGGGGATGTTGGCCATTGGCTCATGAATGTCAAGCAACTTCTTAAAATTAAATTCGGACAAGACCGAGGTGATGACCTTTGGCAACCTCTCACCGGAATGGTCTTCCATCTGGTGGCCCAGTGAAATGGGCCCACCCCCCACTCCAGTTGCCAAAGTCAGAAACCTTGGTATCTTGTTCGATGAGAGGTTGCTGTTCAAACACCACGTGACTTCGGTGGTCTCATCGTCCTTCTACACCCTAAAAAAGATCAAAAAATTGCTGCCATATCTCCCCTCAGGGGCGGGGAAAACTTTGATCACCACCCACGTATTCTCTAAATTGGATCACGGCAATACCCTCTTCCTAGGCACGCAAGAACAGATCCTAACTAAACTACAAACGGTGCAAAACGCAGCGGCCAGAATTCTTTTAGACATTTCCAGCCGCCTCCCCACCTCTCTGGCCATACGTCATCTACATTGGCTTAGAGTCAGGAGCCGGATAAAGTTCAAGGCACTATGCATTGCCTATAAAGCCATTCATGACTCAGGACCTAGGTTTCTCAAAGAAGCCTTTCGGATCTATGCTCCTCAAAGATCCCTTCGTTCGGCGAATACTCACCTCCTCTCAGTCCCACGTACCAGAACCACCAGCTGGGGAGACAGACGCTTCTTACTGGCAACCCCCAGACTGTGGAACTCTCTTCCTTTGTTTATCAAAACCAGTCCCACTCTTATATTTTTCCGTAAACTCCTGAAAACCTGGTTATTTAATCAATGATCTATTTGGTAGCTCTCCGCCCCGGGCAGTCTGATATGTGCCGAGACACCTTCGGGTAGTTGTGCGCAATAAAAATCTCACAAACATAAACATAAACATAATAAAGGAACAATCCTAACTGCATCCTGTATTGATGAGGAAACTGGATGTGGAATACGTCAGAACATAGATTCACCCGATAGCCTAAAGACATCTCCTACTTGAGATCCAGGTTCTCAATAATCCACACTGAGAACAGGGAGCAGTCGGTATTTAAAGGCTCCAGGAAGTTGCAGGAAAATTCAAAATGACAGCTCTTGGTAAAACTTATCAGAGCTACAAAGGGACAAAAAGTCTGTGACTATCAGCCATCAACAAACAGTGGTAAAAGCACAGGTGTACACCTGCTATTGTTCACTACACCTTGCCAAGAATAAATATGAATAACAATCCTTGGCAAATACAAATAAGAGTAAATAAAACATGTTATGAAGAAAATAAATAGGTTTTGGATATTCCCCAACCATATCACCTGATTTGGTGTTTGTTTGCTTGACATGACAGGATCATGACAATAAATACACAAGGTATTTTCAAAAGGTCATTGGGACCAAATACATCATATGAAACTCTGTCCCAAACTATACCATCAGGAATTGGAGCAGCTGTAATGTTCATGAAGGACAGGTCTCTCTATTCACGATGAGATGACCTATGAAGTTTCAGGACCAAGTTCACATTTTATAGTGAAGAGCGTTCTACGAGAGTTTCCATTCACGAGTAAGCAAAAGACAGTCACTAGACCAATCCAGAATAGAAAAAATTGTATTCTAGTTAATAATCAGAGGTATAGCCATGGTGAGACTAGGTAAGTCTTTTTCAGAAAAATGTAGAACTCATGAAGTTGTTGTTTATGGGAAACTGGAGTTTGCAGTGATTCAGGTTCATTGTGATCAAGAAAAAAGGCATCATAATCGATGAAGTTGGGAGAAGCAGTTTGATCTATCTTTGGTAGTTCAGCAGGCTTTGTTGAACTGGCAGACGTCTCTTGTAGAGGGATATTGATGTAGATATCCGTTTTTGGTCGAGTTGATATTTGTCTTTCATTATTAGTTTGTTGTTCATTTTGAATAGGGACGAGTTCCATTTCATTGTTGGAAAGTCCATTACTTTGTATTGGTGACTCTTCGAATATTATGAGTCTTTCTGTCCTGTATGGTAGCAAGAGGATTTTGACGGCTACTCAGGAGCCCATCTGGCCTACTATTCAGTATCAGCCACATAGTGTGGTTTGATCAGACCGATGGAGACAAATCTCTTTTCTTTTTTTTCTCAAGAGGCAGAAGAAGCACTGTTCTTGTTCCTTCTACAGCCAAGACAGGGACAGGCCTTCTGTATGAGGGTCCAAATTATTTTTTGTTCACAATCTTTTCTCCAACCTGATCCCTGACCTTTGGGAACCAGGCTGGTCTTGCTGTGACGGATTTTACTTCCCCAGTGGTGGTGATTTTACTTGCACGTTGCTTTATAGTGCCTGGAATTCATTGAGATTCTGTAAAACAGCCAAACATTTATTGATGTAAAAAAGTTTTTCATCCGCCACAGTGCTATCATAATTGAGATCAGGTACCCACATTCTCTTCGAAAATAGGACTTTGTAAGGGTTGACACCGCCTAGGGAACGTCTTGGCATATTATTGAGTGCCCTCTGCACCCCATATAGGTGATTGACCCAACTACCACCCAAACCTAATACCCCTGCTGTTAAAGATTGCTGTAAGTCCCGGTTTTTCCTCTCGATGACCGAATTTCCCTGGGGATGGTACAGAGAGGAGTACTGAAGCGCAACACCCAAACTTCCCATGGCTTCGTTGTAAGCCCTAGAGCTAAACGCGGTCAGAATGTAATGTGACAACTACGTATGTCCCTATGAAGACTCACAAATCTTTTGACAGTTCGAGCATCAACCGAGCACTGGGGTCAAACCCACAGGAATCTTGAGCATGAATCCACTGCCACCAAGATATACTTGTAAGCCACATCTGATTGTAAGGGGCCGCAGTGGTACAAATAGACACAAGCAAGTAGTCTGTCTAATATTAATAATTATGTCTGCGCTGGATGAGCTACAATGGAACCCTTCATCTGCTGACAGATGTCACACTTTAGGACAAAATCCTTTGTCTGTTTACTTAATCCTGGCCACCAATAGCGTTGTTTCAGTAAAGAAACTGTTGCGGTAACTCTTGCGTGTGCAGAACCCAGACACTGGCAGCTAGTATTAAGCCTAACTGTGATCCCAGTTTGGTATTACTCTATCCCCCACTCCTGGGATTTGAGAATATGGAATATTATTTGCATCTAACTAGTAGGAGTACTTGAGTGGAAATGTCTTTGGTACAGCTGAGCTGTTTTTGCATGAAGCAATGACAGCTACCATTATGTCTCTGTCTATTCTCGTGCTAGAATGAGTGATTGCAGCTATGGCAGCAGTTTGTACTGTCTTTTTTGCGGATTCATCAGCCAATGAATTCCCTTCAACATGAACGCCATCACATTGATGACTCAGCGTGTGCATCATGTGAGCTCTTGGTAGTTAGATTTTAAACTCAGCTACCTGTTACCAAAGTAATTTATGCTTCTTTGTGCAACCTTTTGAGTCTTTAAATCCATTCTGAAACCAGTAGTGAAGATATTCATTGTAAGACTGGTCACAATAAAATGAATCGCACACAATAAAAGTGGGAAATTCTTGATCCGTATTTATTAGTGTCAGTAACAGGACTTTTAATTCTGCCAGCTGTGCTATATAGTCTTCTAGAGACTGTGTTTTCATACTGCTAGGATGGAACTTGCCTTCCTGCATATGACCGTTTACAATCACGCATGCAGTGCTGTTTTGCTGTTTACTTCCTGTGGCCATCTGAGCAGATCCGTTAGTGTAAATAATATACTCATACTGATCTAGAGGCAATATTTCATTTGGGAGAGGCTATTCTTGTTCAGATTGCAGGAATGCTTGTATTATAAGCATATAATCAAATGTGTAGTCTACATCTGTTCCAGTGAGAGAATCAGCCCATTGTATCCATCTTGGATGTAAAGCTTCAGCATTTAGATTGCTTGCCTTTCTGACAGCCTCTAATGCCGGTACTAGAGTCACAACAATTATTTGTGTCCCCTGAGCCAGTGCTCTTTCTCTCAATATAGCAGTCTGCACTTCTGTCAGAATTTTTTCTGTGCAAGCAAAACACATTTCTGCATTTGTGTACAAATGTGATTTATATGCTATAGGCACTGTTTCGCCTTCATTGAAGGTTAGGTAAGTATATCCTAATTGACCCGCTGTAACACGGATCACCAATTTTAATTTTAATTTAATTTAATTTATTTAGTTTATAAAGAGCAACAGCTACCTCAAACAGTGGTGTTCTGGCTCTATAGCAGGGTAGGCAGAGAGTGAGGGGTTGCCAGGGGTGTAGCTCTGGCTAAATAGCCAGGTCTTCAATGTTTTTCTTTTTTTAATTTTTCAAAAACCTTTACTGAGAAAAATCAGGCCAGACACAATACACCCTGCAATACTGCAATTCAAATCTACAAAACACAAAGCAGGTAAAGCGTTCAGTAACAGGTAGGTAACATCTTGCAGCAAATTAAAAGACCGTGAAAGTTGAAATCACCACTCCACAACACCGAGGTCCCTTCCTCCCAGGGGGAACACACACAATGCAGCGACAGCAGTGGGGATACTAAAAAAGGATGGGGAGCCTATGGCAGGGAAAACAGCAGTCACTGACCAGCGCTGGCGGGCGCCGTGGACTAAGGGCGGCGGGGAGCGCAGGAAAGGCAGCGCCACTGGGGTGGTGACAGGAAAGGAGATAAGTAACCAGAGGGCCCCAAATGTCAACAGGTCGGGACCTGGCATGTATTAAATCCCAGAACTTCGATATCAGAGTCTGGCACCAAGAGGCATTCTCAGCTTTGTGAGAAGTCCGGCGACCCCAACACATGGCCTCCCTGCGCCTAGCAAGGACCAGCAGTATCGAGATCATACAACGAGAAGCATCAGGACAGAATTTAACGAAACCGAGAAGGCACAAGGTCTTCAATGTTTTTCTAAACTCCATTTAAGATTGAATCAGGCATAGTTTGATAGGTAGAGAGTTCCATAATCTGGTCATTACCGCTGTGAATGCTCTACCCCGATGCGTGCCTTAGCGTATCGGGCTACACAGAGCAAATACTGGTACTTAGATCTAAGTGTCACTTTTGTTGGTAGGGGCATATATCCGCGCTTCAGATAGCTTGGACAGTTTTGTCTAAAAGCTCAAAATGCTACTGTTAGGGCTTTAAACTCTATCCGTGTCATCACTGGCAGCCAATGAAGCTGTCTTAAATGTGGAGAGATATGATGTTGAAATGGTACTCTTCTAATTAATCTTGCAACCACATTTTACACCATCTGTAGTCTCCTGATCAGATAGGCCAGCAGACCTAAGTAGAGACTATTCGAATAGTCCAACCTTGATGTTAGTGAAGCATGTACAATAATTTGTCTGCAGTTCTCCGGCTGTAGGTATAGAAATATCCTCAAGCTTCTAATTATACCAAAGCATAAGGATGTTATATGGTGTACCTCGGTCGTGAACGGGAGGTCCGTATCCCATTTTACGCCCAGGTTTTTTGCCGTGGATTAGAGAGTATGTGAAGGTCCTATTTCATCCAGCCACCGTAGTCTAGCTGGCGGGGGGGATGACTTGCCGAAAAACAGGACCTCTGTTTTCTCCGCATTGAGCTTTAGCTTGTTGGGGTTCATCCAGCTGGAGATGTGCATCATGCATCTCTTAAATCTAGCAAAAGATTCCACAGAGTGATCTTTGAAGGAGAACACCAGCTGGGTGTCGTCCGCTTAAGAAATCACCTTTACTTCCCATTTGGAAATGAGTGAGAAAAGGGGAGCCAGGTATACATTAAAAAGTAGAGGGCTCAAGGCTGAGCCCTGTGGTACTCCGCATCGCAGAGGTTTGGCTTCAGACTTAAAGTGTTATAGAGAAACCCTTTGTGTACAGTTGCTGAGATAGGACCGTAGCCAAGAGACAGACATCCTTCCCAGTCCTGCACATTTAAGTCCGGCTAGTAAAATTTGATGATCCACTGTGTCAAAGCCGCAGATCCAGGAGCATCAGCATTGCTGAGGCACCTGTGTCTGCACCCATTCTTACTGACTCTGCCACCTCCAACAGAGCTGTCTCAGTACTAAATCCAGCCCGAAATATGTACTGAGTGTCATGCAGAATATCATGCTTATTAATAAAGTTGGTCAACTGGTGCTGGACCACCTTTTCCAGCACTTTGCTGGAGCTTGCAGCAGTGAAATTGGGCGGTAGTTATTGAGCTCTCCTGGGCCTACATTGGGCTTCTTCATGAGAGGCAGTAACAGAGCATGTTTCCTGGAATCAGGAAAGTTGCCTATAGTGAGTGAGGCGATTCAGAAGGGGGTTGATCAAGTGAGCTAGTGACCTCCACAGTTTAGGGGGGCAAGGATCCTCTGGGGACCCAGATTTACATTTCAGGATCTCTGCCAAGGATTCATGCAGTGAAATGGGGAGAAATTCAGAAAAGGTGACCTTGTCTTCACAGGTTTTCACTATTTCCAATTCTGTTGTGTCCATTCCAGTCCTAAAAGTATCATAGACTTTTTGAATTTTGTTCTCAAAGAAGACCGAAATCTTTGCACATAGTGAGGGAGAGGGAGCTACCTTACTCTCCAGGTCAATAGACTTAGTGAAGGACTCACTAACCTGAATATTTCTTTGCTGCAATTCTCTGCAGTATTAATTAATTGTACAAAGTAGTCCCTACTTACCACCTTCAAAGCTTTTTGAAATTCCTTTAGTACTTCCTTATAGACCAAGTTGGCCAATTGACATTATCCTTTCCTCCAGAGGCATTCCTTTTGTTTACATTTACTTTTTTTGGCTCTGAGTTCTTCAGCGAACCACGGGGATGACGCAGAATTTCTCGAAAGGCTACTTAATCTAGCTGGGGCTACGTTATCAATGGGTGCCGAAATCCATCCGTCCACGGTAGTCGAGTTTACGTTAGGGTCATTTTTTAGTTGTGGCGGACCCTTCAACAACACTGGGCCTATGGACTCCAGAGTTAGTTTCTTCATTTTTTTTTTAGCTAATTGCACATTTTTTCCTCAGGCTGTGGATATACCATGGTGAATGAGAAAGGAACTAGATAGTGGTCTGTCCAGACCATTTCTTGCGATGACTCGACAACTAGGGAAGGGATATTCGAGAATATTAAATCTAGAGTATTGCCTGCACAGTTGGTAGGAGCTTTTACATGTTGAGATAGATTTACCCCATTGAGTGACATTATTAGCTGATAGGCATGAGTACAGCCATGGTCCATAACATGTAGATTAAAATCTCCTAAGGCCATGTAGTTGGTGTATTGTAGTGATTTTTGGACAACGAAGTTGCATAAAACTGAAATTAGGCTGAGGGAAACATCTAGAGGGCGATAAATCAATAGTCCTGCAAAGGAGGCTGTGGGTCCAGTATTTATACAAAAATTCAGCCCTTCAATCAGGCCCAGATTTTGTAGCTCAGTATTGGAGATCTCCCAGTAGTCCCTCACAATAAAGGCTACGCCACCTCCTCTTTTATTTTGTGTTCTATTTGTGGTGTTTACACGTGTGTGTAGGCGTTTGGAAGCTATCATGTCAGCTTGTAAGGAACAAAGAATATCTGTGTGTTCCTGTGTCCACTGTCGAACTCAAAAATGAGGTCTTATTAGGTTAGAAAGGGTTTACTTTTCTGTGTAATCTAAAATGCAAGTTCTGCCAAAATGTAGGTAACCCAATATGGATTGTAAGTTCTTCAGAGTCTTCGAAGGTTAGAGCAGCGTGTACTTTTTTATTAAAAGTTAGCTGCAAGGCTTTTCCCTTAACTTGATAACTCATATCCTAGAAATTGGACATTGAGGTGGGCTATTTTTGATTTTTTTTTAAAGTTGAATTTGTAGCCCTGTGAGGCGAACCCCGAAATTATATTCTTTACCCTGGCAAAATGATCCATTAAATTATCATCCATCAGATAAATATTTTTAGAAATGGGGGTCTCTAGTTGACAGAGGTAGGTACCTTTGTCCAAATAGGGACCCTTGCTATTAGTCAGGGTAAGGGGGATAAACTCTTTAGATATCCCCTGCTCACCCCCTCACTAGCTTGGCATGAGCAGAAAGAATTCAAATTGTAAAGTATTTGTACCAACACTCACAGTAACTCAGTGAAAACACCACAAATGGACACCACACCAGTTTAGAAAAATAAAGTATTTTTCTCTAAACTAAACCAGACTACAATGCCAAAAATCCAAAATGCAAAGTAAAAAAAAGACTTTCAAAAGGTTTCAAGAACTTGTACCATAGAAAACTATGGATGCAAGACTTTTTTTATCAAAGTACCTGTAGATTCGTGAAAGTTCCAAAGTAAACAGCCGCAGAGTCGGAAAACAAACAGGTGTGACACTCCTGAGACCTTGGAGAGGCGATGCAAAAGTCCCGTGACACGCAGAGGACGAGTTGCATCGAATCCAGTCTTTATGAGGAGTGATGCAGCGTTTCTTCGTGACGGTTCCGGTTTGCAGGTGATGCGTCGGGAAAGCATGTTGCACAGGTACGATGTGTAGAACTCCGGGATGAGCGATGCAGCGGCGTCCAGCGGCGCAGCGGCGGTCCTCTTCAGCCACAATCCCAAGATGCGTTGATTCTTGCAGCGGCGACAGGCGCGGCAACGGTTTTGACAGTGGCACAGCAATGCATGGAAATTCTTCTCACGCTGTGGTGATGTGTCGAGAAAAAAGCCACAAGAAGAGCGATGTATCGATTTCTATAGTTCTTCAAACTTCTTTTTACTTCCAGCTCCCAAACAGCAACAACTATCCGCAGAGGCCAAAACGGGTAAAGGCATCTCCTGGCAGGCTAGAACTCATAACAGCAGAGTTTAGGGGAGCTGGGGGTGAAGTCTTTGTGTCACAGAGACGCCTGAATAGGAGGCCAGCTCACTTCCCACCCTTGGAGATCTTTTCAAGCAGGGGACAGAGCACACAGCAAAGTCCTTCTCTTTTCCTTGGCAAAAGCAGCAACTGCAGGCCAACCCCACACACACAGTAAGGACAGTACTTCTCATCAGTCTCTCCAGTTCTACTCCTTGGCAAAAGTTCCTCTTGAATTCCAGGAATGATCGAAAAGTCTGGAGTTTTGGGTCTGATACTTATACCCCAAAATGTCTTTGTTCTCTTTGTGCAAGGGGCTCTAAGCCCAATTCAAACCAGTTCTGGAAGGCACTCTGCAAGTGCACAACAACATCCTTTGTCGGTGTGAGCCTTGGCTCCAGACACACAACATAGGGGCAGAGCCAGCATTGTGGAAGGCAGGCACAGCCCTATTCAGATACAAGTGCTACTCCTGCAACCACTCCAAATGCAAGTGAGGCCTTTTCAGCCTAGTGCTGACTCATCCAGACTCCTGGAGCCACTGCACCTCCCCAGCCCCTGTCACTCTGAAGCCAGATAGTCAATTCACAAACAGGCAGAGGCACATAGGATGGTTGTACAAGAAAATGGCCACTTTCTAAAAAGTGGTATTTTCAAACACACAATTTAAAAGCCATCTTTACTAAAAGATGTGTTATTAAATCCTGAGTTCAGAAATACCAAACTCAATTTTTCCATCTCATCACTATGGGAAGATATGCTTGTAAAATGTTACAAAGCATTCCCCATTATGTCCTATGGGGCAAGTCAGCCTTTCAATAGTGAAAAAAGAAATTGGCAGTATTTAACTATCCGGACATGTTACACACATGAAGAACTGCTGGTGAAACAAATAGGCCAATCAGGGAGAACCAATCACAATAACAATTTACACCGAGAGCATATGCTCTTTAGCACTGATCAGCAGTGGTAAAGGGCCCAGAGTCCTATAGCCAACAACAACAGGTCAGGAAAAAATAGGAGGAAGATGCAAAACCTTTGGATATAACCCTGCAAAAAGGGCCATTTCAAACAAATATCATCTACATCGGACAGTGCCTCCTCATCAAAAGTTTGAAGTAATTATGTTACCCTGGCTGAGAACAACCCGGGGCTATTCTTATACCCTTGGGGCAGTCTAAAAAATTGATGCTGTGAGCCTCAGGCTGAGAATGCTGTCAAATATCTGCTTTCAGGCGCTTTATTTTGACAGAAAATCCATTTGAGATATCTAGTGTTGTTTCATATTTCTTCCGCACAATGTTAGTCATTAATGCGGCACTGTGTGCATTCTGTACTGCAAACCTTTTAGTGCAAGTGTTCAAATTTCTGTAGTCTAAAACTAGACGGTATGTATTGTCAGGTTTCATTACAGGAAACAAAGGATTGTTCATTGAAGAGGTGTAATTTTCTATTACCCCCTAGTACTCAAATTGGACTAGGATTGCCCTGACTTGTTTTTTTCACTTCTTGTTTTATTAGGTACTGTCTTTGTGGAGTTGGAGTACTCTTTACTGGTATTTCATGGTGGGGTGACTCAGCATTCCATCCTACATAGTTGCGACATAATGCTGGAGCAAGGGCTACCGTCCACTCCCGCGCGTATTCATTTTTTATTGATACTGGAACAAGGTCAGAAAAAGCTGGTAAAAGTACTGTTTCAGGTGGCCAATCATTTTCAGCCAAAAATATGTCATATCTAAAAGTGAGGTTCTCCCAAAAGAGACCTTTAATTTTTCTGGGTCCATTTAGAGTGTTATCTCATGTAACCTATGTGGGGCACTTACCCTCGTATCAGGTGTCTCCATCATGATAGGTCCATTCAACTCCACTGTCACCAGTAATTACATCAGGTTCTGGTGAGCTATTGTTACTTCTGCTGTACTGTCTAGGATCATTGGAGCCCATTCCCCATTCAGAAGTTGTGTCCTCAGTATCTTGGGCATGTCTCACTTTAAAACCTGTTACTTTCTTCTTTTTGAATTGAAGATTTGTCTTCTGTTTATCTTCTTTTTTAGAAGTATAGTCTGAAGCTCTTTGCATGTCTTTGGACTTTGTACACTCTTCTTGTCTGTGTTATGACCATCCATCCCTTTTGGAGTTTTTCGATGAACCCTGAAAGGAACGAGAGGAACGTGTATCAGTATCCTGATACCTGTTAGGTTTTTAAATGGTATCACGATTTCTAAGGTTATACCTCCTTTCAGAGTGCTCCTGTTGAGGAGACCCACTCCTTGATTGTGATCTATTCTCTCTATTCCTTTGTGTTTTATTATTATTATCCCATTTCTTTTTTAAAGAATCAGGTGCTCGCTTGGTGTTATCCTTTTCAGGACCACCATTAGTTGTGGTTTTGTTGCTCTAACCCTCAAATTATCTCTACCTAATTTGGCATGCATGGCTTCAATAATTTTAGGTAATTCCCACTCTGCTGTGCAGAAGTGAAAACCCTCAAATGTTAGCGTTTTTTGAGCTATCCAAAATGGCATTCGTTGATGCTTAATTGCCATTTTTCCCAAAACCACGTTCAGTGTTTGTGGTGTTATTTTAGTTGCAGTACCTTGTATTTGTCCTTTAGGAACCCTTGTAGGTGTGAGAGTTCTCATAACAAACTGTGTTAAATTTCTGTATAACTGTATTATTTATTTATGAAGTGGATGTAAGTCTGCTACTGGCATTTTGTCAACGTCTGGATGTGGTTTGTAAGCCGCTAGGTCTGGCCAAGTTGCTCAAATCTTCCGAGCAGACTGAGTCTCACTTTTTCTTTTGTGTTTGGGAGGGAGCCATTAAACCAGTTAATGTGCTTCTGGTGGGTGAGGGGAACTTCAATGTCCTCATATGGACAGTATTTATCTGGTATTTCATCTTCAATGTAAAAATTAATTTTTTTTGTACGTGCATTTGCTGGTGGGAATTTGATCCATGAAGAGAATACCTCTGCCCTGAATGATTTGTGTGCCTCCATTATGATTGTAACAGTCCCACCTAATGCTGGGACTCCATAGTCTGCTAGTTTTAAAGTAAGAGCGTTCCTAACATTTTCTGAAATGGTTATTGCCTCTTCTAGCTCTCCTTCTTCCACTGAATTCACACCCTTTGCTTGTGCAATGGCGTCTTCATCAGCCATTATTGAAAAAAGTTTCAAGGAAACTGGGATAAGATCTTATGTACAGCACAGAACTATTTATCCTTCAAGCTTGATAAACACACAGCTAATACAAATACATAGGATATGCCTACTCAGCTGCAATGGATTTTGTCCCTCCCCACTCCAGATGTCTGTGAGTAGGGGTCTCTGAGAACAGCACGACTGAACTACTCAGATTTGACCGTTAAATAAGAACCAAACCAACGTTGGTCGCGCCATGTCGTGTAGTTCCTATACATCTAAATAGGATCCACGTGTTTAGACAATATGAACTGTGGGATTGGTATCCAGACTGATTCCAGGTACCCCCACAGGATATTTTAGCCTGCAGTCCTGCTATCTCACAGTACCTCTATGCGCTCCTCTTACCGAGGAGTGAATAGTCTCCGGCAACTACAAACATGACAACTGTGATCTCTCAGTATCATGGAATCAGAACAGTACTTTTCGCTCATTCACTCTTGCTCACTTTGTCTCAGAGAAATGCACAGGATAAACGGTGGGGACATTTTTCAATAAGCCTTTATCTAACCAGAGTCACTCTAGTGTAAAATAGGTGTGCTGAAAGAACCATAAGACAGAAACAGTTATAAATGATTATAAGCACCAATAGAGTAAAAAGGATGGTAGATTCCTACCATACTGCTAAAACAATGATTAATGGCTTGTAAAAAAAGACATGACATTAATAAGGCAAACAACTACGATGCAACCCTACCTAGATGTACCCAAGTGTAATTTGCATGTATGTAGGTGTAGAGCCAAGAATTCCCTAGGATAAAGCAAACACCATTACCTGAAGTAAGAGACTGTGGGACCCTGTCTTGGTCTCGAGATGGACACCCCGCAAGTGATGTCAGACCACTGCAACCTGAAGTGTCTTCTGCAGGAACCTCAGTGTTTTGCGTCAGTGTGTCAGCATGGAAGTCCTTTTTAGGTCTCGTAGACCTATTGCTGCCGAGTTGCCTGTGAAGCGACCTACACAGGTGGACGAGCGCCGATTGCCCATCGTGACCGCGCACGCCCAGCCCCCCCAGCCGTGCACATCTCAGTCAGAGTCAGCCATGCCTCTCTCAGTTCTCGTTTGCGCGCACACACACACACACTCTGCATACACACACGCAGGCACACACACACTGCATACACACACGCAGGCACACACACTGCATACACACACCCTCACCCCCCCCACCTACTCACTGGCTCACGCACACACACACACACAGTCACACACGCGCATCCACACACTCGAAGTGCCCATCTCCTGTCTCGCTAGCCTGATGCACCAAAAACACAGTATTTACACGTCCCCCCCTCCCTCCCCCCCTACTCACCGGGCTGACTCAGGAGTCCCCCGCTGCTCTCGAGGCCGGTCTTTCCTCCTCAGGTGTGCAGGGTTAGCGGCTCAGGCTCGGCAACAGCAGGCGACGCAGAAGGTGATGACGAGCTCCCTAGATGTCCGATGTGCATGCTCACGGCACATGGAAACGCGCACAGCGTGACTTGCTCCCGTACAGCTGAGGTGCATGCTCACGTACAGCTGAGGTGCATGCTCACGTACAGCTGAGGGGCATGCTCACGTCGTTATCCTTCGCTTGGTTCTGCTTGTATTTATTTCATTTTGCGGCCGCCAATGCTTGTGCGGCCGCCAATGCTTGTTACCTGAAATGAGGAGAGAGCCGTCCCGCTGAAAGCTCCAGCCAGCGTAGGACGCTCCCTCCGCAGCTGCGTGTCTCAGGCATTTCGAGCAGCAGGTGAATCCAGCTCTGATTTAATCACCCTTGTTTGTTAAAAGAGAGACAGCTTAGACAGAGCAAAGAGGTTAACACTTGGGTAATGTGATAGATTAAACAATCTGAAGGTTAAGAGTAACTTTTTCTCCATATCTTAATTTAAGTATAACTATATACACCCGATTTATGCTCGTGAGACGGGGAAACCTTGAACGCATAAGTTAAGAGATAAATATGCAGTTCGTTTTTAAACAGTTGTCGTACTTTTTGTTGGCATCTTCTGTTGTATGACGTGATGTTATTCGTGTGTATATACTGGTCTAAAACAGACGTACGAGATTTTCTCCAGATATGAATAAGAATAAAAATCCAGCAAAAAAACATAATTCCACTGAACAGTCATCAAATAAATGTCAAACCATTGTATTTAAACACAGCTTCCAGCAAGCCTTGGGCCCGATTCACAGAATGAACTTAAGACTCAATCCTAAACTTACTATTATTGTGGTATTCACAGAATACACTTACTACTTTTGGCATTCACAGAATGCACTTACTAATTTTGGCATTCACAGAATGAACTTACTACTTTTGGTATTCACAGAAGTTAAGATTTTGTCTTAAGTTTGTCTTAAGACAAACTTAAGACAGACTTAAGTTAGGATTTCATCTTAAGTCTGTCTTAAGTCGGTCTTAAGTCTGTCTTAAGTTCGTCTTAAGACAAACTTAAGACAATATCCTAACTTCTGTGAATACCAAAAGTAGTAAGTTCATTCTGTGAATGCCAAAAGTAGTAAGTGCATTCTGTGAATACCAAAACAGTAGTAATTTTAGGATTGAGTCTTAAGTTCAATCTGTGAATCGGGCCCCTAGGGTTCAACTTCCTCTCTGATTGGCTAGTTGGCTGATTCTATTTGGAACTCTGCATGTGGGGTGGAAGAAAGCCTTCCACAGCGAAAGCTAGCATGAAAAAAGTAAGTGAATTGAATTACAAAAGGATTGAGGGGAGGGAGTGGAGAAAATATCAACACGCATTGTGTTGGGTGCTCTCGCGTATTTCCGTTGCAGTTCTAGCTCTAAACGTTTTGTTTAATTTGTGTGAAATGTGTTTACACACAAACAGTATAAAATAAAGCTTAGGACTTGCATAATTCTGCTGCAAAGGGGTCTGCGCCTATATATGGACCCCCACAAAAACGATTTTCTGACGGCGGATAGCTGAGAAAATGTAATGACAGAATGTACAGCTGACTGTTGGCTACACGGTCTGTGCAGCAGGAAAACGAAAGCAGAAATGTAAAACCCAACGCAAACCTTCACCTTTGTTTGTGAAGTTCCCTGGCTACAGTAAGCGCAGCTTTTTAATGGGTGTTTCAGATTGCAGTTCATGAATACTTTCCCCTCTAATGTTTGTATGCTGTCTCCAGAATACTTACGGACCATTGTTTATTCAGTCACCGATGGCACTTAGCAGGCTGCTTCCTTTTTTTTTGTTGCTTTTTTAAATCATGGGATTAATAACGTGCGAGGTCTTGCACTCGTTTCTGGGGTGTAAAATGCACTGAGTCTGCTCACAGACCTGCAGTGGAATTTAGAGATCTACAAATTATTTTATTATCGCTCAGGGCTATATATCCTGAGCATTGAAAGAAAAACACGTTGCAAAAACGCAGAACAGCCTTTTTCGTCCTTCTTTTCCCGTGTTCTTTTTTCCGTGCTCAAATCTTGCAACTATACTTTGCCAGATAAGTAAGCTCTTTAAGCTGAATGCACGCTGCCGATTTACACGTACATTCGCGGTATACATATGCTGACGGTGTGTGCTTTCACTTTTTTTTTAAGCTGGAAGGCATATTTGACAGGAAGCACTCGTCTTTTATTTTAACCACCACTGGTGTGAATTTAAGAGGGCACCGATTCTTGTTTCAGTTCTCTAATTGTGTCTCACTTGTGCAGCTTGTGAAATCACAGCAGGTCATGGAGACGGAAGCAGCACCAGATGTGCGTCACTTACCAACCACCCTGTTCCTCTGGTGGTTAGTGGCTTCATGCACTTTTCGTTTACTGGCCTTCTTCATCCCTACTTCTGTGGACTTGAATAGACAAACACATTTTTTTTTTCCCCTTGGCTTCATTACGTTCACTGTGCTCTTTACACAGCTCGCCAGTTTACAAAGCAAGTTATAGTCTTTGTGGGAAGTTTGAGGTCCTGGTGTTTATGGCAACTGTGTGTTCCACACAACTCAAATTACCTGCTTATCTTGATAGACACCTGGCTGACTCACACATCAGCTCCCATCATCGTCATAACTATCACCTAAGGTATAAGATCAGAAGGCAAGACAATTACAATAACTTTTATTTAAGTATTAATTATTTAAAAAAATTAAAAGCCATTGTTATTTGTAATATCAATACATCTAAGTCACTTAAATACAACACATATTGCATTACAAATTCTATAGGTGTCACATTTGCAAAAGTTATAACTATTGGCATTGTCATACACAATGCCAATAACTCAAACTTTAATGCTGCGAGACCTATTGCATTGTAAATGCTTGTTCTCCTCTGTCACCATCAGCAAAGATTTGATGTATATATACCCAAAGTGTTACCCTCAGGGGATCTACAATGCTGTGTCATCTCGGACTAGTATGACGGAAGGAATGACCCTTATACATAGTTATTATGCAGGAGATGATAGTCTTTCTGAGATTCCAATAATCCTCATAATGAATGAGGCTAGTTTTTGGAGAAAACCCCACATCATTTAAGCAGTACCGTCACTAGGTAAAAGGTCAGTACCAAGAACTGTTGTGTAGTGTAATGGCAGGGGAAAAATCGGCCAAAGGTTTAGTTACTACCTGAGCCTGTATCGGGGTACCTGGATGAAACATAGCAGTGTGTTTTCAATGTGCTCTTGTCGGAACTGTTGCACAAATACTTTACACATTTCCTCTGAATTAAGCCTGAGTGTTCTGTGCCAAGCTACCCAAGGGTGGAGCACAGGTTAATTTAGGGTTTGCTTGTGACTTCACTCTGAGAAGAATTGTGGTCGCTGCTTGAGAAGGGTTCCACCCCCTAAACCAGTAAACCAATCCCTTTCACTGGTGTTCAGCAGTGAGATACAGTAATTAGTGTTACACTACCCCCAAAATAAACAATTTAGGACTAATACAAGCTTTATTTTGAATTCTCCTTGATTAGTTACTTTTTGTTTTTCCAAATCTACCCTAATTTCTGAAAACTACTGGATGTCTGAAACTATATCTGCAGTAATGGAGTGTGAGCTCGCCAACTTGGAAGGTTACATTGTGGCTGACCAGTTCTGCAAGGTAAAGGAACTACTAATGAAGAAGGACACCAAAATGTTGGAGCTGATGAAAGCTATGAGGGCCTGGACAGAGGTCCACCGGTTGGTGACAGCCACAGAGAAGCAGCATAATATGGATGAGCAGGATCAGCCCTGAAATGTAATCTTCAGTGGAGGAGGATGACCCCTCCCCTCAATTGAGCACCCTGCCAGAGCAGGAAGCAGTGCATGCTCACATGGCCTGTCCCCAGAGGAGTTTGTGCACAGGGAGGCAGAGAGGGTGAATCAGCTATTGATGGGCAATTTAAAAATGGAGAAAGAACTATCACTGGTGTAAAAAAAACTCGCTTTGGTGTGCTTGTCTCATGAAAGGAGCTTAAAAGAGGCAAAAACTACAGATTCCAGCTGCATTGGTGGCAGGATACAATCAGTGTCTGAAGAGAAGAGGAAGGTCTATATCCCCAAAGACCTAGGCCCAATTATGTGGTGTGTGATGACACTGATAAATGTTTTTCAGCTTACGAGGTGACCCTGAGAGTAGAGAAAATCCCAGAGAAACACTGGGGGTGGTCTGTAGAAGCACATGACTCCAGTGCAGAGGAAACTCCTCTTACCCTAGAAATTGATGACTAACCCAGGTACACCCTCATGAAAGCCATTCCTTCTAGCAAAATTTGGGCTGACCCCTGATAAGTATCGCCAGAGTTCAGGGACAGCCACAAAACCTATCTTGGGAGGGACTCATACTGCGCATAACTTTTTACCGGCTCATTCCCTGTGTGAATAAAAATCTGACCTGCATTCCCGGACCTGCGTGTGCTTTCCGCTCTCCCCCCGCCGCTGCAGACCAACAGCAGCCGCCGAGTGAGGGAGAGCGAGAGGGCGCCAAACCACACCATCTAGCTGCCCTTGCACCGGGACCTGAAGGGAGGCGGAAAACCAGCGCGCCAGGCGGCGCTTAAAAACAAGGCTCCACATCCGCGTCGCGGGAGCACGCGGGAGCGCCCGGGGCTAAGCCCGGGCAAAGGGCGGTCCCTCTGTGGCCCAAGGAGGACGGGACGGGCCACCCCCCTTTTGTTTTGATTCTGCATCGTGAACTACGGCACAAGGTGACAGTTACCTAAAACTTTATTACCTTACTTCCTGGCTGTTTGTACAGTGCTTTCTCAATACTGATTGATAACTACGATCCTAAGCAGAGGTAACTGTACTGTATTGCAGTAGATATATTGAATAATTAAGGATACTTTATTACAACATGATGAAAGTCAAGAAAACACCTATCGCTACCAGATCTTCCACCAGGAACAAAGCGGCCCCTACTACAACTCTTCCCACTCTCACCGCTATTGATATAATGTTGCAGAAAACTATAGGCGTTGTGGCAGATGCCATTCAAAACACAGAGAGACGCCTTTCTCTAACTCCTAACCTGTGCTTCCCCAACCTATCATTATATATTACCGCTACTATTAATACCCTTGATACTACAATAAATTCACAGGAATCACTCTTTATGCAATCCTTTACAGGACTTCCAAACACCCAAGTCAGAGAAACCTCATTTCCAGATACAAGCACACCAATAATTTGTAACAGTGGGGAAAGCAGTCCGCCGCTGACTCGTAGCCCACAGGTAAATCTAGGTACTTCTTCCTCTCCTAGAGTTATGCCTATAGTTTCACCATGCGAGGCATACTCGGGGGGATCATTACCTATAAATACTTCTGTGGGCGAAAAAGACAGCTTGACAACTAAACCCAAATGGCGGTATAGGAAAAAGTTAAAATCTGCAAACATAAGCTCTTAGCGAGGGATGTTTGGTCTACTTTCAGATTAACCAAACAGATAAGTAAGACACCTACTAATCAGACTTTACTACCACCTACTCTGATTGTATCCCAACAGAGAGAAAATATATTAGGTAGCACTGACCGGTCATGTCAGACTGATTCATCAATTTTAAGTGATAAAACACTCTTGACACAACTAGAACATCTAATAAGGTCCCTTTTGTTGCCCATACGTGAAAGAATTATCAAGTTGGAGGAAATCATTGAGAAATCCCAAGTCACACAAAACAAAAACACAGCATCAGTGTTAGAAAAACTTAGATCATTACCATTAAAAGAGACGTCAGTCAAATGTCCACTAAAATCGTCCAATAACAAGACTGTTCGACCAAAAAACTAATCTCTCAATGGCAACACCAAACAGTCACTATCCCTTGAACTGACAGGACCAGCCCCAAATGTTTCTAATAAAAGTTCTAATGCTCGCAATAATACTGCACCTGTAGCAGTCCCAGACCCAAATGCAGCTCCTGAGTCCCCTCTAGTTGAAAAAGATGAGAGTGAATGGGCGGCAGAGGGTCTATGCCCTGATAAACAAGATGTCCAGCACGGTTCCCTAAGGCCCATAGTGTCACAAAATATGCCCGCAAATGACCTCCTTGAGAAACCAAATCGGAAACCAGCCAAAAAGCCAATTCATACCAACCTTCCCCCCGAGTCTCATCCATATACAATAGTTATGATAGGCATCCCACAACTGGGTGAGGGGAAAACAGAAACATACGGGGAACTAAAAAACAAGGTGAGTCATTGGCTAACTATACAGAGGCCACTTCCCTCACATCTTGATGGCCGTATAGCCCATGTCAGGAGGGGAGACTGGGTGGGACATAGATTTAAGTCTACTGAAGGAGAGTGCGTCATTGTAACCTTTAAAGATACTCGCGTGGCAAGTTACATTAGCAGATGGAGGGATAGCTCTACAAATAGCCTAATTCGTACAATGGACCTCAGTTACTTCTATCCCTCTAACGGTCCTGGGCCAAACAACAGACATTTCTCATCCTCTAGGGGAACAGAGAGGGTCCTACACCCACATTAATCAACATCAAAACTGGGACACTATAGGCAATTATAGTCACTATAACGCAAATGACCTACTATATCCAGGTCGGGTCATACCTAGGGACCATAGAACTATGAATCATCTCGCAATGTATCCAGAGAGGAGGGAAGGATTATATCAGGTCCCTCAACAGGAATACCCCTATTTCATCCACATGAACAACCAATACAATGTTCCTATCTCAAACAGATTTAATGCCTTTTACGAGCAGTGCGGCCTGGATGGGGTTGATCGAATACCTGAACCGCAAATCTCCCCTGTACATAAAGACTATGTAAACCATGATATAACACCTGATAAAAGCGATGGTATAAAGGGTTCAAATGCATTTAACATTATTGAGAGTCTATCACTGACTGAGCAGATGGGCCCAGATATAAGAATCTTACTAGAGAGTCCATTTCCACAAAATAGATCAAAGACCCTCACAGACCATCCAGAAGCTCTCAGTCATGAACCAGCCAATGTAGAACATAACCACAACACCATGGAAGAACAGGCAGTCATACGAACAGAGCCTATCCATCCGAAAGTTGTTAACTCTGCAAACATAGACATAGAGACAGACGCAGACACAACATCGTCATGTACCACAAGCTTGGCTTCTTGGAACACGGCAGGCCTGGCCGATAAAGTTTGTGACCCTACCTGGCTGTCTTTTGTCAAACAACATGCAGTGATATGTCTGCAAGAAACATGGCTGGTAGACAAAAAATTTGCCTACATTGAGGGATATCAAAGCTTTTTCACTCCAGCCGAACCCTCAAGTAGCGGAAGAGCAAAGGGGGGCTTGGCAATTTACATAAGCCTGGCTCTTACTCACCATATAAACACCCGCCACACAGGCAACAGGAACATCCAAGTACTAGAGCTAAAAAGGGGTAAACACACCTTGACCTTGATTAATTTTTACAACGCAGTAAACCAGAATGGAGAATGTAATTTACTGCAGTTGTGTGACTTTTTGAGAGATAATGAGAGGAACTTGTCGAGTAAACTACTGATTGCCGGTGACTTCAACACCCATCCCTGTGGGAACCTAGGAGAGACGCCCATGGGACATCTAGGGTGCAACAGTATAAAAGGTTTTCATTTTGACCATTCGCAGCGCGGAACTCAGCTTATTAACTTGATGGACAATAATAATTTAGTTGCAGCTATGTCTGAGATGGCGGAGCATACACTTTTCCAAGTTCTCACATACAAAGGTAATTCAAACGGATCATATATAGATCATATCCTATTATCTACGGACCTTGCTAACTTTGTTTCGGATTTTCGCATTGAATTGAATGCCCACAGCGATCATAACCCGATTTCTATCAACTTGGGTGGAGGCATTCTTGACTTGCGAAAGCGCAGCGAAGGCCGGGGAACTATAAATTGCATAAATGGAAAGCGCCGCCTTAAATGGACAATGGTGGACTGTGATAGCTTGTACACCTCAATAAATAACTTATGTAGTTCTGATCTTTCAATTTGTGTGTCATCCACATCATCTCCTGGTCAAACTTTGTCTGCTTTTGAGGGGGTGGTAGCGACAGTGGGGTCTTTGTTGACGGTGCCAGCAAAAGGGCACGCTGGAAACAATCCAAAATGGTTTGATCATTCTTGTTCCAAAGCCAGTAGAGACCTTAAGACGGCCCTAAAAGCTAGACCCAGAGACCCGGCCTGCATTAAGGCTAGGCGCGTAAAATACAAAAAAAACCTTGCTTTACGGAAAAGGTAAAGGCAAGCACTTGGGAGTCCCTCTTAGATCCCAAAATCCTGGGTAACAGCGCTAGGTTTTGGGAAATTATTAATAAACCTCTGTTTGATGACCCAAGTAATATGGCTCTTGGCACAAATATTCCAGAGGAAGAATGGGTCACTCATTTCAGCATAATTTTTAAAAGCGATAAGCCACAGGCAGAATATAACTCTATTACTCCTATGGAGAATCTTTTGCACTTTTCAATTAATGAGGTCGAAAAAGGAATTCAAGGCCTAACCTGTAATAAGGCCCCTGGGCCTGACGGCCTTCCCCCAGATCTTTTTAAATCTTGCCCATCATTATGGGCTCCAGTCCTTGCCGCTGTAGTTATTGCGGCGGCAGCTTCTGGTTGCCCAAAGTCGTAAGGGACTTCCACTATAGTACCTTTATTTAAAAAAGGAGATCGCAGCAGCCCACTCTGTTACAGACCAATATCTTTAAGTAATTCTGTAGCAAAAGTAGTGGGGGGTGTAATCTTAAATAGACTAACAGCTTAAGCAGATGAAAATTATGTAATTTCCCCAATTCAATACGGTTTTAGGCCTGGTCACTCAACTATTACCCAGTGCTTCAACCTGTATATGATTATAGGGAAATACACCATGGCCAGGGAAGGTACAATCCATATGGCATTCATGGATCTATCGTCGGCTTTCGACTGCGTAGATCGAGGTAGACTATGGGATGTCATGGCAAAAATGGGTATAGAGCAGAACCTGATTAATTTACTAGCTGACATGCACTCTGACACAAGAGTAAATGTCAGATATACACAAGACCTAAAAGTAACAAGGGATTTTGGAATACACCGGGGCGTTCGCCAAGGGTGTATTTTAGCGCCATTCCTCTTCAACCTGTACATTAACAATCTAGAAGAGTATCTTTTAGGCACGGGAGTTGACTACCCTTATGTTGGTCGGAAAGGACTGCCGGTTCTGCTTTATGCGGACAACGCAGTCCTGATATCCAGGACTGCAACAGACCTACAAACCCTGTTAAAAGCTTTTCATGACTTCATGAAGTCACGGGACTTGAGTATTAATAACTCAAAATCTTACGTCATGAAGGTAGGTTTGGGGAATAAAAAGCGAAACTCTTTTAATGTCAATGGGGAAAAAATTCCCGTGGCTAAGACATTCTCTTATTTGGGTGTCCTTTTTGACCACCAGCTAAATTGGGGACCCGCAGTACAGAGGAAAATGGGAGAGGTAACTAGGGCCAATGCAGCCATACTTGATTTCGCAAGAAAAATGGGCAATAGTCCGGCGGCTGCATATCTATTGCATGCTACGGAAGTGAGTTATGGGGGTTTACTTCTTCTAGAGGCCTGGAGGTTGCAGAAAATAGCTTTTTAAAACGGGTTTTGAGGGTTCCAAGGGGCACAGGAAACTTTTCTGTTCATGAAGAACTGGGTATGCCCTATTTGAGTGACAGAATAGCCGTAAATCCAATACTTTGTTGGCTGAACTGTTGGATAAACACTGAAATACCCCTCACTCAACAAATTTTGTAAGAAGCATTAACTTGGGAAAATGGATCCAAAGTCCCCTGGATCAAATACATCAGCAAATGTCTATCTGAACTAGGGCGTCCTGACCTTTTTGCAACCCCAGAGCTTATTACTAAATCTGACGTTATTTTTGTGAAGAAGACCTTCATTGCTACTAGGTATTTAGCCCGGGCGGAGGCCGAACTAAAGAAAGACAGTGTACGGAAACATGTGCTATTAAAAACCTCTCTGCAAATGGAACCGTACCTGTCATGACCCCTGTCAGGTTACGACTGCTTTTTGCTCTCAAGGTTTCGCCTAGATTTATTCCACCTTTTATTGGCCGTCCCGAGGGGGGCCCATCGAGGCCAAGTGTTGCCACCTTGCGGCTGCGACGAAAAGTCTCCGCAAGACCTGGCACACTTTTTATTCATCTGTCCCTTTTATCTCGTACCACGGAAATTATATTTAAAACCAATCCTCAAACAATTGAATTTTGCACAAATTCGACCAGCACTTTACTACCTCCAACTTCTAAGCTGTGACTGCACTTTATTTGTATGTAGCTTTTTAAAACTTGCAATCAAATTTAGGAAAAGTATGGAGGGTTAATTGCATTGTTGCCGAGAGAAATATTTTTTAACTAATATAATTATTTATTCTTATCAAATTTTTACTGTATATTCTGTCTGTGATCTTTAACTTTATGTGATTTTTAGTAATATATGGATTTTATGTGTCAAATTGTAAATTTACTGAAATGTGCTTTTATGGATGTTACTATGAACATTCGAATAAAGTTCTTTTGACTTGACTTGACTATCTTGGGTAGACTTACTGGATTATTTTAAACAAGCACTGAATGGATAGTTGATGGGCAGTAAAGTTAATGATTACAATGAGCTACACAACTTGGTTCTCAGGGATCACATGTCAATATTTCTTTTACAAAGCTGTGCCAGCCCCTAGTAGGCAGCTAGCTGACTGACCCCACTAAGTTTTCTGAGAGGCAGATCTCTGGATCTTCACCAGAGTGTCCAAAAAGGCATCTGGGGTAACTCCCACATGGGTTGTCAAGGGTCCCACCAGAATGAAAGAGGGGGATAAAATCGTAAAAGTAAGAAGTTCTGAAAAAGTCCCAAAAATAATCCTACGGGAACAGGGGTATCCAATCCCAAGCTGAACCAAAGAAGAAGGTACTCTTTGATAAACAGACACCGAGGTTTGTCCTTAATTGTGCGTATATGGGCACTCCAAGGGAGACACCAGATGTTGCAAGAGGACACAGCCCCTACCGGTGGGCAGGTCATCTGTATCAGCGAGCAAAGCCTTTTGGGAGGAGGTGGTCCCATTTACATTAGGGAGCAGGCAGAAGTGACCCTAGTGTCCTTGGAGGATAAGGGGTAGGTGCCAACAGTCCATATGCCTGCAAATATTTATAGATATAAGCAGTAGGTCACCATCAGTGGACAATGGGTGGAGGTTCTGTGGTACACATGCGCCAATATGACTACTGTAAGTTGTTAGCTGGTGTTCTCCGAGCTGGTCCTCCATAACACATTACACCACGTCATAGTCTCGGACAACAGTGACAGTCACCTACCGGTGGCTCTGGCTTAGTTTGAGTGGGGGGTTCATGTTCTCTAAAAGTAGTCATGTGCCCTGCTATGTCTATAGATTGTTGAACAATGACCTGGAGCACACTATCTGGAAGGAGGTAGAGCTCAGATAACACTTGGACATGTTGGGATAGCCTTAACCGGTCTGCATGACCACAAGGTCGATGGCTGCCCGGAAAGTGTTTCAAGGGCGCCTGGAACAATGGCCCAGGCATTGTTCCAGGCAGCTGCCAAGAGGAGTAAGGGCAAGGGACATGGGAAACCAGCTGCTGAAGTTCCAGGGGTCCTGGTTGATGGGGCACCTGAGGAGAATGCTTCTGAGCCTACTGCGGATGATTTTTCCTACCTCTTTGACCTGCCTGAGCTTGCTGGGTGGCAAGTTGAGGCAAGTTGAGGATTGCCCACCAGGGAGGAACCCTTTCAAAGTTCAGAAAAAGTGCCAGGCTCTAGAGGGCTTGAGGCAGCAAGCTGAGGCACAGACAGCAGATTATACTTCTGGAGATCACCTTATCTATGAGAATAACCTCCTACATAGTGAGTCTAAGGTTCCTGGACTGGGGACAACCCGCTAGCTTGTTGTCCCCCATTGTTACAGGGCCTTCCTGTTGGGTCTGACTCATGGCATTCCCCTGGTAGGACATCTGGTGCAAGACAAGTCCTTTGCCAGGCTTGGTGCCCACTTATATTGGCCCCAGATGAAGACAGCCTCGGATACATTCTGTAGGTCCTGTCCAACCTGCCAGGCTAATGGGAAGTCAGCAAAAAATCTCAAGGCTTCCCTGATCTTATTACCTTATGTTGATACTTCCCTTGAGAGGGTGGGCATCAACATTGTTTATCCCTTGTACCCAATGACAGCTTTGGGCAATAGGTTCATCCAGGTGGACCACACAACTCGCCACCCAGAGGCTATCACTCTAAGGTCAGTGACTGCTCCTGCAGTGGCCAGGACTCTGATGGGAATTTTTCCCATGTAGGGGTTCCCCAAAGAGGCAGTGTCTGACATAGGCACTAAGTTCATGTCAGCTTACATTAAGTTCATGAGGGATGAGTGTGGAGTGACTTATAAATTCTCAACACCCTATAATCCCCAAAGCAAAGGGCTTGTGGCAAGATTGAACAAGACTCTTAAAGGCAAGATAATGGGCCTGCCTAAGCTAATAAGGCATCCGTGGGGCATCCTCCTGTAATGCCTACTCTTTGCCTACAGGGAGGTGCCATAGAATGGGGTTGGGTTTCAACCCTTCAAAACCCTCTATGACCACCCTAATAGAGGATCTCCCAATCTTGTCAGAGAGGTGTGTTAGCAAGCTCCCAGGAAACTCACTCAGGGTATGGTCTGCTACATGCCGACCCTCAGCATCCCTATGCATTGCTTCTGGAAGAAGGCGAAAAGCAATCTTGAGGCCAGTCAAGAAGTTATAAAATTCTAATATGACTAGAAGGCCACTCTGGTAAAGTTTCAACCAGGCCAGAAATTGTGTGTTATGTAGCCCAGAGCTCTCCAGGATCACTGAAACTGCCATTTCATCCTAGCAAATTAAACCTTTTGCTAGCTCCATAACTTATATTTATTTATTTATTTATTTATTTATTTATTTATTTATTTATTTTGTGTACGTATAGAGCGCAGTCCTGTCACCCAAAGGGCATCCTGGCGCTTTGAACTTCGAGCGATTGCACTTTTCACTACTCAAACAGTTTTAGGAAAAAAATGCGTTTTTAACGCTTTCCTGAACGGGAAGTAGTCCCTGTGGCTTCTCAAAGAGAGTGGCAGGGAGTTCCAAAGTTTGGCCGCTGCAACACTAAATGAGCGGCCGCCCATCCTAACTCTCTGAAACCTCGGGACTACAAGCAGTTGTGCCGAAGAAGAGCGGAGGGGCCGCGAGGCAGAGTACCAGGTAAACATATTCTGCAGAGGTACAGGGCCCTGTTGATGTTCTGCCTTAAACACCAGACACGCTGCTTTATACAGCACTCGCAGGTGTACCGGGAGCCAATGTAGATCTCTTAAAGCTAGAGTAGAAGAGCTAGACCTAGGGCGGGAAAGAGCCAACTTGGCGGCCATATTCTGCACCCGTTGTAACTTCCCCAACAGGTTTTTTGGGGCCTCCAGAAGTAGCTCATTACAGTAGTCTAGGCGACTTAGTATGGTACCGCGAACTACTTCCGGCCTGGCCTGGGCGGGGAGAAGGGGCAGAACTTTACGCAACATGCGTAGCAGCATCATGCACGTAAAAATGGTTTTATTGACATGCATGTCAAGCTGTAAGTTTGGGCCGAAGATCACCCCCAAGTTACGAGCTGATTCCGCCGCCAACACTGGCTCTGGAAAGGTGGCAGGCCAAAAGTTCTCTGGAAGTACCCGCGGGATCCGATCTATGGAACAATAGAGCACCTCCGTTTTTGAGCTGTTAAATTGTAAGGAGTTGGCCCGTAGCCAGTCCGCTGTGGCTGCCATACAGCGATGAAATGTCTCCAGCGGGACCGCATTGTATCCTTCCAGAGAAAAGACCAGCTGGGTGTCGTCGGCGTAATTAAAAGCCGAGACACCAAAAGATTTTATAAGCTGGACCAGGGGGCGGAGGTACAGATTAAAAAGTATAGGGCTGATGGCCGAGCCCTGTGGGACCCCCTGCCCTACTTTCCTTGGCTCAGAGCAAAATGGAGGGAGCGAGACCAACTGTTGGCGGCTGCCAAGATAGGATATCAGCCAGTCTCTTTCACCCTCTGTGACCCCCCCCTCCTCTAGTCTCCTGATAAGGGTCCGATGGCAGACCGTATTGAACGCGGCCGACATGTCGAGCAGCACTAAAAAGGCTGCCCGACCACTGTCGACACGCGAACGAAGATTGTCCAATACGGTTACCAGTGCGGACTCCGTCCCGTGCCCGGGGCGGAAGCCAAACTGTGCCTCATCGAACCATCCGATATTCTCCAGGAAGCCTGAGAGTGAGCGGGTCACCCATTTTTCCATGATCTTAATAGGAAAAGGGAGCAAGGAGATTGGCCTGTAGTTGGAAAGGCAGGCAGGGTCCAACGTTGGTTTCTTGAGCAGAGGTGACACTACTGCTAGCTTCCAGCACTCTGGAACAGATGCCAACTCCAAAGACGGGAGACAGATGGAATACAAAGGCTGAAAAAGTTCCACGTGGAAAACCTTCCAGAATTTGGGAGGCAGTGGGTCGAGCGGAGAGCCCGAGGACACCGTATGTGCCAGGCTGCAGAATTCCTCTAAGGAGGGGCAGGGAAAGAGTCTTAGTTGGGGTCGACTGGAAGAAGTATCCGGAGCTCCCAAGCAAAGAACTGGGTCGCTCGGCTGGGGTCGACTGGGTGATCCGTCCGGAGCTCCCAGACTAGGGCCAGGGGCACCCGTCTGGGGTCGACTGGGCGGGCCAACCGGAGCTCCCGAGCCGAGAGCTCCCAGTATGAGAGCTGAGTCAGTCGGCTGGGGTCGACTGGGTAACCCGTTCGGAGCTCCCAAGCCAAGGCTAGAAACAACTGGCCGGGGTCGACTGAACGGGCTAACCGGAGCTCCCAAGCCGAGAGCAGCGGGCAAAGAGTTTTTAAGCCCTCTAAGATCTTTGCAGTCTTCTCCTCAAAAGCACCCGCCAGGGAGTCGCACAGGGCCTGCGACGCAAGGACCGTATTAGCCACACACACAGGGTGGGACAAGTCCCTGACAATTTTAAACAGGGCTTGAGATTTATTAGGTGCCTGGTTCAAGGTGGATTCCGGAAAAGCCGCCTTAGCCAGCTTAATCTGCGCCTTATAGCCCTGCAGTGCGAGCCTGAACGAGGCCTTTGCTGAGGTTGAATACTGCTTCCTCCAAGCTCTCTCAGCACGTTTGCAGCTCAACTTCAACTGTCGTAGCTCTTCCGTGTACCAGGGAAAAGCCCGGTTCACTCTCCCTCGAGACTTACGAAGGGGCACAACCTTGTCTAGCGTGTCGGTAATGGACCGGCACAGAGTAAGATAACTTTCCTCCACCGAGTTACTCAGACAGAAGTTGTCTGGTAGTAAAGAAGGCAGTGAAGATGAGCTGAGTAGTCGGGACCAAGGTCTACCCAGTTTCGACAGTCCTACACCGGCTGCTTCAGAGGGATAATCCCCTATGCAAAGGGAGAAAGCCACCAGTGCGTGGTCGGTCCAGCCTTGACATAGGATATCGTTGACCACTACTGATTGAGCGTCCATTTTAATACATATACGTCAGCCCTAGGGTAGGCCACAGAAAGCCCGGAGGGCCGAGTGAACTGTATTTGTAAAGTTGGACATGTACTTTTAAGTTTTGCATGTACTGGTAGTGAACTACTGCAAGCCCACATAGGGCCGAAAGTTGACACACACAATATACGGTCACATGGATTTTTTTCTTTTTTTAAAAGAAGGGTGTCTCGTGGTGTCCACCACGCTCTTTTCAGTGCCCGCTTTAGAAGTTTTTTTGGGTATCCCCGTGTTGTAAGTTTGTCCTTTAGTATATTGGCATGGAACATATATTCATCCTTGAAAGAACAATTTCTTCTTATTCTAAGAAATTGGCCTACGGGCAGGTTTTCTTTTAAACTCCTTAGATGATTGCTTGTGAAATGTAATGCCTTGTTCCTATCAGATTTTTTCTCATATATTGAGTGGTTGCCAATCCACCATCTGTGGGAAAAACTTCAACATCCAAGAACGGCATTCTATATTTTGATTGGTTGAGGCTAAACTTGATATCTGCAGTTCTGTTGTTTAAATGATGGAGTGTAAGTCTAAAAAAACTTGAAAAAATATATACACAATTCTTTTGGATAAACGAACATCTATAGAATTCATCAACATAGAAGACGCTTATAGATATTTACCGACATAATTACATTTGCGAAAACATAATATCCAACTACAATCCCCAGCATCCATAGCGTTGTCGCGTTACCCATGACGGTTAATTGAGACTATTGAACGCCATGTTCGGGAATGATACACCGGACTGTCTGACTAAATTGGAGCCAGAAGTGTAAAGAGGAAGGTAAGGTTGCATATTTACAATAAGCGATTAGCTAGTCAAGCGTAATACGAGCCTCTGTTAAAACAACTTAAGGGTAGCGAGACTAAGACGCAACACAGTGAGCGGTCATTACCGCGACAAGCTATGATTGAAGCCTAAAACCGGACATGGAAAAAGTGTGTAGGCTAGTTCAGTGGCAGGCTAGCGTATATGCATCTCCGTAATATTTCGGCTTGATAGAACGCCAAAGACGCATTATAGCGAGCGGTGAGTTTTGCGACATGCTGTATGTCTAATCCTCTATTGAACTTTCGATCTACAGGTCAGACTGAACCTCTCCTTCTTTAAAAGTCAAGTTTGGACAGAAGAATTTGGAAGTCCAATAAGAAGGTAAAAATCATTTCCCTTCCTTCTTGAATGATCATGCCAGATGGCAATTTTGAACTAGTCACTAATACAAATCCAATATTTTGATAGAAATTGGACTACCCTGAACTACAAGCTTCAACATTCAAGCAGTATCGCACTGGTCAATTAGTGGCAAGTAAGACAATATTCTATCCATTTTTACTTCATGATGGGCATGCTAAAATTAAGATTGTCCTGTTTATTTTTAGATACAGCCACAAACATATCTACACAGACAAAGAGGTAGGAGACAAAAAGCTGCATTAGTGGAGTAGTGGGGTGCAAGGGGTGCAAGTATGATATTAAGTAAGACGTTTCTGTTTTTTTGTGTCTTGCAGAAATTGTCGGTCCTGAGGAGAATCCCGATAATCACGGGAGATTCGAAATGCGTAGACCATTGTTTAGGCCAATCTGTTTATATTTGTTTGTAAAAATAGCGATTTAGTTGCAATTTTGTAGATGGCCCTGTGTAAATAAATGAAAACCTGTCTTTGTATATACTATTTTATAGATAGAGAGTTCACTGCAAATAGGTGATATCAGAATTTCCCAGGGTGGACACTCAGGTATGGATGGTGTATGAATGTTCAGATGGATGTGATGAGTAGTGCGTTAAATGTATGAGTCTGTCGGTACACAGTCAAAATATCGAGTAGGAAATATCGACCTACCATAATATCGAGTCTGAAATATCAAAGGAGCATAATATCGAAGGCAAGAATATCGTAGGACAGAATATCGACCCAAGGTAAGTAATATCGAAATTCTTAATATCGATGTAAGTAATATCGAAGTTAGTAATATCAATAGCATATATATCGATGTTACTAATTTCGCTGACACTAATATCGATATTTGTAGCATTTTATAGTTTTTTATTATGTATGTGTTATATGTTTAACTTAAGTATTTAAAATAATTAATAGTATATGTGTATTAATTTGATATAAAAATAAATTAATTTATAAGAAAATTGTATGTTTTAGTATCGGAGCGGGTTGTGGGTTTATAGGGGAATAGGGTGGGAAGTAATTTAATTATGTTAAATTGATTATTAATTAGTGGGATTTATTAATAAATTATAATTAATTGGTAATTATTTGAAAATAATAGGAAAATAATTTTAAATAAATTATTAATTGATATATATGTTCTGTAGCGGGTTGTGGGTTTATAGGGGAATAGGGTGGGAAGTAATTTAATTATGGTAAGTTGATGAATAATTAGTATGATTAATTAATTAATTATAATTAATTGCTAATTATTATTAATTAATTGAAGAAAAAAAATGAATTGATTAATTGATATATATTTTCTGTAGCGGGATGTGGGTTTACAGGGGAATTGGGTGGGGAGTAATTTAATTATGGTTAATTATTTAATAATTAGTAGGAATTAAAAAATAAATTTAATTAATTGGTAATTAATTTTAATTAATAGTTAATTAATTTTAAATTTTTGCAAATTAATTTTCATTAATTCATAAATGGATAAATGTGTTATGTTGTGGGTAGTGGTTTTATAGGGAAATATGGTGGGAAGTAAAGTTAATTTAATTAATTAATAATGTATAAAAACTAATTGTATTGTTAATAATATAATTGTTAATTAATTATTAATTGGTAATTAAATATTATTAAATGGTATTTTGTTAAATTTATTTTAGGTAAAATATATTTTGCTAAGCATGTGTTTTATAATTAAGTATAGGTATTGTATATGGTTTATATTTATTTGATATTTATTTTCTTTTTATAACTACAAAAATCGTTTATTTTTAAGTATGTTATTTTAACCCTTATACTATCCAACACTTTCCCTACTGTTGCACTCTCTGGAGTGGGAATAGTAATTTTTACCCCTACGCTATCCAATGCTTTCCCTACTGTTGCACTCTGTGGAGTGGGAATAGTAATTTTTACCCCTACGCTATCCAACGCTTTCCATACTGTTGCACTCTCTGGAGTGGGAGTAGTAATTTTTACCCCTACGCTATCCAATGCTTTCCCTACTGTTGCACTCTCTGGAGTGGGAATAGTAATTTTTACCCCTACGCTATCCAATGCTTTCCCTACTGTTGCACTCTCTGGAGTTGGAATAGTAATTTTTACCCCTACGCTATCCAACGCTTTCCCTACTGTTGCACTCTCTGGAGTGGGAATAGTAATTTTTACCCCTACGCTATCCAACGTTTTCCCTACTGTTGCACTCTCTGGAGTGGGAATAGTAATTTTTACCCCACGCTATCCAACGCTTTCCCTACTGTTGCACTCTCTGGAGTGGGAATAGTAATTTTTACCCCTACGCTATCCAACGCTTTCCCTACTGTTGCACTCTCTGGAGTGGGAATAGTAATTTTTATCCCTACGCTATCCAACGCTTTCCCTACTGTTGCACTCTCTGGAGTGGGAATAGTAATTTTTACCCCTACGCTATCCAATGCTTTCCCTACTGTTGCACTCTCTGGAGTGGGAATAGTAATTTTTACCCCTACGCTATCCAATGCTTTCCCTACTGTTGCACTCTCTAGAGTGGGAATAGTAATTTTTACCCCTACGCTATCCAATGCTTTCCCTACTGTTGCACTCTCTGGAGTGGGAATAGTAATTTTTACCCCTACGCTATCCAATGCTTTCCCTACTGTTGCACTCTCTGGAGTTGGAATAGTAATTTTTACCCCTACGCTATCCAACGCTTTCCCTACTGTTGCACTCTCTGGAGTGGGAATAGTAATTTTTACCCCTACGCTATCCAACGTTTTCCCTACTGTTGCACTCTCTGGAGTGGGAATAGTAATTTTTACCCCTACGCTATCCAACGCTTTCCCTACTGTTGCACTCTCTGGAGTGGGAATAGTAATTTTTACCCCTACGCTATCCAACGCTTTCCCTACTGTTGCACTCTCTGGAGTGGGAATAGTAATTTTTACCCCTACGCTATCCAATGTTTTCCCTACTGTTGCACTCTCTGGAGTGTGAATAGAAATTTTTACCCCTACGCTATCCAACGCTTTCCCTACTGTTGCACTCTCTGAAGTGGGAATAGTAATTTTTATCCCTACGCTATCCAGTGCTTTCCCTACTGTTGCACTCTCTGGAGTGGGAATAGTAATTTTTACCCCTACGCTATCCAACGCTTTCCCTACTTTTGCACTCTCTGGAGTGGGAATAGTAATTTTTACCCGTACGCTATCCAGCGCTTTCCCTACTGTTGCACTCTCTGGAGTGGGAATAGTAATTTGTACCCCTACACAATCCAACGCTTTCCCTACTGTTGCGCTCTCTGGAGTGGGAATAGTAATTTTTACCTCTACGCTATCCAACGCTTTCCCTACTGTTGCACTCTCTGGACTGGGAATAGTAATTTTTACTCCTACGCTATCCAACGCTTTCCCTACTGTTGCACTCTCTGGAGTGGGAATAGTAATTTTACCCCTAGGCTATCAAACGCTTTCCCTACTGTTGCACTCTCTGGAGTAGGAATAGTAATTTTTACCCTTACGCTATCCAACGTTTTATATGATTAATTGTACAAAAATTAAATGTTTATTTTATTTTTTATATTACTTACATTTTATTTATGTTATTGTTTTATGTTTGTAAATGTATTACTAATTTAGAATATATTTTATTAATTTATAAATTAGTAAAATAATTATTAATAATTATTGTTCAGTACATAGATATTATATATTTACTGTATATATTTAATTATTGTATTATTAATATATATGTATTATTTATTAATTTTAAACATTATTAGATACTTTTAAATATGTATATTTTATTTATTAGTGTTATATACTTAATTTTACATATATATATTAAAAGAAAAAAAATCGATATTTTTAACATCGATATTTTTTACATCTATATTATTTTTTCGATATTTTTGTACTTACCATGTTGTAGATAGGATGTCGATATTTTTGCCTTCGATATTGTTGACTCGATATTCTTGTAGGTCGATATTTATGAGGTCGAAATTCTGTCAGTGATCCGAGTCTGTCATAGTATGAATATTGAGAATAAGACTTAGTTTTCTTGAAAGTGGTTGTGTGATTCAAGTGGGAATCTCAAATGGTGCTCCAAAAAAGAGAGGTCACGGGCCCTTGTATATTTGTAAATTCTAATTGTGAAGTATCTCAATATAAAAAAAGATACTGAAAAAAAATTGTTGAACTATTTATGATTAAAATCAAACTGAATAAGTGAGTCGCAAGGACAATTGTTTAATTCATTGTTTCTTGAATTCAAGTATTAATAGTTGTGCAATGTTGGCAAACAGTTTTGTTTAATTCCATATAAAGGGCTGCTTTCTCCCTGTAGCTAGTTTGGAGCCAGTAAAGGGAAGGCAGGATGCCTGGGGACTAAAAAGGAAAGCTCTAGACACGTCTACAAATTCTAGAGCAAGAGGAACAGGTATAAATATTGGCCCTCAGACACTTCCTCTTTAGTACACTTTTGGACCTGTGAATACTCTGCCAGACAGAAAGACTGCTAACCTGTTGAAAGGGCTGCCACTCTGCTGGACTGCTGCTCTGACAGAACTGCTGCCCTGCTGTGCTGACCTGCCTGGGTAAGAAGCAATGTACCTACATCTGTTGAACCCAGTACCCCAGAGTGCCTCCGAGGGCTAGTTGGCTGGCCTCCTGTCTTGCATCTTAAGTACAGAAGCTCCTACAGGTGTGAGCACAGCCCTTGGACTCTGCAACTTGTGAGTCTACCCTGCAAGTGGTGCAAGGACCCTTGTAAGTGGGCCTAAAGTGCTCTGCCAGCCTCTGTGGTAGAAGCAGAACTGAAGTATCTCCTTTGCTACATGGCACAACTTTGAGCAGAACCAATGCATTGCTGCTGACTAGATCAGACCAGTCACAAAGACCCTCATTAATTTTGCAGCCTGCAGCCATTTTGGAACCACTGCAGCGTGATACATCCTTGACACAGCACCTACCATCCCTCATCTATGGCAGCCTCGACGATGCCACCTGACTCCGCATTGCAGCCTCTCAACTCCTTGGAACTGATGCATTGCCCCAAAGCATCCTCAATGCCGGACTTCCACATCTTGGAACACGTGCATCACTTTGGCTGCACCACACATATTTGATGCAGATTCTCGCAATGCTCTGCAAACCAACATTTAAGGTACTCTGTTCAGTGGTACTAATTGGGTCTCTGTAGCTGGCCCATACTCTCTCATTGTCAGCCTGAACTTCGGACTTTGTCTCAGACTGGTGTGACAAGATGTCTACAGTTGGTGCTTTGTGCTTTTTGGTGCTATTCATACTGAAATCTTCAACATTGATTATCTCTGTGTAGTAATTAAATTTTTGTCGTTTGGGTCTTGTTTTATTTATTAATAATTGCCCTATATTTCAAATTTTTTGTGGGGACTTTAGCGGTGTGTTTTCACTGTGTTTTCTTTGAAGTGTTGGGCAAATATTTTTCACATTGCCTCTGAGTTAAGCCTAACTGCTAGCTGCCAAACTGACCAAGGTTGGAGAATAGGTTAATATAGGGTGTGGATATGACTTCACCCTGCAAAGAATTGTGGTTTCTGCTTAAGAAGGGTCACACCCACCTCAAACAATATCCCAATTTCTTACACTCATCAAAAGTAGGGCTGGGCGTAGTTTGCGAGGTAGCGCTTAGCGAAGCTACACGAAGTGCACTTCACACTACCCGAGCTTCGCGTAGCACTACGCAAACTGCATAGTAGCATATCCACACTGTGCAAGATGCCGTTTACAATGGTTACACAGTGTGGACAAGCATCCGGCACCGTGCAATCATTGAAAACGGCATCTTGCACAGTGCGAGCTGTAGTTTTTCTGCCGCTGCAAGGAGATTTTTCCTCGAGCTGCAGCTTTCTGAATGCGGACTTCTAGTTTCTCATTGTGAGTGGTCAAAGCATACGCGACCACTCGCAATGAGAAAACAGACCTCCCCGCGTTGAGAATCTCGCAGGGAGGTTTATTTTCCACTCTCGCAATTGGCAACTTCATGTTGCTGATCGCGAACGAGGAAAAAGCTTTGCCAAGATGTCATTTTGCTTGCTCGCTGTCGCCAACTTGTTGTTGAGGACCGCAAACAAGCAAAAAATGACCGCTGCGCTATGCTATGCTACGCTACGTGTGTTCACACTGTGCTACGTGCAGCAGGGGATGGGGTTAAACTGTCTATCCCATGGAGATTGCATTCCACAGGATGTTATTTAGCCCTGTTTTCTGGGTAGACGAGCGGAAGATCCTTTGCTGTTCTTTCTCAAAAAGGCGACTATGTAGGTTTTCCTGATTTCTTTCCAGTTATTCAATTGCAAACCATCACATGTCATTCGGTGTGTGGCCTACCTTCAGAACATTCTTGTGGTGTTTTATTTGCACCTCACTTTGCGGTGTTGTTTGCACATCCTGTTTTTAGTTTTCCAGCTGGTCATTCCTATATAGTGATGCTGGCAGGAGCTTGTAATCATGTATATTACATTCATTGAATTGCAATTTGTTTGTTTCTTTATTATCCAAAGCTTGCCAGGTTCAAGATTCAGCGTCTTTGTATTTGTGATTCGATGGCATACGGTGCAATTGACATAAACATAATGAACCAGACCCCAGCTATTCAATACAGTGTTCCTCTGTTCAGAAGAATTTTTGGGGCATGTGGAGACTAGGCACTCCTTCAGACATTTCACTTTCTTTAAGGAGAATAGGGGTTTTTCCTAGTTCAGTTAATCTTTTTGTAGTATTCCCCAATGTTTGTTCATTACCTTTGTCTCTTGATTAGAAATGGTACTGTGAGTTGTGACACAAGTCAAAGGTATAGCGCCACTCATTCTGGTCTGTTTCTCTAACAGGACATCCCTGTTTTGATTGTGCGCACGTTGCAGAGTAATCCTTATGATTTACCTGGAGAGTTACGCCCCCGTAACTTCTCTGTGAGGGACTTTGCTTGTACATTGAAGTCTTCAGTTTTAGTGCAGTTCCTCCTTAGTCTAAAAACTTGCCCATATGGTAAATTCTCCTGATTTGCTCTACAGTGGAAACTGTCAAATCTGAGTTTTTTTGTCTCTGTTCTTCTGGTAAGTTCTTTTATGTAGTCTGCAGTCCTCTGCAAATATGGTCACATACAAAAAAGTAATCGTTCTGGTATTTACTGTGTATGTGCATTTCACATTTGTATCATAGCCATCAATGCATTCCAAAAAGGGGTCAAGTGACTGTCTCTGTCCATTTCAGATGAACAGAATATCATATATGTATTGTTTCCATAGTTTTATTCCTTCTCTGTAGATGTTGTTATCACCCAAGATTTGTCTTTCTTCAAAGTTGAACACATAAAGTCCCGCCACACTACGGGCAAAGGTATTTCCCACTAAAGTTCCGAAAGTTTGCAGTTAGCGTGTCCCTTCAAACTTTAAAATATTCCTCATCAGGGCCAAAGGTGCACAGTTCAATATGAATCAACACATGGTGTTGTATTCCGAATTTGCTTAATCCAAGGCATCCCTGATGACGGTCATAGTTTTCTCCTGCAGAAGGCTGGTGTACAAACTCTGTGAAAGCTCATCAAAATATTATTCTCCGTGTCAAAATCAACATATTTGAGTACATTTTGTAGATCCTTGGTGTCCTTTAAATAAGTGGTGGTGCCTTGTACTAAGGGTTTCAAGGCAAAGTAACAAACTGGGAAAGTGGTTCGAGGAGGTAGCTTATCCCAAAACAATTAGGCGTCCCAGTGGTGTAGTCATGTCTTAGTGATTCTTAGCGAGTCTATAGAAATACAGTATTTTAAGATTATTGGAGCAGAGAAAGTCTGCCTCTTTTTACAGATGTCGCCTTTAGATTCTGCCTCTTCTACAAGCTCGTTTTTCAGTTGTGGAGAGGGGTCTAGGGGTAACATTCTATAGTCTTTCTTGTCATTAAGGAGTTGCTTGCACTCTGCCTTGTAGTCCTCCTTCTCCTGTAAAACCACGCCACCCCCTTTATTGGCCTGTTTTATGATAATGGTATCATCCTATTGTGACTCCTTCAAAGCTTTTATTTCTTTGCTACTCATATTGTGGCATTCTTCTCTTGTATTCCATTGATTAAGTTGAATACTGCCTGCTCAAATGTGAGTAGTTTGATTGCTATATTAGTAGCCTGGGGCAAAAAGTAGATCTGTTTTTCAATTCTGTGTCTCTTCTGAGGCATGTATCCTTAATGGTTCTGAATTTCCAAAAAAGCTTTTAACTTTAGTTGTCTAAAGAATTCTGCCAGTTCGCAATGGAGGCAGGACTTATCTTGATGTGGGCACAAAACCTAAACACTTATTAAGGACCCTCACCTGTGTTTCTGTGACTCCTAGTAAGGACATGTTGGTCACAGTCCAACATGTGCTCTGGTCCCTGGTTGTGGTTCCTTCGCCTTGCTGGTGGTGTTCATTCCCATAGTGTTCTCTTCTCAGTGTACCTGGTTCTATCTTCTTCTTCTCCCAAGGACTCTCCACCCTCTCTCTAAAAAAAAGAAACCTATCGTTGCGAAGGTAGTAGGGGTGGGCCTAGCTGGGAGAGGTTACCCCAACCAAACATTGAGTGGGGGTGTGGTGAAGGATGGAAATGTTGTGGTAACCCCATCAGGCCTTGGAGTGGGTTGTAAGATAGAACAGCACAGGTAAATAGGTTGCAAGCCTTAACCATGCATTTTTTACCACTTGTTGGAAATGACCCTTTTTGCAGGTTTACCCCCAAACGTTTTGCTTCTTCCTCCTTTATTTTTCCTGACCTGTGGTTGTTGGCTATAGGACTCTGGGCACTTTACAACTGCTAATCAGTGCTAAAGTGCATATGCTTTCTGTATAAATTGTTATTGTGATTGGTTATCCATGATTGGCATATTTGTTTTTCCAGTAGGTCCCTAGTAAAGTGCACCGAGGGCTGGAAATTCAAATGCTACTTGTAGGCCTGCACCACCGACTGTGCCACCCACATGAGTAGCCCTAAAATGGTGTCTTAGACCTGCCACCACAGTGCTTGTATGCAGTTGCTAACTGCCATGCTGACCTGACCAGTGTCCACACTGGCCAGGCCTAACCATTCCCTTTCTGTACATATTGGACCCCCCTATGGAAGGCCCAAGGTACCCACCTGGGCAGGGTGCAGTGTATGTGGAAGGTAGAGCATGTACTAGTGTGGGTGACATGCTCTGATAGTGAAATACTGCCAATTTCGTTTTTCACTATTGAAAGGCTATCTTTCCCATAGGCTAGAATGGGGAATGCTGTGAATAATGTTTACCTGCATATCTTCCCATAGGAGCGAGATGGAAAATCGAAATCTGGTATCCCTGAACTCAGTATTTAATAACCCATCTTTTAGGAAGGATTGTTTTTAAATTCTGTGTTTGAAAACAGCACTTTTAGAAAGTGGCTATTTTCTTGTCTGATCTTTCTGTGTGCCTTTGCCTGTTTGGGAATTGACTGTCTGGGTTGTGAGCGACAGGGGCTGGGGCGGCCCCAGAAGGCAGGATGGGTCAGCCCAGGGCTGAATAGCTCCATCTGCATCTTGAGTGGTGGGAGGGGATAACACCTGGGCCTGAATAGGGCTGTGCCTGCCTTCCACAATGCTGGCTCCACCTCCTGCTGCGAGGCTGATGACCCTGCCTCTCTCTCTCAAAGGAAAGAAGGAGCCAGGTAAACAAAGTGCTCCAGGACGGACCAGAACTGGTTTGGACAAGGCAAAGGCCTCTCTGCCCTCAGAGAACAAAGAAAATATTGGTATAAAAAGGGATAACCAGAACTTTAGATCATCCTGGAATAAAGAAGGAACCTCTGCCAAGGAGAAATCTGGAAGACTAAAGAAGAAGGACTGACAAGCTGAAAGGCTGACCTGCAGTTGCTTTGCTGCCAAGGAGAGGGGAAGGACTTTGCTGTTGCTGTGTCCCCTTGCTTGAAGAGATCTCCAAGGGCCAGAGGAGAGGTGGCCTCCTGTTACGAAGTCCCAAGAACAAAAGGACTTCACCCCCACCTTCCCCCCTGAACTCTGCTGTGTGAGTTCTGACCTGCCTAGAGTGCTTAATCCATTTGTGGGGCCTCTGGAGGTTGTTTCCTGCTGTGTGGGGAGCTGGACAAGAAGAAAAGAAGATCTACAATTTGCACGCATCGCTCACTTGCAGAGTGCATCGTCGACAGTGCAAGAAGAATTCGGTCACCGCGAAGATCGTCGCAGCACCTGTTGCCGCTGCAAGAACCGACGCATTGTTCGCTTGCGGAGCGCATCGCCCCGGTGGGGAAAGATTCCTGTCGCTGCGAGTATCGTCGCAGAGCCTGTCGTTGCTGTGAGAATGGTCGCACCGGTTGCTTGCGAATTGCATCCCGTCGCTGCAAATTCATCGCAGAGTCCAGCACCATCGCATCAAGGGGCCGTGGCAGAAGAGGATCAACGCTGCACCGCGCATCGCTGCTGCACCGAAGATCGTCGCCGCCCCGTAGATCGTTGCATTGTGCCTGTGCGAGACCCATCCTACCGGAGAAGCTGCGCGCCGGAATCCATACAAGGTATCGTATCGTTCCCCTTACAGTCCAAATTCGTCGCAACACCCCCGCTGCGTGTAGCGGGGTTGTCGCATCGCCTCCCCAGGGTCTCAGGAGAGACGCATTGCTTGTTTTTTGACGCTTCAGTTGCCGCTTGCAACTTTTGTCGCATCTACAGGTACTTGGGGCTAAAACTGACGCAACTGTGGATTTTTTTTACGCAAACCCTAGAACTCTTTTTAAAGACTTATTCTTGAACTGTGAATGTTGGATTTTTGTCATTTTGGTCTTGTGTAGTTTAGATAAATGTCCTTTATTTTTATAATCTGGTGTGGAGTCTATTTGTGGTGTTTTCACTGTGTTACTGTGAGTGTTAGTACAAATAATTTACACATTGCCTTTGATAACCCTGTTTGCTCATGCCAAGCTACCAAGGGGGTGAGCATGGGTTATCTAAAGAGTGTATACCCCTTACCCTGACTAGAAGCAAGGGTCCCTATTTGGATATTGGTACCTACCTCTGCCAACTAGAGACCCCCAGGGGAAACGACCTTTACAACGACTCATTCACAACAAAGGGCCTGAACCACGACTCCTTAACAACGACTGAACCTGAATCACAAGTCTTTTAACCACTAATGCTTTTACAACTACCTCTGGCCAGTAGATGGCACTCTTGGATTGTATATGAAAGATGTATTACTATTGCACTAAAATGATGGATGGCTGTATTTTATATGGTTTTGTAGAGTGGATGCTTTGTTTCTTAACAGAATAAGTTTAGGAAACCATTTCCTAAAATAGTGTTTACTATGTGAAAACGTGTTTGAATTTCTTTCTAAATGCATTAAAGGTAAAGGCATACTCACCGTAAAAAAATTACTTTAAAATGTAAGTATTTTGTGTAAAATATTTATATGTATAAATAGGGTTTTGTAGCGTATTTTTAAGGGTTTAGGGTGAGTATGGGTTTTTAGGTGGCAAGGGTAATATTGGGATTTAAGGTGGGTATGGGTTTTTGGGTGGCAAAGGTACTTTTTACGGTTTGGGTGGGCATGGGTATTATTGGGGTTTAAAGTGGGTATGGTTTTTGGGTGGGAAACATAATTTTAGGATTTAGTGTGGGTGTGGGTTTTTAGGATTGCAGGGGTAAAAGTAGGGTTTAGGGTGGACATGGTTTTTGGGTGGCAAGGTAATTTAAGGATTTAGGGTGGGTATGGGTTTTTGAGATTGCAGGGTATTTTTAGGGTTTAGGGTAGGGATGGGTTTTTGGCTGGAAAGGGATTTTTTAGGGATTTGGGTGGTTTTAGGGTTTAGAGTGGATTTAGAATTTGTAGGGTTTAGAGTGGGTATAGGTTTTTGGGTGGAAAAGGAATTTTAAAGGTGTGGGGTGGGTGTAGGGTTTTTGGGTGGAAAGGGATGTTATACCCTTAATCATGAGTATAGGTGTGTGTGTGTGTATAGTGTTAATACTTACAAATATTCATTTTACAATGCATCTGCATGCCTTTACCACGAAATTCAAGTGTTTTACAAGTACATACAAACCCATTACGCATACATACATGTATATATATCAGCAGTGCATTGCGGGCGCGCAAGTTATAGTTAGCTGAACTAACTATAACGGGGGAATTTCAAAGGTTTTGTATGAGTAAAATGACCAGCTAACTATAACTGGTGTGAAACCTATGTTTTTTTCAGTGAATTTCAAAGTTTTTGTATATATGGTAATTCCTAACTATAACGTGGCTGAAACCTATGGTTTTTTCAGTGAATTTCAATGGTTTTGTAAATGATAATTATATAATTTTTGTTATATTTTTTGTACTGATTTACTACATTATTATAAATTATTTATTTTTAGATATATTATTTTTGAAATTACGTTACATATTTTTAATATAAATTGAAAAAAAAATGTTTGTACACCTCTCAGCATAGCAGCCCCCTGGTGTGTTTGCCGAGGGGGAACTAATTCCCCTTGCATACTGGAGGTCCCTGGGGGCCAACTAGCCCACCTGGAACCTCCAGTATGCGCCAGGGGGCTGCATTGCAGAGAGGTGTAATGAGGCCACACCTTTTTTTACACCTCTCAGCTACGCAGCCCCCGGCGCGTTTCCAGAGGAGGAACTAATTACCCTTGCATACTGGGGTTCCCTGAGGGCCAACTAGCCCACCTGGAACCTCCAGTATGCCATAGGGGGCTGCATTGCAGAGAGGTGTAATGAGGCCACACCCTTTTTTACACCACTCTGCAACGCAGCCCCCGGGCGCGTTTGCAGAGGGGGAACTAATTCCCCTTGCAAAATGGGAGTCCCTGGGGCCCAACTAGCCCCCCAGGAGCCTCCAGTATGCGCCAGGGGGCTGCGTTGCTTTGCCCCGGGGGGCGGCAGTCCCCGGGGCAGTGTGGGGGGGATTGGGCACCCCCACACTTCTTTATAACTATGCCCCTGCGATTTGGTCCCCCGGGGGGTAATTTGTGTTCTTCACATTTGTTTTTCTGCTTCTTTGTGCCTCGGTCTACTGAGAACAAGATGGCTGCCAAAACTTCCTGGTTTGGAGTGTTAACAGCCAATGAGCATGCAGCTTTCTCGAAAAGGTATGCGCACGGTACGCGCACCGTACACGTACCTTGCGCATACTACGCGGACCCGTGCGCGCACGTTATGCGCACTGCGCAATTTTTCGTAAAAAATAAATAAAAATTTTGGGCTTTGAGTGTCCTTGTGGGACCCCCTGAGCAGGCCTTGGGGGTCAGGGTGCTTCTACCCTGCCCCCTTTTTGAGTTCTACATGTTTGTTTTTCTGCTTTCTTGTGCCTCAGTCTACCGAGGCACAAGATGGCTGCCAACAATTTCTGTTTTGGAGTGTTGACAGACATTGGCAGCCAATCAGCATGCAGCTCGCGCACGCAATGGTCCGCCCACTGTACGCGCACGGTGCGCGCACGTACGCAGACCAGTGCACGTACGGTGCACGCTTATAGATATATACTTGTTTTTCTTTTGATTTTCTCAGGAAGTACTGGAGGGATTTACACCATTTAAGCAAAAGGGCGATCTGCGAACCAAACTCTAGCTCTCTGCCAAATTTGGTGTAATTCCATTCAGCCGTTCGGGCTGTAGCCGTGTCTAATCGTCCTATGAAAAATAACATGCGGAAAACACGTTTTGGGACCCCCCTTTTTTCTCAGCCCCCACTTGACGAATCCCCCCAGCGGAGTGGCCCATCATCAACCGGCGCCAAAGTTATTCCCAAAAGAATGTTGCGGATTTCCTATGGAAACTAGGTCCAAACTATAACTACCTACTGGCGACCGCCAGTAGGTAACATTTATATATATATATATATATATATATATATATATATATATATCAACACGACCTTCAGACCTCCACATGCAGCGGCGAAAGAAGAGACAGACCCCACGCTATCCGGGCAAGATGTTTATTTCAAGTGCCTTCCAAAATGCAACGTTTCGAGTACTGGCGTACTCTTGTTCACACCTATAATATATTAGCTACTGGCGGTCGCCAGTAGGTAGTTAGAGTTAGGATTTATTTCAATGTTAAATCTCAAAATTCTATTTGGAATAACTTTGGCGCCAGTTGACGAATCTTCCTGAATATTTCCTCAAAATGGCCTCGCGGCGCCCCGGTCCTTCCCTGAAAGTTTGGGGGGGATTTGTCTGGTGGGGGCCGAGATAAAAGGCGGTCGACCTCACTTTTAGCCCGAACGGCTGAATGGATTTCCACCAAACTTGGCAAAATTGTAGGGATTGGTAGCCCGATGTGCCTTTGCTATGTCTCAAGATATGTGCTCCAGTGGATTTTGAGTAATTTAGGTTCAATAAAATATATATATCTATAGCAGCGCCCCGGTACGCGCACCGGGGCGCGTACAGGGCGCGCCACGCGACTTGCGCACGGAAAGCTGATTGGCTGTCGGGTGTCTGTAAACATTCTAAAGAGTCCGGAGCGGCCGCCATCTTGTGTCTCGGTAGGATCGAGACACAAGAGGTGGCCAAAACAAAGGGGGAATTGTCCATAAGGGGGCTGAGTAGACCCTCCCTGACCCCCTAGGTTTGATGTGGGGGCTTTAAAAGGGGCCCGCGGGGCAAAAAAAAAGTAAAAATGTTTTCGATTTTCGCGGGGGGAGCGCCCGGTACGCGCACCGGGGAGCGGACCGGGGAGCGTACTATGGGGAAAAAAGAATGACAGACTTTTCAAAAATTGTATGTTTATTAATTGTTCTTTTTTTAATTTAAGTACCAACATGTAGGTACCAATGCAGAGTCTAAAATCTAATATACACCGTCTCCTTTGTAGATATCTTGCATGTTGTTACAGAAGTTATTGTGGTATATGGAATTCAAACCATAGTCTGTCAGGAAAGCAGAAACAATATGGAGGCAGTAGATGATAAAGAGATGTTAAATACACATTGGAGATAATATAGTGGGAGAAAGGAAGTAACTATGAGCAAACTTACTTAATAACAGAAAAAAGTTGCACAGTATATTTTAAGTCTCACTTTATATTATATCTATTTTGGTACTATTTCATAATTTACATATAAAAAATAATAATGTCTCAAACTATTTTTAATTTTTAAATTTAAATTTATTGTTGTGATTTTTCAAAATCTAAAAGACTTTGCAACATTAATTCATCAGGTATGTCCTCCTTTTCATTCCATGATTCAATTTCTTCTACACATTTAATTAAGTCTTGGTCCAGAGAGTTATCCATAACGTCTATTTCATCTTTGTCTTCCTTAGGATTGTTTTCCATATTAATTTCAAATGAAATATTAATTTCATGTTGTTGTCCTTCCATTTTCTTGCTGTAAATTGCATAAAAAATAAATATATCAGTAGAGATAGGGCACTGTTGGGTTTAAGTTCAGACAGGTACTTGTGAGTTTTTAACAGTGAAGTTATCTTTGGGCAGTGTATGGTTTCAGACAGGAAGTAGAACTATTAAAAAGTGCCTGTGATGAAGCCTACGTAAATTCATAATTATACCGGAGAAGCCTAACTCAATCCATAATTATAATAGGCAAGCCTTTCTCAATGTCTAACTCTTACAGAGGGACAGTATATAACTATCTGAAAACGTTTTCCCAAATTAACTTAAAGTGCATAACATAGTTCTCCTTTCAAATTAACAACTTACCTTCTTCAAAGTAGTTGAAGTTTTCTGTCAAAATTTTTTCCAAATGTACCTTAGGTAGTGTTAGTCAAAATGGCTCTGTTTCCCTCTCATTTTTCATATATATTCATGTACTTAACCAATCAAATGTCAGCACATAAAAGTACAAAATGTAAGTAACATTTTAATTGGTTGAAAATTCAAACAGTTTCATATGTGTTTTTGTCATGTAATTTAACTCAGGATATTTAGACAGGGCTACAGCCCAAATGGCTCAATGGAATACCACCAAATTTGTGCAAATGGTAGGGACTGCTATGTAGTAGGGCGTATTCTATATTTGGTGTAAGTGTCTCCAGTGGTTTTTCTGTAAATTACTTTCCCACCTTTTTTTAGGGAGCGCTTACCGGTGCGTGCCCCGGTACGCGCACAGCCAGCGTTACGGGAGTAACGCTGGCTGTGCGCGTACCGGGGCATGGGTAGAAGGGGGCACGGTAGACAGCCCCTGACCCCCTAGGTTTTCTGAGGGGGGCTTAGGAGGCTCATAAAGGCTAAAAAAAAAACAAGAATGTTTACATTTTTCGCGGGGGAAGCGCCCAGTACGCGCACTGGGGAGCGTACCGGGGAGCGTACTTTGGTGAAAAATAGTGAAAAAAGTTTGAAAAAGAAAATCATTATGAGTGATCAGAGGTAGGGTAGCTCTGAAAAGAGCTTTTGGGTTCTGTGGCTGATTTAAGTACCTACAAGTAGGTTCCAATGCACAGTCTTAAATTCAGCAGGAATATTCTATTCCCCTCATCTGATAAGTGCACACCATCTCCTCTGTAGATGTCTTGCAAGTTGTAACGCAAGTTGTTGTTGTATATTGAACCCATTCCATAGTCTCTCATGTAAGCAGAAACAGATTTATTCATATGTTTCCGTGCTTTCTCAAATTGTGGACAAAATTGGTTGGACCAGTTCCATTTCTGTCTTTGGCATATATTGGAATATACCAAGGCAGTTTGTGGAAAAAGTGTCATCAATTGATCAAAGGTGTCCTTAAAAAGCATTTCCAGACCAACCCCAGTCATAGTGCCCAAATCATTTCCACCACAGTGCACTATTAAGAGGTCAGGGTTTGGCAGATGCAAAAAGGTTTTCACCAATGGTATCAATTGGTGACTTCTCAATCCTCTCTGGCCAATCCACTTGATTTCCACATTTGATAAATCAAGGTTGTGATAATTTATGCTTGCTGCATACCTTTGAGCCCAGTGGATGTAGCTATGTCCAATAATCCATACAGAATACTTGATGAGAGAAGGTTCTGGTGCAGTCAGATGTAGTGTAGGAATGAAGTGGCAGTTGGAACAGTAGGAGGTTACAAAAGAAAAATTGTGGAGTTTCCCTGCTGTTGAATCACAAGCAATGATTGGTGGATTCAGATAGTTGAAAACTGAAAGTTAGGGTGCATGGTTGTGTTGTGTGAAAGAAGCAATTTGAATGGTTAAGAAAAAGTCACTAAAAGCAATAATGCCCTGGATAAGCTGGTGTATTGAGAGGTCAAACATCCTTGCTGACTTAATTTGCAACATTGTAGAATAAACTTTTGAACCTGAGAGTTCAGTTAGGAGGGAATTGCTATGGTAATAGATAGAGGGGGAAGGGTGTTGGTTTGAAAATAGTGAGGGAAGACTTTTGATTGGTTGAAACAAGGCATATGTGTGTAAAATTAGAGATTTTCTATGCCAGTCTTGGTTTCAGTGTATTGAGTGCACACCTTTTGCTCTGCTAAAGAAAAATTGGTGTGTGTGTCTGACACTGTTCTCAATCTCCCAAAGGATTTGTAAAGGTAAGTAATGATTCATTTAATTTAGATAGAGACTTGTTTGCTCTATGGAGAATATTTGGAAGCAGATAGTGAAGTTTCAGTAGTGAAATTGATTGCTTGTACATAGGAATTGTGCTGTGTTTGTAAAAAGTTATTTAAAAAACGATTTTGGGTTAAAAGAATGGCTTTTATATTTTTGAGAACTAATTAATAGTGTTTGCCTCATTAAATAAATATATTTGAACCATTTAGAATAATGTCACTTGCATTACCTCAGATTTGGAAGCAGATTGTGATTCTTTTTTATTGGTGTGTGGCATGTTTTTTGGAAATGCTTGCTATGAACATTTGCAAGATAGGGGATTTGTATTTTGTGAAACAGTGAGGTTTCAGTAGTGAAATTGAATGCTTGTACATAGGTCCTGTGTTGTGTTTCTAAAATGTTATTCAAAAAACGATTTTGGGGGCAAATCAATGGTATTTTCATTTGGCCCTTATTTATGATTGCCTTGTGCTGCTGGTACATCACTTTAAACTTTCGAAAAAAGTGACGCTCTGGTGGCGCAAGGCCTTCATAAATAAGGCCCTGAGTTTTTTGGTTGTTGGTTTGTGTCTTGCTTTTTGATAATGCTTGATATCAACATTTGCAAGATAGAGGATTCGTATTTTGTGAAATAGTGAGGCTTCAGTAGTGAAATTGAGTGCTTGTACATAGGATCTTCACTGTGTTTCTAAAATGTTATTCAAAAAACGATTTTGGGGGAAATCAATGGTATTTTCATTTGGGCCTTATTTATGATTGCCTTGTGCTGATGGTGCATCACTTTAAACATGGGAAAAAAGTGACGCTCTGGTGGCGTAAGGCTTTCATAAATAAGGCCCTGAGTTTTTTTGTTGTTGGTTTGTGTCTTGCTTTTTGATAATGCTTGATATCAACATTTGCAAGATAGAGGATTCGTATTTTGTGAAATAATGAGGGTTCAGTAGTGAAATTGAGTGCTTGTACCTAGGATCTTCGCTGTGTTTCTAAAATGTTATTCAAAAAACGATTTTGGGAGAAATCAATGGTATTTTCATTTGGCCTTTATTTATGATTGCCTTGTGCTGCTGGTGCATCACTTTAAACATGGGAAAAAAGTGATGCTCTGGTGGCGCAAGGCCTTCATAAATAAGGCCCTGAGTGTTTTTGTTGTTGGTTTGTGTCTTGCTTTTTTATAAAGCTTGATATCAACATTTGCAAGATAGAGGATTCGTATTTTGGGAAACAGTGAGGTTTCAAAAGTGATATTGAGTGGTTGTACATAGGTTCTGTGCAGTGTTTCTTAAATGTTATTCAAAAAACGATTTTGGGGGCAAATCAATGGTATTTACATTTGGTCCTTATTTATGATTGCCTTGTGGCACCGGTGCGTCTCTTTTAACATGGGACGCACTGGTGGCGCAAGGCCTTCATAAATAAGGCCCTGAGTTTGTTTGCTGTTGGTTTGTTTTTTGCTTTTTGATAATGCTTGCTATGAACATTTGCAAGATAGAGGATTTGTTTTTTGGGAAACAGTGAGGTTTCAAAAGTGATATTGAGTGGTTGCACATAGGTTCTGCGCAGTGTTTCTTAAATGTTATTCAAAAAACGATTTGGGGGGCAAATCAATGGTATTTACATTTGGCCCTTATTTATGATTGTCTTGTGGCGCCGGTATGTCACCTTTAACATGGGAAGAAAGTGACGCACTGATGGCGCAAGACCTTCATAAATAAGGTCCTGAGTTTTTTTGTTGTTGGTTTGTGTCTTGCTTTTTGATAATGCTTGATATCAACATTTGCAAGATAGAGGATTCGTATTTTGTGAAATAGTGAGGGTTCAGTAGTGAAATTGAGTGCTTGTAAATAGGATCATCGCTGTGTTTCTAAAATGGTATTCCAAAAACGATTTTGGGGGCAAATCAATGGTATTTTCATTTGGCCCTTACTTATGATTGCTTTGTGCTGCCAGTGCATCACTTTAAACATGGGAAATAAGTGACGCTCTGGTGGCGCAAGGCCTTTATAAATAAGGCCCTGAGTTTGTTTGCTGTTGGTTTGTTTTTTGCTTTTTGATAATGTTTGCTATGAACATTTGCAAGATAGAGGATTTGTATTTTGGGAAACAGTGAGGTTTCAAAAGTGATATTGAGTGGTTGTACATAGGATCTGCGCTGTGTTTTTTAAATGTTATTCAAAAAACGATTTTGGGGGCAAATCAATGGTATTTACATTTGGCCCTTATTTATGATTGCCTTGTGGCACTGGTGCGTCTCTTTTAACATGGGATGCACTGGTGGCGCAAGGCCTTCATAAATAAGGCCCTGAGATTTTTTGTTGTTGGTTTGTGTCTTGCTTTTTGATAATGCTTGATATCAACATTTGCAAGATAGAGGATTTGTATTTTGTGAAATAGTGAGGGTTCAGTAGTGAAATTGAGTGCTTGTAAATAGGATCTTCGCTGTGTTTCTAAAATGTTATTCGAAAAACGATTTTGGGGTAAATCAATGGTATTTTCATTTGGCCCTTATTTATGACTGCCTTGTGCTGCCAGTGCATCACTTTAAACATGGGAAATAAGTGACGCTCTGGTGGCGCAAGGCCTTCATAAATAAGGCCCTGAGTTTGTTTGCTGTTGGTTTGTTTTTTGCTTTTTGATAATGCTTGCTATGATCACTTGCAAGATAGAGGACTTGTATTTTGGGAAACAGTGAGGTTTCAAAAGTGATATTGAGTGGTTGTACATAGGTTCTGCGCAGTGTTTCTTAAATGTTTTTCAAAAAATGATTTTGGGGGCAAATCAATGGTATTTACATTTGGCCCTTATTTATGATTGCCTTGTGGTACTAGTGCGTTTCTTTTAACATGGGACGCACTGGTGGCGCAAGGCCTTCATAAATAAGGTCCAGAGATTTTTTGTTGTTGGTTTGTGTCTTGCTTTTTGATAATGCTTGATATCAACATTTGCAAGATAGAGGATTTGTATTTTGTGAAATAGTGAGGGTTCAGTAGTGAAATTGAGTGCTTGTAAATAGGATCTTCGCTGTGTTTCTAAAATGGTATTCCAAAAACGATTTTGGGGGCAAATAAATGGTATTTTCATTTGGCCCTTATTTATGACTGCCTTGTGCTGCCAGTGCATCACTTTAAACATGGGAAATAAGTGACGCTCTGGTGGCGCAAGGCCTTCATAAATAAGGCCCTGAGTTTGTTTGCTGTTGGTTTGTTTTTTGCTTTTTGATAATGCTTGCTATGAACATTTGCAAGATAGAGGACTTGTATTTTGGGAAACAGTGAGGTTTCAAAAGTGATATTGAGTGGTTGTACATAGGTTCTGCGCAGTGTGTCTTAAATGTTTTTCAAAAAACTATTTTGGGGGCAAATCAATGGTATTTACATTTGGCCCTTATTTATGATTGCCTTGTGGCACTACTGCGTTTCTTTTAACATGGGAGGCACTGGTGGCGCAAGGCCTTCATAAATAAGGCCCTGAGATTTTTTGTTGTTGGTTTGTGTCTTGCTTTTTGATAATGCTTGATATCAACATTTGCAAGATAGAGGATTTGTATTTTGTGAAATAGTGAGGGTTCAATAGTGAAATTGAGTGCTTGTAAATAGGATCTTCGCTGTGTTTCTAAAATGTTATTCAAAAAACAATTTTGGGGTAAATCAATGGTATTTTTATTTGGCCCTTATTTATGACTGCCTTGTGCTGCCAGTGCATCACTTTAAACATGGGAAATAAGTGACGCTCTGGTGGCGCAAGGCCTTCATAAATAAGGCCCTGAGTTTGTTTGCTGTTGGTTTGTTTTTTGCTTTTTGATAAAGCTTGCTATGAACATTTGCAAGATAGAGAACTTGTATTTTGGGAAACAGTGAGGTTTCAAAAGTGATATTGAGTGGTTGTACATAGGTTCTGCGCAGTGTGTCTTAAATGTTTTTCAAAAAACGATTTTGGGGGCAAATCAATGGTATTTACATTTGGCCCTTATTTATGATTGCCTTGTGGCACTACTGCGTTTCTTTTAACATGGGACGCACTGGTGGCGCAAGGCCTTCATAAATAAGGTCCAGAGATTTTTTGTTGTTGGTTTGTGTCTTGCTTTTTGATAATGCTTGATATCAACATTTGCAAGATAGAGGATTTGTATTTTGGGAAACAGTGAGGTTTCAAAAGTGATATTGAGTGGTTGTACATAGGATCTGCGCTGTGTTTTTTAAATGTTATTCAAAAAACGATTTTGGGGGCAAATCAATGGTATTTACATTTGGCTCTTATTTATGGATACCTTGTGGCACCAGTGCGTCTCTTTTAACATGGGATGCACTGGTTGCGCAAGGCCTTCATAAATAAGGCCATGAGTTTTTTTGTTGTTGGTTTGTGTCTTGCTTTTTGATAATGCTTGATATCAACATTTGCAAGATAGAAGATTTGTATTTTGTGAAATAGTGAGGGTTCAGTAGTCAAATTGAGTGCTTGTAAATAGGATCTTCGCTGTGTTTCTAAAATGTTATTCAAAAAACGATTTTGGGAGCAAATAAATGGTATTTTCATTTGGCCCTTATTTATGATTGCCTTGTGCTGCTGGTGCATCACTTTAAACATGGGAAATAAGTGGCGCACTGGTGGCGCAAGGCCTTCATAAATAAGGCCCTGAGTTTGTTTGCTGTTGGTTTGTTTTTTGCTTTTTGATAATGCTTGCTATAAACATTTGCAAGATAGAGGATTTGTATTTTAGGAAACAGTGAGGTTTCAAAAGTGATATTGAGTGGTTGTACATAGGATCTGTGCTGTGTGTTTCAAATGTTATTCAAAAAACGATTTTGGGGGCAAATCAATGGTGTTTACATTTAGCCCTTATTTATGATTGCCTTGTGGCACCAGTGCGTCTCTTTTAACATGGGATGCACTGGTGGCGCAAGGCTTTCATAAATAAGGCCCTGAGTTTTTTTGTTGTTGGTTTGTGTCTTGCTTTTTGATAATGCTTGATATCAACATTTGCAAGATAGAGGATTTGTATTTTGTGAAATAGTGAGGGTTCAGTAGTGAAATTGAGTGCTTGTAAATAGGATCTTCGCTGTGTTTCTAAAATGTTATTCAAAAAACGATTTTGGGGTAAATCAATGGTATTTTCATTTGGCCCTTATTTATGATTGCCTTGTGCTGCCGGGGCATCACTTTAAACATGGGAAATAAGTGACGCTCTGGTGGCGGAAGGACTTCATAAATAAGGCCCTGAGTTTGTTTGCTGTTGGTTTGTTTTTTGCTTTTTGATAATGCTTGCTATGAACATTTGCAAGATAGAGGATTTGTATTTTGGGAAACAGTGAGGTTTCAAAAGTGATATTGAGTGCTTGTACATAGGTTCTGCGCAGTGTTTCCTAAATCTCATTCAAAAAACGATTTGGGGGGCAAATCAATGGTATTTACATTTGGCCCTTATTTATGATTGCCTTGTGGCACCAGAGCGTCTCTTTTAACATGGGACGCACTGGTGGCGCAAGGCCTTCATAAATAAGGCCCTGAGTTGCTGTGGTATAAACTTTAATATGTTGCAATATGGCTGAGATACCCGCCACCCCCTCTCAACACAATCCCCAAGAATGGGAATACGGAAACATTTCTGAACTTTTGGAAGGCGGGAGGGAGTTACCCTCCCGGCCGTATTTATTAAAATATGAAACAAAATTAAAACATTAAAATAACAGTTTCATATCATGTACAATTTCATTTCCATATTACGATGTTTGGCTGACCTTAACATATTTCTAATACAAAGGTTCTCCTAGCCGATACTAACATCCTACAAATACATTCTTAAATTGAAATTGTACATCCTAACGTTAAGGGCCAACGGCAAGGTCGTAACCGGTGTCAGATCCCTAAACCAGAACTACCCCCTCACTTGTGAGGGGCGGCCGCACAGAGGACTGTACCTCATGTGCACATACCAATTTCCCTTGCCTTGACGGGGGCCCCAATTAACTCGACGCCATTTTATGGTCGTCCGAGGACTCGTGTGAGGTGTCTAGAAGGTAGCGTAGACCCCCCTCCCCACCCCACACAACTTACCACATCTGCCGTCGCAGATGTCCTGGCCCCGGGAAATTCCCAGGAGGGGCCCGTAGCCCCTCCTATCCAGGGAGGGGCCTTGACCGCCTTACCTTTCCTTTCGGCGTCCCATCCTTAGAAGGGACCGCCTCCCCGTTGAGGGGCCAATGGCCACCTCCCCCCGGGCGCTCCCATCCGTAATGGGTGACGCCCCCCCCATAGGGATCTTCCAATTACTGCTCACCGATCATGACCTTACCGCCCGACCGAAAATAAATATGATATTAAACTAAAAAAGGACTAATCACTAAAAGACAAAAGATGCTCAATATATGAACTGTCGAAACATCACCGATCAATACTGGTGCAAATACTTTATTCGATAAAACATACTGTAAGAAATTATCCACTTTATTGCATAATGAATCACAACTTTTAATCCAAGCAACCTGTAAGAAAATTGCGTTACCACTTTATTGCATCATGAATCACAACTTTTAATCCAAGCAACCTGTAAGAAAATTGCGTTACCACATCAAACTTTACTTCAGACCACTTGCTGTCCTCAGGGGCTGGTGGGTGGGTCAAAATTGGCTCTTCGTTCCGTCTCGAGCTCACGTGCAGCGGGGAGGTGCAGCTTCAGAGCACAGGAACCAGTGGATGCTTCCTTGGCTTGTCGCTCCTTTTATCCCTCTTCGGGCGGGCGTAAACCCGCCTCCGCACGCCTCCGGGGGCGTGGATGGCGGCTTCGGTGTCTAGGACAACCCACTCTAGGGCGGGAAAAAGCGCGCCCCGGCTACGCCGCTTCGGGCATACCAGCCGGGACTCGCCTCCCGCCCAAGATGGCTTCCCGGGGAGATCGGGGTACTCCACCATACGTTCGGGGGGACCGATTGGTCGCCCCTTTCCATATGGCTGAGATACCCGCCACCCCCTCTCAACACAATCCCCAAGAATGGGAATACGGAAACATTTCTGAACTTTTGGAAGGCGGGAGGGAGTTACCCTCCCGGCCGTATTTATTAAAATATGAAACAAAATGAAAACATTAAAATAACAGTTTCATATCATGTACAATTTCATTTCCATATTACGATGTTTGGCTGACCTTAACATATTTCTAATACAAAGGTTCTCCTAGCCGATACTAACATCCTACAACATCCTACAAATACATTCTTAAATTGAAATTGTACATCCTAACGTTAAGGGCCAACGGCAAGGTCGTAACCGGTGTCAGATCCCTAAACCAGAACTACCCCCTCACTTGTGAGGGGCGGCCGCACAGAGGACTGTACCTCATGTGCACATACCAATTTCCCTTGTCTTGACGGGGGCCCCAATTAACTCGACGCCATTTTATGGTCGTCCGAGGACTCGTGTGAGGTGTCTAGAAGGTAGCGTAGACCCCCCTCCCCACACAACTTACCACATCTGCCGTCGCAGATGTCCTGGCCCCGGGAAATTCCCAGGAGGGGCCCGTAGCCCCTCCTATCCAGGGAGGGGCCTTGACCGCCTTCCCTTTCCTTTCGGCGTCCCATCCTTAGAAGGGCCCGCCTCCCCGTTGAGGGGCCAATGGCCACCTCCCCCCGGGCGCTCCCATCCGTAATGGGTGACGCCCCCCCCCATAGGGATCTTCCAATTACTGCTCACCGATCATGACCTTACCGCCACAGGCCGGATAGTTGACCGGCTATCCGGACCCCCCACAAAACTCCTACCTAAAGGTCATGCTGTAAACTCTTTAGCCAGGCTACGAGGTCTCCTATGAGTAAAGAATTCCCCACCCGGGACAAATGGACCCCATCCTCCAGATACATACTGTCCCCCCTGATACAACCATGAGGAATCGAATGCAATGCACTTGTACGAAACAGTCTAGCCAACTTGTTATTTACCTTCTTCACCGACTGATTTATAGCAGACACAGAATTTGCCCCCGCCACACTTTTCGTGGAATCATATGGGACCATGCAATTGTGCACCCTGGAACCCTTCTCGCCAACCAACTTACTGTGGATAGTATCGCCTCGAGAAGTAGTCGTCTACCAGTGGTCACCAAATCATTGCCCCCAAGATGCACTATGATTATAGATGGCGGTGACCTTGTCCGCCCTAACAAACCCTCGACAAAAGGTTGAAACTGGTCAATACAGAGCCCGCCCCTTCCATAGAAGGTCACCCTGTACCCGTCTTCCCCAGCCATGTGAATCATGTCACCTGCTTTGAATACGTCCGCGGCACGCCTCACGTATGAGTGGCCCACGACCCACACCACTTTTTCCGCAGCCGGTGATCTTTGACCGCTGGTTCCCAGGTGTCGGGTCGACTGCACAGTCCGCCCCGCCTCGTAAGCTTGCGAAACTGTAAACCAAACAAAAACAAGAAGCGTGAGTACATGATTACAGCTTCACAACATGTGCAACAGCACATACCTTTTGTAACAATTCGAGGACCAACGCCCCAATTGTTTCACTTTTTCCACACTCAGACCCCTGGCTGTAGCCTCTGTAGCAGCCCCTATCCGGAAAGAATGGGTCCCAAAATCGCCCGGGTTCAAGCCCGTGGCCGAAATTGCCATTGCTAGCACCCGCTGGAACTGAAACCTCGTCAGTGGGGTGGCATCCGTGTGTCTCAACAGGGTCCCCCCCCATGATGCCGCCCTCTGCGCCAAATATTCCTCAACGCATACGACGGGGCACATGGGAGATCCGGGACTCCGATGGACTACTATACTGTCCCCGATCGCACCCTGATCGGTCTTGGACCTGGGAAACGAGACAATCATCGTATCCCCCTTAACTAGAACGTGCTCTCGGCACAGTCCCCCCCGTATCCTGCTTGTTCCTTGCCACCAGTTCGCTTACCCGCATAGCCCCATGGAATGCTAATGCAAAAGCGGCCCGGAATAACACTGTTTCAGACTGGGATGAACAAGTCGTAGGGAGAACGGAAAATAACAGGGCCAACCTTTCCAGACCTATCGGGTGCCTTTCATCTACTCTGCGACCCTCAAGGCGTTGCCACCCACGCAGCGCTTTCTGTACTACGAAAGATGCAGTAGGGTCCTGGATCCCATGAGCCCGCGCCATGAAGGAAAAGGCGGCCCGATGCCTCTGGGCCGTGGCTACCGATTTGCCTGCCTGATGTAACGACAGCAAAAACTTTACGACATACTCTTCCTGGCCCCAAAGCTCCCCCCTAACCGAACCCAAAAAGGACCAATAGGAACGGAACGCCCCTTCATATGCCTTCCTTGTCCTGGGTGCTAAACTCTCTCCCACGAGGTTTTGTAGTTCGGGGCACCGAGAGACCAGAGAGCTTCGGGGAATGGTGCCGACACCGGGTCCGCTGTAGGCAGAAAACCCCAGAAGGCCTGCATACGGAAACGAGAAAGCGCATCAGCCGCCTGATTCAGTACTCCTGGCACATGTCTCGCCCTAAAGAGCACATTCAATTGCATACATAGTAACACAATTTCCTTGAGCAATCTCAGAATCCATTTGCATCGTGCTGCCTGACTATTGATACACTCAACCACGGTCATGTTATCCGACCAGAATACCACAGAGTGATCCCGAAACCCCTCAGGCCATGTTTGTAGGGCCACCAGAATAGGGAACAGTTCGAGAAAAGCAATGTTACTCGTCAGCCCACACTCGTGCCACTATGACGGCCACTTTTGAGCCGACCAGTGATTACCGAATATGGCGCCAAAGCCTATACTCCCCGCCGAATCTGTCCACAGCCCCAACTCCTCGGAGGACACCGCCGGCTTGCTCCAGACAACCCGACCATTGAAATCCGCCAGAAATGCCAACCAAATGCGCATGTCCTGGCGAATCTCGGCCGAGAGCCTTGTGCGGTGGTACCCTTCTTTAAGACCGACCATGGCTTGAGCAATCGAGCGGGAGAAAGGGCGGGCCATTGGCATTACTCTAAGGGCAAAATTCAACTGACCCACAGTTGGCTGCAATTGATGCAAGTTCACCTTGGAGGCCCTGAATTTCCCCACCTTTTCTTTGGGCAACCGGAAGCAACCTTCCGTCTCGAGCTCACGTGCAGCGGGGAGGTGCAGCTTCAGAGCACAGGAACAAGAGGATGCTTCCTTGGCTTGTCGCTCCTTTTATCCCTCTTCGGGCGGGCGTAAACCTGCCTCCGCCCGCCTCCGGGGGCATGGCTGGCGGCTTCGGTGTCTAGGACAACCCACTCTAGGGCGGGAAAAAGCGCGCCCCGGCTAAGCCGCTTCGGGCATACCAGCCGGGACTCGCCTCCCGCCCAAGATGGCTTCCCGGGGAGATCGGGGTACTCCACCATACGTTCGGGGGGACCGATTGGTCGCCCCTTTCCAATTAGTGTTTATATCGTTTGCTTTTTGTCATTACTTTGTTGTTTGCTAATAGTGGTCTTTAATGTGTTATTTTTTTCAGAACCACAGATTGAAATCAACATTTTAAAAGCAAGCAAAAATGCTGTCAAGGCAAAGGAGTAGAAAAAATACCATACGTAAAAGAACAAAATCATCAAAGGAATTAAAGGAATCCTCTATAACAAGTACTTCAAAAAACACCAGAAAAGCTTCTGGTAAGACAATTGAGTCTTTTCTTCGCAATTTATGTAGATCAAAAAGAAATGTTAACGGTAATGTGAAGATCCAGAAGCAGAGAGCAAATCTAAAAAGGAAGGAGAGGCACTCAAAAAATGTCTCTATTGGAGCAGGAGAGAAGAGTATGGATGGCAATAGTAGGTTAAATCAATTTAGGGACATTCGTAGACGAATGTTTTGCAATAGGGTAGTTTTAAATTTGCTAAAAAATGAAAAGAAAGGTAAACAGAGAGCTGCTTTTGACAAGAAAAAGAAAAGTGTAGAGAAGATTGTTGATCAGGCTTTTGAAGTTAAAAAAAAATTATTTATTTTAGTAATCAATAGAATTAGGATACTTAATAAGGCAATTGATGTTTTCAAATCCAACAGTAGATGGAAAAGAATTATTAATCGGATTAATTTTTGTGAAGTATTTTCTGGAGAATGGATGCATAGTTCAAGTTCTGAGCCATTTTTTAATGAGGAGAGTTACTTTCAGGAAAGTGATTTAGTGCATGCAGTTGACACCAGTGGTCGAGCATATGAGGTGAAAGATGGTTGTGTGATGGAAAAAGAGAAACTTATGTCGCGAGATGCAGAAGAGGTGTTAAGTGATGAAGTTTTAGGGAGACGTACTAAGGGTCCAGTGTACACATGGAAGTGCAGTAGTATTTGTAGTGTGCGACAGGATTCATTCGATTTGCTTCGAAATTTCTTACGTACATATAGTAAGAAAAGTCTAAAACAAAAAATGAAGATCTTGCAAGAGTTAGATCCTTGCAGAGTGAGAGAAAACACAGGTTGGCATGGGCATTCACTGGCTTGTCTTTCTAGAAAAGTATGTCAGAGTGTTTTTCATCATTTTAGGATGTTAGCAGTGCATCATAATAAGGTGAGGAAATTAGTGAGAAGGTTGTATTATGCAAAAAGTCCAGCACTTAAGCTTAAACAGTTAAACAGTGCTCTTTTGCATGGATCTGAAGTAGATGTCAAGACTATTTGTTAAGAAATAGAGTTTTGTTATTTTGGGAACAAAGAGGACAGTGTAGAAATGGATATAGTAATGGATGGTAATGTGGAAGACAATGTACAGATTTCAAGTACAGAAAAGTTTGACGAGGAAATTACTTATTTTAAGGTGAAATCAAGTGAAAGGCCTAATTTAACTTGTGTGTGTTGTCGATGGACTCATTATAAGATTCAGACTGGGTTAGTTGATTTATATGCAAAAAGTGAAATGGAAAACAATAGTGAATGGAAGGATTTTGTAAGTTATTTGTTGGTGGAGAATTCTTTTTAATTTGAGTTTTGATCAGCGTATTTGTAATTATTGTTTGAAAAAATTAAATGAAAATAGAATGCCTGCTAGAGCTGCTCATAATAATCTTCAGTTGATAGATATTCCTTCTGAATTGATGGATTTAAATACTTATGAATCTATTTTGATTCAATGTGTCCATCCTTTTCAGGCTATTGTTCGCATGGCGCCTAAGATAGGGAAATTGCCTCCTACAGATTTACAAAGAGGATTAAAGGGAAGAGTTGTTAATTTTCCTCTAGATGTCAAGACAAATATTTATACAATTGGTGTAGAAAGAGTAGAAGAGGATCCTCTGGTTATTCTAGTTAATGGGGTTCCGACAAAGAGTAAGAAAATCTGGCAAGATTTAGTGGATGTTAGGAAAGTCAAAAAGGCAACGTTGTATTTGGTCAAAAACAATGAGTACTATAAAGATGTAAGTGTTGGAGCAGAGGAAACAGCTCCAGAAGAAGACAGTGATTGTTCAGTTGGCCAAATTGAAAAAGTTGATGTGTCTAGAAGTGAAGAAATATATGAACATTATACTGTTCATCCTTTGCATTCCAAAGAAGTAATGGGGAATGCAATTGACTTGTTTCAAATGAAAGCAGCAAAAGGAAGTCCCATTAGTGTATGGGAAGAAAGTTTGGAAGGTCGTTGTTTTCCACAGTTATTTCCAACAGGTCGAGGTGGACGATATGACAATCGACCAGTTCAAATTCCTGCAGCTGAATACCGGACTTTAAGATTATATGCTGAAGATCCAAGGTTTCGTCAATGCATTCTGTATTTGTTTCATCTACTGTATGAAAGTGATTTGTCTGGGCTTTCTTATGCAGTTAATCATATATTGAAAAGTGGAGCTCATCTGCAAAATGTTTCAGCAAGGGACTTTATGGAGAAAGTCAATCTGCAAGACAGTATTTTGGAATCTCAGCGAATCAATCTCATGGCATGTCAGCGTGGAACAAATGAGTATTGGTTCCGTCGTCATGGGGAATTGAAATGTATGCTAAGAAACTTAGGAACTCCCACATGGTTCCTCACTCTTAGCTGTGCTGAGTATGCATGGGACGACTTACTTCAATTTCTACGAGAGGCAAATGGAAACATACAAAATATAGAATTGAAAACACCTGGAGAACTGTGTTCTTTGGATCCAGTGAATGTTTGCAGATAATTTAATCACAGATTTGAAGCTATGATGTCTTTTATTACCAACAAAATAAATCCTCCCCTTGGAGAGGTTTTGGATTTCTTTTGGAGGAAGGAATATCAAGCGAGAGGTGCTCCACATATACATATGTTGTTATGTATTAAAGATGCACCCAAATTTGGATCAGATTTGGATGAAACAGTGATGAGTTTCATTGAAGAGTATTCAACATGTGCTGTTCAAAAAACTACTGAAGAAAACAGTTTAAGGCAACAAGTTTTACGTTTTCAATCTCATCGTTGTGGAAAGTACTGTCGTTGAAAATTCAAAAACAAGGAAAAGTACTAAACAAAATGTCGTTTTGCGTTTCCACGACCAGTGATTTCTAAGGGAAGAGTAAATAATTTGATGTCATCTCTACGACATACTGTGACGAGGAAATCACCCAAAAAGACATACAATTAAAAAAAAACGAAGAGTCCAAATACATCAACGACTACAACCCAGTGATTTTGTCCATGTGGAATGCTAACATGGATATTCAGTTCGTTGCTGACAACTCTATTGCTGTGGCTCGATATGTGTCATCTTACATCACAAAAAAAGAAAAGACAGAACTGAAGGAAATGTGGGAGGACATTTCACATGAAAAGAGTCTAAGCAAGAAATTATACAGTTTTAGTCTAAATATGTTGTCGCATCGAGAAATTGGAGCATATGAATGTTCTGATTGTTTATCATCAGCAAGTCTCTATGCCAAATCAAGAACAATCATTTGGGTTAGTCTAGGTCTTGCTGCAACACGAAACCGAGTTTTGAAATCTGTACAAGAAATTGAATATTTGGTGGAGAAAGAACCAAGCAGTACAGATATTTTGAAGACAAATATGTTGGATACATACTATCCAAATAGAAGTATTCACCTTGAGAACACTTGTTTGTATGAAGCTCTGCAAAACTACAGTTATAAGAGGAACATCACAGAAGATATCAATAATGGAAAATATGCTGTCATTGGGTATGAAGGATGTCTAGTGAAGCAGAGAAAAGGCCATTTGATTAATCATCGAAAATTGAGTTGCAAAGCTCCAGACAAAAGAGAATTTTACTATTTAGCTCTTTTGCAACTCTTTAAGCCATGGCGTACAGAAGAGGAACTACTTGGAGATTTTCTCTGTTATGAAGACTCTTTTAATGCAACTAAGGATACCATAGAATGTCCTGTTTTTCCAAATTATCTGCAAATGTTGAACGAAGAAATAGAGCAAGAAACCACAATTGCTGAAGAGATTGCTAGAGACAGTTCTCAAGACAGTCAGAGTTCTACTTCATTTAGTCAGGATCCACTAGGAGGACCAAGTATCCAAAATGAAGCTGCAACTGCCATGGATGAGGTGGAAAGAGCTATGGATCAAGCTCAAGAGGATGGAGTTAACCTAGAAGATTTGGTAAAGCAACTAAACGTTGAGCAGAAAAAGATCTATGACAAAGTTACGAAACAGATTGAACATGGATTCAGACATGAGAAAAAAGTGTGCTCATGAACATCATTTAAGCCTGTTCGACTGTACGTAAGTGGAGAAGCGGGAACAGGAAAAAGTTTTCTGATTAAAGCCATTGCAACTTATTTGCAGAAAAGGACTGAATCACCGCTGTCTTGTGTTGTAACCGCTCCAACTGGACTGGCAGCACATAACATTAAAGGGATTACTCTACATCGTTTACTGATGCTGCCAGTTGAGCATGATAATAAATTGCATTACAACAAGCTATCTGGAGATGCGTGTTCTGAAGTTTCCAGAGTCTTGAAGAAAATGAAAATTCTTATCATTGATGAAGTAAGCATGGTCTCAGATCTAATGCTTGCTTTTGTGCATTTGAGAATGCAAGAAATTCTTAGAACAGAGTCTGATGTGTTATTTGGAGGAAAACACATTATTGTTTTTGGAGATCTACTGCAGTTGACTCCAGTAAAAGGACAACCAGTGTTTAAAATTCTTACGCATGAAGATTCCAGGAAGTCCCTTGGAAGCATTGGAAACGTTAATATATGGTTACATTTTAAATATGCTTAACTGCTTCAAAATATGCGACAGGCAAAGGATGAAGATTATAAAAATATTCTACAAGATGTAAGAATCGGAAAAGTAAGTGAGCTTGGAAAAGAAGCTTTACACGCTCGATTAATTCCAAATTTGTATCCAAATGAAAACATTCTTCCAGAGAATATTTTTAAAAAAATGACTGAGAAGAAATCTGGGATATGTTTGATGCCAACTCTGCAAGAATGTTCCATCTTCAACAACAAAATGTTAAAGTTAGAAAATGAAGAGATTGTGAAACTGGAGACAATAGATAAAATAGAGCATATGGGTGCAACAATTGTTTTGTCAGAAAATTTGAAAACAAAATTGGATTCATTAGAGAAAAGTATTTCTAAAACAACTGGTTTTGAAAAGACTCTGAATGTGTGTTTAAATTGTCGTATCATTTTGAGAAGGAATTTAAATGTTGAAAGAGGTCTGGTAAATGGAGCAATGGGTTATGTTGTTGATTTTGTGAATTATAGAAATAGAGATGGAATTGAATTTTTAAAAATAAAATTTGATGGCATTGAGCAAGTACAACAAATCAGTCGTTGTTCTGCTAGATTTTTGCTTGTAAAAGATTAATATGTTCGCCGAAAACAGTTTCCTATTTGTTTGGCATATGCGGTGACAATTCATAAATCTCAAGGTTTAAGTGTAGATAGTGCTTTGGTGAACATTGGAAGATCTGTGTTTAAAGAGGGTATGGCATATGTGGCATTATCACGAGTCAGAACTTTATCAGGATTGTACTTGATTGAGTGTGATGAGACAAAGATCTGTGCAGATCTAGATTGTGTTAAAGAATACAATAGGAAAAGAAGAGAGTATGCTCCACATTTGCCTCAATATCCTCTGTTTAAAAAATGTGTTGTAGGCCGAAAAAGAAGAAATGAGGATAATTGCAGTGAGGTAGTAGCAAAAAGACAAAAAGTAGATGAAACTGTAATTCAAAACAGAAAGAAAAAGGATTCTGATGAAAATGTTGTTGGATTTCAGTTTGAAAACAGTTCTGGTGTCAACTGCTATGCTAAGGTAGTGGTTAATGTTGTTTTTTTCTTCAAACTTTACAAGAACAGATTGTTGAAAATCGGGATCAAAGATTGTGTGGTTTATTGAATTCTGTGTTTGAGAAATGTAGCAGTGATAGAACAAAAATAGAAAGTGTAACAGAAATTCTAAATATTTTAGATATGTATTCTGGTCAAGATAAATTTTCACAGAACATTCAGCAGGATTGTCCGGAATTTTTAATGTATATGTTTGGTGTTTTGGAAGATGAAGGTGTAGATGTAGATAATCTTTTTAGCCTTTCTTATCAATGGCAGCATGACTGCCACAACTGTAGTTCATCAAGTACTACTAGAATAGACACTGAAAGATTTATATATTTGACTTTACCAGACTGTAAATCAGTTTCATTTAAAAATCTAATTAAAGCAGCAGATCATAATATGGTGTGTACCCAATGTAAGCGTCCAATGCTATCCACATTATTTATACAAAGTTATGGTCAGTATATCATTTTAGTTTTCCAACGATGTAGACCTGATGGAACTAAATTGACAACTTCTATCAAAAATGTTGTGGCTTCTCAGTTATCAATTTCAGGAAGAACCTTTACAACTGTAGCTATTATTTATCATGACGGTTCTTCGACAACATCAGGACATTATACATGCTATTTAAAATGTCAAAAAGGTTGGAGTTACTATATTGATTCTCATTTGACTTATAAACAATGTTTGCCTTATGACTTTAAAAATTCTTACCTAGTGTTTTTAAAACCAAAGTTTTAGTAAAGGTAATTGGCCTTTGAAGACGGGAATAGTTAATAAAAGTTAGTTAGTTAGTTAGTCTAATGTTTAAAATTATTTATCTCATATAGGTACTGTAAGTGGATCTCATAGTAAAAAATACTCATATATCTGACACGATTTGGCCGTAAGGAAAGTGTAAGGTATGATGTTCTTAGATCTTTTTTCATAGGAAGTCGATGAAGTGGAAGTTATAGAGAACAGCAGACTTTTTTCCACCAAAAGGACCTTCACTATCTTCTATTTGGCCTCAAGGAAAAGTAAGTGAATCAAAGATTAGTGTACATATATGAGTTGTAAGTTTTTATGAGTTTTTTTACACACAATCTTTTAGATTGTGTTTTTTTTTCCCGCTGTTATATGATGAAGTTTGAATTCACTAATTTAAGTGAAATTCAATATATTCTGAGAACAGCAAAAATAAACAATGTAACATATTGTGTAAGTCATTCTATAGTTTGCATTGTGTAATTTATATTTTATTCCCATTGTCTCACACTCATTTCCCTTTTTCCACCCTTATTTAGCTCTCTTTACTCACTTACACTGCCTTTTTTTCACTTTGTTTCATCGCTGTTCCTTTACTCCACTTCATTCACAACTCCTCAATCCAATTTCGACTGTCTGCATTTCCTCTCTCCCTTCCACCACTTTTCATCTTTGTCACATTCCCTCAGTACCAGTGCTTTAGTTCTCTTCTCCTCTCTTTCCTTCTTTTGCTCCTTTACTATTTTTCCTTTCTCACTCATAGTACTGCAGTTCACTCAGTCCTTCCCTTTGTCTTTCTGTGTACTTACTCTCTCACTCCTTTTTCCTCTATCGTTCTATATTAACCTCATTCCTTTCATCCCTTCACTCTGTGACTCCCCTTCACTCACTCTCAGTCATCTTCCATTCCACTTTCTTATTAATAGTTCCTCATTTAGACTCCTCTCCTTTTTACTCATTTTCCTTTTACTTTCTTCTCTTTCCTGATTTCGTTTTGGTATCTCGCATTCTTTTAGTATCTTACTTATCTTCAGTAATTTGTTCTCTTTCTATTTCTATTTCCCTCTTTTTTCTCTTTCTACATTACTTTATTTCTGTTTTTGTATCCTTCACTATTGCTTTATTTCTTAGTACACTTTTTTTGATTTTTTACCTCTTGACCTGTTTCTTCTATTTTAAATTATATATTTTACTAATTATAACTTGTTTTTTCTTTTGTCTTTCACAGATACAAAGTGTAGTTTAAAGATGCAAGTAAGTTTTCATTAATTATATGGTAAGTGTGACTACAAAATGTAGTTTATCATCACCCTTTGTTTTAACCTCACTAATTTTCTCTCACCCTACCTCACCTCGGTTTTCTTACTCTGCTTCCCTCACTTATTCTTATCCTCCATATTTACTTCTCTTTTCCTTACTTTCCTACCACATTCAACTTCTTTCAGTGCCCCTGCTCACCCACACTCCCTCTCTTTTCTTTTTTTCTGCTTCACTTAGTCCCTTTCTGACACTCCTTCCTTTACTCTCTCTGTTCTTTCTCTCTGTCACTCCCCATGTCTTACCCTTATTCACTTTTATCCACCCTCTTTCACTCCTCTTTACTTACACTCACTGCTATTTTCTTTCCCTCCGTCACCACTGTTCCTTTTCTCTGGTTCCGTCACTACCTTTCATTCCTCATCCTTTACTCTCCTTCCTTTTACTCTCATCACCCATTCACATTCTCCCAGAACATCTGCTTTAGTTTTCTTCCTCTTTCTTCTCTTCTTTTGCTCCCTTATTCATTTTCCTTTTCTCAGTTACTTCCTCTTATACCTTTTCTCTGTTGTACTATCTATTACACAGTTCCTCTGTGTTCCTCCCTCTAGCTCTCTTTCTCTTTACACCACTCTCTTTGTCCCCATTCCTCATGCTCACTCCTTCATTATTTTTTTTTATTTTTTTTTGTTGGTGCGCTGACGGGACGCGCCCCGGTACGCGCACCGGGGCGCTCACCGGTACGCGCACCGGGAGCGCTCCAGAGTGAAATACAAAAAAAAAAGAATATACTTTTAAATAAACAAAATATTATATTAATATACAATATAGGATTCATTTTTAGAAAAACATACCTTTTTAAGCTATAGATATTTGCGAAAAAATAACCTTGGAAATTCACTAAAAAACTCATAGGTATGAGACCCTATAAAAAGTTAGGAATTAGCAGTTAAAAAAACCTATGAAATTCACTGAAAAAAACATAGTTTTCACACCAGTTATAGTTAGGAATTAGCATTTAAAAAACCTATGAAATTCACTGAAAAAACCATAAGTTTTACACCAGTTATAGTTAGGAATTAGCATTTAAAAAAACTATTAAATTCACTGAAAAAACCATAGGTTTCACACCAGTTATAGTTACCTGGAAATTTAACTGACATAAAACCATTGAAATTCCCACGTTATAGTTAGTTGGACTCACTATAACTTGCGCGTGTAATGCACTGCTGATGACATCACATATTACATCACTCATGACATGGTCAGTGACATCACTCATGACATCTACAGGCAATTTTGTGTTGCTTAAGAATTACCAGGACTCCAAAGACCAGCAGGCCATTGACATGGCCACGCCGACCTGGGCGGGAGGCGCACTTTAATGAAAACCGCAGTGATTCCTGTTTGGCATTTGGGCCGCAGCCCCTGAGGAAGTGATTTCTCATCACGAAACACGTTGGTCTTTAATCTTCTGTCGAACACTGCAGACCACCTGAACATAGCACTCCACCAACTAATAAAGAAGGCATGAAGTATACCTACATGCGTCGGGCCTCCTTTCCACAGGCAATTTTGTGTTGATGTTAATGCGGCCCCGCCTGAGCCGCGAGGAGTGCTCCACTGCACGCTGTGCAGTTCCGTTGCAGTGCCAACCTGCGCTGCAGCTTTGGAACAGGTCGGATGCAGTTGGTGGTTCAAAACAGCGTGACAGACTGCCACAGTGAACTACAACCCACTTGGGATTCGTGATATGCAAGTAGCAGGCATTATACAGCAATATACTGGCTTAAGAATTACCAGGACTCCAAATACCAGCAGGCCATTGACATGGCCACGCCGACCTGGGCGGGAGGCGCACTTTAATGAAAACCGCCCTGATTCCTGTTTGGCATTTTGCCCGCAGCCCCATAGGAAGTGATTTCTCATCACGAAACGTGTTGGGCTATAATCTTCTGTCGAACACTGCAGGCCGTCTGAACATAGCCTTCCACCAACTAATAAAGAAGGCATGAATTATGCATACCTGCGTTGGGCCTCCTTTCCACAGGCAATTTTGTGTTGAGATATATATATATATATATATATATATATATATATATATATATATATATATATATATATATATATATATATATATATATATATATATATATATATATATCTTCCGCTCCACGAGTGCCGGGAAAGAGTACAAGGCTGTCTGGGCGGTCCGAGTACCAAAGCCGGCGCTTTGCTAAATCTGCTCCCAGGTTCCTTATCGTTGAAGAACCACTCGGACACCTCAAGTGCTGTAACTCTGATTTAATCAGCAATGGGAAAAACAACGCATTTCGGGGATTAGCCCTTGATCACGCTCGAATACATTCAGTGCCACCATGTTTAAATACACTTCATAAAAACTTAACACCACACGTGATTCACATACACAACTATGGCGGCCATCTTGTAAGGTGCAATTACGCACCTATAACATGTATATTTTCATACAAAATGCATCAGTAATTGACATATTGAATCCATATGAAAGTTAATTGTAGATGTCATAATGCAATCAAATGTATATAAATATTTGCAATACATTAGGTTTTCAAACCGTTTGCGCATTTCAGCATGTTATTCCAGTAGCTGTATACAGTATGGTATTAGAACATCCACATTTCCCTCGTATTGCCCCAGTGGGCGAAACATTTCTTCTGGTATTGCCCAAGTGGGCTTTCAAAAGTTTATATGTCAAAAAAAGTCCATTGCTACATGTTCATGCTGCCTTGGCCTTGATCTTCTAACCATCAGTTGTTCTTAAATATATCAGTGCTCAAACAATCTGGAATTAAAAACATGATACCATTACATTCAGCAAACTGTATTCAGACTAAAGTCATATCATTCATATAAATGATTTGCCAGCTCTTCACTGATATTCAGACCATTCGGGGCAAGGCTTTCCAAGTCAACAATATATCTTGATTCCACTTTACGCAGGGATAGTTCCCGATTCCCCCCTCTCACACCTAGATTGACACTGTCAATCACCACCATTCATACCTGGTTCTCATCACTGTAGTGGTTTTCAGTAAAGTGGCGAGACACAGGATATTGCTTGTTCTTATTCTTGATAGCTCTCAAATGCTCCAACACACGTTTTTTTGCTTCGTGTTTGGTGCTACCAATATACCATTTCTGACAGGGGCATATTAAAACATATATACAGTGTGTGGTATTGCATGTGAGACTTTTCCTAATCACAAATTCCCTGTTGGAGTTAGGTATTTTCAACGATTTACAATCTCCACTGTTCCTACAAGCTTTACACTTTTTGCAACACCGAAATCCAGCCGGTTTGCCGGTGTCAGATAAATTTGAGGAACGAACATGATTGTGACTAAGTTCATCTCTCAGTGATTTTCTTTTCTTGAAAGTAATATGAGGATTGCTGCCAAGAATTTTACTGAGATGAGTATCTGTTAGTAACACATGCCAATGTTTTTTTAGAATATGCCGTAAGGAATTAGCCTGTCCTGAGAATGTGGTGATGAATCTAACAGAGTCATCTTTTTTGTCTTGCACTTTAGGGTACAGTTAGTCATTTCTAGTTTTCGATTCTACCCTGAGTTTAGCTTTATTGATAATACTTTTGCTGTAGCCTCTCTCAAGGAACCTTTTACACATAATCTCTTGTTCCTTTTGAAATGATGAGTCGTTGCTGCAATTTCTTTTTGCACGCAGTAATTCGCCATATGGTATACTGCGTACCAAGTTGGAGGGATGGCTGCTATTTGCATTTAATATACTATTGCCGGCTGTGCTTTTCTGGAACAGTTTTTAAGTTATTTTGTCATTTTTAACTTCCAATAGAACATCCAGGAATTCAATGGACTCGCTACTGATGTTGCTAGTGAACTGCAGATTTAAATTGTTCACGTTCAGTTTCTCTATGAAGGATATTGCAGCATCCTCCGCGCCACACCAAATGAAAAAAATATCATCGATATAGCGCAGCCACAGGGCCCTAGCCACTAGGTAGTTATAGTTAGGACCTAGTTTCCATAGGAAATCCACAACATTCTATTTGGAATAACTTTGGCGCCGGTGAACAAATCTTCGCAAATTTCTCCAAGAAAATGGCCTGCTTGGTTCCGCTCCTTTCCTGAAAGTTTCGGGGTGATTCGTTAAGCGGAGACCGAGAAAAAAGGGGGGTCCCAAAACATGTTTTCCCCATGCAATTTTCCTTAGGGACCTTTAGCCAGGGCTACAGCCTGAACGGCTGAACGGAATTACACGAAATTTGGCAGAGAGGTAGAGTTATGTTTGCAGATTGTGCTTTTTGTTATATGGCGTAAATCCGTTCTGTAGTTTCTGAGAAAGTAAAGTAAAATCATAGCAATATCTAGAGACGGAGTTCAGCATGTGTACTGAAATCTGTTCAGTTACGAGCACGAGCTGCATGCTGATTGGCTGTGAACTGTCTGTCAACACTCGAAACCAGGAAGTGTTGGCGGCCATCTTGCGCCTCGCTAGAATTGAGTCACAAGAAAACAGTAAAGCAAAGTTGAGATATAGGGGAAGGGGGTAGAGTAGAGACATTCTGACACTCTAGGCTTGCTCAGGGGGTCATACATGGATGTTTAGGCTCTATTTTTTTATTTTATTTTTCAAAGAAAAATCACGGCGTATGTGTATGGAAATATGTACAATTGCGAGCAGGAGCTGCATGCTGATTGGCTGTCAATACTCCAAACCAGGAAGTGTTGGCTGCCATGTTGTATGTCGGGAGAGGAGAGTCACAAGAAAACAGTAAAACAAAGTTGAGAAATAAGGAAACGGGGCAGGGTGGAAAGATTCTGAGTCTATAGTCTTGGTCAGGGGGTGGTACATGGATCTTTAGGCTCAATTTTGATTTTTTTTTAAATAAAAAATGGTGGGGTACTCGTGCAGTACTTGTACGCGGAGGAAAAGGTGAAAAAAAAGTAGAAGTCTGTTTTGTTCATTAGGTCCCAGAGGGCAAATTACGGGGCCAATTTTTCTGCATAATGGGGGAATGTAAGGTGCCCCGAGCACTGGGGAATGGCACTGCTCTGGTTTTATTTGGAAGTATGCGGGGGGTTACAGTCCAACTCCCCGCAGTCTCCGTGAGCGGCACCCCTCGGGTCTTTTTAAAAAATATATATGTTTTGAGCTCTCTCTCTCTCTCTCCCCTTACACGTCGTGGGGAACGCCACATTTCTGGGGCAGTGATATGTAAAATGACCTTCCAGCATAGTACCTGCATTGTCTGGAGTTTTTTGTTGGGAGGGTGGGCTTGATAATACGTCCTTGTAAATTCCCATAGAAGCCTATGTTCTGTTGTTAACATGGGCTTCTATGGGAAATAACAAGGCCGTATTATGAAGCTCATTATTGCCATTTTATCGGCAGTTTCCTGCCAATAAAAATGTTTATAATTTTAACACCGTTCCTTGATAATATGCACGTAAGTTTACTAGTCAAAAAAAGAGCAATGAGCCATATTATCCACAAAAGGCGATACATTATCGTCGTTTTTATCGGCAGGAAACTGTTGATAAAGCAGCGATAATGGGCTTGATAATATGCCTTTGTGAATAGTCATAAAAGCCCAGGTTAAAATCAGAACTTGGGCTGCTATGGGAATTTACAAGGGCCTATGGTTTTTTATTAATGTTGGGAGGGTGGGTTTGATATTACGTCCTTGTTAATTGCCATAGAAGCCTATGTTCTTCTGTTAACATGGGCTTCTATGGGAAATAAGAAGGCCGTATTATGATGGTAAATATCGCCGTTTTATCAGCAGTTTCTTTCCAATAAAACGGCGATAATTGTAACACCGGTCTTTGATAATATGCACCTAAGTTTACTGGTAAAAAAAGAGCAATGAGTCATATTATCCACAAAAGGCGATATATTATCGTCGTTTTTAATCGGCAGGAAACTGCAGATAAAGCGGCGATAATGGGCTTGATAATATGCCCTTGTGAATAACAATAGAAGCCCAGGTTTATACCAGAACCTGGGCTGCTATGGGAAGTTACAAGCGCCTATTATCAAGCCTATTACCGCCGCTTTATCGGCAGTTTCCTGTCGATAAAAGCGGCGATTATGTATCGCCTTTTGTTGATAATATGCTCCTTCATTTCTATGATAGTATGTAAAGCTTTCCTTTTTTATTTTGGTGTAGCATTTGTACTCTCTTCGCATGCTCAGCGTCGTTTCGAAGCCCACGTTTTCTTTTTCTTCAAGTTCAACAAGCAAACCTTTCTTTGAATCAGTTAGTAAATCTGTCGCTTTCTTTTCCTTGTTCGTGTGTGTCATCTGCTGCTTTACTTTTGTACAGTATTAATAGTCATATTTTTTATTTATTTATTTGAAAGGTAGTGCCGAGGCGCCAAACGTTGATTACGTACTCCATCCATCGCCATTTTCGTAGTTTCTGACCGTTGTTTTTATTATATCTGTTAGTAAGAACTCAGTAGTTTTCAATCCTAGTCTGGAATATTTTACTATAGTATTTCAACATTATTTTTATTGTGGGCCGTCATACCCCTCCCCCACAAAATAAAAGAAGTATGTAGTTTTTTTTATTAACTTTTATTAAACAATAAATATAAACGAAACTCAATTATAACTATAATAGAACTGGAAAAATAACTTAAACAATGTTATAAACAAATTGTGAAATGGATTCCAAAAGGTGTCCGATTGGTAATCTGCAAAAGAAAAAAGAAAATTAGAGTTTAGAGTTATGTAGATGTGAGTAAATGAGCTGAAGCATTACGGGGCATATTATCAAGAACGGCGATAAAATTATCGCTGTTTTAGCGACAGGAAACTGCAGCTAAAATGGCGATAATGGGCTGGATAATATGCTGTTGTGAATTCTCATAGCAGTCCAGGTTCTGGTATTAATCTGGGCTACTATGGGAATTCAGAAGGCATATTATCAAGCCCATTATCGCCGCTTTAGCAGCAGTTTCCTGCCGCAGAAACAGCGATCATTGTATCGCCGTTCTTGATACTATTGGGCTTATTTAAAAGGCACTTGCACCACTTTTGCGTAATTTTTAACATGGGAAAAGTGACGCAAAAGTGGCACAAGGGGCTTGTAAATCTGCTCCTATGTCCCTACAAGTTTTGGTAACTCTACGGTTTTACATGTGCTGTGTGACTCGCACATTCCAGTTCTGTTATAGTGCCGCGTTCAAGTGGTGTCTATATGGAAGTGCCTACTGCGTTACTGACGCCCGTTATTGCGACTTGTTTCTAATGCATTCCTATGAAGGCTTTGTACATCTAGGCCTCTGTGCTTACCGTTGTATAAACTTTGCGGGTAAACATTTCAGGCAGTTGGTGTCACAACTTATTCTGAACAATTCTTCTACACGTCCAAGACCGCAGTGTCTAAGTTTAAGAGAGAAAGAGAAATGATGTCACAGAGATTGAGAGAGAGAAAGAGAGAGAAAACAACATTAAAACTGTGTCGCAGAGTCTGGAGTTGAGATTTTTTTATTGAAAAGTGAGATGTAGATTTACTAGCTCCTTGCATCACTTTACCCATGTTAAAAGTGACTCAAAAGTGCCGTAATAAGGTTGTGCATCTGTTTGTCAGACTGTTGTAACCTATCTGTTGTCATTGCTCAGAGGTAATTATAGATTTTATAGAGTAGGTGCTGTACGCTACGCACTCTGGGTCATGATATCAAGCCTGGGTGACAAAATTATCACCACTTTATCGCCAGGAAAGTGTAACTAAAGTGGCGATAATGGGTTTCATAATATGCTCTATGGAATTCTAATCGAAGCTCATGTTAGATGTCCTTCACATCTAACATGAGCTTCGATTGGAATTGAATAGAGCATCTTATCAAACCCATTATAGCCACTTTAGCGGCAATTTGCTGCCGATAAAGTGGCGATAATTTTGTCGCCAAGGCTTGATAATATGGCCCTCTCTCGTTTCACAAATAAAGCTAACACAACAGTTTTACGAGTGCAGTGTACCTGGTATACTTATTTGTTATAGTGCCGCGTTCAAGTGGTGTCTATATGGAAGTGCCTACTGCGTTACTAACGCCTATTATCCCGAATTATTTCTTTTTTTTTTTTTAAATATCTTTATTCAAGAATTTTTTCCCCCCCCATTTTTCTGTTACAACCAGTGTGTTTTTATACATTTACATATTCTTTTATAACGAATACAGATTTGCACTGCTAAATAATATGCAGATTTAAAGTGCTAATATTCAACAACATAAGATCATAGACATAAATGTGGCACATAACACAACATCTCTATTAGCCTTATATGTTCAACACCTTTCCCAATTATTGCCGCACACCATTTTTCCTATTTTTCCACTGTTCAATGGGAAGCCATATCCTGCACCCCATAGCTTTTGCCTTCCTTCCTTTTCTGTCATAAATTGCCCTCTCCAAATTATACGTAGATAATAATCTTGCAACCCATGTCTGGAATGACGGTGCAGTTTTGTCCTTCCATGCTTTTGCGACGATTAACCTGTATACTGCTGTGGCCATAAATAAGAATTCTGGGTAGATTATATTATCCTCTGAGCTTACCCCCAGGATTATTAATTTTTCAGAAAATTTAGTTTTTATATCCAGTGAATTCTCTAGAAACTCTTCTATTGCTAGTTTTAAAGTATATAATTGAGGGCATTGTACAAACATATGTGTAATATTAGCTTGAGCTGAGTTACACCTTGGGCACGTTATTCCCGTGGAGCCTCCCCAACTGGCTATTCTGGCTGGTGTATAATATAATGAATAAACTGTTTTATAGTGTTGGGTTTGGAGTGTAGCGGAACATAAAATAGATCTACCAAGATCTAAAGAGATCTGTAGATCTTCAGGTCTTGCATTTACCTGCTCTCTCCATTTACTACTGTATTTCTCTCTGTCATCAGTTTTATAGGCTTGTAATTCTGCGTACAGCTGTCCTATTGAGCATGATGAATTACTTCCCAGATAATCCATTAACTTACATCTCGCCATCCCTCCAGCACCCCCCGTTTTTGTGTAGAAGTAGCTCCTTGCTTGTAGGTATTTAAAGAAGCTATGGCCAGCTATTTTATACCTATACTGTATGTTTTGAAACGTTGAGATTGCTCCCCCTTCATCCATTAAATCTCCCAGTTTCTTAATCCCTTTCTCGTCCCATTCTTTCATAACTGTATCCCAAAAAATTTCTATCGGAAGGCTATCATTTCTATAAAGTCTTAAATATCGATTATACCTTCCCAGACCCAATTTTTTCCTTATCGCTTTCCAAACTTTATATATCACAGTCAATGTCTTGAATCTTGTGTGCTTAAAATATGCAAAATCCACCGTTGCTACCAAAGCGTTTTCTGCCGCTTCACCTAGGAGTGCTTTAGATACATTCGCCGGCCCTTTCCTCCCCATCTCCTCCCCCTGATCACTTCCGCCTAATAGTCCTTTGGAGTATTGTAGAGCTGCCGCCCAGTAATAAAATCTAAAATCAGGTGCACCCCAGCCTCCTCTCTCACGTGGTAGTGTTAAAAACCGATATGCTCTGCGTGTCTTCCCCTGTGCCCAAATTAACTTATTTACAGCCGATTCTATTCTATTAAACCAAATCCCTTCAAAGAAAAGTGGGATTGCCCTGAACAAATATAACAATTTCGGAAAAGTGACCATTTTGATAAAGTTGATTCTACCCATGAGAGTCAAGTGTAAATTATTTACTCTCTCAAGGTTGCTTTTAACTTTAGTTAGTAGTGGTTCCAAATTTATCTCTACTAGTTTTTCTAGGTCTGCCGTCACCCTGATACCCAAATACTTTGTGTCTGAGACAACCCTTGCGTCTTCAAATGTAGTATATAGATTCTGAACGATCTGTGTTTTCCCCCTATTTATTGAATATCCAGACACCTCTCCAAATTTCCTAGCCTCTTGTTCAATTTCAACCAGTGACTCCTCTGGCGTCGGTGTTATGTCAGCTACATCATCTGCGTAGGCAAATAATTTATATTCTTTCCCGTGTAATATAACTGGGGTAATCCTCCTATTTATTGACAGTCTTCTCAGATAGGGGTCAAGATATATTGCAAATAGTAATGGTGAAACTGGGCAACCCTGCCTGGTCCCTCGTCTAATCTGCACTACATTAGAGTATGATCTATTGATACGGATCCTTGCATTAGGATGTTTATATAAAGCCTGGACTGCCTTTATGTATCCTCGCCCTATACCAGCCCACTCCATAGCCTTCCAAAGGTAAACCCAAGAGACCCTGTCAAAAGCCTTCTCGGCATCCAAAAAGATCGCTGCAACAGGATCACCTACGGCCGCTGCAGCGTCAAAAATGGTTATCAGCTGTCTAGTATGTTCGGTGGTTCCCTTCCCTGGTATAAACCCGTGTTGTATGGGGGAGACCACCTTCTCTATCACCTTGCTCAGTCTGTTAGCCAGTGCCTTGGAGAATATCTTCGCATCAGCATTAAGCAATGTGATAGGCCTATAAGAGCCCGGTTCAGTGGGGGGTTTATCTTTTTTCAATAGTACGATTATATCGGCCCCCGCCCAAGAGTGAGGAACCGTTCTGCCTTCTTGTGCCAAGCAACAGATTATCCAGATATCTTTGGCTAGTATATCCCAGAAAGTTTTGTAAAATTCTACTGGGATCTGATCTTGTCCCGTTGCTTTGCCAGATGGTAAACTAAATGTTGCATCTCTTATCTCCTGTAGTGTTAATTGTGTATCTAGTTTATCCCTATCCTCTATGCTCAACCCATCTGGTTGACCTTGCCTAAGATATTCCAAGCTCTTTTCTTCTATCTCCTCATCCTTTTTATCCTGCACGTATAGTCTCTCGTAAAACCTCCTGAACTCCTCCTGCACCTCCTCCACTTTATTAACAATTATCCCATTACAGTCCTTAATTTCTTTGATTTCTCCTACAGCTAGGGTTTGCCTAGTTCTAATTGCGAGCAGATGTCCCACCCTCTCATTGCATTCATAACATTTCTCTTTGTGTGCTAAGTATTTTCTCGCTGTTTTTTGTGCCAGAGTAATCCCTGTTTCTGATCTCTGCATCTCTATGGCCACTAAAATCTGTTCAATAGGTTCTTGTTTCTCTATTGCTTCTACTAGCATTTTTTCCATCTCCAACAACTTTCTAATGTCCTCATCCATCTTGTCTTTTTCCTTTTTACTTCTTGCCAAAGAAAAACTTAATGTCTCTCCTCTTACTCCTGCTTTGAAACTGTCCCACACCATATCTGCTGAGGTTGAGTATCTATTTAAGTCCCAAAATTGTGTCATCCATTCTTGCATCCTTGCGATGTAGCCCTCCTCCTTCAGCAAACCTCTTTCAAATGTCCATGTCGGGTTTATTTTTTCCACTTTTTGTAATATTGCTAAACTTAACACCAACGGATTGTGATCCGACATTATCCTTGGGAGACAGTCTATTTTAGCCCTACTGACTAATGAGCTAGAGATGAGGAAATAGTCCAAGCGGGCAACTGTTTGATATGGTGCTGAATAGTAAGTACTACCTGATCCTATCGGATTAAGCTCCAGCCATGTATCCACTAATGCATTGTGTCTAGCGAGATTTTGTATTGCTTTATGCACCTTTTTTTTTCTTCCTTGATACCCTCCTCCGCTTGCGCCTATTACTCCATACAGCCCATTAATATTAAAATCCCCACAGCAAATCACGGGCTCTGGCCACAAGGCTAGCTCACTATCCAAAAATTCTAATAGCTCCGATTCGTCTTCATTTGAACCATATAATGAAACCAAAGTACATCTTCCCGCTGTTGTTTCTAGGTCTAGCATCACCCATCTCCCTTCAGAATCCTCTTTTTTCTTTTTAATTTTAACCACCCCTTTTCTGGCCAGGACTGCCACCCCCTTATTTCGCTCTTTTTGTCCTGTATAAGCAAGGATCTCCAACCCCATCTGACCAAGCAAAAATTTATCATCAGCTGCTACGTGCGTTTCCTGTATACAGGTTATATCAATTTTCCAGTATCGCAGCAGCGCGGAGAACTTCTGTCTTTTCTCCAAGTTGTTTAAACCACAGATATTAATTGACATTATCCTAAGTGCCATATTTCTGGTTTAGCTTTTACTAGCGCCTCAACCATTTTTTTTTGTCTTTTTCTATGTATTCTTTTACTGCATCACTACACTCCTTACAAATCTGCATTAACTTACACCAACACCTTTTCCCCGTGAATTCTTCCCTTCCCCTCCCTCCCTTTAAGCCCCCCCACCCCTGCTGCTGCCCCTCCCCCCCTGTGACAGGCAAATAGGTCATCCCTGACCTATGTGTGTCCGCTCAGCGTTGTAGAGTCGCTCCCCCTCTCCTCCCCACTTGTCTAGTACTACTTCTATTTGACAGGCTTGGTAAGTTATCCGACTTTTGTGTTTTCATAAAATTGAGCTTCTTCTGCTCCCTTCCCTGCCTATTTTCTACTGGCACCCCCTCGCTCTTTTAATTCTGACAGGAATCCCCCCGCTTTGATCTCAGAAAAAAACATTCTCGTGCGGCCCGCTGAAATGACCTTTAACTTTGAAGGGAACATCAGATAGGCCTCTGCTCCTTGTGACTGAAATGCGTTATTCAGCTGTCTGAGCCTCCAACGTCTCTCTACTGTTATGTGGCAGAAGTCCGGTCTCGCAAAGAAAGTTATTCCTTCCACCGTTTTTTTGGCATCAGGCCTGGCTTTCTCCATTAGTTCTTGCCTTGCCAGGAAGTTGCCAAAAAATACCAGCATAGCCCTGGGTAGAGCTCCTGAACCTTCTTTCTGAGTTTTCTTTACAAAAAGCGGGTATCTGTGGGCTCTCTGCACTTCTTGTTCCCAAATCCATGGGACCTCTGGGAAGGCTCCTTTTAGTAGCTTAACAACGAAACCTCTGGGATCCTGCCCCTCAATCCCTTCCTCTATTCCGAGGAGCCTGGCGTTATTACGCCTCTGGCGATTCTCCAAGTCCTCCACCTTCCACTGTAGATCTTCCACTTTCTTGGTCTGTTCCTCTTTAGATGATTGCCAATCAGTTACCTCGTCTTCTAGTCTACCAGTTCTTTCTTCAACTTCAGTGACTCTTTCCTCCACTTCTTCAAACTTTTTATTTATTTTCCTTATTGAGGCTTGGGTTTTTTTTGTATCATGTCTGGCCCTCCGACTTTCAACTCTCGCCTCCATTTGAATCTGTTTTAATGTGGCAAACATTAAATCCAATTTTCCTCCACCGTTTTGAAGCTCTTGTTCATCGTCTTTATACATATTGGAGGTAGCGGAGTAATCCCACACGAGTTTCTTTTGTGTACCCTTATGTGAGCTCCCAGTCATTTTCCGCCTTTTTTGTTTACCTCTTCCCCTGGAGCTGCCACTATCATCAGAGCTTGAGTCTGTGTCCAATGAGTCCCTTTCCTCATTGCTACTTTCAAGTGTGGATTCTGATTCTTCTGGGACAGAGAAGAACCTATCCCCCTCAGCCCCTTCTGCTAGATCCACCTCTATCATGTTATTATCCAGTCTAGGGCTTGCAGTGACCTCACCCAGCGCAGTATTTTCTTTCCTCTGAGCCTGAATCTGCTCCTCTCGCATTTCTGCCTCCACCTCTATCAATGCTTCCAGCATTTGTCCAGTGTTTGATATCCCCAATGTCCTTGCCCCCACACCAGCCTCTCTCACCTCTTTTTCCGGCTCCCGACCTTCATTCTGCCTCCCCTGCATCTGTTCTCGTACCACAGCGTCTGGCTGAGCCTCTGCGCGGCGTTCCGCGGGAAGCGTGAGCTCTGTGTACTCTGGTTGCTTAGCAACCCCGCCGCTTGCGTCCTCGAGGACGCTCTGAGCTGTGTCGGCTGCCGGTCCTGATGCCATGGAGAGTGAGATTGCTGTGGCCGAGCCCGGTGCCTCTGGCGGAGCTTTAGCGCCGAAAACTTCGGACATCGATGGCTGACGATAGGTAACATCATTTTTCTTTTTTTCCGATGTTTCTCGTGCCGCTGGGGTAATGTTGCTGCCTCTTGCCTCATTACTTTGGCTGATCCCCTTCTCTTTATCGCTGGCTTTCTCCAGTTTGCGCAACTGTGCTTTGGTGATTGTGGAGACTGTGGGGGTAATTCTTTTGCTGGTAGATGGTGCCTTTATTTTAGGAATTGCGCCCGTTCTTCCAGCTTCTTTCTGTGATATCTCCTTATGCACTCCATTAGCTGTGGACTGTTGTTGCTGCTGCAGGTACTTATCTTTGCCTCGGGTCCCCATCTCTGCCATAAGCGCCTCGAGGAGTTTACAATAGGTCGATATTGCTTTCAGAAATGCTTGCGTGAGGCCAACAATTCCGCCGTGAATAAGACTCGCAGAAGCGTTTCCCGTCTGTTGAATCCAAAAAGCCGATTGCATACTGTCTCAGAGCTCCATTGCCTGAGTTTGTGCTTTAGGTCGGAGAGGGGTCAGTGAGCGACTGACTTCTACAAAGCTTCAGCGGCCATCTTGCCTCCGTGAGCATCCCGAATTATTTCTAATGCATTCCTATGAAGGATTTGTAGATCTAGGCCTCAATGCTTACCTTTGTATAATCCTTGCGGCCAAACACATACGGAAGTAGACTTCACAACTTCACTTCAACAATTCTTCTACACGTCCAAGCAGACAGCAGTGTCTAAGTTTAAGAGAGAAAGAGAAATGATGTCACAGAGAGTGAGAGAGAGAAAGAGGGAGAAAACAACATTAAAACTGTGTCGCAGAGTCTTGAGTTGAGATTTTTTATTGAAAAGAGAGATGTAGATTTACTAGCTCCTTGCATCACCTTACCCATGTTAAAAGTGACTCAAAAGTGGCGTAATAAGGTTGTGGATCTGTTTGGCAGACTGTTTTAACCTATCTATTGTCACTGCTCGGAGGTAATTATAGATTTTACAGAGAAGGTGCTGTACACTACGAACTCTGGGCCATGATATCAAGCCTGGGCGACAAAATTATCGCCAATTTATCGGCAGGAGAATGTCGCTAAAGTGGCGATAATGGGTTTGATAATATGCTCTATGGAATTCCAATCGAAGCTCATATTAGATGTTTTTCACATCTAACATCAGATTCGATTGGAATTCAATAGCATTATGCATATACAATTTACAGTGGAGGCTGACTTTGTGACATCTTCTCTTACCTTTGCTTCTGTCGTCTTTTGTCGTGTCTTGAAAGGCTGCGGTTTCACTGAGTCTGGGGTGTTTTCGACACTCTGTCTGTCACTGCAGCAGAGGCAGGCAAAAGAGAGCGTGCTCACGTCAGTGCCCGCATTATATGGGAACCAAGGGGGCTGACCAAACCAAGCCCACGGCCGTCATTGGTAGCGTTTTCGTGGTCTGCAATAATGATGGCCCTGGGGGACATGCCATTGGGTAATGTATTGGTTTGCAGGCTAAATGATAGCAAGCATGCAGGCGTGCACCGCGCATGTGCAAGTATGAGTGTGTGCACTAACAATTAACAACAGAGAGAGATGGGGGCGGTGTTATAATGTACGCAGAGGCAGGCCCAGAATCAGATCTGCAATGAGTCAGCACTTCTAATCATTCTCCTTAGCGTGCCTTGAGCTCTGATTTGTCACTGAGAGGGTGATAGCACCATAGTTTGTACTGCTTATCATACTCAGCGGGTACCCACGCATATGGTACCAATGTGCTTTGACGTTATGCGTTGCATTAAAGCTTTGGTGTGAGGTCATGTACGGCGTTCTGTATGCGAAAGGGGGCAATGTTTCTACTTAGTTTAAAACATGTATGTATTTAATGTACATACTGAGGGCAGACATTTGGGATAACTGAATTTTTTTAATACTTGTAATAATTATATATTACTTTTAAAAAGAATTACACAAATCGCGGTAGAACATCATGCGTACTTGTATTGAAAGAGCTGCGCAAGCGCATCATAAGCGTACGCAAAGCCATGTGACTTTAAAAGGAGAGATTTGATTGGACTTTTCCTATTGCGACTGTTAAAAGTTCCGTCTCATAATAAATATTCGACTTTGACTCTCTAAGAAGAAGCATTTGATCAGAGAATCTTATCAGATAGAAGGAAGATCACCATAATAAAAGCAATGGATCTTCCAGCAGTTCTTCAGAGGGAGATTTTATTCCTGAAGAACGTCCAAAGAAGAGGAAAGAAGCTCTAATTTGGAAGTTTTTCACTTTTCCAGAAGGTCAAAAAAAGGTTAATGCTCCAAAAGTAACATGTAAAAAATACTCCTTTGGCACAGCAAATATGGTGCGACACGTGAAGAACTTGCACCCAAAGAACTTTGCTCGAGCTGCAAGACGGAGGTTGCACAATCCCCTTGTGCCTCTTTTACACAGCTGCTCCGTCACTTTTGTGACACAGAGGTGGCGCAAAAGATGTGCCATGGTGTGTGCTATTAACAATGTGACGCATCTGGAGGGTGTATTACATTGTAAAGCGCTGCGCCAGAAGAGGCTTTCTTGTGCAGAATGGGGTGCAGCAAGGCATCCTAAAAGTGACTGAGTGAAATGCACTTTACATTTTTTAATGGCCTTCCCCAAACAGGCTGGTTGGTGCAATAACATTCCTCCTTGTCCGTGCGACAATTCAACAAAACAAAGCACCTTGCACCTTATTCTATTCTGTGCACTTTACGGGGATCCAAGGGCCTGGTTCCTTATTCCTTTTTTAAAAAAAGTTTGTCCTTGTAACTACCAGGAGGATTTTAATCTTTTAGTATCCTTATTGAATGAAGCAATTTGCACTGTAGTCATACATTTTATCAGGGATGCTTTCATAATAAGGAAACGGTATGAATCATAAACAAAACTGAAGTCTCCCATTTATATTTGTAGAATTTTAGAGTTCTGTATTCTAATAATTTTATGAGAAATTGTGGTTTATTTGAGTCAAATAACATTTTATTGTATTAACTTGACATTAAATATTTGTATATATTGTGTACGAATGTCTTACTTTTATGGTTTTTTAAACCAAATAAAGTTATTTGACTTACTGACTGAGTGAAATGTATAACAATTTATTCAGTGACTTTTGAGGTTATGCTGCGTCAAAACCTTACATATGCTTGAAGCAGGTGTAAGGATTGATACAGCATTGTGAGCATAGGGCCCCAAGAGAATTGCTGGAGCTGTGTTATACTTGCAACCGACGTCAAGCAATAATTCATTCAAAAATTACTTTGCAATTTAGTTTTGTTATTATTTTATAATAAGAATATGAAACATAATTTAAAAAATAAAATAAATATAAATATTTATTTCAAAAATATGAGAAATTAGCTTAAAAATAAAGACTTAATAATTAATACATTTATAAATTATCATTTACAAAACCTATGAAATGCACTGAAAAAAACCATAGGTTTCACACACGTTATAGTTAGGAATTAGCATTTAAAAAACCTTGCAAATTCATTGAAAAAAACATAGGTTTCACATGTTATAGTTAGCTGAACATTTCTCTCATACAAAAACTTTGAAATTCCTCCATTATAGTTAGCTCAGCTAACTATAACTTGCACGCCCGCAATGCACTGCTGATGACATCACATATTACATCACTCATAACATGGTCAGTGACATCACTCATGACATCACTGATGACATCTCAAATGACATCCCTGATGACATCACTGATGACATCATCCATGTGGCACACCTCCTCTTACTGTAATATAACCTTTGATACACACAATCAAAAATAGGAACTAAAATTTTCAAGAAAATGGAGATACCAATTCCAGTTAGAACAACCTATTGAGTAATCCCAAAATCTACATACACATCCACTCAGTCACCAACATTTCTATATAGTCACTCAAACATGTACTCACTCATCATATGTACTCATACACCTATATATCCTGTTATACACCAACACTCATCTATAGAGTTAGTTACACACATACTCACACATGCAAATAAACTATCAAATATCCATTTACTTGCATATACAGCTAATCACCCACCACTACACTAACTTCTACAGAATCGTAGACATACTTACTTTCTTAAACAATCACTTATAGAAACACATACTTATTTATACAGGAAGTCTTAGAATCTGTCGCTCTCAGATATACTCACTTATATACATCGATACTCACATATACTAGTTTAAAACATATGTAGTGACTCAAAAAGATACCATTGAGACAGTCATTCACTCACTAACACACCCATACACACACTCATCCACCCATACAGTCCTGCACACATGCTGTCTTCAAAACACATACAAACAGGGAGTCAGTCATTCATGCATCTGTAGGCTAAGTAATACTCCCCACCGAACAGTACAAACACTCATTTTGGTACTCAAAAAACCAACTACTAACCCATATACACACACATGTAGCTACTCACCAACCCATGCAGCCACTTACATACAAAGTGAGACACTGATACAGATATTTAAAGATTTAAAGATTACTCGCTAGTACACCTATTCACTAAGATATACTTAATAAGTCAGTTATACAATCAATTTTACAAAAAAAATCCATTTAGACACTTATTTACCCATTTATTCTTCCATCAACCTTTAGATATACATATATAAAAAAATATTTTTCAGAAAGACACACATTCACTGGATAATGGCATCAGTGATGTCATCAGGGATGTCATTTGAGATGTCATCAGTGATGAGTGATGTCACTGACCATGTCATGAGTGATGTTATATGTGACCTCATCAGCAGTGTATTGCAGGCGCGCAAGTTATAGTTAGCTGAGCTAACAATAACGGAGGAATTTCAAAGGTTTTGTATGAGAGAAATGTTCAGCTAACTATAACATGTGAAACCTATGGTTTTTTCAATGAATATATATATGGGTTTATACTTACCAGTTATAAAATGCAGAGTAGGCAGATTGATGAAGAAAATCCATATATTTAATATGAAGATACAGAGTCGAAGCACAGCACATCAGTTAACCATGAAGGTCTCCAGTATAACAGTTAAGTATGGAATCTGGAACTCAGGATGTAAGATGCAGGCACGCATCATACATTCCAGGCATCAGATCCATACAAAATAATACACATTGAAAACATAAAGAAAAAGATGACATGACAGAATGTAACACATCTTACCCCTAAACAAAAGAACATTAATCCAAATATCTGCTAGGAACTTTTCTTTGTCTATTGCAAACTTTAACTCTAGAAGCAACAGATAAATCATCTTGAACCAAATTCTGAGGACATTTTGTGAAATCAACATTTGGTCCCCATTGGCTATTACCAGAAACAGGAGTTGGAGAACTATGCACATTTTCAACATCACTACATCTTGCCACTCTACGAACATTCCACACTCTTCCATCCTGTGTGACCACACTACTTTTAAAAACTTTGACAACTTTGATGGGAGGGAAAAACTTAGAAAAACCCTTAACAAGAAAGCCAGGTTTTTTAATTCGCACCCATTCCCCCACCACAAAATCATTAACCTTGGTCTTCATTTTGGAATCAAACAAAGTTTTAATTTTCAGTTGTTTCCCTTCAACACGTTTGGCCACACACGCAAGATCCACAACAGAATTATTTTTGTCAAGTTTTCTAATCCACCAGGGACATATATCAGACGACGGCTCTCTTCCCTTAAGAAGCTTGAAGGGACTGACACCAGTAACAGAGTGAGGTGTAATGCGATATGTCCATAACCTCTTCCTCACCACATCCAACCACCCATCATCAGAAACATGCACACCATTGATACAATCCTTAAGAACACGATTAAAACGTTCTACTTGGCAGTTTTCCCTGGGTTCATACAAGGACGTAGTGTAATGCTTAACACCACAACCGCTAAGAAACCTCTAACATCAGCAGAAATAAGTTGAGCGCCATTGTCCGTAACACAGGTTTCAGGAAAACCTTCCCTCGCAAAAACTTCTTTAAGGAAAAGAAGGACAGACTGAGAAGAAGCAGTGCTAACAAATTTCACTTCAGGCCACTTCGAGTGGTAATCCACTAGGACCAAAGCATAACGAGCATTGTAAGGCAACTGTTTGAAAGGGCCAGATATGTCAAATACCACCTTCTGCCAAGGAAAATTGGGCCAACTCACAGGCTTGAGAGGAGCTGAAGTCAAATGAAGCATTTTGTCACTACTAATACAGTGCGAACAATCCCTTACAAGCCTATCCACCATCTTATCAACACCAGGCCACCAAAAGTTTTCTCTGATTAGACGTTTCATTGAAGACATGCCAATGTGACCCTGATGAGAGAGAAGCAAAATCTTCTTCTGCAAAGACTGAGGAGGGATTAACTTGCCAGCCTTAAACAGCAGACCACAAAACTCTTCAATCTCAGATGAAACTTGACAATATGGAGCCAATTCAGCTGAAATACCCTTATTGGCCGGCCAACCTTTCCTTACAAAATCAAAAACTTGTTGACAAACAACATCCTTATTTAATTTAACAAACCATTCTTCTTCACTTAAAGTAAGAAATTCCTCAGAAACACAATCACCAATAGAAGCCACGACATCAACCTCATCGTCCACGCTAGGAACATTTTCACAAGGAAACCTAGATAGAAAATCAGCCGTGACATTACTCTTACCAGGAACATAGACGATCTCAAAGTCGTACTCCTGAAGACGTGAAGACAAACGAGCTATACGCGCTGTAGAATTCCATCCACCACCAGGAGACAAAATCCTAACCAATGGTTTATGGTCCGTTCTTAGCACAAACCGATTACCCCACACATAATTCCTGAAATGCTCAACAGCCCAAATACAGCAAGAAGCTCCTGTTCAATAACAGAGTATCTTCTTTCCGTAGACGACAAAGTCCTTGAAGAAAAAGCAACACACCATTCATTCTTACCAGATGACTGACTCAAAACACCACCAATGCCATACAAACTAGCATTGACAGTAATAATGCATTTCTTATTAACACAGTAAGATTTTATTGTAGGTGCATTAACAATTTCCTCCTTAATTTGCTTAAAGGCCTGTTCCTGTTTTTCAGTCCAAATGAACTTAGCAGAATTCCGCGTTAACTCCCTAAGAGGCTCCATCTTACTAGCAAAATTCTGAATAAACTTGCAATAGTACTCACATAATCCCGCAAACAAGAGTAGTTTTTCCTTATTATCAGGAGCAGGAGCTTTCACAATAGCATCCACAAGGTTTTTTTTCGGGACAACACCTTCTCCTGAAAGAGAATGTCCTAAATACTCCACTGTTTTGCAAAAAAACTTGCACTTACTGGCTTTAATAGTCAAACCATACTTTTCCAACCTGGAACATACTTCATTCAGATGAATATCATGCTCTGACACATTTTTTGAAAAAACAAGTATGTCATCCTGGAAGCACTTGACGAAAACACCTGGATCCTTAAATATATGGTACATTGCCCTTTGAAAGACCTAAGCGGCCGACGCTAAACCAAATGGCATTCTTTTAAACTGAAACAATCCATGAGGGGTGATAAAAGCTGTGAATTGCTTAGAGTCTTCCGTGAGTTCGATCTGATGATATGCAGACCTGAGATCTAACGTGGAAAATACACACGCCCCATCCAACATACACAACATTTCATTGATGTTAGGTAACGGGTGACAGTCTGTGACCAAACACTTGTTCAGGGCTCTCAGGTCCACACACAACCTAATAGTTTTATCAGGTTTAAATGCCAAAACAATAGGCGAAACCCATTCAGAAGATTCTACTTCCTCAATGATATCCTAAGAAAAAGATGACATGACAGAATGTAACACCAGTAAAATAGATATAATGCGGTAAAGGCAAGCGAGGTAAAGGCATAGTAGTTGTAAAAGATAGTTGTTGTTAAAACATTAGTGGTTTAGACTAAGTAGTAGTTAAAGAGTAGTTGTTTAGACTGTAGTTGTTCAAGTGGTAGTTGTTCCATCATACAACCGACCCCCAGATCTAACACCACACGTTTCTTTTCAACGTGTATGTTTTTACAACAGATTCCATTACCACACATTGTTTATTTATTTAAAAACAATCATTTGTGAGGGGAGTCCCCCCACAACCCATAACTTACCTTAAATGCATGGTAAAGACATCCATTGTAAAAAGATACACGTTGTAAAAACATGCATGCATAAAAATGTGTGGTACAAAAACTTGTTGTAAAGGCTGTTTCTAGTTGGAGTGGAGTATATTGCTGCCTTTGTGGTGACCATTGTTTAGATCTATTCTTTCCTCTTCGCTTACTCCTAAAACTCTCCTTACTTGACACACATCCTGTGTCTGCAGAGGACCCATCGGAAGAGTTAAAATTCACTAGGTCACCCTGTTTCTCCATAGGGGTGTAGAACAGGACTGAATAGGGGTATTTCTTAATGTAAGAGAACCATTTGAGGTCTTTTTGGAAAGTTTGTGTTTTTGACTGCGTCAAATAGTCCTTATATTCCGTCATTTCTTTATTCACTTCATCAAGTTTTTTCTTAAATGACGTAAATGTGGGTTTAAAATCGTTCTCCGTGGCCTGGCTCTCCATTACTGTGGCGTCTGACAGCCGCTTGGCTGTTTTTATAATTAGAATTGCCCAGTCCCTGGTGCAATGCCATTCTATATGTACCCAGTTCCTTCTAAAACAAGCCTCCTCTAAGTGCATTACTCACTATCAAACCTCTTTGGGCTGTGTTAGATCTCAAATATTCCATCAGTATTACATCATTCAATATGATACTAACTCAATTCTGTTTCTTTCCAGAGTATCCCAATCTTTTGCTTTTGAATTGTCTGAGCTATGTTAATGTCTAAAAGAAGAGTTGGGCCAGACAAAATCTGGTTCACATCATCTTCTGCAAAGGTCAAGCCTTAGAATTCTCTCATGAGGGGGAGGAGCTTTAATTCCCTTTTACTGTAATACACCAAATTTATGGATAGTGCATTGCCTAAATACTCTACATCTTTTTCTGTTCTGTTCGCCTTGGCATCCTATGCTCCAACGCCCTCAGCTGATCCCCAAGCATTCTGAGCTACTCTCCACATCTGACAACTTGTGCTGCACCCACTGGCACCCTTCTATGCTCACTCTGCGGTGTTACCCACCCTGTCCTGGTCCTCCAGCCTTTTACTCTAAACAAAAGAGAGAGTGAGAAGAGATAGGAAAGCCTATCCTTTTTTACCTTATTTCAGTCCAACGAAAAGATCAAGCTTGTTACCATGCCATTCAAGTGACATTCATGTTACTTAACTGACGTCTCAGAAAAACATTCTTTTTAAAAAATATCACGTGTTCACGTCAGCATGCCCGCTACACCACACACAGAACCTAAAGTGTTAGAAATGGGAATTTCTGGTTGGCTGAGGCTTGCGCCAAAGCCAGACAGAAACCACCACTTTAGTCAGGGCAAGGAAGTTACCCGCCAAGATAACCCCTGCTCACCCCCTTGGTAGCTTGGCACGAGCAGTCAGGCTTATCTCAGAGGCGTTGTGTAAAGCGATTGCGTGGGCACCCAGCAACAACAATTCAGAAAAGGGGGTGGTGATGAACAGAGTGTCTTTTAATAGATGTTGTCTAGATTAACTTGCACGTAACATTTACCAGCGCTACCACCATATACCCAGCTGACATCTTGGGTGGGAGGTAGACACTTGTGGCGCCGCCATTTGCCGAGCGCTCTAGTGCTCAGGCCGGCGCACGAGGGGTGCATAAAAGAGAGCTTTCCAGGTCGGGATCGCCCTTGGAAGAGCCGATTACATCACGCTAGGCATCAGAGGCACTTGTGTTCAATAGTGCTCGAATTTATGCTGTGTTTAAGCAATTTTTTAAATTTCCCGTTTTTTCACCTATCTTTTTAAAACTCACTCGAAATCCACTGTAATTCCATGCTTTTAATAGATGTTGTCTAGATTAACTTGCACGTAACATTTACCAGCGCTACCACCATATACCCAGCTGACATCTTGGGTGGGAGGTAGACACTTGTGGCGCCGCCATTTGCCGAGCGCTCTAGTGCTCAGGCCGGCGCACGAGGGGTGCATAAAAAGCTGCCATGAACACGCGCAGCGGTAACGCGCAGCGGGAGCGCCGTAGTAGAGCCGGAGTCGAGCCAGAGTCCGGCCCGTCTGCGCCCGTCCGCGCCTCGGACGGGCTAACGGCGAGGTATGCTGTTCCAACAGCCACACGTTAGATTTACACAAGACAGGAGCTACTTTCCCTACAAAATGCGCCTGTATGTGATAGACATAAACTAGATCCTTCTGTGTGGTCTGGCCCTGCCATCTGTCAGCACTGTGGTAATACTTTCACCTGGATACAAACTTCTGATATGACTCCTAGAGTGAAACTCCTATCCGGAGGCCTAATAAACGCTAGATCAATGCCTAAACATGCTCAGGATATATATGATCTTATACTTGAGGAAAAATTAGACCTACTATGCATTACTGAGACATGGCTGAAACTAGGCTGCACCCCAGATGTGGTACAAGCTCTGCCTCCGGGTTATACCATTCTTAGGAAAGATAGAGGAGAAGATAAACGGGGAGGGGGAGTGGCTGTCATCTACAGGGACACTCTTTCATGCTCAGTGTTAGAGCTACAGGATCTTAAAGAAGCTGAAGGAATGGGTTTTTGCATAAAAATTAATGACACCTTCACTTTTGCTGGTGCAGTAATTTATAGACCACCAGGATCTTGTAAAGCTTTCTTAGAAACAATAGGAGGAGCACTCAGTCCTTTGGTACTAAAGTACTCTAACTTCACGGTCATGGGGGATGTAAATATTCACTTAGAAAATAGATCAGATAACGCTGCTGTATCATTTAGGGAGACCATGGAAGTTCTTGGCTTAGTGATCAATGGTAACCAGTCCACTCACGATGCAGGACACATGCTTGACTGTATCGCGACTAACATAAGTACCTTAAGATGTGAACAACCTAAACCTCAGGTATGGACAGATCACGCGCTTATACCGTTCACTCTAACGCTTGAACATAACAAGAAATGTAAAAATCATAATCAACAATTTCAGTCCACCCATGAAGAATGGAAGGAACTAATAGCACACCCAGACCTCACTAGATGGGCAATGGAATGTAGACCTAATAAGATAGGATCTCGGAATACGGACCCTAATACGTTCAAGGAATGGATGAACGTACTAAAAAGAATGGGGGGGCAGGGAAACATGAGGAAGACCAAAGGCAAAAAAAAGAAGCAGTCAGCCCCATGGTTTAACCAAGACCTTAAAACAAGACAAGGAGAACTACGCAGAGCAGAGCGCAGATGGCGTAAGAACTACTGCATGCTAGAACGCACTAAATATAACGCTACCAGGAAAAAATACCATGAACATATTAAGTTGGCAAAAAAAAACTATTACTGTAAGGCAGTCGAGGCTGCAAATAATAAACAGAAAACCATCTTCAACATCGTTAGGGGTTTTAATAAACCTGACTTCCTAACACAAGAAATCCCGCCCTCAGAGACTCTGTGCGAGGCCATTGCCGACTACTTTGAAGCTAAAGTACAAGGCCTGACCAGGGACTTCGTAATCCCTAGCCAGACTAGTGATGAAGCTAATGGAAAGAAGAGACTGGTAGAGAAACAATTGACGAGCTTCCAACCTGTCAGCTTAGAGGAATCTCGACAGACTATTCTCCGCACCAAATCGGGTTCTCCATTTGATCCCTGCCCTATTAAACTTCTGCACCTTATTGTGGAGGTCGCTAACCCTGTCATTAATGACATTGTAAACAGCTCCCTGGCCACAGCCAATGTCCCCTCAGAGTGGAAAATAGCGGCAGTGAGACCCCTTCAAAAGAAACAGCTCCCTGACCCTTCCACATTATCTAATTTGCGTCCCATTTCTTTACTTCCTGCTCTTTGCAAAATCACTGAATCCATGGTCAATCAACAACTGACCAGATTCTTAGAAGAGAGTGAAGCATGGCATCCTAACCAGGCAGGTTTCAGAGCACAGCATTCAACGGAGTCTGCTCTTTTGTATACTGCAGATACCATCCGCACAGCCCTAGACCAAGGGAAGAAGGCCGTCCTGATTTTACTAGACCTATCGGCGGCCTTCGATACGGTCTCACATATCATTCTGATAGACCGTCTGAAATCCTTTGGCATCACTGGCGTGGCGCTTGAATGGCTCAAGAACTTCCTGAGTGGAAGGAGACAAGTAGTGACGTTAGGAGAATTTCAATCTAGGGAGAGAAGACTCACAACAGGAGTACCTCAGGGCTCTAGTCTTAGCCCGACACTGTTTAATGTCTACACCGCACCCCTAATTAGCTTGATTGCTTCGTTTGGCATAGAAGCCATAGCCTATGCCGACGACACGCAATTGATCCTGACCATGGACAAAGACAACCAAGACTGGGAAGAGAAGCTCAAAGGCTGCCTTACGGCGACCTTTGATTGGATGCGAACTAATCATTTGAAATGTAACACCGGGAAGACGGAGATAATACCGATGGGCTCAAACAACGAATTCATACCCAGACTGTGGTGGCCTGAGAAAGCAGAAATTCCACCTAATACTGCCACCACGGCCCGCAACCTGGGAGTGACTTTTGATAGTAATCTGTCCTTTAAACAGCAAGCACTGAAGGTGGCAGGTACGTGCTTTGGTGTTATAAAGAGTCTGAGAAAGTTCTTCGATCTCCTTCCCTTGGAAGCCAGGAAAACAGTGGTGGTCGCACTGGTTACATCTCACCTAGATTACTGTAACGGACTATATGCAGGCACCAATAAGGAGGTCACCCACAGGCTCCAAATGGTCCAGAATTCGCCGGCTAAACTCATATTAAAGTGGCCCAGAAGATCATCAGCGACAGAAGCCCTTAAAACTCTACACTGGCTACCTATCATTAAAAGAATTCTATTCAAAATATTGCTCATCACCTTCAGAGCATTTCATCAACGTGGACCACTGTATCTGCGGAAAAAATTCACCAGATATCACCCAACTCGAATTCTCCGCTCGTCCAATGCCAATCTTCTGGCAGTTCAACCATTCAGGCTCAAGACTCGTGGAGGCAAGTCCTTTGCGATATTAGGTGCAAAAGCATGGAACACCCTCCCTCCCCGCATAAGAGCGCTGGACAAAGAAACTGAATTCAGGAAGCAACTAAAAACCTGGATCTTCACTCTTCCAGACACTATTGCCAGATCCCTAGTGTAAGATTTCTATCTTATCAGCTACACAAGTGGGCGCCAAGATGCTCTTTGGAGCGATAGTTGCGCGGTACAAAAAAAAAAACAAAAAAAAACAAAGAAATTAAGCAGACCACTCTTACCCAGTCCAAAGATCAGGGCTTGATCCATCACCGTTATTTATCTCACTGCCCCCTCCCAGCTCAGAACCTGGCTATATGCAAATCAGTCTGTCCCTGGCCCAGTGCATCATGGGAACAGGGCAGACTAAACTACCAAGCCAATTCTTCACCAGAAAGGAGACAAGCTACCGGGGACCGGTTTCTGGCATTTCAGCCGTCTTCGGCCCGGCTTGCTTGAATCCTGATGGAGCAGTGAGAAAGGGACTCATGTCTGAGTATACCCTGCCACACCTATAGTGGCCAAAAACGATTCAGAAAAGGGGGTGGTGATGAACAGAGTGTCTGAATTAAGCAGACCACTCTTACCCAGTCCAAAGATCAGGGCAACAACACCCATGGCCCACCACAAAGGAAACTCCACACAAGGGTATATATAAAAAATAGTCTTTGTATTATACCACAAACGTTAGATAATAAACATATACTTTACAAGGTGTCATGGGCACGGGCAGAATGTAGAGGGGATTATTTACATGGGACAGGGCCACCTGGACCGCTGTCAGGAGTAACCACTTTTAGAACTAGCACGTAGAATATCATAACTGTAGTACCAAAATTAGAACATGTAGCACACAACCAGTACTCACTGGTAACAGGTAAACACCATCTACGTAATCCTAAAACACCTTAGGTAAATATCACGCAGGGCATCATGACCTCACTAGCATCACTCTTCTAGGGCAAACAACCTCCTAGGCATTAAAAATACATTGTTAGTGGCAAGGGTAAAAGCATTGCATCAATCACATATAGCAGGTACACTATCTGCGCCCAAGCATTATAAAACTCGGGGGCTCACACGCCCTCTGTCCAGCAAAGTCAGGGCAGGCTGCGTAGGGAGCCAAAGGAGAACTGCTCAAGAGTTCTCAACCTAAACGTAGCAGCTGCCCACTAAGTGCTGGACAGCTGTAGAACCAATGGGGCCGAATACATGTGGGGGCCTGGTGGGCTCGAGGCCTGAACAACTGGGCCCTCAGTAGCCTCGTGGGCTCTCAGCAAAATGCCACCACAATGGGGGAGCGGCCCTCTGCCAACTGGGGCTGCTCTACCCTCTCGTGTGAGTCCCTCCCGGGGGACTCAGACTTACAAATGCCCCCTGAGACTCTCAGGCTCAAAGAAAGAATGCCCCTGATCGTGGTGAGTCCCTCTCGGGGGGCTTAAATTTACAAAATGCCCAAGAGCATCTCATGGGGTCTGAATACAAAAATGCGGGCTTAAGGACACGTGGGAGCCTCTGGGGCGCTTTAACAAATATGCCCCGTGATGTAGGAGTCCCTCTCGGGGGACTCGATACCCAATTATGGCCCACGACGAAGGTAGCACTTCAGCAGGAGGGGGCGGGTACCGGCAAAGTGCCCCGACGCCCCTTTGAACACTACTGACACCTGGAGCCTCTCAGGGCTCTCAATACTAATGACCAGACAACGGTGGAGTCCCTCTCGGGGGACTCGGACTGCAACTAAGGCATCACTACCATCGGAGCGGCCCGCTGTCAACCGGGCCGCTCTAAGTAAAAAGAAACTGCCCCGCACTCACCGGGACCTCGCTGGTTCTGCGGGGCGGGAAACACTGCCGTTCTCCTTCAAGCAGTGCGGGTCTCTTCTTCAGCACCGGAGCCCCGCCTGCGCCTCCAGCCGCTCTCTTCTTGCTTCGGGGCTAAACTCTTGGATGGAGGATCCCGGGCGGCAACACCACTCTGGCGGCCGGACTCCGTCCTCTTGGTCTCGCCGGCTCTTCTCCTTCCTCCACCGGAGCGTGGAGTGGGCTCCCGTCGACTTCTGGTTTGGCCTGCAGCACTTCTGGGTCACCGCGGGCGGCGCCGCGGCCCTTCCCGGCACTCACAGGCGGCACTTCGGCAAGAGGAGTGGTAGACTCCCTCTTTTAATTTAAATGGACAGCGGGGTGAGCACCTGATAAATGAATAATAAATAACACGGGGGGCTCCGTGAAGCAGCAATCTTCCGGGGAAAATGCTGGGTGGTCACCGGCTGCGAACAGAAAGCGTTCCCAAGCTCTAGTGGCAAAATAAAGCGCTCCCAAGCGCTAGTGGCAAAATAAAGCGCTCCCAAGCGCTAGAGGGAAACTCAGCCACAAGTCCAGGCAAAGTCCTTCAGGAAGGTGGGCAGGGGAGGCAAGGCTGGGCCCAGGGGCCAGCTCACTGGGCCCTCAAGGCATGGAGGCAGTTCTAGTGGTGGTCCTCCTGGGGCCCAGCAGCAGCAGGCCCCCCTCTTCAGATCAGGAACAAGAGAACCTTTTGCCAGGGGACACAGCCCCTTTTTATACAATAAATCCTTTGTCTGTGTGCAGGGTGGGGGAGAAACCAGTCGCAGCTGGTTTTTCTAGCACTCTTGATGTGCTCTGCCCCTCTCACTATTCACTAATTAAGCTAGGGTCATCAGTCACACTTCAGGGGGCGGAGCCAGCATTGTGTGGGGAACCCCCAGCCCTATTCAGGTCCCAGGGGCACCCCTCCCTCACATCAGCATGCTAATCTCTTCACTCACCACTGGGGCAGACCCATCCTGACTCCTGGAGCCAGGCTCACCAGCCAGCTCCAGCCAATCACACGCCAGACACAAATTACACAAACATGCCAACTTTTAGAAGTGACACTTCCACACTAGACACAATCACGCCGCATACATCATTGCACAGCATTTAATTACATGAGTCCACACATACCAAACTCGAGCTTGCACTCCCCACACATCAGGAACTAACATGGACACATACATTCCCCATGCATTCCTATGGGAGGGCAGACCAACCTCACTACACACTCGCACTTTACCCTGGGACACTGTGGTAAAGTGCTCAGAGACCAAAAATCACTATCACTAGGTCACCTTAATAAGCAAAAAGTTCAGGGGTGAACCCGTCAGAAGGGCCAAGTCCAACACAACCCCCTTCCAACCAAAACGCAGGGTAGACCAATCACCACCGTGATGGGCTATCCTGCTTTGGGTGATAGATCACGGACGCGGGCCCGCCACTGCCGGGACACCCTCCTGTTCTATGCCACAGTGAACCCATGGGATTTCTTCTAAAACCACTGTCTGGAACAACTGGGCTACCCCACTGGTAGTCCCAAGCTGTCCGCGGCCAGGACCAGGCCCTTGCCCACCCAGGTGCCACTGGTCCTTGCCTATTCGCAGAGTGGGGGGTAGTAACCCCTGGTACAAAGTAGCCACTCTCCACTCTTCCTGTCTGTAGGAAAGAGCTAGATTGCCAATGGTTCTCCAGCCTAGGGTGTACACCCTCAAGCGGACCAGGAGTCACAGGGAAGGCTCTCCCCCCCTTCCTCTTCTTCTAGGGTTCCTCCACCTGCTGCGAGGGGTATCCTTAGAACACCATACTCCCAACCTAGGGTTTAACCCCTCAGGTTGCACCGGGGTCAGAGGCGGGCTCTCCCACCCTCTGCACCCCCTTGCAGAGTTCTGCACCCTCCCAACTGGAGTGGTACCCCTGGAAGATGAACCGGTCAGGACGCTGGTTACAGACGTCCTACCCTTCAGGTCAGGCAGATCCGGAACTTGGCATCCCAACCTCTGGTCTAAAACCTTTTGTGGAATAATTGCCTTCCACTCCAGGACTTCTGGGGACTTACACACCATCCCCCTGAGGCTAACACATGTCTCATGTGGTGTGTGACTGTCTGTCTGGCGCAGATTTCCCGTCTCCTGTCCACCTGACAGTGCAGGGAGATCCCCCAGAACAGAAGTGGTGTCACCATGGCCACTCCAATGGAACGTAGCCCAACTTGCTAGTCCCTGACCTACTGGTTCTCCCACTGGGGAACACATCCCCCATTCACTCCTTACTTCGGACTTCTGTGCCATCCCTACTGGAGTGGCACTGCCGGACACTAGAACCACTGGAGCACTGTTTACAGATACTCCAGGTTCTCTAGACACTAGGAGATCCCCCTCAAGGGGTCTAACGGGACAGCCTAGGTCCCCAACCGGGTGTTCCCTCAAGAAACCATCCAGGTTCTGAGACTGGGTTTCGGGCACCTAGGAACACTCAGTCCCACACTCACTCCTACTTCACTGAGACAAGACCTGAGCCCCTACACTCCTCTCGCTACACTAGGACCTAGCTGGGCTACTCTGAGCCTAGTCCACTACGCTGGGCTGGAAGATACCTGAACCACTACTTTCAGGTTCACTCACCAATGTCGTGTCAGAACCTCTGGCACTTTCCCAGCGGTCTGCTTCCTCTGCAAGCTTCCAAGGACTAGCAAACCCACACTCCAACAGATGTTGGTGCAACTCAGTGAGACAACAACTGAGCAGCTGCTCTTTGATAACCAGATCAAACAGTCCTTCCAAATCCTCTACCGCGGGAACCGCCGCCCAATCAGCCAGTGCATCATGACAATCATCCGCAAAATCCCCCCAATCCTGGTAAGACAGCTTCTTGATGTCCATGAACTTCAACCTGTACTTCTCCTCTCGGGAACAAGGTACCATTCTTTGGGGATTGTGAATGGGACTTCCTGCACTGAACTCTATATTGCTGCCACCACTGGATTCAACCCTCCCTGGGGAATCCAGAAAACTATAACTGCGCTCAGGGGATAACCTACCCTCTAGGGATAACTTCTCCCTGGCCAAGGCCCCCTCAGCCTCTGCAATCCTCTCCTGCACACCCAGCTGCACTATCTCCTTGGCATGCTCTAACCTGAGCTTCTCCAAAGCCAGCTGGTGCTCCCTCTCTGACCTCCTATCTACCCACTCCTCTGGGGACAGGGACCGGGAAAGGGATGAGGCGCTGCCTCCTACACTGAACCCAGCAAGGGACTCCCTATCTATGGGGTCCTCACTATCTGCTGGTGCCCATTTACTGTCATCTTCATCCTCCTCTTCAGACTCTTCAGGGCTCCCCTCAGACCCACCACCCTCATGGCGTGCAGCCCGGGCCCTATCTTCCTCACTGCGCTCACGTTCCCATTCATCCTTCTGCCAAAAGATCAGGTTGTCCCTCAATTTGGATGGGGTGTCTGACTCATTCACTGCTATGTCTCTTTCTTCACAAAACTCCACCAACTCACACTTACTGTATCTCAACAGCCCACAGAAGTTAAAAGCAGACTCCATCTTGGCAGGATGCTCGGGGACATGTGCAACACAGGGGACCTAACACTCTGAACAGAGCAAGAGTACACAATCTGAAAATGACACTCTCAGGAGAGGGAATAATAGAACTTAAAAAAAACAATAATCCCCAACATGTAATTATCTAAAAGTGCAGAGTTTTATGGTGCAGCCAGTTACCGTTGCGGTACAGTGCAAACGCAAGTCCTATCCCACCGCTGCAACCAATGTTAGAAATGGGAATTTCTGGTTGGCTGAGGCTTGCGCCAAAGCCAGGCAGAAACCACCACTCTAGTCAGGGCAAGGAAGTTACCCGCCAAGATAACCCCTGCTCACCCCCTTGGTAGCTTGGCACGAGCAGTCAGGCTTATCTCAGAGGCGATGTGTAAAGCGTTTGCGCTTGCACCCAGCGACAACACCCAAGGCCCACCGCAAAGGAAACTCCACACAAGGGTATACATAAAAAGTAGTCTTTGTATTATACCATAAACATTAGATAATAAACATATACTTTACAAGGTGCCATGGGCACGGGCAGAATGTAGAGGGGATTATTTACATGGGACAGGGCTGATGGAGCAAGGATTCGCACGTAAAGCGACTTGCTCACATTCAAGAACCTCGTTTAATCTATAATGTCATTATTCAACATGTTTTGTCATTAATATTGCACTTTCACACTACACGCGGGTGTCCCAGAGATGCTTGCCTATGTGTCTAATAATCCTAATGAGGCTTGCATACTACAGAATCGCTGCTTTGCAGAAATCTAGTCTGCGCATGCGTCGGTCATACCCATGTGATGTGACGCACTCGCAATTCTGAAGGGATTTTTCGCTCATGCGCATTACTGCTAATATGGCCGCTTTGTCTTTAATATGCTCTCCGCTTGCTACTGCCGCTTTTGCCCAGCTGTCTATTTCTACGTAATCTTTAATGCTATAGATATTATAAAGTAAGGGGTGCAGTGTAGCTATTCATGGTGTACAGTGTATTCATTTGTTCTGTGTTTCTAATTTGTTTTTGCTTACTTTTCATGTACCGCGTATCTGTGGGCCTGGGAGTGGGGAGCCGCTCCATCTTTGAAACCCATGTCACCCTAATCACGTGATGAGGGAAAACCCGAACTGCGCAGAAGTAAAACCAAGCCAGCTGGCTTCTGAAGCTGAGATGCGCCTGGGAAAGTCACCCTTGCACCAGGAGAAGATTTCGGCTGTACCTAACTACGATACAATTGTATATACTTTATGTGTGTCCTATTGTTTTACACCTTCCACAATGCCATGGGAACAGGAATGTAAGGGGTGGGTATGAAAATTAAATATTCATGGTGGGAACCCAGAATTTTAGGTGGTGACAATGACCTAACCACCTCTCCTAACCAATCCAATGTTGGGGATCCTGTCACTTGCAACATTTGTGGGTGGTCTACGGACCCAAAATTAGTATAACTAGCCTAGTTTTAGCTAGAGAAATTGTCCGGCTTGTCCGAGTAGCTGACCTGTCACCGACCCTACAAGCTCTGTAGGTGATTGATACAGAGAGCTGCGGAGCACTCTGTCCGTAATTTCCACAAACTCCAAAGGGTGGAATAGTCTTAAGTGCTGGTGAAGCACTTTGCTGGGAGATTCGAAAACCCAATCGGGGTTATTGGCGGATTCCGTGCAGTGAGGGAGTAGCGCAGGCGTTGCATCCGAAGCTGCAGGTGTTGGTCGTGCCCTTTGATGAGCCCAGTCCTGATCCAAATCCTGAGGGGTATCCTGTCCTGACTGTCCATGAGCTGTACCTGCTCGCCTACTGGCATCCTAAGTCCTTTAGGGTCCTGTCCTCGCCTTTTCCCAAACTGACCCGTGGCCAGGGTTAGTCCTCATTCCTGTCTTAGGTAAATATATATAGTGGGTGACCGTCTATCTATCTTCTTTTCTTCCCTCTTTTTAATAAAGCATTCTTGCCCGTATTATTTCCTCTGCCTTTTCCAAAATTTACATGCTATTGTTTATTAGTTATGTTCCATTTTTCCCTTACCTGTAGGAAATTATTGAAACGGTTTACATAATTAGTGTGATCTAGTAATACTTGTGTTTTGCATCTATGCTTAAATTAGCAGTTAGACTAAGATCAGTTTGAATCACTTGTAGAAATTTTGCAATCCACTGTCTAGAATGTTTTAACTCACCAGCCTTAGTATAAGCCTGAAAACTGAATAACATGTTCCCTGTTACCCTTACCCTGTAGTTTTCTCTCGCACTCAATGGTACTTTCGCTTATTCATAGTTACATTATAGTTATAATCCTGACTATTGATATTCTAATCTGTATCAATTTTATTCTTATGGCATTTGGATTTTTTAAAACTTACTATATAAAGTCTTTAAACCCCTTTAGGTTTCTGTGGTTATTACAAAGGTATCAAATGTTATTAAATGTATAAAGTATTTTTGTTAGTCTTATCACCTACCCACTAATAGCTCCTGATCTGTCGGAAATATATGTACCTGTGTCAAGGTAGTAAGTCAGGTACTTTGGTAATAGTGGTAAGAAAACACATAGAATTACTGATGGTGTCGTGTAAACTCGCCAGATTCACAAAAATACTTTCATGAACACGTCATGGGCCCAAGTGCATGAAATCTGGTGAAATAAGGAGTTGGGCGACCTGCGCGCTCTATCGGTAATTTTCTGGTAGCAGAGCTATGGTTAGGACTAGTTAAGATAGGTGGATAAGATAGTTTTGATGAACTGTGAAAAATAAAATGTGCTGCTAAAATTTATTGCTGCTAAAATAAGTTTATTGCATTTAAATGTTATAAAAGGTTTGAAATAAGATTTATGAATTGCTGCTATATTATTGCATGTAATTAACATAATTGTCCGTGTTTGTTTTATGTTGTGGGAATCCCAGGGCAAATAGAATAGCGGGTGGTGAATAGAATCCATTTGGCTTTGAGGTCACTGGCTGGGAGGGAGATTAGTGCATGGTTAGGCAGAACTGGAAGCACTAATTAGGATGTTTCTGAATGAATTATTGAATAAATGAGTCCACTGTTGAAACTCCGGTGTGATATCACCTAGTAAGGGTCACATGCGGAAGGAGTAATATGTTCTTCGGAGCTTGAGTGATAAGCAAAGGAGTCCGCTGGTGAAAGTTTGACTTAGTATATATCCCGGAAAGAAGTGGATGAGTCAAAGAAGTAGCAGGTTCTCTAATGCTCGTGTGAAGGGATAGGCAGAAGGTTCTATCCGTAGTGAATGAAAAGTAGACAGAAGTGGTTTACTTGTAGTGAGAGAAAAACTTTCTTTCTTTTTAAAACCCTCGAGCACAGTGGCGAATGTTATACGTTGTTAACTAAATTAAGCACTTGCACTTTAAGAAAAGTTCAAAGTTTCCGTTACCTTGTGAAGGAGGGAGTCGGTCGCAAGGCTGCACTGACGTCACTGCGTGCCGCGCTGGTATTGGTTGAGACAGCGGGTGTGTAGCGAAGTTGGAATTGTAACGGAGGGGTGAGTGCCGAAGTGTGAGACCACGTGTTGCGAAAAGGCCGCGCACCCATTGGTCAAGAGTATTTGCAGCCTCTGTGTTGATTGGTTGCTGTGAATTAAAAGACGCCCTAGCATTGGAAGCACTTTAGTAAACAAAATTAATCAATCCGAGCTTGAAGATAGTTTGGAGAGGTGTATGTGGTATCCCGAATTCTTACCTAATCCGAAAAATCTAGGTTTTCATAAGGAGCAGTTGCTAAGAGGTAGACCTTAAAATATGTACGGAGGCAGGAGAAAATTGACAATTGCTGAAAAGATTAAGAATTATTTTAAAAAAGACAAACCCATTAGAACTAGAGAAGGTGTAATCATTCCACCACCTAATACTACTGCATCATTTATGATGTTTGACAAAGGGTATCATACCTGTGTATGGTTGGAGAATTGGGTGAAGTATACTGAAGATGACAGAGTCTTAGCATTTCCCCTCGATGGTACCTTTAATGTTAGAATCCTGTTTAACTTGAGGACCCGAATGAATGAACTTCACCCCAGACCCAGATTAACGCAATATGAAGCTTTAGAGGAATGGGAGATTGAGGCTCGAGAGCGAGACAGACCCCGGATGGATAAGGGGGTGAGCAAATGGTACCCAAAACTGCAGCTGGAAACAAAGGAGAAAAAAATGAAGCAGTGAAGACAGAATATGATGGTTGAGGGACTATTTCCGATGTTCGGGGTAACTGAACAAGGGGGAGGAAAAAGGGCAGAGAAAACCCGACATTTAATGGCTATGGGGGATTCGGAGGATGAATACCTGGAGGATTTATTAATGAAGAATCCACCTCCTTATGCAGAAGAGTCTGGGCCCCTAAGCTCGAAAAATCAATTTTTCCGACATCCTAGAAGTTGAAGGGCCAGTGAGACAGATGTAGCTGGTACTGGTAGCAAACCCAGTGATAGTGACGGATTTTGTAGACCTGGCACTGCAATTCCAAATTATCGACCCTTTGGTGATGACAGACCAAGTTTGGCAATCCCAACTGCCCCGAGTATATACCCTCCATTAGTACCCCAAGTAATGCATGACAACTCTATGGAACGGGTTTTACATGAACGAGAAAAGGAAGCATTGATAAAACAGCTAAATGAACTTATTCAGACTATAGCGCAAATAAATCCCAGTCCTGAAGCATTGACAATTCCTGTTACAATTGGTCCAGTTGTTCCCCTTTATGGGGATAGACAGGCTAGTCCAAGAACTCCTATTATTACGCCTATTGTAGCACCGTCTAGAAAAGAGCCGCTCATAGTTGATGATCAGGCAAGCAAATGTGAGTCTGTGATTTCCTGATGGATCTGCCCATAAGGGAGCCTGGAACCAGTGAACCATGGTCGGGAAACCAGACTAAGGCAAAGGAAGTCCTGATAGAAACAGCTTCAGGTATCCGGAGTGCCACTGTAGTGACTCCGGAAGAAATAGAACAATGGTCCCGAGAGATGGAAAAAGAAACCCCTCAGCCGAAACCATTAGATATATACAAGCTAAGAGTAGAGCTGGAGGAACTGATGGCTGGCAATGTGGGATTAGACAGGTTAAATACCTTTGATGAAGAAGAATAGCTGTTCCTATGCAAAAGCCTTACCCGGAACACTAGAGTGTTCCATGAAAAATTAATGGATACAGCCGCAAATATGGGAATAGATGTTAGTGGATCCAAGGTACTACAGAAACCCTACAGAGCAGAATTTTCAGACAAAGATTTAGAAAACATGAATGTGTCAGGGAAGAAGATACAGATAAAAGAATTGCTGAACATAATGCAAAAATGGGGAGATCTAGACAAATGGAAAGCCAGGTGGGCAAAGAAAAAGGAAGACAGTAAGGCCAAACCAAAGACTTCTGAATATGTTCTAAAAGAAGTGGGCAAGGCAGAAAATCTGTATCCCATGAGAGAAGTACCAGGTGGGAAATATGTACATGTCCCATGGTCCCGACGGGATATTGTGTTTAGAGAGAAACCGGTAGAGTGGTATAGGCAGGTTGAGCGATTCGTGAAGGTTCAGAAATGTCTCCTGAAGGACCTGGATGGGTTCTTTGACATTGTAGTTCCTGTAGACTTATGGACAGAATGCAAAATTGTAGTTGATTGGCCCAGTGAAGAATATGAGAGAGACTCCAGAACCGGAGCTCCTTCGCCAGATGTAATGAGGAAGTATGATAAAGTCATACAATACCTAAAGGAGAAAGTGCCAGCAAAGGAAACCGATTTGACCCGAATAGATAGAACTACCCAAAACCGTGATGAAACAGTGCACTCCTATTATGAACGATTACTACAGGTATTCAAAACCTACAGTGGAATCGATAATATTGAAATGAAGGATATGACCCATTTCATTTATCGATTCATGCTGGGTTTGAGACCTGAAATATCCCAGTGGATCAGAGATAATAAAATCTGTTGGCAGGGCAAACCCATAGATGAGGTCCTTAAGTACGCTAAGTACTGTGAGGATGAGTTGGAGAACAAAAGAAAAGGCCTGAAGGAGAAAGTGATGTGGGCACAAGTCAAATTGGCTGAACAACAAGAAAAACAGTTAAGTAAAATGAATAATAATACTCAAAACACTACCTCTGGGGGAGGGGGGAAGCCTCGGGTAAAGATGAGTAAAGAAGAGGCCAAAAAAGAAATTTCCCTGCCACGGGTGCGGTCAGATAGGGCACTGGAGAGACGAGTGTCCACATTTGCAGGCTGGTAATGCCCCCATAAATGGTTTAAATCCACAGGTGCAGAAAGAGGGGCCATAAAAGAACCAGCAACAGGTAAAACAGCATCCGTTGCCTCGAGCTCCTAGACCTAACTATAAGAATCAGGCTCAGCAAAATGAGGGGGTCGAGGTATGGGAAGGAGGAGATGAAAGAAATGCAGCAACTTCGCAATTCCTGTTAAATGATACATTCCTCTGTGATGAACCATACTGACGGGGCCTGAGGGGGGAGGACGAGGAGTGCGTGCTTGGCGCCTCCTTACCGGTAGACCACACAGGGCCATACATTGTTATGGTATGTTATGTTATTTTATTTATATTTTTATAGCGCACAGCTGCCCCAGCAAAGGGGCGTCCTGGCGCTTTGACAGACACTATAACATAACACACAAAAAAAGAAAAAAGGCAACTATTCAGACACGGGAAACAGGAAAGTTTTAATCGCCTGCCTGAAGGCGAGCAAGTCATCAAGGGCTCGGATGTGAACCGGGAGCGAGTTCCATAAACCTGCCGCAAGCACCCTAAAGGAGCGGCCACCCATTCTGCTCAGTTTAAAACGGGGGCAGACAGCCAGGTGGAGCGCCTCCGATCTCAAGGATCTCACAGGAATATAGGGAGTGAGTAGGTTGGCAAGTGCCGGCGGCGAAGAAGATTTCAAAATTTTAAAGGCCAGACACAGGGCTTTGAACTTAATTCGCTGTCTGACCGGTAGCCAATGTAAGGCCTTGATAGTACCAGACACTGAGCAATGTCTGGGGAGGCCCACAATGGCCCGTGCCGCGGCGTTTTGCACCCTTTGAAGCCTAGAGGCCTCCGCTTGATTCACCCCTAACATCAGCGAGCTGCCGTAGTCCAGCCGAGATAGAATTGAGGCCTGGACCACAAGCTGTCTGGTAGGGGGATCAAAATACTTTAAAACCGACCTTATTCCCCGCAGAATGCCATAGCACGTGGCAGCCACCTTCTTAGTATGATCCATGAAGGTGAGTGCAGAGTCCAACCAAATGCCTAAATTTCTCACTCCAGATGCTGGAATGGGAGTGACACCCAACTCTGGTGGCCACCACTGGTTTCCCCATAGCTCAGCGTGGTTCCCTAATACCAACACCTCCATTTTGGTGGCATTCAACTGAAGGCAGTTGGTGCGAAGCCAGCTTGCTACTGCCACAAGACCCGCTGGGAATCTGGGGCCTCCACCTCAGGGTCTCCACTAAGTGTCACCGCTAGCTGTGTGTCGTCAGCATATGAGGCAATCGTTAGGCCCCACTGTTTGACGACTGCAGCCAACGGTTTCACATAGAGGTTGAACATTGTAGGGCTCAACAAGGACCCCTGTGGGACTCCTAGCTCCAGGGAATAGGTGGCAGATTGGCCTGGTGGTATAGCCACTTTAAAGGATCGATCCGATAGAAAAGATCGAAATCACTGGAGAGTGATGTCAGTCACTCCAGCCTCCTGTAAGCGTTGGATCAGTATATGGTGGGACACAGTATCAAAAGCAGCGCTTAGGTCTAATAGTAAAAGCGCTGCTGTACGACCCGAGTCAAGTACCTGGCGAAGATGTTCCGTGATGTAAAGTAATGCCGTCTCAGTACTGTGTCCCGGCCGGAAGCCGTTCTGACTGAAATCCAATATCTGGTTACGAGCCAGATGCTCAGACAGAACAGAGTTGACATGGGCTTCCGTTACTTTGGCTATCCAAGGCAACAGGGATATAGGTCGATAGTTTTCTGGCAACCGGGGGTCAGAGTTGGCTTTTTTTAATATAGGAGTAACCACTGCCTGTTTCCATGCCGTGGGTACCGTTCCGTTGGACAATGACATATTGATAAGATTCAATATGGGAGCTCGGCACATCGGGGAAAGTGTGTTGATAAAGGCTGGCTTTAACGGGTCTAAAGGCGAACCTGACTTGACCCTGAGGCTAAGCCTGTCAAAGGTCTCGATAGACAAGACTGGTAGAATAGCAAGGGTCTCATATCCCACCGCATCAATCAATCAATCAATCAGTGACACTTATAAAGCGCGCTACATACCCGTGGGGTCTCAAGGCGCTGGGGGGGGGGGGGAGCATCGGGGTCGATAGCCTCTCGATTCTGGCGGTGTATATCAAATCCTTGGTAGATTTTTTTCACTTTCTCCACAAAAAAGGAGGCCAGATTATCACAGTGGGAGTCTGTGCAAATCACCTCCAAAGTGGCTCTATTTTTCATAAGGTCCTTCAGGACCTTGAAGATCAGTTTTGATGGATTGGAACTGGTTGCAAATTCCTGAGCGTAGAATGCGGCTCGTGTTCTGCAAATAGCTCTGTGGTAAAGCTTCAGATCAGTGAAATACCGAGTTTTCAGAGCAGGATCATAAGATCTTTTCCATTCCCTCTCTGTTTTTCGGCAAGATTTTTTCAGCTCTGCGAGAGACTCATTATACCAAGGACTAGGTGTTTTGGTCCGGCCTTTCGACCACCGCAGAGGTATAAGAGAATCCAGGGCATCAGTGATCCAAGCGCAGAACTGTTGGTAGCCTTGTTCCACATTAATAAAAGTGCTCAAAGGTTTCTGTTCCAATAAACTGTAGAACTCTTCAAGTCTAAGCTTATGCCAAAGCCTTTTTAAAATAGGTCTGTCCACCGATATGAAAGGCTTATCGTGGACCGGACAAAAGGCTTCCACTAGCAAATGATCCGTCCAGCCCATCAGCTTCGGATCTGACAACCTCACCCCCTCAAGTGTTGGAAAAAAGGGGTCCAAAATATGGCCCCCTCAGTGGGTAGGAAGGGTAACAAGCTGAATGAGTTGAAGAGCTTCAAGATCCGCCAGCAGAGTGCTCACGGTTGTGGATGACCCATTATCAAAATGGATATTAAGGTCCCCCAAGATGTTGAAATTGGCACAACCGAGCACTATAGGGCTGACCATATCGGCCAGCGCGGACCTGAAGACAGAATCATTGCCGGGAGGGCGGTAGATGAGCATACCGCTGAATGTAAAATGATGGCTAAAAGCAACTTTGAAAATAGCACTTTCGCATGCAGGCAGTCCCGCCAGTTTCCATTCAGCCGGAAAGCAGGATTTGACTGCCATGGCGATACCACCACCTCTTGTGGTCCTATTGGACGTAAAGACGGTATAGTTCTGAGGAAAAGCAAGATTCAATATAGCAGAATCAGAGTCCTGAAGCCAGATTTCTGTCATTAGAAAGATATCAGGATCATCTTTCTCAATCAGTTCATAGATGTACTGGTGGTGCTTTACCAGAGATCTGACATTTAGGCACCAGATCCGAAGATCCCGAGATGCAACACACTTTCGTGTGACAGGAATAGCGTCTTCCAGGGAGCTGATCTTAGTGGGGCTCGTGAGTGACCAGCCTTTACAGGCACAACTATAAGGGCCAACTAATGGGTCCACAGGCTTGCATACACATCCTCTGGACTTTTGCCCTATAGCCAGCAGCTCTGACTGTGTGTAAAACAACATACCTGCCACGAACTGCAAAGCTCAGCCACAAAAGGGAAAAAAGTCTGCCCCACCTCGCGCTACCTCGACGCGGACGAGCGCAGACGGGCAGGACTCAGGCACGACTCCGGCTAAGCGACGGCGTCCCCACCTGCGCGTCCCGCTGCGCGGGAAAGGGGAGCTTTAAGTAGGGCCACCAATCCTAGCGCGAGCGCAAGGACGCTCCAAGATGGCGCCCGATTCTGAAATCTCAGCCCTACCCAAAATGGCGCCCACAGTGGACCACCCCCGGGACCCAGGCCCGCCAAAACGGCGGTGAAGGAGCCAATTATGTGCAGAATGAGGAAGGGGGCAAGACCCTGCTAAAAACAGGGGAGAAGTGCAGTAAATTAAACTTAAAAGCAAACCACAAAATCAGGAATAGTTAAAAGGCGAAAGCGCCAACAGCAGCGCCAGCAGCAGTGTGTGCGCGGTGATTTTAGCGTCTGTCAAGGCCGCCTCGAAACAGAGGTCCGCCTTAAGTAGGGCCACCAATCCTAGCGCGAGCGCGAGGACGCTCCAAGATGGCGCCCGATTCTGAAATCTCAGTCCTACCCAAAATGGCGCCCACAGTGGACCACCCCCGGGACCCAGGCCCGCCAAAACGGCGGTAAAGGAGCCAATTATGTGCAGAATGAGGAAGGGGGCAAGACCCCGCTAAAAACAGGGGAGAAGTGCAGTAAATTAAACTTAAAAGCAAACCACAAAATCAGGAATAGTTAAAAGGCGAAAGCGCCAACAGCAGCGCCAGCAGCAGCGTGTGCGCGGTGATTTTAGCGTCTGTCAAGGCCGCCTCGAAACAGAGGTCCACCTTAAGTAGGGCCACCAATCCTAGCGCGAGCGCGAGGACGCTCCAAGATGGCGCCCGATTCTGAAATCTCAGCCCTACCCAAAATGGCGCCCACAGTGGACCACCCCCGGGACCTAGGCCCGCCAAAACGGTGGTGAAGGAGCCAATTATGTGCAGAATGAGGAAGGGGGCAAGACCCTGCTAAAAACAGGGGAGAAGTGCAGTAAATTAAACTTAAAAGCAAACCACAAAATCAGGAATAGTTAAAAGGAGAAAGCGCCAACAGCAGCGCCAGCAGCAGCGTGTGCGCGGTGATTTTAGCGTCTGTCAAGGCCGCCTCGAAACAGAGGTCCGCCTTAAGTAGGGCCACCAATCCTAGCGCGAGCGCGAGGACGCTCCAAGATGGCGCCCGATTCTGAAATCACAGCCCTACCCAAAATGGCGCCCACAGTGGACCACCCCCATTGAAGGAAAGGTTGAAGGAAATGATGTCACCTTTCTGTTGGACACTGGTACTTCCCGTTCTACTGTGAGAACAGTGGACGTTCCAAACCTACCGCTCTCGGGAGAAGCCATCCAAGTAGTCGGTGTGTCAAATCAGATAATAAGTACTCCCGTAACTGAACCAATGGAGATTTCTATAGGGAACTTCAAAGAAATGCACCGATTTGTTGTCTGTGACTCTAGTCCAGTGAATCTACTGGGACGTGATTTGTTGTGCAAAATGAACTGTGCCATCTTTTGCACACCAAAGGGCGTCGAAATTCAGACCCCAGATGAAGATGGATTGTACAAACTTGATATTACTGTTACTGAAGGCCCGATACAGAAATTAAGACACTGACAATACAGGACTTACCGGAGGAGCTCCAACAAAAAGTGATACCAGATGTGTGGGATTTCACTGGTAGAGATGTGGGATTAATGGCAAGTGTAGACCCAGTTAAAATAGCCATTAAGACAAATGCTGTTTACCCGAAAACCAGACAGTATAAAATGAGTGCAGAAGTGAAAGCTGGGGTTGCTATTGAAGTAAAAAGGTTGCTAGAGGCAAACATAATACAGGAAGTAATGAGCAGTCCTTGTAATTCACCCATAATTGGAATTAAAAAGCCTAGTGGAAAGTACAGGGTAGTACAGGACCTGCGAAAGGTAAACCAGATTGTTGTACCTTGCTGTCCTATTGTGCCGAACCCTGCAGTGATCTTGTACCAGATCCCCTGGAATGCGGAATGGTTTACCGTTATTGACTTATGTCACGCATTCTTTTCCATCCCATTGCATCCAGACAGCAAATTTCTTTTCTCATTTGAATTTGACAGTCATGTCTACGTCTGGAATCGTGTCCCTCAAGGGTACATAGAAAGTCCTTCGATTTTCAATCAGATTTTAAAAAGATGCCTTGAATAACTAATTCTGCCTAAACAATCAGTTTTAGTCCAGTACATTGACGACCTTCTGGTGGCGTCTAAAAGTCGTAACGACTGTGTTACTGATACCATTGCCTTATTGAATCATCTAGGCAAGGGAGGACATAAAGTATCACCTGAAAAATTGCAGTTCTGTAAAAACTCAGTGAAATATCTGGGGCACCAGATAGAAAAAGGTATTTGAAGGGTCACTTCAGAAAGAATTAGAATAATTCGAGATATGGAGTTACCTAGAACCCAGAAAGAAGTCAGAATGTTCTTAGGAGTTGTAGGATACTGCAGACAGTGGATTGTGGGATTTGCTGTTTTAGCCAAACCATTGATAAAAATGACCAAGAAAGGAGTACAAGATCCAATTACATGGGATGATGAAAGCATGACAGCCTGGATAAAATTGCGGAACTGTCTATGTTCAGCTCCTGCATTAGGAATGCCTGATTATGCCAAGAACTTTGAATTGTTTTGTGATACACGAGACAATTGTGCCCTTTCAGTCCTCACACAAGAACATGGTCTGACTAGACGTCCAGTGGCCTATTTTTCGGCTACTTTAGATCCAGTGGCTGCTGGATTACCTAGATGCCTGAAAGCAGTAGCTGCAACTTGCACTAGCCTAGAACAGAGTGAAAACATTGTTATGGGACATCCTGTAACTGTATATGTTCCACATTCAGTTGTGATCCTGCTGACCCGAACTAAGACTCAATATCTCACACCCAGTCGGCTGACTAAGTATGAGAGAATTCTTATAGGTGCAGAAAATGTGATAATTTCTCGGTGTAATATTTTGAACCCAGCGACCTTGTTGCCAAACACCCAAAGTGCAGAAATTGGGGGTGATATGGAGCATAACTGCATTGACTTAACTGAATTTAGCACTAAACCACGCCCTGATATAAAACAAACAGCCTTACCTGTAGAAGACCTTGTGATGTTTGTGGATGGCTCCTGTTTGAGACACGATAATGGAGGTTTGAGTGCTGCCTATGCAGTAGTCACTCTAGAAACAACCCTAGAGGCCTCTTACTTAAGCGAAATAAAACCTGCCCAAGTAGCCAAATTAATTGCATTGGCAAGAGCTTGTAAAGAAGGGAAAAACAAAAGGGTAACCATATACACTGACAGTCAATATGGTTGCGGGGTTGTGCATGACTTCGGCCAGTTGTGGTTGCAAAGAGAATTCATGACTTCCTCAGGTACCCCTATCAGAAATGGAAAAGTGGTGCAAAACCTACTGGAAGCAATCCAGTTACCCAAAGAATTGGCGGTGGTCAAATGTGCTGCTCACAAATCTGGCAACGACGATGTGACAGCCAGAAATCGATATGCTGACCAAATTGCCCAATATTGTGCCCGATACAAAATGTCCCTAACAGTCAAATTATGGGGAGGCGGAAACAGCTGCCAACTTATGGTGTTTGAGAATGTATCTACTTGGAGGGAACTGAAAGAGTTGCAGCAAGCAGCAGAATCAGACGAAAAAGAGAGATGGGAGACAGATGGATGTCAACCTAGGGACAGGGATGGTGTTATTGTTAATGGGAAGGGTATGCCTGTATTGCCAGACAGTATGGTTGCTCCAATGGCCGATTGATACACGGAGACTCACACATGGGGAGGGATGCAATGTGCTGTGTTTTTCAAAAGGTGTGGTAAAATTCGAAGTTCAGAAACATTGCAGAGGCACTTTGCCAGAGGTGCTTGGTTTGTCAGCAATTTAACCCAGGGAAAAGAACAGTAGTGGACCAGAGTACGATTGGAAAAGCAGAAGGTCCCTTTATCAGATTACAGGCTGATTTTATTCAGTTGCCCATGTGCAAAGGATATAGGTATGTTCTAGTTATAGTCTGCCTGTTCTCCAGATGGGTGGAGGCCTACCCAGCAAACAAAATCCTGGCAGAACTCTATAAAGCATTCAAAATTACCCCAAAACTGCACTGTGCATATCATCCAGAGGCTTCTGGAGTAGTTGAACAGGTGAATGGCACTATAAAATCAAGATTGGCAAAGATGTGTAACTCTACAAGATTGAACTGGATAGAAGCTTTACCTCTTGTCCTGATGGGATTGAGAAGCATTCCAGACCGAAAGACAGGCCTGAGTCCCCATGAGATACTAATGGGAAGAGTGATGCGACAGGCATGGGTACCTGGACACAAACTGCTAAGTATTTCTGATGATTTGGTACTAGAATACTGCAAGCAGCTGGGTGACCAAGTGCGTTCTATCTCTCACCAGATTGAGGAGGACGCCGTCGCCTGGCCAACAACTCCAGCTCATAAACTGAAACCTGGTGATTGGGTTGTGTTGAAGAAACACACCCGGAAGAGTTGCCTCGGACCGAAGTGGGGAAAACCGAGACAGGTGATCCTTGTTACTACAACTGCAGTAAAGTGTGCAGGCGTGCGGAAGTGGATCCATGCCAGCCATACTAAGCGGGTAACCGGAGAAGAAGCGACTGAAGCTGAAGGTGGTACAGCTGAGGAGTCTCCAGATGAGGGTCCGGAACTAGCTGATATCGAACTACCGAGCACCAGTCAAGACGAATGGTTCCCAGCAGATGATCTGATTCTTGATCCAATAAGAACAAGAAAATATACCTACCTAGATAGAGAGTGGGATAGTGAGGACGAGACAGGAATAGACGGAGAAAATCAGGTTATCGAGAATCACATCAGACCTGATCAGGAAGTGGGTCAGGTAGGGACAGACCAAGTTATCGACACTCCTCCAAAGACTCCAGAAACTGAAAAGGGACAGATAGTAATTATGGCTGAAGTTCATGCGGAAGAAAATCAAGGGTTCGAAGTGCATGAACAGGAACAGATAGAAATAGACGAACGTGTTCAGGAGACAGAGTCAAGTCAAAGCCAAATTCAAATTAAACCTGAACAAGGCCAGCTTAGAAACCAGGCAGAAGAAACTGAAGAAAGACCTGGGACTAGTCAGACAGGAAGGGAAAAAGATACCGTCGAACTAACAGTGCCACAACTGAACGAAAATAAAAGGGTTCGTGAGGAGAGCCAGACTACCATAACAGCTAAAAAACTCAAGAAGAAAAGTGAACCCAGATACATAAAAAGACTGAAACTAAGATTAAAGACAGTAGAAGAGATATTAGAAGACCGAAAAAGGGCTGCCAGTGAAAGGCAGAAAACAGGAACTCAGCCAAACAGACGAAGTACCCGAATAAAAAGACAAAACAAAAATTATCGGAGTCCTGAATGGACTTACTTGGTGTTGGAAGAAATTGATGATCCCGAAATAAGCGACAAAAGCGACCAAGATTCGATTGCTGAACAGAGTTCTGAAGAAGAAGACCCAACCTGAAAGTGAAGATACGTAAGCCTCTTGTGTAAAGAAACAAAGAGGGGTTGAAAAGCTTCTTGTGAGCCAAAATGCCTGATTCAAATGTGAATGGAAGACCTAGAGGAAACTGTTGTAAAACATGCTGTAAAATATGCTTATGTAGTGTAGCAATAGTACTGGTAGTATGGATAGGACTAACAGTCTTTATACCTTTTATGATAAGTAAAGATACTAACTTGTACCCTACTAAATCAGTGACGCCAGACACAGAAGTTGTACAAACCGAAGAAACTCCACGAAGTGTAGAAAGACGTGAGAATACAGTTAGCATGAAGCAAACTAGACCTGACTTAGATGCATCAGATGAGGGAGGACTACATTATCACAGAATCAAAAACAGAACCCATTTAAATGTCTTTGCAAATCTTTTAGTGCACTATGTAGAAGCTATGGAAATAGAGGATTGCTATGTCTGCATGAAGCTACCTACTTCTGTAGCTGAAGGTGTGACCTATCACCATCTACCCCTGAACTATGGAATTTCCTGTAGTATTTTAGCAAGCTTATTTTACAGAAGCACCTTACAGTATTACTATTCAAACTCTGAGGTGATCTTTTCTGAACTTCCCATTCGGGGAAACCTGAACATTGTACATGTTAGAAGTGACGTGACTCGTTATATGGGAGAATACTTCCTGACTATATGTGACATAGATTTAAATGAAGTACGCAGAGATAATTTAACTTGTTCATTACATGGGCAAGAGAAAATGTATTTAAAAATGGCAGAAAAGAGAAGGGAGAGTTTCCAGAGAAAGGCAAATGATAAGAGACAGAAAACTCCTAAATGGGCTGAAAACATGGAAAGCACCTCAGATGGTGAAGCTAATCCTGCACTGTTGATGGACTTCGAACGGAAAGGGAAACTCTGTCTTCATAGAGAAAAGACTAGTTATTATAACAATGTATTCATCGGTTCCAGTGAATGCGAACATAATTACAAGGTAATTGGAGGTTGGGGTTTCAAAAATGGGTCAGAACCTGTGTTTCCCGGAATTTATTATATATGTGGAAACAAGGCTTATTTCAAATTGCCGGATAACTGCTATGGAAGCTGCTATTTTGGCATTGTCTTCCCGAAAATATACCATGTGAACAACGCCGCTGGAAGCAATGAAAATACTAATGGTTTACTAAGTAATAGGCGAGAAAGTGTAGGAGAAATTATAGGTGATATATTTAGTGCACTGATACCTGGAGTGGGAGTGGTTCTGAATACTCACTGAATTTGCAAATTGTCTACAGTGGTGGATCGGTTATCAACTGACACAGCTGCTGGATTCCTGCTGGTCAATATTGAAATGGTTGCGATCAGATCAATGGTTTTACAGAATCGACTTGCTCTTGATACCTTATTGGCAAAAGAGGGCGGAGTCTGCAGGATGCTGAAGGCGCAACATTGTTGCACTTACATTCCTGATAAGAGCGTAGAAAGAAAGAAATATGTGAGAAACATAACTAATTTGGAAAAGGAACTCAAACCACTGGAGGTTGATAGTGCCTGGAAGAGACTAACTGATGGTCTCTCTTCTGTAGGTAGTTGGTTTTCTAACATAGGTAGGAGCCTTGTGGGAAAAATACTGATGCCAATAGCTGGAATAAGTTTGGTTGTGTTGATCATTATAATTTGCTGCAAATGTCAAAAATGCCGAAAGAAATATACCGTGAATAAGAGAGGAGTGAAACTTGAATTAGAAGAGCTGAGAAATCAAATCTATAAAAAGGCCAAAAGTTTCCATCCCAATAAGGATGCTGAGAAGAGGATCGACAACAAATTTGTAGAGATAGAGATGAATGAGATTTGAAAGAAGTTGGCATCTGTTTCCATTAATAGTGATGATAGTAAATATCATCAAAGAGGGGATTGATGGAGCAAGGATTCGCACGTAAAGCGACTTGCTCACATTCAAGAACCTCGTTTAATCTATAATGTCATTAATCAACATGTTTTGTAATTAATATTGCACTTTCACACTACACGGGGGTGTCCCAGAGATGCTTGCCTATGTATCTATTAATCCTAATGAGGCTTGCATACTGCAGAATAGCTGCTTTGCAGAAATCTAGTCTGCGCATGCGTCGGTCATACCCATGTGATGTGACGCACTCGCAGTTCTGGGGGGATTTTTCGCTCATGCGCATTACTGCTAATATGGCTGCTTTGTCTTTAACATGCTCTCTGCTTGCTACTGCCGCTTTTGCCCAGCTGTCTATTTCTCCGTAATCTTTAATGCTAATTATAAAGTAAGGGGTGCAGTGTAGCTATTCATGGTGTACAGTGTATTCATTTGTTCTGTGTTTCTAATTTGTTTTCGCTTACTTTTCATGTACCCGTATCTGTGGGCCTGGGAGTGGGGAGCCGCTCCATCTTTGAAACCCATGTCACCCTAATCACGTGATGAGGGAAAACCCGAACTGCGCAGAAGTAAAACCAAGCCAACTGGCTTCTGAAGCTGAGATACGCCTGGGAAAGTCACCCTTGCACCAGGAGAAGATTTCGGCTGTACCTAAATACGATACAATGGTATATACTTTATGTGTGTCCTATTGTTTTACACCTTCCACAATGCCATGGGAACATGAATGTAAGGGGTCGGTATGAAAATTAAATATTCATGGTGGGAACCCAGAATTTTAGGTGGTGACAATGACCTAACCACCTCTCCTGACCAATCCAATGTGTGGGATCCTGTCACTTGTAACATTTGTGGGTGGTCTAGGGACCCGAAATTAGTATAACTAGCCTAGTTTTAGCTAGAGAAGTTGTCCGACTTGTCCGAGTAGCTGACCTGTCACCGACCCTACGAGCTCTATAGGTGATTGATACAGAGAGCTGCGGAGCACTCTGTCCGTAATTTCCACAAACTCCAAGGGGTGGAATAGTCTTAAGGGCTGGCGAAGCACTTTGCTGGGAGATTCGAAAACCCAATCGGGGTTATTGGTGGATTCCGTGCAGTGAGGGAGTAGCACAGGCGTTGCATCCGAAGCTGCAGGTGTTGGTCGTGCCCTTTGATGAGCCCAGTCCTGATCCAAATCCTGAGGGGTATCCTGTCCTGACTATCCATGAGCTGTACCTGCTCGCCTACTGTCATCCTAAGTCATTGAGGGTCCTGTCCTCGCCTTTTCCCAAACTGACCCGTGGCCAGGGTTAGTCCTCATTCCTGTCTTAGGTAAATATATATAGTGGGTGACCGTCTATCTATCTTCTTTTCTTCCCTCTTTTTAATAAAGCATTCTTGCCCGTATTATTTCCTCTGCCTCTTCCAAAATTTACATGCTATTGTTTATTAGTTATGTTCCATTTTTCCCTTACCTGTAGGAAATTATTGAAACGGTTTACATAATTAGTGTGATCTAATAATACTTGTGTTTTGCATCTATGCTTAAATTAGCAGTTAGACTAAGATCAGTTTGAATCACTTGTAGAAATTTTGCAATCCACTGTCTAGAATGTTTTAACTCACCAGCCTTAGTATAAGCCTGAAAACTGAATAGCATGTTCCCTGTTACCCTTACCCTGTAGTTTTCTCTCGCACTCAATGGTACTTGCACTTACTCATAGTTACATTATAGTTATAATCCTGATTATTGATATTCTAATCTGTATCAATTTTATTCTCATGGCATTTGGATTTTTTAAAACTTACTATATAAAGTCTTTAAACCCCTTTAGGTGTCTGTGGTTATTACAAAGGTATCAAATGTTATTAAATGTATAAAGTATTTGTGTTAGTCTTATCACCTACCCACTAACAGCTCCTGATCTGTCGGAAATATAGGTACCTGTGTCAAGGTGGTAAGTCAGGTACTTTGGTAATAGTGGTAAGAAAACACATAGAATTACTGATGGTGTCGTGTAAACTCGCCCGATTCACAAAAATACTTTCATAAACACGTCATGGGCCCAAGTGCGTGAAATCTGGTGAAATAAGGAGTCGGGCGACCTGCGCGCTCTATCAGGGCCACCTGGACCGCTGTCAGGAGTAATCACTTTTAGAACTAGCACGTAGAACATATCATAACTGTAGTACCAAAATTAGCACATTTAGCACACAACCAGTACTCACTGGTAACAGGTAAACACCACCTACATAATCCTAAAACACCTTAGGTAAATATCACGCAGGGCATCATGACCTCACTAGCATCACTCTTCAAGGGCAAACAACCTCCTAGGCATTAACAATACATTGTTAGAGGCAAGGGCAAAAGCATTGCATCTTTCACATATAGCAGGTACACTATCTGCGCCCAAGCATTATAAACTGACCCCAGGCCAACCTGGCCTCTTGGGGGCTCACACACCCTCTGTCCAGCAAAGTCAGGGCAGGCTGCACAGGCAGCCAAAGGAGAACTGTGCAATAGTTCTCAACCTAAACGTAGCAGATGCCCACTAAGTGCTGGGCAGATGTAGAAACCAATGGGGCCAAACACACGTTGGGGCCTGGTGGGCTCGAGGCCTGAACAACTGGGCCCTCAGGAGCCTTGTGGACTCTCAGCAAAATGTCACCACACTACTGGAGCAGCCCTCTGCCAACTGGGGCCGCTCTACCCTCTCGTGGGAGTCCCTCCCGGGGGACTCAGACTTACAAATGCCCCCTCAGCCTCTCAGGCTCGAAGAAAGAATGCCCCTGATTGTAGGGAGTTCCGCTCTGGGGACTCAAATTTACCAAATGCCCAAGAGCCTCTCGTGGGCTCTTAATACAGAAATGTGGGCTTAAGGACATGTGGGAGCCTCTGGGGGTCTATAACAGATAGGCCCCGTGATGTAGGAGTCTCTCTCCGGGGACTCGATACCCAATTATGGCTCGCGACAAAGGTAGCACTTCAGCAGGAGGGGGCGGGCACCGGCAATGTGCCCCGACGCCCCTTCGAACACTACTGGCCCCCGAAGCCTCTCAGGGCTCTCAATACTAAAGGCCAGACAACGGTGGAGTCCCTCTCGGGGTACTCGGACTGCAACTAAGGCATCACTACCTTCGGAGCAGCCAGCTGTCAACGGGGGCCGCTCTAAGTAAAAAGAAACTGCCCCCGCACTCACTGGGACCTCGCTGGTTCTGCGGGGGCGGGAAACACTGCTGGTCTCCTTCAAGCAGTGCGGGGCTCTTCTTAAGCACCGGAGCCCCGCCTGCGCTTCCAGCCGCTCTCTTCTCGCTTCGGGGCTCACCTCTTCGACGGAGGCTCCCGGGCGGCAACACCACTCTGGCGGCTGGGCTTGGCCCTCTTGGTCTCGCCAGCTCTTCTCCTTCCTCCACCGGAGCGCAGGGTGGGCTCCCGTCGACTTCTGGTTTGGCCTGCAGCACTTCCGGGTCGCCACGGGCAGCGCAGCGGCCTATTCACGGCACTTACAGGTGGCACTTCGGCAAGAGGAGGGGTAGGCTCTAAGGGTGGGCGTAAAATCCGTTTCGCGGGTGAATTTGCGGATTTCCCGCGATTTCGCGATCCGCAAATCTCGTGAAATCGCTGTAAAATCCGCGAATCAGCGGGGACGAATTTGAGCCAAGCAAGGGTTACAGCAGCAGGTGCAAAAGTTGAACCTAATTTCTTTGTAACCTTTTACAAAAGGGTTACAAACAAATTAACTTCAACATGGACACCTGCTTCTAATTGCTTCCTGGCGCCTCGTTGCCTACTTGCAACTATTCTCTGACCCTGCTCTGACCCTTGAAGCAGGGTCAGAGAATAGTTACAAGTAGGCAACGAGGCACCTGTCCAAGGAATTAAACCTCATCAGGAAGCACTTACAGAAAAACAGGAAGAAGGGAGAGGATGGCAAATACACCCATTTTGAGTTGTCAGGAGGGGTTAAACTAAAAGAGACCTTTACAGCACAATTTTCATATGCATTTTGCTAAAAATAAAAAGCTGTAGGTTCTGTAGGGGCAACTCAGGAATCTGGCCCTTCAGAGATCCGGCCTCTCTTCCTTTCACTCGTTCTCTCTCTCCCTCTCTCTTTCCCTCTCTTTCTCTCTCTCTATCTATCTATCTATCTATCTATCTATCTATCTATCTATCTATCTATCTATCTATCTATCTATCTTCTCTCCTCTCCCATAAACGACTGCATGGGTAACTACGCTATGCAAGCGGCTCGCGAAGACGCAAAAATCCCCACGAACACGCAAAAAACCCAGCGAACACGCAAAAAAACAAAAATCCACAAATTCGCACAAATTCGCGAATTTTGCGGATCGCGAATTCGCAAAGCCGCAAATTCGCGGATCGTGAATTCGCAAAATTCGCCCATGCTTAGTAGGCTCCGTCTTTTAATTTAAATGGACAGCGGGGTGAGCACCGATAAATGAATAATAAATAACACGGGGTGGGCTCCTGTGAAATAGCAATCTTGCGGGGAAAATGCCGGGTGGGCACCGGCTGCGAACAGAAAGCGCTCCCAAGCGCTAGTGGCAAAATAAAGCGCTCCCAAGCAGTAGCGGTCGGCAGTAGGTGTTTCTATAGGGCGGTGACGTGGGCAGGAGGAGGGGCAGGGTGGGGGGAAATAATGTATGGATTACGGAGTTTTACAGGTAAGTAAACATTTAAATACATAAAACGAATTTCGTTGCGCGCACTGCATCACATTTGGTGAGGCAGTGTGCGCAACGAAATTCATTTTATGTATTTAAATGTTTACTTACCTGTAAAACTCCGTAATCCATACATTATTTCCCCCCACCCTGCCCCTCCTCCTGCCCACGTCACCGCCCTATAGAAACACCTACTGCCGACCGCTACTGCTCCCAAGTGCTAGTGGCAAAATAAAGCGCTCCCAAGCGCTAGTGGCAAAATAAAGCGCTCCCAAGCGCTGAGGGAAACTCAGCCACAAGTCCAGGCAAAGTCCTTCAGGAAGGTAGGCAGGGGGGGCAAGGCTGGGCCCAATAGTGCTTCACTATTACTTTACGCACTGCCTCTTAAGTTAAGCCTGATTGCTCTGAGCCAAGCTACCTGAGGGTGAGCACAGGTTCATTTAGAGTGTGTATTTGTCTTACACCTCTGACAACTAGAGACCCCATTTCTAACAGTGATGATCAGTGGTGCGGATAGCACTGTGTATGTGCAATACCTTAGAGTAATTAACTACAACTCCATACCTAGACCAATTCGAACCCATTCCTCCTGATTGGTAAGTCTGAGAGGTGAACTCCGCTTCGCTCGTGGAGTTTGCAGAGTTTTCCGCACTTCGTGTTACGCTCGTGTTTGTCAACATCAAGTTAGCGAGCGTGAGTGAGAAGAATCCACCTCCTGGCGAGATTTTTCCTCATTCAGAGTCATCAACATCGCCCCGGTGTTACTTCTCAATGCGAACAGTTATATTTCTCATTGCAAGTGGTTGCATATGCTTGCTACTGCTCATGTTTAGAAACCATCTGTTCACTATGCAGTTCATGGTGTAGTTTGCGATGATTGCACAGTGCGGACAAGCACCTGGCACTGAAAATCATCGCAAACGTAATTTATCTAATGCACTCCGCAGCTTGCGGAGCTCCGCGTAGCGCTGCGGAGTTCTTTTTGCACTTTGGGGATTTCCTCATAGTGGAACTCCGCAAACTCTGCCCCGGATTACTGATTGGCAAAATATTTGTCTGTCTTGGGCTTATTGGCATTTATTTAATTTTTAATTTTCCCTGAGTGTTTTTTTTATTTTTCTTCAAAATTATGTCTCTCTTTGAGGCGCCACACCTGCACCTGCAGGAAATTAGTTTGAGTGGGCCAAGATTGAGTGCTACACTGTGCAACAGCTGAAAGATTTCTGAAAGGACTTACAAGTGTCTAAGGGTCTTCACCATGAAGGTGCAGTTCCAGAAAGTTTTGAAGGCCTGGGCAGAGATCCAGGAAGCAGATGATGACAGCCTAGAGGAGGAGGAGCAGGAAATCACCGAGGGGGGGGCGGTGGCCTGAATCTATAGTCTGACATAGTTCTGCTACTAACTATCTATGGGGACAACAGTGTGCATGAATTAGCAAGGGTTACCAGAGCAGAGAGCAGTCTCCTCCAAGTGTCTGTCAACAAAGGAGCTAGCAGGCAAAATGGAGGTAAGAAAATTAAAAGTGGAGCTTGCCAAGTTGAAGAAGGCTCATGAAGAAAAGAGCCTGGTACATGAGCTTAGCCTGAGAGAGCTGGACAAAACAGTTGAGGTCCAGCAACCTAATTATAGTGTTAGCATAACTGAAGGATCTCTAAGTGACTCCAAAGTCCATATACCCCAAGATACGGTGCCCAGCTTCAATGTGAGAGCTGATGGGGATAGATGGCTAGCAGCCTACGGACCGGCTTTAAGAGTGGACAGGGTCCCAGAAACTCCAATGAAACTGTGCGTGCCGCCTTGCCTTCTGAGCTGCACCGGAGTACCAAGTTGAGCCCCAGTCCTGTTAGGACAGCCGAACACCCCAGGACGCTTGCATGCCTGTCAGGGAGGTAGCAGAGGTGCCTAAAGCCTATGTAACACAGGGAAGCACCACCCTTCAAGGGCCCCAACTTCAGCCAAAGCCTATGAATACCTTTGAGAAATAGGAGTTTTACTGGCCTCTCACCAAATACTGCAGGGTAGTCTCATCATGTTGCTTTACGTCACTGATGTCAGCTCTTACTACGCCTTAGGTGCATGGATTTTATAGCCGGTGTGAATAATTGGCAATTGTCGATTTTGTTCTAATGTCATACAAATACGGTTGTGTGCATGCAGTAAACACCTCTGAATATATTTGTATGCAGAGAGTGTTCCCAGGCCTGTTCAAATTGCCACTTACAGTACACTTACAGTACATCACAAAACTAAGGCTATGCAGCCCCGCTTTTCTAAATGAAGTTTGGTTTTTGAGCAAGAGGTAGCGCCAGCAGTGTATTGGGGCATGCGGTGCCTTGTCCAAGTCGGGGAACCAAGGTCTAGGAGGGTGCATGCTCCTGCTGCCAGTTTTGCTTTAAGACCACATCTCCACCCAGGCAGGGAATGTTCCAACCATACGTAGTACAAACAGCTCACACATCCTCCGACTGAAGCCATCAATTCTCAATTTCTTTTAACAGAAGTATTACACTGCTCGACATTGCTACATCCTTTAACATATGCTGCTCCTCAGGTATTGACTGGAGCAGCACTCCTTCATTCACACTTCCACCATAAACTTAAACGGAATCTCACCCTTATATCACCTGCTAATGTGGGAGCTGAGACATCGTGCAAGTGGATAAGGCGAATGAGAGGTGTCAAGGCTGAGATGTCATTTGAGTACAAGGCCGGTGAGGGGATGAGATGTTGATAGAGTGCAAGGCGGGTGAAAGGGGTAAAAGTAAGATTTCATTAGCATCTTCACAGGAGTGAGATTGCACTGGGTTTTATGTACGTATGTAGAAGTAGGGGGAACAGGGGCTTCCCCATCTCTAAGTAGTACATTAGTTTGGGAGCTATTGTCTCAGCTGCAGCATGCAAAATGTTCTGGTCAGAAATGGACTGCAATTGTAATACTTTCCATGAGAGACGCAATTACATGAATGATGATCCCTGGGTTAGGTAAAGGTGATATCTGTTCATTTAAGTACTGCAATTGCTATATGTAGAGTAACAGATATGAAACAATAAATTGTTGGAATGATTTTCACCAAAGTGTTCTGAGTGACATCAAATAGACAAGGAGAGTGGCGTCTGAGTTGTCGTTGATGTCACTCAGAACCACAAAGTGAAAAACATCCCGTATTCACTTTTTACCCATCTGTGATTTTATGTTATGCATGGAAACAAATCCTCTGTCCCTCCTTTAAACTGCTACTCTGAGCCAGAGGAGTAATGAAGGAGACGTACATTATATGGGTTCTCCTCTCTGAACCAAAGGGGAAAAAAATACCTTTCTTACTATCCTTAAGCAGTCCCAAAACCTTACCTGTCTTCCTTCCACCTCCTGCAACTGCTCTTTCTGCTTTCAGTCAAAGCAGGCAAGCAGCGCTGCACTGACAGGCCCTCAGGGAGATCTTTCCGACTGGCCTAGAAGGCCTTTATGAGATAACAACGGTGGGTAACAAACAGATTTTGTTAACAACTGTTGCTAGATCATAGCAGCGAATTACCAGATTTAGAATCTGGTGTCAATACATAACAATATGGTTACAGACACAACGCGAACACTTGTATTATTTGTTTTGCGTTCAGATACAGTTGTGGTTTTAAATAAAGTTGGTGTTACGCCTTGGCTGATCAGGAAGAATTATCTGAATTCAGAGATCCATGGAACCTCTGAATAAACACTTCTTATGTCAGCTGTTCACATTGGGCGGTTTTTGAAATCCATTTCCACAGCAGCTCATTGTCCTGCACCTTACGACTCTTGAGAGGTCTGGCTATGAAACCACAATCTGCTGATCTCCTGAGTCCCAAACCTAAGTCTTGGAAGAAGAGAGGGGAAGCAACAATCCACTGATCCCTCAAAAGTTGCCTCGGAATGTATCAAATGTTTTCACTTGATTTAAAGTCTGTTTTTAACCCATATGTAATCTCAAGTGGCTGAGTGTGCTGGTCGTGAGTTGGCTGAGCTTATTTAGTCAGTCTTCTTGTTTAAGTGTGAGAAAATCTAGCAGGTTAATACACATTTCAGTGATCTTTATGTAAGCTAAGGTTTACCAGTTTCTGTCATGAGGGAAGCTTGCACCTCTGCTGCTTAAGCATTCCCTACTCTCTGTGGGGAATAATCACATTTACGAATTATTACAAGAGAAACCGAACATGACACTTTCTGGGAGAAAAATTAATAAATGTGCACCAAATACACGTTATAGAAAAGATGATGAAACAAAACATTTTAGTTACTGCATTGTAAAAACATGCAGACAAAGAGTAGTTTAGATTATACCATACGTATAAGTAACTTTTGTTGTGATTTACTAAAGAAAAGGAATTACATTTTATGAACGTGTGTTAGAAAACGTCAAACAGTGAACTCTCACATTATTTTCAATAATCTTATAATATCATTCATATGTGTGAATAACTAATGAAAACTAGTTAATCATTGAAATTTAAACCTGGATATGATAAAAAATTCAAAATTAATGTTTCTTTTATGTGCAAAAGTGTGCAACAAAAATGACAAAAGAAAGGTAGGTGCTACTCATTTCTATTTTATGATGCGTCTGAAGATTACATAGAAAAAACTTCACTTATATAACAATCTTATTTTATTTGAAACATGATTAAAGATGTGTGATTTGAAATGTATTTACACATTGGTACATACAAAACGTTATAAGTGCCCTATATTGTTACATATACTTGGTAGTCCTACTAAATGTTCCTATCTGCATCAGAAGTCATACAAAACCATGACATCTTCATGTTCTTTTATTAATGTATGCTTATAATTCAATACACTGCAGAAACAAATGATGGATGGAATGCTGAATGAATCAAACATTCACCCCCCAGTGAAGAGATTTGGGCTCAATCCATCATTCTTTTGCTCACTACGCCACTCCAGTTTGGACCCAGCCATAACGATTGCCTTTTGGCTCTAATCCCTTGAATGCACCTCCTTCTTGGACCCTTTTTGCTCACCTGGGATTATATTGACTGCAGTCCTCATCTCTCCAACTCCTGTGACTGAATTTCGAGTTCTTCTTGATGAACCATAATTGAAGTCCTGACCGCGGTATCCGATCAACATGGCTGATGCCTGGTGAAGCTAATTGTTTAGCTATAGAGGAGACTGGCTCGGATTCTTTCCCACAGCCGTCACCTACCCATCCGAACATGGGACACAGTTGTCGTTGTCTCTCCGCTGTTGTCTCCTTCTTCCCCCTCGTCACCAAGGATCTGCAGTCGACAGGGCTAGTCATAGCGCAGCTGATGCCCGATCAAGATCTCCCGATGGCTGTCGAATGAGCTGGGTTGATGTTCACCCCTCCTTCCATCCCCTTGCCTTCCAGGTTGTACCGCTGCTGCTTGCCCTGCTGCTAGACCTCTTGCTTTGCCTCCTGTAATACCAGTGACACAAGCCTTGTTCTCCCATTTAGGGGTTGCAGCGGCGGTGAGTTCCACGACAGCGCAGCATGGTGCCCCCAAGCTTGTTTTCACCTTCCGAGCCTTGGGAGGCATGCCCGCCTGGTCCCCGCTGCTGCCTCCATTTCCTCCGGTGGCGCTGCCTTGGTGCCCGAGCATACTTTCCATGACTTTGTGGCTTACGGTACGACAGCCCTGCTGCCCCTGTAGCCCCGAATCTTGTGCACGCAGACAACCTGTCTGTGCATCTCCCTTCCAGCTCTACTCTGTGGATTCTACTCCCTTGTTTTTTTAGTTGGTTTTGATTTGTCGGTATCTCACCATTTTGGGATAATTGCTTTCGGTGCCCATGACCTTGGTCCTCCATCTTGGAGGATTTCGACCATTTTCTCTTAGCCACTGAACTGCTCCCTGTTCTCCTGACTATTCCTTTTTCTCAAGCTGACCCCCCCCCCGTTTGGGTCGCCTACACTCCTCTCACCTGTTGTAGTCTCGAGTCCTTGGATGTTGAGATTGCTTGTCCCCAATTCCGGTTTGTGTATTTCCCTCTCTGACTTTTTTATCTCCCTGAATTTCTTCCCCACTTGATGGTCTTCCAAACTGGATCCGCATTCCTTATCTTTTCTGACATTTCCACCCTCACCCTCCCATGCCCCACTGGACGTTGCTGTCTCTGTTTTGATATGCTCTTGTAATTCATTATCACCGTCTAACATTGAGTTCTACGTGTCTGTTTTTGACACATTCACTGTGTGACTGATGTGATTTTGTAACTCGCTAATCCTTATGTAAAGCGCTCAGATACCTCTGGGTCTAGCCAGCGCTATATGAAACTATGCAAATAAATATGCAAATCAGTATTGACCCTGCTCCTCATGGAAACAGCCCAGCCCGAACTGCCAAGCCGGGTTCACCCTGGACCGGAAACAAGCACCCTAGGGACGGTATCAGGGTAACACTCCTCATAAGCCAGGCTAGCTTGAAACTAGTGGCACAGCGAGCAAGGGACCCACATCTGGGCATACTTATCCCACTTAGGGTGAATAGTGCTGCAGCAACAAATGATGAATGGAATGCTGCATGAATCAAAGATTCCCCCCCCAGTCAAGAGATCTGGGTTAAATCAGTTGTTCTTTTGCTCACTACGCCACCTCAGTTTGGACCCAGCCATATAAAAATCAGTCCTGAACCTGGTTCTCACAGAAACAGTCAAGCATGAACTGACAGGCAGGACAGGAGGGTGAAGCTGATACTTACACCTGAATGGGCAGTATCATGCCCCCACACAAAGGGTTGATTACCACTCTCTAGTGAGTCTGGAGCCAGGGCTGGGAAGGGAGGACCTATACGCACTTCAACGCCCCTCTTAAAGTTACCTCCACTTCAAAGGCACAACTGGGTATAAGTACTGGGTCTCTGACCCCACTATATCAGAAATGTTGGCAGGAAGAAGGGCTGCTGTCCTGCTACAAAGATGCCACTCTTCTGGACTTCTGCTCTGGAAGAGCTGACTTTCTGGTATGAGGACCTGCTCTCTGCTACCCACTGAACCTGCTGATATCAAAGGGCATGCAGGCTTGCCTCCTGTATTTAGACTCAGGGATATCAAAGTCTTGCCTCCTGCTCCTGTACTCGGTTGATTAGAAGTGGATCCAGGTAGTTGCTCCAGTGGAACCTATGCATCCTCAGCTAAGTGAAGCAGAATTGAGGCATCAACGCTGTTGCAAGAGCATGAACTGGCACATCATACGCTGAACCAGCACATCACCTAAAGAACCAGCGTAGCGGAACTGCTGCCTTGCTGCTGCTGCAGTGCGAGAAGATCAACGCATCCTCTGAACTGTGTGGAGAAACCCGGGGCATCAACTTTAGAACCAACGCATCTCGGCTTTGGTTCATTGTCTTTAGAACTGGTGCATTGCCACCATTGTGTGAAGAAAATCGGTGCATCACCTTGACTGCACAGATCAACAACAACCCATCACTCGGCTGCACCCTGCATCTTGCTGTTGAGACTAGGATCAATGTAATTCATTCAGTAGGCCTTGCGTGGCTCCGGTATCCGGCCCACACTCCATTATTGTTGACCTGTACTCTTGGCTTTGCACAACCAGATAACCCGCATAGGCGCTTTTTGCTTATAAATGCCATTTTTATATTTAATCTTTAAAAAATCATAGCTCTCTTCTACCTATTGGGTTTTTGTCAGTCTGGTCATGTTTTACCAATAAAATCATAATCTATTTTTCTAAGCTGGTGTAGAGTCTTTTTGTGGTGTTTTCACTGTGTTACAGTTTGAATCACAAATAGTTTCTACATTGCCTCTTAAGTTAAGCCTGCCTGCTCGGTGCCAAGCTACAAGAGGTTGAGCACATGTTAACCTAAGGTGTGAATCTAACGTACTCTAACTAGGATTGCAGTCCCTACTTGGTGCATACCTCTGTTGACTAGAGACCCAATAGCTAATTTAGATGATGAGGAAATCACCGACTGCGCGGAGATAGTCTTCCAGCTGAAACATACAAAATCCAACAAGACATCCAAAGATGCCAGCTGGTACACCCCAGAACTCAGGACTATCAAGCACTACTGCCACCAACTGGAGAAATTATGGCATGCCACCAAGAACCCCACAGACAGAGCAGCTATCAAAATGACCCTCATCAACTATCACCGACACATCAAAGAAGTTAAGAAAACCTCCATCACCACCGACATCAACTCCATGGCCAACCACACAAAGGAACTCCTAAAAATAGTTAATGAATTCTCCAACCCAATCGCCATAGAGAACATAAGCCACCCCTCCCAAGAACTCTGCAACACCCTTTCAGACTACTTCCACAGCAAGGTCACCAAAATTACAACAATTTCAACCTCCAACCTGTAACCCTCTACCCCAATGACCTGAACCAACCAACGAACATTAGACAAACCTTTTTCAACTGGTTTCCGCTCACTGCCCTGACTACCTCAGTCATCATGTCCTCCATCCACTCTGGGGCACCCACGACCCCTGCCCTCACCACCCCTACAACCTTGCAGAAAGCCCAATCAGTATGTGACTCGCCAGCGTACTCAACACCTCAATCTCCACAGCAACTTTCCCAGACAGTTGGAAACACACAGACCTCAAACCTCCTGATAAAGAAAGCCTCCTCTGACCCCAGCGATCTCAAAATTTAGCGTCCAATCTCCCAGCTCCACCTACCTTGCCAAAATACTCAAGAAAGCAATCAACCAGCAACTCACCGATTTTCTGGATGCGTTACAACCAGGATACAATGCCAACCAGAGTACTGAGACAGCGCTGATCGCAGCCACAGGCCACACTCCTTGATCATGGAGAAACAGTGGCCCTGATCCTCCTCGACCTGTGCGCATCATTCCACCCCCTCTCCCACAACACCCTCATCAACAGACTCTACAACATAGGCATACATCAAGACACCCTCAATTGGTCCACTTCCTTCCTTACAGGATGCACACAGACTATCAAACTTCCTCCCTTCACCTCCGCACCCAAAGACATCATATGCAGTGCACCACAAGGATCATCCCTCAGCTCCACCCTCCTCAACATCTACATGACCCCCGTCGCAGATGTCATCAGATGTTACAGACTCAACATAATCTCCTATGCAGATGACGCTATAATGCTCCTCTTGCTAGGTCAAATATTACCTCCATTGCTAGGACCCGCATTTTGCCATGGTGCCCCTTTAGCCCAAACATTACATACAATATGCCAAAGCCAGAATTGTCCTAATGCTGCTTCTCTTGCCCTATGGAGGTCCCTTATGTCAAAGGTTATGTCTAATATGTTAAGGACCACTTTTTGTCATGGATACCCCCATGACCCTGTTGTAGTTGTCTTCACATATGCCAAGAAGTTCCTCCAATGGGCCGTCACCAGCAATTTACCACAGGTGACAATTATGAGAGGAATTTCTTCCAGGAGATCAGTGTTGCCAAATTTTGCCTACTGAGTGCCAGCAGTAGCATTTTGCTTAGGGCATCCCGTATGCAATTTTTGTCTCAAGTATTCCAGTGATAACATTTTGTGCTTTTATAAGCCAGTAAGCATACCAAGTACCTAAAAATGCGTATTTTTTTGTAAATAGTTTATATTTTTCGATTCGAGTTTGGGTATAGTCAACTGTTAAGCTTGCATATATTTCTTTTATTCACCATGCTTGTATTGTATTGTTGTGAATATTGAATTTACTTTAATATCTGTTTTTCCATATCATTTCATTTTAAGCAAAAAAAGAAGCATGCCAAATCCAACAGCAGATCGACAAGCATAACAACACATGATCACTTACATTCACTTATTTATTCACACTCATTCTATCATTAGCACTGACTTGCACTCAATTCATTTTCACCTGCTCTTGTGCGCTCACTCTCACCCTAAATCACTCATTCGCACGCTCTCACTCACTCTTACTCTGACTCACATATACTTACTCTCTCATTTTGACACACACACACACAAATCCATGATCCCATATACAGAGATACATGCTCACACATATACACACTCTGTCACCCAAACTCACTCTCACCCACTTGCACACACACAGCATATATATTAAAAGCATTCTATTTTTCTTAACTAAGATGCCAGTGAAGGTCCAGATATTACTGCTCCACTTTATATTACACTAATAGTGAATAATAAATTAAAATTCACTATTAATGTAATACAATTGAGCTGAAAACAAGCTTTGAGCCTGGCTCTGATAATGCGAGACAATTGTTTTCTTGGCACTGATGTTGCCACCTCTGAGAGCAGGGATCGCAAATGCAGTGCCAAGGGTAGCAAGGGCAAAGCTAGGGGTCGCAACAGCAGACCTCTAAATGACGCCCATGATGGTACTGAAAGGAATCTTTGTGATCCTCCCATCTCTCATAAGTGAGGTACTGTATCAATATAAACTAATATTTTCTATGGATGTTGCTTTGCTTTAAAACATAAGCACAACATTTATCGGAACGATTTATGTAATGAATCCCCAAACATTGTACCGAAAATAAATTGAAAGAATATGTATTTAAAACAATTTACCATTCAGGGTCATCAGGGCAGGACTGTGGGACACATCGTACTCCGGCACACAGTTGAAGAGTATCAGGGGGCCCCCTGAAACACTGGGGTCCTAGGCCAGTGCCCAGTTTGACCATGCCTTAAAAAAACGTCTTGGCATGCTGCAACATACAGGTGTGACGTAGCAGACAAGCTAGTTACTATTACACAAGAGAGTAGCTAGTGCAGCAAAAAGCTTTGATTGTAATCAAAGCATTTTAGTAAAAAGGCCTCATTCAGTTTATTTAATTCTGGCACGTTTACCAATACAAATAAACAGCGAAAGTAAAGCTAGCCATCAACGTTTTATTATCATTCATTATGCTCTTTACTTTACTCTTCCAAGCAGACAAGCTCTGTCATAGATACAGATACAGAACTTTTAGATTCACACAAATATCATATAATTCAAACATCTCATTTTGAGTTGCATTCATTTTAATATATGAAAGCATATTTTATCATGTTTATTCAACAGTTGTAGTCTGTCAACGGTCGAATGTTTAACATTTCGTTTAAAATTACATGTAAAAAAATGTTCCAATAAAATAGAATATCTTGCAATCTATTCTCTACCTAGTTAATAGATTCACGTTTAAAGACGATGGGGCCGCTTGGCAAATGAATGGAAGAGTACTCAAAGCGTAGCCCTGTCTACTCTTTCATATACTCTTGCATTGTGAAATAGTCTCAAAACATCCAAAAGGAAAATATTCATGTACAATGAGTAGAAATCGAAAAGACTGCCTTTTCGCACTTCTAGTAATACGAAGTTGGACGATTCAGCGCTATTCAGGAAGTAGTATAAGTGGACTCCTTAAGTGCTGCTTCGTGTGCTTTTGTGAATCAGCCACAATATTCACTGATGTAGAAGAATAAGGATATTAGAATTGATATGGGTGGAAGTTGAAAAGTAAACTGCACTTAGGGACTGAAAATAAAAAACACCTAAGTTGCAACTGAGCTCCTCAAGACCGTGAAACTGATATCCCACATAAAAACCAAAAAGATGTGAACTATTACTTGTGAATAGATCAGTAGAACCTTCTTTTTTGAGACATACGGTAACTTTGAATTCTAATTCTTTGCCCTTGACCTACCGTATCCAAGGTCTACATTGCTGTAAATTAATTAGTCTAAAGCATTTCCTATGGTTAAGGCAGCAAAGTGGTACCTAGTTCCTGTCGGCTGAGCCAGCACAGAGAGCCCCAGTGTTAATACTGCTGTGACAGCTGTCAAATGCAGACTCTAGGGATTAGTAACACGAGTTAGTGAGACGGGATTCATACTGTGCACTACGACCAAGAAAAACATTAGGGTATTTAAGTGTATTGCAAACTATGAAAGATTTCCTCACTTTCTTGGTCCCTCAGGAAATTAGTTGGACATTTTCCAGACTTTCTTTCATATAGCTGCCAATGCCTTATTGTTTATTCATCTAGGTTAACTAATGCGCACGGAATCAGTGTAAAGATATATTGATATTTTAAATGCTGAAGGGTAGCAGAACCAGGAATAAGCACACACACACACTAATGCACACATATTCTGCTACCTTTCAGTGTGTGTATCTATCTATCTATCTATCTATCTATCTATCTATCTATCTATCTATCTATCTATCTATCTATCTATCTATCTATCTATCTATCTATCTATCTATCTATCTATCTATCTATCTATCTATCTATCTATCTCTCTCTCTATATATATATATATATATATATATATATATATATATATATATATATATATCTATATATATTTTTTTTTTATATATATATATGTATATATGTATATATATGTATATATGTATATAGTGAGGACCTACTTTCCATAAGAAATCCAAAACATTCTATTTGGAATAACTTTTGCGCCGGTGGACGAATCTTCGTGAATTTCTCCAAGAAAATGGCCTGCTCGGTTCCGCTCCTTCTCTGAAAGTTTGAGGGTCATTCGTCAAGTGGGGGCCAAAAAAAAAGGGGGTCCCAAAACGTGTTTACCCCATGCAGTTTTCCATAAGGACCTTTAGCCAGGGCTAAAGCCCGAACGGCTGAACGGAATTACACCAAATTTGGCAGAGAGGTAGAGTTCTGTTCGCAGATTTTGCTTTTTGTTAAATGGTGTATATCTGTTCAGTAGTTTCTGAGAAAATCACAAGTAAAATCATAGCGCAATCTAGAGACAGAGTTCTACACGCGGCCGGAGATCCGTTCAATTACGAGCGCGGGCTGCATGCTGATTGGCTGTCAACTGTCTATCAACAATCGAAACCAGGAAGTGTAGAAACATTCTGACCCTATAGGCTTGCTCAGGGGGTCATACATGGAATTTTAGGGTCAATTTTTTTTTTAATAATAAATCGCGGCGTACGCATATGGTACGCGTACGCGGTGGAAAAGGGAAAAAAAACTAGAAGTCAGTTTTATTCATTAGGTCTCGGGGGGCAAATTCCCGGGGGCAATTTTTAGAGCTTTATTTCTATGACAGTATGTAAAACTTTCAGGTTTTTTTTCCTGCATCATTTGTACTCTCTACGCATGCGCAGCCTTGTTTGCAAGTGCACTTTTTTTTCTTTTTCTTCAAGTTCGCCAAGCAAATCTCTCCTGATTTTAGGTATTACATTTGCCGCTTTGTTTTGCCAGGTCGTGTGTGCCATCCGGTGCTATACTTTTGGAATATATTAATAAACATATTGTATGTATATTTATTTGAAATGTAGTGTCGAGGCGCCAAACGTTGATTACATACTCCGTTCAACCGCCATTTTAGTAGTTTTCCTCCATTATTTTTATTATACCTGTTACTTTTATTTTACCCTGCGCATATCTTCTCTGTGATCAATGAGATTTGTTGCCACAGACACCACGGTGTTTGTCCTTGGCCTCCGATCTTATCAGACTTGGTCACACGTATACCTAGAAACTAACTTGAAGGCCGTAAGCCACAGCCCTTAGAACGCGTGTTTGTCAAGAAAAAAATATTATTAAGAATATGCGTTTTTTATGCGTGGTAAATGCATACTAGTTGTAAAAGCATGTGTGGTAAAGCGATATGCGTGCTAATGGTTTTGTGGTGACGATCACACGTGCTTATGAACCGGGTCTGGGTGTGGAGGAGTCTAGGGCAGCAGGCGGAGGGCCACACAGCTCCACTCATACAATATAGAAGTAATATAGGATTTGTAAAAAAAATTAAAAAAATGATTTCATAATTTTCCTAGATTAAGTCTTCTGTTAATATGTTCATTAAATACATGAATATATGTTTTTAACAATTAAAAACATTTGCATGTTTCCCGTACGGGCCGCAGTACATGACGTCACACGGAAGCTTTGATGCGATGCGTAACGTCAAAGCGTATTCGTAGCGTATGCTGAGAATGATTAGCAGTAGCAGGGTGGCGTCGACGCATGAGTGTGGAGCTCCTGTAGGCTCGCTCCTATCGGTGCTATAAGGCGTTCTCACAGCGGATGATGGCGGAACTTTGCAGAGAAATTTGATGTTTGTGCTCGATTCGTCTTGAACTTTGGAGAAGTGAAGGCCATTCATTTCGAGCAATGGTGTCAGGATTCAAGCTCCACCTGACCCATACCTGTAATAGTGCGGCAGCGATTGGGGCTCTGGTTTACAGCTGCATGCGGCGGCAGTTGTGAGGAGAGAAGAGCGGAGAGTTGAGAAAATGTGTGCCGAGACGGAGTCATGAACTCTGGAGAGTGAAGGCTATTCATTTCGAGTAGCTCACTGCGGCGACTATCATCTAAGCGTAACGACGCCTGGATCCAAGCTACATCCGAGCCGCACCTGTGATTCTTGGCAGTGGCAGCGAAGAGAGGAAAGTGGAGACGGACCGATTGAAAGCTCTGATTTACAGCTGAAGAGGCGGTGTAGCACACGGACGGAGGCATGGATAGTAGCTGCGTTGTTTTTTTTGGGAGTTAAAATGATAATAAACTCTCCTTAAAGCAGCGTGTGGAGGCAGCAATCGTCGCAGGGGCAGTGCATGGATACACAGACATAAGCTTCAAGTGGGACCTCCAGTAAACAAGTGGCAGCAGAGAAGTTTTGTGCAAGATAGCAAGGGAAGGTGGCTGAATTGTGTATCACCTGCCGCATATCCTGGGGGTATAGCACCATTGCCCTGCTTGCTGGTTGTTGACTTTGTGGGACCGGTGTTTGGACACTTGGCCGCCGGACCGCCTGATTCCTGGTTACAGCGCGGGGACGAGACTGCAATCTCCCAAATCCCCTGCGTTGCGGTTTTTCCATGTCAGTACTCTGCGCCAGGAGGCGCTCAAAACCAGCGGCGGCCTCCCGCAGCACGGGACGTGCGCGGTCCGCGCCCGTCAGCGCCAGAAAGAGCCAGGGCAGGGCCACACCCCTGAGATTGTATAAAATTACTTTTGAGATCCGGCGACATTGTTTCTGGCCCAGTAGGAAAGGTACTGTTATCCAGCTTGGCACATCCGTGATGTTAAAGCTTTAGACCCCTACTATTACTGTGGGCTAAGTACTTTATTGACTAGTGCTAAATTTCTGTTTCATTACTGTTTGACATTCAGTCATAAGGTCTCCTTTATGATGGGAATGCGTAAAGCAATGGAGGAGGGCAACGGGAGGGCTGAGTCCGGGTCTTCTTTGAAATCACAAAAGGGCAAAAAGGCAAAGAGGGTGGCTAGGCAGGCAGCCGCTAACTGCATCCTTGACCAGATCGACCAGATTGAAAACTTAGTGGAAGATTGTGAGGTTATTTTGGGCAGTGATGGCAGCACACAAGCAACTGGTACTGTCCAGCAACTAGTTAGAGGCAATGGGGGGCTAGCAAAAGGGGATGGTGCTTTGCCTATCATCCCTGCTATGTTTCTCATGAAAAGTAAGGGCCCTACTGAATGTGATTCTGGGACAAATGGGGCTCTAGTCGTATCTATTGATAAAATTATTGAGGACAATACCCACAATGCAAACATGATGGCTAATTGCCAGTCTTCTGTAATTACTCAGTCAGTTTTTTGTTCCAATAGGTTTTCTGTCCTTGCTAATATACATGACAGTAGTCCAAGGACATGTTCCCCCTTCTATTTGCCACTGACCCAGTTATTCCCAACCAAGCAACATATAAGGCCAACCAAGATAATGTCCAAGAGGCTAACCCAATACAACGTGGTACGAGTAACAATAATGTTCCACAAGACATTTGTGCCCTGACAAATTTAGTTTCCCTCTTAAGAGATGAAATAGAGTCCATGAAAGTATTAATTCTAAATCTAACAGCCATGGTAGGCCCCAAGGCCACCCCCCACACCGTACGGCTCCTCCACTGTGACCGCATCTTGCCCCCGGCACCGCAGGTTCGCCCCCGGTGTCCCCCTACTGCTCGTTTTCCTGCTGTTGCCCACCTGTGAATCATGCTTTTTTCCTTTAAATTGTTGTTTCATGCTCTGTCTTCTTGCTGTTGCCCAACTGTGACTTATTCTCTAATCTTTATCTTTTTGTTCCTGTTATTGCGTAGTTGTTGGTATCCCTGACCTCTGTCTGTTCCCCCCACTCCCCACTTCCTGCCACTGCTCCCTCGCGGCCCGTCCTTTTTTCCTGTAACCCCTGTCCATTGGCCGCCCCACTCCTGCCTCCTAGCTGCTCCTCCCTCCCACTTTGCCTCATATGGAGGGCGCACGGTGGCCACGCGCAGCGGGTGCTCCGATGGCGCGCCAAAGGCGTGACTAAGGCAAGCCCATCTGTGCCCGTCCGCGCCTGGACCGCGCCCAGCGCCAGGATCCCTGGCCCTCGACGTTGCCAGCCTACCTGATGGACTTACGACACCGCCACCCTCCACGCACTCAACACCGGCCGGAACCCCACCTGCTACAGAGCATACCCGAAACGCACCCACGGACCCTTCACCTGCCAAGCCTGCAAATTCGCTTGCCTCCAAACCTGCACCGCACCCGCCAAGCCAGCCACAAGCAACAATCACCTCAAGTGCATCCTGCTCAATACCCGCTGCGTTCACAGGCACGCCATCAAACTCTGGAACCTCCTCAACACTACATCACCAGACGTGGCCTTTTTCACAGAAACCTGGATGAACGCCTCCTCAGCCCCCGACATCGCCATAGCCATCCCGGATGGCTACAAGATCACCCGGAGGGACCGCACCAACCAAACCGGAGGAGGCATCACCATCGTCCACAGAAACACCATCCGAATCACAACCAACTCCGACGACACGCTCACCGCCGCCGAGCACCTTCACTTCCAGATACACACCGACCCCAAGACCACCCTCTACAGACCCCCAGGACCACACACACAATTCAGCGAAGCCATCGCAGACTTCGTCAGCCCGCATGCCCTAACCTCCTCAGACTACATCCTCCTAGGAGACCTCAACTTCCACTTGGAGAACAACAATGACAGCAACACCGCCGCCCTGCTGGACAACCTTGCCAACCTTGGACTCAAGCAACTTGTGAACAACCCGACCTACTACGCCGGCCACACGCTTGACCCCATCTTCTCCTCCAGCAAGCACATCTCCTTCAGCCACTCCACCGGACTACACTGGACAGATCACAGCTGCGTCCACTTCAACTTCAGGAGAACCACGACCCACCACCACCCGCAACAGGTTCCCCGCAGAAACTGGAGAAAGATCACTGCCGACCAGCTCACCACCTCCCTCAGCCAGAACCCTCCCACCAACACGATGGACCCCAATGAAGCAGCCCGTAACCTCACACATTGGCTCACCAACTGCGCCAATGCCCTCGCACCACTGAAGAACCCCCCCCCACAACAGACACGGCAGCAAGAAAGCCTCCTGGATCACCAACGACCTCAAAAACTCCATGAAAACTTGCCGCACCCTCGAGAAAGCCTAGCGCCACGACCAGACAACAAGAAACATGACAGCCCTCAAGAACGCCACCCGCAAACACCACCAGCTGATCCGCACCAACAAAAGGACCGCATTCAAAGAACGACTGGACAACAACTCCCATAACAGCAAGGAACTCTTCAGCATTGTTAAAGAGCTCTCCAGCCCCAGCGCCTGCAACAACGACATCATACCCTCGCAAGACCTCTGCGACTCACTCGCCTCGTTCTTTCACCGCAAGATCGTCGACATACACAGCAGCTTCGACACACAGGCCACGCCCTCAACCACCGATCCAGCGTCCCACACCACCACCCTCTGCACCTGGACCTCGGTCAGCACCGAAGATACCCCCCGCATGATGAACACCATCCACTTCGGCTCCCCAACCGACCCTTGCCCACATCACATCTTCAATAAAGCCGATTCCATCATCGCACCCCAACTCCGGGACATCATTAACTGCTCCTTCACATCTGCCACCTTCCCGGAGAACTTGAAACATGCTGAGCTCTGCGCCCTCCTGAAGAAACACACCGCGGACCCGACAGACCTCAAGAACTTCTGCCCCATCTCACTCCTCCCTTTCCCGGCCAAAGTCATCGAGAAGACCGTCAACAAACGACTCTCCGCCGTCCTCGAGACAAACGGGTCCCTCGACCCTTAGCAGTCCGGTTTCCGAGCAAAGCACAGCACCGAGACCGCCCTCATCGCAGCCACCAACGACATCAGGTCCCTGCTCGACAACGGGGAAACAGCTACCCTCATCCTCCTGGACCTCTCAGCAGCCTTCAACACCGTATGCCACTGCACCCTAGTACAGCGCCTCAGCAACATCGGAATCCAAGGAAAGGCCCTGGAGTGGATCATCTCATTCCTCACCGGCAGAACCCAGAGAGTCCACCTCCCCCCGTTCCGGTCCACGGCACCGAAGTCATCTGCGGCGACCCGCAAGGATCCTCGCTCAGCCCCACCCTCTTCAACGTCTACATGAGCCCCCTCGCAGCCATCGCACGCCAACACAACCTTAACATCATCTGGTATGCAGACGACACCCAGCTGATCCTTTCCCTCACCAACGACCCCACCACCGCCAGAGCCAGCCTCCAGGAAGGAATGAGAGACGTCGCAGAATGGATGAAGCTCAGCCGATTGAAACTGAACTCAGACAAGACGGAAATCCTCATCCTGGGAACATCCCCCTCCACCTGGGATGAGTCCTGGTGGCCCCCCGCCCTCGGCACTGCCCCAAGTCAATGCACCAGGCATGCAACCTGGGCGTCATCCTGGACTCCTCCCTCACCATGACCAAGCAAGTCAACGCCGTCTCGTCATCCTGTTTCAACACCCTGCGCATGCTCGATCCCCACCAACACCAGGAAGACGGTCACCCAGGCCCTCGTCACCAGCCGACTGGACTACGGAAACACCCTCTACGCGGGAACCACAGCCAAACTCCAGAAAAGACTCCAGCGCATACAGAACGCTTCTGCACGACTCATCCTGGACATCCCCTGCCACAGCCACATCTCTCCCCACCTGAAAGACCTGCACTGGCTCCCCATCAGCAAGAGGATCACGTTCAGACTCCTCACCCATGCACACAAGGCTCTCCACGACATGGGACCCAAATACCTCAACAACCGCCTCACATTCTACACTCCCACCCACCAGCTCCGCTCAGTCAGCCTTGCCCTCGCCTCCGTCCCACGCATTCGCAGAACCACTGCCGGAGAAAGATTCTTCTCCTACCTGGCAGCCAAGACATGGAACTCCCTCCCCACCCACCTACGACTGACCCAGGACCATCTCTCCTTCAGGAAACAGCTCAAGTCCTGGCTCTTCTAGCAGTAGCGCCCCCCCCCCAGCACCTTGAGACCCTTGTGGGTGAGTAGCGCGCTTTACAAATTCCTGATTGATGATTGATTGATTGAGTCAAATGCAAGGGCATCCTCGACATCAATTCCTAGTTTGAGTAATGGTAATGCATTTCCTCTGAAGATTAGCAGTAATAGCCGGTTGGCCCAAGTTGAGGGAAACGCAACTAGGGATGATAACGTAAGACAAAGCATTGTTGTGGACCAGGCTGGGGCAAGCAGGCCAATTATAACTGGGAAATGCCAAAACAAATTGCAAAGACCACCGGAGCTCAAGCAGACACACCGACTAAAAACACCAGTGGGGTAGCAGACTACACCCGCTAATGGAGGGGGTCTAACTGACATGGTATTCCATAGAGGTAAACCCCTAACAAGGCAAGAGGGAACTGTATCCAGTAGACCCCATAGTCCAAATAAAATCTATATGACTAATGTACCCAAGTTAGGCATCGGGGGTAAACATGAGAGTGCGGACTCCCTGACAAACAAAGCTATACACTGGCTACGTTATGTCAGAGGCTGTAGATCAATAATTAGGGAGGATATTACCAAAGCTACTAGATTAGTTATGGATGAAGGTCAGTATGATTGCATTGAACTGGTTTTAGTATCAGACTTACTTGCTGACAATTTATTTGCTTTGGAATTTAGAACTAGCCCCCCAGCCCATTCCCATATCCAGCTGAGGAAATTTCTCCTTAATTGTTTTAATCGACATGCACTACAGCATAATACTGGGGGCTCTGGTCTAGAAAATATAGATTGACTTGCAGGTGGTGAGGCCACGGTAAATCTCCTTGAGATAGGTCCTGGTGGCCCTGTTAGTGGAAGATCGGTAATAAATTTGGTAGACATTGCCAGTAACCCTAAGCTTGGTAATGGTACAGTAGTACAAACAGGTAATGCCAACACAGCCGAATATTCTACTAAGGTAGTAAATTACAAAAGGGCTGATACCCTCCCTGGTCTTTGTTCAACCATTCGGGCCGATTATCCACAGCAGGTTACTACGTGCCAGGTTGGGGCCACTACTCCAACCCTGCCTATCAGACTACTTACAACAGGGCCCGACAATGGTTCTAGGCACCATCGCGTGAGTGAGGTTAACATTCTGCCATTTGTGAATTGTGGTATTAAGGGGGGGACACTAGTTTCCTGGAACATAGCAGGACTGGGTGCTAAAATATCATCACCAGAAGGGTTAGCGTTCATTGGTGATTATGATGTCTGCCTTTTCCAGGAGACTTGGCTATCCCAGCCGCATTTCTTTTCTGGGTATCTAAATTATTTCATCTCCACAACAAAAGGACCCAAGGGTTGGCCAATGGGGGGTTTAACAGCATGGGTGCGGCAGGATCTTCCTGTAATGAATTTTAAATAATTCTCCTCCTGAGCAATTACTCAAGCAATATCTTAGGATCAATTCACAAAAAGCATCCAATAAATATCAAAACACGTCGGAAGAAATCAATCCAGTGTATTTCAAAAACTTCTTCTTTATTTTTCTTCTTTTCCAGACACTCAGTACTTTTTCTTTTCTTTTCCTTTGCCAACACGTGTTTCGTCCTAACTAAATATAGTTAACGGACTTCGTCAGGGCTAAAGAAAAATTAAACAACATTTATATCATGAGAAGTATAGACAGCTTAAATGCTGCTGATACTGATTCCTCTCTTTATCAAGAATTTGTTGGAAATTTTATAGTATGATTTGACAAATCTGTAAATATGAGATTATGACTTTTTTAGGATGGAAACTACTAATAATGTCTCTGGATGGGAGCATTCCAGACGTATGAATTATTAACTGTACTGTTTTGCAATTACAAAGAGTGAGTTCCACCATAATAGACCTCTTATTGCACAGCAGAAAGAATTTTAGAAAATGTTAAGTATTATATTGATGATACTTTATCATATAAACTTTTATGAATTTTAGTAATTTTTATAATTGTTTAATTTTTCTTTAGCCCTGACGAAGTCCGTTAACTATATTTAGTTAGGACGAAACACGTGTTGGCAAAGGAAAAGAAAAGAAAAAGTACTGAGTGTCTGGAAAAGAAGAAAAATAAAGAAGAAGTTTTTGAAATACACTGGATTGATTTCTTCCGACTTGTTTTGATATTTATTGGATGCTTTTTGTGAATTGATCCTAAGATATTGCTGTGGAATTTTAGTTTGCGATCTGAACATCATCTGCGCCAGCTTGTCACCTATGTACTACGTGCACGGCAGCCATTTTAGATATCATGGTCTCCCTGTCCACGATCAATCGCCAGCGCGCCCCTCTGACCCAGCAAGCATCCTCCGCGCACCCTGGCTCCCCCTCCCTCCCCCTCATGAACATAAACCTTCTGCATGACCCTGTCCTTGGGAGTCACGCCAGCGCCTGACCAACACCTCCTCTCCTCCCATGAATGCCCCTCTGTTGATAAACCTTCCCTCCGCACTGGTCTGTCCACGCGGCATGAATACCACTCCTTTGATGACCCCTTCCCCCGTGTCCAGCTGTCCACACAGGTCCGAGGCCATCGCCTAAGCCGGCAGATATCATTTACTGCCCCTTATTGTATGAGGTCGCTCTCCTTCAAAGGACCCTCTATTGATCCAGGCCTCCCCACCCCCTGTGACATGATCAGGCGCACACATCCTAAGACTCGACGGAACACTTAGCTGCGTGATGACCCCCTCCTCTTATCAGCAGGTTGAGGACCTCTATTGTGAAGGCATATGGGGGTGGGATTGACACGAGGATTACGGGGATGTCTTTTCCTTTATGCTACAATGTTCTGATTGTAATAAAGAAAGGTCACATGCCATAAACCAGTGTATAAGAGGCCAGGCCTCCGAGAGGCTGTTAGAGCACCTCGAGACAATACCTTGTTGTCTGATCTGATGTGTTCTGCTCCGTCGGAATAAAACTTCTGTTTCCTGCCTTCTGGTCTCCGGCGCCTGCCTCATTGCTTGGTAAACTTGAATGGTACAAGGGCGGTTAGCGCCGGGCAAATCTTGAGAAAGGTCCTAGCCCTACCTTTTTCCACAATTGGCGTCCCAAAGCGTGGGGCCCATCAGCGACACGTGGATCCAGTGGGAGAGGTCCCGATGACAGAGTGAACGACTGCAACGATCGGGAAGAGCTCGTGTCCGATAGACCCTCGTCTGACAGCCGATCATCCGACCTTCACTAGTTCTGAACAGACCTCTCTCGAGTGATCTACGGTCCTGACTGGGAACCATCAGGAGTGCCACGAACATCACGAAGGAGAGAGGACGATCGGGCGCTGGATCCAGAGGACAGGAAACCGTCCATGCGGTCCGGGTAAGGTCGTGTAAACACGACGAATTGAGAAAAATTGTTTTTGTTTGGATAATACTAGTATTACGCTTTTGTTGAAACCTCTGGAGATTCGCTGTCTGCAAACGGAGAAAAACAACAGGCTCTCTCTTTGCAAACAGTGAAGGATAGGTAACGCAGACTTTTGTCCCCGTTGTAATCCGTCGTGCCTATCTTTCTCCCCCACTGTTTCCCGAACTGTCGTTCGTGGATTATTGTCTGGAGATTCTTTTTCTGCAAACAGGGAAGAACAAGGTCTCTCTTTGCAGGGAGAGAAAGAGTAGGTAACGATAACTTTTCGTGCCCACTTATTCTCCCCACTGAATTGTTTTGATTGACCGATTATTCGGTATTGGTTCGTTTGAGGTATTCACCGCCGGCAAACAACGGAGAATAGAAATATTCTGCCTAGTCTTTGCCCGCCGTGATAAGATAGGTAGTGCAGACTTTTGTCCCCGTTGTAATCCGTCATGCCTATCTTCTCCCCACTGGTTGGTAGCCTATTTAGCCCGGACCGCTTATTAGAGATGAACCATCCAGCTCCACTGGAGGGCACCCCTAATAAGGACATGTTCACTAAGTATGGACTAGTCGCTATAGCTTACACTAAACTATGGCATAAATATACGAAAAAGAACCCTGAAAGTCAGTGGCCACTGATAGGTTCCTTTAATGAAAATAAAATAAAAACATTAGAAATAGCGCTCCAGAAGAATAAGACCACGCCCACTATGCTCGACAGTATCGGCATGTGGCGCAAAGAAACGGAACAACGAAAGAAAAGAGAAGAAGCAAAAATAGGGAAAGAATTACGAAAGGCAGCCCACCTAGCCGCAAAGCAACTAGAAGAGGAAATAAAAGAAAGAAAAGAAGCTACACAAAACCAAGAATCAGGGTCGACAGGCCAATGTCCTGTTAGGACCCCCTCTGCGCTCTACCCTGAATTGCCCTCCAAACAACGGGCAAACGATGAGTTACTGCTAGGTCCCCCGATCATCTACATGCCCCCTCCGTATGCTCCCAGCCAACAAAGCCTGCAAGCCCCAAGTATGAGTGAAAGTGATCCTAGCGCTAGTGCACCGGCCCTCACGGCCTCCGCACCAGCCACATTAACAACTTCGTCAGACGATCCCGAGGCTAGCAAACAATCACCGGCCAGGCTAAGTAGGTTAAGCAAAGATGAGCGGGATGGGATCAACAAAATAGCAAAGACATTGGTAGAACGAAGGGAGAGCGAAGAATACACAATGAGCATATATAATTCACATGCCGACAGCCACAGACGGCATTTCATCTTGCGATTCAGCTACCACACCCTGAACGCGTATGAAGATAGGTATCAGCGTAAGGGTCCCGCTAAACTAACAACACTGTATAGGAAGATTGATGTTGGAGATGGGACTGAACGTGAGGCGACGGAGCTCTTCACGTAAATGCTTGAGGTCTTCCGCCACCTCGCGGAACAGAAACCAGAAGCCAAGGTTACGGTCCCTGAAACAACCTCGGCAGAAGTAGCCAATACTATGATGCCTATCAGAGAAGCGGCTCCTTACTGGATCCCGCCACGGGGCCAGGGAACGAGCGATGATATTAATAATGAAAATGCAAAGGGGAGGGTTGTGTACAATTGGGTTTACCAACCATGGGACCGACAGGATATCCTAACCTTCAAACAAACCCTGCCCGATTTAAGAAAGAACCCGACGGCATTTTATACCGAATTAGGCACAGCCTTGGGTTCGACAATAATGACTTTAGCGGACATTGACTTGTTCTTTGGGTTATGCCTGCCAGCTGATGTGTGGAAGCAAATCCGGAAGGCTGACCACACGGATCTGTTTGGACATACCTGGGACCAACTCGGTAAACTAGATAGACAGCGAGAGCCGGGGAGTAAACGAGTGAAAGACATACTGGAACTCCCAGACAAACTGGTTCAGAAGTTAAAAACACTGGTCCAGGAAAGAAAGGTAGACTGGTCGATAGTCACGGCCTGCCGACAGAAACCCCAGGAAGATGTGTCAGAGTACTTCTCCCGATTCGAGACAGTGTTCTCCGACTACAGTGGCCAAGACATGACCACCGCAACCGGACAGCACCTGTTTGTACAAAATTATGTAAAGGGCCTAACACAAGAAGTCTCCCAAAAACTGCAGACGAGTGAGAGTAGTTGGGGGGCCTCCAAACCCGCAGCTATCCTTCAGATGGCTCAGTATTACCAGCACCAAAAGAATGAGAATGATAGGGCGTCCGAGAAAAAGAAGAAAGATTTAAAGGAAAGGGTAATGATAGCCCAGATACAGGGTATAGCGGTAGGACGGGAACACCAAAGGGGGAACTACCAATCAACCACCCCCAGAGATCTACCTCCTAAAGATCACACCCCAGCACCCCACACTGGACGTAGAGACATTAGCAATGACCAATGCGCCTTCTGCAAAGGGCTCGGCCATTGGAAATCCCAGTGTCCGGTTCTGCTAGAGATGAATAGAAATAGGGATTCCAGGGATGTGGCAGGTGGTCCGAGGAATAAAGTACAGGGACGAGGGCACCCCAACGACACCAACAATGACAGATCAGGGAGACTGAACACATTTGACCGTCCCCGACAGAACCAATATCAGCTGTCCGAAGGTGAAAATGCCCCCGATTTTGCATAGGACTGCCAGGGTCAAGGGAGGGATCCAGTCGAGCTCTGTGTTGACCAGCAAGGTCCTTATGTCACCGCTAAGGTCCTGGGTACAGAGTCTCCATTCTTGGTAGACACTGGGGCGACACGTAGTGTGTTATCAAAACGACTGATTCCAAGGGCACCCTTGTCTGGCTCACACATAACGTCGATAGGTTTCGATGGAACGCCCTCCACTAACCCCCTGTCCGTACCTATTACCTTTGACCTAGAAAACAACACCACTGACGCGACATTTCTACTCTCCTCCAACTCCCCTGACGCCATTATGGGCATTGACTTACTGAAACATTTTCGAGCTACCATTAGGTGTTCCCCAGATGGAATACGAGTCATCCTGTACGACAACCCAGACATGCCCAGATCCCGTCCCCCACGACACATGTGCTCCATAACTGACGCTGACCTGTCCCTGCTTGACACCCTGCCTCCGTACCTTTGGGCCAAAAATGACTCTGATGTGGGGCGAATGATGATTGATCCTATTCACATAACTGTACGACAGGACGCTATGCTCCCGAAACTCCCGCAATATCGGATATCGCCAGAGGGTGAGAAGGCACTGGTAGCGATCATTCAGTCTCTGGTAGATGCAGGAGTGGTTGAAGAGGTGGTTAGCAACGTCTGCAACAGCCCAATCCTACCTATTGTTAAGAAGCAAGGTGAAGGAGATGAGAAAGCGTACCGCTTCATCATCGACTTACGAGAGATTAACAAAGTGGTTGTACCCCAATATCCTGTAGTCTCTGATATCACCACCATTCTGACCCTCATCCCGTCCACTGCCACCACCTTCTCTGTTATCGACCTTAAAAACGCGTTTTTCTCTATCCCCATTCATCCAGACAGCCGTTATCTCTTCGGCTTCACTTTAAAATCCCGCTCGTACCGATTTTGTAGAGCTCCCCAGGGGTACACTGAAAGTCCCAGCATTTACAGCCAGGCCCTCAAAAGACAGCTGGATGCCTTCCAGCTACCAGATGGAGTGGTGTTGATCCAATATGTCGATGATATCCTTTTGGCGGCCGACACCACCCCGCTTGCAACGACAGCCACCGTCCAACTCCTACACTTTCTTGCAGAAAATGGCCATAAAGTCTCCAAAAAGAAGTTACAGTTCTGTCAGCCACAGGTGACTTACCTAGGCCATCTTCTGTCCAAAGAAGGGAGGAAACTTACACCCGACCGAATCCAAACCATCCTAGACACCCCCATCCCAAAAACACAAAAGCAGGTCCGCTCTTTGGTTGGCCTAACCTCTTTTTGCAGACAGTGGTTGCCTAATTACAGTCTCATTGTGAAACCATTACTTGCCCTGCTGACCAAAGATGTCCCCTCCCTGCTTCCTTGGACCACTGAGTGTCAAGCCTCCTTTAAGGAATTACGGGATGCACTCTGCTCAGCACCCGTCCTAGGAACCCCGGATTACTCCAAACCCTTCTCCCTCTTCACTCACGAAAGGGAGGGATGCGCATTGTCTGTCCTAACTCAATCAATTGGTCCTAAGCAGCGCCCTTGTGCCTACTTCTCCGCCACTCTTGATCCTGTAGCCAGAGCCTTACCTGCCTGCCTTCGAGCGGTAGCTGCCGCTGCTGTCTCTATCCGTCAGAGCGAGGGAATCGTACTTTCCAACTCCCTCACAGTGCTAGTACCCCATGCAGTCGACACCCTCTTGAACCAGACAAAGACCCAACACCTGACTAGCGCACGACTGACAGGGTACGAGTTGACTCTACTTGCACCCCACATCACACTAAAGAGATGCACGACTTTGAATCCTGCCACATTACTGCCTCTGCCTGAAAATGACCCCGACGTGCCTCCCATACACGACTGTGTGACCCTCACGGACGAACAAACTAGGAGTAGGGTTGACCTCCGAGACACTGCTTTTCCTGACCCCGATGGGGAGCTATGGGTAGACGGCTCATGCATCAAACTCCCAGATGGCACCACTTCAGCTGCCTATGCAGTAACGACAGCCCGAACAGTACAACGATCCGCCCAGGCAGCAGAGCTGATAGCCCTCACCCGAGCATGCATCATAGCCGCAGGGACCACCACGAACGTATATACGGACAGCCAGTATGCCTTCAGAGTGGTCCACCATTTTGGGCTCCTGTGGAGGGAGAGGGGATTCCTGACGTCCCACGGCACCCCGATCCTCCACGGAGATCTAGTCTCCGCTCTGATTGAAGCAGTTATGCTCCCCAAACGATTAGCGGTAATCAAATGTCAAGCACACAAAAGGGTGACAGACTTAGTTGGGCAAGGGAATGCATTGGCCGACATCACTGCACGAACCACAGCTGAGAATAGGACGGTGACACGCATGTACCTGACCAGGTCACAAGCAGAAACATGGAGTGACACAAGGATAATGATCAGAGACATACAGTCGGCCAGCACCCCTCACGAGCTGACTAAGTGGGCAAGGGTGGGTTTGAAGGATGAGGAGGGCTGCTGGCGAACGAAGGATGCAAGCAAATGGTTGCTGCCCGACTCATATCTGATTCCCATACTGACAATGGCTCACTCCCCCGCACACATAGGATCTGCACCCATGATCGAACTCATTTCCAAAGTCTGGCACAACGACAAAATCCCTGACTCAGCCAGACGCCTAGTTCAGCAGTGCCTTATCTGTCTGCAACACAACCCCGGGAAAGGAACTGTAGTACCCCGGGGAGGGTTTGGGACCCCCAATCACCCCTTTGAGGTCCTTCAGATGGACTACATCCAACTAGAGAGATGCCAAAACCTGAAGTATGTACTAGTCATCGTATGTGCCTTCAGCAAATGGGTGGAGGCCTATCCAACCCGTGACAACACCGCCATGACTACTGCCAAAGTACTACTGAAGGAATTCTTCCCTCGCTATGGCCTTTGTCGAATTTTATGGAGCGACAATGGCCCCCACTTCATAGCTGAGGTTATCCAATTAATCCTAAAGGGGTTGGGGGTGAAGCAACGATTTCATGCGGTCTTCCACCCCCAATCCGCCGGTCTAGTGGAACGCCATAATGCCACACTGAAGCTGAAATTGTCAAAAATAGTGGCCACCACTGGACTTAACTGGCCGGATGCCCTCCCACTGGCTTTGTTATCGATGCGCTCCACTCCCACCAAGCACCATTTGACCCCCTACGAGGTCGTGTTTGGGCGACCGATGAATCTCTGGACTGCTCCCAAACCGACCTCCATTCATGACGTCCCGGACATCCTACTGTCTGATTATTTGTGCAAGTTAACTAAAACGTTGTCTGTCATTCATCAACAGGTGCAGCAGGCCATCCCCGATGCTTCCAGGGGCCCCGGCCATGACATCCAACCGGGAGATTTCGTATTGATACGAAATTTCCAGCGAACCAAGAGTCTGGAACCTCGGTGGACGGGCCCCTGGCAAGTGCTGATCACCACCCGAACGGCACTCCGAGTGGAGGGGAAGAAGCACTGGCTGCACGCGCATCATTGCCGGAAGGTCTCTGCAAACCTGGCCACGACAGAAAACGTCAGAGCCCAAGAAGAGCTCCTGAGCAAAGACCGACCGATATTGGACTGTTATCCCGATACTGAGGCACTTGAACTTGCAAAATTCTCTGATCCCACTGTGCCATCCAGAGAAGGGTATTTCCTGCGTCGAAAGGAGGGAGTTTCGGCTAAGTAGGCCACGGACTAAGTTAAATCTCAGAACGGTGACCTAAACACAATCAAGGGTTGCCGGGAGAGAAGCTAAACGAAGTCTGTGGTTCTGCCCACTACCGAGCCCCTTGAAGGTGATGGAAGCGCCAGATAAGAAGATGATGGAAGCGCCAGATAAGAAGATGATGGAAGCAACAGGAAATACCCAGTATAGAAATCCAAAGACTGACAACTTGCACACATCAAAGACAATCGCACTCTTCATTGTCTTCCTCTTCTGCCTCCTCCTCATGACCTCCTTCTGGATTCTGGAGGAAAGCACACCGGCTCATGAGGCATTGCTACCTACTGCACAGCCAACACCCCTGAAAGAGCATCACCTAATCTCCCTGTCGCCTCAGCTCCGAGAAAGGCGCAGGGAATTCTGGAACAATTCCTTCGTGCAACTGTTGCACCAACACAACCTTGCTGCAAATGCTACGAACTGTTGGATCTGCGGGTTGCTCCCGCATGCCACTGGACACTCCATCCCCTTCATCCCTTCACCCTTCTCAGTTCACGGCTCCTGCCTCGCCTGGTTGATCCTCATGCAAGAGAGCCACAAGGACAACGCCACCTCCAGCCGGACAGTGTCACACTTCTACTCTGGGTTCTGGCTGAATAGAACCGGAAAGACCCCTGCTGCTCTGTGTCCTGCGCTCGCAGGCGCCACCTTCCTCAAAGACATTCCAGCCAAAGAACGAGTCGAAGTACAGGTGCTCCACAATCCAGCCAGAACCACCTTCTCTCATCTGCAAAAACAAACTACCGCCACCCTAACTGTGCCTCTGTCCGTAATCAATGTCACTGGCCTTGTGTGCCTAGAAGGCCAGGGAACGCAGCTGGTGGGCCACAGCTCCTGCCGAATCACCAGAACATTGGACTCAGTTGACCCCCCTTCCTTTGTTGCTTCTCCGAACATGTACTTTGTGTGTGGCACCAAAGCTTACACCTGGCTCCCGAGAGGCTGGAAAGGCGTCTGTTACATTGCCTTCGTTCTTCCACCCACATATGTAGCCCCTGCCAACCACCACCGGCAGAGGCGTGCAGACGACATTGGACAAGCCGACTCCACCGGAGCACAGTTCCTGGATGCAGCAAAGGGACTTGTTCCTCTGTGGGGCCCAATGGCAAACAGCCGTGCCATCCGACACCTGACCCAGGCAGTGGAAACAACGATCAACATCACGGCTGGCATCCTCGCCAACAACACTGCGGAGCTTCAGGCGGTCCGCCTCGTGACCCTTCAAAATCGTCTTGTCCTAGACGTGGTCCTAGCCGACCGAGGAGGAGCATGCCGCATCATCGGATCCAGCTGCTGCACCTACGTGCCAGACAACTCGCCTTCAGTCTACAAAGCCATTGAACACCTCCACAGACTGTCCTCAGAGGTTCACCAAGAACAGGAAGGATGGTCGCTTGGGAGCTGGTTTTGGGACACTTTGAAGAATTGGGGTTGGAAGTTGTTTTCCTTCGTGCTGATACCTGTTGTGATATTATGTGGGTGTTGCTTAGGTATCCAATGTCTGCCACCTTTGTGCGGCCTTGTTTCTAACTGTATGTGCCCAAAGACTTTGGACTTCCGAAATGAGCACATGAGCCCCCTCTATGAAGTAGAAATACGTGGCCTTATGGGGATAAATCCAAACTGACAAGTTGGCGAGACATGTTAAAAGGGAGGACTGTGGAATTTTAGTTTGCGATCTGAACATCATCTGCGCCAGCTTGTCACCTATGTACTACGTGCACGGCAGCCATTTTAGATATCATGGTCTCCCTGTCCACGATCAATCGCCAGCGCGCCCCTCTGACCCAGCAAGCATCCTCCGCGCACCCTGGCTCCCCCTCCCTCCCCCTCATGAACATAAACCTTCTGCATGACCCTGTCCTTGGGAGTCACGCCAGCGCCTGACCAACACCTCCTCTCCTCCCATGAATGCCCCTCTGTTGATAAACCTTCCCTCCGCACTGGTCTGTCCACGCGGCATGAATACCACTCCTTTGATGACCCCTTCCCCCGTGTCCAGCTGTCCACACAGGTCCGAGGCCATTGCCTAAGCCAGCAGATATCATTTACTGCCCCTTATTGTATGAGGTCGCTCTCCTTCAAAGGACCCTCTATTGATCCAGGCCTCCCCACCCCCTGTGACATGATCAGGCGCACACATCCTAAGACTCGACGGAACACTTAGCTGCGTGATGACCCCCTCCTCTTATCAGCAGGTTGAGGACCTCTATTGTGAAGGCATATGGGGGTGGGATTGACACGAGGATTACGGGGATGTCTTTTCCTTTATGCTACAATGTTCTGATTGTAATAAAGAAAGGTCACATGCCATAAACCAGTGTATAAGAGGCCAGGCCTCCGAGAGGCTGTTAGAGCACCTCGAGACGATACCTTGTTGTCTGATCTGATGTGTTCTGCTCCGTCGGAATAAAACTTCTGTTTCCTGCCTTCTGGTCTCCGGCGCCTGCCTCATTGCTTGGTAAACTTGAATGGTACAAGGGCGGTTAGCGCCGGGCAAATCTTGAGAAAGGTCCTAGCCCTACCTTTTTCCACATTGCTTGAGTAATTGCTCAGGAGGAGAATTATTTAAAATTCATTATATAGACAGAATTCTTTTGCCTATTTCTACAGTTTATGACAAGGGACTGTATCTCAACCTTTGAGCAGTACTAAGCCAGATAGACCTTTCATCTAATAGGAACACTATAAGCGCAAAAAGCCCCTCTTGTCAAGTTGTTAAATTACCAGAATCTTCCTGTAGTTGTCAAAGAATTATCGTCTGGGAGTAAGGACATCCAAGTATTAAGACTTGACTTGGGTTCTTTGGGTCGCTTGGACATTTATAACCTGTGATCTAGGGGGTAGATCACAGGTTTTAGCGGCCTTGAACTCCCTCATCGAACTTCACTCACAGGACACTAATGTGATTGTTGCAGGAGATCTAAACACCACCTTCGAGCCCCTAGTAGCTACTGAGTGGGATTCAACAGACGAGGATGAAGATAGTCAATGGGGGATACCAAAAGTGGAGCTTGTACCTGTTAAAAAGTGGACAGAGGTAGTGATACAGATTAACACAGTCTGTTGTGAAAGAGGTCGTAGGGCACTTAATGGCAGGACTCCGAAAGACAGGACTGGGTCCGTAACATTCAATAATGGGCGAAGCAAGAGTCGAATTGACTATGTTCTTTGTAGCCTGAATTTTTGACACACAATTGTAGATATGGAGGTGAAAGACCGCATGGAAAGTGATCATAACCCCCTGTATGTCACACATGGATGGTGGGATCGCGGTTTACCCCATCAAGAAAGGCCTGAGCTCTGCCCTCCAGCCACTGTGCCAACTAATGATATGAGGCGTCTCAACTGGGGAAAAGTAGTCTCTAATATAGAGGTCCTGAATAAAATTGCAGAGGAAGTTGCCAGCACTCTTTTGAAATTAGAAGATGGTATCGACCATCTTGACTTGGGTTGTTTTACTCCTATCCATGATAGCCTGTTTAAGTCCATTAGCGGCCATTTTTTAGCTCCAGGCTACACAAAGCAAAAAGGTACCCAAAAAACACTAAGGTGTTACAATGAAGACTGCGGAAAAGCCAGAGTAGACCTGGGTAGAGCCATAAAGGGTGGCAATTTGGATGCAGTTCGATGTGCCAAACACACCTACAAAAGAGCAATTCTTAAGGCCAAAAGAATTTGGGACAAACATCGATGGCAGGAGCTTAAGGAAGCAAGTGAGAAAAAGAATTCCAGATTATTCTGGAATCTTATTAAATGGGGTAGAGGGGGGAAGGCTGAACAACCCGAAAACTATGTCACTCAAGAAGGCTGGATTGAGTATTTCAGACCACAGTATGCATCCAATCTTGTAGGAGTTCAAGTGGAGGATATAAGTTGTGTATTTGCTAAAGATACTGTTTTTAACGGTAATGATGTTTTAATTGCTCTTAATGTTGTGGCAGGAGGTAGAGCCCCAGGGCCCGATGGGGTCCTGGCAGATGTCTTTCTGGGGTAAATATATCTTGCTATTGGCAAATTCTATAGCCCAAGGTGCCCCGGTCCCGGTTTCCTGGAAAGGAGCAATAATAATCCCTGTTTATAAAAAGGGCGACAATACTCAACCTGGAAATTACAGACCTATCAGTGTGATAGATACTATCCAAAAAACAATTGGGAGGATGACTTTAAATAAGATTATAGACTGGATCGAAGAAAACAAAGTATTGTCCCCCTTTCAGGCGAGTTTTTGAAAATATACTAGTACTATCGATCAAGTCTTTCAATTTACTCTCCTCCATTGGAAGGCTGTGATTCTGGGCAAAGGCAGTATTTATGCTGCCTTTGTTGATCTGCGTGCAGCCTTCAACCTAGTCCCTCATGCACAGTTGTGGATGACACTACAGCAATTAGGTCTCCCTGCAGAGATTTTAACTATGGTGATGCGGCTGCACGAGGCAAACTATGCTAAAATCCAATGGGGTGGTTATGGCAGGGTCACCACTCAATTTCCGGTTGAGCATGGAGTGAGGCAAGTTTGCTCTATGGCCCCAACTCCGTTCTCCCTGTAGATCAATGGTATAGTGGATTGTTTGGCACATGTAAACACTGATGCTCCCCCTTTAGCCGGTATTAAGGTTCCGATTTTAATGTTTGCGGAAGACACGCTAATTATATCTAAAACTCCAAGTGGGCTGCAGCGTGCTTTGGACATTTTTGAAAAATTTTGTTCCATGAAGGGCCTAGATATTAACATGGCTAAAACCAAAATTATGATTTTTAATCTGCATCGTACTTTTAGGGGGAATGTTTTTATGAACGGAAAGCCACTTGAATTGGTCAAGGCTTTTACTTATTTAGGTGCCCATTTGGGCAAGGACCTTAAATGGGATCATCATATAAATTTGGCAGCCATTAAACACCACCAAATTGCAGGTGCTCTCTCTCTCTCTCTGGAACATAAAAAGTCATTGTCCAAACCAATTCTGCCTGTACTGGACGTTTATGAATGTAAAGCAGTTAGCTCTGTCCTCTATGGTGCTGAACTTTGGGGCTTTGAGAAGATGGCACCATTGGCCCTTTCTGAAAATAAGTTTCTTCGTAATATCACTAGCCTCCCGCAGAGTACACCTCTAGTATCACTAAGATATGATCTGGAAAGGAAAGCTATTGTTGATAGTGCCAGGTTACACCCTATTTTATACTGGCGTAGGCTTTGGACGACACCCGAGCTTTCAGCATACGCCGTAGGTTTCCTAAACGTCATTTCATCTGATTCATTCCATAAGATTCGTTGGCTTGCCCATTTAAGAAATGGCTTGGTAGCTTTGGGCATGCAAAAGCTTTGGGACAGCCCTACCGAAGTTGCATTTCCTTCGAAAACAATCCTGAAGGAAAGGTACTGGGAGCAGATTGCGTATCAGACATGGAGTGGTGTAGATTCTTCCACCATGTTGGGGGTCTTTCTAGGGGCAAAAGTATTGCCCAAATTCGAATCTTACTGGGACATTATTACTAAGCCTGGAGACAGGAAGCTATTTTTTCAGCTCAGAGCCAGTTCTTTGCCCCTGAAGGCTTTAACCTCTAGATGGGCTGCTGCAAGTTCTATTAATATTTGCCCGGTATGTGAGAATTCTGTAGAAACTCTTGCACATTTTCTGTTTGCCTGCCCATTGTTTGCAACTCCGAGGTGTGTTTGGCTGACACCAATGTGTAAGTTACTGGGTACCAACAAAAGTTCTGTTGCTGAGAGACTGAAAAGTATTTGCACCACACCATTTATTGCAATAGCTGTTGCCAAATACTTGGGATGGGCATGGGTCTTACGGCAGAATTTGACTGTTGTGGAATAATGTGTGAATTTCTTTGACCATGTATTGATTATCTTAGCCGATTATAGTATTCTTTTTTTATGCTCAAATCAAATGGTTTTATCTATTTTACTCTATGAAATGTGTTGCTTATCTCCTCCTCTAGTGAATAGTTCATGTATTTATTTTTCTATTTGGTGTCCAAATAATTTTGTTTTTAAATTTAGTATTATGTAATCCTGTCTGAATTATGGATAAACTGTACAAGTCTAGCTTTTATGAGTTTTTATCTCGAATAAATACTGATTAGCAGTATAAACTAAGGTGCGATTACTCTCTCACTGTCAAATCAGAGCACAGGGCGCGCTATAAGAATGGTTAGAAGTGGTCACTCATTGGAGATCCAATTCAGGTGCGTGGCTTATCCACAGTATCATAAAAAATGTTTTTAACCTGTTTAAGTTTGAGGATTGCATGAAATACTATGCTATAGGCAGATATGGATGTTTAGGCAGCGATTATGTCCATTAAGCTTGGTTATTACCATTTACATATGGGTGCCTGAGGAGGGAAAAGAAGTCTATCTGAATGGCGAGGATTGCACAATAGCAGCGGATCACTCCTTAATTTGTAGACACATACAATTGCATGGCTCTTGTAAACAAGATGCGCCTAATTTGGACTTAGTTTGGAAAGGTAGTCCGACACCTGCTATCATAACAACGTTCAGATGACTGGAAACAGGAGCTATTTACTTTAAAATATTGGAGATTGTTGTGCAATGTTAGCAGGCATCGCTTACATGATTACGGTAACCGAGCGTGTGGCTTGATTAAAAAAAAGTTGTGTTAACTCCTCTGCATGGGAAGCTGGATGTTTCCATCTGGCTGTCAATTTCGACCTTGAAAGCAGAGTCAACCAAATGAGTCGTATAAGAGCACTATTGTCTCAAAAAGAGGTTGCTGTTATATCTGCAAGAGAAACATTTGTCCTTCATGTAGCAAACACCCGCACAGAAGTGCATGATTTGTTAAATACAGACGTGCTCTTGAATTTTGGGGAGTTAATTTAGAGTATCTTTAATCTGTCCTTGACTATGGGGTTACCTTACTTTCTTAATGTTAGAAGCAGTGGCCTTTTGACTTCTGTAGAAAGTATATTTGGTGTCTTGTCTGTGTTTTTTCATTCAATTTGTTCCAGCATCTTTGGTGGATTCTCCTTAATTTTCACATTAGTTGGCAGTGTGCTTGTATTAATTTTTTTACTTAAATATGGATGCACATCTTGCAGCAGACGAGAATATGTCCCTGTTGTTGCTGGTCCGCAACCAAATGCTTAGTTATTACGGAGCGCTGCCTCTGGCTACATTGAGTGTAGCCTATGGATTATCGTTTCGATTTTCCTTTTTCAAATGCGTTCAACCTGTCTTCTATTGCCTGAGCTGCGACTTCGACTGGGCCCTGGATTTGTGTCTCTGCAGTACGGTGTCTCCCAACGCGGATTATGATCAGCTGATGAGCCCTTAGTTGCTCATGAATTGCTCTGTTCTGGCGGCGGGATTATGGCCTTAGTAGTGATACATGGAATAATGGGATGTTGGAATGTTTTTGCAGTGGCGCATGACTTCTTGGCACGCAGTTACATTGAAGATAACCCGAGTTTTCCTCTGATGCTGATAGAGGCTCTGGTTGTTGAGGAACATGTATGTTCATTCCCACTATTGAATTGGATGGCTGAAATGTTTTCAGATGAGAACAAGGACTTCCTCTTGGAGGCTGTTGCTACATACTGTGCTTACACGCTGTTAGATTAAGACTCTTTGATTTTTCTACGTATTCTTTATGATTTAGCTACTGCTTTCTATCAGAGAGCGAATAACTTTTTTTGGGAAATGTGAACTTGACTCTGCTTTTTAGGCTTGTACTCTGCGTTTCTAATTTGCCCACGTTTATATAACATGCTTCTATCAAGGAAGGGTGCCTTGGGGCTGAGCCTTGCACTCACACCCTGTGTTTATTAGAAGCTGACACACTATTTTTGCTTTCCTGCTCTGCTTTGCACACAACACGTACTTGTGATATTGTTTAGAGAATGCTGAGTATTTTGGTTTATATGAGAATAATTTGGTATGCTAGATTTGTAAACTGCCTCGCTAGTTTTGCGGCGCTGGGATTCAACCCAAGAAACCACCATGTCAGAAGAACTTTAGGATCGGGGGCATCAGTCCAATAAAAAATGTTTTACCTTTGAAGAACTATATATTTTTGTATCTGGGACATTGTAAATATTTGGATACGAGGATTGTCCACGTGACTTAATCATCCTAGCCTTGAGAAAGCCCCGGCGCAAATCGCCAAGAGGGGGAGAAACACGTGTCGGCTGTCCTTTGCTTTATGAACTAAAATAAAAGAAATCGCACTGCAAACAAAAATGTGTCTGTCCTCCATATTATGATCTGAAAAAATGGATATTAATCTCGAAAATTGATATAACTGCATGTGGAGAACACACTTACCACTTTCCAAACCTGTTTCGTATCTGAAGTCTAAGAGGTCCAGAGCTTCGAGTGTGTCTCCACCCACTTTTCTGAGATCACTTATTCAAGTGTTGTCTAAAGCCTCAAATTCCCTGGACCTTTGCTACTCCATTCACCTCGCTAGTTTTGCGTGTATAGTGAGAGCATGGAACATCAAGGTTATCTTCAATACTGTGTCTTTTATTCAGAATGATCCTTGCACGTTCGAGCCATAACACATATGCAGCTGTGGCCACCTCTGATACTTGCACGTTTCATAATGCATTGTGGAGGCAAAGTTACACACAGTTGAAGAACATTCGTATCTTGACAGTTTGTGGAGCACTGAATGTGATGCACTACTGCTGACTACCAGAGGTATGGGTCTGCCCATGTAATCCTATGAGACTTTTTGTAGTTATAAAATAATCTGTGAGGTAGGGAGGGTGAAATGTAGGTATATTTTTAATTTGTTTACCTTTAGCATTATAGGATGCTTTTCTGTTTGTATTTGATAGAATAGTAACAATGCTTACAACCTTGTTTCTTATAATATGTTTGGTTGTATTATCTATCTATGAGATTATGGCGTTAGAAATAAACATTTCAAAGTTGCACATGTCTTTATTTACATCTTCCTTTGGACTGGTGTAAGACTATAATGAAAGAGTGCTCTTGTTATCCAGTTTACTTCATGTAATTTAAGTCGCATGTTCTGGGTTGACTAGTTATTGGTGTTTTTGCTCTAGGGCGAAGAACCAATGGTTAACTGATTGCTAGTCTGGTAGGGGTTTTTGTAGTAAGGTGGGTTTTGGTACACCGTAATTCACTGAGGTCCTAAGTCTTTATGCATAGTTCTGTGTATGAGCAGAATTCCTGGAACAGTAGTTACAACAATAAGGCTCGATAAAGGGCTTGCACTTTGAATATGAATATAAAATAGAAGAATAGTTGATAATCACAGCTAAGAAATGCAGTAATTAGATGTGTGTATGTGTGGATGATGTGTAGATTGAGTGGAAGATGAAAAACGTGAAAAATAAGAAAGGCTGGAGAGACGCAAACTACCTACTGCATTGTCAGTGAAGTGGATCTTTGAATTTCCAGGTCATTACACAGATAGGATGTTGGATTCTGCAGTGGGAGCAAGAGAAACTAGTACTACATCTAAGGAAGAAAGCTAGTGCATAAAGTACACACAGTTCAGCAGATTTACAAGCTCGTTGGAAAAAGTATGCAAAACTGGCGAAATGGGCTTGTAAACCTGCCCCAGTGTGTGGTAGAAAAGACGCAAGAAAGGACGGAAGCTTGCAAATTAACCACTGCTATTCATGGGTAGTAGTTACCAAGAAGGCTGAATAAATGGCCTGCACTTTGAATTTGAATGAAAGAATAATAATTGATAAGCTCAGCGAAGAATGGTAGCAAGTAGGTGTGTGTATTTGTGGTTGTTGTGTTGATTGAGTGGAAGATGACTAAGGTGAAAAATTAGAGAGGCTGCAGAGATGCAAACTTTCCATTTCTTTTTAAAGGAAATAAGGCCTTGTATGCCATGATTTATTAGTGCCTCCCACCACTATGTCCTTTTACCGATGCCCTGAGGGAACTTCACGGCGTCCTCTTGGGTCGCAGTATACCGCGTGGGCTCCATTTAAGAACATCTGGCAATGGCCGTATATGCCGTGATTAAGATCATAACCAACATGAACTAATCCTCATGGTTAGTGACGGGTTAACGGTGAGTTTGCAGCATAACCATACATTTCTTATCGATTCTGTAAATAAAAAGGAGTTCTAAATGTATACAATTAACTAAGCACCTTGGCAGAGTGCTTGAACCTAATAAACAACTATTTCTCCACTTACATGTTGACTTTATTTTATTTATTTACTAGCAGCCCTTCCCGACGTTGTCCGGGTATGAATTTGCTGCCGGCCAGTAGTATATTGTTTTGCAGGATTTCGTTTTGATAGCATTTCTTATCTGTGACAGGTCTGTGAAACTCTCCGATTCACAGTGCACTGCTGATGCACTTAAGAGTGCGCGTTCAGAAGTGTGTGAACTTGAGTTTTCCTACTTTATTTTTCCTTACAATATTAAATAGCCCGAACTCAACAACATGGCATGAGCACAATTTACATTACAGAAGAACAAATTCATTTGTGGTAGACACGGGGAGACAAAGCGATTTGCGTGGAATCACAGGATGTTGAGCTGATGCCGAGATTCGAATGTAGCTCCCCAACTTTAAAGTTCGCAATTCTAGAACTTGTGGCGGGAGGTGTGTCTAAAAGTGTATGTCGGTGATGGCCATCAATGAGAGAGACCAGTGCATTTTTCAAATGGGTGGTGAAAAAATATGAGTATGTTGCTGGAGTTGTGGGCTGCCGTGCCACCAATGTACTTACCACGGGCGGGTAAACACCCATTATTCCGCAACTTTCTTTCCGCATACCAACAGTCCGAATACTTTCATTACAAAAGTACCATGACTCCGCAATGCCATTATAACGCATGGCATTACATTTTATGCTTTTATCACACATACATTTACAACGAAATTCGTTGTAAATGCATGAATGGTAAAAGCATGTTTTTTTTAAATGTTTGGATAAGTATGGTTATAGGGGTATATGTTTTGGGGTACTGAGAAATATGTTTTGGGGTGTTTGGGTATTTTAAGGGTTCAGATATAGTTTTGGGTTATGGGGTACAGGGATAGTTTTAGTGTTTAGGGATAGGTATGGGTTTGGGGTACAGGGGTATTTTTAGGGTTCAGGGCTAGGTTTCGGTTTTGGGGTATAGGGGTATTTTTAGGGTTCAGTGGTAGGTTTGGGTATTGGGGTACAGGGGCATTTTAAGGGTTCGGGGCTAGGTTTGGATTTTGGGGTACAGGGGTATTTTTAAGGTTCAGGGCAACGTTTGGGTTTTGGGTTACAGGGGTATTTTAGGGTTCAGGGGTAGGTTTGTGTTTTGGTGAACAGGGTTATTTGTAGGGTTCAATGCCAGGTTTGGGTTTTGGGGTACAGGGGTATTTTTAGGATTCAGGGGTAGGTTTGGGTTTTGGGGTATAGGGGTATTTCAAGGGTTCAGGGCTAGGTTTGGGTTTTGGGGTACAGGGGTATTTTAGGGTTCAGGGGTAGGTTTGGGTTTTGGGGTACAGTGGTATTTTTAGGGTTCAGGGCTAGGTTTGGGTTTTGGGGTACAGGGGTATTTTTAGGGTTCAGGGGTTGGTTTGGGTTTTGAGGTACAGGGGTATTTTTAGGCTTTAAGGATAGGTTTGGGTTTTGGGGCACAGGGTATATTTACAGGGTTAAGATGGGTTAGTGTTTAAGGGTGTTGAGGTATTTTAAGGAGTAAGGTTGGTTTATGATTATGGGGTGCAGGGGTATTTAAAGGGAGCAGGGATGGGATTCGTTTTTTGGGTGTAAAGGGTAATTAATAAAATAATAAATAAAAATAATATAAATAATGCAATTTAAAAGAATAAATGTTTTAATTAAATTAAAAAAATGTGTATATATATATCTATATATGATCGCCACAATTCGCTATTTCAAACGAAAGATAGACCGCACTCAGAAGTCTCTTGTCCAGAAAAGAATTTTATTGGCAGACCCCATGCCCCCTTGACAAAATGTGTTTCACCCCAAAAAAATATCGATAAATATATATATATATATATATACACCTATATACAAACATATATTTGATGTTTTAATAATGTACTTTTACAATGTATATGACTTTACCACACATGCATTTGCGTTATAAGGGCATGCGTGATAAAGTCATTGCGTTGTCAAAGTTTTAGAAATTATGTCTTTGCAGAGTATTAGTCCCGCGTTATAAAAATTGCGGAGTGATGGTATGCAGGATGTTGGTTTGCGGAATATCATCACATATTCCCGGGGGAGGTATAGTCCCTTTCTTGCTATTTCCGTGGAGGCGGGCCTTGTGTCCGGATGTGCGAGGCGCGAGGCCTGTGCGCAACAGAAGTGGAAAATCTCCAGTGTGCGCTTCAGGCATCCCCGGAAGTTAAGACAAGATTACATTTCCTACACAATGGCCCCTGTTTGCATTCCCTCCGGCCCTTGGGAATAGCGCCATGCCTGACCTCCATACAGTAAAGCAGGTGCACGTCACTGGGAGCGCTGGGCAAGCACACCCGGAGCTGGAATGTACAGAACCTGGGAAGAAAAAACAATGAAATATTGGGCACAACGCTCGCTTTTTTTTCCGTAATCCCACGCTCCGCACACGCCCACGCCCACAGCACACGATATGAGACATGGCATGAAGGGCGGAACGTACCACACGCCCCCAGTCTATGTCGCGCTACAAGCACACTCCCACAGCACAATGCAGACACGCCCACAAGGGACTACTTTGCTGGCACAGTTCTTTTACCTTTTAAATGTATATGATGGGCGTCTGCATAGCCTATGTCCTTCTGCTGCAACTGCCCTTACCAACGCTGTATTGGGTGTTGTGATTGGTGCTGTGGTTCCTGAGATTACCCACCTCAAAGGTTTGGGCTCTCTCTTTACTATATTAGCATAGATTATTATTATTATTTTTTTTTTAAACAGCCGCTGTCTGTGTCTCCCACCTTCACTTTCTAGCGCGGGAATGCCGATTCTCTGCGTTCCTGGTTACTATTAAGCCTGCGCTGTACCCGTACATCACGGGTGTACGTATCTCTCGGTCTGAGCTCCATTTCTAATACTGTTGTCAGTAATTCCGTGGAGCCCGCCATCTAGTGGGGGGTTCCTAAAGTTTAGTTCACTATACCGTTGGGATCACGATGTTTGTGAAAAGTATCACTATTTAAACGGTCTTTTCATAAGTACTTGGGGATTAAGTTGATGGAGGGCAGTTCTCAACATATTTAACAAACGATTTCAGCCAGTATATAATCATATCCATGAGCTTCTATATACCTCATTTTCATTTGGATCCTACATATTAATCATCTAATAGTATACCATGTAAGCGCAAATTTATACATAAGCTAGTGTCGTTCATTAATCAACAAGCTTATTCTGTTTGTTTATATATACATGCTGTTAAAAACATTTTCCTGATTATTTTTGACTATAAAGTCAGCTTATGCATATTTTACTCCATTACTGCAGGCAAACTTATACTTTTCGGTTGCAACAAATTGGATGCTCAGGGATACGTTCTGAATTTGCCCAATATTAGATAATAAAATAATGTATGCTCTATTATTGTTGTTATGTTATTTTTGTTATGTTATTTTATTTTATAAAGCGCACAGATGCCGCAGCCAAGAGGCGTCCCGGCGCTTAGGAAATGGTAAAAAACACAACACGGAAATTAATAAAACCAGAGAGAAGGACTAAACAGTAGAAAACAAGAAGGTCTTCAAGGCCTTTCTGAACGGGAGCAGATCAGAAATGGAGCGAAGAGAGGCAGGCAGGGAATTCCAGAGAGCTGCCGCCATCACAGAGAAAGAGCGTCCGCCCATCCTTGCTTTTTTAAAACGTGACACTACAGCAAGGTTTGTCCCTGAGGATCGAAGGACTCTGGAAGGCACATAATGACAAATTAATTGTGACAAAATGGGGGGAGAAGCTAGCTTCAGGATTTTAAAAGTTAAACAAAGGGCTTTAAATTTGATTCTTTGCCCGACGGGCAGCCAGTGAAGATCCTGGATAGTACGGCGAACAGAAACAAACTTCGGAAGGCCAACCAACATCCTGGCGGCCGCATTTTGCACCCGCTGAAGGCGAACTAATTCTGCTTGATTGGCGCCCAGGAACAAGGAGCTGGCATAGTCTAGTCTAGACAAGACCGTGGCCTGGACAATGATCTGTCTCGTGTCAGCATCAAAAAACTTAAAAATAGGTCGCAAACACCGCAGGGCACCGAAACAAGTACCGGCAACCCGTTTAGTGTGGGCGGTGAATGAAAGTTTGTCATCCAACCATACACCAAGGTTCCTGACTTCAGCCACTGGGGTGGGAACAGGGCCCAATTCAGATGGCCACCACTGATCGCCCCAGAGCTCGCTTTCCCTACCAAAAATAATAACCTCGGTTTTAGAGGCATTCAGTTGGAGGCGATTGTTCGCCATCCAGCCCGCCACAGCTTTTAACGCGGACTGAAAAGTGGCAGCATCCATGTTGGACTCTCCATTAAGTGCCACCGCCAGCTGCGTGTCATCGGCGTATGACACCATGGAGAGACCAAAACTGTGGGCAACCTCAGCCAACGGTTTAACATATAAATTAAATAAGGTAGGGCTTAGGGCCGACCCCTGCGGGACACCCTGCGAGATCGGGCGAGGAGCAGAAACAAAAGGGGGAGTGGATACTTTAAAAGTTCGATCAGTAAGGAAAGATCGAAACCACTCGAGCGCTCTCTCTCCAACTCCGGCCTCCTCAAGGCGATGGAGGAGGATCTGATGGGACACCGTGTCAAATGCGGCACTGAGATCCAATAGGATCAGTGCCGCCGTTTGACCTTGGTCCAACATCTTCCTGATGTTCTCCACCACTGCTAGAAGAGCCGTTTCAGTACTGTGACCCGCACGGAACCCATTCTGCGAGTTATCCAGTATTTTCGCTTCCTGCAGATGGAGTGACAGGATGCGATTAGCATGAGATTCTGCTAATTTCGCTAGCCAAGGAAGCAGGGAAATCGGCCGATAGTGTTCCGATTTAGTGGGATCAAGGGCCGGTTTTTTAAGAATAGGAATGATGGTAGCCTGCTTCCAAGCACTAGGCACACAGCCGGTGTTAAAAGACAGCTCAATGAGACTGTGCATGACCGGATAGCAGCACTCAGCAATTTCCTGGAATTGAATGGGTCTCATGGGGTCATCAGGTGAGCCGGATTTAACCTTCATTGTCAAGGCTTTAAACTCCTCTAGAGTAGGGCTGGGAATAGTCAGCAGTGGTATGGAGGCCTTAGGTACGATGTTATTCTCCTGGATGGTAAGCTGGGAGAATGACCTATAAATGGCCTCGACTTTTTCAATAAAGAATGACGCCAAATCCTCACAGTGCTCTAGGGAGGCTGCCAGAGTAGTAGATTGATTTTGTTTACTTGTAAGGTCCTTACAGACCCTAAAGATAACTTTTGTGGGATTGGAACTGTTTTTTATCTCCCGAGAGTAATAGGCCGCTCTGGCAGAGCAGATGGCCCGGTGGTAAACTCTCGTGCAGGCCCTATAGGCGGACTTAAGGTCCGCGTCGTAGGTTTTGCGCCATGCACGTTCAGCTTTTTTACAGGTAAAGTTGAGCAGTCTAAGAGATTCATCATACCATGGGCTGGAAGGGCTAGATCTAGTCTTGCTCCACCTAGCTGGTATTAACACATCTAGGGAGTGATTAAGCCACTCACGGAAGTTTTCGTACCCAAGAGAGACCTCTGAGGGAGGTTGTGGATGATGTTCCATCAACAACTGATGGAAATGTTCAAAATTAAGTTTTCTCCAAGGGCGCTTAAAAAGACCCGGAGTATTATTACTATGAGAGGAAGTAGGGATGGTGACATGGGCTTCAATCAGACAATGGTCTGTCCAGGCCATAGGCCTAGGCAGAAGCACAAGAATGTTGGTAGCAAGATTCGTCAGAACGGGATCTAACAAATGACCGCCGATATGGGTCGGTAATTGCACCAGTTGATTTATTTGGAAGGCTTCAAGATCAGCCAGCAAACTGGACACCGAATTAGAGAGGGGAGCATCCATGTGTAAATTAAGGTCGCCGATAATCGTGAAGTTGGCTGATTTCAGAATCAAAGAGGAGACAACCTCTAAAAGACTATGGCGAAAGGCGCCCTCAGGGCCGGGTGGCCTATAGATTAATAATCCCGATAAAGTAAAATGGGGATTAACTGAGATGTTAAAATGCGCGCTCTCACACCCAGCTATGGTGATGGGCTTCCAAACACATGAATAGCAGGATTTTAGCGCAAGTGCGATACCTCCACCTCTAGCAGTACGGTGTAGGGAATGCATGGTGTATCCCGGGGGGAGGGCTAGATTTATAACAGCCATAGATTGGTCATGCAACCAAGTTTCGGAAAAGAAAAATATATCCGGCTTGTCGTCTGTAACCAGGGTAAGTACATCTTGGTAATGACAGGTCAAAGACCTGTACTGAGGGTACTACGAGGGCTGTGAGTATTTATAGGCGGCTCATTTGTACATAAGTCTCTTCCTGTTCATTCAGGCCCTGAGTTGTTGCTTCCATAGTATGTATCCATCTGCACTCTTTATAATTCAATTGGTTCAAGGAAGAAAGCTAGTGCATAAATTACACACAGTTCGGCAGATTTACAAGCTCGTTTGAAAAATTATAAATTATATATTTATTTATCTATTTCTTCTTCCATCGACCTTGTGATACACATATAGAAAACATATTTAAATTAAAAAAAACATTCACTGGATAATGTGATTAGTGATGTCATCAGTGATGTCATTTGAGATGCCATGAGTGATGTCATGAGTGATGTCACTGACCATGTCATGAGTGTTGTTATATGTGACGTCATCAGCATTGCATTGTGGGCACACAAGTTATAGTTAGCTGAAATAACTATAACGGGAGAATTTCAAAGGTTTTGTATAAGTGAAATGTCCAGCTAACTATAACATGTGTGAAACCTATGTTTTTTTCAGTGAATTTCCAAGGTTTTTTAAATGCTAATTCCTAACTATAACGTGTGTCAAACCTATGCTTTTTTCAGTGAATATATATATATATATATATCCAACAACAAGTTCGCCTGCAGTAAGGGAGCCCACACAGGTGAGTATATCTTGCCTTCAATGTATTCAAGGGAAACAACGTGAACAGCTTGGTGCTTCGTCAAATAAAAGTCCTGCCCGATGTGTTTCATGTCTGAGAAACTTCTTCAAGGGCTCGGGGCTTTGGCTTAGTTTCAATGAACGGCAGGTTTTGGCAGTACATTTAAATATGATGTTTTCAGCCCGAATGGGCGTGCCACCCGAGTGGCCTAATGGCAAATGTGGTGCAGTTTCTTACTCCTGTGAGTCGCCGTGCAGTACCATATCACCACGTAAATCCCAAGTGGGTTGCTAACACTGTTGCTGCCCAGGGTGCTATCTTCCTCCCTCGAATGGCATCACCTGGTTCTTAATGCCACTACGCCATGTGGCGCAAGAGCAGGGCTGCACTGGAGTGCAGCAGGGCTCACCTCGCAGCTCAAGCTGGGCCGCATACATCCAACAACAAGTTTGCCTGCATTAACTGAGCCCACACAGGTGAGTAGATCTTGCCTTCAATTTATTCAAGGAAAACAACATGAACAGCTTGGTGCTTCATCAAATATAAATCCTGCCCAACGTGTTTCATGTCTGGGATACTTCTTCAAGGGCTCGGGGCTTGGGCTTAGTTACAACGAATGGCAGGTTTTGGCCTGATTGTAAATGTAGTGCCGTTTTTTTAGTCCTGTGTATTCAAGGAAAACAATGTAAACAGCTTGGTGCTTCGTCAAATAAAAGTCCCGCCCGATGTGTTTCATGTCTGGGAAACTTCTTCAAGGGCTCCGGACTTTGGCTTAGTTTCAACGAACGGCAGGTTTTGGCAGTCCATTTAAATATGATGTTTTCAGCCCGGATGGGCGTGCCACCCGAGTGGCCTGATGGTAAATGTGGTGCCGTTTCCTACTCCTGTGAGTCGCCATGTAGTACCATATCACCACGTAAATCCCAAGTGGGTTGCTAACACTCTTGATGTCCAGGTAGCTATCATCCTCCCTCGAATGGCATCACCTTGTTCCTAATGCCACTATGCTTTGTTGCGCAACAGAAGGGCTGCACTGGAGTGCAGCAGGGCTCACCTCGCGGCTCAGGCTGGACCGCATACATCTATATATTACCTACTGGCGGTCGCCAGTAGGTAGTTATAGTTAGGACCTATTATCCATAAGAAATCCGCAACATTCTATTCCCAATAACTTTGGTGCCGATTGATGACTGTTTGCAAAATTTTCCAAACTTTTGGCCAGCTCTGGTCTGCTCTATCCTGAAAGTTACGCTGTGTGGCCCAACAGAAGGGCTGCACTGGAGTGCAGCAGGGCTCACCTCGCGGCTCAGGCTGGGCCGCATACATCTATATATTACCTACTGGCGGTCGCCAGTAGGTAGTTATAGTTAGGACCTATTATCCATAAGAAATCCGCAACATTCTATTCCCACTAACTTTGGTGCCGATTGATGACTGTTTGCAACATTTTCCAAACTTTTGGCCAGCTCTGGTCTGCTCCTATCCTGAAAGTTTTTGGGTGATTTGTCAAGCCGTGGCAGAGAAAAAAGGGGGTCCTAAAATGCGTTTTCCCTATGCAATTTCCCATAAGACCTTTAGCCACAGCTACAGCCCGAACTGCTGAAGGAAATTACGCCACATTCGGCAAATATGTAGTCCTCAGTTTAGACTTGTGCCTTTTGCTTAAATGGTGTCAATCTGTTCAGTAGTTCCTGAGAAAATTACAGTTAAAAGCATTTATATATCTATGGGTGCGGTCAATCCGTGGACCCTGAGCACACCATGAGCGCACCATACGTGCACCCTTCCTATCACTCGCTGAATGCTAATTGGCTGTCAAGTGGTTGTCAACATTCGAAACCAGGAACTGTTGGCAGCCATTTTGTGCCTCGGTAGAAGCTAGGCTGAAGAAGTCAGTGGAACAAGTGTGCAAAACGTATAAAGGGGGCGGGGTAGAAATATCCTGATCCTCTCGACCTGCTTAGTGGGTCGCAGAAGGAACCCCAAGGCCCACAATTTTTTTTTTATAAGACCCAGCCGGTGCGCGGACTCTGCCATTAAAAAAAAAAAAAAAAAAATGGAGCTTTCTTTAAAATTAGCCCCTGGGGGGAATAAATACCAGGGTCAAAATTATTAAATTTTATTGGGAGCCCAGAAGGGGCTAAAAAAAACAAAATGGTGGGGGAGGAGTCGAAGGTCCCTAAAGGACCTCCACCCCCCGGGGCTTTATGTATTGTGGGAGGGGAACTGTGTGCCCCCCTCCTGGAGCACTGGAGGGCCTAAAAAAATGGTTGGGAGGGGGCTGTAAGGTCTCCAAAACCCCGGGGACTACCATTCCCGGGACTTTATGTATTGTCGGAGGACCGGTTGCTGCAGTGTCCCGGGGTGTCCATCCCATCCTCCTATAGCAAGGAAATCTGTTCTCTCTTTCAAAATCTAAATCAGATTGCTTTTTCACTTGGGGAGCTGCATGTTAGCAGCTCCCCATGTGGAAAAGCCATGCCGGGTCCCAAACGCGTAGAAGTTGTGCACCAAAGGCGCTGGAGTCATGCACCCTTCAGATTATGAGTTGTGCATTCAGCACGTGCAAACCAGGGGGCCGCACTGAGCGCTGCGCTGGGTGCGCGACTTCTAATTTTACCGTAAGAAAAATAGCCCCTATCAGTAATTTCTAGTATCCCCGGTGACCCTATCCCCCGGGTCTTATAAAAAATGTTGGGGACCGTGGGGGGAACCACAATGCCCCCACGGTCCCGCCGGCTCCCACGTCCTTTGGGAGCCGGCATTGTTTTTCCACATGAGGAGATGCTAATTTGCATGTAGAAAAGCAATCTGGTTTGGATTTTGAAAGTGAGAACAGATTTCAATGCTCTGTCTTTCAAAATCCAAACCAAGTTTGCTATGAAAGGGCGGGAGTCTCTCGGCTCCCGCCCTTTCATAGCAAACAGCAGTGTCCCGGGGGTAGGCACACCAGGACACTGTATGAACCGGCCCTGGGGCATGGCGGTCCACAGGGCCCTCAAGGGCTCCAGGCGGAGGGCCACGCAGCCTGCCTCCCACAATATACAAATCCCCGGGGATTGAGGGGGGTCGTTGAGGCCCACACACTTCTAATTTTGCGGGGGGGACCTTGGACGTGAAAGTTGCGCAAGGGGGTTGTAAATCTGGTACACAGTGTTCTGTTTTACTTTGCTTTCCTTTTTGTCATGTAGAGGATCCTGGGTAAATATAACGGTTTCTGTACAGCCAGTACCTTTCAACCCTACCCCAAAACTGCTTACTGCCTGTTACCATAGTAACATTGTAACAGTTCATGGAACAATTAAGTGAGCACAGAGGTTAGAAGTTCACCACACAATGTTGCTAATTGAAACAGTTACTGTGCTGGAGTTTTAAATGTTTTCCATAGGAACCGTTAGTCGTAGCTATAGACTCTGGTAAAGAACTGGTAAAGAGTTATTCTCAGTTTTATACTTCTAGTTATAAAAATAATTTCTATTTTTAAATGTTTTATAACTATATGATTATCACACTAAATAATAGTAAATGTCAGAAAAAGAAGACGTATATACTTTTTTAAAATTAACTTTTATTAAAACAACAATAAATAACTAGAAACATAACTTTAACATAACAGTATAGTAAACAAAATGTGATATATTCTCCAATGGAAGAAGGGTAGGTAATCTGCAAAACAAAAATAAAATAAATGTTCAAATTAGATTGATGTGACTAAATGAGGTCAAACATTAAAAGTTAGGGTAATACTTGGCGATATTTTTTCATTTTCACATCTGCAGTGTGCCTATTACATTCCACCTCTCTTATAGGCTTGCGTTCAAGAAGTGTCTGTACGGAAGTGCCTTATGCGTCAGATTTACAGTATGGATCAACAGGTCTTTAAAATGATTCAGAGATGAGACAGAATTAGGTGAGAGATCAAGTCATTATGCAGGACAATATTCTTTGGGGCTTATTTACAAGTCCCTTGTGCCACTTTTGCAGTACTTTTCCCATGTGAAAAGTGACGCAAAAGTGGCGCAAGGGGCTTGTAAATGAGCCCTTTTTTTTCTAACGCATTTAATCGGAGGCATTGTATATTTAGGCCGCTCTGCTTACCTTGTGTAAACACTGTGACCAACAGAGTTCACAACTTGAACTCAGCTTTGGTTGTACATGGCAGAGTGGACAGCAGCGTCCATAACTTTAAAAGAGAAAGAGAAACTATGTGAGAGAGAGTGAGAGAGAAAGAGAGAAAAAACGTCATTAAAACGTGAGAGAGAAAATTATAGATGGAGCAGCTAATTCTGGAGAAAATCTTTGTAGCTCACCTTTTGCCTTCGTTGTGTGTCCAAGCATGTGCTTGTTCATAGTGCACCCTCCAGTTTAGTGATCTGAAAGATAGTATATAGAGTTAGTAATAGCATAGTACATACAACTGCACAAGTATATTTTTTGCTTATTTATTTGTACACTCAGGATAATGTATTTCATCAACTTCCACTGTAAGGAGGTGTCTGTGTGCTGTTTTTCTTCCAAAGTACAATATCCCATGCAGTTCTACTGCATAGCGGTGAATTCTCAATATTGCGTAACTAGACTGTTGCACCCCATTGATTCCCAGAGTTCGGAGATGAGTGGTTTTTCTTGCAAACTCAGAGGCAGATTTACAAGTTCCTTGCGCCACGTTTCCCATGTTAAAAGTGAAACAGAAGTGGCGCAAGGGGCTTGTAAATCTTCCCCTCAAAATGTGGTGACCTATCTATCCTCACTGCTCGGAGGTAATTGTACATTCCTATGCAGTGAAGCTGCTGCACACTATCCACTCTCTCCGTCCACAGATGTCTAGTCGTTGTTTCAGAAACAAGCTTCTTTGCTCACCTTGTGCCATTGGCATGATTTAAAGAGGGTGCATCATGTGTTGAAGCAGCCTTCTAAGACGTTGTTACGAAGGCCACGCATCATCGCAGAATGCACGAACGTAGAGCTTTAGAGGTGTTTGGGGAGATAACGCCAATTTGTGAAACACAACCTGTAAGTTAAAAAGGAAATTAACATTGTGTGTCATTTGTTTATCAAAGGAGAGAGAAAGTGAGAGAGTGACTGCAAAGAATATTCCCAGCTCACCTTTCTGTCACCTGTGTGTTTTTCACTATGTGCCGGGACATAATGCACCCTGAAGCTCTATATCTAAAAGATAGTAAAAGAAAGATGTTATGATTGGTATTTGTTACTGTCTTAATGTGGAGCAGAATTACATCGCCCTTTCACACCGCTTCCCTTTCGCACTTAAAAACAACAATTTGTACAGTTTATATACCGGACATTTGACCGATTATAAAAACATTCTTGCTATTGGAATTTTTTTTTTAAATGCAATAAGATACGGTATTTAGGACTGCATACGCCTAAATTGATGCGTTACTTTTTTGTATCTAGTCTGCTGCACCCAATCAACTCTATGCGCACCGAGGCCTCACTGCTCACCTTTTCATGGACAGGACACCTTCTACATCATGCAGTCCCGCTGTGTCACCAAGAAATCTGATTTATGGTGCAGATTCTTTATTTCGGCATGGCTAACGACATACTCGTGCTCTCATCATCATCACAGGTACCTCACCCGCTCAGTCCTTGCGGTACCACTAACTCAGTGACCAAAGAGGCCAAGAACATAGTGGTGGGCCCTTGTACTCGGTGGTTCGGGCCTACATGAGGCGTCTGAACCACTAGGTCGGACCATCACAGGGCTTGCGATGGGAGCAACTCTAAAATGGCGGAGAGCACGTGCGCTCCCTCTTTTTTGTTGGTAGGGTCACATGTGTAGTGACGCATGTGCTAGATGGGTGTGGTGTGGGTGTATACCAGCCATGAGGGAGTGTGTGTGTGCCATTTTGACAACTAGACCTGGAACTAAGAAATCAGAACAATGGAAATCTGGGAAATGTTGCGTTTTAGTTACTGGAAGCGTAAGCGGAGTGGCTGGTGTGACGTATGCCAGTGCTGCGTGAGAATCTGAACCATGATTCCGGAGCTATGGACGTGGTTCCATTGTGAGTTTTATGAAAAATCAAGTGAATCGGGTGTCCGTTTTGTAGTGCTGATGCCACCCAGGTCTTAAACGCGAATGTATCATTATGTCTGTAAATTTCCACAACATGGCCAATATGAAACGTACAGGGTATCACTGTGTTGTACTTTCCCTTATATTACTCTCCCATATCTTTTACCTTATTGCCTAATTGTTGTCTTAGCGCTGTTGTATTTCTTCCCTTTCTGTACTGCGACATCCATGTCATTATGAGTCACCATGGAACTCCCATTTTGTACAAATGTGTACGGGGTATCACGGACTCTATATTAATTCATAGTTGCACACATAAAAGATGGTGGACATTGAGCATTTCTGTGATTATGAATGTTTGTTGTACATTCAGTGGAGTGTTGTAGCTGTAGTAATACAGGACTGTGAAAGGTTTACGTTTTAGTTTTTGGCACATGAAGGGCAGCTAATATATATACGTATGTGGTCATTAAGGTACAATGTCGAACTTGGTGCTGTAAATCAGAGTTCATGGTTTGGAATTGCGTCTACATCCTGATATTGTAGAGTAATGATGTTATCTACGCGTGCCTGAAAATGTACTGTAAATACGGTGCTCATGTAAATTGCAGTTTTGGGTTGATTTTGCGCTGTATAAAACGCAAAAAAAAACAAAGGAGGAATAGTCCACACTTACTGTCAGAGGTAAGATGGTTGCATACGCTATTTATAGCACAATATATTGTGGTGGGGCGCAGGAGAAGCATTGTAGAAACATAATAAATACACAGACACAGATAGATAGTTGAGGTGGGTACGGGCACATGCGCTCAACTCCATTTTATTATGTTGCTGTTGGTAACAAGTAGAATAGTAATCATGATATCATACACAGATATTCAATTGTAAACGGTTTATGACTTCTGCTGTACTAAGGTAGGAGCACTATATGTGAAATAATAGACAGAAGATTCTATCGTAAAGTGTTTGTGAGTTGGTACACTGAGGTAAGGGTAGTTTATGTAGAGAGCAATGATGCGTGTTGCAAGCAGAATGAAGTGGTAAGAATGTCTTTGGGCAACTGAATTTTGCCTTAATAAGGTCATTATTTATGGTGTACTGAGTTAGTGGTATGTGTGGTGCTCAGCGAGTGCTAACCCTGTGATGATGCTTGGTTTGAGCGGTCTGTACTCAAAATATTGAGTGTTGCATACTGGTCTGCATGAATTTTGAGGTTAAAAAAAACTATCATCAATGATTATCAATTGCTTTGCAAACTATGTCTACTGGTTGCTCTCCATAACAAATTAAACAATTCCATTTCACTCAGTGCATTCTAACTTTTTCAAAATGGGGACATATATCTGGTTGCGATGTTAAAGGTGATACCCCAGAGGTACCTGGTATTACTGGTGTTAGAGGAACATTTTGGCACTGTGTTGTACTTTCTTTGTAAACATAGTTCACAGGATCTAGAGATTAAAGGTGCTTGTGCATTCTTGCAGTGCCACAGGAGTATTTTTTGTGTGTGCCTTAAAAAAATCAAGGCTACATTCTCTACTGTCTGTAGTGTAGATACAAAGCTGCACTGAAGTTGTAAACCTTGTTGTCCTCAGTGTAGATCTTAGGGTGGACTGCATCATCTACAATCATGATTGAAGTAGAAGATAGAACATAAATGCAGCATACATTTTATTATTCAAATAAATCTATAAGTGATATAAAAAAGTTTTTCAAGTAAGCATAATAAAGGGATATTGTGTAGGGTTTGATAAGTGTTATACTTAGCACTGAGTTAGTGGTATCTAAAACAACAAGGTTCTGTGGAGCCTGCGATGATGCGTGGTCCGGGCACGCTGTACTGATAGTAATGTTTTTTTGTGTTGTGAATGCTGCCTTAGTAAGGCCACGTGATAATCATTTTTGGTGCACTAAGTTACTAGTACATTTGGTGCTTAGCGTGTACATATCCTGCGATGATGCATGGTCTGGGGATGAGGGGGGCACAATAATTGGGAAATGTCTTTTGTCGATTGGATTTTGCATGAATTCCGCTTAAAAGTGATAGTATGCCTCATTGCTGACATAAAACTGTGCACTGAGTTAGTAGTATCTTTGGCGCTGAGCTTGTACGTACCCTGCGATAATGCGTAATGCAGGGGGGCTGTACTGGGAGCAATGTTTTTGCCTAGTGAATTCTGCTTTAATTAGGCTAGAGGCAAATGACTTGGGGTGCAGTAAGTTAGTGGTACCCAAAGAACTCAGTGTGTGCGTACCCTGTGATGATTGATGGTTCAGTGGGGTCACAGTGGTATAATGTCTCTTGTCTTTTAAAGTGCGTAATGTACAATCGTCATTGTATCTGAATGGTGAGCCCTCACAATGTAGATCGAAGGCAGTAGTAAGTAGAGATATGAACGAATGATTTTTGTCACTTATTCAGAACACATACAGTACAATTGTCTCTGCATTAAATTAATCAAGGTTGAATTCCTTACTGTCAGTGTACATTTGAAAACAGAACTCAGGACAGTCATTGAGGAATGTTTTTGTGGCATCCTTTAACAAAATAGTCTTTACCTTACATAAATCAAGGATAACTTGAATGCTGTCCATAGTGTACATGGAAAGCTGAATTGAAGTTGTGAACCCTGCTCTCCGCAGTGTAGATCAAAGTCAGTAGTTGACACAAACATAGATTAATGCTATTTTGTCACAGTTAACAGAATCTGAGGACACAGTACAATTGTCTCTGCCTTAAATAAATTGAGACTGAATTAAATGTTGTCTGTAGTGCTTCTGCGCTTCTGGTATCAAGTAGTGAACTCTGTTGATCGCAGTGTACATTTGAAGGCAGTACTCAGTACAGACATTGAGGAATGTTTTTTGTCTCATCATTTAAGAAAATTGTCTCTGCCTTACATAAATCAAGGCTAACTTGAATACTGTTGGTAATGTAGATGCAAAGCTGAATTCAAGTTGTGAACCCTGCTGTCCGCAGTGTAGATTGAAGGCTTTAGTCGGCACAGTTATAGACAAATGCTTTTTGTCACATCCTTTTCCAAAATCGGAAGACATAGAGTACAATTGTCTTTACCTTAAATAAAGCAAGGCTGGATTCAATGCTGTCCGTAGTGCAGATACAAAGCTGAATTCAAGTTGTGTACCCTGCTGTCCGCAGGGTAGATCGAAGGCTGTAGTGAGCACAGTTATACACAAATTCTTTCTGTCACATCCTTTTACAAAATCGGAAGACATAGAGTACAATTGTCTCTACCTTAAATAAAGCAAGGCTGGATTCAATGCTGTCCGTAGTGCAGATACAAAGGTGAATTCAAGTTGTGAACCCTGCTGTCCGCAGTGGAGATCGAAGGCAGTAGTCGATACAGACATAAGTCTGCGGTGCTGTGGAGTTGAGTTCAGAATGGGCATGTATCGAGGAGGCACGTGGGCATGGCGGTAGCCGCGTGGCAGTGTGCAAACCTTCGCTTCTCTTCTCTTTGCAAAAGTGAACCACACCCAAGGCGTAGGCTAATTATTTATAGTCTTACGATGACATTGCGTAGGTTGGAGCAGCCCACTCCGCTTCTGCTTCAAGGGAGGGGGGGAGACAATACAGCTACATGACCGAAATATTCCCCAGTGTCAGAGATAATATGGCTGTGTCCACTGTTCAGTACACTACACGTATCAATAGCATATCTACACACAGAAAAGTTTTTGCTTTCTATAGTGTGTTGTGATTAGCATATCATAGGTAGAATTAGCATTGTGTACATTATTGTTGATGTGTGAGATTTTCCCTTACACATAGTTGATTGCCACATTTCTGAACATTGAGCTAGTGTGCTGTTGAGGGGATATATTATTTTGGGAAGGTCTGTTGTCCTGTTTTGCGCTGCGTCTGAGGTAGTAGAGTGGGAGCAGTCAGGAGGTCTGGTTCTTTTGGTGGTGGCGCTAAGTGTTTTTATTTTGCTGGTGTTGGAAGTGTATAATTAGTACCTCTATTACATATTTGTCTTTAGATATGTGTGTGAGTTGGATGTAATTTACACAGTACATAGTTGATGTCCTTACACTAGTTAAATGTTGATATTCATTTGTTAGTGGTAAATGGAACTATCCCCTTTTTTTGTAGAGCATTGTAGATTTGGTTTGTTTTTGAAAGTTTGGGAACTGGTGTTTTTTTTGTTTATTTTCTACGAGAACTCCTAGTTTGTATATAATAACGTTAGTTGTGGTTCTGGTTTGTAGCGATTTTCTTGGAGGAAGGAATGAATTGAAGAGTGGTAATATTTGCAGTTTTTACTACGTTTAGAATGGGATGATAATTAAAAAAGATAGAAAAAAACAGATATGCTTATTGAACATTATAAATAGGAAGTATCATTTAAAAAACCTTACAAATTCAGTGAAAAAAAATAGGTTTCAAGCAGGTTACACTAAAGAATTATCTTTTAAAAATCCTTTGAAATTCACTGAAAAAACCATAGGTTTCAGGCAGGTTATAGTTCGGAATTAGCATTTAAAAAACCTTAGAAATTCACTGAAAAAAACATAGATTTTAGGGGCGTTTTAATTAGCTGGACATTTCTCACATACAAAACAATTGAAATTCCCCTGTTATAGTTAGTTCAGCTAACTATAACTTGCGGACTAGCAATACAATGCTGATGATGTCACATATTACATCACTCATGACATGGCCAGTGACATCAATCATATACAGAAAAGGTTATAAATATGTATATATAGATATATATATATATATATATATATTTATATATATATATCTATATATATATATGCGAACGAAAGGTTGCACTAAATAAAACCAGGAAATTCACCTGATTGGGTCTGGTTCGTTCTTTGTATCCAGTAAGAATGATATGCAGACGAAGTTCCTGATATATATATATATATATATATATATATATATATATATATATATATATATATATATATATATATATATATATATATATATATATATATATATATATATATATATATATATATATATATATATATAAAACTCCTTCCGAAAAAGTGAGCAGAGACCCAAGGGGAAACAGTTGGAGGTCCTTTATTGTGGTGATACAACACTCTGCTGGTAAGTCCTGCCTCATTTAACCTCGATGTAATAGGCCCGCTCCACCCCCTGTGAAATAACAGCACACCTGTGTAGAGTCCCAAGTCTTTAAGAAAACTACCAATCCCAGAATCCAATGTGACGGATCCTCGAAGGTGATGCAGGGGGGATGAAATGATGACCTTGTGGTTGTGCGGGGTGCGGGGAGAAGGGTGTATCCAATAACAAATCAAATGTAGGGATTTCCAGCTTTGAAGTTCACAACGGAGAGCCTCCTCTGGTCCCCTATACTGCCTCAGCCCCGGCGAACAGGAATCCATAATATATATATATATATATATATATATATATATATATATATATATATATATATATATATATATATATATATGTATACATATTACCTACTGGCGGTCACCAGTAGGTAGTTATAGTTAGGACCAAGTTTCTATAGGAAGAACATTTTTTGTTTTGCTTATAACTTTGGAGTCGTTGATGAATCTTCATGACGTTTTCCAAACTAATTCTTTTTTCATATCAACTCCTATGTCAAAAGTTTGGGGGTGATTCGTCAAGGGGGGGCTGAGAAAAAAGGGGGGTCCCAAAACGTGTTTTTGCCATGTTAATTTCCTTAGGAAACTTTAGACAAGACTACAGGTCGAACGGGTGAACAGAATTCCCCCAAATTTGGCAAAAAGAAGGGTCTTGGTCTATAATTCACAGTTGTGTTTATTTGGTGTAAATCCGTTCAGTAGTTTTTGAGAAATATCGAAATTTACAGATATCGATATTTGGGAATTCTGCTATCCGATTGGCTGAGGCGTTATGAGCACGAGCTTGCTGCTTAATGGCTGCGAGCGGTTGTAACTAGGAAGTGTTGGCCGCCATTTTGTGATTCCGTTGAAGCGAGTAAGGGGAAAAAAGGGCGAAAAGAGTAGGAAAGAGGAGGGTACGAGTGCGGTGAGCTCTGTAGGTTAGCTAGGTGTGCTATAGAGGGAGTGTGAAGCAAAGTATTTATCCTTACCGGTAAGAATGTCCTGTTTTGCCCAGAGTGAGATGGTGGTGAGGTGCTGGTAAACTTGGGGATGAAACTGTGCGCCTAAACTGTGAGCTGAGTGCCGTAAACTGATGTGCTCTGGGCGCTGTAGCATACTGGCTGCTGTGCAGGTGGTTTTAGTATGCGTTTAGACTATAGCGGAATTGGAGAGTGGGAAGCAAACTACTCAGTGGTACTGGTCTGAAGACTCAGGAATGAAGCTGTGCGTCTAAGTCGTGAGCTGATTGCTGTAAACTGATGTTCTGTGGGGGCTGTAGGATACTGGCCGCTGTAGCATAGCTGTGTAAGTAGTATTAGTATGATTTTATACTATACAGGGAGTGGGAAGCGAACTATTCACCCCTACCGGTCTGAAGACTTGAATGCAGTGTTTTAGCAAGCAGGAATAAAGAAATAATTGTGAAGAATATAATGCAGAATTTTGCAATGCAACAGAAGACAAATGGTGAAATGAGGTGTGTCTAAGAAAGTGGCTGTGTGTAGCAAAGCGATGGAGTTTGAAAGTCATGTAAAAAGTGTCTTTATTTAAGTGCCATAAATGGACCCACTGGTTCAATAGCTAGGGCATCAAGCTGATGCAAACTTGAACCGGTTCTGCTGTATTCAAATGTAAGCTCTTGCATCAATGAATTCCACATTACATGTTAGAATTCCATGTAACATAAACAATACCTATTATACTTCAATGACTCTTAATTTTATAATGGAAATAAAGGTAGGATACAATTACCACATGTATCCTTTAAGAATTTTTTTTTTTTTAATTAAATTATCAAACTTTTTAGGTAACCTGGTACTCCGTTTTTTTATCAACAGTAGAACAGTCAGCAATTTCTTGTACAGTAGATTCAATCTGGTGCGTGCGAGGATTGGTAATAGTGCTACCCACATTGGAAATTTGAGGAGGAACACAAACATTGCGCTTCTGAGAAGCACATTTGGTCAAAACATTCTTGTTAAACCATACATTATTGTCTTCAGCTGTTTCACAAAAACATTCTTGTGCAGAGAGCTAAGGCATCCAGCTGAGGCAAACTCCAACCACTTCTTCTGTATTCAAACCGAAGCTCCTGCATCAGTGAATTCCACATTACATGTTACAGTTCTATGTGACATAAAAAATAGCTATTAGACAAGAATGACTAAATTGTATAATGAAAATAAAGGTAGGATACGGTTACCACACTGCGCCAACCAGTTCCTAAACAATGTCATCTGCTGAATTCAAGTTGTGTACCCTGCTGTCCGCAGGGTAGATCGAAGGCTGTAGTGAGCACAGTTATACACAAATTCTTTCTGTCACATCCTTTTACAAAATCGGAAGACATAGAGTACAATTGTCTCTACCTTAAATAAAGCAAGGCTGGATTCAATGCTGTCCGTAGTGCAGATACAAAGGTGAATTCAAGTTGTGAACCCTGCTGTCCGCAGTGGAGATCGAAGGCAGTAGTCGATACAGACATAAGTCTGCGGTGCTGTGGAGTTGAGTTCAGAATGGGCATGTATCGAGGAGGCACGTGGGCATGGCAGTAGCCGCGTGGCAGTGTGCAAACCTTCGCTTCTCTTCTCTTTGCAAAAGTGAACCACACCCAAGGCGTAGGCTAATTATTTATAGTCTTACGATGACATTGCGTACGTTGGAGCAGCCCACTCCGCTTCTGCTTCAAGGGAGGGGGGGAGACAATACAGCTACATGACCGAAATATTCCCCAGTGTCAGAGATAATATGGCTGTGTCCACTGTTCAGTACACTACACGTATCAATAGCATATCTACACACAGAAAAGTTTTTGCTTTCTATAGTGTGTTGTGATTAGCATATCATAGGTAGAATTAGCATTGTGTACATTATTGTTGATGTGTGAGATTTTCCCTTACACATAGTTGATTGCCACATTTCTGAACATTGAGCTAGTGTGCTGTTGAGGGGATATATTATTTTGGGAAGGTCTGTTGTCCTGTTTTGCGCTGCGTCTGAGGTAGTAGAGTGGGAGCAGTCAGGAGGTCTGGTTCTTTTGGTGGTGGCGCTAAGTGTTTTTATTTTGCTGGTGTTGGAAGTGTATAATTAGTACCTCTATTACATATTTGTCTTTAGATATGTGTGTGAGTTGGATGTAATTTACACAGTACATAGTTGATGTCCTTACACTAGTTAAATGTTGATATTCATTTGTTAGTGGTAAATGGAACTATCCCCTTTTTTTGTAGAGCATTGTAGATTTGGTTTGTTTTTGAAAGTTTGGGAACTGGTGTTTTTTTTGTTTATTTTCTACGAGAACTCCTAGTTTGTATATAATAACGTTAGTTGTGGTTCTGGTTTGTAGCGATTTTCTTGGAGGAAGGAATAAATTGAAGAGTGGTAATATTTGCAGTTTTTACTACATTTAGAATGGGATGATAATTAAAAAAGATAGAAAAAAACAGATATGCTTATTGAACATTATAAATAGGAAGTATCATTTAAAAAACCTTACAAATTCAGTGAAAAAACTAGGTTTCAAGCAGGTTACACTAAAGAATTATCTTTTAAAAATCCTTTGAAATTCACTGAAAAAACCATAGGTTTCAGGCAGGTTATAGTTCGGAATTAGCATTTAAAAAACCTTAGAAATTCACTGAAAAAAACATAGATTTTAGGGGCGTTTTAATTAGCTGGACATTTCTCACATACAAAACAATTGAAATTCCCCTGTTATAGTTAGTTCAGCTAACTATAACTTGCGGACTCGCAATACAATGCTGATGATGTCACATATTACATCACTCATGACATGGCCAGTGACATCAATCATATACAGAAAAGGTTATAAATATGTATATATAGATATATATATATATATATATTTATATATATATATCTATATATATATATGCGAACGAAAGGTTGCACTAAATAAAACCAGGAAATTCACCTGATTGGGTCTGGTTCGTTCTTTGTATCCAGTAAGAATGATATGCAGACGAAGTTCCTGATATATATATATATATATATATATATATATATATATATATATATATATATATATATATATATATATATATATATATAAAAACTCCTTCCGAAAAAGTGAGCAGAGACCCAAGGGGAAACAGTTGGAGGTCCTTTATTGTGGTGATACAACACTCTGCTGGTAAGTCCTGCCTCATTTAACCTCGATGTAATAGGCCCGCTCCACCCCCTGTGAAATAACAGCACACCTGTGTAGAGTCCCAAGTCTTTAAGAAAACTACCAATCCCAGAATCCAATGTGACGGATCCTCGAAGGTGATGCAGGGGGGATGAAATGATGACCTTGTGGTTGTGCGGGGGTGCGGGGAGAAGGGTGTATCCAATAACAAATCAAATGTAGGGATTTCCAGCTTTGAAGTTCACAACGGAGAGCCTCCTCTGGTCCCCTATACTGCCTCAGCCCCGGCAAACAGGAATCCATAATATATATATATATATATATATATATATATATATATATATATATATATATATATATATATATATATATATATATATATGTATACATATTACCTACTGGCGGTCACCAGTAGGTAGTTATAGTTATGTATGTATGTATAGTTATGTATAGTTATGAATCTTCATGACGTTTTCCAAACTAATTCTTTTTTCATATCAACTCCTATGTCAAAAGTTTGGGGGTGATTCGTCAAGGGGGGGCTGAGAAAAAAGGGGGGTCCCAAAACGTGTTTTTGCCATGTTAATTTCCTTAGGAAACTTTAGACAAGACTACAGGTCGAACGGGTGAACAGAATTCCCCCAAATTTGGCAAAAAGAAGGGTCTTGGTCTATAATTCACAGTTGTGTTTATTTGGTGTAAATCCGTTCAGTAGTTTTTGAGAAATATAGAAATTTACAGATATCGATATTTGGGAATTCTGCTATCCGATTGGCTGAGGCGTTATGAGCACGAGCTTGCTGCTTATTGGCTGCGAGCGGTTGTAACTAGGAAGTGTTGGCCGCCATTTTGTGATTCCGTTGAAGCGAGTAAGGGGAAAAAAGGGCGAAAAGAGTAGGAAAGAGGAGGGTACGAGTGCGGTGAGCTCTGTAGGTTAGCTAGGTGTGCTATAGAGGGAGTGTGAAGCAAAGTATTTATCCTTACCGGTAAGAATGTCCTGTTTTGCCCAGAGTGAGATGGTGGTGAGGTGCTGGTAAACTTGGGGATGAAACTGTGCGCCTAAACTGTGAGCTGAGTGCCGTAAACTGATGTGCTCTGGGCGCTGTAGCATACTGGCTGCTGTGCAGGTGGTTTTAGTATGCGTTTAGACTATAGCGGAATTGGAGAGTGGGAAGCAAACTACTCAGTGGTACTGGTCTGAAGACTCAGGAATGAAGCTGTGCGTCTAAGTCGTGAGCTGATTGCTGTAAACTGATGTTCTGTGGGGGCTGTAGGATACTGGCCGCTGTAGCATAGCTGTGTAAGTAGTATTAGTATGATTTTATACTATACAGGGAGTGGGAAGCGAACTATTCACCCCTACCGGTCTGAAGACTTGAATGCAGTGTTTTAGCAAGCAGGAATAAAGAAATAATTGTGAAGAATATAATGCAGAATTTTGCAATGCCACAGAAGACAAATGGTGAAATGAGGTGTGTCTAAGAAAGTGGCTGTGTGTAGCAAAGCGATGGAGTTTGAAAGTCATGTAAAAAGTGTCTTTATTTAAGTGCCATAAATGGACCCACTGGTTCAATAGCTAGGGCATTAAGCTGATGCAAACTTGAACCGGTTCTGCTGTATTCAAATGTAAGCTCTTGCATCAATGAATTCCACATTACATGTTAGAATTCCATGTAACATAAACAATACCTATTATACTTCAATGACTCTTAATTTTATAATGGAAATAAAGGTAGGATACAATTACCACATGTATCCTTTAAGAATTTTTTTTTTTAAATTAAATTATCAAACTTTTTAGGTAACCTGGTACTCCGTTTTTTTATCAACAGTAGAACAGTCAGCAATTTCTTGTACAGTAGATTCAATCTGGTGCGTGCGAGGATTGGTAATAGTGCTACCCACATTGGAAATTTGAGGAGGAACACAAACATTGCGCTTCTGAGAAGCACATTTGGTCAAAACATTCTTGTTAAACCATACATTATTGTCTTCAGCTGTTTCACAAAAACATTCTTGTGCAGAGAGCTAAGGCATCCAGCTGAGGCAAACTCCAACCACTTCTTCTGTATTCAAACCGAAGCTCCTGCATCAGTGAATTCCACATTACATGTTACAGTTCTATGTGACATAAAAAATAGCTATTAGACAAGAATGACTAAATTGTATAATGAAAATAAAGGTAGGATACGGTTACCACACTGCGCCAACCAGTTCCTAAACAATGTCATCTTTTTTCATTTTGATCGCTAGGTTGTGAGCAGAGGCTGAGGATGAGTAAATTTGTGTGAAAGGGCTACATGGATAAGACGCAGGCAGAGAGACGTGTGCACAAAGAATAGACGTGGTTTCTAAATGGGTGTCGGGTTTAGGCTAATTTACCAAGTAAGTTGCGTATTTGCATAGGCCATACATCACCGATCCCTGGTTAGTGATGTAAGGGGCAATAATGAAGACAGAGTTCAAATGTCTGAGTATACTTAGAAAGTTTTATATATAAGTAGTACAATTGAATTGTATTAAAAAATAAATAAAGGAAAAGTAAAAAAAGATGGAAAAAATCCATCCAAGAATAACGTGAGTTTCTTATAATTCTTGGAGATTGCAGTCCAGAGGTTCTTCAGAGGCTTGAGATGCATAATGTTCCAAGAGGCTATTGTTGCCATCGTGTGAGAAAAGCGAAGCGTTTCAATTCATATCCTCGAAGGGACAGTAATGTTCCTCGAATGTAGGAATGGCAATTTGAATTAGCAGGCAATCTGCGATATTGTGAAAGGTTGCACGTTGATCTTTCATGGCTGCGCAGAAATCCCATTCCGCCATGATACCGTTTTGCATTGTATTCGCCAACAATCAAGTTCATGGTTTTCACGATACTGCATAAGTATGGGCAAAGTTTGCGGATTCGTGGTACGCGAATTCACGTGAAAGCGAATTTGCGGTCCGCAAAATCCGCGAATTTGTGCTACTTTGCAGATTTTTTAATTTTTGCGTGTTCGCGGGGCGCTTTGCGTGTTTGCGGCCATCTTGTTTTCAGTGTTCGCATTGTGCATTTCCGTTTCCGGGCACCAGTTGCATGCTCGCGTTGTGCATTTCCTACGTGCAGGACGCAATTACGTATTCGCGACCGTTTTTGTGTTCTCGCGGGGGAAATATCACGCCATCTTGTTTTTCATTCATTGCTATGGTTCTGGGCATGCTTTTTCAATCCTCCCTTAATCTTTGCAATCCTTTGTTTCTTTGAACTTTGTTTTAATTTTTTTTACTCAATAATATCTATCTCTTTATTTTTCTACATCTATATTTTGTGTTTATTTCTACTTTTGGTTACTTAAAACTACTTTTTTTAACTCTTTTCTTTTACTTTTTCCCTATTCTTTCTTTCCTCCTTTATTTTCCATTCCTGTCCAGGACCATGGCAAAGGGTACCCGGCTCCCTTGCGGGCGCTTAAGATGGAGACAGTAGTAGCCCGGGGGATCTTCAGCGCGGTGGAGGTGGCCGCACTGGTTTTCTTCGTCCAGCGCCACCTCCCCAAGACCGTCGCAGCAGGCAACAGGTGGCAGGCCCGGTACCAAGTACTGGCTCCGGGAGCGTCGCCAGCTATAGGGGAAGGTGTGCCGGGCCATGTATCGGGAGTCTGGGGCCCGGCGCACCTATAACCAGGCGACGCACCTGTGGTCTGACATACTGAACCGGGAGCAAGACCTACTCGACCTGCTTGGAGTCGAGATCCCGGGCCTTGGTGAGTAGAAGTAGCTAGTATTTAATCACTACTTTGTTTTCTCCTGCTCTGTGTTATGATATTGCCATTAGTTGTTTCCGAAGAGCAAGAATGCTGACGGTTACATTGCAGGTAAATTATGTTTCAAAATCTTCTGTGATTGCAGGTGCTCGCCTGCTCAATGGGGGTGCAACTATGCTTACTTGTTTTCAATTTTGTGCTCATTTGGCCTGGGTGATGATTATGTATCAGTGTACTTTACAGAAGTTCGTAATGCTATACACTAAAGAATACATTGCAGGTAAATTATGTTTGAAAAGCTTTTGTGATTGCAGGTGCTCGCCTGCTCACTGGAGGTGCTACTATGCTTACTTGTTTTCAATTTTGTGCTCATTTGGCCTGGGTGATGATTATGTATCAGTGTACTTTACAGAACTGCGTAATGCTAGACACTAGAGACTCAAGTCCAGTCCTTCCTTTGTACTCTTACCACTAAGAAGAGATAGTGGTGGTGGATTGATAGTTGAGTATATTATTTAGTAGGAAACTTTTTTGTGATCTGCAATCATGACGGACTGTGTCTGTCACTTCGCGTGCTGCGGAGTGCAGCCTGTCAGCCCTAGTAGACGGTCCGCGAATCCAGCAATGCAAATATCCTAGTAGACCACATCAGATAGGTCAATATAGTGCAATTGTTGTCTTTTACCCCGAAATAATTTGTTACTGTTTGTTTTTAGAATTGTTTCATTTCGTTGACAACAATCATCCATGTTTGTCTCTTTCTTTGATGTACATCAGATCTCCCCAGGGGCAAGAGGACAGAGGTGGAGGTAGCGGCGCCGGCGGACCAGGAACAACAACAGCAATACCAGGATAGGCTTCTCTGCTGGCTCCAGTATGTTTTCCTGTTATTAATAATTATACTTCCCTATCTTTTACCGCACCTATTTTTTCCAAACGTTCCTCATAATTCTATTTTTTCCTAAATTGTCTTTGATCTTCTTGTAGACTGTTTCTAAATTCTTATCCTGCCTCTACTATGACTCTCGGTTGTACTACTAGATTATTATTAGTCTGTCTGAGTAGCTAGCTAAGCTTGCACAGTTGGCAAAAGGTGTTAAACAAAACTTCTATTCTATTCAGTGTCTCTATGCACTGAGTGCAGTCCTCTGGGTTGTCCATAATGTCTATCGAAGTCTTCTAAATATTTACGCTTTGACAATTCCCAACAACAAAATGTGAATGGCCAACAAGAATAAGATACTAGTTTACTTTTTGATTGGATAGGAGGACAGTCCATACTACTACTGTTGCGGGGACTATTCTGCACAAACAGAACTATGGACAAGAAATAGGGCATTGGTTATAAATTATAGTAGGCGCAGTTAGACTTTCCACATACCTCAGTCATAACAGAAGTTGAACCCCCAGTTTCCTTACTGACTAGCTAGTGTGTCAGAGTCATTTAGCTCCGGAATGCAGCGATGCTCCCCAATGATTATACAACCCAGAACATAAGACTACGGAGTCAGAGTCCCGACCTCTAAGAGCCATGGACTCATGCTTGCAAATTGCAAACCCTTTCGCTCACTCACTCATGAACAAAAACCACAGAGTCTATGTAAGTTTTAAAGCTTTATTAAAAGTAAAACAACTAGCTCTGTGTTTACTCTGTATATTACATTTCTGTTGTGCATTATATAAAAACATTTATTAAAATCAATGTCATATAACAAACAGTGAACGACTGAAAAGTGGCTGATTCCACACATTAATTGTGGGAGAACCCTCAACTGGTTAAAGTCTTGGTAGGGATGAATCGTTGATGACTGCGACCAAGATGATATGATGATGATCTTGCTCTTGTTCGTAGAAGGGAAGCTTCTGTCTGTTATGAGAAAAATGGTGTGTGTTAAAAAGCAAGCATTCATCAGTTGTGCCAAAAAGTGCAGCATCACATGTTATGGCTAAGCATAAATAAAAAACACCCTTCCCTGAAGGACAGGAAATTTTTAGTTTAGACCAGAGAGTCACAAATTATTAAATTTGTTTATGTGGTACTAGTACATTTTTTTAATTCCTAGACAAAATAGGGAGTCGTGTATATGGCATCTAAAAATATTAAACGTATTTTCTAGGCGTAACACCATCAGCACAGCCAAACACCAGTGCCGGGGCCAGCGCGGAGGTGGGCACTCCAGGGGTGGATGTGGTGCCAAAGCCAACAGGAACTGCTGTGGGGGAGGCCACGGTAGTGGTGGGCAGTGGTAAGCTTTTATATTCCTTACTTATTGAGATTGCAGACTGCAGAGTGGGCTCTCTGCAGCGGTGTATATGTTGTACAGTACAAGTACACTTTACTGTTAAGAAGACTTACAAATTTAGAACTAAGTTTTTGTCAACCAGGTAGAAGACATTCACCCTTGACTTCTCATTAGCAATAGCATTAGCGGCGGGAGTTGATGAGTAACCAATGGCCTCCTCTAAATTTGAGGAACAAAAAAAAGTCCCACACCAAATCAACTCATAAGAACCCAAGTGTATTTCACATATTCCTCAAAATACCAGGTCTAGCTTAAAATATGTACCATGTTGACATTAACAAATGTTAAGCAAAGTATGAAACATAGAAAGTGTGTGTATTATAAAAGTATACAATTTATTAACATTCAAAGGTAAAATCAAACAATTTATACAATAAATGTGCCCAAATGCACAATAGCTTTTTTTAAAAAAACGGTTAAAAAAATCACAATTTAAAAACATTTCATTATAAATGTCACAGTTGTTCTTGTAGTCGACGCAGCGTTTCGGTGAATCGGTGATAACACCTTCTTCAGGACAAACAATTCTATAAGAAAACATTGCAGTTAAAAACATGCCATTGTTTATAAAAATAGGCATATTCTACCTTTTTATTACTAAACGTTTTCCGTTATTTTTGGGCACAGTTTTCACACACATTGAGGGGTTTTCTTAAATAAAAAAAAGTCACAGTTGGAATCTATGTGGTACACTTCAAAAGGCATTTGGTCTATATGACTATACACTTGGGTCTTGTGGCATGAGGGCATGAAGTCCTCATGTGGGTAGCTATAAAAGATAAAAATCCTGTAGCATACCTGTTTGTTATTTTAACAATATCCTCACTCTTTCAATTTGGAGGAGTATTTATGTTTACGGTCGGACTCAATCAGACTTGGTAGACATCTGGAATCTTTAATTTCCAGTTTGCAGTCCCTTGGTAAAAAGATGATTGTGATTACTTTTCTTGTAGTCTTTGGTCATGAATTATAGACTTTTCTATTTTTGCCAACTAGCCCTGAATAAACATGCTAGTTTTACCTTATTATGTCAGGAGCTCTGTAGTGATGAGGGTACCGGAGGGGGGCCACCGTATTGTAAATAAAAACACTGTTGGAATAAAGAAGTAGTCTTATCTTTCAGGAATCGGATCAGTTGTTGTTTCCACTGTTTAACTATTTACTAGCGTATCCTTAGCATAGTTTCACAAGGAAATGGCTCCAACTTATGTACTTCAATTTGCAGAAGTGGAGGGCATGTTACGAAACATGAGACATCCTACTATTTAATTCTAGGACTTCAATTAGCATATCAAATATGGACTTCACATGATGGAGGCCATCAGTTATTTCTTAAGTTTCACTCACCTAAAGATAAGCAAGTTTCTTATCCTTATTAGCACCACTGGATGCTTTCAATTCTGTCCGCGGCGACAGTTTATTATCAATCGTGGTTGATCATTAATCCAACCTGTAAGGAATCATATGATGGCCTCAGTATGTATTCTTTTTTTAGTTCATTTATGTAATATTTTGGACTCACTGGGGGGCTCCATTCGGTAGCTTAATCTAAAATTTGTATTGGGTTTTGTATTCACCTTATACTTATTATTACCCATGTTATGAAATTGTAAGGTTTATGGCATATAATTTACTTCTTAGGGAGATTACATGGTTCGTTATCCAGATAGTAACTTGTTTACGGTAACGAGGTGGTTGTGCAACAGGCACTTCAGTCACATCGGTACTACCAGAAATTTTGTAACTGACGGGTCGGGATTTCGTGCCGCTCAGTTGAGTTTCTAGAGGGAGATATTAATTAGAAAAGGGGCCTTAACAAAATCGGGTTGATCTACCACAAATCTGGGTTTGTTCTTACCTTTGTGTTGTAAGCCGGCCTCCCTGCTCCCCTCTCGGTCCTTTCGGCGTCTGGTTGCCAAGACAATCAGCCAAGTGTGTGACTTGGCGTTCGTCCGCTTCTCTTTTAAAAGCCCGTTTCCGCGGGAAAACAATCAATTAAGTGACGTTTTTTGTCCGCGCCACTTTCTCATTATTATGGGTTGATGCAAAGAACTACATGTGTAGTTCTATATGTCGATCGCGCATAACGTTGACAAATGTGCATATGTCAACACTACGGCGCCTTTGTTATTATTTAGGTGGCAAACTGTTTAAATTACTTGCGGGAGCTTATCGATGTCTCTTTTGTGTTCCCGCTATGTTTACACACAAGTAGCTGTTATGTAACCTCCCGATTTATAGAGCTGTTTATAAATAGACTCTGTGTGTTTTTCAGTTCCAATACATTGAAGGGATGATATCTTATGCGGGTGGTTCTCACGTTTCAATCTATTCGGATCAGAACTTATAAGATTCATTCTCGGAATTAGATTTTTTGGGTTTGACAGGGATCACAAAAGTCAAGTACTATGCTACTGGTGCTCATGTACATTCATGTTATCTTATTATCGAGACCAGAGGGATTTACTATTATTATCATCACAAGACATGGGCATAGATACCTAAGTAGTACTAGCTGTTCATAGATACATGAGAGTTATGTGGATGCAGGGTTATTGTAGGATTCTTTCCCAGTCTTCCCTTGTATTGAGACCCTCATTCACGGAATTGAAACGGGACATGTAAAATTGTTCCCGTTTTTTCCGTTTCGTGTTGATGTCACCTCCTCTCATATTTTGAGTGATTATCTCTAGACCACACCACTTTAATTGTTCGATTTTGTGGCCAGCTGTTTTCCAGTGGTCTACAAGTGGGGCTCCAGGTTTGTTACATCGTATTGCAGATTTGTGTTCATTTAGTCTGACTCTAACTTCGCGGGATGTTTCACCAATATAAACACAATTGCAGGGGCATTTGATTAAATATATTACATTTTTGGATCTGCAATTTATAAATGATTTCATGTGGTGTTTTATTTTCTTGTGCTCTATATGATTGCCCTTGATAACATTATTGCAATTTGAGCATTTGCTACACGGGAATGTCCCGACTGGGAGTGGGTTATTGTCTACAGTTCTTTGTGCTTGGGTTGTTTCTCTATAGGTGTGTACTAAGCTATTCTTAATTGTTTTGTTTCTTCTGAAAGCAAAAATTGGTTTAGGGATCGGTTGTTTGCTACTATTAGTAGTGACTAGGTTCCAGTTCCGATTGATTATGTTTTTAATTTTATTGCTCACTCCACTGTAGTTTGTCACGAAAACTAACTTACTTTCTGTTTCTATGTTTTTTGTTTTTTGTTCAAAGAGATTATCCCTATTGAAGTATTTAGCCCTTTTGAGGGCTTGGTTGACCATCTTTTTGGGGTATCCTCTGTCTGTAAGGTTTTTGGATAATATTCCTGCGTGTTTCAAGAAGTCTTGGTTGTCTGTACAGTTTCGTTTCAATCTGAGGAATTGCCCGAAAGGGATGTTATTTTTCTGACATAGGGGATGGTGACTTTCGTAATGCAGCATTGTATTTCTATCGGTTTTTTTTGTAAAGAGCTCCACTATTAAGGTGCCCGCAGAATGTTTAATGACTATATCCAAGAATTCACATCTTTCTCGGTTGTAATGGCTGGTGAATCTGAGGTTTTTATCCCCCAGGTTAAGCCAAGTTATGAACTCCTCAAGGGATTCCATGGGTCCTGTCCAGATAAAAAAAATATAGTCTATGTATCTAGACCATAAGGAGATATTTTCGAAAAAAGGGGCAGCTGAATTAAAAATATGTGTTTCTTCAAATTGAGCCACATATAGGCAGGCCAGACTGGGAGCACAGGTGGCTCCCATGCTGGTGCCCTTGGTCTGCTTGTAAAAATCTTTCTCAAACAGAAAAATATTATTTTTGAGGACTATGGTCACGCAATCTATAATAAAGGTTGCATGTGGAGTTGGATCTTGGTCGTTTTCACATAGTAATTTGCTGATTGTCTTTATAGTACTATCCTGTGGTATATTGGTATATAGTGCTTCTATGTCTAGCGTGACCAGATATTGTGTGTTGGGGTTGAAGGGAAGGTTCTCAATTTTTTGGATAATTGCCGCCGTATCTTTTATGTATGCTTTTTGTTTAGTAACGTAAGGTTGCAGGAAAATGTCGGCATATTTACTGAGGGGTTCAGTGAGGGAACCTATGCTAGACACAATGGGTCTCATGGGGGGGTCTGTGGGATCTTTATGGACTTTAGGAAGTCCATAAAGTGCAGGTATTGTGGGGTTGGTATTTAGAAGGAATTTATATTCTTCCTCACAAATAATATCATCCTCCTTTGCAAAATCTAAAAGATGTTTGATGTTGATTTCAAGCTCAGACCACTCTCTTCTGTTGGACTTTCGGTAGTGGTCAGTGTTATTCAGAAGTAGATGCATTTTCTCGTTGTAATATGTTGTGGACATCACAACAATGCTCCCGCCTTTATCGGCCGGTTTAATGGTGAGCATATGGTTGTTTTCTAATTCAATTATTGCTTCTTTCTCTTTTTTGTCCAGATTGAATTTTATCCAATTCTTTTGTTCTACAACCTCTGAGTCACTCTTAGTTACCGCTATTTCAAAGGCTTCTATTTGTTTGTTAATTTGGCCTAATTGGGGAGTCCAAGTGGATTTGGCTTTAAGGCCTGATTTGTTGGGATGGGTGATTCTTTCCTTGCCCTCAAAAAACGTCATTAGTCTTATTTTTCTAAAAAAACTTTGAAGGTCCATTTCCAAACTAAATTTGTCTACCGGGGAAGTGATTGCAAATCCTAAGCCTTTTTCTAATACCTGAATTTGATGAGGGGAGAGTGTTGTATCTGAGAGGTTAATTATAGGTGCCTTATTCAGATGTCCCAGGTCTTCTGGCTCCTTGGGACATCTGAATAAGGCCCCAACAAATCAGGCCTTAAAGCCAAATCCACTTGGGGGGTCCAAATCCACTTGGACCCCCCAATTAGGCCAAATTAACAAACAAATAGAAGCCTTTGAAAGTTTCTAACTGCAATGTTTTCTTATAGAATTGTTTGTCCTGAAGAAGGTGTTATCACCGATTCACCGAAACGCTGCGTCGACTACAAGAACAACTGTGACATTTATAATTAAATGTTTTTAAATTGTGATTTTTTAACCGTTTTTTTAAAAAAAGCTATTGTGCATTTGGGCACATTTATTGTATAAATTGTTTGATTTTACCTTTGAATGTTAATAAATTGTATACTTTTATAATACACACACTTTCTATGTTTCATACTTTGCTTAGCATTTGTTAATGTCAACATGGTACATATTTTAAGCTAGACCTGGTATTTTGAGGAATATGTGAAATACACTTGGGTTCTTATGAGTTGATTTGGTGTGGGCCTTTTTTTTGTTCCTCCTACTTAGACTCCTTGTCCCCTATTTGACTATAGAGGAGGGCTCCCTTCTTCTTTTCACTCCTCTAAATTTGACCTCAACTCAGCTGTGAAAGTTTTATCGAGAAGCCAAGTCAGATCAGAGATGAACATGATGGATGGAATGAACGAAAAGGGAAAGAAGGGTATAAGGAAGGACAAGCGAGTTAAAAGTAATGACTGGCAAAGAATGATACGTGTTTTTAAATGCTGCCCGAGGTGGCTGGAAATATTATGCATGGCTGGTTGAAGGCTGAAGCAAGGATGGGTGGAAGGAGAAAATAAAGAGGACTGCCTGGGTGGGTGAAACAGAAACTGTGCGCAATATATCCTTTGGTTCAAATTCAAATGCAAGTCAAGCACGGATGCATGGCTGACGGTTTCCAAAATAAAATAAAAAGCTTGTTTTCTGTGAGAAAAAGTAAGGTTTGTCCAGTTGAGACATTAAGAAGAAGGATTGACATTTACTTTGAATGGATAGATACTTGGATCATGGTACTATCTTCCTCATAGATAGCATAGGTGTATGTAGACAGAGTAGATGGTCACTGGATGAAGTGTTAGTTTGATGAGCGTGTAACACTGCACGTCCGTGCCAGAGTAGCAAAGCAGAGGAATTTTTTTTTTAATTTTTCAGAATACTACCATGACTAGTAACAGTCATTTGCAAGCGCAGCATATATCCGGCGATTACGGGGAACCACTCACTACCTCTTTTAATAATTTCATTACAACTCTGTCATTCATGTGTGGCCTATCGGTGTTCACTCAATAAAAAACAAAGCACCTAAAGTCATCCCATATGTAGGCAAATATCCTGTGAAGGGATAGATGATCATATTATTTATCTTCTTCATTTTCCTTTCGTAGTAGTCAGGGGCAGTGCAGGGTGAAAGTTAAATTATTAAGCAGTAGCCCTTTTAAAAGAGTATGGCCAGTGCCAACCGTTATAGAAAAGTAAGAGCTTCAGCACCTGCATGTAATGGACTGGTACAGTAATGCAAGTATGTATCATCATGGCTTGCGTCTGTTTTTCTCGGGTGCAAGTTGACTGCGCTGGCATTATGCCGGCTTCCACAAGTTTAAGTAACAATTTCGTTAAACAAGAGAGAAGAAGAAGACTGGTGTACTGTCTGAGTCTAATATAGTGAGTCCATATAGTGCTAGTGGAATTCCTGAAACTCCCACTAATGTTAGAGCAGAGGGCGACGAGGTGGGAGGTTAGATAGATACGTGCCACAAATGTTATGTACTGTGCTTGCAAGTTGCTAGTGCTACTGTGACACAACTTTCTGCTGAATTATTTTTTGTTAATCTTAAAGAGAATTGGTTACAGTGTGTTTTTATTTCTTCATATAGATGCTCCTTCCAAACTAACAAGGAAGGAGTTGACTAGACGGGCCCGGCAACGGAAGCTGGAGGCAATTGTCGTCCAATATCTGCGGCTGGTGGCCCAGGCAGAGGAGGACACGCTGCGGCAGTCAACATCAACATCCACGACAGCTGCATCCTCCTCCACCCACCCTGGGTCATCCAGTCAGCGCAAGCCTTCACCGGTACGGAACTGTGGTCCCGCAGCCACCCGCCACTGCCAAGCAGCAAAAAAATCAGCTGCCCCCCACAGCAGGTGCAAGGCTCGTCTGCACCGCTTGACCCTCAGAGTGTCCAACCTTGAACAAGAGGTGGCGAAGCGGAAAAGTCTGCTCAAGGACCTCCGCAGAGAGCATCGTGACCACCTGGCCAAAGGACACCACCGGCGCAAGTAGAGGAGAGACTGTCCCTTGCCCCTTTTTTAAAGACTTTTGGGGGGTGGGAATTGGGCGTTGGGGTTTTTGGACTTTGGGGACTTTGATTTCATGGACATTCGTTGGGGTTAGGTAGGGGGGTGGGTTGGGTATTCTTGTGGGATAGTTTATTTTTGTTAGGGCTCCAATAATTATTTATTTCTACTTAAACATAGCATATGTGATTATTTTACTGTTTTGTGGGGGAGGCGGGGGGGTTAACTGTACGTTTGTTTTCCTGAAACTAAACTGGCTGGTTGTTTCAAATTGTCTAACCACCCAAATTTGTACAAAAGTACCACTGACAGAGTTAGTGAATTCAATTGTCCTACTACTTTACTAGTACTGCTGTCAGTCTCTCCTCTCCTCCTACTCCATTATTCTTCCTGCCCCAAAATGCTTATCTTACCTGTGATTCGTGTTTGAGACTAGGGCTAGGCACAGGGCTGGGTGCATGGCAAATGGCGATTAAGGTTGGCTATGGAATCCTGGACAGATGAAATGTCATTGTGGTGGTGGTAGTAGTAGTGGTACACACTGGCAGTAGCAGCATATGAAAAAAAGGAAATTAAACATTGAGTGGCCTGAGCGTAGCATTAGAACAGTACGATAGATAGTACAGTACACAGTAAGAAAATATCCTCGGATTCCTTCATCAGCCTTGAAATTGATTTTCTGTTGCTATGACCTTATCCTCCCCAGCAAGTGTGTGGAATTATTGTTGTCATTTAGTCACACCTCAATGAAAACCACACAGAACGGGGGAAGAGGGTTAGGGTTTGAAAATTGGATGGGAATGGGGGTTTTGGGGAACGTTTTGTGGAGAGTGGAAAAAACAACAAATGAAGAAAAACAAATCTTTGGATACGAAGATCTCCATAAATCTTTTAAGGAACATAAAGGAAGTGCACTACTGCATGCATGAAGTTGTTTGCTAAATGGATGGTTAGGTAACTGAAAAGTAGTACTTACTACAACTTACTAACTATGAAGAAACAATTTGACAGTACAGGGCTGCAGTAATTATGCAATTTCACTTGCCTGTCTGCCCTCAGAGAGAATAAACACTTATTAGTACATTAAATTAGTTTTAAAAATAGCAAAGAAACTAATCAAATAGCTAAAGGGATGAATTTGAAGCAGAGAGCAAACAAACGCACAGAGTCACACTCATAGAAGTTCACAACAATAACATTATTTAAAAGATAAGGAGAAGTGGAGAGGATACTGTAACTGTATGTTGTATTTGTCCTGTTCAATTTAAGAAGTTGCATGCATCCAGCCATTCCTCTTATTCACAGTACTCCTCCATTCCATCTGACGCTCCGTCGATCAATCTTGGTGACCAGACACGCTGTCCACTGCCTGCCTGGCGGATGCAGAATTGCGGATCGCTAATGGTAAGCCTGAGTTAATCGTTTTTCCCATCACACAGAGTATAAGCCTGCCTGTAATTGTTGATGGAAAACAGGAAGTGATATTAAAACACCACGGAGAAAAAAATATAAGGTACGGTGTGTAGTGCAAAAATAACACTTTCAGTTTCAGAGGCGACAGTATTACATACAAGCATCATTTCTACTCTGAGTCTCCTTTTCAAGGCTAGTAATTAGCATATAGCAGGCCAGGGCCATGCAGACGATCAAGGCAGGCACCACTGAGTGAAGCAACCTGATGTAGCATACCTCTTTGACACAGACAGACAAAGCATAATTGTATGCAGCAAGCCACATAGTCGCAATTTTACATGAACTGCTGTCTGGACTCTGGCATAACACTACACTGGCTCGACTACTCTATAACACGACTAGACAGACATGTAGTTCTGCTGTAGTTGTTGTTGACTGGTTTACCTGTTTGCTACTCCCGAAATAGCCATAGTTCTTCCGTAAACCGACGATGATGATCCATCAATCCCAGTGAGTGACTGTAAAGAAAAATGATATTATGTAACTTTGATCATCAAGACTCATCATCATCATGGTATATTGGCAAACTCAATGTTGTTCATGCAGTCGCAGTCTAGACACACAGTGAGTCCAAGGACATTTTGCATATTAAAAAATGCAATGTAGTGGCCCCTCCAGGAAAGGTACAATTTGAATTAAACAAGAAAAAAAAACAGAGTAGACTTGAGTTACATTTAGTGTGTAAAAGATCAAATAATAACAGAAGACATATGATGATTCATTTCATGCACAACAAACAAACAGCAATTGCTTTCATCAGAGCCAGATAGCCACTATTGTCCACTGCATGCCATCTCATTATTCATTACCTGTTCCACTTTTTGTCCGCATCTTGTGCTTAAGGGGAGGCCCACAGGGCAGCCTTTTGTGTCAAATTCAGAAGTAACTGTCAGCATCCAGCATATAGTCAGTAATTCCAGTACCACTTCTTTTGATGGGACTCGTCCACGAAGCAACAGTTTCTTCATTCTGCGTTATCCAGCCATCTGCCTTGACGGAAATGGATAGGGGGAGTCTGGAGGAGGAGGATAGAGGAGCATGACTGAGTTGTGAACTTGTGAACCTCAGGATTGCAGACAGCGGCACCTTCAAAAAGGAAAGGAAATAAGACGAAAACAGTGCTGCTGATGTATTTGTTGTGATTAGAGTTTTGTTGTGGTAAAAGTTGCAAAACAAAGAAAGACACACAGGAGTAAAAGTGAATAAGGAGTCAGGACAGAAAAAAAAGTTACAGGCCTAGGTGTCAGGGAAGTAGAGCTTGTCCTCAAACTCTGTGAATTGAGACGGGAGTAGGTCAGCTAACAGAGAAGAACTTCCGTCACCTAAGTTGGTGTCCTCTTCTTCCTGCGTGGATTCACGTATTTTGTAATCAGGTGGTATGAAGTACTGATTCTTCTTGATCATTGTCAACCTCTCCACATTTTTGGGCGAGAGGCGGGTCCTTTTTGAAGTTACAATGGCACCAGCAGCACTGAAAACACGTTCAGAAGAAACACTTGCAAGTGGGCAAGACAAAAATTATTTAGAGCCAGCTTGGTGATCAGTGGCCATTGACCCCTTTTCCCAAACCAATACAGCAATGGATTGTGATCCGTGTAGACCTCTGTTGGGTCATCCAAATAGGCCTTCACCATCCACTCAAGGTCATCCAGGGCTGCTCCACTTTGCGTACCATCTGTGGCCTTTGCATCAGCACTGGAACGGGCAAACCCTTGATGAGTTATCCAATCTGCTTCCGACAATATTATTGCTGAGCCTGATGCAAGTGAGGATGATGATACGGTTGTTGGTGTAGGTAACGGCTGTGAGGGAAAGTGACTGCCTTCGGCCACAGAAGTGGACCTTGACGCCGGATGGCCTGCTGATTCAGTAGTACTTCTGCTGGCTCCTTCAATTTCCTGCCGCTCTTTTTCGAACCGAGTGGCTGACAGAGCTAGCCAATTTTTGTGCTTTGTAACATCTGCTTCAGTAAAAGGAATGAATGCTTTGCTGGCCAGTGCCTTTTTGTACTGTGGATCCAGAATAGTGGCACAAATGTAATGTTGTTCTGTATGTATTTTTTTAAGCCTTTCATTGTCAACTAGGCGGGTTAATAAGCTCTCAGCCAAAGGATATGCGTCTTTCTTGTCAGTATCATCTTTGAACCTTGAAGACACCGTCTTCAGTTGGTGCTCTAGCTTGCGCAACAATGGGTTAGCTTTGCCCAAAGTACAGTCCTCCCTGCTGACTTCACGCATGAAGACCTCAAAAGGACGAAGCATGTCTGTCAGGCTTTTAACTAGGTCCCATTCATCCAACTCTAGCCTCATGTCTTTCATAGAAGAATCCAGTGCAAAGCCATACTCATTGATTACCAAGCACTGCTCAGACAGACGCTTAAGCATGTAGAAAGTTTAGTTCCAACGTGTTACCACCTCCTGGATGAGTCCTCTGACTGGCACTCTACGTTCATGTTAATGCTTCCTCAGCTGCTTCCGGGCCTTAAAAGAATTGCTGAAATGTGTGCAGGTTCTTCGACAGGTGGTCAGTAACTTGCTGACTGTGTTTTCTTTTTTCAAGAAATCTTGAACAGCAATGTTAATACGGTACGCCAAACACGGCACTCTGAAATAGCCACCATCATTCATGGCCCTAACTATATTACTGCCATTTTCCTTGGAAACATAACCAATCATGCGCTTTCTTGGATGCAGCCATTCAAAGACCTTACTGTTAAACTCCTCCAAAATGTTTGCTGCAGTATGAGATTTCTCCATCGCAAACATGGCTACTGGTGCATGTTTCCGACTAGCTTGAAAAATTGTTGCAGTGTCAACAACACCTGCAGACATCTTTTCTCTAACCCCTAAAGAAGAGACCCAGTGTGCAGTGATGCAGATGTAATCAAGGGCTTGGCAACTGGTCCATATGTCTGTTATCAGGTGGATAGTGTGAACAGCACTCTTCTGTAAAGCTGCCCCAATCACCTCCACCACATCTTGATGTAGTGCTGGAACCGCAACTCTGGCAAAATAGGACCGGCTAGAACCTTCCATTTAGGGCAGACTGTTGCCACAAATTGTCAAAAACCCACCCCTTACACGAAAGAAAAAGGGAGAAGGTCCAGCGCTAAAATTTTAGCCAGCATTGCATGGTTCAATCAATCAATAAATCATATCATTTGTGAAGCACACTACTCACCCATGAGGGTCTCAAGGCGCTGGGGTGGGGAATGCTGCTACTGCTCGAAAAGCTAGATCTTGAGGAGTTTTCTGAAGGTCAGCAGGTCCTGGGTCTGCCATAGGTGGATGGGGAGGGTGTTCTAGGTCTTTGAGGCGAGGTGGGAGAATGATCTGCCACCTGAGGTTGCTCTTTAGAAACGGGGGACTGTAGCGAGGGCGAGGTCAGTGGTGCAGAGCTGGCGGTTGGGGGTGTAGAAGCTGAGTCATCTGTTAAGGTACGTTGGTCCGATGTTGTAGAGTGCCTTGTGTGCGTGGGTGAGGAGCTTGAAGTTTATCCTCTTGTTGACCGGGAGCCAGTGCAGGTCTCTCAGGTGGGGTGTGATGTGGCTGCGGCGAGGGATGTCGAGGATCAGGTGTGCAGAGGCATTCTGGATGCGTTGGAGCCGTCTCATGAGTTTTGCCGTGGCTCCTGAGTAGAGGGCGTTTCCATCGTCCAACCTACTGCTGACAAGGGCCTGGGTGACTGTTCTTCTCGTTTCAGTGGGGATCCACTTGTAAATCCTACGGAGCATGCGGAGGGTGTTGAAGCAGGAGGAGGAGATGGTGTTGACCTGTTTAATCATGGAGAGGGTGGAGTCGAGGATGACCACTAGATTGCGTGCGTGGTCAGTGGGTGTTTGAGCGGTTCTCAATGCGGTCGGCCACCAGGAGTCGTCCCAGGCCGAAAGGTTGGATCCGAGGATGAGGACCTCCGTCTTGTCCAAGTTCAGCTTCTGTCGGCTCTTCCTCATCCATTCAGCAACGGCCTTCATTCCTTCATGAAGGTTGGTTTTGGTGGTGTGGGGGTCCTTGGTGAGGGAGAGTATCAGCTGGGTGTCATCGGCGTAGGAGAGGATGTTGAGGTTATGCCGATTGGCGACATGGGCGAGCGGTGCCATGTAGATGTTAAACAGAGTTGGGCTGAGGGATGAGCCCTGGGGTTAGCCGCAGATGATCTCAGTGGCTTTGGACTAGAAGGGGGGAAGGCGGACGCTCTGTGTTCTGCCGGAGAGGAAGGAGGTGGTCCAGTCCAGGGCCTTCTCTTGGATCCCAGCGTTGTGGAGGCGTGTTAATAGTGTGTGGTGACAGACCCTGTTGAAGGCGGCTGACAGGTCCAGGAGGATGAGGGCCGCCGTTTCTCCATTGTCCAGCAGGAACTTGATGTCATCGGTGGCGGCGATAAGGGCAGTCTCGGTGCTGTGGTTGCTGCGAAACCCAGACTGGGAAGGGTCCAGGATGTTGTTCTCATCGAGGTAGTGGGTCAGTTGTTTGTTGACGGTCTTCTCGATGACCTTTGCCGGGAACGGGAGCAGGGAGATGGGCCGGAAGTTCTTGAGGTCCTCGGGGTCTGCCTTGGGTTTCTTGAGTAAGGCGTTGATCTTGGCGTGCTTCCAGCTCTCCGGGAAGGTTGCTGTCTCGAAGGAGGTGTTGATGACTTTCCCCAGATGGGGTGCGCTGGATGTGCTGGCTTTGTTGAAGATGTGGTGTGGGCATGGATCTGACGGAGATTCTTAGTAGATGGTGTTCATGATTTTGATTGTGTGATCGTCGTTGATGTTGGTCCAATAGAGCAGGCGGTTGGTGCGGATGGTGGTCGTGGGGGCGGAGGTCTCAGTGGTTGTCGGGCGGTCGTGGCATTGAAACTGTTGTGGATGTCTGTGATATTGCGGCGGAAGAAGGTGGCCAGTGAGTCGCACAGGTCTTGCGAGGGTGGGACGTCATTGATGTTGGAGCTGGGGTTAGAGAGTTCCTTCACGATGTTGAAGAGCTCTTTGCTGTTGTTTGCGTTGTTGTCTAGGCGGTCTTTGAAGGAGGCCATTTTGGTGGATCTGATGAGGTGATGATGTCTGCGGGTGGCATTTTTGTGGTCGGCGTGGCTGTCCGGTGTTCGTTCACGGAGCCAGATCTTCTCCAGCTTTCGGCAGCTTTGCTTGGAGGCCCGGAAGTCTTCAGTGAGCCAGCTGGCTTTCTTGTTGGTATGATTATTGGAGGGTTTCTTGATCGGGCGAGGGTGTTGGCACAGTCGTTGATCCACTCTCTGAGGTTGAGGGCGGCGGTGTCGGAGTCAGTATGGTCGGCGGGTGGGCTCTGGGTGAGGGTGGTGGTTAGCCGGTCTTCGGTGACTTTGCTCCAGCAGCGGTGAGGCATCTATTGGGTGCGGTGGTGCGTGGTGGGTTTCTTGAAGGTGAAGTGGATGCAGCGGTGGTCGGTCCAGTGGAGTTTGGTGGTATGGTTGAAGGAGACGTGGGGGCTTGCGGAGAAGATGGGGTCAAGCATGTGACATGCGGAGTGGGTGGGTGTTGTGACGAGTTGTCTGTGACCGAGGTTGGCTAGGTTGTCGATCAGGGTGGTGGAGTTGGTGTCGTCATTGTTCTGGAAGTGGAAGTTCAGGTGCCCGAGGAGGATGTAGTCCGTGGAGGCGAGGGCGTGTGTGCTGATGAAGTCGGCGATGGAGTCGCTGAACTGTGGTCGGGGTCCGGGCGGTCTGTAGATGGGGGTTCCTCCGAGGGTGGTGTTGGGTTCCGTGTGGATCTGGAAGTGGAGGTGTTCGGTGGTGCTGAGTGTGTCGTCGGTGTTGGTCGAGACTCTGAGAATGTTCCTGTGGATGATGGTGATTCCTCCTCCCGCTCTGTTGGTGCAATCCTTGTGGGTGATCTTGTAGCCTTCCAGGACAGCTATGGCTATGTCGGGTGTCAAGGCGGGGTTCAGCCATGTCTCGATCAGGAAGGCGACGTCTGGGGAGGTTGAGTCGAGTAGGTCCCAGAGTTCAACTGCATGTTTTTGGGCAGAGCGAGTGTTGAGAAGGATGCATCTGAGGTGGTTGAGTTCTTTCCTGGTTGGCAGCGTGGTGGGGCGGATGCTTGTGAAGCTGCAATTCTGGTGAAAGCTCTGTGGGAGCGCTTCGGGTAGCCAGGAAGCAGGTGTGTGATCGTCCGTTGTTGAGTGCGTGGAGGGTTCTGGCATCGTAGAGGTGTCGGGCATCGTGGCGCTTGGGGTGTCCAGGGGTCCTGGCACTGGGAGCGGTCCAGGCACGGATGGGCACAGACGGGCTTGACTTCGGTGCGCCTGCAGCGCGTCCACTGAGCGCGGCCGGGCAGCGGCCGCGTAGCTGCTTCCATATGAGGGGATGTGGGAGGGAGGAGCAGCTGGGAGGGGGGAGCGGGCGGCAAAGGGGATTGCAGGTGGGCGGGAAAAATGGGCGGGCCGCGGGAGAACTGGGCACAGGAAGGAAAAACAAGTTTAGGCAAGAAAACAAGTACAGGCACAGAGGAATAAAAACAAGTCTGTGCAAGAAAGCAAGTTAGGCATAGGGGAATAAAAACAAGTCTGGGCAAGAAAACAAGTACAGGCACAGGGTAATAAAAACAAGTCTGGGCAAGAAAGCAAGTACAGGCACAGGGGAATAAAAACAAGTCTGGGCAAGAAAGCAAGTACAGGCACAGGGGAATAAAAACAAGTCTGGGCAAGAAAGAAAGTTAGGCACAGGGGAAAAATACAAGATTAGGCAAATATAATGCAGGCAGAGTCGTGCAGCAGTGTGGGGAGCGACCTGCCTGTGAGCAGGGTCATAGGTCGCTCCTTTCACCGCTGCGTGTCTTCCATATGAGGGAGGGAGGAGCAGCTGGGAGGCAGGAGCGGGCGGCGAATGGGATTGCAGGTGGGCGGGGCCACAGGGACACAGCAGCAGGAAAAATGGGCAGGGGCCATGGGGGAACTGGGCACAGGAAGGAAAAACAAGTTTCGGCAAGAAAACAAATACAGGCACAGAGGAATAAAAACAGGTCTAGGCAAGAAAAAAAGTTAGGCACAGGGGAAAAATACAAGATTAGGCAAAATCAATGCAGGCAGAGCCGTGCAGCAGCCTGGGTAGCGACCTGCCTGCGAGCAGGGTCATAGGTTGCGTTCCAATAGTGCCTCCGACCAAAACATGCTTTTAATGGTGGTCTGGACCGTTTTCATATGTGATGAGGATGCAGACCTCTTCAACCCAGTTAGGCTCATTGACGTACTTTTTCACATTGGTGTCTCTACCAGACTACTGTGCCTCCTTGATGTTGTTGGGGTAGGGGGTTGTGGGCGCTACCACTGCAGTGCTGCTGCCAGGGGGTCTGTGTGTACCAGAAAAAATGTCTCTTGGTTGTTCACCGCCCCCTGCACGATCATCTCTTCTTCGTCATCGGATGCAATATCAATGTCTACATTTGGATTTGTACTTTGGCTTCTTGGATCTTACTTAGGTGCGCCTCCCACTGGATACTGTGGTGTTTTTGGAGATGAACTCTCTGGCCTTCGGTACCATAGTTGGTACCAAGCTTACCCCGACTAACTACAGTTTTACAAATCGAACAAACAACTAGGTTTTCCGCCTTTTTCCTAACACTAAAGAAGTCCCAAACTTGAGAGTTGAGATGTCTGGTGGTGATGGTGGAGGTGCTACTTTCAATCCCAGATGAAGTGGAGAATGGGCGTGGCCGACTTTGACTCTGTTGTGCACTTACAGTTACAGCACCATTACTTGAGGTAACGGAGGTCGAGCTGAATGAGGTCCCTGCTGGCCCTTCTGAAGAGAAAATATGGCAGCTGGAGGTCGTGTTGGTGTAGTAGTTACCTGTGTTGGTGGTGGTGCCATGCCACGCCGCCCACATCAGTTGGCAGGGTATGCTCAGACGTGAGTCCCTTGCTGACTTCGCCACTGGATTCAAGATAGCCTGGCTGATGAGGATTATGAATCCAAAACCGGTCCCAGGATGCTTGTTTTCTGGTCCAGGGAAGACATGGCTTGGCAGTTCGGGCTGGACTGTTCCCATGAGGCACAGGGTCAGACTGATTTGCATATGGCCATGTCTGAACTGGGGTGGCTGAGTGAGCTAAAGAATGGTGATGGATTAAACCCAGATCAGTTGACTGGGGGTGAGTGTTTGATTTGCTCAAACGCTCCGTCTATCATCCCCTTTTGTATCGCTTTGTTTGCCCTAAGATGGCAGGGTATGCTCAGACGTGAGTCCTTTGCTCAATTGGCCACTGGATTCAAGATAGCCTGGCTGATGAGGATTATGAATCCGAAACTGGTCCCAGGATGCTTGTTTCCGGTACAGGGAAGACATGGCTTGGCAGTTCGGTCTGGACTGTTCCCATGAGTAACAGGGTCAGACTGATTTGAATATGGCCATGTCTGAACTGGGGTGGCTGAGTGAGCTAAGGAATGGTGATGGATTAAACCCAGATCAGTTGACTGGGGGTGAGCGTTTGATTTGCTCAAACGCTCCGTCTATCATCCCCTTTTGTATCGCTTTGTTCGCCCTTAGTTGGAAGGGTATGCTCAGACATGAGTCCCTTGCTCACTTGGCCACTGGATTCAAGATAGCCTGGCTGATGAGGATTATGAATCCGAAACTGGTCCCAGGATGCTTGTTTCCGGTCCAGGGAAGACATGGCTTGGCAGTTCGGGCTGGACTGTTCCCATGAGGCACAGGGTCAGGCTCTTTTGCATATGGCCATGTCTGAACTCGGGTGGCTGAGTGAGCTAAAGAATGGTGATGGATTAAACCCAGATCAGTTGACTGGGGGTGAGTGTTTGATTTGCTCAAACGCTCCGTCTATCATCCCCTTTTGTATCGCCTTGTTCGCCCTAAGTTGGCAGGGTATGGCCAGACATGAGTCCCTTGCTCACTTGGCCACTGGATTCAAGATAGCCTGGCTGATGAGGATTATGAATCCGAAACCAGTCCCAGGATGCTTGTTTTTGGTCCAGGGAAGACATGGCTTGGCAGTTCGGGCTGGACTGTTCCCATGAGGCACAGGGTCAGACTGATTTGCATATGGCCATGTCTGAACTGGGGTGGCTGAGTGAGCTAAAGAATGGTGATGGATTAAACCCAGATCAGTTGACTGGGGGTGAGTGTTTGATTTGCTCAAACGCTCCGTCTATCATCCCCTTTTGTATCGCTTTGTTTGCCCTAAGTTGGCAGGGTATGCTCAGACGTGAGTCCTTTGCTCACTTGGCCATTGGATTCAAGATAGCCTGGCTGATGAGGATTATGAATCCGAAACTGGTCCTAGGATGCTTGTTTCCGGTCCAGGGAAGACATGGCTTGGCAGTTCGGGCAGGACTGTTCCCATGAGGCACAGGGTCAGACTGATTTGCATATGGCCATGTCTGAACTGGGGTGGCTGAGTGAGCTAAAGAATGGTGATGGATTAAACCCAGATCAGTTGACTGGGGGTGAGTGTTTGATTTGCTCAAACGCTCCGTCTATCATCCCCTTTTGTATCGCTTTGTTCGCCCTAAGTTGGCAGGGTATGGCCAGACGTGAGTCCCTTGTAGGCATGAGCGTGAAATCCGTTACGCCCGCGGATTTTGCGGATTTTGGGGAAATCCGCAATCCGCGAATTTTGCGGATTTCCCGCAAAATCCGCAAAAAAAAACCGCGGACGTAACGGGTTCAAAAGTTGAACGCACACTCATGTAACTACTTTACAATGGCGCCAGCAAGCTGCCAGCGTCGTTGTAAAATAGTTACAAAGTTAGCCTGCACAGGAACCACTAGATAAAACGAAGCAGGTGCTGCTTTATTTTATCTAAGTGCTTCCTGTGCAAGCTAACTTTGTAACTATTTTACAACTGCGCTGGCAGCTTGCTGGCGCCATTGTAAAATAGTTACAGGCACAGCCTTACACAGGTCACTCAAGGGACCCCTGCGCCCTTCAGGGCGATTGCATAGTAACACACACATGGTCACTCGAACTAGTTGATGCTCAAATTCAGTGACTCATTCATTAGCCCAAAAACAATCATGAGCGTCTTCGAGGCTGGACAGGCGTGCCTCTTCCCAAATCTACCGTGGAAAATCAGCTGTGATGCTGGGTAGAGGGTTGGCCTTTGCATGGTCGCTCGAATTAGTTGATGCTCAAAATCAGTGACTCATTCATTAGCCCAAAAACAATCATGAGCGTCTTCGAGGCTGGACAGGTGTGCCTCTTCCCAAATCTACAGTGGAAAATCAGCTGTGATGCTGGGTAGAGGCCTTTGCATCCTTGACTTTCATGAGCGCAATCCCCGTGCTGTTCCTGTGACCAGGAGCTTCTTTCTCTTCATATAATTGTGTTTGCACGGGTTGCTGCAAGTTCGCACGCGTTTTGTACAATTTTGCAATTTGCGAAATTGTACAAAACCCTCGCGAACTTGCAGAAACCCGTGCGAACATAAAAAAAAAAAATCCGCGCGGATTCGCGGATTTCGCGCATTTTGGCAATCAGCAAATCCGCAAATCCGCGGATTGCCAATCCGCAAAATCCGCTCATCCCTAGTCCCTTGCTCACTTGGCCACTGGATTCAAGATAGCCTGGCTGATGAGGAATCTGAATCCGAAACCGGTCCCAGGATGCTTGTTTCCGGTCCAGGGAAGACATGGCTTGGCAGTTCGGGCTGGACTGTTCCCATGAGGCACAGGGTCAGACTGATTTGCATATGGCCATGTCTGAACTGCGGTGCCTGAGTGAGCTAAAGAATGGTGATGGATTAAACCCAGATCAGTTGACTGGGGGTGAGTGTTTGATTTGCTCAAACGCTCTGTCTATCCCCCCCTTTGTATCGCTTTGTTCGCCCTAAGTTGGCAGGGTATGCTCAGACGTGAGTCCCTTGCTCACTTGGCCACTGGATTCAAGATAGCCTGGCTGATGAGGATTATGAATCCGAAACCGGTCCCAGGATGCTTGTTTCCGGTCAGGGAAGACATGGCTTGGCAGATCGGGTTGGACTGTTCCCATGAGGCACAGGGTCAGACTGATTTGCATATGGCCATGTCTGAACTGGGGTGGCTGAGTGAGCTAAAGAATGGTGATGGATTAAAGCCAGAACAGGTGACTGGGGGTGAGTGTTTGATTTGCTCAAACGCACTGTCTATCATCCCCTTTTATACCGCCCACATCCCGCTCAGCAGCAATTCGGGATAGGGTAAAAATGTCTGTCTGCTGCATGCCCGCTGGGGTTGGAGTGACAACTGTGATGACTGGGTCATGATCGTCAGACTGTTCATCAGCAGCAGAATCCACCACTTCTACTGTAGTGTAGTTCCTATATTCCCAATAGGCTCTGCACATTGGAATAACATAAACAATAGTGTAGACGTAGGACTGAGGCCGACTAGGTCTCTATTGAATATGCTAGACTTAATTATGAAATGCCAGCTAGCTCAGAGGTCACTAGAAACTTTCTTGAGTAAACAAGAAGGTGTTAACTTTCCTGAATAAACAAGAAGGGATTAGTTTCTGACAACCGCATAAACATGACAACTTTGCTCCCCAAGAATAAGGAGTATATCTCCAGAGTCGCGTAAACAATAGATAGCTATTTCACTCAGTCAATCGTGCATGCTTAGTTTCACCAGGAGTGCAGAGAAATAGAGAGACAGGCGTTTTCAATAAAAAGGTTATTTATTGAGCAGTCTACTTTCTCATGCAAGAGAAGTGAATTGCCACAATTGCAATACTCGTCATAAAGTAAAGTGCGTACAGTAAAATGAGTATTATAAAATAATACTGTAAAAGCATTTATATGGTTTCTAAGCCATAAGATACTTAAAATTGATAAAATACATACAATCATAAAATAATGACTAAACGTACTCAACTAATGTTTCTAAGATACGCCTATCCCAGTGTACCTAACCTAAGCCTAGTTAAGGGAAGGTGTAGATGAGTTACAGTTTTTTGCCAAGAATCTGAATCAAGAATTCTCTGTGGGTCTAATCAGCTCCGTACCTTGGTTATAGAATGAAGGAGGTCTTGTATCTCTTTCTCAGGACTCGATCTCCCAGCAACCCGTAAGGGTGACCGGGAAACACTGGAGCTGGATTTCTCGGCAGGAGAAAGGACAGCGTCTCTCTCAGTGCGTCAGCAGGGAGGGTCGGCTTCCTTCGGCACTCGCATCAGCAGGGCGTCGGGCAAGTAGATAGCCGATCTGCTCCAAACCACCGTGTTTTGCTTAAGGCAGATGCTGGTATATTTATACCTGGAAGGTGCCGAATTTGATGTAAGGTTGGACATAAGACGTCACTAAGAACTCGCAGTTTTTTCAGGACTCCAGGAGTTCTAGGACAAATCAATACAGAAGCAGGGGGAATTCCTGGGTTGCTGGAGGCTTGGTTTGTTTAAGAACGCGTTGTGTTTTCTAGGAGTCTTTGGGAGTAGCCTTGCCATATTTGGACTGCATTGGCTATGTCTTAATATGGGTATGATTCTTATGCCTAAATAAGGGTATGATTTGATATAACCACATGCAGGCATGAAATCGGGAATATTTACTAGAGTCCTAGAATCATCGACAACACCCACTCCACGTATAATGTCCATCATTACTAAATACTAAGCAATGTTTAGGCATATCTAAGCATGTGTTTTCTATCCCACCCCAAAATACATAAAATGCATTTGAAATGGTATATACACGAAAATGAATATTATACTGTACGTTTTTGTAAGCAGTGGTGTCATTCAGATAATGTATATATATTGTACATTTAAAATGTTGACTGAATGAATCACGAAATTTACATTTATGAAATGGCTCTTAATACAGAAGAGAAGGTCAATACAATTTCATCACATATGTATACAAGACTGTAAATGTGCTAGAGACTAAGTAAAAATACTGTCTCTAGAGTTTCTAAAAATAGAAATCTTGTTCTCTAAGTATAGTTCTACTTTAAGCAGAGTATCATATGCCAAAAAGGTAAATATTTTGGGAACTGGAAAAAATCAATTTCGCTCTCTGGGGAAAAAAAAATTAGTTCCAAAGTTTTTTAGGTTCTGTTTACCAAAACTGAAGGCCGAATTCAGATTTCAGGGAACGCCATGTGCTTGCTTTTTTAAACAGTTATTCTCGTTGTTAGGGGAGAACATCAACTCAGATAGGCTGGCAAAAAATTTGTCAACAACAGTAGGTGAAAGTTGGGCCATTTCTGAAAAAATGGATATAGTGCATATGTGAGATGCATTACCGTCAGCGTTATCTGGATCAGCAATGTTCACAGATGGTTGTACCTGTGTGCCGCTTTCATCTCATTCCTCACCGCCACCTAATCGTAATGGTGAGGTCTCAACGAATGCCGTCATCAGAATTGGTGGCCGCTGGGGACAACACGTTGCATGAGCCGTTACCGAACCAAGCAAAGTATCGACATCCATAGGTACTGCTGATGGAAGTGTGAGACAGACGTCTAACATGCATTTTTCTCCGCATAGCAGGCATCGTAGAACAGGTAAGATGCAATCTTGCCAGTTTGGTCTGAATGAAAGAAACCAGATAGTATTCAGATCTCTTAGCCGAGCTAAGCCGAGGACTTTAGTAATCCGCTCTCCGTATTGCATTGCTAGGATTGTGTCTTCCATTGTAGCCTGAGTTTTGTCTGTGACTTGACTTGCCATATTGGAGCAGAAGGAACAAAAATAAGATTCCTGCTATGAGTCCCAAGATGAGAGGCAGGCCGCCGAACACAGAGTGCACGAAATTCGGGATGATGCTCAGGACTGCTTCAAAGGGTGCTAACAGTCCCCAAAAAATTGTCTTAAATACATGTGCAATGCCACTGGTATCAGACATGTTTAAGATTTGGCTTAACATTTCTACGAAATGTACGGGGCAATTTGTCGATAATAATGTATATATCTCTGCTGCTGTCCTTGCAACTTGCAGATCTTACGTTTCTCTAGACGAGGTTAAAGGCACAGTTGTTTGTAAAAGAATAGACTTCATTCTGTTTAAAGTATCAATTCGAATAGAAGAGATATTTAAAGAAGGCCATATTGCCGCCTCCATGTCTAGCTTGTGGTTTGGATACAATACTTGCATACAACAAGTGACCCTGGAAGTAACGCTCACGAGATAGGCCATTCCTGGCACCATGCCACAACAGCTGTGGTCACTTATTAGAACGTAGCTGCCGTTGGAAAGCTGTCTGAAAAAAGGCTCTATCTGTGTAGCAGGGGTGCCGTGCAGGTGGCATTAAAGGTTATTTGATGAACCTTCGCAAGCTCCGTGTAAGTTAATTCCTTGACACAGAAGTGTACTGCTTAGTGAATTTTTACAGTTGTTACCACTAAGGAATACCTCTTTCTTGCCCCCACTCCAACATCTATGTGTGTAAGGTAAATTCTAGGTTGACTTGATGTACCCTTTACCCAACATTTAATACAGGCCTGCTGGTATATACTTTTGGCAATATTGAAACGGAAAAGTTATTATCGGAATTGTAATGGTGCCATGTATTATCCATTCAATGACGGGTCTTTCGGAGTCTGTCAATGGTAATCTTTCTAGTTTTTCAATGCTCAGCACCATATAGTCTGCCCCTCTTTGTGCCAAAGAGATTTGTTTATCAGTAAGGTTAAAGATAGAAAAATAATGACGTTGTGTTTATCAGACGCCATAGCACGTAGCCTGAAAGCAGATTTTGTAACGTCCAGCATAACTGTACAATAGAACGTAATTGGGACTGGCCATGTTGTAACATTAGCATATCCTGTTCTATTATATCAAAAGCAGATGATACAATGCTGTCTGCAATTCTGGAGGACAGAGTCAATAACCCATTGTCCACTACAGAAAGTGATTTTTCCAAATTAATACAATCAATTTCTCTTATTTTTTCTGCAGTTTCAATTTGTGTTATTTTTCAAGCTTCATTGTAAGCTGCGTATATACCGGCGTATATGAAAAGTATTTGATGCTGTTTGAGAGGTCCCAGTAAGAAATCTCGCAAGTCAGCACCTTCTTTAAGTAAAGTCAAGTGGTGCTTAATTTCAGGTAGTGTGGATTTCTGTAGCCATTCGAGACATAGTTTTCCTACACTATAGGTTGTTACTATCCCTGGATGTTGTCTCTGGGAATATCTTGGGTCTGGCCTATTCTGTTTGAACCCCTGTATTTTGTTCAGGAATCTATCTTGACAGTTATTAGTGTCTGTGGGCCAGATCAACTATTTGTTTTAAAATATGGGATACGTCTATCTCCACTTCTGTAGTGCTATTACTATCAGTTATCTGTTTTGCTATAGACGGTTTGTTTCAGTCTTTTATCCTGGCTAGGCCAAGACAGGTTGTTTGTTAAATGGTGTCATTCAGGAACATTATTTGTTTTGGGATAATGCAGGCTCTGAATAATGATTATAAAACTTGTACCTGCCAGTCTTTTGTACCCCAGACTGTTTTTGTCTCAATGTTGTTTTTCCAAAATTCAAAACCAAACATAGACATTTTTTCATAACATTTTTCAGAATAAATCAGTTTAGTATTTGTCAACATGTTTTTCATTCCTGTCTTATTCATAATTTTAAAATACAACGTTTCTGGATCAGTGATATTAAACCCTGAAAAGTATGGGAATTTCTCATAAAATGTTTTTGAGCTGCCTTTTGGCTGAGTTGGACAATGTTCCCATTGATTATACATAGAAACATTTCTAGGATTCGCCGATTTATGCAAGTAGTGATGCCCATAATGTTTATAGCAATACATTTCTTCATAATTTGATGAACCTTGTAAATAATCATGTTCCGTATATTTAGCTGACATTTCTAAATCTGACATCATATTGTTAATATTTTCAAAGTACCAATCATCAGAGAAAGTACTAGGTGATACAAAGTCACTTAAAGAAATCTTGAACTGATGTGGATATTTCAAGAGTTCAACCGGGCCGTAGATCTCGTAATCAGTAGTGTCCCACGCTACACCACCAGGTATAGGAATGGCTGTGATGTTTACTGATGATAGTTCTCTTTTTTCAATGTGAGATGATCTGTAAGGTTTTAGAACTAAGTTGATGTTCTGACTTGTTGTGTCCATTGTACTGCATTTTCCATCAATCATTCTTCCCAAGCTTAGAATTAAAATGAGCCAGAGCAGGAGGAAAAGTACACCTAACACAATCCACAATTCAATCCACGGTGAAATCAGATATGTTTCCCGAAGTTGATGAAAGAGTTGTGTAATTTTGTCTTTGAAAGTTTTGTTTGATGGCTTGTCTTCATGTTCACTTGGATCATCAGAAAAGTCATTAAAATTGATGAAGTACCCAGATGCAGTTCTGTCAATTGTTTGAATGGCATCAGGATTGTTATTAATCTTTGTAGTTGCTTCTTCCTTTTTCATATTGGTATAATCCGAGGCTACATCATTGTTGACAGGTGTTTCTTGACGAACTGTTGCAATTTGGGTTTCAAGAGGCACAAGTTCCATGGCTTTGTTGCATAGTCCTTTTTTATTCACTGCAGGTTTATCAAATGTGATTAGTCTCTCAGTTTGAACCTCTTGGATTGTAGCAAGGTTTGGTCTTCTGCTACTTCTTGGGAGTCCACTGGGCCTACTACTTATTATTGGCCACATGGTTGTGGTTTTACCAGGTCGATTGATACAACTCTGTTCTCCTTTTTACCAGCAAGGGGCGGTAGTACAACTGATCTTGTTCCGCTGATAGCTAAGACAGGTACTGCTTTTCTGTAAGAAGGCCCAAATTTCTTCTTCACCGCGATTTTTTCTCTGACCAGATCCCCAATTTTTGGAATCCAGACAGGTCTTCCTGGGACAGGTGGTTTCTCTTCAGTGGCCGTTGGCTTTAGCTTTGTGTTACTCAGACTTCTTCTCGTTTCATTCAAGTCCTGTAAAACAGCCAAACGATCTTTGATATCAAAAGCTTTTTGTTCCACCACTGAAGTGTGACGATCGAGATCTTCGATTATCATTCTTGTACCAAATAAAAGTTCAGACGGAGTGATTCCCCCCAGAGAATTTCTTGGCAGATTATTAAGACTACATTGGATACTTATTAGATGTTTGACCCACCCATCACCCGAACCTAAGACCCTCGGTGTTATAGATTGCTTTATGTCACGTTTTTTTCTTTCCACTGCCGCATTTCCCTCAGGATGGAATGGACTAGAGTACCGCAATGCAATGCCCAAGCTGGTCATGGCCTCCTTGTAAGCTCGAGAGCTAAATGCAGGACCCTGGTCAGAATGTAGCATGCCAATTGTGTATGTGCCGACAAAAAGACTCGGAAATCTTTTATAACAGTTCTGGCATCAGCCGAGCGCTGGGGCCACATCCAAATGAATCTCGTCCTAATATTTATGGGATCGCATTTGTCCGGTCAAACGCCTGCGTGTAGATAGTCTAATGCTGTCTAATATAGGTGTCTGGGCTGGTCTTACTGTGCTAGAATCAGATATCTGGTCCAGTTCATAACTGCAATCTCTATTGCAGCCCTGACAATCAATTGCAAAGTTATAAACTTGCACGCTCATTCCCGGCCACCAGTATCTTGATTACAATTCTATTAGAGATTTCAGGATCTCTTGGTGCCTCAGACCCATTCCCATGTGTGCTTCTTGAATCAAGAAGACTCTCCGGTTCGTGTTTGGAATTACTCTATCCCCCACTTTCAAGATTTGAGCTAAAGGAACGGAGTTCGCATCAATTATGTATGTATTTCCGAGTGGATAATTCAGAGGTAACGCCGCATAATTGCTTTCCAAAGAGGCTTTTACTGCAAGTAGCGTTTCACCATCTATTTGTTTTTTAGAACGCTTTATTGTAGCTACGGAAGCTGGTTGACCAGCAGCCGCTGTGGCTTTATTAGCCAATTAATTCCCTGCAACGTGAACGCCATGACGCTGAAGACTCTGCGTATGTTTCACGTGAGTCTTTCGTAGTTCTTTCTGTAAAAGAACTAATTGTTCCCAAAGCTTTTTATGCTTTATTGTGCAACCTCTTTCATCTTTGTAACCATTTTCAATCCAGGTCTGCATGGAATTATTGTAAGATTCGACGCAGTAATGCAAATCGCAAACTATTAGTGTGGGGAATTCGCGATCTGCATTTTCAAGCGCCATCTTAAAAGCATGTAGTTCAGTTCGCTGAGCTGTACAGTTTCTGAGCGATTCAGTTTTAGTGATTAACAGTCTAAATTTACCTATGCGCCAGCAACCTTTTACAATCGCGCATGCAGCACTATATGCTTTTTCTTCCACAACGTAGTGTTGTGCAAATCTGTCTGTGTAGATTACACAGGTGTACTGTTCCAGAGGTAGAATTTCAGTTGGCAGAGGACATTCGTATTCGTATTGGAGAAATTCTTGCATTTTTAGGATTAAATTTGTATACTACGTCTGATGCAGCAATAGAATTAACCCATTGTATCCATCTCGGATGTAAGCCTTTAGCATTCGTAATGCTTGCTCTGGTTACTGCTTCTAGGGCAGGTATTGGTGTAACGATTATTACGCGTTTACCTTGTGCCAGGGCTCTTTCTTTAGCTACAGCAGTTTGTACCGCAGTTAGAATCTTTTCAGTGGAACTGAATTTCATTTCAGCTTGTGTGTACAAGTGTGATTTGTAAGCTATTGGTACCGTTTCTCCCTCATTAGAGGTTAGGTACGTAAATCTGCATCTTCCTGGGATGATTGCGTTCATTTACACGTGTTTGCAGTTTTGTTTTAGTTAACATTTCTGTTTGTAATGATCGTAAGATTTCTGTGTGTTTCTGAGTCCAATTAATTGCTTTAAAATCAGGTTTTATTAGTTTGTAGAGCGGTTTAACCCTCTCTGCATAATTTAGAATGTAAGTTCTTCTGAAATTCAGGAAACCTAGAATTGATTGTAAGTTTTTCAGCGTTTTTGGAGCTTGGAGTTCTGCACACTTCTCTTAGAAGTTTTCTGCTAGGCTTTTGCCTTCACTTGGTAACTCATATCCTAAAAATAGGACAGTGAGGTGGGCAATTCGTGACTTTTTAAAGTTACATTTGTACCCTTCAGATGCGAACCCAAGTATTATGGTGTTCACTCTTTTCAAGTGTGTCTCCTGGTCATTGTCTGTTAGATAGATCTCGTCGACATAGGATAATGCCTCATCATCATACATTTGTAGTGACTCTGTTACTCTGGCTGAGAATAATCCTGGGCTATTCTTGAATCCCTGTGGGAGATGACAAAATTGCTTTTGGGCCCCCATACTGGAGAAAGCGGTCAAATACCTGCTTTCTGGTGCAATGTTTTGACAGAAGAAACCATTTGAAATATCTAATGTCGTTTTATATTTTTTGAGCACAATGTTATTCATCAGTGCTGCACTGTGTGAATTTTGTACTGCAAATGTTTTGCAACAGGAGTTTAAGTGTCTATAGTCCAATACTAGACGATATGAATTGTCTGGTTTGGATACAGGAAACAAAGGACTGTTCATTTGTGAGGTGCATGTGTCAATCACCCCTTGGTACTCAAGTTGATCTAAGATCTCCCTGACTTGTTTTTTAGCTTCTTGCTTAACAGGATACTATCTATGTGCAGTTGGTTGATTTTTTAACTGGATTTTATGGTGAGGAGAATCCTCATCCCATCCAACATGATTTTTATATAATGCAGGAGCTTGGGCCACTGCCCATTTTCTAGCATATGTGTATTTTTTATGAATTGGAATGGGATTTGAGAAGGCAGGCATAATCATTTCTTCACCATGTGGGCACACCCTGACAAACTCTAGTGGCCAGTCCTTTCCTGCTGGAAGGATATCTCAGAAGAGACCTCTTATTTTCCTAGTTCTGTCCCCCTCTATATGTAATGTTATTTCATATAATGTATGGGGCACGCTAACTCTGGTATCTGCAGTTTCCACTTGAATGTATTCATTCGTGTCCGCTGTCTCCAGAAGATTCATCAGGATCTTGCGAGCTATGGTCACTTCTGCTGTGCTGTCTAGCATTGTCTGGGCCCATTCTCTGTTCTTGAGTTGTGTCCTCAGAATCCTCGGCATGTTTTACTTTAATACTGGCTACCTTCTTTTTGGGAAACTGTAATTTTTTACTTTGATGAGCAGGTTCTTTGTCTTTGGACTTGATGCGCTCTTCTTTATGTTCTGACCGTCCTCTTCTTTCCCATTTCTGTGAGGAAGTCTGAAAAGATCGAGAGGGACGTGTATCAATATCTTGATATCTGTCAGGTTTTCTCAAATTTTCCCTATTTCTAAGGTTATATCTTTTTTCAGAGGGCTCCTGTTGGGGAGACCTACCCCCCCGGTCTGGAGATCTATCTCTCCATTGGGGAAACCTTCCTCTGGTCTGAAACTGTTTTTCTCTGGGAGTGGTTTGCTTATTACCCTCCCACTTCTTCTTTTGAGTTATTACATTATTTTTAATGTAAGACTTTTCAGTATTTTCTGTTAGTTGTGGTTTTAGTGGTTTCCCACCCAAACTGTCTGTACCTAATTCTTCATAGGATTTTTCAATTATTCTGGCAAATACAAAAGATTGTTCTACTATATCTGTTTCTTTTAATTTCTGGCGGATCTCCACGGATGCTGCTTCTCCTTTTATGTTGGCTAGTAGGATAGCTGAGACTTGCTTAAAGTCTTTCAGTAATTTCATACCTAGATTTAAAGCAGGCTCTGGATCGCATTCATTTTGAATCTGTCTTAGTACGTCTGGTATAACCGCCATAGACAGATCACCATGTGGTTTTGTGTAGATTGAGTGAAAGTGTCCTAACCCCAAGACTGGCATCTTGGACTACAGCATGCATCTACTGTAAAATATAAATATTGAACAATCAGCACAATTTTTAGATTATTTTCATCATCACATTTAATATGTTAACTCAATCCACATATTTATCTCTGTGATAACCTGCTCATAATTCTACATTGTTTCACATTATACATCAGTTTTACAAAAGATCACATTTCTTGAGCACCCAATGCATTTCGGGACTCAAATGTCCCTTCATCAGGGGTACCTGTACAAAACGGAAACAGAACAAGGAAACAATTTTACATGATGCCAATTGTCTTTTTAAAGCCTCTTTCCAATTTACAATTACCAACTTAATAGACATAAATCTCAATCAATCTTTTATCATGGTCTACATATATCACCTATTAGTTGCACACACTGCAATTCAATGAAAGCAATCAGTATATTTAAAACCACTAAGCATAAGTTTCCATGTCATTATTCTCACAGTGATAAATCCTTGTAATTCAATCCTGTGATACCTCAAAAAAAGCCTCAAAAGCCTCTCTGAAGAATCTAAAATATAAAAAATACCAAGTTGCTAAAGAAAACAACACCAATTGAATGCGTGTTTAAATGAAGAAAACCGTAACAAACACACAATCACAATTTGCTTACCTAAACTGTGATAAAAACGATATGACTCCCTGTTAAAGAGTACATGAATAATTGGTCAAATGATCGGTACTTCAGTTATAAACAATACCTGATAATTGTCTTACAATGAGCACAAGATCTCACCTAGTCTAAGCATGTTCACCGCGGTGCATACAAAATGAGCACAATATTCTAAAAGGCAAAAACCAGATAGAATCAAAGTTTTAGAGTGGCGTCTTATACGCATAGTAAAACACGAGGAGTTAGAAACAGTGTAGCATCTCATCTGCACTAGTAGTGCATGTTGAGCCGAATAGCGAGGACGGGTTCTACGAGCGTTCTCTAAAAAGTAAGCAAGTAAATGCATGTTAAAAAGGTTGCCCAAATGCAGCCTGAATCTTGATAACTGCAGAGAACGTCTTAAACACTCACCAAAACCGCCACCTAGTCCCTAGTTCACCATTCCTTCGTCAAGCTCCGGAGGAGATTCACTTCCGTGTTACCGCCCGGCGAATTCATCGCGTGATTCGGGACCTCCACGATAAGACACTAAAAACTGACTCAATTATCACAGCCAGTTTCTGATTTCAATAAAACTTTATACAGCGCAAACCTGACCAAAATAAGAGCAAAGCCTGATCTATCCATATCTACTCAGAGCAACCACTTTATGGATTCTATATCCAAAGCTTTCACTGAAGTAATCACCCGAACATGATAAAACGAACGAACATTAAATAAATAATCAAGACGGCTTTCTTGGTATTCTGAAAATATAAACATAATTACATTGCTCACTACAAAAACATACAAAATTGAGATACTCTTTCCCAAATATATTGAAAAAATGACATTTTTATATGTAAGAACACTGTTCAGGGAACTCAAGTTCAGTAGTCTCCTATACTATAGATAATGTTATGTTATGGCATGGTGTGTACTAATGTAGTGTATGCAGTTAACACGTGTATCGCTGGCCAGCTCTGTTGTTCAGTGAATGGTTATAAAAAGCAACTCATTTCTAATTTGTCGTTGAGCCCGAAGGGCATCAACGTTTGAAGTTTTTTATCCAGAAGACTTCTCTCTGGCGAGAATCTTGGAATTGTCCTTGCCTTCATTTTGGGAACTAGTTCAATGATTTGAAACTTGAGTTGAGCTACTGTATGTCGGTATTCAGTCCAATGCAATTCCAGAGGTGATGTGGTGTTTTTGTTACGAATACGGCTCTTGTGTTCTGATAACCATATCTTCATCTTCCGCTCAGTTTTTCCTTTGTAGAGTAGGCCACAAGGACATTTAATCGTATGTACTAGATGTTCAGAATTGCAATTAGTCAAATGTTGTAGTGGTATGCTTTCTCCAGTTTGGATGTGATAAAACTTTCCCAGCGATCACATTATTTCAATTTTTTCAATTCCAGCATTTCATAGTCCCTTGAGGGGAGACGTCACCTTTGGTAGTACTTAACCTTGATCTTTTGGTCAGCATTTCTTTAAGATTTTGTGCCCTAGTATAGGCAAATAAAGGTCTTTCTTTGAATAGTATCCCAAAGTCTGGTTCTGGCTGTAGTAGTTCCCATCTTCTATTGATAATGTTTTTGATATCTCTAGATGCAGACGAAAATTTGGACACGAAAACCATTCTTTTGGTATTCTTTTTATTTTGCTTAATCAAAAGCTGAGATCTAGGTAAAGTCTTCACTCTGGCTATTTGTTTATCCAGGGAGGCTTCTGGGTATCCTCTTTGGATGTACCGCAATTTCTGCTCATTCAAAGATTTTCACATTCAAGTTCGTTAGATGATATTCGCTTGATTCGCATAAATTGGGATGTTGGCAGATTTTCAATTAGGTTCATTGGGTGAAAGCTTTGAAACTGCAATGCATTATTCTTATCTGTAGGTTTTTTGAACAAGCGTGTTTGTATTTTATTCTCTTTGAGTTCAACAACTAGATCCAGAAAAGATGTTGACTGTTTATCCATGGAATGAGTAAACTGAATTCCTGGATCGACTAAATTGAGACTACGAATTAGTCTCAATTAGACTCAATGACAATTCCAAGATTCTCGCCAGAGAGAAGTCTTCTGGATAAAAAAACTTCAAACGTTGATGCCCTTCGGGCTCAACGACAAATTAGAAATGAGTTGCTTTTTATAACCATTCACTGAACAACAGAGCTGGCCAGCGATACACGTGTTAACTGCATACCAAAAGAATGGTTTTCGTGTCCAAATTTTCATCTGCTTCTAGAGATATCAAATACATTATCAATAGAAGATGGGAACTACTACAGTCAGAACCAGACTTTGGGATACTTTTCAAAGAAAGACCTTTATTTGCCTATACTAGGGCACAAAATCTTAAAGAAATGCTGACCAAAAGATCAAGGTTAAGTACTACCAAAGGTGACGTCTCCCCTCAAGGGACTATGAAATGCTGGAATTGTAAAAATTGCAATAATGTGATCGCTGGGAATGTTTTATCACATCCAAGAACTGAAGAAAGCATACCTCTACAACATTCGACTAATTGCAATTCTGAACATCTAGTATATATGATTAAATGTCCTTGTGCCTACTCCACGTAGGAAAAACGGAAGATGAAGATACGGTTATCAGAACACAAGAGCCGTATTCGTAACAAAAACACCACATCACCTCTGGCATTGCATTGGACTGAATACCGACATACAGTTCAACTGTATGTCAACTCAAGTTTCAAATCATTGAACTAGTTCCCAAAATTGAAGGCAAGGACAATTCCAAGATTCTCCTCCAGAGAGAAGTCTTCTGGATAAATAAAACTTCAAACGTTGATGCCCTTCGGGCTCAACGACAAATTAGAAATGAGTTGCTTTTTATAACCATTCACTGAGCAACAGAGCTGGCCAGCGATACACGTGTTAACTGCATACACTACATTAATACACACCACGCCATAACATCACATTATCTATAGTATAGGAGACTACTGAACTTGAGTTCCCTGAACAGTGTTCTTACATATAAAAATGTCATTTTTTCAATATATTTGGGAAAGGGTATCTCAATTGTGTATGATTTTGTAATGAGCAATGTAATTATGTTTATATTTTCAGAATACCAAGAAAGTTGTCTTGATTAATTATTTAATGTTCGTTAGTTTTATCATGTTCGGGTGATTACTTCAGTGAAAGCTTTTGATATAGAATCCATAAAGTGGTTGCTCTGAGTAGATATAGATAGATCAGGCTTTGCTCTTATTTTGGTCAGGTTTGCGCCGTATAAAGTTTTATTGAAATCAGAAACTGGCTGTGATAATTGAGTCCGTTTTTAGTGTCTTATCGTGGAGGTCCCGCAATCGCGCGATAAATACGCCGGGCGGTAACACGGAAGTGAATCTCCTCCGGAGCTTGACGAAGGAATGGCGAACTAGGGACTAGGCGGCGGTTTCGGTGAGTGTTTAGGACGTTCACTGCAGTTCTCAAGATTCAGGCTGCATTTGGGCAAACTTTTAAAATGCATTTACTTGCTTACTTTTTAGAGAAACACTCGTAGAACCCCGTCCTCGCTATTTGGCTGAACATGCACTACTAGTGCAGGTGAGATGCTTCACTGTTTCTAACTCCTCGTGTTTTACTATGCGTATAAGACGCCACGCTAAAACTTTGATTCTATCTGGTTTTGCCTTTTAGAATGTTGTGCTCACTTTGTATGCACCGCGGCGAACACGCTTAGACCAGGTGAGATCTTGTGCTCATTGTAAGATAATTATCAGGTATTGTTTATAACTGAAGTACCGATAATTTGACCAATTATTCATGAACTCTTTAACAGGGAGTCATATCGTTTTTATCACAGTTCAGGTAAGCGAATTGTGATTGTGTGTTTGTTACGGTTTTCTTCATTTAAACACGCATTCAATTGGTGTTGTTTTCTTTAGCAACTTGGTATTTTTGATATTTTAGATTCTTCAGAGAGGCTTTAGAGGCTTTTTTGAGGTATCACAGGATTGAATTACAAGGATTTATCACTGTGAGAATAATGACATGGAAACTTATGCTTAGTGGTTTTAAATATACTGATTGCTTTCATTGAATTGCAGTGTGTGCAACTAATAGGTGATATATGTAGACCATGATAAAAGATTGATTGAGATTTATGTATATTAAGTTGGTAATTGTAAATTGTAAATATGCTTTAAAAAGACAATTGTCATCATGTAAAATTGTTTCCTTGTTCTGTTTCCTTTTTGTACAGGTACCCCTGACGAAGGGACATTTGAGTCCCGAAATGCATTGGGTGCTCAAGAAATGTGATCTTTTGTAAAACTGATGTATAATATGAAACAATGTAGAATTATGAACAGGTTATCACAGAGATAAATACCTGGATTGAATTAACATATTAAATGTGATGATGAAAATAATCTAAAAATTGTGCTGATTGTTCAATATTTATATTTTACAGTAGATGCATGCTGTAGTCCTAGCTGCCAGACTTGGGGTTATGCCACTTTCACTGTATACACTAATGCTTAGCAGGCATTAATACAGCATAGCACACAAAGTGTTCTATTGGATTAATTTGATTAACTGTGTGCAACTTCCACCTACATATTTTGTGTAGATTGAAGCAAAGACTATTCCCCAAGTGTCACACTCCTCCACATGTGGTGCGATCCCCACTGGTAGGCAGATTGTCAGAATTCTGTGTTTTTCCTGAGGGGTAGTATCAGGAAATACTTTCTCTATTTGAGTAATTTTTTGAGCTAACCAGAACGGAATTTGTTCCCGTTTTGCGGGTAATTTACCAATGACTGATTGTATAGTCTGTAGTGTAATTTTATCAGTGTTCCCCTGGTGAGGGGTGTGCTGTGGAATTTTTACAGCAGGTTGGACTGTTAAAGTCCGCATGACATATTCTACCAATTGTCTATGTAGTTTAATTAATTATTTTAATTGAACTAAAAGTTCTCTGTCTGACATTGTTTTAATGTCAGGATGTGGTGTATAGCTGGCTAGAACTGGCCATGTGGCTCCTGGTCTACCTAGTGGACCGAGCCTGGTAATGTGATTTTGATGTTTTAGGGCACCATTGAACCAGAGCTCATGCTCTTGGTAAGTTAGTGGAATTTCAACATCCTCGAAAGGGGTGTACTCCTCTGGAGGTTCCCCTGCTTTGTAGTAGTGGAACTCGTGTGTTACAGCATTTGCTGCTGGAAAATTTATCCAAGAATAGAGAACCTCTGTCTGCAGACATACATGTGCCTCTACCACAAATATCACTGTACCACCTCTCGATGATACACCATTTTCTGTAAGTTTTATATTTACACTTTTCCTTACATTTACCGGGATGAGTTCATTTTGTTGGAGACTTGTGTCTTCCGCCAAAAGTTGAGCTGCTAGTCTAGCTCTCTCCCTTTCGTCGTCACTTTCCGTCATTTTGTTGATAGAAAGTTTGCAGATCAAGTTTCAAGGAAACAAAGATTAGGTGCACAATATTTTGGAACACGGTATCCTTCAACGTTGAATAAACCAAAAACTAATATATAGGAATCTTTTCCTACTAAGTTCTGGCGGATATTAACCTTTTACCCACTCCAGACGTCTATTGGAGTTTTTACGGAAAAATGGAGTCTGTGTGAAAAAGCACGACTGAGTTACTCTAGTATCTAGCGTTGAATTATTGCCTTACCCCACGTTGGGCGCCATGTAGTGTAGTTCCTATTTTCCCAATAGGCTCTGCGCATTGGAATAACATAAATAATAGTGTAGACGTAGGATTGAGGTCGACTAGGTCTCTATTGAATATGTTAGACTTAATTGTGAAATGCCAGCTAGCTCAGAGGTCACTAGAAACGTTCTCGATTAAACAAGAAGGTGTTAACTTTCCTGATTAGACAAGAAGGGAATAGTTTCTGACAAGCGCATAAACATGACAACTTTGCTCTCCCAGAATAAGGAGTATATCTCCAGAGTCGCGGAAACAATATATAGCTATTTCACTCAGTCAATTGTGCATGCTTAGTTTCACCAGGAGTGCAGAGAAATAGAGAGACGGGCGTTTTCAATAAAAAGGTTATTTATTGAGCAGTCTACTTTCTCATGCAAGAAAAATGAATTGCCACAATTGCAATACTTGTCATAAAGTAAAGTGCGTACAGTAACATGAGTATTATGAAATAATACTGCAAAAGCATTTATATGGTTTCTAAGCCATAAGATACTTAAAATGGATAAAATACATACAATCATAAAATAATGACTAAACGTACTCAACTGGTGTTTCTAAGATACGTCTACCCCAGTGTACCTAACCTAAGCCTAGTGTAGGGAAGGAGTAGATGAGTTACAGTTTTTTTACCTAGAATCTGAATCAAGAATTCTCTGTGGGTCTAATCAGGTCTGTAGCTTGGTTATAGAATGAAGGAGGTCTTGTATCTCTTTCTCAGGACTCGATCTCCCAGCAACCCGCAAGGGTGACCGGGAAACACTGGAGCTGGATTTCTCGGCAGGAGAAAAGACAGCGTCTCTCTCAATGCGTCAGCAGGGATGGTCGGCTTCCTTCGGCACTCGCATCAGCAGGGCGTCCGGCAAGTAGATAGCCGATCTGCTCCAAACCACCGTGTGTTGCTAAAGGCAGATGCTGGTATATTTATACCTGGAACGTGCCGAGTTTGACGTTAGGTTGGACATAAGACGTCACTAAGAACTTGCAGTTCTTTCAGGACGCCAGGAGTTCTAGGACAACTCAATACAGAAGCAGGGGGAATTCCCGGGCTGCTGGAGGCTTGGTTTGTTTAAGAACGCGTTGTGCTTTCTAGGAGTTTATGGGAGTAGCCTTGACGTATTTGGACTGCTTTGGCTATGTCTTAATATGGGTATGATTCTTATGCCTATATAAGGGTATGATTTGATATAACCACATACGGGCATGAAATCGGAAATATTTACTAGAGTCCTAGAATCATCTACAACACTACTTCTTGTTCATCGTCATCACCCATAAGTGAAAGCCTCAGGGCATGCCTCCCTCTCAGACTGCATTGGTGGGTTCCAGTCAAGATCAAGATCATCAGAAGGGTGGGGGCTTGAAGAAGAACTTGTACTAGCCCTTCTTGACCTTTGTCTTGCTGGGGATCTGGAAGACAATGGATCATCAGGAGGAGTGGTTTGCTCGGGTGATACCTCCGCTTGAATCTCGATTTCCTGATTTGCCCCTACTTCTGGAGGAACAAGCATTGTGGGCAGTTGTGAATCTCCATGCGCCTCTCCATGCGCCTCTCCATGCACCTCTACTTGCACCTCTACTTGCTCCACTACTTGCGCCTCTACTTGTGCCTCTACTTGCGCCTCTATTTGCGCCTCTCCTTGCGCCTCTCCTTGTTGTACCTGTGGTTGTCGTTGAGGCTGTGGTTGAATACTCGTCAGAGGAGTTACACCCTGCGTTGATTGGATGCTACTTTCTTGCAATGAGTCAACGCCAACATCACTGGTCGATGGTGATTGAGCAATTAAAGTGGCTGCCTCTGCGGCACTCATGACCTTGGGCCTAAATTGGTGTGGTGGTGGCACTGAGACTAATGAAGCTGAGGTGCTGCTCCCGGCTTGGTCCCCCGTGGACACCGCTGCTGCAGGTGTAGTTTTTTGTTTCCCAAATAAAGTGTCTGTTGGCACACCAGTCTCCTTGGTAAGTTGCACCACTTGCTTCTTCTGCTCCTTCTTACTGGCAGTGGCACTGGCAACTTTCTTGGTAGAGGAGCTACGGCCACCTTTCTTTGGGCCCATCTTCTTAAGATGTCAGAAGAACAGCAGGCCGCAGTTGCACGAGTTGCAGAGTTGTCTGTGGCCACACGTGATGTCACGTGACGTTGTGCTGCACACACCGCAGCAGGACTTCTTCCCGGCACTGATTATGAACGATGAGGATGATTTGTAGTTCTCTTTGTGCACCATAAAGCAAGGAAGCCAGGGGAACACCAGTTAAATAAATGTTGCATATGTTGTGCTTCAATTAATATTTGCAACTAGGCATTTACTTATTATTATAACATACCCAAAACGGAAAGACCAAAATGTGCAATTATTTCTAATCAAAAATGGATGTTTACATTAATAGAAGAGAGACCACACATAGAGATTTGTTTCATGCACCACTGAGTACCCATGGGCATAATGGATGAAAGAAAGGCAGACTGGGTGGAGGGCTATGGCACAAACCACCCACATGGCCAGGCCCTGCCTAGACCAGGCCTCAAAATGGCCCCCACCCACATGGCCAGTCCCCAACAACACCCCAAAAAGGCAATAAACACACAGAAATCACCCCAATCCAATGGAGTCCATGCCCTAAATGATGTTTAAATTCAAGAGACGCCACAGAAAGACTTTGTCCATGCACCACTGAATACCCCTGGGCATAATGGATGAAAGCAAGGCTGACTGGGTGCAGGCCTATGGCACAAAGCACACTGCCTGGCTTCAAAATGGCCCCTAGACCCCCACCCACATGGCCAGGCCCTGGACCAGGTCTCAAAATTGCCCCCAGCCACATGGCTAGGCCCTGGACCGGATCCCAACAACACCCAAAAAATCAAAATACACACAAAAATCACCTCAATCCAATGCCATCCATGCCCTAAATGATGTTTAAATTCAAGAGACCCCACAGAAAGACTTTGTCCATGCACCACCGAGTACCCCTGGGCATAATGGATGAAAACAAGGCAGATTGGGTGCAGGCCTATGGCACAAAGCACACTGCCTGGCTTCAAAATGGCCCCTAGACCCCCGCCCACATGACTAGGCCCTTGACCAGGCCTCAAAATGGCCTCCACCCGCATGGCGAGGCCCTGGACCAGGCCTCAAAATGGCCCCCACCCACATGGCCAGGCCCTGGATCCGGCCCCAACAACACCCAAAAAATCGAAATACACACAAAAATCACCCCAATCTAATGCCATCCATGCCCTAAATGATGTTTAAGTTCAAGAGACCCCGCAGAAAGCCTTGGTCCATGCACCACTGAGTAGCCCTGGGTCTACTGCCTAGTGTGGCTTTACATGCACCCCAAAATTAAAAAAAGAAATCCACATATAACAGTGAGCTATTCAATTCCATGACATAAATGATAATTAAGTTCACCAAAACTCACAGAAACAGTTGTATCATGCACCCATGACTAACCCTGGGCCTACTGGATACTGTGCCTACCGACACATTTGTTTTTTTAAGCTGTGAAAAAGTTTAAAAATTGTAGTTGCAGCAACTGCAATGCCCCAAACAAACAACACCAACTTACTTGTAAAATCTCAAATCCAAAAGTAATCCAAAAGTGATCCAAACAAAAAGTCCTCAAATACAAATATCCAGCAGCAGCCACAAAAAGTAATCCTTACAGATCCAGATCCAAATGAAAAGTGACCAGGACATGGACAAAGCACTGGGAGGAGCCTGCTGGACAGGAACAGGAAGTTGGAGACTCTGGGGCACTTCCTTCCTCTCACCCCCCCAAAAATGGACTCCTTGCACAAAAAAGTGCAGCCAAATGTCAATCTGAGGAGTTATTCTGGTCCAAATCATCATTTTCAGAAGGTTTATGCGGCCTGCGGTCGATTTCTTGTGCAGAATTGCAATTTTTGCAAGTTCGGGAAAGCGAACTGTTCAAATCTCCCGCCGGATGTCAGCTGCGCGGCGCATCTACGTGTTCGCAATAGTTTTCTCGCGCGGTGCGTGATCGCGGGCCCTTATGACATATATTCGAGTTCAGCAACTCTCGCAGTGCAAGATGGGGAGCCGCTATGACGTACTGGCGGTCGAAAACCGGGAGGAAAAACAACTCGGCGAACTCAGAATCACGGTAAGTCAACGCCGCGCGCGCGGGATTGTATTTTGAAGAGCGACAAAGCAAAATAATCCACCAGCTCGCGAAATTGCAAATTTTTTTATAAGTACGCGCGATTCGCGGACCGCGAAATTGCAAAAAATTGACAAATTCCGGAAGCGGAACGGATTTTCAGCCCACACTTAATACTGCATTACCTACTGGATATCGGGAGCGATTATTGGGATGTTGGCAAGGCCAATCGAATGGGCAAGTTTTGCATAAAAAAGATGGTTGTACGCATATTTCATATGTGTAAATAAATGTTATGTTGTAGCTGGCTCCGATAATAGATAGAGGCAGGCAGGCGAAAAGTTTTTCCATTTTTTTACAGTATTGATGTAGCTTCGCGTAGAGGCATATTCTGTCGAACATGGTTGTTGCCACAGAGAGCGCAGCCATTTTTTACAAGCAAAACTAGTAGTAGGATGGCCGCAAATAGAGCGACAATTATGGGGACTGTTCCTGTTATTCCAGAGATGATCAAATGAATGAAGTCTGACATTATAAGAAAAAAAGTTTGAAAGCGTGTGAGAAGCCCGGAGGACACCGTGTTAAAAAAGTTGCCAGACCTTGAGTGTGAGATGTGTTGAAAAGTGTGTAATAATTCACGAAGTGTAATGGGAGGTTCATATTTAAAAGGGAGTGTATTTTACATGAAGTTAGTTGTATCTGTAGTTGATAAATTTCTTTTGCCAAAGTGAGGGACACTTCTGTTGTGAACAAAACGCTTTCAGTTTCGTTCGTTTAATGAAATTTGTTTTCAAAGTAGGGATTGAAGGCCAAGTTGAAATTTGGGAGTTAGTTTGTGTGGGTGGGAATAGACATTGCCACAGGAAGTTACTCGGTTTGAAACAGTAAGGACATACAGTAGGAGTGCATGCTATTAAGAAGCAGATAACTGCAGTTAGAAAGCTGTGTGAATGTTGGTCTGATTGTGGGAGTTGGCGTCCTATTAAGAAAGGACACAGGATTGGGGGCTGTAAGCATAGAAGCGTTGTGTAGTTGGACATTCTTGGATAGTAATGAATGTCTGCCAATGTGGTCGCACTTTTCACCTGTGAAAATAACTTCTGTATATTCTTTAAGACAGTGATATGTAAATGGGAGAAACCACTGCTCGTGAATAAACGTGCTACTTTATTAATCACATAGAACATGACAAACAACATGTACACCTAACAGACACAACAACACTAGAACATGACAAACAACATGTACACCTAACAGGCACAACAACACTATGTACTGTGGGAACCGTGGCTAGCCATTTCCAAACCAAACATGGCATGGCACCTTTGCCACACAATGCGGAATGCTGGGAGAGATGGGAGCAAAGTATGTGCGAAGTTGGCAAGTGATTCTTGATTATAAAAGTATACAATGCAAAGTGTTGAGGGGATGTGCCGGACAGATTTGAGTATGCAGATCACAGACATGTACATGTCAACATACACTGATTGTCTATTGAGAGTAGAAGACAGAGGACGCAACCATGATAGTACAGTCAGTAGGGAAGATTACGGAAAGGTAGCGCGTACTTGCCTTCCACCCCCCAAATGTTTAGGGTAGTGGGCTGGCTCTGCGTACGCAAGGCTAGCGTAGGGGTATGAAGAAGAGGCATGTTTCTCTGGGTGTGGTTGTTCCAGAATGGTGAACGTGTCTGCCAGGTCTGCACAGGTTACACCGCCACGAGGCTGACACCGTGAGCGAAGGTGGATGCGTGAATGATGCTCTCAGCGTCCTAGTATACAGAACCCGTCATGGCCGCTGCAAAGCACATATGCTCCACAGTTCACTTTTCAACACTGCCGTATGTGAAAGAGGGCCCACTACGTCCTGGCGGAAGCACCTGGGCCGAGGTCTGCGAGCTCGGAAGGCTCCTGGGATTAACGCTGGCTACCGCGACACAGGCACACAGCACCCAGACTGAGGCCCAGCAGCGTGGAGTGCTCTGTATACTACTAACACAGTAGTAAAACAGGTGCCAACAGTGGAACAGTGTTTTGATACCACAGTGGACGATGCTAGAGCTGGATCTGAGAGTGGAGATGAAGGTACTCCCTTCGACCAGGTGCAAACAACTCTAGGTCCCAACAGTGGAACGGTGTCTTGATCCCACAATGGACGATGTCCAATATTACCTGCTGCTTGCTTTTCACAGAACTCCTTCTGTTGAGGTGCATCACACTCTGCTTCCGTTGCTAACTTCTGTACAAGATTATTGGGCTTGGTTGACTGTAGTCGCTGGACTACACCGCGGTACAGTGGGTCCGAACAGTGAAACGTGGTCTTGATTCTATGATTGAGGATGTCAGAAGTTAAAGTCTGTGTTGATTTCTAACTCCCTCCGTTGAGGTGCATCACACTCTGTGATTACGTACCTAACTGCTGTACATGATTATGGGGCTTTGTTGTCTGTAGTCGGTGGACTACACCACGGTACAGCAGGTCCGAACAGTGAAACCGGGTCTTGATTCTATGATTGAGGATGTCAGAAGTTAAAGTCTGTGATGATTTCTGTGTACGCTCTCCGATCAGGTGCAACCAACTCTAGGTCTCAACAGTGGAATGGTGTCTTGATCCCACAATGGACGATGTTAGAACTGCATCTGAGAGTGGCGATGAAGGTACTCCCTTCAACCAGGTGCAACCAACTCTCAGTCCCAACAGTGGAACGGTGTCTTGATCCCACAATGGAAGATGTCTGATATTACTTGCTGCATGGCTTTCATAGAACTCCCTCTGTTGAGGTGCAACAGACTCTGTGCTTGCGTAGCTAACTGCTGCATATGATTATTTTGCTTGGTTGACACCAGTCGGTGGAGTACACCGTGGTACAGCAGGTCCGAACAGTGAAACGGGGGCTTGATTCTATGATTGAGGATGTCATAAGATAAAGTCTGTGTTGATTTCTGTGTACCCCCTCCAATCAGATGTAACCAAGTCCGTGCTTTCTAATCCAATGATACGTGGCTGTGAGGCGTTAATGACCACTGCCGCTGGCCTACACTGTGGTTAGCAGGGTTCACAATTCAGATCAAGTGGTGATTGTTTAATTACAGAATCCAATAGTCAAGTAACTACAACATCTATTGAAATATACACAATATTGTTTTAGTAGACTTGCTTGAAGAACTTTTTTTAGATGAGTTATAGGTTAAGTAAAGTGACCAAATTTATATTGCAAGCCCAAAGGAACAGTTAATACTGTAGACTGTGGACAGATGAAATCGCAATTCAAATTGTTTTGATTTGTTTATTGCAGAGTTTTCTGCATTTTATGTTGTGTGTGTGAGTACTGCCTTCAATTAAGACTGCAGGCTGCAGTGTTCACAATACAGATCGAGTTCCTATTGTAAATGTCGGAGTCCGGTAGGAAAAGACATTGCTCTAGTGCGCTCTGTCTGCACCACTCATACGCATCATTGCAGGCTCCACACACGGTCTTTGTGGCTTTGCGAATTCAAAACTGTGGACCTCAAGTCGATGACACGTGGCTGTGGACCTTTGCTGAACGCTCTCTCTGGCCAACACTGCAGACAGCAGTGTTCACATTTGAGATTGAGTCAGTATTGTAAATGACACAGTCCTGTAGGAAAAGACATTGCTCCAGTGCACTCTGTCTGCACCACTCATATGCATCATTGCAGGCTCCGCACATGCTTTTTTGTTGCTTTGCGTATTGCAAACTGTGAAGTTCAAGTCAATGCCACGTGGCTGTGGGCCTTTGCTGACCGCTCTGTCTGTCCTACACTGCAGACAGCAGTGTTCACAATTCAGATCGAGTCGCAATAGCAGATGATGCAGTGTTGATGGCAACAGATATTGCTCCTAGTATGGCCCGCCCGCAGCACGCATCATCACTGGCTGCACATGCAGAATGCTTTTGATGTGGCTATGTGAGTGCACTAGAACTGATGGAGCGTTTATGATATAATCTTTTTGTGTATTATTTCAGATCTATTGATTGTGTCTCAGTATACCACAAGTTGTGGTTCTTTTACGATTGAATTATTTCACATTTACTGTCCCTACCTCAATGCAGCACAAATTATTGATTCTTTTAATATTGAATCTCTGTGTATGATCCAATGATTACTGTTGTAGTTGATGCAAGCAGCAACCATTCCCTGAGGGCTGCTTTACACTCACCCCACACGCATCCAGCATAGACGTCACTGGATATGTGACCCTGGTAATAAAAAGGAGTTGAGCGCACGTGCCTGTACCCACTTCCACTATCTCTCTGTGTCCGTGTGTTCATTATATATGCACACTACTGCCTCTGGGCCATACTACATTACATTGTGCTGTGGACAGCGTGTGCACCCATGTTACTTCTGGTGGTGGAGAAAACTTTGGTTATGTAACTTTTAGATGTATGGCTATCACAGGTGAAAAGCTACTTTACAAAGTATGAATATTGATGAAGATTATGGTTGCATGTTGTGCTGTGTGTAGTGTACGATATGTGTACATTGCAAAAAGTTTAGAAAAAAGCTCTCTAGGCAAAAGAGGTGTCTCATCAGATGCAGTACAGAGATTGACTAAAATGGGTGGCGTTTTTCAACTGTTACAATGGGAAATGTTATCGACTAATGAAATGCTTTTTTTTATGGTCACAAAGCAATCGCACATGTCATGTCATCAGTGATGTCACTGATCATGTCATGAGTGTTGTAATTTGTGATGCCATCAGCAGTGCATTGCGGGCGCGCAAGTTATAGTTAGCTCAACTAACTATAACTGCGGAATTTCTCCGGTTTCATATGAGTCAAATATCTAACTAACTATAACGTCCCTGAAACCTACGGTTTTTTCAGCAAATTTCTAAGGTTTTTTAAATGCTAATTCCAAACTATAACGACTGTAAAACCTATGTTTTTTTCAGTTTATATATATAAATTGTATCTTATTTTGCTGTTGACTACAGTATTTTAGAAGCTGACTACTAGCTTTCTGTTCTGCTGCTACTCATTGCACTTTGCACTTTTTGTTTTCCTCCCAGGCACCTGAGGCGGAAAGCCGGGTGACCTTAGGCCTCTCAGCACTTTAAAATTTCTTATCTCTGATTCACCCTTGTTCGCGCCGCGCTGCTCTGCCCGCAGTGTCCCTACCCTTTCAGCCGGTACATCGAGGTGCTGAAGGGTACTCTGGGACCTGCAGGCGCGCATTTCTTTGGCGGCCATCTTGGGGGTAGGCAGGCCCACGGGGCGGCAGTCTAGTGGTGCTGACTTTCGCCGGCCGGCCAGCAACGCCTTAAAACTGTGCAAGTGGACAGCCTAGGTTAGATCCTCACTTCTCTCATTTCACCTGAGGCGGAAGCCGGGTGTGGGCGAGTGAAAATTATTGCGCTGATTACGAGCGGATTTTAAACATTTATTTTAACCTGATTTTACCTGATGTATTGTATCTTATTTTGCTGTTGACTACAGTATTTTAGAAGCTGACTACTAGCTTTCTGTTCTGCTGCTACTCATTGCACTTTGCACTTTTTGTTTTCCTCCCAGGCACCTGAGGCGGAAAGCCGGGTGACCTTAGGCCTCTCAGCACTTTTAAATTTCTTTTCTCTGATTCACCCTTGTTCATGCCGTGCTGCTCTGCCCGCAGTGTCCCTACCCTTTCAGCCAGTACATCGAGGTGCTGAAGGGTACTCTGGGACCTGCAGGCGCGCATTTCTTTGGCGGCCATCTTGGGGGTAGGCAGGCCCGCGGGGCGGCAGTCTAGTGGTGCTGACTCTCGCCGGCCGGCCAGCGACGCCTTAAAACTAGGTGCACTCCCCTCCGCGCAGCGGACGCGTGCAGCGGACGCGTGAAGCGGAGGCGCCTAAGGAGCGCCAAAGGAAAGCCCGTCTGCGCCCGTCAACGTCCCGGAGGCGCACGGGTGCTGGGCGGGCTGACTCTGCAGGCTAGGATGCTTAGTGGAGCTTTTCGCTCTCAAGGACCTTAGACCCAATTGCTGCATGGTTATTCCCACACTACCTAAAGGCAACAGGCGCTGCCCGGGGTGTGGCTGGTTACCTGGTAAAGGGGCCATCTCCCTCCCTAAACCCCTACCCACTAAGAGCAAGTGTCTGTTACTAAACACCAGGTCCTTGGGAAAGCCTGCATTGGACGTACATGACCTACTTACTTAGCGAAAGTGGTCGAGATGCATGCCCATCATACTTTTGCCAACTTTCTTGAGTTACAAAATATCCTACACCTGTCGCAGTTAGGGTTTCGATCTAACATGAGCACCGAGACAGCGTTGCTCGAAGTCACTGAGGCCATAAGGGAAACTCTGGACACCGGGGGAAAAGCCATGTTGGTGATGCTTGATCTTTCGGCGGCCTTCGACACCGTCCCCCATGACCGTCTCCTTTCTAGACTCTGGGAGATCGGTCTTAGGGGGTCGGTGTTCAGGTGGTTTAAATCTTTCCTTGCCAATCGCCAACATACGGTCTGGGCTCCCCCTTTCTCTGCCAGGATGCCGGCATTGGAGGTGGGAGTGCCTCAGGGCTCTATATTGAGCTCCTCTCTTTTTAACATCTATATGTCCCACTGGCGGATCTGTCGGAGGCTCATAGAGCTCAGATCGTGTCGTACGCTGATGATACCCAGCTTCTTTTCACGTGCGACAAGGGCTCCGACTTTGATGGTGAGAGCATCAGGGATTGCCTTGGGGCTGTCTTTAGCTGGTTTCAGTGGAACAGCCTCAAGTGCAACTCCGATAAGTCAAAAGTACTTTTTTTTGGCTGCTCCCCTGATCCCAGGTGGAAGGCCTGGTGGACTGCCGCTATGTTTGCCCCTGCTAGTGACTCAGCGGTCGCTAAAAATCTTGGGATACAAATTGATAATGGCCTCACGCTCAAACCCCAGGTATCGGCCCGGGTGGGCAAATGTTTTGCCATCTTAAAGATGATTCGGAAATTTCTGCCCCTATTGTCATTTGACCATAGAAGAGTTACGGTACAGGCACTGATTGGCTCCCGCCTAGATTATGCTAATGTACTGTACCTGGGCCTCCCTGAAATTCTCCTTTCTCGCCTGCAAGTTGTCCAGAACTCGGCAGCACGCGCCACATTTGGTCTCACCAGGAGGGCCAGCGCCAGTGCTCTTCTTACAACTCTTCACTGGCTCCTGATTAAAAAGTGGATTGTCTTTAAAACATTGACGATGGAATTTAAGGCATTGCATGGCCTGGGTGATATGTATCTCCAGAAACGGATGAAGTTCTCTCTGCCTTCCAGATCACTTAGATCTGCCACCCTGGCCTTGGCCATGGTTCCTGCTACGCGGCGAGCTAGGTGCGGCGGACGTTCTTTCCTCGCACCACAGCTTTGGAACGCCCTTCCTTTGTCCCTAAGAACCACTGGCAATTTGCTTACCTTCAGGAAGAGTCTTAAAACCCTGCTTTTCACTCAGTAAAGTATTTCCGCTCTCCCGCCCATCTGTACAGTTGAGGATCTTAAGCGTCAGGACACTCCTCGGAGTTGCTGAGCGCAATAGAAATCCCCCATATAACATAACATAACATAACTTATATATATGTATGTGTGTGTGTATATATATGAGCTAGAAAGGTTGATTACAAAATATTGTACTGGTACTGTACCTGAACTTCAGAACACCAAACATAATTTGTAATAATGATTTTCTGAACTAAACTGTAATAATGAGCTGTTTTTCACCTTTCACTGTAAATATGATATAAATGTTCACACAAAAAACACTAGTATTATTATTAACCATAGCACTTTAAGTCAGTGACATTATCTGATTGTTATATGAATCCAAGACTGTGGAAACTTCAAAGAAGAGATGTTTTCTATTTTCATTAACTTGTGTGCAATACACCTTTAAAAAGTGGTATGAGGGGAACGCGGGTCATGTGACCAAGAACAACTTGTTGTTCGAAACGCGTTATCGCTCGACTTTGTGACTGCCAAATTAAAGGCCTTTGGAACAAACTACGGGCTCGCATGAACTCTTTGTACCTGAATTCTGTGTTCGCAAATATATATATATATATATATATATATATATAAATATATATATATATATATATTCACTGAAAAAACCATAGGTTATAGACCATATATAGTTAGGGATTAGCATTTACAAAACCTTATTTTACTCGCACACAACCATTGAAATTTGCATATATAGTTAGTTGCACAAACTATATATCGCGCACCCGCAATCCACTGCTGATGATGTTACATATTACATCATTCATGACATGGTCAGTGACATCACTGATGACATCACTGATGACATCTCAAGGAGGATGTACTCTGCCCCCTTATGCTCATTTCCCACTTTGTTTTGGCCACCTCTTGTGTCTCGATCCTACCGAGACACAAGATGGCGGCCGCTCCGGACTGTTTAGAATGTTTACAGACACCCGAGAGCCAATCAGCTTCGCGAAGTTCCGTTACGCGTCAGGTACGCGAACCGGAGCGCTAACCGGAGCGCTGTCACAGACATATCTGTTTTTTAAAACGTTAATTTCTCAAAATCCACTGGAGCACATATATTGAGACATAGCAAAGGCACGTCGGGCAAACCATAGCTACAATTTTGCAGAGTTTCGTGTAAATCCATTCAGCCGTTCGAGCTAAAAGTAAGTCCTACCGCCCTATAGAAAACTCAATGTTAAAAACGCGTTTTGGGACCCCTCTTTTTTCTCGGCCCCCCCTTGACAAACCCCCCCAAATTTTCAGGGGCTGCTCAGAAACAAAATGTGCAATTTTCCTGAAAATTTCAGCCAATTCCGTCCACAAACGCCAAAGTTATTCGACATAGAATTTTCAAAAATCCCATAGGAAAAAAATCCTAACTATATATACCTACTGGTGACTGCCAGTAGGTAATATATATATATATATATATATATATATATATATATATATATATATATATATATATATATATACTGGGAAGCTGCGCATCATGTCTGGAGCCCACTGGAGGGCTGAAAAATTAAATTAACGGCAAGAGAAACTGTGTTGGCAAAATTACACGGACCCTAATTGCGGGGAATATTTGACCACAACTACCAGCATGCTTCACTGAAGATTGCATGCATCCTGGGTAAAAATAGGTGTTGCCGTGCCGTGACTTGCAACTGCTGCCCCATGAGGAAGGAGCTTGTGGCTCTGAAATGCGTCGGGGACTTAAGAAACAGCCATAATGTGCCGCTTTCAGAAATAAATGTTTTGTAAACTCACCTCTCGATGGAGTAGCGTCTTTGAATCAGAGGCATTCTTGGAGAATATTAAGCGCGGCGTCCTCAGCCGCGAAGGATGCACCACCTGCTTGGAATATGGAGGCGGGACTGCACGGTTGAAAACTGTCGGCCGTGAAAGCAGCATTGAGAGGCTACACTGGGAAGTTGCGCATCATGTCTGGGGCCCACTGGAGGGCTGAAAAATTAACTTAATGGCAAGAGAAACTGAGTTGGCAAAATTACACGGACCCTAATTGCGGGGAATATTTGACCACAACTACCAGCATGCTTCACTGGAGATTGCATGCATCCTGGGTAAAAATAGGTGTGGCCGTGCCCTGACTTTCAACTGCTGCCCCATGAGGAAGGAGCTTGTGGCTCTGAAACGCGTCGGGGACTTAAGAAACAGCCATAATGTGCCGCTTTCAGAAATAAAGGTTTTGTAAACTCACCTCTCGATGGAGTAGCGTCTTTGAATCAGAGGCATTCTTGGACAATATTAAGCGCGGCAGCCTCAGCCGCGAAGGATGCACCACCTGCTTGGAATATGGAGGCGGGACTGCACGTTTCAGGGAATTTAGTTCCCACTCTGGAAACACTCTGGAAACGCGCCAGGGGGCTACGTTGCAGAGAGGTGTAATGAGGCCTCGCCCCTTTTTACACCTCTCTGCAACGCAGCCCTCTGGCACATACTGGAGGTTCCTGGTAGGCTAGTTGGCCCCCAGGGACCCCCAGTATTCAAGGGGATTTAGTTCCCACTCTGGAAACGCGCCGGTTGACGAATCTTCGCAAAATACTCAAAGAAGTTAGGGCGCTCCGCTCCGCTCCTTTCCTGAAAGTTTCGGGGTGATTCGTGAACAGGGGGCCGAGAAAAAAGGGGTCCCAAAACATGTTTTCCCCATGCAATTTTCCATAGGAACCTTTAGACACAGCTACAGCCCGAACTGCTGAACGGAATTACACCAAGTTTGGCAAAAAGGTAGAGTTTGGTTATCAGTTTACGCTTTTTGTTAAATGGTGTAAATCCGTTCAGTAGTACCTGAGAAAATCAAAAGTAAAATCATAGATTTATCTATAGACAAAGTACCGTATGTGTATCCTCCCGAGCATGAGCTTTATGTTAATTGGCTGTCAACACTCCAAACCAGGAAGTGTTGGCAGCCATCTTGTGCCTCAGTAGAACCGAGGCATAAGAAAACAGAAAAAGAAATGCGAAAAACGCCCCTAGGCCCTGACCCCCTAGGCCTGCTTAGGGGGTCCCACAAGGATGGTACGCGTACCCTGCCGATAAAAAAGTAAAATGTCCATATTTTTTTTTTTAACCTCCGGGGGGGCCAAATCCCTGGGGCAATGGACTCTTTGTAAGGGGGGGCCCAGAAGGGGCCTCCCAGCCCCAGGGATGGCCACCCCTGCAGCTTTACTAAATTATGTGCGGGGGCTCTGAGGTCTCCTCAGCCCCTGGGGCCGCCACCCTTTTGCTTATTTTATTAGGGTGGGGGGCTCTGAGGCCCCCCCAGCACCAGGGACTGCCACCCCCTGAGGCAATTTCAAAATGAGTGGGAGGGCTCTGAGGCCTCCCCAGACCCGGAGACCGCCACCCCGGGGCTATTTCAAAATGAGTGGGGGGGGGCTCTCAGTCCTCCCCAGCCCCGGGGACCACCGCCCCTGGGGCTTTTTACAAATGTTGGAGGGGGACCGCACAGCCCCCCTCTTGGAGCCTTGTAGAGGCCCTGGGGACCGCCACCCCCCAGGGCCATCTCCTGAAGTGTCCCAGGGTGCCCACCCCCAGGACACTGCTGTTTGCAATGGAAAGGCGTGAACAATGCCAGCTCCCGCAGGAGTCGGGGAGCCGGCAGGACTGCGGGGGGATTGGGGACCCCCCACGGTCCGCAGCGAGAGGGCAGGTCCCAGGGGATGGTGTCCCTGGGGCCATAAGTGGACTGAGGGGGGCCAGGCGTCTCCCCTCTATCATTATACGTTTAAAAAAAAAGAAAGAAAGGCCCCGGGGGATGGGGTCCCCGGGGCAAAGAATCGGACGCGGAGGGGGCCCCCTTCCCGCAAAATGTTTTATTAAATGAACATTTTGGGGTCAGGCCCTGGGGAATGGGGTCCCCAGGGCCAAAAAGAAAGAAAAAGAAGGGGGATACACAGCCCCCCTTCTTAAAAAAGAATTTTTTAAAAAAACGGGATCGGGAGGAGGCCACGCCTCCTCATTACACACTCTGCAAACGCAGCCCCCTGGTGCATACTGGAGGTTCCTGGTGGGCTAGTTGGCCCCCAGGGACCCCCAGTATTCAAGGGAATTTAGTTCCCACTCTGGAAACGCGCCAGGGGGCTACGTTGCAGAGAGGTGTAATGAGGCCTCGCCCCTTTTTACACCTCTCTGCAATGCAGCCCTCTGGCACATACTGGAGGTTCCTGGTAGGCTAGTTGGCCCCCAGGGACCCCCAGTATTCAAGGGGATTTAGTTCCCACTCTGGAAACGCGCCAGGGGCTGTGTTGCAGAGAGGTGTAATGAGGCCACGCCCCTTTTTACACCTCTGTGCAACGCAGCCCCCTGGCGCATACTGGAGGTTTCTGGTGGACTAGTTGGCCACCAGGGACCCCCAGTATTCAAGGGGATTTAGTTACCCCTCTGGAAACGCGCCAGGGGGCTGCATTGCTGAGAGGTGTAATGAGGCCACGCCCCTTTTGACACCTCTCTGCAACGCAGCCCCCTGGGGCATACTGGAGGTTCCTGGTGGGTTAGTTGGCCCCCAGGGACCCCCATTATGCAAGGGGACTTAATCCACCAAAGTAGAACGTGCTAAGGGGTGCGTTTGCACAGTGGTGAAGGTAGGGGGTGGGCTTGAGGTGATATGTGTGCAAACATGCCCTGTGGCGCGTTTTAAGTTGGTGAATTAATTCATCTTCAATCCAGAGGTCCCCTAGCGGCCAACTAGCCCATCAGGTATCTCCAGTAAGCGCCACAGAGCTGTGTTGCAGAGTGTTGTAAAAAGGGGGCGTGGCCTCTGAACACCTCTCTGCAACGCAGCTCCCTAGCGCATGCTGGAGGTACCTGGTGGGCTAGTTGGCGCACAGGGGACCTCAGGATTGAAGAGGAATTAATTCCCCAACTTAAAACGTGCCATAGGGCATGCTTGTACACATGTCACCTCAGTCCCCGCCCTCTTCCTTCACTATTGAGCAAAATGCTCATCTAAAATCAGCCGAACTATGAATTACGATTTACTCACCTGTTATCAGGAGAGGCATCAGTGCTGCATCTTTGAGCCCAGTACGGATCCTGAAAAGTAAATCTAAGCGTACTTACCAGTAACTTGTATTTCCTTCCATAGTAATCTATTGTGTGGTTTTCACCAGAAAAGTTTCTAAGTGTCTATTTTTGAAACGTACTAATATTCCTCTAAACTCAGCCGAACTATGAATTATGATTTACTCACCTGTTATCAGGAGAGACCTTAGTGCTGCATCTTTCAGCCCACTACTGATCCTGAAAAGTAATTCTAACCATACTTACAGTAACTTGAATTTCCTTCCATAGGCTAACATCGACTGGTTTCACTTGGAAATTCTTCTAAGTGTGGAGTTATGGAACTTTAAAAAATTCCTCTAAAATCAGTCGAACTACGAATTCCGATTTACTCACCTGTTATCAGGAGAGACCTCAGTGCTGCATCTTTCAGCCTAGTACTGATCCTGAAAAGTAATGTTTACCGTACTTACCAGCATTTTGAATTTCCTTCCATAGGATATCATTGCCTGCTATATAAAATATATATATAAATTAAAAAATATATAGAATAAAATTAAAAAATTACAATTTCAATACTTTGAAAAACATTTTTTTTCAATTTATATTACAAATATATAATGTAATTTAAAAAATAAAATATCTAAAAATAAATACTTTAAAACAATGTAGTAAATCAGTAAAAAAAATAACAATAAATACATTTAAAAATTGTCATTTACAAAACCTTTGAAATTCACTGAAAAAACCATAGGTTTTCAGCCACGTTATAGTTAGGGATTAGCATTTAAAAAACCTTAGAAATTCACTGAAAAAAACATAGGTTTCAGCCACGTTATAGTTAGGAAATAGCATTTAAAAAATCTTAGAAATTCACTAAAACAAACATTGGTTTCCCACATGTTATAGATAGCTGGACATTCACTCATACAAAACCAGTGAAATTCCCCCGTTATAGTTAGTTCAGCTTACTATAACTCACGCGCCCACAATGCACTGCTGATGACGTCACATATTACATCACTCATGACATGGTCAGTGACATCACTCCTGACATCACTGATGACATCTCAAATATTAAGTAAGAACTTACCCTAAAATGCCGGCTGCCTCCCGTATCGTGCTTCTTCTTCTCTTCCTTGTCCCAGCAAACACTGGGACCACGTCACAGACCCCAATCCAATCCCTGTGCTGCTCTCCTGCTAGAGAGAAGCGCAAGGTTTGGCTTGAGTGTGCTGAGAAGCCGCTACAATCAGGTCAAGGAGTCTCTGGGGTATCACCAGCCTGACTACTCAGTCAACTGAGACGGCCACCCAAATACACATGAGCACAGGGAGTGTACTTAGCATTCCTCTTTCCATGACCTGCCCTGCCTCTCCCTTCACAAGCAGGTTCAGAGGAAGCAAATGGAAAATAGAACGATGTTAGAACATACTTTTATTTTGATTTGTTGGCTCCTAGCCAGGCAGTGGGACGGCGCTCCTCCACCACCGCAGAGGAGCCGCCCCAGACATTTAATAGGCTTCTTTTAAGGTGATAGAATAATGTCTATCATATATAATTTGATGTTTCTTTGTACCAGTTACAGCCTGACCAGTGACAATTGCAAAAAGAAATTGATGAATGCAGAACAATGTCATACATTCACGCAAGTACAGAGATCGGGCCTAAATCCATCATATTTTTTTGCTCGCGATTCCAGTTTAGACCCAGCCATTAGCAATTCAGTCTTGACCCTGCCCCAAAGGGAACCGTCCAGCCCACACTACCAGGGCAGGTCCTACCTGGACTGGAAACAAGCATCCTAGGACCGGTTTTGGGCTTTCTGCCCTCATCAGGCAGAATAGCTTGACTCCAGTGGCATAGAGAGCATGGGACCCATGTCTGGGCATACCCGTCCCACTCAGGTGAAAAATGCAAAAAGAAATTGATGGACAGAATGCAGACAATGTCATACATTCACTGCAGTACAAAGATCTGGGACTAAATCCATTGTTTTTTTTATCACCATGCCATTCCAGTTTGGACCAAGCCATATGCAAATCAGTCTTGACCCTGCCCCAATAGGAACAGTCCAGCCCTGCCAGGCCTGGTCCTTCCTATACTGGAAGCAAGCATCCTAGGACCCAAAAACCGGTCCCAGGATGCTTGTTTCCGGTCCAGGGAGGACCTGGCTTGGCAGTTCGGTCTGGACTGTTCCCACGAGGCGCAGGGTCAAGACTTATTTGCATATGGCTGGGTCTAAACTGGGGGGCATGGTGAGCAAAAGAATTATGGATTTAAGCCAGATCTCTTTACTGGGGGTGAATGTATGATTTATTAAGCATTCCATACATCATTTGTTTGTGTAGCACTGTTCACCCTAAGTGGGATGGGTATGCCCAGACGTGGGTCCCTTGCTCACTATGCCACTGATTTCAAGCTAGCCTGACTGATGAAGGGTAATACCCAGAAACAGGTCCCAGGATGCTTGTTTATGGTCCCGGGAGGACCTCGCTTGGCAGTTAGGTCTGGACTGTTCCCATTAGGTACAGGGTCAAGACTGATTTGAATATGGCTGGGTTTAAACTGGGGTGGCATGGTGAGCAAAAGAATGATGGATGTAACCCAGATCTCTTGACTAGGGGTGAATGTATGATTTATTCAGCATTCCGCCCATTTGCGTAGCACTTTTCACCGTAAGTGGAATGGGTATGCCCAGACGTGGGTCCCTTGCTCACTGTGCCACTGGATTCAAGCTAGCGTGGCTGATGAAGGGTAATACCCAGAAACTGGAACCATGATGCTTGTTTCCGATCCAGGGGGGACCTGGCTTGACAGTTTGGTCTTGACTGTTCCCCTGAGGCACAGGGTCAAGACTGATGTGCAAATGGCTGGGTCTAAGCAGGGGAGGCATGGAGAGCAAAAGATTGATGGATTTAACCCAAATATCTTGACTGGGGTGAATGTAGGATTTATTCAGCATTCCGGCCATCATTTTTTTGCATAGCACTGTCAAGTGACAATGTCATGTTGCCACTAGTCACTGGGAGGACATGAAATTTTTAATGTCATGCATGTTCCGCTCTTAAATAGAAAGCAGTAAGGTGTGTGTTTGACTTGGCATCACGCGTGTGGCTCTCCCTGACATTTTGCCTCTACCAGAAAATCCGCAGCAAGACTGATCCTGGACATTCCCCGCTGCAACCACGTCATCACCCAACACCTCTGCGACCTCCACTGACTCCTCATTGAAAGTGTCATATAGATATATGTAGCCTGTATGCTGTGTTAAGTTAGCATGAGCTTTTTAGGAGTTTAAAGACCATTTTACCTTTCTGCTGCTTTTGCACACAACACATAGCTGTTGCTTTAGCTTTGAGCCTAGCAGAATGTTTTTGATTCATGCGAGAATATTATGCTGTTACTCTGATATCAGCCTTGCTTGGCGAGGTGTGTCTGTACAGTGAGTTCAGAAACCTTCAAGGATATCTCAACACAGTGGTTGTTGTGAGGTCTGATCTTCGCACGTCCCTAGACATAACATACATGCAGCTGCAGTCAAGTTCTGGCTTTAGGCGCGTTTTATACTGCTTTGCACAAGAGCATAAAAACACACTTGATGGTGCCTCCCATGCTTTCACCGTTTGTGCTCTATGGACTAGTGACTATGCTGAATACTTTGTTTCTTATAATATGTTTGCTTGTATTAGCTAAGATACTGCGTTTGAGAACACTGCATTAGTGAATAAACATTTCAAATATGCAAGTGTCCTCTTTTTACTCCTTGTTCTGGATTGAAATGATTGTATAACGAAAGAGTGTTCATGTGTTCCACGTTACCTGAGGTGTACTAAGTCCATGTTCTGGTTTGTCTAAGCATTGGGAGTTTGTGATAACCAATGAGACACTGTAGCTAGTCTGGTAGGGGATTTTTGGGTACTCAGGTGAATTTTGGCACACCCTAATTCACTGAGGTTCCAAGCCTCTATGCACAGTTCTGTCTGAGCACGGAATCCCTACGACAAAAGAAGAATAACTTTCAAGTTTCTGCGCGTGCATACAAGGCCCTTCACAACATCGAACCTTCATATCTTAACAAACACCTCTCCTTCCACGCACCCCAGGGAAACCTCTGATCAGCCAACATCTCTCTGGCCACCATGAAATGCTTCTACAAGACCATAATGGGTGGAAAGTCATCCTCCTACCTTGCAGCCTGGAATAAACTCCCCCGCCACCTCCGGTAAAGCCCTACACTGCTCCAGTTCAGGAAGGACCTCATGGTCTATTTTTTCAGATGCCCACAGCACCCAGAGAGCAGTGCCCCCCCACCCCCAGTGCCATGAGACTATCAAGGGTGAGTAGCTGCGCAATAAAAAAACCCTGAATGATTGATTGATTGAATGACCTGCCACTGCAGTGTCTGCATGCAGTTTTATCTGGCATGTTGACCTGGCAAGATCACCCACTTGCAAGTCCTAAACCTTTCCCTTTTGCTACATGTTAGACACCCCTAAGATACGCTCAAGCTACCCCCATGAGCAGGGTGCGGTGTGTGTGAAAGGTAGGTCATGTACTGGTTTGTGTTAAGTGTCCTGATAGTGAAATACGGTGAACTTCATTTTTCACTATTGCAAGGACAAACTCTCCCGTAGGCTATCATAGGAGCCTCCTTGTAACATTTTACATGTGTAACTTTCAATTGGGAACACCAAGTGGTAAGGATTTTCACGCACTGCCACCGTGAGGCAGGCAATTAACGTAGCACCTGTCAGCGGCTGAAAAATCAACTGTACGCCAATTCCAGTGCACCGACCGCCGAAGTCTGAGATCACTGCTCCTGTGCTGTGCGGCTGAAAGCATTGAAGCATTGTGGAACTGCAGCTGAAGAAATCCAAGCAGAGCTGTTTTGCTGGAGCCGCATTGACCTCCAGCACGTCCAGATTTCTAATGCATCACCCATAGATCAGAATCATCCTGGAATCTACGCATCGCTTCCCCTTACAGTTCAAATTCGACACAACACTTCTTTTGCATGCAGTATAAATGATGCATCGCCTTCCCGAGGACTCAGGTACTGACGCATCGCTGTATTTCTACGCTTCCAGATACATCTGAGGGTACATTGTGTAAAAGCATGCATCCATAGATTTCTATGGACAGAACTGCATGAACCCTTTAAAAAGTGAAATTTTGATATATGTATGCTGGATTTTTGTTGTTTTGCCTCATGTGTGGTTTAGATAAAGATACTATATTTTTCTAAACTGGTGTGGTGTCAATTTGTGGTCTTTTCACTGTGCTACTGTGATACTGTGTGTTTGGGTACAACTACTTTACACATTGCCTTTAGGGTAAACTTGTCTGCTCATGCCAAGCTACCAAGGGTGTGAGCAGGGGTTATCTAGAGTGTGTAGCTCCCTTATCCTGACTAGATGGAAGGGTCCCTACTTGGACAGGGTGCAAGCCACTGACAACTAGAAACCCCCAATTCTAACAGTGAGATTAAGGATGATTTATTTATGCTAAAACAGGTTTTCTTACCTGTCCAAATGATGCTTTTGATAGGTCTTGGTAGCAAGGTTCAAGCTGCTGCGATTGGGCAACACAGGATAAACCTGAAGTCATGTTTTCACAGCCACCACAGTGAGATGGCAGTGTAGGTGCTACAGGTCACAGTGGCATTTAACTTTCCAGGCCATGTGTATCATTCCACACTATATACAATGCCCTTACAGGAAAGTTAAATATTCCAGTCAAGGTTAAGGCAATCCAAGTAGCACAAGCTTGTTACTCCTGGTTATCAGGCGTAAACTGCACAGAGTTCTAAAGCCAGTGAAAACAGTTTAAAAAAGGCAAACTATCCAAGGTGACCACTAGAAAAGGCAGAATTTCTACAGCGACATAGTGCCCCCACCCATGATAACAAGACGTGTACCTTAATTTGATATTCAGGTCATGTTTAAATCTTCAAAACCCAAGGAGCTGTGCTTCCCTCTTGTAAATAGATTTCGTGCCAGCAAACTCTAAGACATGGGGACCAGTTGAACTTAAAGAATCAATTAGTTAAAGGAACATTAATATCCTTGAAGGTTTAATATAGGATGCTATATGACATAATTTAAGAAGCCTCTTGAACATTATCCGTTTCACACCTAATTGTGTTCGATAATGTTCTCTTTTAGATAAATACTCTTAATTGGTCATTACTTGATTAACATTTAGAGATCACAGCTAAATAGTGTTATGCCACAAGCTATTCTCTTCGTTCATGCCAATCGCTGTTCACATTATATTATCCAAGTGATATAACTAAAGGGCTTGCTTCTTCATGTGAAAAGTACAAATGAAAAGAACACCATGGTGAATGGACTGATGGCAAGGCCAGTGAGGTACAGAAAATTTTATAATTGTGTTAATGGGGCCAGGCCATTTCATGCACCTTGTCTTGACATCCTTCAGAGACCTGCACCCTGATCTCCTTGGGCTGGTCTTCAGCTGTGCAGGACTTGGCTAGCTTGCGTAACCTACCTTAGAAGGTGTTAATGAACTCTCCTTCACGTTGTTGGGCTTGGCGCAGCTTGAACCTCTCAAAGTCTTTGTGGGCGGCGAGCATTGCACTATTTCTTGATGAGGATGCACTGGGCACCGGCCACCCTCGTCGCCAGTGTTGGCGGTCTGTTTGGGCTTGGGAAAAGCCATACTGCTTGTTAGTCTTACTCCAATAACTACACTCTTACATCAGGCGTGGCAGAATGAGATGAACCTCGAGCGGGTCACTCCCATGTATTAACTCCCCTCTGGCCAGAGGATGACGAGGCAGTACATCTGGTGGGAGACAGCAGCAGCAGGACCGCTGACCTGCTACAGAAGGGACCCAGTCTATTGTCAACCCCATAAGAAGTAACTTTTACATGACAATCAGCCTTGGATCTTTCTGAATCCCTCTTGTGATGAACAAAGTCTCCCGAGGCCCTGGGGCACTTTCCCCCATCTTGTAAACACTCTGACATCTCCCAGGGGAAAATCTGCATCAGCGCCTTGTCAGGAGTAGGAAGTGCTACATAAATGCAATACAGGTAATATTAGCAAAAAAAATGTTTGTTTAATTATATATAACAGCGAGAGTGAGAGCGAAGTATACAATTACTGCATGAAGGATAGAGTGTTATTTTGCTGATGACGCCTTGTGAGCGGGTAAAAAACTGTGATTTAATGTTCCTAAATCATGACTAAACACATTGTGAACCTACAACTTTAAATGTAGTTGCGTGGTGTGCCACTAACCCTACCACCTGCACACACACACATTCACACTCATTACCACAGTAACTAACAGAAAATGTATTATAGCCTGTTGATTTACCCACAGGGTGCAATTTACAGGAGAATTGTGGATAAACATTCTGTCAGGTACCACTGACATGGATCAAGTTGGCATGCTAAACTTACATATAGCTTAACCTGGCTTCTAGTATCCCTTTCTATGTGACCACCAGCTTTTTCTGGGTAGAATAGCTACTAAGTAGCAAATTCCAAAACTCAACAAACTACAGTTGTGTATTAAAACATCACTATGCTTCTCATGTGTATAGTTTGCCACGAATTGTGTATTTATATTTCAGGGAGTCATTCTAGAATCTACTCTATGACCCAAACCATCTTAAAGTGCTCAGAGACAGGAGTTAACAGGCGGGTAGGATGAGTGGGAGCCAACATTGCATGTTACCTCGTATTCGTCCGGAGAAAGGCAATGGTTTTATTTTACAACGTTAACTTGGCGTTCGAGTTTAGTATTAGCAATCTAACGTTGATAACCAGAGTGGTAGTTGTCTACATTACTGGTAGAAAGTGAAGTACTACTTGAGAACATTTTTAAAAAAAATGACATTAAACAATTTCAGTTTGAGCAGCGTTGGTTTAATGTCATGTCTTAGCACCCTGGCTAATGTCTGGTACTAACAATGTGAGAAATGAATGGAAGTGTTCCTGTTAATTTCCGCCCCAAAGGGTAAAACGCTTTTCAATGTATTCCCTCAACTTTCCTATTAAGAATTTGTCACAATGAACTTGCAAATCACAACAAATACATTTTAAAATATTCAGAGTCAGGTCTGGTGTTAAAGGAAGAAGGAGGCAGTGCTGGAGAATGTAGATGAAGAAAGTGAAAGTTTGGAATAAAAGACTGTCACAGCATGAACTCATAAGAATAATACATGTGGGACACTGGGCAGAATGCTACTTTGGTGCTGGGTGGTAAAGAGACAGGAAGGAGGGGGTTTTAGTAATTTATTTAATGTTTTATTCTACATAGTTCCAAGCTCTGCTGCTTTTGTCCATCTTAGATTGTTTTGAATTTAATGGCTACCTAGGTGCAGACGGGTGAGTTCAGTCATAGGGTCACGGCGAGCACTTTTTCTGGGCACTATCCCTGAAAGGCACTAAGGTTTACCACTGGGATCCAACAGCCTATCAGACAGTTGTTGGGTGGAGCATCTATTCCTTTTTAACTAATGGATATCAGGGATTGGAGATATGTTACATAATGATATTTGTTGTATGTTCACTGTTTTGCATTAGTGCCGATCCTTTGCCAACAACTCTTCTGTTTTGACAGTAGTATAGACTCTGTTGCCTATTATGATACTCTTGTGTGCCTTTCATATATGTATTCTAATATGGTATGGTAATTGCAATTGTATTTATATAGAGCTTACTACCCAAGAAGAGGCTTTGAAGCACTTTTCGGCAAGTAGAAAGCTACTCCAGAACCCAAAGGATTAGTAGTGGATTAGTATAGGGAAATATGTGTTGTTGAGCAGTGGACATGTCAGCCTGTTAGTTTGATTGAACAGGGTAAAGGTGGGACTGAGGAGGTAGTAAGAGTCTAGATTGTGTTATTTGGGAGATCATATTAGTAAGATGATGTTTGGGATGAGTCTAAGGAGGGATAGAGGAGGGATTGAAAGGGAAGAGTCTAGAAAGGGTTATTAGAGAGGTCATTGTAGTAAAATTGGGTTTGGTACGAGTAATAGGAGGGATACAGCCAATTTGCCTCCTTCATCAACGAGAACAACATTCTCAACTCCTCCCAATCAGGCTTCAGGAAGAACCACAGCACCAAAACCGCCCTCATCGCCACAACAGACGACATCTGCTCCCTCTTCCACAGAGGAGAGACTGTAGCCCTCATCCTCCTGGACCTCTCCACGGCCTTCAACAAAGTCTCACACCGCACCCTAGCCTGCAGACTCCACAATGCAGGAATCCAGAACAAATCCCTTGACTGGATCCACTCTTTCCTCTCCGGCAGAACAAAGCGGGTCAGACTCCTCCCTTTCCTCTCGGAAACCGCACAGACCACCTGCGGAGTCCCCCAAGGATCCTCCATCAGCCCCACTCTGTTCAAACTCTACATGACCCCACTCGCATCCATCGTCAGATTACACGGACATCGTACAAAGACAACACTCAACTCGTCCTCTCCCTAACCAACAAACACAACATCTCGAAACACAACTTTCAAGAAGGAATGGAACCGATTGCCAGATGGATGAAGAGTACCCCTACAACTAAACAAAGACAAAACCGAAGTACCCATCATAGGACCACATCCCAAAGCCTGGAACAACTCCTGGTGGCCCCCCTGCCCTCGGAAACCTACCACGTCCCATGGACCACGCACGGAACCTTGGAATCATCCTGGACTCCGAACTCAAAATGGACCGCCAGATCAAAGATGTCACCTCTTACTGTTTCCACACCCTCGGTCTCCTTTGAAAGAATTTCAACTGGATCCCCCTCAAACACAGGGAAAAACAGTCACCCACCCCTCATTAGCTGCAGACTGGACAACAACAATGCACTCTACGCTGGAATCAACAGAAACCTCACCAGCACACTCCAGAACATCCAGAATGCCTCCGCCAGACTAGTCCTTAACATACTGCGCCACTGCCACATCACGCGGGCACTACACTGGCTTCCTGTCGATTAGAGAATCACCTTCAAGCTTCTCACCCACACTCACAGAGTCCTCTACAACAACGGCCCGCCTACATGAACCACCACCTCTCGATCCACGCACCCCAAAGATCCCTCCCCTCTGCCCAGCTCTCCCTTGTGACGGTGCATGCATCAAGAAGACCAGAACAGTAGTCCGCTCCTTCTCCTTCCTCGCAGCCGAGGCATGGAACGCCCTCCCTCTCGACCTCTGCCAGACACCATCATTATCCAAGTTCCTGAGGGGCCTCAAGACCTGGCTCTTCGGCGAATCGCCATGAGCTTCTGGCTACCGCACGAAACCTGGTGAGCCCATTACGTCTTTAGGGCTTCTAGACCCTCCGTGAATGCCAAGGACCTGGGTATGCCCTATCCCAGCGCCCCTGGGTGAGTAGTTGGACTTAATAAACCCTTGATTGACACAGGAGGGAACAGTCTAGAAAGGGTTATATGGGAGACAAGTAGTCGACAGTTTAGGGGTGAGTCAAGGAGGGATAGAGGAGGTAAGAGTCAAGAAATTACCTTGGGGAGATCATAGTAGTAGAATAAGGCTTGGTATGAATCAGAGAGTCGAGCTAGAGGTTATTTTGAGAGAGGAATAGGATGAGACAGAGTAGTGCATTGGAGGTAGTTGAAATTAGTCTTTTGTTCTTTCTTTCTTTCTATCTTTTTTCTTTCTTTCTTTCTTCTTTCCTTCTTTCTTTCTTTCTTTCTTTCATTCTTCCTTTCTTTCTCTCTTTCCTTCTCTCTTTCTCCCTTTCTCTCTTTTTCTTTCTTTCCTAATTTCTTTCTTTCATTCTTTCTTTCGAGTAAAGTAATACAATATATAGATATATAATTACACAGAAAGTGTATACATGTACAAAGGAAAATAATAAAAAAATATACAATTACATTGTATAAAGTTCTATACATGCAAGTATGGATAGATAGAAATGTTGCCAGTAGGTAGTTATAGTTAGGATGCAGTTTCCACAGGAAGAGCTTTTTTTGTTTTGCCAATAACTTTTGCGTTGTTTGAATCCTTGTGAAATTTTCAAAACTAGATAGACGCCCTATTAAGATGCTGTCTTAAAATTTTCGGGTGATCCATTAATTGGGGGCTGAGAAAAAAGGGGGGTCCAAAAACATGTTTCCCCCATGTTAATTTCCAAAGTAAACTTTAGACACGGCTACAGCTCGAACTGCTGAACGGAATTACACCAAATTCGGCAGAAAGATAGCTATTTATCCAGAAAGCGACTTTTCAGTAAACTGGTGTAAATCCATTCTGTAGTTGTGAAGTAATTTAAAGATATTTCCAATTCTATGTATAGGGATGCAGAGGATCCGCAACCACTTCCGATCTCATACTGAGATTTTATTGGTTGCCAACACTTCAAGCCAGGAACTGTTGGCAGCTATCTTGTGACAGAGTCACTGAAAAAATGATAAAAAATTAAAAGGGGGCAGGGTATAAACTCCCTGACCCCCTAGGTCTCTTGTGGGGGTCCCACAGGGAACTTGCAGGGCCAAAAAAGCATTTTTTTCTAATTGAAATTTTCGGTGGGATCTGCAAAAGTCTCCAAAGATTTTTAAAAGAAAGAAGCTCGGGCTTCATTAGTTATTGGACCCCGGGTGGGCCAGGTCCCAGGAGATTTCTGATTATAAGGGAGGTGGGCTCATGGGTCCCCCTCATGGGGCTGGTTATTGCCCCGGTACCGCCACCTTATTTCTTAATAAATTTGGGCCTCTCAGAGCTCCAGACCACAGCGACCACCAACTCACAATCCATCCTTTCTCTCTTCCTTTCTCTGGCATTTCTAGTTCCATTCTTTAAACAGGATGGAAACCTTGGCACGCAGAGGATGCGCGCAGCTGGTGCGCCGAAGGCGCGCTAAAGGCAAGCCCATTTGCACACATCCATGCTCAGATCACGCTCAGCGCCAGTCCTGCTGACAGTTCTGAACCAGACATCTCCCTCATGAAGACTAAACCTCAGTACACGAGAGAAATTTTAATGAACTTGAAAGTGTCAGCTAAGACCTGTAATGGTCCATGATTCGACCCTTACTCAGCTCATGGGATATCGCATTGCTCATTCTGTGGCCTTACTTCCCAACACTTCTCCTTGCCTAATATTATATCCATAATCCCCACTGCTGCTCCTAATGGAGAAGCAAGACTTGTAATATCATGAGTACTCAATAATACGAGGTCACTAGTTAAGAATGCTATCGTAGTCCATGAGCTTTTAGAATCCGATCAAATCGAAATTGCCTTCATAACGGAAACATGGACAGATGCTTCCTCTGACCCTGATTCACTTCTAGCCATACCAGCAGGTTTTAAAATTCATAGAGTTGACAGAGTAGGAATACAAGGCTGCGGATTAGCTCCTATTCTCAAATTAAGCTTTAAACCTTGTGTCAATGTGAATCTGGACAATGGGGATTGTGAAGCTCGGGACTTTAAAGTTGAGTTAGATGATCAATACTCCTTCAATGGCATTCTACTGTATCGTCCAGCTCAGCCAAGGACCTTGTTTATTGACAACTTAGGACACCTATTAGCTCACAAAGCCGAATATTCCAATGTCTCCGTGTTAGGCGACTTTAACTTCCACTTGGAAAATGCCATTGACCCTGACACTGGAGTGCTTACTGATCAGATGGCCAGCGTGGGATTATTTTGACTTGTAAAGGGTTCAACACATATCGCTGGACATTTTCTAGATGGGATTTTCTCTGATAACTCTCATCTAAGATGGACCGGATCCCTGCCTCTGATTTGGTCTGATCATAAGGAAGTCCTCTTTGAAATCTTAATGCCTCATAAGCAACGCCCCAAAGTCCTCAGGGAATCTCTTGTCTGTGGCTCATGGAACAAACTAGAGAAAAATTGCTAAGTCTGCTTCTTCTAGAAATGCTGACGCCCACGTCCACTGACCCCGATCAAGCGACAGCTAACTACCATTTCTGGATTGATTTAGCTATGACACAATTTGCCCCTCCCAAAAAATGTCGACGTGCAAAATGCTCACCTTCCAAACCTTGGTTTAGTGATATTCTTAGAGCTCAGAAACAACTATGCCATAAACTGGAGAGGAACTGGAGACTTGAGGAAACCTTACCCACTAAAACTTAATATAAAGCATCTCTTTAAATGTACAAGAAACTTATCCTTTTGGGAAAAGCTTCCTACTTTACTGAGAAAATCATAGTGGCCAATAGATGCCCTGAAGCTTTATTTACCAAGGTAAAGAAGTTGTCTAAATTGGCAACTATGCCAGACACTAATGCCAGTCAGAAGGTTTGTAACTTCCTAGCTGAATCCTTTCAACACAAGGTTAAGTCTGTGTTTGACACCTTGGTGCTCCAGGACAACTGTTTCGCTCAGACTACCACCCAACGCAATAAGATACAATCCACAGTAGAATCGGATACCCCTGTCCTCTCATACTTTATGCTTTGACCATCGAACAGACTACCAAAATTGTTAGTGTGATTAAATCAGGTTCTCCCTCAGATCCCTGTCCCCCTACAATTCTGCACCTGTCTCCAGAAATCATAGCTATTCCCCTCGCAGCTATTTTTAATGCCATGTTTACACCAGGGCATTTTCCAGTGGAGTGGAAGAAATCCTCCATACTTCCCTTATTAAAAAAACAATTTGGATGCTAAGGAGACCCTTAACTACAGACCTATATCGATACTCCCCTTTCCTGCTAAAGTGATCGAAAAAACCATTAACACTGACTTGCCTTCCTTTATCGGTAATAATGCTATTCTGGATCCTTCCAAGCTTGGATTTTGTGCTTACCATAGAATAGAGATGACCCTTATCACAGTTACTGAGGAGTTTTGGCAGACTTTTTGTGGGGGGAGTGCTGCTCTGATCCTTTTAGACTTATCAGCAGCTTTTGACACAGTAAATCATGAGCTGCTGATGGCTCATTTAGCTTCCATTGGGATCATAGATAATGCGCTTTCCCTGCTGGGCTATTTTCTGTGTGAGCGGTCTCAGCTGGTTGCGTTGGAAAACTACATTTCACACTCCTTTTCGCTGCCGTGTGTAGTCCCCCAGGGATCTTCCCTGAGCCCAATGCTTTTTAATCTTTATGTTACTCCTGTTGCCAACTTCATAAAAAGTTATGGTTTTGCCCTTATATCAAATGCAGACAATACTCAGATCATTGTATCGGTAAGCAATTCATCCAACTCGGCTGCCATCAGTTTTCAGGAGTGCTTGAGCTATATAGCCAACGGGATGACAGACAATTTTCTGAAGTTAAATTCATCTAAGACTGAGGTTTTGGGGAAGATACATCCCTCAATACCTATGGATTTAGGGAAATGGTGGTATCTGCATTATTATCATCTATATTGGATTATTGCAATGCTCTTTTTACCAGCACCACCAAATGCAGCATCCAAAAGCTGCAGACTGCGCAAAAAGCAGCCACTAGACTACTCCTAGAAATCTTTAAATTTGATTCTGTTTACTCAGCTTTATTCTGTCTGCACTTGTTGCCAGTAGTTAAACAGATCCAGTGTAAATCACTTTGCATTGTCCTTAAATCACTGAACAAGTTGGGGCCAACGCAGCTGGAAACATTTCTTAAGCCATATGTTCCCGCAAGGTCCCTCAGGTCAGCCGAGCTTGGAAATCTTGCTGTTCCTAGACTAAGGAGGGCTGGGTGGGGTGGCAGGAGCTTCTCTACCACAACAGCTAAACTGTGGAACTCCCTGCCAACTTCGCTTAAAAAAGAGAATAACTTGTTAAAATTTAGAAAGGCTTTTTGAGGCATAACTCTTACATTTCCTCCATAGTGAGCTGTATGTGCTAAGTGCAGCACCTAGACACCTTAGGGTATTTGTCGTGCTTCATAAATACATCTTCATCATCTCAGGGTCCAAGTTTATGTTTCACCTGGCTAGGTACTGCTAATGGGGCCAATGCAAACTTCTAGCTTCTGTGACAAAGCAACTTGAGCACTCTTTGGAAGGGATCAGAAACCTCCTAAGGACATGCAGGCTCTGAGAGTGTGTCACTGGAGCAACACAGGGACCCTCTGTGTCCCCTCAAGAGGACCTCTTTGAGACGCACTGTGAAAATTGTGGTTAGTAGTTGAGGTCGGATGAACCTTCTCCAGCAGCAACCACAATTCTTCAGGGTGAAGTCCAAAGCGAACCCTAAATTAATCCTCTGCTCACCTGAAGTGGTTCCACAAACAACATGTCTTAAGTTCCCTCGCTGCAAAGTAGCTGTCTTGAGTCTTCAGTGATTTATAGGGGTTTTACTGTAGAAGAGTGGGAGACAAGGTACATAAGTAATGGGGGCTCAGGACGGCAGTACCAACTGACAAGAAAACCTTCACCCAAACATTCTACCAATAATAAGACAAAGAATACATGCTCAAGTAGAAAGGAGGATTTTGTAAATAACCTGTAAAACAGGAGCACTGACAATGTACGTTCCTAAGTGCTAAAACCCAAGCACCACATCACCCCTTGACTGAGTTGGCACAAAGCAGTCAATTTTAACTCAGAGGCAATTTGGAAAGAATTTGTACAACACTTCAAATAGTAACACCGCAAAAGGGTCCCACAACAGAGTTGGAAAAATAGAGTAATTTTTACTAAATAAAACAAGACCAAATTGACAAAAAATCCACTCTGTAGAACCAGAGATATTCAATTTTGAATATTTTAGTAACAAAATAGCACCAAAATGTGTAAAGCGCCAACTTTGGATATCTGTTTGTGCCGGATTTGGACAAAGTCACAAGTTCAGACCGAAAAACATGGTGCGCTGGCCAGCTATAGAAACCCAGTTAGTCCCGCTGAACAAAGTATCTGGTTTAGGGGCTGTTGCATACATCTGCATCGAAGGTGCAGTGTGCAGCCAAAGCGATGTGCCACTTATGAGATGTGACAGTGCCGCAGTGCGACGTTCTGTTACATTCACATCAAGGATCCTATTGAAGAGTATTGGAGATGAGCTGGTTCCAAGGAGCTGCTATTCAGAGTCCGGCGTCATCATCGAAGCTGCCATCAACAAGGCATGCAAGCTGCTGCAACAAGGATGCACTGTGATGAGGGACTTTGTGGGGGTTCTGTATCTGCATCAAAATTAAAAAGTTGAACTGTATGACCAAATTATTGAGAATTTGAGAACTCCAGGAATGCAAACCCACACTATTGAATTAATGAAATGTATCTGCAGACTGAAAGATGTGGAAAGGCTGGAACTTAGGTGGGCAAAGAAGGGTAAAAGAAGAAAAGGGAAACAGATGTAAGGCAGGCTGAAGTGGAAGAAGTGTAGAATATCCATTGAGAGAAGTTGTTGGGGATACTTATGTACATGTTCCATGGAATAGAGGTGATTTGACTGCATTCACAAAATGTTTCCAAAGCTGAGAGATAAGTCAGTGCAGTGGTATGATCAAGTGGACAGGTTTATTAAAATCTCAAAGGTGTTGCGGAAAGACCTGGATACATTCTTTGACATTGTGGTTCCAGCAGATATGTGGTCTTAATGTAAGATTGCTGTGCAATGGCCAAAAGCTGAGCTCCGGAGAGAGAAGGTAACAAGTGCGCCATCACCTTTTGTGATGGAGAAATACGTGGCTGTTATAACTTTCCTGAAAGGGAAAATTCCTCCTAAGGACATTGACTGGCTGAAAATTAAAAGAACGACTCAGAAACCAAAATAATCTGTTCATGTATAGTATGAAAGGTTGTTGCAGGTATTTACAGCATAGTGGAGGTGAATATACTGAAGAGAAGGATTTTCATGTCACAGTTTGTTCTGGAATTGAAGCCTGAGATTAGTTCACACATCACACAAAATGTCATTTGTTGGCAGTCGAAATTGCTAGATGAAGTCCTGCGATATGCAAAATATTGCAGTAATGAATTGGACATGAAGCAGAGTAAAATTAAGGAAAAAGTTTTGTTAACACAGATGAAGTTGGCTCAGAAAGGATTTCCAGTGCCATCGTTGGCTGGAGTTCAGGGTATAATGCAGGGAGTTGTTGCCCCACAAGCAGGATTTGTGACAAATCCAAACGAAATGCGAGTGTCTTAGTGACAAGGTAGAGGTGGTCCCACAGGTGTGGGATCATGAACCGATATTGCCACTTTGAAGAAAGTAACAGCTTGTCACATTTGCAATAGAGTGGGACATTGGAAGCCAGAATGTGGATTCATTCCTGAAAATATTGCAGGACAGGGTCAAAAATCACAGGAATGACAGGTCAAAAAATGCAGATACTTCAGTTTTAAAATCAAATGCATAGTCAGAATCAAAAGACTCCTGTTATGCCAGGACAAATGGGAAATACCTGAATGAATATAAACCAGTTACCAAAATTAAACCTGAATTAAAGTCAAATGTCATGCCACAACTTCAGAACTTGAATCAGGATGTGTTAGAACAATTCCCCTTGTTTGAAATTGATGAGTTTGGTTCTGAAAATTCACAATGATGGTGCCTGAAGGAGGAAGAGGACTGTGTACTTGGTGCAGTCCTAGATGTGGACCAGAGGAGCCCCCATGTCGAGGCAAATGTCTATGGTTACAATGTATCATTCTTGATTGATACAGGAGCTAATCGATCCACAGTTAGAACAGTTGAAGTTCAAGACGTACCTTTCTTAGGAAGAACAATCCAATGAACAAATGTAAAATCCAATTTCAGAAGAGGTTCCCGTCAAAATAGCAACCTTTGAAGAAAAACACAAATTTGTGGTTTGTGATTCCAGTTCAGCGAACTTATTGGGAAGGGACTAATTGTGCAAAATAAATTGTACAATTTATTGCACATTGCATCTTGTTGCATTTCAGACTCATGATGAGGATCTTATTTTCAAATTAATGAAACAAAATACTAAGGTAGGAATGTTTACCATGTTGACAGTTGCTGAACAGCCAGAGGATCTCATAAATATAGTGAATGCTGATGTTTAGGATTTTACAGGAAAAGATACAAGGCTCATAAAAGTTGTACAACCAGTCAATATACAAATAAAGCCAAATGCAGTCTTCCCAAGAGCCCCACCTTATCCATTGTCCACATAAACAATTATTTGGATAGAACCTGTATTTAAAGATATGCTTCAAAAGGGCATATTGAAGGAATTTATTGACAGCCCATGTATTTCTCCTATAATGGAAATTCAAAAACTGAATGTACAGGATTTGAGAACTATTAATGAAATAGTGGTTCCTTGTTGCCTTGTTGTGCCAAATCCTGCTACTGTCCTTTTCCAAATTCCATGTACTGCAGATGGTTTACACTCATTGATGTGTGTTGGGCATTTTTCTTAGTGCCTTTACATGAAGACAGACAGTTTTTGTTTTCTTTTGTGTTCCAACAAAGAACAATCACACAGTATTGTTTCCCTCAAATGTATACTGAGAGTCCTTCTATTTTTAATCAGATCCTAAAGAAAAACCTTGAGTCAATGCAAATACCCTGTGTTTCTTCGTTTGTACAGTATATTGATGATTTACTGATAGCCTCAGAATCTCGAGAAGCTTGCAAAAATGACACCATGGCATCAGTAAATCACCTGGCAGATAATGGACACAAAGTGTCTCCATACTGTCAAAAAGAAGTTAACTATCTGCAACATATTATTATGAAAGGAGTCAGAAAGGTGTCCCCAGAGACTGGAAGTCATCTTGCAGATAAATCCACCACGAATAAAGAGAGAGCTCAGAAAGTTTTGTGGAATGGTTAGCTACTGTCGACAATGGATACCAAATTTTTCCTTGACAGAAAAATCTCTCCTGAGGTTGACACATCGAGATGTATCTGACTCAATTTCTTGGGATAGGGAATGTACCAAAGCCTTCCTGGAGCTAAAAGGTAAACCGTGTTGCACCCCGGCTCTAGGAATGGCATATTATACCAAAATGTCACTCTGTTTTGCAGTGAAAGAGATAAGTGCACACTTTCAGTGGTAACACGGATACATGGAGGAGCTCGAAAACCTGTGGCTTACTTTTCAACCACCCTTGACCCTGTAGCATCAGGACTCCGCGGCTGCTTGAAGGCGGTGGCAGAGGTGAGTGTAAGTCTGGAAAAGAGCGAAAACATTGTAATGGGACATGATTAATCATGATGGTTCCTCATTCTGTCGAGTTATTGCTTTCCAGAATGAAAATACAGTATTTGACACATAATAGTACATTTGAGCAGAGTCTGCTTGCACCTGAAAATGTTACCATTAGGCGCTACAATATGTCAAATGTTTCTACTCTTTTGCCTGTAATTGATCAATAAGATAAGGAAGATGATTTTCATCATGATTGCCCAAGTGTCACTGAACTATGCACAAAGCCACGACCAGACATTGAAGTTGAACCACTGATTAAGCCTGATTATGTCATATTTATTGATGGTTCATGACTGCAAAGTAATGATGGCACACTGAGTGCAGCATATGTTGTGTGCTATAAACAATGGGATTAAAATCTCTTGGTTTCAATCTATTTTTTTCTGCACAAGTTGCAGAACTAATTGCCCTCACCCAAACCTGCTGTTTACCTGCACAATTGAAAGTCACCATCTTTACAAATAGCCAATTTGATTTCGGGTTGTTCACAACTTTGGGCAGTTATATATGCAAAGATGTTTTTTAACTTCAACAGGATCGCTCATCAGAAATGGGCAACATCAACAGAATCTATTGGTAGCATTACAGCTGCCTAAGGAAATTGCAGTTGTGAAATGTCCGGGAAACGGGAATGGCGTGATGTGCAAAAAAACAATGGATTCATTCAGCATTCCATTGATCATCTGTTCTGTTTTGCATTTGTCACCCTAAGAGGGAAGGGTATGCCCAGACATGGGTCCTGCGCTTGCTACACCACCAGATTCAAACTAGACAGGCCCTGAAACTGGTCCCAAGATGCTTGTTTCTGGTTCAGGGAGGACCTGGCTTGGCAGTTTGGGCTGGACTGTTCCCATGGGCAACAGGGTCAAGACTGATTTGCATATGGCTGGTTCTCAACTGAAATGGTGTGGCATGCAAAAAACTGATGGATTTAACCCAGATCATGTGACTGGGGTGAATGTTTGATCAATTCAGCATTCCATCCATTATCTGTTCTTTTTGCATTTGTCACCCTGAGGGAAGGGTATGCCATAATTATTATTTATAGGTTTTGTAGAGTGCCTGGATCACCCCTGGATAGGTATCTCAGCGCTTTAGTTGGAGCATGCTGGTGGGCTGAGGCAGATGTTAAAACAGGGAGGCCTTGAGAAGTTTCTTAAAGTGCAGATAATCAGGGCATTCCCTCAGGTTTATGGGAAGAAGATTCCAGTACCGGGGAGCAAGGTAGAAGAAAGATTTCCCACCTAGCCTTTCTTTCCTAACTCTGGGGACTTGGAGAAGAGATTTGCTGCAAGACCTTAGAGTCCCAGAGGGGCATAAGGCTTGATCTAACTAGAGATGTAGGAAGGGCCATTTTTGTACAAGGCTTTGTAGACCATGCAGCAAACCTTAAACTGGACACGCTTGTGAACAGGAAGCCAGTGGAGTTTTCCGAGCAAGAGAAGGGATGGGGTTTTGGATGGAGAATTTGTGATGAGTCGCGCGGTGGTGTTCTGAACCACCTGTATTCTGGTAAAGGATGACTCATTTGCAGAGTCCAAGAGAACACTGCAGTAATCAATGCGGCTCATGATCATGGTCTGACTGAGAGTTTTTCGAGTATAGTCTAGCAGAAGAGGGAAGATTTGTCGAATCAGGCCCAGCACATAGAAGCGAATGCTAGCAGTACGGGCAGCATGCACCTTTAGTGTTAAAGCGTGATCAAGGTAAATGGCCAGATTTTTGACTAGGGTTTTGGGTTTAGGGGGAGGACCAAGGGCTACTGGCCACCAATCTGGGGACCAGAGAAAGAGGGGCATCTTCAAAAAGCATTATCTCCATTTTTCCTGCGTTAAGCTGTAAAAAATTGCTTTTCATCCAATCTGCAATAGCAGTCATTCCTTCAGAGAAGATGGACAAAGCTGATGAGGAAGATTTATAAAAGGAGAAAAGAAGCTGGGTTTTGTCAGCATAGGAAATGGGTAGGAAACCACTGGATCTGAGAAGGTTGGCCAAGGGTGCAATGTAGATGTTAAACAATGTAGGGCTCAAACAAGAGCCCTGGGGGACACCCTTGGACAATTCCATCGTCTTAGAATGGAAGGGTCCTAGATTGACGGTCTGAGTGCGGGAGGACAGGAAGCTGGTCATCCACTAAAAGGCTATTCCACTTAGTCCAATCTCCTGCAGTCTCCTAAGCATAATTTGGTGTCACACTGTGTTGAATGCTGCAGAGAGGTCCAACAGCACGAGAATGGTGGAGTGGCCACCATCTAGGGTCATTCTGATGTTATCTGTGACCTCAAGTAGGACCAGTTCCGTGCTATAGTTGGGCCTCAAACCGGATTGAGAGGGTTCCAGACAATTGTTGTTTTCAACGTGGGTGGGGAGATTTTGGTTAATATATTTTTCCAAGATTTTGCTTAAATGGGGTAGGAGCGAGAGAGGCCGGAGATTGGAAAGTTCTTCCATGGGAGCCTTAGGATTTTTCTGAATGGGGATGAACTGTGCCGCCTTTCAAGCCTGTAGAAGATGACCCTCTTTCATGGAAAGCTTGAGGATAGTGCAGAGAGTACGCTGAAGATCGAGGAGGCCACTTTTGCTGGGATAACATCCAGGGAGAGGCAGATTTAACTGAACGAAGTAAGACTGCTGCCGCGTCATTTGACATAGGGGGAAAGCTTTCTAGCAATTGAGAGGTGGTGTGAGCAGAGCAAGAAGGAAGGGGTGGGGACAGTAGTTGCCTCCCAATCCTATCATCGATAAGGTCAATTCTATTGGTGAAATACTGGGCGATGTCATCTTAAAGGGCTTGAGGGGAGGTCTCAGGATTTTCACAGGCTCGATCGCTACACCACCAGATTCAAGCTAGACTGGCTGAAGAGGAGTGTTACCCTGGGGCCAAAACTGGTCCCAGGATGCTTCTTTCTGGTACAGGAAGGACTGTTCCCATGGGGAACAGGATCAAGACTGATTTGCATATGACTGGGTCTAAACTGAAAGGGTTTGGCATGGAACAAAATGATGGATTTAAACAGATATGTGACGTAGGGTGAATGCCTGATTAATTTAGCCCTCGCGCATTGTTGCACATATGACCAAGCCCCCTCATGCCCCCTACTCATCCTCCTATGCCAGCCTTTAAAACCGATGAGCAGTGCGTCCTTGCAGTCCTGAACACACACTGGATTTTACTGACTGGTCTGTCAATGTCCCTTGTGGGCACTAGAGTGCCGGGGAGTTGCCTGGCTCCCATTTCAGCTGCCATCTTGGTGAGGTGGTTTTTACTCAGTTTATGCTTTTAAATCTTTTCTCCCTTTTATTTGAATTTTGTTTTACTTTTACTGTGGGTATGTCTCACAAGGGAGCTTGTGAGCGTAGCCGGGGTAGCTTCACCCCTGTTCTGTTTGATTTTGCCTGCACTTGACTCTGTTTAATTCAGCTGTTGTGCATTGCAGTGCCTTTGGCCACACCCCCTCACGGCCCCCACCCCTCCTCCTATGCCGGCCTTTAAAACCGGACGAACAGCGCTTCTGCACAGCGGATGCGCGCAGTGGGCGCTCCGCTGGCATGCCAAAGGCAAGCCAGTCAGCGTTCTTCCACGCTCGGACTGCGCTCAGCACCAGCCACGCTGCCAATTTTGAGCCAGACATTTCTCCTCTCAAGTCCAAACTCCAGTTGACCCCTACTTAGCTCAGGGTACAACGCACTGCTCTCACTGTGGTCTCACCTTTCAGATCTTTCCATTGCCTGCTAAAGCACCTTTGAGCACTTCCATTTCTCCTAAAGGGGATTTGAGACTCTCAATATTGTGTGTGCTTAATAACGTGAGTTCACTAGTTAAGAATGCTGCTGCTTTTCGCGAGTTCTTAGAAACCCTGTTATGTTCCATAAAGGTAGCCCGATATTGGCTCAGGTACTACAGGCACCTTTAACCTACATTGCCCTCATATTGCACTACATAACGGTTCTTAGGACTGATCATTTACCTAGTTGAGGTAATGGTAGAGGACCTGGGGTTTTCTCCCAAAGGTCTGAGCCTCATTCATTATGCATGAGGATTCTTGGAATCACAGATGGACAGCAGGCCGAATATTTCCTGCTTAAAAACTATGTACATGGGTCATTCCTTCTGTCATTCTAGTTCGACATGGCACAGCGAGGTATATCCCCAGGGGGTATCACGTTTGGGTAAATATACACCGTCTCTTGTCAAGATAGAGAAAGGAGAAAAGGACTTCCATGCCGACACACTGAAGTAAGACGCTGAGGCTCCTGCACGCAGACACTCCAGCTCGCAGTGGTCTTACATCCTTTGAGGGGTGACCACCTCGATACCAGAATGGGGTCCCACAGTCTTTCACTATAGGTAATGGGGTGGACTTTATCCTAGAGGGATTCTTGGCTTTACACCCACATCCATGGTAGGTACATTTAGGTACATCTAGTTAGGGTTGCATCGTAGGAGTACGCTTTCATTACTGTCATGTATTTTTATACTTGCCTGTATTTATCGTTTTAGCACTATGGTAGAAATCTACCATCCTTTTACTCTGTTAGTATTTATAATCATTAATATCTGTTACTGTCTAATGGTTGTTTCAGCACATGTATTTTACACTAAAATGACGCTGCTCACTAAATACTTATTGAGAAATGTCCCCGTCGTTTATTCCCTGTGTCTCTTTCCGAGACAAAGTGAGCACAAATGACTGAGCAACTAGTAGCACCGTTTCCACAATTCTGAGGGATCAGGGTTGTCAAGTGAGCTGTCCATCACAGTGGGGGAAAGGGCGGGAAGAGGTTGCATAGCCTAGCGTGTGTGGGGCCGGGCTTCTGTGCGAGTTCACATGTCTCTTGTTTATAAAGGTCAGAGACCGATAAGAGCAGCAGATAAGGAGAAAGCAGTAAGTGCTACCTTGTTGGGTAAATGTTCGTGCTTTTCCTACACTACTGCAGCGTAAAGGCCCGGAAGAGTTGTCTTCAATGACCCCGTGTGTCTGTAACTTTGCCACCACGCCCTTAGGCGCCGAGGTCCCTCGGGTGAGCTGTCCATCACAGTGGGGGAAAGGGAGCGAAGAGGTTGCATAGCCTAGTGTGTGTGGGGCCGGGCTTCTGTGCGAGTTCACATGTCTCTTGTTTATAAAGGCCATAGACCAATAAGAGCAGCAGAGAAGGAGAAAGCAGTAAGTGCTACGTCGTTGGGTAAATGTTCGTGCTTTTCCTACACTACAGCAGCATAAAGGCGCAGAAGAGTTGTCTTCAGTGACCCCATGTGTCTGTAAATTTGCCACCGCGCCCATAGGCGCCGAGGTCCCTCGAGTGAGCTGTCCATCACAGTGGGGGAAAGGGCGGGAAGAGGTTGCATAGCCTAGCGTGTGTGGGGCCGGGCTTCTGTGCGAGTTCACATGTCTCTTGTTTATAAAGGTCAGAGACCGATAAGAGCAGCAGATAAGGAGAAAGCAGTAAGTGCTACCTTGTTGGGTAAATGTTCGTGCTTTTCCTACACTACTGCAGCGTAAAGGCCCGGAAGAGTGTCTTCAATGACCACGTGTGTCTGTAACTTTGCCACCACGCCCTTAGGCGCCGAGGTCCCTCGAGTGAGCTGTCCATCACAGTGGGGGAAAGGGCGGGAAGAGGTTGCATAGCCTAGTGTGTGTGGGGCCGGGCTTCTGTGCGAGTTCACATGTCTCTTGTTTATAAAGGTCAGAGACCGATAGGAGCAGCAGATAAGGAGAAAGCAGTAAGTGCTACCTCGTTGGGTAAATATTTGTGCTTTTCCTACACTACAGCAGCGTAAAGGCCCGGAAGAGTTGTCTTCAGTGACCCCTTGTGTCTGTAACTTTGCCATCGCGCCCATAGGCGCCTAGGTCCCTCGAGTGAGCTGTCCATCACAGTGGGGGAAAGGGTGGGAAGAGGTTGCATAGCCTAGTGTGTGTGGGGCCGGGCTTCTGTGCGAGTTCACATGTCTCTTGTTTAATATTTATTATTATTATTATTAGGGAGATTTATAAAGCGCCTGGTTTACGCCCACAGGCGTGTCCCCGCGCTATGATAAGTGGGGTGAGCAGTCCAAGCAGCCATCACAACCAACTACCGTCTAAATAAGTGAGTCTTAAGTTTCCTTCTGAACACGGATTCTGAGGACTCCAAACGTAACTCTGACGGTAGGTCATTCCACTGCTTCACTGCCAGATATCTGAAAGACCTTCCCCCCATACGCGCCTTCTTGATTTTTAGATTTTTCAGGAGACCTGTGCAGGAGGAGCGCAGAGTCCTTGTGGGTTCATACCTGGTGACCAGACTCTGTAACGGGGCAGGGGCTTTGCCACCCACAATGCGGTGACACGTGGCAAGAGCTTTGAATTCCACCCTGCTCCTAACAGGAAGCCAGTGCAAGGTCTGGAGTGCTGCCTTTGAGGATGATCTTCTAGGAAGCCTCAGAATAAGGCGAGCAGCAGCATTTTGCAGCACCTGGAGGCGATTGAGAACCTTTCCCGTGGCCCCCAGATACAGCAAATTGCCGTAGTCCAGGCGTGAGGTGACTAAGGCATGCACCCGCGTCCTACGAGCAGAAATGGGCAGACGATCCAAGACCTTCTTCAGAGTCCTTAAAACTCCGAAGCATGCCCCCAACACTCGGCCAATCTGGGGGCCAAGGGCAAGGTCAACGTCCAACCACACCCCAAGATTCCTTACTTCCTGGCAGGGAACAGGTGTCTCTCCTAGGCTGGGTGGACACCAAGCCGACGACCATACAAATGGGCATCCCCCCACCAGGAGCACCTCGGTCTTACTGCCATTAAGTTTCAGGCAGTTGGCGGACATCCAGGTTGCCAGTTCTTGTTTATAAAGGTCAGAGACCGATAAGAGCAGCAGATAAGGAGAAAGCAGTAAGTGCTACCTCGTTGGGTAAATGTTCATGCTTTTCCTACACTACAGCAGTGTAAATGCCCCGAAGAGTTGTCTTCAGTGACCCCGTGTGTCTGTAACTTTGCCACCGCACCCATTGGTGCCGAGGTCCCTCGAGTGAGCTGTCCATCAGAGTGGGGGAAAGGGAGCAAAGAGGTTGCATAGCCTAGTGTGTGTGGGGCCGGGCTTATGTGCGAGTTCACATGTCTCTTGTTTATAAAGGCCATAGACCAATAAGAGCAGCAGAGAAGGAGAAAGCAGTAAGTGCTACCTCGTTGGGTAAATGTTAGTGCTTTTCCTACACTACAGCAGCGTAAAGGCCCGGAAGAGTTGTCTTCAGTGACTCCATGTGTCTGTAACTTTGCCACCGCGCCCATAGGCGCCGAGGTCCCTCGAGTGAGCTGTCCATCACAGTGGGGGAAAGGGCGGGAAGAGGTTGCATAGCCTAGCGTGTGTGGGGCCGGGCTTCTGTGCGAGTTCACATGTCTCTTGTTTATAAAGGTCAGAGACTGATAGGAGCAGCAGATAAGGAGAAAGCAGTAAGTGCTACCTCGTTGGGTAAATGTTCATGCTTTTCCTACACTACAGCAGCGTAAAGGCCCGGAAGAGTTGTCTTCAGTGACCCCGTGTGTCTGTAACTTTGCCGCCGCGCCCATAGGCGTCGATGTTCCTCGAGTGAGCTGTCCATCACAGTGGGGGAAAGGGCGGGAAGAGGTTGCATAGCCTAGTGTGTGTGGGGCCGGGCTTCTGTGTGAGTTCACATGTCTCTTGTTTATAAAGATCAGAGACCGATAAGAGCAGCAGATAAGGAGAAAGCAGTAAGTGCTACCTCGTTGGGTAAATGTTCAAGCTTTTCCTACACTACAGCACCATAAATGCCCCGAAGAGTTGTCTTCAGTGACCCCGTGTGTCTGTAATTTTGCCACAGCGCCCATAGGTGCCGAGGTCCCTCGAGTGAGCTGTCCATCACATTGGGGAAAGGGCGGGAATAGGTTGCATAGCCTAGTGTGTTTGGGGCCGTCTTCTGTGCGAGTTCACATGTCTCTTGTTTATAAAAGTCAGAGACCGAGAATAGCAGCAGATAAGGAGAAAGCAGTAAGTGCTACCTCGTTGGGTAAATGTTCAGGCTTTTCCTACACTACAGCAGCATATAGGCCCGGAAGAGTTGTCTTCAGTGATCCCATCTGTCTGTAATTTGCCACCGCGCCCATAGGTGCCGAGGTCCCTTGAGTGAGCTGTCCTTCACAGTGGGGGACAGGGCGGGAAGAGGTTGCATAGCCTAGTGTTTGTGGGGCCCGGCTTCTGTGCCAGTTCACATGCCTCTTGTTTATAAAAGTCAGAGACCGAGAAGAGCAGCAGATAAGGAGAAAGCAGTAAGTGCTACCTCGTTGGGTAAATGTTCGTGCTTTTCCTACAATACAGCAGCATAAAGGCCCAGAAGAGTTGTCTTCAGTGACCCCATGTGTCTGTAACTTTGCCACCGCGCCCATAGGCGCCGAGGTCCCTCAAGTGAGCTGTCTATCACAGTGGGGGAAAGGGAGCGAAGAGGTTGCATAGCCTAGTGTGTGTGGGGCCGGGCTTCTCTGCGAGTTCACATGTCTCTCGTTTATAAAGGCCATAGACCAATAAGAGCAGCAGAGAAGGAGAAAGCAGTAAGTGCTACCTCTTTGGGTAAATGTTTGTGCTTTTCCTACACTTCAGATGCGTAAAGGTCTAGAAGAGTTGTCTTCAGTGACCCTGTGCGTCTGTAACTTTGCCACCGCGCCCATAGGCGCCGAGGTCCCTCGAGTGAGCTATCCATCACAGTGGGGGAAAGGGCGGGAAGAGGTTGCATAGCCTAGTGTGTGTGGGGCCGGGCTTCTGTGCGAGTTCACATGTCTCTTGTTTATAAAGGTCAGAGACCGATAGGAGCAGCAGATAAGGAGAAAGAAGTAAGTGCTACCTCGTTGGGTAAATGTTCGTGCTTATTCTACACTACAGCAGCGTAACGGCCCGGAAGAGTTGTCTTCAGTGACTCCATGTGTCTATAACTTTGCCACCGCGCCCATTGGTGCTGAGGTCCCTCGAGTGAGCTGTCCATCACAGTGGGGGAAAGGGAGCGAAGAGGTTGCATAGCCTAGTGTGTGTGGGGCCGGGCTACTGTGCGAGTTCACATGTCTCTTGTTTATAAAGGCCTTAGACCAATAAGAGCAGCAGAGAAGGAGAAAGCATTAAGTGCTACCTCGTTGGGTAAATGTTAGTGCTTTTCCTACACTACAGCAGCGTAAAGGCCGGAAGAGTTGTCTTCAGTGACCCCGTGTGTCTGTAACTTTGCCACCGCGCCCATAGGTGCTGAGGTCCCTCGAGTGAGTTGTCCATCACAGTGGGGTAAAGGGCGGGAAGAGGTTGCATAGCCTAGTGTGTGTGGGGCCGGGCTTCTGTGCGAGTTCACATGTCTCTTGTTTATAAAGGTCAGAGACCAATAAGAGCAGCAGATAAGGAGAAAGCAGTAAGTGCTACCTCGTTGGGTAAATGTTCGTGCTTTTCCTACACTACAGCAGCGTAAAGGCCCGGAAGAGTTGTCTTCAGTGACCCCGTGTGTCTGTAACTGTGCCACCGCGCCCATAGGCGCTGAGGTCCCTCAAGTGAGCTGTCTATCACAGTGGGGGAAAGGGAGCGAAGAGGTTGCATAGCCTAGTGTGTGTGGGGCCGGGCTTCTCTGCGAGTTCACATGTCTCTCGTTTATAAAGGCCATAGACCAATAAGAGCAGCAGAGAAGGAGAAAGCAGTAAGTGCTACCTCTTTGGGTAAATGTTTGTGCTTTTCCTACACTTCAGATGCGTAAAGGTCTAGAAGAGTTGTCTTCAGTGACCCTGTGCGTCTGTAACTTTGCCACCGCGCCCATAGGCGCCGAGGTCCCTCGAGTGAGCTATCCATCACAGTGGGGGAAAGGGCGGGAAGAGGTTGCATAGCCTAGTGTGTGTGGGGCCGGGCTTCTGTGCGAGTTCACATGTCTCTTGTTTATAAAGGTCAGAGACCGATAGGAGCAGCAGATAAGGAGAAAGAAGTAAGTGCTACCTCGTTGGGTAAATGTTCGTGCTTATTCTACACTACAGCAGCGTAACGGCCCGGAAGAGTTGTCTTCAGTGACTCCATGTGTCTATAACTTTGCCACCGCGCCCATTGGTGCTGAGGTCCCTCGAGTGAGCTGTCCATCACAGTGGGGGAAAGGGAGCGAAGAGGTTGCATAGCCTAGTGTGTGTGGGGCCGGGCTACTGTGCGAGTTCACATGTCTCTTGTTTATAAAGGCCTTAGACCAATAAGAGCAGCAGAGAAGGAGAAAGCATTAAGTGCTACCTCGTTGGGTAAATGTTAGTGCTTTTCCTACACTACAGCAGCGTAAAGGCCGGAAGAGTTGTCTTCAGTGACCCCGTGTGTCTGTAACTTTGCCACCGCGCCCATAGGTGCTGAGGTCCCTCGAGTGAGTTGTCCATCACAGTGGGGTAAAGGGCGGGAAGAGGTTGCATAGCCTAGTGTGTGTGGGGCCGGGCTTCTGTGCGAGTTCACATGTCTCTTGTTTATAAAGGTCAGAGACCAATAAGAGCAGCAGATAAGGAGAAAGCAGTAAGTGCTACCTCGTTGGGTAAATGTTCGTGCTTTTCCTACACTACAGCAGCGTAAAGGCCCGGAAGAGTTGTCTTCAGTGACCCCGTGTGTCTGTAACTTTGCCACCGCGCCCATAGGCCCCTAGGTCCCTCGAGTGAGCTGTCCATCACATGGGGGTAAAGGGCGGGAAGAGGTTGCATAGCCTAGTGTGTGTGGGGCCGGGCTTCTGTGCGAGTTCACATGTCTCTTGTTTATTATTTATTATTATTATTATTAGGGAGATTTATAAAGCGCCTGGTTTACGCCCACAGGCGTGTCCCCGCGCTATGATAAGTGGGGTGAGCAGTCCAAGCAGCCATCACATCCGACTACCATCTAAATAAGTGAGTCTTAAGTTTCCTTCTGAACACGGATTCTGAGGACTCCAAACGTAACTCTGACGGTAGGTCATTCCACTTCTTCGCTGCCAGATATCTGAAAGACCTTCCCCCCATACGCGCCTTCTTGATTTTTGAATTTTCAGGAGACCTGTGCAGGAGGAGCGCAGAGTCCTTGTGGGTTCATACCTGGTGACCAGACTCTGTAACGGGGCAGGGGCTTTGCCAGCCAGAATGCGGTGACACGTGGCAAGAGCTTTGAATCCCACCCTGCTCCTAACAGGAAGCCAGTGCAAGGCCTGGAGTGCTGCCTTTGAGGATGATCTTCTAGGAAGCCTCAGAATAAGGCGAGCTGCAGCATTTTGCAGCACCTGGAGGCGATTGAGAACCTTTCCCGTGGCCCCAAGATACAGCAAATTGCCGTAGTACAGGCGTGAGGTGACTAAGGCATGCACCAGCGTCCTACGAGCAGTAATGGGCAGAAGATCCAAGACCTTCTTCAGAGTTCTTAAAACTCCGAAGCATGCCCCCACCACTCGGCCAATCTGGGGGCCAAGGGCAAGGTCAACGTCCAACCACACCCCAAGATTCCTTACTTCCTGGCAGGGAACAGGTGTCTCTCCTAGGCAGGGCGGCCACCAAGCCGACGACCATACAGATGGGCATCCCCCCACCATGAGCACCTCGGTCTTTCTGCCATTAAGTTTCAGGCAGTTGGCGGACATCCAGGTTGCCAGTTCTTGTTTATAAAGGTCAGAGACCGATAAAAGCAGCAGATAAGGAGAAAGCAGTAAGTGCTACCTCGTTGGGTAAATGTTCGTGCTTATTCTACACTACAGCAGCGTAAAGGCCCGGAAGAGTTGTCTTCAGTGACTCCATGTGTCTATAACCTTGCCACCGCGCCCATTGGTGCCGAGGTCCCTCGAGTGAGCTGTCCATCACAGTGGGGGAAAGGGAGCGAAGAGGTTGCATAGCCTAGTGTGTGTGGGTCCTGGCTTCTGCGCGAGTTCACATGTCTCTTGTTTATAAAGGCCATAGACCAATAAGAGCAGCAGAGAATGAGAAAGCATTAAGTGCTACCTCGTTGGGTAAATGTTAGTGCTTTTCCTACACTACAGCAGCGTAAAGGCCGGAAGAGTTGTCTTCAGTGACCCCGTGTGTCTGTAACTTTGCCAGTGCGCCCATAGGTGCCGAGGTCCCTCAAGTGAGTTGTCCATCACAGTGGGGTAAAGGGCAGGAAGAGGTTGCATAGCCTAGTGTGTGTGGGGCCGGGCTTCTGTGCCAGTTCACATGCCTCTTGTTTATAAAGGTCAGAGACCAATAAGAGCAGCAGATAAGGAAAAAACAGTAATTGCTACCTCTTTGGGTAAATGTTCGTACTTTTCCTACACTACAGATACGTAAAGACCCAGAAGAGTTGTCTTCAGTGACCCTGTGCATCTGTAACTTTGCCACCGCGCCCATAGGCGCCGAGGTTCCTCGAGTGAGCTGTCCATCACAGTGGGGGAAAGGGCGGGAAGAGGTTGCATAGCCTAGTGTGTGTGGGGCTGGGCTTCTGTGCGAGTTCACATGTCTCTTGTTTATAAAGGTCAGAGACCGATAGGAGCAGCAGATAAGGAGAAAGCAGTAAGTGCTACCTCGTTGGGTAAATGTTCGTGCTTTTTCTACACTACAGCAGCGTAAAGGCCGGAAGAGTTGTCTTCAGAGACCCCGTGTGTCTGTAACTTTGCCACCGCGCCCATAGGCGCTGAGGTCCCTCAAGTGAGTTGTCCATCACAGTGGGGTAAAGGGCAGGAAGAGGTTGCATAGCCTAGTGTGTGTGGGGCCGGGCTTCTGTGCCAGTTCACATGCCTCTTGATTATAAAGGTCAGAGACCAATAAGAGCAGCAGATATGGAAAAAACAGTAAGTGCTACCTATTTGGGTAAATGTTCGTGCTTTTCCTACACTACAGATGCGTAAACGCCGAGACGAATTGTCTTCAGTGACCCTGTGCGTCTGTAACTTTGCCACCGCGCCCATAGGCGCCGAGGTCCCTCGAGTGAGCTGTCCATCACAGTGGGGGAAAGGGCGGGAAGAGGTTGCATAGCCTAGTGTGTGTGGGGCCGGGCTTCTGTGCGAGTTCACATGTCTCTTGTTTATAAAGGTCAGAGACCGATAGGAGCAGCAGATAAGGAGAAAGCAGTAAGTGCTACCTCGTTGGGTAAATGTTTGTGCTTTTCCTACACTACAGCAGCGTAAAGGTCCTTAAGAGTTGTCTTCAGTGACCCCGTGTGTCTGTAACTTTGCCACCGCGCCCATAGGCGCCGAGGTCCCTCGAGTGAGCTGTCCATCACTGTGGGGGAAAGGGCAGGAAGAGGTTGCATAGCCTAATGTGTGTGGGGCCAGTCTTCTGTGTGAGTTCACATGTCTCTTGTTTATAAAGGTCAGAGACCGATAAGAGCAGCAGATAAGGAGAAAGCAGTAAGTGCTTCCTCGTTGGGTAAATGTTCGTGCTTATTCTACACTACAGCAGCGTAAAGGCCGGAAGAGTTGTCTTCAGTGACCCCGTGTGTCTGTAACTTTGCCACCGCGCCCATAGGTGCTGAGGTCCCTCGAGTGAGTTGTCCATCACAGTGGGGTAAAGGGCGGGAAGAGGTTGCATAGCCTAGTGTGTGTGGGGCCGGGCTTCTGTGCGAGTTCACATGTCTCTTGTTTATAAAGGTCAGAGACCAATAAGAGCAGCAGATAAGGAGAAAGCAGTAAGTGCTACCTCGTTGGGTAAATGTTCGTGCTTTTCCTACACTACAGCAGCGTAAAGGCCCGGAAGAGTTGTCTTCAGTGACCCCGTGTGTCTGTAACTTTGCCACCGCGCCCATAGGCCCCTAGGTCCCTCGAGTGAGCTGTCCATCACAGTGGGGTAAAGGGCGGGAAGAGGTTGCATAGCCTAGTGTGTGTGGGGCCGGGCTTCTGTGCGAGTTCACATGTCTCTTGTTTATTATTTATTATTATTATTATTAGGGAGATTTATAAAGCGCCTGGTTTACGCCCACAGGCGTGTCCCCGCGCTATGATAAGTGGGGTGAGCAGTCCAAGCAGCCATCACATCCGACTACCATCTAAATAAGTGAGTCTTAAGTTTCCTTCTGAACACGGATTCTGAGGACTCCAAACGTAACTCTGACGGTAGGTCATTCCACTTCTTCGCTGCCAGATATCTGAAAGACCTTCCCCCCATACGCGCCTTCTTGATTTTTGAATTTTCAGGAGACCTGTGCAGGAGGAGCGCAGAGTCCTTGTGGGTTCATACCTGGTGACCAGACTCTGTAACGGGGCAGGGGCTTTGCCAGCCAGAACGCGGTGACACGTGGCAAGAGCTTTGAATCCCACCCTGCTCCTAACAGGAAGCCAGTGCAAGGCCTGGAGTGCTGCCTTTGAGGATGATCTTCTAGGAAGCCTCAGAATAAGGCGAGCTGCAGCATTTTGCAGCACCTGGAGGCGATTGAGAACCTTTCCCGTGGCCCCAAGATACAGCAAATTGCCGTAGTACAGGCGTGAGGTGACTAAGGCATGCACCAGCGTCCTACGAGCAGTAATGGGCAGAAGATCCAAGACCTTCTTCAGAGTTCTTAAAACTCCGAAGCATGCCCCCACCACTCGGCCAATCTGGGGGCCAAGGGCAAGGTCAACGTCCAACCACACCCCAAGATTCCTTACTTCCTGGCAGGGAACAGGTGTCTCTCCTAGGCAGGGCGGCCACCAAGCCGACGACCATACAGATGGGCATCCCCCCACCATGAGCACCTCGGTCTTTCTGCCATTAAGTTTCAGGCAGTTGGCGGACATCCAGGTTGCCAGTTCTTGTTTATAAAGGTCAGAGACCGATAAAAGCAGCAGATAAGGAGAAAGCAGTAAGTGCTACCTCGTTGGGTAAATGTTCGTGCTTATTCTACACTACAGCAGCGTAAAGGCCCGGAAGAGTTGTCTTCAGTGACTCCATGTGTCTATAACCTTGCCACCGCGCCCATTGGTGCCGAGGTCCCTCGAGTGAGCTGTCCATCACAGTGGGGGAAAGGGAGCGAAGAGGTTGCATAGCCTAGTGTGTGTGGGTTCTGGCTTCTGCGCGAGTTCACATGTCTCTTGTTTATAAAGGCCATAGACCAATAAGAGCAGCAGAGAATGAGAAAGCATTAAGTGCTACCTCGTTGGGTAAATGTTAGTGCTTTTCCTACACTACAGCAGCGTAAAGGCCGGAAGAGTTGTCTTCAGTGACCCCGTGTGTCTGTAACTTTGCCACTGCGCCCATAGGTGCCGAGGTCCCTCAAGTGAGTTGTCCATCACAGTGGGGTAAAGGGCAGGAAGAGGTTGCATAGCCTAGTGTGTGTGGGGCCGGGCTTCTGTGCCAGTTCACATGCCTCTTGTTTATAAAGGTCAGAGACCAATAAGAGCAGCAGATAAGGAAAAAACAGTAATTGCTACCTCTTTGGGTAAATGTTCGTACTTTTCCTACACTACAGATACGTAAAGACCCAGAAGAGTTGTCTTCAGTGACCCTGTGCATCTGTAACTTTGCCACCGCGCCCATAGGCGCCGAGGTTCCTCGAGTGAGCTGTCCATCACAGTGGGGGAAAGGGCGGGAAGAGGTTGCATAGCCTAGTGTGTGTGGGGCTGGGCTTCTGTGCGAGTTCACATGTCTCTTGTTTATAAAGGTCAGAGACCGATAGGAGCAGCAGATAAGGAGAAAGCAGTAAGTGCTACCTCGTTGGGTAAATGTTCGTGCTTTTCCTACACTACAGCAGCGTAAAGGCCGGAAGAGTTGTCTTCAGAGACCCCGTGTGTCTGTAACTTTGCCACCGCGCCCATAGGCGCTGAGGTCCCTCAAGTGAGTTGTCCATCACAGTGGGGTAAAGGGCAGGAAGAGGTTGCATAGCCTAGTGTGTGTGGGGCCGGGCTTCTGTGCCAGTTCACATGCCTCTTGATTATAAAGGTCAGAGACCAATAAGAGCAGCAGATATGGAAAAAACAGTAAGTGCTACCTATTTGGGTAAATGTTCGTGCTTTTCCTACACTACAGATGCGTAAACGCCGAGACGAATTGTCTTCAGTGACCCTGTGCGTCTGTAACTTTGCCACCGCGCCCATAGGCGCCGAGGTCCCTCGAGTGAGCTGTCCATCACAGTGGGGGAAAGGGCGGGAAGAGGTTGCATAGCCTAGTGTGTGTGGGGCCGGGCTTCTGTGCGAGTTCACATGTCTCTTGTTTATAAAGGTCAGAGACCGATAGGAGCAGCAGATAAGGAGAAAGCAGTAAGTGCTACCTCGTTGGGTAAATGTTTGTGCTTTTCCTACACTACAGCAGCGTAAAGGTCCTTAAGAGTTGTCTTCAGTGACCCCGTGTGTCTGTAACTTTGCCACCGCGCCCATAGGCGCCGAGGTCCCTCGAGTGAGCTGTCCATCACTGTGGGGGAAAGGGCAGGAAGAGGTTGCATAGCCTAATGTGTGTGGGGCCAGTCTTCTGTGTGAGTTCACATGTCTCTTGTTTATAAAGGTCAGAGACCGATAAGAGCAGCAGATAAGGAGAAAGCAGTAAGTGCTTCCTCGTTGGGTAAATGTTCGTGCTTATTCTACACTACAGCAGCGTAAAGGCCTGGAAGAGTTGTCTTCAGTGACTCCATGTGTCTGTAACTTTGCCACCGCGCCCATAGGCGCTGAGGTCCCTCGAGTGAGCTGTCCATCACAGTGGGGGAAAGGGCGGGAAGAGGTTGCATAGCCTAGTGTGTGTGGGGCCGGGCTTCTGTGTGAGTTCACATGTCTCTTATTTATAACGGTAAAAGATTGATAAGAGCAGCAGATAAGGAGAAAGCAGTAAGTGCTACCTTGTTGGGTAAATGTTCATGCTTTTCCTGCACTACAGCACCATAAATGCCCCGAAGGGTTGTCTTCAGTGACCCTGTGTGTCTGTAACTTTGCCACCGCGCCCATAGGCGCCGATGTTCCTCGAGTGAGCTGTCCATCACTGTGGGGGAAAGGGAGCGAAGAGGTTGCATAGCCTAGTGCGCGTGGGAAGGGGCCAAACGGACGGGGCTTCTGTGCGAGTTCACATGCCTCTCGTTTATAAAGGGTCAGAGACCGTTCAGCGCAGCAGATGAGGAGAAAGCAGCCTCCTGGTCACTCGAAGTACAGAGGGATTGCGCTTGAGAAACTCGTGGATGCCTAGAGATCCCCATCACGGATTACAGCTAATTGTGGATGGTAGATCTGGGGAGAAAGCACACCTGCCTAGCATCGACCGTGCTCACTAGGTTCTTGGCCTGATTATAATGCGTTACTGAATTTGAGCTTCAACTCGGGCACCTGCTTTATTTATATCTGTAAATGCTTCCTGCTAAGGTTTAATTTTTGTGACAGGAGCCTCGTTGCCTAATTGTAACTATTCTCTGACCCTGCTTCGAGGGTCAGAGAATAGTTGCAAGTAGGCTACGAGGCTCCGCACAGGAAGCACTTACAGGGTTACAGCAGGTGCCCAAGTTGAAGTTAATTTCTTTGTAACCATTTTGTAGATGGTTACAAAGAAATTAGTTTCAGTTTGGGCACCTGCTGTAACCCTGTAAGCGCTTCCCGAGCAAAATTCGTCCCGCTTGAGGATTCGCGGATTTTGCCGCGATTTCGCACGAATCGGGGACCGCGAAATCGTGAAAAATCCACCCATACTTTTTGCCTCTCCTGCACCTGTTATGTGTAGTTCGGGTAGATAGCCTACTTGTTGCTGCCAAAGAGGTGAGTAGTCCGCTCTCAAGCTGCTTGAAGTATGCTGTTCCTATTACAGTAGTTAAGTATTTAGGCTATAATCGTTCTCGGCGGAGCCCCTGGCGGCAATGTTGGCACCAGTGCTCTCGGCGAACTTTCCACTACAAAAAAACATCAGAGAGGCCTGGCAACTTGAGCTTGGTCCACACCCACTCCTCCACAAACTTCTCGGTGAACCCCTCCTCTGCTCGCTCTCTCGAAGAACCCTAGAACACGGACATTGCTGCGCCAGAAGTGGCATTTTGCGTCTTCCACTCATCATTCCAAAACCTTCGTGGCAGTGGACAGCTGAGTCATTTGACATTTGAGGGTGACCACTTCCCCCTGCAGAGCCTCATAGTTAGATTCAGCAGTTGTGACTTTGTCTGCAGCTTTCCACATGTCTGCTTGCAGCATAATAATATCAATTAACACTGTCTCTATCTTATGTTCGAGCATGGACTGGGAACTTTTGATTGCTGCCTACAGGTTTGCTCTGGAGGGTTCCATGTCACCTTCTGTTGTGTACCCCCATAATTTATCCCTGATTGCCTTGTTATTCTTTGGGTGAGGTGGCACAGGTGGCATATAGGGTTATGGCATTTGCTTAGGTTGAACATACTGGTTTGTCCTTTCCCATGGTGGGCGGTGGGGCATGGTCGCTCGATCCTCTGGAGTACAGGAGGGTAAGGTCTCCCCTGCCAACAGGGGCTCCAGAGGTGCCAAGCCATTGCCACTACTTCTTCTGGGTGACCAAGCCTGAGATGAATACCGGATACAGCAACCAGCCTGAAAAGGAGAAATGGCTCAATTCTGGTAACCTCAAATTGTGACTCGCACCTATACCTGTGTTGTAGGCATGCTGCTCCATTATGGTTCCCCTCAGCTGCGTTGCTGTTACAGACGGCACAGTGACCAAGCTCCATGTAGGATGTGAAGTGGTGGCAGCAAGTATGAGGGAGCGCTTGCCCTTAGTCACTCAGTTGAGCCATCTGTGGTGCGACTTATGGCAGTCAAGGGCAAGCCCAGAAGGATCAAGCAGGTTAATTCGACGAGAAGTGATTTTGTCCATTTGAGCTTGCAGGATGAGCTATCCCCAGGTTAGCTAGTGTCACTGCCCAGGTGGGCCCCAGGAAAGCACAGGCAGGGCCCGGAACAGGCCATACTCCAGCTGCATGCAGTGGAGGCCTCCAGATACCCGGTTCCATGGGGCCCCAGTCTAATTGTGGTTAACAAATGCTTCAGGGACCCTCCGCAGAATATAAAACAGTAGGGTTACAATGAGTGTGTCTGCGAATGTCCCCAAGGTCTGTGCACTGGGCTGAGGATCAGACAGGGAGTCAGGGTTTTTACAGGAGGGGCCGGGTACCACATTGCCCCCCCCCCCCACCCAAAGGGAGCAGCAGCATCCACACAACACCTGCTGTAGGATGCCAACAGCCAGAGGAAACAAGCTGTCCCTAGCTGTCTTAATTGAGCTGTGGTGCGAGGGGGAGAGGGCAGCCACCTCGAATGGCACTGGTCCATGCCCCCCTTGGTTTCCCACATGGCAATCTGTCTGGACCGGCCAATTCCACCCTCCCCAAAGCACAATGGAGAACTCTAATTTGAGGCCCCCTCCTTTCTGGGTACTTTTGGCTGGTGAGTTAGGTGAACATTGGCGAAGGTCGCACCGCCCCCATTGGTGCTCTTGGCGGGTGCTGGTATGCAGCCCGCTTCTGCTAGGCCCGCTCACCTCACTTCCGCATATATCTTTAACACTAGCACATAGTACAATTTTTAATTCAATTCAAATCAATTCATCTTTATTTCGATCGCACTGATCATAAAAGACATTTGCAAACATTTACAATGTTGTTGTAACAGATAAAAGGATACGAAAACATTTTTAAAAGACAAACAATAATTGTGGCTATGGCACATTAGTTGAACGAAAGCATAAAAGATACTTAGAGTACGAATTCATACATTTATTTTTAAAACATTCAAATGGAAAGCTGCTTATAAGACTATTGTGTACTTTGTCTACATATTAAACGGTTAAGTTTACAATTTGCTTGTTTATATGTGAGAAGCCTCAGTATTAGGAGAAAATAGTGATATGCCAGCCTTTTGAACAAGGGCAAGGAGATGTATATGGATCTAATTGACATAACTATCAAATACATCAATTCCTAACTAACGCTATGTCACATAAACATTGACCATTACTGCGACTGCTCAATTCATAATTACATCTAGGTGTTGGACTATAGGAACTCCCTTAATACAGTTGACCTGATGACGCAGTGGCATGATCACCTTACTAAGTGTCACTACTTAACGTTGTCGCTAACTGCTTTAGGAGTTTAGTCTGAATTCGCCATATCCAATTAAAAAATGTGGCTATAGCTATCACATAGGGCTCATTGGTGTTGGTCTTCAATATTCGGAATGCTGTAGCACATGACCTTGTACCCAAAATACTACATTTGTCCGCGGAGCTTTACAGGTGGAACATGCAAAAAGGATATGTGGAACTGTCTCCTCCTGGTCTGTGCAAAAATGTACTTTGCTATCTGTGATGTTATGCCATTTGTATGTGTGGCATTTAAGCGGGAGCGTGACAACCCAGAATTGGAAGAAGAGACTCCTGTTGCTGGGCTTAGTTATAACATCCTAGTAGTTTTCGTACATGGGACTTGGCTTGTGCTCCATGAAGATACCAGTCAGCGAGGTGTTCTCGATGGTTCGTGTGCTATTTGTTTTGACCAAGGACCAATAAGCCTCCTTAAAATCTTTTTTTGAAGGGAACCAATGGCCAGCTGAATCTTCCCATAAGTGGCCCAAGCCCATATTAGCCTGTATGCACTTCACCTTTTGAAGCCAGATTATCTTGCAGCAGATGTTGGGATCTCTGACATCCATTAACACTTTGGCGTAATAAGGGTAACATGGCGGCCGCTAGCTAGGGCGGTGCGCTCGTCCCCAACGAAGGTTCCTGCCGACATGCCCTAGAAGGAGAATTAAGTGCATCGGTCACCTCAGAGCAAGCGAGTGGTGAGACGGCAAGCAAGGCCGCCAAACTTCACGGAAAACATCGAGATGGCGGCGGCGGTCTAGAGTGGACTCGGCAAGCGGAGGGGGAGTGAGAGCGAGCAGGCGGGGAGCCCGGGGAGTGTTGTGGTCAGCTGAGCCGCTCTGAGAAGCGGCGTGTATTGAATAGGAGAATAGGAGATCTTTAAGCCTCGGAGCCAACGGAGCTCCCGGAATAAAGCTGCAGTCCAGAGTTGCCGGTGCCCTTAAACAACATTGAGACCCTACCTGGCGGGAGGTGTGACGAGCGGAGCAGGCTCGGGTCAGGTTACACATACGGCGCTGTGCTGCACGGAGCCCGGTGATGTGCTGTGCGGGGCCGAGAGTGAAGAAGGGGTAGACGGTGACTGGGATCCCTGTCCTAGGAAAAGACTAAAAGCTTGACGGCGCGTGGGACAGCCTGGGTTTTTTGGAAAATAATAGTGCGGTATCAGTGCTGCATCAATCAAAGGTGAACGGAGTTGCCAATGTGTTGGGAGCAGGTTTTCCTCCCTGCACCCCACCGCTGGGGCGACGCAGCCGTGGAGCTCTGAAGAAGCAGAAGGGCAGCAGTATACGGCATCTCTGCAAAAAGACTGGCAACACTAATTTGGTGCGGTAAGGGGGACCAGCAGGGGGGGAAGGGGTTGAGTGCTTTGAGAAGTGAGGCTCAGTCTATTGACAGTCAGCGCCCTACAGATACACAGGATTGTCACTCTGTACAAAATTTAGACCCTACACCCAGAGTCTTTAGATTTAACGCACAATCTCAAGCCTCGAGCCAGGCTCCGAGTGAGTCTTCATATATAAGTACCGCCAGAACCCTGGAATAGCGGAAAGCTAAGGGGAAAGGAAAAGGCAGCAATAAAGATAAAGAATCAGTTGCCCCTGCAGGTCCCAGTGATACAGGCCAAGAGCAAGTAACTGAAAGAAGCCCAGGGGAGCAGTCCCTCACAGAGTCAGAGCCAGAATTTGAGCGTGAGGTAGCAACCGACACACTACAACCCCCAGTCTCAAGGATATCGAGAAGGGGTAAGGGACATCAGTCACGGTACACTGCTCCGAAGGAGCTACCACATAAGGCTAGTTTGAGTAAAGGGGGTTCTAAAACAAAAGCTAGCAAAATCTCCCGAATCACACCCTCACTGAAGTCTTATTTTAAGGTCCTCCCCCAGGTCCTAAACATAAATCAAGAGTCCCAAAAATCTGCTAGCACACAAATTGTATCCACACCAGTTGAAGATATTGAACCTACAACTACTTCTACATCTTCTACATCTATACTTGGTAATCTGGGAGAAAAAGAAGAGGAAGTAGTAGTGGTAGGAGAGTTAGCTAGAGGCGTAGAGATGGGGGACCCAGTAGAGCGAGTCGCTAATGCAACCTCTCCTCTGGACCAGCAAGCCTTCACCTCAGAAGCAGGAAGTGAGACAAAAGACTTGGATCAATGTAGTGGGGGTTGCGAAGATAATGGCAGCGACGATACCCTCCAAGCTATACTTCTTAGCATGAGGGAAGAGATTAGAAATGGGTTTGAGGAGTCAAAAAGATGTTTCGAGGAGTCCAGACATACTCAATCAGAGATCCGCACAATGTGCGAAAACTTAGAGTCTAAGGTAGATGGTCTCTCACTAAGAACCGGAGGTTTAGAGAACTGTGTTGAAGAGCTCAAGGCAAAACTGGAGTTTGCTGAGGTGAAGATTCAGACATTACGGCGGGAAGGCAATACAGTCAAAGAGAGCGTCGAGTCCCTCGAAAATTTCCCTAGAAGGAATAACTTGAGGCTCCTAAAAATTCCGGAGGGAAAAGAAGGAGGAAACTTAAAGAATTTTGTAGCAACCATACTAAAAGACTCTCTAAATCTGGATGAACCCTTGTCCGAGATAGAAATAGATATTCAGAGGGTACACCGAGATCCTTTCCGCCTTAAACCGGGCAGAGATAAACCAAGGAAGATCCTGGTGAATTTTTTAACATATTCTCTGAAAGAGAAGATTTTGACCACAGCTCTGAAAGCCAAGACTCTGAAAGCCTCTGATTTTTCTTTTGAAGTGAGGTCCGACCTGTCTAAAACCACACTAGATAGGCAGTGGGAATTAGGTCAACGGATTTGTAAGCACGGACCACAACGCTAGTATTCGTGGTACTGCCATCATTTTTAAAAAAGCAGCAAGGGCCCAGATCACGAGCTGGAAAACAGTTGCGAGCAGTAGATCGTTGATAGTCAATGCTCAATTATAGTCGAAGGCCTTTACCATTATCAGCTATTGTGGACCTAATCAGGACGACCCTTCTTATTTAAACATTCTGTAGAACCATCTGATTACCTGTTCTGATCCCATAATATGGGTTGGGGATTTCAATCTTGTCCTAGATCCAAAACTAGACAAATCTCTAACTTCTAGGGCCGTAGCCCACAGTAATATGAGGGATACACTGCTTAGAAGCATGTCGAATCTTGGTCTAATTGACCTATGGAGACAAAGAGCTGGTAAAGCCATGGGAGTCTCTTATCACAATTACAAATACGGACATAAATCACGAATTGATTATGCTTTATTTAGCCTCTCCATTAAAGATCAGGTTAAAAGCATAACATATCTGCCTCTACATCTGTCAGATCACTCTGCTATTTTTTTCTCTGTAAAATTAGAGCAGAAATCCACTCATCCATCTTGGTCTTTTGACCGAACAATTTTATTGGAGGAAGAGGAGAAAGACTATCTGATGCAGGAAACTGTCACCTTTTCAGAGCAAAATCTAGGCTCTGCCTCGTTGGTCATTGTATGGGAGGCTTGGAAGGCTTTCATAAGGGGCTGCATTACTGGTAGGGCCTCATACAGGAGAAAAAAATATGGGGAGGCAATCCAACATATAGAGCAAGAATTGTCCCATCTGGAATCATCAGGCCAGCTCCCCTCAGATAATCAAGAGGAGAAAATAGAATTAAAAGCCAAGCTAGACACATTATTGCAGGAGAGGCTAAATAAAAGATGGCAGGCAAGCAAACTTGCGCACTTCGAATATGGCGAATCTGCTGGAAAATTGCTGGCCTGGAAAATAAAAGCTGACCAGTCCAGAAATTTCATTAAAGAAGTGAGGGTCGCTGGGGAAGCCAATAGTAGGTCAACAGATACGGGCATTGGCGAAGCCTTTAGTGAGTTCTTCCGGAATATCTATACAGAGGAACTTAACGCTAATTTAGATGAAAGTAATGAATGGTTGGATAATATAACTCTCCCGGAATTGGAAAGCTCCCAAACTGAAAATATAGATAAAGATATAACGGAATTGGAAGTTTCTAACATTATCAAACAATTATCACAGGGTAAGGCCGCGGGACTGGATGGTCTCCCAGGAGAATTATATAGGGTACTCAATTCTACTCTCACTCCAGTCCTTACGAACCTTTTTAATGACATACTGATTAGAGGGGAGTCACCACCAAGCTCTTGGGGGGAAGCTAATATAGCCTTAATATTAAAAACAGGCAAGGACCCAGCCGAGTGTGGATCATATCGCCCAATCTTGCTTCTCAATAACGATTACAAAATTTTTACCTCAATTTTGGCTGCGAGATTGGGAAGAGAGATTGGGTCGATTATCCACCCTGACCAAAAGGGGTTTATTGGAGGCCGGCAATTGGCCGACTTAACCTACGATTTGGTGGGAGCCGCGGACATCGCCTCAACTTTCGGCCTACCCCAGGCCATCATGACCCTCGACGCCACAAAAGCGTTCGATAGGGTAAACTGGGCATATTTAAATCTAATAATGAATAAATTTCATCTGGGTCCCAAATTTTGTAGGGCCATAGGCTTACTATATAAGAACCCCAGAGCATCCCTACTAATAAATGGTACGCGAACAACTCCTTTTAAAATTAGCCGAGGAACAAGGCAGGGTTGTCCCCTATCCCCCCTTCTTTTTAATTTATATGTAGAACCGTTTGCACAGTCTATCAGGGAGGATACTAACATTCAACACTTCACTTTTTCGGGCTGGGAAAAGAAGGTCGGCCTATATGCCGATGATATACTCATTTATACAACCGATCCCGTGCTGGCATTCCCTATAATTATAAAGAAAGCGGAGGACTTTGGAAAATTCTCGGGATATGAAATTAATGCAGGGAAAACGGAAATTATGGTCTGGAACATTCACAATCTTCAACTCCCGGTAAAATCCTCAATGAGGTACCTGGGAGTTACAATAACTAAAGATCTAGAACACCTGGCTCAAAACAACTTAGCCCGTATCTCCCGAGAATCCCAAACCTTGATGAAAGCTTGGTCTTTCCTCCCGCTTACCATCTACGAGAGAACTAGCCTGATAAAAATGAGTATTCTCCCTAAATGTACTTTTATTTTTAATTCGATCCCGCTAGCCTTTGATACCAAACAGCTTGCAAAATGTCAGCAAAACATTAATTCATTTATTTGGGGTTATAAATCCAGCAGATTGGCCTGGAAAAAACTGAGAAGGAGAAGAGAAAAAGGGGGGCTCGCATTGCCAGACCCGGAATACTACGCCTGGGTATTTCATTTGTCCCATTCCAGGATGCTACTCAAGATCCCTTGGGAGAATGCAAATGGGCTTATGTATAAGGCAATGTTATTGGATTCGGACCTTCCAGTGAATGGCTTTCTCTTCAAGTTCGGCCACCAGAAGTTCTTTAAAAAAATTAGATTAAAGTCATTACTGGGCACTTTAAAAGAATGGTCTCAAATAAAATCTAAGGCCTGGATAGGATATCTATCTAAATATGCCCCGATTTGGGATTTACCTGGGCTATCATCACAAGAAGCCAACGCAGTTAAAAGAGTCCTATTAGAAGCAGGTATAACACAGTGGGGCGATCTGCTGGTGGAAGGATCAATCATGGACTGGGATATTTTCAAGCTCAAGGCAATATCATCATTCTCTTGGATAGTATACTTACAATTAGGCAGCTGGCTTCGGACTCAAACTAAGAAGAAAGCAATGATGGGAAAGTATAGTCCTTTAGAAAACATCCTAGTTGAGAGACCTACGGGAAGAAAGGAAGTCGCACTCTTCTACTGGCACATCATAGAGGATGGAGAGCGCGACCTCAACCTTCCGGAAAAACTTTGGGGTGCGGAGGGAGTAACCACATATGGAGGACATATGGGAGGAATCTTTTACCCTCCTATACAAAATCATTAAGCCAGCATGGCTGAGGCGCAACCATTTCTTCACACTTCACAGAGCGTATTACTCTCCTAAACGGCTGTCGAAATTTCAACCCGGGAAGTGTTGCTGCAAATGCTTTTTTCCAGCTGCCTCAGATCTTCATATGTTCTGTGAGTGCCCGAACATTGCCACCTTTTGGCAAGAAGTCAGGACAACACTAGAATCTATCCTCGGAGTATCTATCCCGTGCTCATGGTCTTTAATCATCTTCGGACTAAACAAAAACATCAAGGGATTAGAGAGAGATTTTCTGTTCTACGCCATCTTACTGGCAAGAAGAGAAATCTGCAAAAACTGGGTCAACACAAATCCTCCAACACATGCAGAGTGGCTGTCTTCACTATATGCAACATCAAAGCTGGACCTATCTAGAACATGTAGCCCTCGATCTCTGAGATTTTGGGGCCTTTTGATCAATTGGAGAAGGGATAGTTAGTCAACCCGGGGTTTTTTTTGTTTTTTTTTCCGATGATTAGGCCTAAAATCTCTCTGTCCAAAGGGAGGTACCGTACAGTTATTGGACAACTGGCCGAACCGGTCCGAAGGGAGAACGTCCGACCAAGCTCTGCTGGTGACATCGGGACTGACTCTCTGGGTACTTGGAGCTTAGTATGTGGCTTCTTGGTGCTACAGGGGGGTCAGGCCTCGGGTTTTTGCGGCTAGGAGCATAGTTGGATCGGCTTTATGGCTAATGAGGACAAAAAAAACGAAAAAAACCAACAAAAAAAAACACTTTGGCGTAATGTGACAGCTCTGGGGTGGACCATAATCTACGCCAGAATGCAATCGGTCTAAACCTGGCTACCTCGCCCAGACAGTTGCATCCCTGGTTGTAATAAAGGGGCTTTAGTGGAGTGTTTTGCGGGAGGCCTGTGAGGCCTCTCACAAATGTATTCTGGGTATGTGGTTAAAACCATTATGTAGAGGGCTGGCTACCAGACACTACAAAGACGCTTTACGAATACTAATGTCTGATACCCGTCCGCTGATTGTCTGTTGGATGGCTAAATATTTGGGCTGGCCATGGTCAATTAGACTTAAGAGGCTAAAAATCATTGTTTAATTGTGGTCATGTATTATGACCATTTTTATCTAATTTATTGGAAAGCTTTTTTATCCGAATTCTTAGCCAATGTTTTTAAATTATGGTGTTTTACTGTTTTCTCTTGTAATGCTTTTAAGATAATTTTTTATCGAAATAAAGCTAAGTGACTGACTATTCTGTGCTAAGACTAGCAGTATCAAATTGTCGAAGCCCCAGAGGTCAGCACCGTAAAGTGTGGAGACCCTAACTTTAGTGTTGTAGATCTTTAATGCCGGGCCTATCGGCTTGGTTTGTTAGGATTTATGTTCTTTCAGTAATGCTCCTGCCAACTGGCAGTGTTTGAGAGCTATGATTTTGATCTTGGGTTTCCAATTTAATGTTCTACCTACGGTGATCCCTAAATAGTTGAAGACATCGGTTTCTTCAAGTTGCTCCATGTTCAAGCGGACCCTGACCTTTACACTTCTGTGTTTGTGAAGAACCATGAATTTTGTTTTGTTCACGTTCATCACAAGATTGTGGTCCTTGCAAAAGTCTTTAAAACGCATCAGTGCTCTCTGCAGCCCAGCTTGAGTTTTCGAGATGACAAGAGTGTCATCCGCGAACTTAAATATCGGTACAGTAGTAACTGCTAGAGATGGAGCGTCGGTCAGGTGGGAGGAAAAATAATTCACAACCCTATTTAGGAACAATGAGAATAATGTTTGGGCTGTTACACACCCTTGATGGACCCCTTTGGATACTAGGAACCAGTGGGTGGTGTTGCCCTGCGAAAACCCAGCGCACTTTGGCATAGTTGGCCTCCTGAAGCCTGACAACTACAGATAATAGATCTATTGGCATCCCTAAGTCCTTTAAAACCGCCCACAAAAGCAGCATAAATGGTGCTTCCTGCTATCGTTACAACAGGCCAATAGATTAAAATGAAACAAAAAACCTGGTCTATGGTACTTACATGCGCATGTAATCCTGTTTGTAGTGGAATTGGTATATCTTTTTCTGTGATCCAGTTCTGTATTTTACTCAGCACTACCTTTGCCATGATCTTTTGAATTGAGGTAATTAGACTAATTGGCCAGTAGTTGCTGGGACGGATCGACCACCCTTTTTGTAGATGGGTAGGATTTCTGCGCCACAGCAGGATTCTTATATAGAGGCTCCACTAGCTATTGCTTTTTCTAACTGCTGTATGTACTTTAGCCAAATGTGCTTGTCGTGTAGGAACACATCTGCCAGTATACAGTCTGGACCAAAGGACAAGACAGTGTCAGGTTTGGGGATTTGGAACAGATCTTCTGTATCCCCCTCATCTTCGGCTGTAAATTGCGCCTCAAAGTATGAGACCCACTGATCCAGTGCTACATGGTTTTGTGGAGTTGGCCCTTGTCCGCCGCTACCCCATTTGACTATTTGCCAGAACTTTTGAAGGTTCTTCCCTTCATTTGCCTGATAAAGGTCTGGCCATCTTTGCTCGTCCCATTCTTTTCTGGCTTTGAGTTGAATTGCTCTATAACTCATTCGGGCATGTTTGATTTTACACATCTCTTTTGTTTTTATTACTGTGGCCAATAGCTTATAGGCTTCTCTACATGCCTTGTTGTACCAGTTGACATGCTTAGTTATTGACCTGCTATGTTGTCTGTGGGGTTTTACAAAATGGGTCTTTATTTGACTGAATAGGTCTTCATGAGCTTGGGTGATGATCTCGTTTATTTTGTCCTGTGGAGTGGCAGTTTGAAGCTCAGTTAGAGTGTTAACAACTGCTGCCCTTATTAGTGCGAGCGAGTGGTTGTTTTCCATCTCAAATCATTGCAAATCAAGGCTTCTGATGTCGTGCACTGGGTTACCTGCGGCTGGGTCATTACAAAGCCTGGAGCCACCATCATAAGGATGAGGGGGTTGTGATCACTTTCGATTCACTCACATACCTCTATATCAATAAGTAGTGACCAATGTTATAAATTGATGAGGAAGTAGTCAACGCGACTCCTTCTCTAGCCCTTACAATATGTGTGGAGCCTAATCTTTATGAGGGAGTTCTCCCATTCACTGCCCTATTACCCCGCTCCATACATAGTGCTTTTCGTTGAAGGGCTGCCTCAGTCTACTTACTGATAGGGGCAGTTCTAATGAAGGAATGTTCCATTGTGCGTCTTCCTCTGCACTAAGGTTGCTATCCTCTTGGTCGAAGGGCTCAAAAGTGGTGTTAAAATCACCTGCTATTACAAGGTTGCATAATCCTTCATGATTGTCCAGAAAGCTGTCTAGTAGGGAGACTGTGGTGGACTGTCTGTCACCTGTGAGACCTCTCGCATACACATTGAGTACCATTAAGTGTGGTTGACAATTAGATCGTAGGTGAATGGCCACTATATCAGGATTATCAATGTGTACTTCCTCAATCCTATAACAGGAACGCTGTCTTACCCAGATGGTAAGCCCTCCTTATGGTGTACCTTCATGCCCACCAATTGGAGGTTTAGAAAATTTAAGATAGCCTGGGTGATGAATTGGATCAATAGACCATGTTTCCTGAAGCACTCAAATATCCTGGAATACAATGAATGCTGACCGTTCCATAGATGATGTTGAATTGTAAGCTAGCAATATTCCAGGAAACATACGCCAGCTGGGCGGGTTACTTTGGGTTTGGAGGGCGGGGTAAGTTGACCAGGATACCTTCCTTAGGTCCGGTAATCATAGTGTCCACTGCCAGATTAGGGCTACTACTAGGGGAGGAAGATAACAAACAGCCTAAAACTTCACCCCCCAACTGTGCAACTTCTTTTGGTTGTGGTAGAAGGGGGGCGTTCCAACACCTTAAATCTATTTTGTGAAGGGTAGATCCCTCGCTGCAGTTTGAGGCTGATTGTAAGTTCCTCTGTTTATTTTGTGGATCACGGGGGGTTATATTTCATCCCAATTTTTGTTGGGTTCAATTGTGAGGTCCTGATATCGAAGGCCACTAGATTATTAACCAAATCAGTATTGACCAATATTAGGCAATTTAAATTAGGGCCATCTGCAGAGCATCTTTTGACTGAGAGTATGTCTTCCCTTATAATTGATCTGCATTTCCTCACATGTCCTAGCCATTGTGTGCATTTATTTTTTAAGGAGTGTTAATCTTCTTTGATTAAGCTAGGAGTTGGTTTAGGGATGTTGGTTAAAAAGATTTGTATTTTTAGGGTGTGGGTCATTGGCTTCCTGTTAATAGGGTGTTCCTCCAGTGGCGTTAATCCTGTAAGAAGATTAGTTCTGGGAACCATAGGAGGATCAACACGGGCTTCCAAGAGCTGGGGGGCATATTATCAAGCCTGTGCGCTAAAAGTATCGCCGCTTTATCGGCCGAAAACGGCCGATAAAGCGGCGATAATGGGCTTGATAATATGCTCTGTGGAATTCCAATCGAAGCCCATGTTAGATGTCTTCACATCTAACATGGGCTTCGATTGGAATTCCATAGAGCATATTATCAAGCCCATTATCGCCGCTTTATCGGCCGATAAAGCGGCGATAATTTTAGCGCACAGGCTTGATAATATGCCCCTGGGATCCTAAACCCTGTGGCCTATCTTGAATGTAATGAGGTGGTGGAGGATTGACGGCTAGACATTTGTGAGGCAAGTAACGAGTTTTACTAGGTAAGGGACGGTCCGCAGAGTTAGTACTGGGGAGCCCTACTATTCAAATCTGTACTTCCAATATACTGTTCTCTGTTCTTGGGCTGCTGGAGCAGAGTCGGTCTATCCTTTGCACGGGATGTGTCTTGTATCAGTGTTTTTAAGTAGTTGGTTACCCTGCCAATCATCCCCTTAAGTGTGCTGACTTCCTCCATTAATTTACTAGTCTGTGCCTTTAGGTCCACAATCTGACTAATGAACTGATCAAGACACAAGTCTGTACACCAATGATGGGTGGCTGAAACGTGGACAGTGTCGTCTATCCCGACTGTGAGCTCTTGGGCCAGGGCATCATCGTTCAAATCCAATAGGGGTGCAACTCTATTAGTGCACACTAGAGCTTTTACATGCCACAGAGGTTGGCTTGTGTGGCATGTAATAGAACTTGGGGGTGGCGAGTACATTATCACTGTATGAGATAAATCATCATGGTTGCTTGATGTGGGCCCCTTAGCTGGAAGTCTTCTAAACATTTCTGGGATGGATGGTGCTCCACTTAGAGTGGTGAAACTGGGGAAAGGTTGACTATCGGTAGAACGTGGATCGGGGCTCAGGGGCACTGCTAGTATGTCTTCACATTTGCTAATCAGGTTGTCATTGTGGACCATAACGCAAATACTGCCTTTATGGTTTGGTATTTTGGTCGACCTTTTAGCCTTCTTGCCCTTCCATGCTGGTCCTCCCCCCATGACTTCTGTGAATTTCCTTATTACCATGCCTTGCTGGCACAGTCAAATAACTGATGCTTTATACTCGGCCAGATCGGTTGTTACGTGAGCTATGTCTTAGTTAGAAGGAAGAGGGTACCTGAACAGTGGCGCTATGTATGATGCCAAGAAAATAGTCTCTCCCTTCTAAAATGGTGATAGACAGGAACCACTACTATTCGCAGTAGTCCTGAAAGGAGTGGGGGGCAACTCTGTAGTCATCCAAAAAGGGCGTAACTATATCCAATTATGGGGCTGTCGACGGTTAAGCCCTGGACAAGTAATGTCCGGAACGGACATTCATGCAACAACACCCCACATGTATAGTATAAACAATAACATTAGGATTACATACACACATCTTCATATTCCCATTTATATACTTCTTAAATACTATTAATTAATTTACTTTATTTTATACTTCTCAAAGCACTTGCGAGACTTTCACAACCAAAAATAGGTCTTCCCTGTTTTCCAATTAGACTTTTTTAATTTGCCGTTGTGGCATATTTCTCTGTCTTTGCTATGTAGGAAGAGAACATTCATTATAGTTCTTCACCAACTGTGACAAACAGGACTTGACATTACAAAAATGAATTAGGCCATTCTTGAGCTACCCAAGGACCGCCACAATATTCGCTATGCTCTGTCCTGCTGATCCTTCAACAACATAAATCCCTCAAAATTGCTGAGAATTGACTTGAGATGGCCCCTGTATCTCCCAGGAGGAATTGTAGATCATCCGGGGGTGGGGGGGAGGAGGTTTTCCTTCAGAATAATCTTCAGATTTATGGGGACATAAAATCCAGGTGAGTAATGCATGCAGATGGGGTTGTGACAGGTCATGTGTTGCAGTGCAATAGTTGTTCATACCCAACGATCCAAGGAGAGCTGCAAATGCTGGCTGAGTTGAAGGTGACGGATGTGCTAGGGTATCCTCCAGTCCACCAAACGGTAACATAGACTCTCCCCTTTGTACTGGGTGGTGCGGCTAGAAGCATGGCCAATCATCCATTCTCAACCGGAGGGTCATGAGCAGCAGCAAATGAGGTAAGTCTAACAATATAAAAAGCAAAATGTTTTTTGTACTTTGAAAGTTGGATAGTATCCAATATTTAATTTGTTTCTATTTTATACTGTCATTGAAAATGTGTATATGAATGATGGTTATTTATATCTATATATTTGCCTGTAAAATATTTAAGTCTGTTCTTTTTAATTAAAACATTATAATATTTTTGTAAAAAGAATGCTTTAAAAAAAAGTTTGATTAAAAAATGTACCTCAACATTGAGTGACTTTCTAATGTTAAATACTCATAATATGTTTCATATGCACATCTTAAACAGTATGATACACATATTTGTAATTTTTTTCAAATCTACCCCATAAAATGGTCTTGTAATCAAATGCACATAAATATGATATTTCAAGTATCAGCAATGCACACAGCAGTACCAGTTAATAACTAACCATTAACCTTCACATCATGCTTATGTTCCTTTATGAATACACAAATGAATGGTAGGGTCACAGTATATCGATATGTGTAGTTCTCTATCAAACTATTTGTAAGAGAGAAATAATATGTGTTTAATTTGTACCATTGGTAAACATGAGGCTTTGTAGGCCAGCGTGCTCTCTGCCAGGGAGTCGAGGTAATATCCTCTGCTGCCCAGGTTGACTACTGCCTGTCATGTTTAGAGATCTAGGCCTGCGTCATATAAATATCTATGGGGCACATTAGCAAAGGCCATATCGCCGCTTTAGCTGCACTTTTTGCCGCTAAAGCAGTGATATTTTTATCGCCCTATCAGCTAGCTGTCACTAACAGCAGTTAGCGACAGCTTTTAGGCGATAGCGACTGGTTTGGGGCCCGCTTTGCTTGTCAGCGATATTTATCGCTGATGACATGCAAAGTGGGCATACCCAAATTGTTAGCGACTGAAAGCAGTCGCTAACACAGCTATCGCCTAGTAGCAAGGCATGCAAAGCGATAAAAAAAATTACGCTAAGCGCGATTATCGCTATAATCTAACGCCTGCTAAAAACATCACTTACCTGTTTATCCAATGGGAGGTGGATTTTCAGGTTAAGACCCCATTGGCGTTAATGCGTGAATATCGCTGGATTTCCAGTGATATTCACGCATTTTGCCGCTATCGCTGGATATTTCAGCACAATGGAGAAAAATATTGCTAATAGCATGTTTTCTCCGCTAACATATCCAGCGATAGGCAGCGATAAACAAAAATGCACTAAGCTCATTTTGAGAAAAATATCGCTATTCCTTGCTAATATGCCCCTATGCCTTTAGACGAGCCACCACCACTGCAGCTCCTCGAAGCCATTGAAAGCTATCTGATCAGCGGCCATGTTTCAAGCATGTGGTCAGCAATTTCTTTTGTTTTACAAAAACAAACTCATAAAATGGGAGACTGTTTCTGTAAACAAAAAAATTATAATCTGACACCCTAGGAACTTTCTACCAGGGTGAGGGGTATTTTTTTCTTTCATTCTTTTTAGAACCAACCAGCTGATTCTGGCAGCCAGAAGAGAAAAAAAATTCATCAGACCAACTGCTGTAAATAGGGCAGATGGACTGATGCACTCACGGTTCCAAGTCAGTCTGGGCATTGGTGTAAGGTTCCCACAAGTCAGCGGGACACCACATGCAGAATCATGATGGTCTACCTGAGTCTAAAAAGATTCGGCAGGCCACCAGTTTGTCAGACCGAGTACTCGGCCACATTTGTTGCAGAGTATGTGGTCTGTTAAAAGTGATATCATTTACTTAAAAGATTGAATGGCAAAAGGTAGTGAATTATGTGGCATTATCATTTTTTATTTCTTTCAATACTGTTAGACCTGTCAGTCTTCAAGTAGTCTTTCACTAGAATTTGCTTTCCACCCCTTAGTTTTGCTGGTCTCGTTTTTCTAACATCTCGATTTGAGAATGAGTCACTCAGCTCCGGTTCAGAGGAGCTTCGGAGTCATGCGTCGGGGACATGTCATGCAGCTGTAGTTCCAATGTGGAGTTGCAAGGAGATGTTCTGACCAAAGGACCACAACTGAGCTGGCAGAGCACCTTCAGTCCCACTTCCAAGGGTCCAGGACTGCAGTGGCGCCACTTTGTTGTAGAACTCAGAGCAGGCAGAGTCCAAATGCAGGGTTCAAGGTGGTTGGAGCCTTTTCTGTCCCTGAGTCTCTGATGAGATGGCAAGCCAACTAGCACTTAGAGTCTCTCTGGTAGTCCTGTGTTCAAGATGCAGGTCCAGTCCTTCTCACTCAGTCTTTTATGCAGCAGAGCAACACAGCAGTCCTTCTGAGTCTTTTACAGGTCCAGAGGACAGCGGAGGCTGGCATGGATCTGAGGTAGGGAGGCAAGGGAGGGAGAGGGGTATGTGGGGGAAAGCGGGTCTAAAAAAGAAATAAATATAAACTTACCATCTCTCTACTTCCTTGTCGCGTCTTTCCTCCGTAGTCCTCCCTCGCTCGGCCTCAATAGGAAGCACACCCAGGCTCCCAGTCAGCCAATCACTTTATTATTTAAGAGGGTCCCAATTGAAAGTTAGCACTTATTACATGTAATAAGGTAATCCAATGTTATCCTATCGCAGAGGCAAGCCTTGCAGTAGTGAAAAAAATGTATGTAAGAGATTTTCACTACCAGAACATTAAAGAGTTAATAGTACATGTTCATGTTCAATTTCTTAAATACAATACACCCTGCTCTATGGACTGTTTAGGGCCTATCCTATTGGGAACTTGTATGCATTAAGAAGGAAGGTTTATGCCTGGAACAAGGTTTAGTTTGTCAGGTTAAAATGGCAGTTTAAAATTGCACACATAGGCTGCAATGACAGGCATGAGACATTTTTAAAAGGCTCCGAAAGTGGGTGACACAATTAGGGCTGCAAGACTACTAGTAGCATTTAATTTATAGAACCACTGTACTAAGGACTTACAAGTAAATTAAATATGACAATTGGGAATAAACCAGTGTTAACATGTATTTAAGGAGTGAGCACACGCACTTAAGAAGTTGTTAGAGGTGGTAAAGTGCAGAGAGTCCTAAGGCCAACAAAATCGAAATCATAAAAAATAGAGGAGTAAGGTAAGACGTTTTGGGGGTAGGCCACCCTTATTCTGACAGGTTTAACAACTCTTTATATACTGAACTTGGCACATTTGAATTGAGTAGACTTAATCCCACTAGATTTTGAAATTAGCTAAATTAAAGTAGAGCCTTCAGATGTTAGAACCATTTATAAATAGATTACAGAGAGATTGTGGAAGCAGGCACATTAAATAATTTCACTATTTCAGTGGTTTAACATTAAATTAGGAACATAGCAATATATCATCAAACAAACATTTTATAGGTGCATGCAATCATCATAGCGCCTCAGAAGACAGTAAATGTAGCTTTAGTTCGTTTCTACAGTAGTGCCTCGTCACCAAGAGGTCTGATCATAGTACTTTTCAAAAGGGAACATTATTTTTGAGTAGTCGCTAGTGACGCACAGCGGTTCTAATCCGAGTGTTTCCATATTTACCAAACTGCGCACACCAGGACAAATCATTTTCTTCCACTTAGTCGTTTTCCTCATCTACAAAGACTGAGAGGCTGCAGAAAGGTCGGGCACTCGAAACTAAATAATGCCTTAAGTAATGAATGTTGAAAATAGTGAAGGGAGTCACCTATTTGGCATCTCCCTTCATAGCACTGAATGTTTGTTTTATCAAAAGCACATATTTGACAAAGTTTTGGCATTGCTAAATTGAACTTGTACAATGGGAGTATGTTTTCTCAACAAACAATAAAAAATATCCCTTGCTGTATGAAGATACACTCTAGGCATGGCTGGCATTCTGTATTTCCTCTCACAGTCTTGCCTTGGCTGATCTGGGCTAAGAAAATAAGTGGCAGACGTGCCACTCTAACATAGGGTTGGATGAACTTTAGCTGACTATCACCTGATCCCTCAATGTAGGACAGGCTGACACATCAGGAAGTTACACTGGCAGAGACAGAACAGGTACGTTCTCTTGACTCAAAATTGAGTGAGAAACCCTCAGATTTGAAGTGGCGAGAGGACCACTAATTTAAAGTGGTCCTCTAGCTCCACCAATCTCTAAATCAGTTCCCTTGGGCTTGATTCACAATGGCCCCTTATATTTATGTTTGAGTTTATGTGTTTTATGTATTCTAAACTGCGAGTTATTAGCAGGTTTATGAATGCGGAAACTCCGCAGTTGGGGTGCACATAAAAAGATGGGACAGGTCTATCTTTTTTAGGCCTGTTCTATTGCGGCCCCTCCCCAGTGATAAACTTGCTATTAAGTCGTAGTTTGTGAATACTAAAACAGATTGTAAACTTACTCAAAGTGTATGTTTACCTTTTTGAATCAGGCCCACTGTTTGTAAAATGGTTTGCTTGAATGACAGCCAACAGGTCACGTGATGTTGATGTTCCTGTCATTTCATATATTCTAAATATTTCCCGTCATCAGGCGAAAGCAGACAGGTGCATTAAACAACAACACGCTGTTAAGTTACAGAAATGAAATAAGTAACGAAGTCATTAACATGGAAATGGTTACGGGTAATTCAAGACATGTCATTATATTTTCTGAAACTATAACTTGCAGATAAAAGGCAGGCTATTATCGAAAAGAGCGAGCAGAAGCGGGAGCATATTTTTCACAGTATAACTCTGAAAGGTTTATAATGCACTCATGTTGTTAATTTCACTTGTAAAAGCAGTGTCTTAAAATGAGGATTGGCTGCTGAAGTGCACTTTGTATTTCTCTCCATCAAAATATGTCGCATTTTGTGACCCAAATGTTGGATTGATGCAGTTTATTATTTCTATTTTTTTAGCAGTGCGCTCTTTAGTATTTGAAGCAGTAGCGGCTGGCATCGGGTGAAAGGTAAGGCAACCCCGGGAGGACAGAAAAACAAAAACAAAATATGTAACTTTCCTGCCGATTGCTGAGTGCCGTTCTTCGGCTTTCTCCTGACTGCTGTGCACAGGCCGTAGCTCCGAGACTCCCCTACAGCCATTCCGAGAAGCGCAGGAATTGACCTCAGAGAGCTGGTTTCCCGCTCCAACGAGGACTGAAAGTCTTTGCCAGCTCTCCACCCGGCAATGTTGTTTTCTCCACCAGGCAATGCAGCTTGGGTTGGAGAGATGTCAGTGCGCATGTCGTTTTGGCCGTCCTAAGACGACCGGCCAAACTAAAATGCACACCTACAGCAGTGCCAACCACTGACTCTTCGTGTCTGTCATCAATTAGGCCCTGCCCCCAAGACTTTGCCCTGGAAGACAAATAAAATGATAATAAACCTGGTTTATCATATTTTTTTTTCAGTTGCAGGCGGTGGGGGGGGAACGTCCCACTGCCATAACGGAGGAGCCGCCACTGATTTTAAGATGCATATCGCTGATCTGAAGTGCTCAGTAACACCAGGAGGCTGAACCTGCTACAGTCCATTAGTCAATTCGAATGTTTAAATCAAGTTATGTAGTGTAGTTCCTACATCCCTGATAGGCTCTGCGCATTGGAATAATATACGCTATTGTTTTGACATAGGACTGAGGTCAGTATGTCTCTATCAAGTACATTACACTTAATTACTTGCGTGTGCCAGCTAACTCAGAGGTCACTAGAAACTTCTAGAATGAATAAGAAGGGATTCGTTTCTGACAACCGCATAAACATGACAACTTTGTTTCCCTTAGAGTCCGAACACTCTCTTCAGAGTCGTGGAAACAATAGATAACCGTTTCACTCAGTCAATCGTGCATGCTTAGTTTCTACAGAGTTGCACAGAATTAGATGGATGAGCGTTTCAATAAAAAGGATTTCTTGAACAGTCTTAATTCTCATGCAAGAAATATGAACTGCTACAATCGTAAGACAGAATGCGAAGTATAATAAGTACAGCGTTAGCTGTAGGATTAAATAATACTGCAATAGCATGGTCTGTAGCTATGACATACATTCATAAAAATACATACAGAAATACCACAGGCTAAAATACTCATCTGGTGCTTCTAAAATAATCCTACCCCAGTGTACCTAACCTATGTCTGGTACAAGGGAAGAAGTAGGTGCTGTTTAGCTATAGTATAGTTTAGCTATATTTGCCAAGAGTCCCTCTAGGTTCTAGTCTGCTCCATACCTTATAATGAGAGAGGTTGGAATCTCTTTCGCTGGTCTTGTTCTCTAACACCCGCAAGAGGAGTCAGAAACACTGGAGATGGATTCTTGGCGAGGAGGATGGCAGCGTCTGGTCAGTGCGTCAGTTGGGGACTGGACTTCCTTCCGAACTTGCTGCGGCGACCCTCGTCGTGCAAGTAGGCAGTCGAACCATGGACCGAACCGTGATTTGCCATGGCAAGGGAAGGCATATTTATACCTTGAAGGGGTTAAGGAATGCCAGTATTGATGTAAAAGTCGGGCATAAGAACGTCATGAATGAACCCCTAAGGAATAGATGTTCATGCATAATAAGAGAGTTCTTGGAGAAATCAATATACAAGCAAGGGGAAGTCCTAAAGGCTTAAGAGTCTGGTTTTCCAAGAACTCATTGTGACGTACATGAAAGGATGTAGGTGGCCATGCCTGTATTTGGTTAGCATGAGCAATGCCTAAATAAGGCTAAATTTTTATGCCTAAATAAGGGCAATGTGAATTGTACCTATATAAGGGCATCAATTTTTCGAGGAAAAAGTTAGTTCCATCTTCCAGACTTTTTCGCGATCTACCCCCCCACAATCTGCGATTCCTCCCCCTACTAGCACTTCACCAACTTTATTATCTTTCAACCCAGTAGATAAAGATCATATTCAACGTCTAGTAGCCAGTACCAAATCTGGCTCCCCCCTTGACCCTTGTCCCCCTTCTATTCTTAACCGCATACCGGAAGCAATTTCCCCTTCATTATCCACCATATGCAATGCTATGTTCACAACGGGAATATATCCTTCAGTCTGGAAAGAAGCGATCATAAAGCCATTGCTGAAAAAACCCACGCTAGACCCTCTTCTTCCAGCAAGCTATAGACCTATCGCTTGTCTCCCATTTCCAGCAAAGATTTTTGAAAAATCCATGAACTTGCAGCTGTCAAAATACATCAATGACAACAACTTGCTAGACGACACACAGTTTGGTTTTAGGCAGGGACACGGGACAGAGACGGCACTACTGAAAGCCGCGGACGAAATCAGAACAACCATGGACAAGGGAGGATCAGCTGTCTTGATACTCCTAGATCTCTCTGCTGCATTTGACACGGTCGATCATATCACCTTGATCGACCGTGTCGCAGCCCTGGGAATAGGAGGAACAGCTAAAGATCTGATTGCTTCGTTCCTCGCCAATCGGCCACAGACTGTCAAAATGGGTAATTTCACCTCCCAGACCTTCTCTCTCCCCTGTGGCGTCCCACAAGGCTCCTCGCTAAGTCCGACGCTTTTTAATATCTATGTATCGGACTTGGCGAGGGTGATAAAATCCTACGGCATCACACTGACTACATACGCCGATGACACGCAACTAGTGCTATCGGTGTATAATAACGGAGCTAGCGTAGCAGCCAACTTCCAGGAGGGTATGAAGGCAATAAGCTCCTGGATGTCATCAAACTACCTCAAGCTTAACTCTGATAAAACGGAGGTGATGACATTCGGGAGCTTGAAACCAGCATGGTCCCCACAATGGTGGCCACCGGAGCTGGGATCCCCCCCCCCAACCGGTGACTAAGGTTCGCAACCTGGGAGTCACCTTCGACAACAAACTGACTTTCCACCACCACGCCAATGCCGTCGTATCATCTGCATTCTATACACTCAAAAAATCAAGAAACTTCTTCCATATCTACCACAGTCAGCCGGCAAAACACTTATCAGTACTCTAGTGTTTTCAAAAACGGACTATTGCAACTCTCTGCTTCTCAATGCGCAAGAAGGAGTCCTCAACAAATTCCAGACCGTTCAAAACGCGGCTGCAAGAATCTTACTTTCTATCCCCAAATTCACATCAGTATCCCACCGTATCAAAGAGCTCCACTGGCTCCCAATCAGGAGCCGAATAAAATTCAAGGCTCTTTATATAGCCTACAAGACCCTTAATTACCCAGGGCCTAAGTTCCTAAAAATAGCTCTTCATCCACTGGAGCATCGCAGAACACTTCGATCCTCTACAACCTGTATGCTGTCTGTCCCCCGGACAAAAAAAGCCACTTGGGGAGACAGGTGCTTCACTATAGCCACTGCTAAATTATGGAACACCCTCCCATTGCATATCAAAACTGCCCCCACCCTCATTAAATTCCGAAAGAGCCTCAAGACATGGCTTTTTTCCTCTGTTTAACTACCCTCAAAGAGTAAGGAGTTCTCTGTCACCAGCGGCGAGACACCTGTATGGGTATTTGCGCGCTTTAAAAATAGCAAAAAATAAATAAATAAATAAATAAATCGGGAAATTCATACAGAATCTAAATCGACACACAACACCCACTCCACTTTCGTATGTACAACGTTACTAAATCCTAAACATGTTAAACATATCTAAAACTTAGCTTCGCATGATTTACTAAAACATGTCAAAAACATATTTAAAAAAAATGCATAAAAAAGTATTATTTTACGCATTAAAGCAATGCTTCATTCTAAGCATATGTAGACGTTTGAATGCTACATGAATTATTCATAAACATATATATCTATATATATATACATGATGAAATGGCTCGCTAATACAGAAGAAAAATGGTCGAAACCATTTAATTTCAGATTACATAATCATGCTCTGTGGACAAGGTTATATATTGTCTCTGGAAGTATTCTTGTTCTCTTTGAATAGTTCTACTATAAACAGATTACTTGTGCCAAAAAATGAAAAATACAAATTTGGGGAAAAAAAAATATTCATAGGAAAAAGTTCCAAAGTTAGTCCCTTGTTTTTAGGTCTCGCTGGTGTTAGCAGCGCATAGCGCTGTTCCAGCGAAAGACCTATTGTTGTGGGTTTCCTGGGAATGGCTGAGAGGGGGTGGTTACGCGCATAACCTCGGCGATTTCACCTCAAGGACGCGCTTCAGCCGGCGGGCTCGCATCACGTGTTCAGACTCTCCTGGGCGCTGCAGCTCTGTTGTTGTGAACGTGCCGAACGTGCCTAATGACCGCGCCTAATGACTTCCGTCTATCAGTCTAGCCGTCAATGTGCCCCGACGCCCTCACTCACCGGGTCTCTCATACTCCTCTAGTCCTGTCCCGCGGTAGTGGCACTGCACGGGATTCGTAGGTGCCTAGCTCCCTTCCCTTCACAGGAGCGCGCGGTAGGCTCCTGTCCGCTTCCTGTCTGTGCTGGTGGCCCCGCCCTCAAGCAGGCAGTCCCGGGCAGTCCAGCCTGGCTTCCTGTGTCTCGCCCATGCAGAGAGACCGGAAACACTCAATCCAAGAAAGGTACGTTGCTTGTTGTGGTCGGCATTTGCTTGCAGCGTTTCTCAGTAGTGTCTACCAACTTTGTTTGATGCGCTCTAAGCTTTCAATTAGCTAGATAAGAATATTTACATTTTAAAGAGCTGCAAATGTTGCTGTGTACAAGGAGGCGCGATAGGCCAAGAATCACACATGCTGATGAAGTGGGGAGCCGGGATCCCAACCTAGGTTTCTTCTTCGAGAGAGACACACTTTCTGCTCTGCCCCAGCTCATCTCAGTCTGAAGTTCCAACGCTCACTCTGACCTGAATGGCAAATTTATTTACTCTTATAGCCTTAGACAAACGTTACCATTTATAGACTGTTTTAGGAGGAAAAAAGATTGCCTCAGCTGTGCGAGATCCTGTCTTCCTTGGATTCACCTGTTGGGCAGACTTCACTGCAGGCTCTCTGAGCTGGATGCACCCTGTTTAGAGGCCTCTTTATGCCGGGTGAGACCACCGCCTTTATCCTCTGGGACTCTCTCCCAGCCTCTCATGGCCCTTCCTGTGAGATTCAAGCAGACCTCTTCTCTGAGGTATTGAGCCCCCTCAGACCCCATTGGGCCCCTGCATGCGGGCACAAAGCCTTGAAGCACCCTCTCTGGGGCTTTGCCTGTGTGGCGCTCAGTCCGATGCCCACAGCCCTCGTTCTAGGCCCTGCCTGTACAGTGCAGCTCGCCAAGATCCCCTCCGGGCTCTTTGCCTGAGGGGAGCCAAACCACCGTCCCTCCATCGAGGATCCCCATGGGGTGCGCATCCACCCATTCCTATTTGTACTGCAGAGTGCAGAGCCACTGCCCCTTCCTCTTGGCCTGGCCTGTGGGGCTTATAGCGCGATATCTCTGCCTGTAGAGGGCACCTGTGCATGAACCCTCCTCACTGAGCCCCATCTGTGGAATGCAGGGGTAATGTCCTTCCATCGATGCCCCCCATGGGGTGCGCATCCCCCCAACCCTTTCCCATTTGTACTGCAGAGCCAGGGTGCAGAACAACTGGCCCTTCCTCGTGGCCTGGCCTGTGGGGCTTATAGCGAGATTTCTCTGCCTGTAGAAGGCAGGTCTCCATTAACCCCCTTCCTGCTCCCACACCTGCGGAATGCAAGGGGTAATGTCCCTCGGTCTGTACCAGTTCCCGCTCCCTCACACCCTGAAACTTTCAGCTTCTGCTCTGCCTTTCCCCTCCGGGTTGAGGGTCCTGCGGGTAGATGCGCTGCTCAATGGGACTTGGGAGCCCTCTCCCCGCATATACTCCCAAGTACTGAGTGCTTTAACGCCAATTAGGGGCGGCTGCCACACAGCCCCATTGAGTGCCACCGGACCCTGAATGCATCTGCCTAGAAATGAACACAAGGCGGGGAGTGGGTGAATGGTCAGGAGAGGGGGCTCTCCCGGAGGAAGGGGCGAGAAGCTATGATTTTATGGAGCGCTCAGAAGCAGCGCCTTTCAGATTTATGTGCACTTCGACAACCGCAAGATCTGAGGAATCCCTTCGAGGGGGCTTCAGAGGGACTTTTGCAACCTTCTCAAAGCGTGCTGGGGCTGATCTCTGGAGGGGCTTGGCATCAATAGTAACGTTTCCAAATTACCATCATGACCCTGGGCAATAGCTTTCTTGATCTTCCCAACGGCCCCCAGCGCCTAGAGACCCTTACCGGTGATTGTGCCGCTTTACAAATGTGGATTATCATGTCATATGCTGGTATTCCCATATAACTGTACTTACTAATCAAAGGCCGGCTTAATATACCACCCGCATTCTGTTAGCCCCGCACAGCTGGTCAGGGGGCGTCCTCCGCAGAGGGGTCTGGGCTGCTGCTGCCCTCACACTGCACTACAGCTAGTGCATACTGGCCGGGGTCTGCAGGAAAATGCACAGCTGATACAGCGCCTCTCAAGAGACAACCGCGTGGGAGCTATGCAAATGTTTATAAGTGTGAATGGGGTGGCACTATTAGACTCGCAAGTCCTTGGGGAAAAAAACAATTTTTTGTTTGTAATCATTTTGGTGCATTTAAGACAGAGCTGCACGAAACTTCATCTTAAAAGGACGCCCTGCCACGGTCTAAGGTAGCTCTGTGCCACCATGGCTCACTGCTTTTCTCTGCCCGGCCACAGGCTCTGGTGACTTGAGAAATCCGTGGCTCACAGGGCTCGGGTGGCTTGCTGACACTGTGGAACTGTTCCTTCTATGTTGTCTCAGGGATACCCGTCTCTGTCGGAATCTGGCCTTCCCCTGGCACGGCTAGCATTGGGATGCTGTGGCTCACAGTACTCTGCGCCGCCACAGGTGGGAACTCACTAGAGTCAAATCTGTAGTTGCACTGTTCATTAAAACAAGCATTTGCAATGCAATAGGTCTTGCTTATGCGAGAGTTTGAGCTATTGGCATTGTAAATGGCAATGCCTTTTATTAAAAGCGTTTGAAAACCTGCAAGCTGTGCGTAAACAAGCACTTTGTAATTGTAGTCCTTGCTTATGAGAAGCAAAGCTGACAGTCTCTTTTACTGACAGCCTTGGTTCTCGTAAGCAAGGACTATACGTACAAAGTGCATATTTATGCATGGCTTGTAGGTTTTCAAAACAAAAGAATAAAAGGCATTGTCATTTACAATGCCAATAGCTCCAACTCTTGCAAATGTGAGACCTATTGCATTGCAAATGCTTGTTTTTCTTGTTTTTTTTTAAAAACGAAGGTCAAATTCAAAGCCTCTTAGAACACCATGTGCCAAAATCAAAAGTCAGTGTTAGGGCTTAGAGAAAACATGAAATATTCTATGTCTGTAGACAAAAAGTTGTCTATCATTGTATGTGAAAGGTGATTAACTCGTTTAGAAGACTAACCGCACATAGAGGAGAAGCATCACTTTCAGCAATGGTCACATCAGCAAGGTTTGTATCAGATGTTACCTGCCTGCCTGTTGTTTCCTCTCGTACCTCAGCAGTAGGAATTTGCATCTGTGAGATCTCATTGAATGCTGTCATCAGGATTGTTAGCCGCTGAGGATAACACAGACCATGGGCCGTTACCGGGTCCAGCAGAGTATCGATATCCGTAGGCATGACTGATGGGAGTGTTAGACAGATGTCTATCACGCATTCTTCACCGCAAAGCAGGCAGCATAGAACAGGTAAGATGCAATCTTCCCAGATTGGTCTGAATGACAGAAACCAAGTAGTATTTAATTCTCGTAGACAAGGTAAACCTAGAATTTGGACGATGCGCTCACGACACTTCATCTCCAATAGAGCTCACTCTATGGTGCTTGGAGTGGTGTTGGTGATTTGGCTTGCCATATTGTAGCAGTAGGGTCAAAAATAGGATCCCTGCAACAAGTCCAAAAAGTAGTGGCAGTCCTCTAAACACAGAGTGCACAAAGTTGGGAAGTATGCCGAGGACTGCTTGAAAAGGTGCTAACAGTCCTGAACATACCTCCTTAAATAGATGTTGAATACTGCTTGTATCAGACATGTTTAAGATACGTTCCAACATTTCTGAGAAATGTATAGGGACGTTTGCATTCAAAAGGGCATGTATCTTGGCAGAAGTCCTTGCGACTTGTAGATCATAGGTTTCTTTGGCCGAGGTCAGTGGCACAGTTTTTTGTAAAAGAATGGCTTTCATTCTGCCTAAAGTATCAATTCGTATAGAAGAGATGTTCAGTGAAGGCCATAAAGACGACTCCCTGACTGTCTTGGTTTGTGGAAACAATACTTGCATACAGCAAGTGACCCTGAATGAAACAGTCACTAGACATGGAATATCTGGCATTGTGCCACAGCAGCTGTGATCATTCAACATTAGGTAACTCCCATTAGAAAGTAGTCTAAACATTGGATTAATCACTGCAGCTGGTGAGCCTTGCAGGTGACAGGATACGTTTGTAGTGGAACCATCGCAGGCCCATGTAAAATTAATACCCTGACAAAGGAGAGAACCGCTTAGTGCGTTTTCACAGTTAGAACCGCTAAGAAACACTTCACATCCCCCACTCCAACATCTGTGTGTGTATGGTAAATCCCCGGATGTCTTGATGTATTCTTTACCCAACCTCTCATATTTGCCTGCTGGTATATGTTTTAGGCAAAACTGAAAATGGAAATATGTAACAGGCAGAGTAATTTTACCATGTCTGATCTACTCAGAAGCTGGTTTTTCTACCACTGTGAATGGTAATTTTTCCAGTTTTTCATTGCTCAGCACCGTATTGTCTGCTCCCCTTTGTACCAGTTTGATCTGTTTATGAGTGAGATTATATTCTGAAAACAGTGACGTAGTGTTGATTAAACGCCAAGGCACATAGCCTGCACGCACGTTTTGTAGTGTCCAGCCTAATAGCTTGATAGAACATAGCTGAGACTGACCATGTTGCAACATGAGAAAGTCTTGGTCCATGATGTCTATGGCAGAAGACACAATGCTGTCCAATGAATATATCCTGGATGACAGAGTTGTTAACCCATTGTCTACGACAGAGGGATATTTCTCTAAATTAATACAATCAGTTTCTCATATTCGTTCTGCAGTCTCTGCTTGGGTAATCTTCCATATTTCATTATAAGCAGCGTATACACGGGCATATATGAAATTTTTTTGACGCGGTTTTCTTGGTCCTAGCAAGAATTCCCTAAGGTCTGCACCATCTTTAAGTAAAATTAAATGTTGTTTTACATCCTCAAGTTTAGATTTCTGTAGCCAATCAAGGCATAGTTTCTCTACACTGTATGTTGTTACTACCCCAGGATGCTGTGTTTGAAAATATCTTGGGTCTGGCCTATTGATAGTGAAACCCTGCATTTTGTTCAGGAATCAAACTTGACAGTTGTTTGTGTCTGTGGGCCAGAGCAACCATTTTTTCCATTCTGGATCTGATCTGTTGTGATGCAAAATAGTATTTATGTCGACCTCCCCCATGTAGTGCTATTACTTGCAGGTATAGGTATGGTCGGTGTGTTCATGTCTTTGATCTTGGCTAACCCAAGGCAAGACGTTTGATGGACAGTGTCATTCAAAAACATAATTTGCTCAGGGATGATACAGGCTCTAAACAAATCTTCTAACCCCTGCACTTTCCAATCTTTTGTACCCAAGCAGTTTGTGGCTCAATGTTGTCTTTCCAAAAGTCTAAAACCTGTCTAGACAGTTGGGCAATAAAGGCTGCAGAATAAATCTGTTTTGTATTTGTTAACATATTTTTCGTTCCTGTCTTGTTCACATTTTTTAAATAAAACGATTCTGGATTTGATAGGTTGAACCCTAAAAAAAATATGGAAACTTCACTGCAAAAGTTTTTGAGCTACCCTTTGGAGGTGTAGAGACAATGTTCCCATTAGTTATACATATATACATTTCTAGGCATTGCAGATTTGTGCAAGAAAGGATGACCATGATGGTTATAACAATACATTTGTTCATAGTCTGATTAACCCTCTAAATATTCATGATTTGTGAATGTTGCAGACATTTCTAGATCAGACATCATGTTATTAACAGTCTCGAAGTCCCAATCATCAGAAAAGGTACTAGCGGTAATAAAGTCACTTAATGAAATCTTGAACAAGTGTGGAATCTTCAATAGCTCCGACGGGCCTAAAATGTCATATTCAGTTCTGTCCCAAACTATACCATCCGGGATAGGAACGGCTGTGATGTTCACTGTTGACAAGTCTCTTTGTTCTCGATGGGATGATTTGTGTGGCTGGAGAAGTAAGTTCACTTTTTTACTTGCTGTATCCATTTGAATATATTTTCCATTTATCAGCATACCCAGAGTTATTACCAGTGCTAACCAAAGTAGAAAGAAGAATATTCCCAAAACAATCCATAGTTCAATCCATGGTGAAACCAGATTACCTTTTTCAGGAGATGAAAAAAGTCTGTTGCTTGTTCTTTGAAAGTTCTTTGTGTTGGTGTTGTTTCAGGTTCGATGGGATCCTCAAAAAATGTATTAAAGTTAATGAAATAGCCAGAGGCAGTTCAGCCAATGGTTGGAATTGCATCCGGATGCATTGAAATCACTGGAACCACTGGATCACTTGTTACTACTTTGTAGACAGGTGTATCAGGACGAATTGTTATTTGGGTCTCAAGAGGGACGAGTTCCATAGCTTTCTTGCATAGTCCTTCTTTTCTCACTGTAGAATCTTCAAAGGTGATGAGTCTCTCAGTTTGAACCTCTTGGATTGTCGCTAGCGGAGTGCGCCTGCTACATTGTCAGAGTCCTCTTGGCCTACTGCTTAGTATGAGCCACATAGTGTGGTTTGATCAGGTCGATGGACACCAATCTATTCTCCTTTTTACCAACAAGGGGCGGCAGTAAAACTGTTCTTGATCCGTGGATGGCTAGGACAGGTACTGGTTGCCTCTAAGAAGACCCAAATTCCTTCTTGTCCGCGATCTTTTCTCTGACTAGATCACCAAGCTTTGAGATCCAGACAGGCCTTGCTGGGATGGTTGGTTTTTCCCCATTGGTGTTTGGCTTCAGGAACACATTGCTTTGTTTCGTTCATTTAAGTCCTGTAAAACAGTCAAACAATCTTTGATATCAAATTTCATATTTTCCACCACTGTTCCATGACAATCAAGATCCGGAACCAACATTCTTGTCCCAAATAGGACCTCATATGGAATGACACCCCCTAGAAAACTTCTTGGCAAATTGTTTAGACTACGTTGGACCCCATGAAGATGTTTGACCCACCCATCACCCAAACCAAATACCCTAGCTGTTAGAGACTGCTTTATGTCCAGGTTTTCTCTTTCCACAACAGAATTTCCCTCAGGATGGAATGGAAAAGAGTACCACAATTCAACACCCAAACTGGCCATGGCTTCTTTGTAAGCTCTAGAGCTAAACGCAGGGCCTTGGTCAGAGTGTAGTGTGCCTATTGCGTATGTGCGGATAAAGACTCGCAAATCTTTTTTACCAGTTTGAGCGGCAGCGGAGTGATGAGGCCACATCTAAAGGAACCTTGATTTAGTGTTTGTGGGACTGCATTCGTCCATAAGGACGCGTGCATGTAGATAGTCTAATGCTTTCTAATAATGGCGTCTGTACTGGGCTGGCTAAGCTGTAGTCGGGTATCTGGTGGCGTTCCGTACTGCGATTTCTATTGCAGTTAATGCAGTTAATGATGAAGGTGTGAATATGTGCAATCATCCCTGGCCACCAGTACATCTCTTTAAATGCTAATATTGTTTTAGAGATCCCCTGATGTATCAGACCCTCTCACAGGCACGCTTCATAAATCAAAGCTGTCCTTTGTTCCATGTTTGGAATTACCCTATCCCCCACTCCAGGGATTCTACGGATGGAACGCGGTTCGCATCAATTAAATATGAGTATTTGAGTGGAAACTTTTTAGGTAATGCTGCACCGCTGCCTTTGCTTTTAGCATTGACAGCCAGTATTATTTCACTGTCTATTTTTGTTTATGAATGAGTGATTGCAGCTATGGAAACTGTTTGCACAGCCCCCTTCGCGGCTTCATCAGCCAATGAATTCCCTTCAACGTGAACGCCATCACGTTGATGACTCAGCGTGTGCATCAAGTGTATGTTTTGTAGTCCGTTTTGCAACTGAACTACTTGTTCCCAAATTGTTTTGTGCTTGATTGTGCCACCTTTTGCATCTTTAAAACCATTTTGAAGCCAATTCTGTAAATATTCATTGTAAGATTGAACACAGTAAAAGAAATCGCTCACTATGAGTGTGGGGAATTTTCCATCTGTATTTTCAAGTGCCATTATGAATGCTTGTAGTTCAGCTCGCTGAGCTGTACAATCTCCTAGAGATTCCGTTTTCGTGACCATAGGCCTGAATTTGCCATGAATACCACCTTTAACGATCGCACATGCAGCACTATTAGCTTGTTTATCCCCCCGAAGCGGGCTGTGCTGATCCGTCAATATAAATTATACATTCATACTGGTCTAGAGGAAGAATTTCAGTAGGCACAACATTTGTGTTCGTATTGCAGGAATGCATGTGTTTTCAAATAAGGATCAAAAACGTATTCAACATCAGTTGCAGCAAGAGAATTAATCCATTGCATCCATCTTGGATGTAAATCTTTTCCATTCAGAATGCTAGCTTTTGTAACTGCCTCTAAGGCTGGTACAGGAGTTACGACCATAATGCGTTTTCCCTGTGCTAGGGCTCTTTCTTTTGCTACAGCGTTTTGAACTACCGTCAGAATGTGTTCTGTCTATGTAAATTTCATTTCTGCTTGCATGTACAAATGTGATTTGTATGCAAAAGTAGGTGAATCCACATTGACTCGGAATGATTTGGATCACTAAGTTGCGTACGTTTACGCATGTTTGTAAATGTTTTGTTGCTAACATGTCTGTTTGGAGTGAACGTAAAATTTCTGTGTGTTGTTTTTTTCCAATTTATTGTTTTAAAATCAGGTTTGATTAATTTTGTAGAAAGGATTAACCCTTTCTGCGTAGCTTAGAATGTAAGTTCTTCCAAAATTTAGGAAACCTAGAATTGACTGTAAGTTTTTCAGCATTTTTGGAGGTTGGAGCAGCGCACACTTTTCTAAAAAGTTGGCTGCCAGGCCTTTGCCTTCACTTGATAGTTCATATCCTAGAAAAAGGACGCTGAGATGGGCAATTCTTGATTTTTTAAAATTTAATTTATACCCTTCAGAGGCGAAACCCATTATAATGGTGCCTACAGTGAAGGGTTGGGGTAGCAGGTGTAGTGGCGCTCTGGCAGGTAGCTGGTAGCGATAACTTGACTATAGCAATAAGTAAGTGTAAGGTGCCTCCGGGACAAGGGAAAACCCAAAACTCCTGAATGAGTGAGGAGCTAAAAGCCCATCCCTCAGTATGAGCAAACAGAATCCTGGGCACACAAAAAATATCAACAGTTGATACAGTAATTAGTAGATGAATGCTGTTGACACAGGTAGTTCCATCTGAAGGTTTTTTAATACATGCAGATGTTCTCAAATAAAAACAACAACGCCAGCCGACACGTGTTTCGTCTACAGGTCAATGCCTGTGACTCTTCAGGGCTGAGAAGGCGTATTTGAGGTATCGAAGTTCCAGTGATAATTCCAACCCGGAGTGCGGGTATAACAGCAGATGAAGACTACGTTAGCGTAGATAGTTGTCCAAAGGGCGGTTGCGTCCTGGACAACGAAGAGCCTGGTAAATCAGAACTCTCCTGGTGCTCGTCTCGTCAGAAAAGTGAATCTGGATTCACTCTTCCGACGTACCTCAAATACGCCTTCTCAGCCCTGAAGAGTCACAGGCATTGACCTGTAGACGAAACACGTGTCGGCTGGCTTTGTTGTTTTTATTTGAGAACATCTGCATGTATTAAAAAACCTTCAAATGGAACTACCGGTGTCGACAGCATTCATCTACTAATTACTGTATCAACTGTTGATAATTTTTGTTTGCCCAGGATTCTGTTTGCCCATTATAATGGTGTTCACCCTGTTCAAGTGCCTATTTTGGTCATCGTCTGTTAGATAGATATCATCGACATATGACAATGCCTGGTCATCATAATTTTGTAGTAACTATGTTACCCTTGCTGAGAATAACCCCAGACTATTCTTGAATCCTTGAGGGAGACGACAGAATTGACTCTGGGTCCCCCTTATTGAGAAAGTGGTCAGATACCTACTTTCAGGTGCAATGTTTTGAGAAAAGAAACCATTTGAAATTTCTAATGTGGATTTATATTTTTTACGTACAATGTTATTCATTAATGCTGTACTATGTGCATTTTGCACTGTAAATGTTTTACAACAAGAGTTTAGGTGTCTGTAATCCAAAACTAGACAATATGTATTGTCTGGTTTAGCAACAGGAAACAAAGGATTGTTCATTGATGAGGTGCAAGTTTCAATCACCCCTTGGTATTCAAGTTGATCTCTGATCTCCCTGACCTGTTTCTTAGCTTCTTGCTTAATTGAATACTGCCTTTGTGCAGTTGGTTGATTTTTTAACTGGATTGTGTGGTGAGGTGAGTCCTCATCCCATTCAACATGATTTTTGTATAATGTTGGGGCTTGGGCGACTGCCCATTTCCTGGCATAAGTATATTTTAGATGTACTGCAACATGGTTGGAGAAGGCTGGCATAATGATGTCTTCGCCATGTGGGCACTCCCTGACAGATTCTTGTGGCCATTTCCGTCCTGCTAGAAGTATATCATAACCCTTTGAAAGTCACTCCCAAAAGAGGGCTTTCACTTTTCTTGGTATGTTTCCCTCCATCCGGAGTGTTATTTCATATAACCCATGTGGAGAACTAACCCTGGTGTCTGCAGTTTCAACTTGAATTTCTTCATTCATGTCCACTGTCTCCAGAAGTCCCGTCAGGTTCTGGCGAGGTATTGATACTTCTGCCGTGCTGTCCAACATTGTCTGAGACCATTCTCTGTTCTTGAGCTGTGTTCTCAGAATCCTCCGCATTTCTGATCTACAGACCTGCTACTTTCTTCTTGGAGAATTGACGTTTTGTTTTGTTTTTCTGAATGTGTTGATCATCTTTGGACTTCACGCTTTCTTCTTTTTAATCTGACTGTCCTCTTCTTTTGGATGTCTGTGACAATATCTGAAAGGTACGAGAGGACGTGTATCAGTATCTTGATACCTGTCAGGTTTTCTCAAATTATCCCTATTCCTGAGGTTATACTTGCTTTCAGAGGTCTCTTTTTGAGGAGACCTACCTTGGTGTTGAGAATCTTTCTCTTTTGAATGTTTGTTATTTTCCCACTTCTTTTCAGAAGATGTAGGAGTGTTTTTAGTAAAGGCCTTTTCAGGACTTTCAGACTGTTGTGGTTTAACTGTATAATTCTATTAATCTTTGGATATTACTAAGTAATTCATCTTCCGACATTGGTTCAATGTCAGGGTCAGCTGTACAGGAGACAAAAACCGGCCATGTTGCTCCTGGTCAACCTAGTGGACCAAGCCTGGTAATGTGATTTAAAAGTTTTAGGGAGCCTTTAAACCAGAGATTTTGCTCCTGGTATGTGAGTGGAATGTCAATATCCTCGAACTGAATATATTCCGTAGGTGGTTCATCTTCTTTGTAGAACATGTAGTAACATGTGTTACTGGATTTGATTCTGCAAATACTATCCATGAATAGAATACCTATGTCTGGTGATGTTCATGTGCCTCTATCACAAAAACTGCTCTACCACCTCTTGGTGTTTGGCCATGTTTTATAAGTTTTAGAGTGATGGCTCTTCTTAAATTTGGAGGAATGGTAATAGCATTCTCATCAGTTTCATTAAAACCTGTATTTTCTAAAACTGCTGCGACTTGGTCGAGTACAGCTTCGGTGTTATTATCCCCGTTTAGGAACATTGTTTAATGAAAATTTCAGAGCAAGTTTCAGGGGAACAAAGATAAGGTGCACAATATTTTGGAACTCTGTATCCTTCAATGTTAAACAAACCAAAAAGCTAATACATAGGATTTTCGTGCTACTCAGCTTTGGCGGATATTATCCTTACCCACTCCAGACGTGTTGTGGAGTTTTATGAGTAGGGTTCTCTGAGAAAAGCACGACTGAGTTACTTCAGTTTCTAGCATTAAATTAGTGCCTTACCAAACCGTTGAGTGCCATGTAGTGTAGTCCCTATATCCCTGATAGGCTCTGTGCATTGGAATAATATACACTATAGTTTTGACAAAGGACTGAGGTCAGTATGTCTCTATCAAGTCCATTAAACTTAATTACTTGTGTGTGCCAGCTAACTCAGAGGTCACTAGAAACTTCTCGACTAAACAAGAGAGGATTTGTTTCTGACAACCGCATAAACATGACAACTTTGTTTCCCTTAGAGTCGGATCAATCTCTTCAGAGTCGTGGAAACAATATATAACCGTTTCACTCAGTCAGTCGTGCATGCTTCGTTTCTACAGAGTTGCACGGAAATAGATAGACGGGCATTTCAATAAAAAGGGTTTATTGACCAGTCTTATTTCTCATGCAAGAGATATGAACTGCTACAATCGTAAGACAGAATGCAAAGTATAATACATACAGCGTTAGCAGTAGGGTTAAATAATACTGCAATAGCATGGTCTGTAGCTATGACATATATTCATAAAAATACATACATATATAACACAAGCTAAAATACTCATCTGGTGCTTCTAAAATAATCCTACCCCAGTGTACCTAACCTAAGTCTAGTATGAGGGAAGAAGTTGGTGCTGTTTAGCTATAGTTTAGTTTAGCTATAGTTGCCAAGAGTCCCTCTAGGTTCCAGTCTGGTCCATACCTTAGAATGAGAGAGGTTAGAATCTCTTTCCCAGGTCTCGATCTCTAACACCCTGCAAGGGGAGTCAGAAGCACTGGAGCTGGATTCTCGGCAAGGAGGATGGCAGCGTCTGGTCAGTGCGTCAGTTGGGGACTGGACTTCCTTCTGAACTTCCTGTGGCGACACGCGTCGTGCAAGTAGGCAGTTGAACCGTGGACCGAACCGTGATTTGCCATGGCAAGTGATGGCATATTTATACCTTGAAGGTGTTTAGGAATGCCAGTATTGACGTAAAAGTCGGGCATCAGGAATGTCATGAATGAACCCCTAAGGAATAGATGTTTATGCATAATAAATGAGTTCTTGGAGAAATCAATATCCAAGCAAGGGGAAGTCCTAAAGGCTTAAGAGTCTGGTTTTCCAAGAACTTGTTGTGAAGTAGATGAACAGATGTAGGTGGCCATGCCTGTATTTGGTTAGCATGAGCAATGCCTACATAAGGGCTAGATTTCTATGCCTAAATAAGGGCAATGTGAATTGTACCTATATAAGGGCATGAATCGGGAAATTCATACGGAATCTAAATCGACTCACAACAGTTAGTTTTGTAAAATTGTAGGAAATTCATCCGTTTTGCTTTAATCAACCCCCATTTTTGGACTAATGCTGGTGGTTACTGACTCTGAAAGTGCCCTGGACTCTGATAACAAGGGTCAGACCCAGTGCTCTATCCTCTACAGGTATAAGCTGATTTCAAGGATTCTGATTGGTAAGGACAGCTTACCTGTAAGTCCCTAGTATATACTAGGGAATGTAGGTTTAGAGACCCCACTGGCCTTAATGCACTTAAGGGTACACTGCTGTGGTATCTGCTGTCACTTTAAAGTCAGGCTGGCTTGCAGGCTGGTTTTAAAATAAAACAATCTCAAAATGTGACTTTGGAATTTAAAGCACTTGCTCAGAAACTATTTTTTATTATTCATAAGTCACCCCTAAGGTATGCCCTAGGTGTTCCAATGGTTGGGTTCATAGTTATAAAAAGGAGGGCCAATATAAAAAAAGAAATTATATACCTTCATAGGGGAAAACAGCCTAAGTTGTTTCTCTCAATGGCAGTGCTGCTAGCCCTACAGGCTAACATGGGGAAGACTTACTGAAATGTAATAATGTCCAAATTTGGATTGGAGCTAGCTATAAATATCCTCCAATGTATCAAATTAATTGTTGCATTAAATCAACAGCTTGCAAAGGTCATATGTAATGTACATATTACAGGAAAGCTGTTCTAGTACATACTATCCTGAAGGTACCTTAAACTGCCATGTAGCAGCCACTTCTGATTGGTCAGCCTTTGATAGCTTGAGCCGAGCTGCTCTCTGAATAGGTTTGAAGAGGCCTGGGGCTGAAACATTACGGCCCTATGGTGGAAGGAGATTTCCTTGCTGGAGAAGCCAGGGAGAGGAAGGAGGCTGGGAAGACAAGCTGACCTTCAAAAGCAGGAGCCTCTGTAGAAAATAGATGTCACCGGATCTAGGTTACTCCCACTTTCATGATCTCTAGCTAGATGGGAGCAGCCCTACCTACATTACAGGAGGGCCTGGAAGGAAATTGTAGTCTGTTCTTAGCCACATGTTTGGGCTGGGTAACACAGACACACATTCAAAGCGAAGATTTTCTCAACTTTGATGTTTTAGAGAATGCTGCATTCTGGGCGCGATGGTTGTCACACTTAACATGAAGTGGTCATACTAAAGTGAGGTCGCTTAATTCCTATTAGTAAGGGTGCCCCCTCCCTTAAGCCCAGAAAAAGAGAATAACTAAGTGATCTCTGCAGAGCTAACCATATCACTACCTGGAAAAGATAAGAAGAAGGACAGCTCTGCTGGTTCCATATACTACCCCAAAGTGAGGATTGTACTCTAAAGACTGCACCTGACGCATTCACAAGGCTGTACAAAGAAAGGGCTGTGCCTGATTCTAAAAAGGAAAGAAGTGGATTCCCTGATCAGAAAGTGCAAAAGAACTGAAAATGTCACCTGCAAAACCAAAAAAAGGATACCCCAACTTACCAGTTTCAACTGGATTTGTCCTGTGCAAGTGCATTGTGAGAGATTGAGTCCTAGCATACATGTGGCATCCTAGAACCTACAAACCCTTTGCCAGTGCTAGAGGACACGTATCTCCCTCAAAAGTACCAGGAAATAGCTAGATCTGGAAACATTCTGAAAAGTTGTGTAGAAAAGCTCCAGTAAAAGACCAGCTCGATGTCAAAAGTGAAGCTGCCATCATCGACTCGCCAACCAATCTGACCACACAGGTTTGTCGTGTTGAAAAGCCCCAGACAGCCAGAAAAGTTTCTAAGTACGAAGGTTAAAGGAAAAGACTGTTACCTACCCGGAGAAGCAAGCATCCGGTGACAATGCCCTCCCAGACTGCAACCTCTGACTTTGCCCACAGATTTGACCCCCGCCTCTTCACTAAGCCGTCGAGCTGGAGCAGGCCAAGTCAAGCTTTGGATACAACCAGGCCAAGGACCCACTTATGAGCCCATCTAAAGAGAAAGAAGGAGCAAGAAAATTTTGAAGTCCAAAGGTAAAACTTTGTCTGGGACTTGGCCCACAATGTAGCCAGCTTGCAGTCCATTGCAGTCAGCCTGAAAATGTGACTTTGCCACGGTAGCCCACCCCTGAGTGGTTGCGAGTGGTGCAATCAATCAATCAATCAAGCATTTGTATAGCGCACTACTCACCCGGAGGGTCTCAAGGCGCTTGGGGAGGAGGGGTCCGCTACTGCTCGAACAGCCAGGTCTTGAGCTGCTTCCTGAAGGCGAGGTGGTCTTGGGTCAGGTGGAGGTGGGTCGGGAGGGAGTTCCGGGTCTTGGCGGCCAGGTAGGAGAAGGACCTTCCTCCTGTGGTGGCTCTTCGGATGCGGGGGACGGCGGCGAGGGCGTGGTTGGTCGATCGGAGCTAGCGTGTGGGAGTGTAAAAGTTGAGGCGGCTGTTGAGGTATCTTGGGCCTTGGTTGTGGAGAGCTTTGTGTGCGTGGGTGAGGAGACGGAAGGTGATTCTTTTGTTGACCGGGAGCCAGTGCAGGTCTCTCAGGTGTCCGGAAATGTGGCTGTGTCGGGGGATGTCGAGGATGAGTCTTGCTGAGGCGTTCTGGATCCGCTGGAGTCTCCTCCGGAGTTTGGCGGTGGTTCCGGCGTAGAGGGAGTTGCCGTAGTCCAGTCAGCTGGTGACGAGGGCCTGGGTGACCGTCTTCCTGGTCTCGGTGGGGATCCATTGGAAGATCTTACGTAGCATGCGCAGGATGTTGAAGCACGACGAGGAGACAGCTTTGACTTGTCTGGTCATGGAGAGGGAGGAGTCCAGGATGAAGCCCAGGTTGCGTGCCTGGTCTGTGGGTTTGGGTGTGCTGCCCAGGGCAGTGGGCCACCAAGAGTCGTCCCAGGCGGAGGGTGACAAGCCTAGGATGAGGACTTCCGTCTTGTCTGAGTTCAGTTTCAGGCGGCTGTTCATTATCCACTCGGCTACGTCTGTCATCCCTTCGTGTAGGTTGGCTCTGGCAGTGGTGGGGTCGTTGGTGAGGGAGAGGATCAGCTGGGTGTCGTCGGCGTAAGAGATGATGTTGAGGTTGTGTTGGCATGCGATGGCTGCGAGGGGGCTCATGTAGACGTTGAAGAGGGTGGGGCTGAGCGAGGAGCCTTGAGGAACGCCGCAGATGACTTCGGTGGCTTCTGATCTGAACGGGGGGAGGCGGACTCTCTATGTCCTTCCGGCGAGGAAGGAGATGATCCATTCTAGAGCCTTCTCTTGGATTCTGACGTTGCTGAGGCGCTGCACTAGGGTGCGGTGGCAGACAGTGTAGAATGCCGCGGAGAGGTCCAGGAGGATGAGGGCCGCAGTTTCTCCGTTGTCGAGCAGGGCTCGGATGTCATCGGTGGCTGCGATGAGGGCGGTCTCGGTGCTGTGGTTGGCCCGGAAGCCGGATTGCGAGAGGTCGAGAGATCCGTTCGTCTCGAGCAAGGTGGCAAGCTGCTTGTTGACGGTCTTCTCAATGACTTTGGCCGGAAACGGGAGTAGCGAGATGGGGCGATAGTTTTTGAGTTCGGTGGGGTCCGCTGATGGTTTCTTCAGTAGAGCGCTTAGTTTGGCGTGCTTCCAGCTCTCTGGGAAGGTAGCGGTGGTGAAGGAGGTGTTGATGATGTCCCGCAGGTGGGGTGCGATGACAGCGTCGCCCTTGTTGAAGACGTGGTGAGGGCAGGGGTCAGTTGGGGATCCGGAGTGGATGGAGTTCATCGTGCGGTTGGTGTCTTCGGTGGTCCAGGCGCGGAGGGTGGTGGTGGGGGTCGTTGGTGCGGTACAAGGGTGCGTCGGTTGTGTGCTGAAGCTGTTGTGTAAGTCTGCGATCTTGTTGTGGAAGTAGGAGGCGAGGGAGTTGCAGAGGTCTTGCGATGGGGTGATGTCGTTGTTTCCTGCGTTGGGATTGGAGAGCTCTTTGACGATGTTGAAGAGTTCCTTGCTGTTGTGTGCGTTGTTGTCCAGTCGTTCCTTGAATGCGGTTTTCTTGGTGGTGTGGATCAGTTGGTGGTGTTTTCGGGTTGCGAGCTTGAGGGTGGTCATGTTGTCTGGTGTAGGGTCTCTGCGCCAGGCTCGCTCGAGGGCACGGCAGTTCTTCTTGGAATTCTTGAGTTCGTCAGTGAACCAAGGTGCTTTCTTACTGCCGGGTCTGCTGGGCGGGGTCCTCAGTGGTGCGAGGTTGTCTGCGCAGTTGCTGATCCACTTCGATTGTGCAAGTAGGTTCCTGTGATCTAGATGTTGTGCCTTTTCTTCCGCTTTGCCAAGGATCGTATGTTCATACCCTCTAGATTCAAACCTCCTGAATGTATTTTTCATTTCTTTTTCAAAAATGCTATCCGGGATGACACAGAGTTAAAAACTAAATGGAGAGGAATGTGGGACCTTTACACCTTTCCTGTTTTTCCTTGTGGACTGGAAGCTAATTTCCCTGAGGTGAGCACACAATGCTGTATTAGTTAGGGAGACGGCATCGCTACAGACATAGGACTTTTGGTCTACATGACCAATTGTAACTTACGACACTGTAGCCTATAGCCACTTTTTTTGTCTTTACTCTGCATCCATTACACTTCCGAAAAAATGACGGGATAAATCGGTCAGTATGTCGACCATGCTGGAAATTATACACCAGTGGTGGGATTATATTATAGGATAGAACACGCCCGTCCCTGAGGGGAGCTCATATATGTACATTTCACATGTCGGCGGAATGGAGGCTATCCACCTCCATTTTTAGAGGATAGTAGGCATAGGATTTCTATCGCACCTCGCCTACAACATATGTTATTTCTTTTCGTCATTACAGTGATCGAATTCAGAATATACATGAAGTGGATTCTTTACTTTGTGACATGTTAACATTTCTTCTGCATTCTCCTCAGGGAACTACACATGGTATTTTACGGAGTAATTGAATACAGAGCTTTCTTTATAAATATGGCTAATCAATCTACAGGTAGCAGCGGATAGATCACACTAGAGAATAATTAGGTGGCTACATCAAGGTTGTATTTTACTTTGGTGTTGAAGATTCTGTGAAGTATTTATACTATGGTACTAAGCTGGTAATCGACATTAATAATAAAGATACACTTCGTGTAATTGCCAGCTTTCAACAGGTAGTGTGTACGTGCGGGGCATTGACCATGACTTGAAAGAAAGTTGGTTTCTTAATAGTAATAATAATAATAAAATCTTTATTTGGATAAAAGAAAAATATCCTTAAAAGCCTTTCACAATAGATCAGCATGTCAGCACATTGTAATAAGAAATTCCAGAACATATTTTGCAACAGTTGATCAATAAGAATTGTCCGAAGCCTGTTGCTCAATTTCTGTTGTACATTAAAAATGAAACAATTTTATGATAGCCAACAATAAGTTAGTACTAGGGCGAAGGCATTTGATGTACTGACATTTGGCGGCTTACAATTCATAAAAACCAAACAAATTTAAGAGAGTGAATTACTTGTGCAAAAACTCAGTCCAAATGGATAGGTCGGTAGTCAATAACACAGATATAATAAAATGCGACTAGTTGTAAACAATTTTGTTTTTTTGTTTTTAGAAAACTTGAGGCTAAAATGCAGCTTAAATTAGACAGCTAGAGAGGGTAGAGCAGGGATTACTTTTCCTACCGCCTTAACTATAAATGTGCGGTATGCATGCCGAATGTAGATTGCAAAGGCAATATTTAGAGCTGTATTTTCGGGGCACAAGGAGGTGATGATTGCCTGTCTACAGGTCCCAACGCCCAACCTGTTCCACTCTGCTTTGAGATTGCGTCTACGTTGGGACATGAGGGCGGGACAGAGGCAAACCACGTGCTCTAGTGTTTCGGTTGCCTTGCCGCACCCTCTGCATGTTACATCTTCCGTGGTGCGCAGCCGTGTGGGCAAATCTTTTAAGAATCGCCAAACCCCCAATCTAATGGCCAGAAAACTGCGTTTTCAATGCAGTGAGTAGGTGCAGGAGAGATAGATAGCAGGGGATATGCGCCCATAGGAGTTCATGACTGACCATGCATGACTGCGTTTACAGAGGTGCGCTTTGTCAATAATGAGTGAGCACATTCTGACACTTTTTTTGATACAGGTTTTGAATGAGGTTGTGCTAGGGTTGAGGGCCCATAGGTCGCCCGCCGACATTTCACGAATAGAATCTGTGAAGAGGTGGCCGTACGAGCCCCCTGGGTTTTTCTGGCTAATCTCGGACCAAACTAAGGACCCTAAAGTACCTGTATCTGCTTTTCTGAGTTTGTGACAGAGATTTAGGTATGTGCCAGTATTGGAGGCCTCATAATTTAATAAGCCCAGTTCTAGCCTGATCTGGGCAGCAGAGGCAGATTGGGACAAATGGAGGACTTTTTTATAGATCTTGGTCACAAGTTGGTTTAAGGTTGTGTTTAGTTTGCCCCTAAATATCTCGATGCCATACGCTAAGGTGGGCCACCCTTTTTGCTCTCAGGATTTCCAGTAGGAATGAGAGTGTTGGGCCAGACAGCTCTTTAGCGAGCTTAGATAAAGTAACTTGTAGGGTCGTGGCTTTTACTGTGACCTCGTTGCGCTGTTTGGAAAAGTTGCCCCTAGAGTCAAAATGAACCCCCAGGTATTTATATGTGCGTCCTGTTGTTAAGCTTTTGTTGTTATATGACCACACACCACCGCCGTTACGTTTTCTCCCGAAGGTCACGACTTGGGTTTTCTTTAAGTTTACCTCAAGTTGGTTCTTAATTGTGTAACTGTATAGCTTGTCCAAGAGCCTTTGGAGCCCAACCCGTGTAAGGCTGAAGAGAACCAGGTCATCGGCATAGAGAAGATTGCTTATTGCAGGACCTCCGACCTTAGGGGGGTGACTGTTTGTTTTGTCGAGTGTGACCGACAGATCTGCTATAAACAGATTGAAGAGCAGGGGGGCCAGCACGCATCCCTGTTTGACACCTCTGGTTGTCATAATTTTCCGTGAAAGATGCGTGCCAGACCCCAACTTCACAACAACTATTGGCATATCAACAGACAGTAATCCCCAGTTCATGTCTTCTAGAGGATTAAACGGAGAGTGGACCAAGCTTTTGAATCTACGCAAGAAATCTAAGAGAACAGAACTCCACGCCCAGTTCATGCTTGACTATCTCCGAGCAGGAACGATACCCATTGGACTCAGAGTACGAAACACCCCTGGGCTTTTCATAGAAATCAGACAGTTGCTGGAGCGCTGGGCCCTCATTTCTAACCGGTGCTCCAGGGACTGGATGATGCTGATTGTGGAAACAGCCAGAGGCATTATTGACATTTTAAATAAAGAAATTCGAGAATTGGAGGATAAATTAGAAGAAGGAAATGCCGTTGATTTAGGAAAGCAAAAATTGGAGGAGATCCAAATTGAATTGGATTCCTTCGGTGATTATCTTCTAAAAAGAAAAACTGAGAAATTACGTAAAGACATCAGGCTTTTCACCCAGGATAGGGCATATCCCTATCTATCCGCAGGGTTTAATACCAACTTGGACACCAATGACCAGCATAACCAGACGCCTAGATGGGGTAACAAAAGAATAACTACTTTTTCAGATACCACAGACTCCGACGGAGACGCCCCGGAGGAATTTGATCATAACTTTGACCAAGGGTACAATCCGAACCCTCAAAACAGACCCACCCACTATGAAAGAAATGCCCCTCAGAACCGTTTTTTGGGGAACCGCCGGGGCAACTCCCGCCCGAGAACGAGACCTGCCCAAACGAGGAACTACCGTCCTGTTCAGGGCCAACCCCAGATGTATGCACAGATCAGGCAACAACAGTATTGGAGAACGTAAGGGGCATCCCAATATTCAACCTTTCTAGCAAAATAATAGACCACCTATCCACCGATTTACTAACCAGAGGTCTTACATTTGTACCCTCGGCCAACTTCAACAAATTCGAATTCATGAAAGACTTACAATCTTTTTTCAGAAAAATTTGCCTTAAAAATTGTTTTGCTGATCGCCCTTCCCCCGAAGATGATCTGATCGCATCTGGACTCAAACCTCCATCTTCCTTCACTCCCTCGTTAGAGACTGTAGGGAGCGAGGTTGAAATATTTGAAAAGGCAGTTATGAGAAAAATGGAAAGAATTATCCAATATGTCCCGATTCCTAGTTCCAATCTATCTCTTCAAGAAAGAGAATCTTTAACCAATTTGGAACAAGATAAAAGCCTGACTATAAAACCCTGCGACAAGGGAGGAGGGATTGTCATTTTTGATTCTTCCACCTATATCACTAAGATGACTGCCCTCCTCTCTTCGTCTGACCATTACACCCAGGTGACTCGTAATCCTGAACCCAAGCTCAAAACCTATATCTTGAGAATTGTAGAGGAAGCATGTGAAGAAGGATACATATTCCAACAAGAGGCGGAGTTCCTAACACCTAGTTTCACCAGGCTTCCTATCATCTATGGAGTCCCCAAGACCCATAAAGACACCAGGGATCCCCCCCTGAGACCCATTGTCTCTACCATCGGGGCGGCGACCGAACCCCTCTCCAAGTATCTAGACAAATTCCTCAAACCGATGGTAAGCAATCTGAAATCCTTTGTGAGGGACACGGGCCACTTTATTGAACGAGTAGAGGGCATCCCATTCTTTGAGGATAGGGAAATCCTTGTGACCTTGGATGTGGAATCTTTGTATTCCAACATCCCCCAGAAGGGAGCCTTCAACACGATAGAAAGAATCTTGAGCCACACCCAGGAGATTCAGAATGCCTCCTTCATTCTTCAGTGCCTAAAAGTAGTTCTTTATGAGAACTACTTTGAGTTCATTGGCACCATATACAAACAAAAACGAGGAGTTAGCATGGGGGCCAGTTGTGCCCCCAGTGTCGCTTGCCTTTATGTAGGTGAGTTCGAAAGAATTAACATCTACAATGAACTGGCCCCCTTCCATGAGAATGTTAGAATATGGTCTCGATTTATCGACGACATATTTTTCATTTGGAAGGGGGACCAGGAATCCCTGGACGAATTTCTACTTTGGCTTAATGCAGCTGATCCCCATCTTCGTTTTACTCTACATTCCAGCAGAACCAGGATTGAGTTCTTAGACCTATGGGTAGAGCATAAGGAAAGCCAACTTAGTGTTTCTTTGTACACTAAACCAACCGCCAGGAACACCTTGCTGCAGTATGACAGCTTTCATCACCGATGTCAGAGAGATAGCATCCCCTACAGCCAGTTCCTTCGAATTCGAAGAAACTGTTCTGACATCGGGGACTTTTTACAACAAGCAGACATCTTGAAAGCTAAACTGAAGCACGGAGGGTATCCACCCAGACTAATCAAGGACTCGTTCAAGAGGGCGAGATACACAGATAGGGAACACACGTTTGGACCCCAACAAAAAACTTGCAATGACCAACTGGTTTGCATTGTAAAACATTCTGAACTGAATCACAAAGTCCGCCAAGTAATCAACTCTAACTAGCATCTACTTAATTTGAAAAATAATGACACCTACCTGACTAAACCCATCTTCGCCTTTAAAAGAAAGAAAAATCTTAAAAACCATCTGGTGAAAGGCAAACTTCAGGAAGTATTACCAACCATCCAATCGGGTATCGGTAACTTGGATCCAATATATGGTAATCACCAGTGTGGCACCTGCCAAGCCTGCCCACTAGCAATTGTAGGAGACACCATTAGGATCCACGACCGTAAGATATCAGTGGCACAGAACAAAAAACTCCCCAACTGCCGCACCCCCAATATCATCTACGTTATCCTGTGCCCATGTGGTTTGCCATATGTGGGAGAAACAGGCAGAGAGTGCCGCATACGCATAGGGGAGCACAAATCTAATATTAGAAATGGAAGAATTTCTGCTCCCATTGTCAGTCACTGGATCAAAATGAACCACCAAGAAAAGGAATTAAGATGGTTCATCCTGGAAAAAATCTTACCGGGAAAAGGAACGAATCCTACTACCCTCCGAAAGAAACGCGAGGTTTATTGGATTTTTTTGCTCCAATCTGTCTGTAGAGGCTTAAATGAAGAATGTCCGTGGTCCCAAGCGATCATCTGAGTGTCTATAAATCCCCCTGTCTGAATATTACCTTAGAACCTGGAGGCAATCCTTCTGGAAAAAGCCCCTGAATGAACCCCATACCTGCTTGAAACGACTCCCATACTAAAGAAAATCATGTGCTAACAGCTTTAATCCGTTGTGGGGTAGGATTAATCTCCTTCGTCCCCCGTGGGCGTTTTTTATTCATCTTACCTATTGAAAGGAAAAACACATTGGACTTTGAATCTTAGTACTGAACCCTATGTCCCACCTGTCTCTTTTGAGAACTGTACCAACTTGACCCTTCTCTCCACCCAGATCGTATGTGTTTTACAATGACGAAGGAAGGGAAAACTATTACTATACCATCTCCTCTTTGAAGAAATTCCCTGGGGAATTTTATGAGTCCGTTTTTTACTACTATTCCTTTACCTGAACGAGAACCATTTTGGAAAGGGAGAAACGGAATAGAACACCTCTCACAGTCCCCTGTCTATCTCCATGAATATCCAGCTGGAATTAATCTTGGAGCTTTTTTAAAGATCAGGGCGGTGGGCGTCCAGGACTCGGCTTCATTGAACGAGGTGGCGACCCGGCATGACGACCGTATGAGAACGGAATCCGTCCCGCGACACGATGTAAGTAAGAAGCTCGTGCCCCAGTGTGTTTGTTAGGGTGGAACTCTGTAGATACTTTGAACTGATAATTAGAGCCCCCTATTAGCCTTGTGTAATCCTCGGCATCATTTGGCGTCCTCTTGTGGGGAATCGACTGACGAACTGACGCGGGTGGTAACTATTGTTTAACCCGCAGCTTTACTTAAGCGTCCTCTGCTGTGGAGTGTACCGAAGTGGGCGCTAACTAACCTTTTCTGAGGTTGTAACTATATCCATTGCGCTTGTCTCTTCCTATTATCCTGTCTGAAAGCGGCTTTTGTTGTTTTTTTCAATCTAGACGGAGTTATTTATCGATGACCCATGTTGAAATATCGCGTACCTGCCCGGATATTCTAACTGAGAGGATCTATCGGCACTAACTAAGATATAGGTAAATTGCGATCGCTTTTAGTATACTTATGTTTAGAGTGCCAGTTTTGCCGCTCGCCTTTTCCCGCTAGACGGAATTGTTGTTAGCCTCAGTTCCATCTTGAAACCTTCTAAATAGCCTGTTTAATCTACCCGCTTTTTCATCCCTCCCAGAAATTGGATACTATCCCCCTTTTATCTACCGGGGCTACGGACCCTGTTTTTCCTGAATCCCCCAGGATTTTTCACCCCCATTGTACATAAGACAGGTAAATAGCCTATACTTTGATTGTTACACCCTTTGATAGAGACCATGTATCGAACGCCTCATCTAAGAACTAGCAAGGATGACACCATTTACTATGAGTGCATGTGACTCCATCTCCCTGTCTTCTCCCCACTTCATACCTAAGTAGATCTTCATTCCCTTACAGGAATCCTTAATCTGAGATGATCCCACTATCTTTGATCCTTCTATAAACACTGAGACTGACTTCCCTTATTTACCTAAGCCTAGTCGCCTGCGAAACCAACTATTGAACTTTCCAGGTAATATGTCCTAATAGTATTGACCAAAATCCCTGAACTGATCCTTTATCGAGTGATCACTCCCTACACTTTATCCCCATTTATCTATTTATTGTTTGACGGGTGCGTTTCTTCTCCTCAGAAATTCCGTTGAATTGTGAAAGAACGCCGTAAGCCCGTCTGGACCTACCTATAAATGATGCCAGGTCGAAATTGTTACGAACTATAGCTCACCTAATAGGACTCCTCTATCATTGAGATCTTTATTCCTGGTTTCATAGGTAAGTCCCTTGATAATACCAGGAACTTACAGAGTAGAAGCCGACAAAAATCATGAAGTTGATTTCGAAAGTTACAAAATAAAGAACTTTTTTAACTAAGAGTTGAGACAGTTCGAATGTTCTCCCTCGCCACTACCCCTTTAGACCTGTGAAGCCAAACTAAGTGAATGAGCTTGTATATATAGAAAGAGAGATGGATGCATGCAAGATGGATGAATGCATTGAGTCTGATGGAGAAACTCCCTGATTCCCTGTGAGTCTTATGAGGTTTTTGTTGAAACCCGATGGATATAATGACAAAAATGTACATAAAAACCCTTATGGACCAGTATGCTCTATGCCATTTTTAACCAAGGTGATTCTAGAAACGTATGAACTGTTTTGATACTTTTGTTATGTTATCCCATTAAGTGTACAACTTTCTTCTGTACCACAGTGTTGTTCCCCTGTCCCACGGTATCTCTTGGCCCTGATGAAGGTGTTGCCTGACCTGGCCGCTTCACCGAAATGCGCGTACGTGTCTATGGTGTTGATGACAGTGATCCTTAGTCATCTCTTGGATTGGACCCTTTTTTACCTACAGATAATGCTTTCCTATATTTAAAGTGTATTTCCATCTGACCTTCTATTCAGGCATTTGTGTACCATGATCTGTTTTTTAGAGCTATGAAGTATGAATGATGTTGCATGATTGTGTCTTGAGTGAAGATTGATGAGGTATGAGTGGTTCTGTGTGGGACTTCTTATTGAGCTATTAATTTTTTATGAATTGTTATTTTGTTTGATATAAGTGTTGAATATCTATCACTGTGTGAACTATTAATCTACCACTGTATGAACTTAAAAAGATAAAAAAGAAAATAAATAAATAAAGAGAAAAATGGACTCTATTCTAATGTGATTGTATCTCTTGGCATTGCTCTCTGGTCCATTAAGGTAATTAATATATTAGGACCCTAGTATAGGGCCCCTTTATTCTCATTTCAAATCTTTATTTCGGCATTACGCCATAAAAGAACAGTTTAAACATTACAATTTAGTAAAAATAAATGACAATCACTAAAAAAATAAAATACATTCTATATAACTGTGCAACACATATTGATAAATACTTGGAGCATAATAATAAAAATCATATTAGACAGGAGGACACCTCAGTAGTTCTATAAGCAAATTCAATGTTGTAGTGCTATTAGTGCTAATATGAACAAATTCAGTTCCATAAATCAAGACCAAAATTATAAAAAAATTCGATTCACAGCTGATGGCCCATTTTTTTCCTACGGTAGCAAATAGAAAGTAGAAATCTACTGACACTGAATATTATCTGTTGAGAAGTGTTAGTAGTCAAAATTCTCAGAGCCTGATGGCAGGACCTCAAGCCTAATAGAAGGCATATCGGTTTAATCCATCTTTTTCTTTCATGGGCGTAGATAGGACAGAAGAAAAGAATGTGCTGCTCATTCTCTATTTGGTTGTTTTCACAAAGTGAGCAAACTTCGTCCAATACCTCAGCCGATGGATCATGGTTCCTTGCCCAACGAGCCAAAGTTGATTTTAATAAAAGATTTCCATATCTAAACTTTAGAAATAGTGTTTTGGCAAGTGGGGGCTCTATTTCGTCCATAAAGGACTCATATAAGGGTTCGTCCTTAAAACTTAAGAATTTTGAGACTAATGAGCCACTAGTACTGATGTTTGCAGTCATATTTGCTACATAAGACCAAAAAGCTTTTTTCAGGACTAGTTTGGGATTAGATGGTAACAGCTCGGGATGCATCCAAAAGTGTTTCAGGCCTATAAGGTTAAGCCAAGTCCTAACATGTGTAAGCCAAGGGATTATTTTGTTACTATCCAACGCCATGATCTCTATCAGCCCTTCTCTGTAAGCTTGAAGCTCAGAAACGTGCCACAATCTTACCCAGAGCATAAGCGGTCTAATAAGAACTTGATGATCTGTTCTTTTAAAATCGAGGTCCAATTGCAGGGGTACTAATGGGGTTCCTCTCGGAACCCTTACCAAGCTTCGCATAAAGTTGTTATCGTGGATACTAAAGGTCTCCTTGGACCCTGGCCCCCACAATTCAGCGCCATATAGCACTGATGATTGAACCTTGAATTTAAAAAGTTCCATAACTGGACGCACCGCTTTACTGGTGCTTAAGCTTTGCTCTCTGAGTATTGGTTTAACGTTCTGAGCAAATAACAATTTGCTTTTTTCCAATTGTGCTTTCCAGGTAAAGTTGCAATCTAGCGTCACACCTAAATAAGAAAAGTGAGACACTGATTCCAACTTTGTCCCTTTTAAGGTTAAGCAACCCTTGTCAGGTTTGGTTGGATTAAGGGCCATGTATTTCGTTTTCTTTACATTAATCTCTAGCCCCTTTTGACTACAGTAATCATTAAAAGTATTCAGTAAAGTCTGCAAGCCATTTTTTGTTTGGGATATCAGAATAGTATCGTCAGCAAACAATAGAGATGCTACTCTTTCGCCATTCAATTTAGGTGCATCATTTTTGCATCTTTCTAAGTATGAGGGAATATCGTTCACGAAAATAGAGAAGAGCGTGGGGGCCAAAACACATCCTTGGCGAACTCCACGTTCAATTGGGATTTTCTGTGATAGTTCGCCATTTTGTCCCCATCTAATTCTCGCAAAGTTCCCATCATGTAATTTTATAATTTGAGCTACTATATTGTTTGGCATACCCGCTGCACTCAGCGTCTTCCACAGAAGATCACGTGGGACCAAATCGAATGCTGCCCTTAAATCAACAAAGGCAACATATAAGTGGGCCTTCTTTATCTTTACGTACTTCCAATAGAGGCAGCAGAATCTAAAGCACTGATCTATAGTGCTGACTTTAGTTCTGAACCCGGCTTGAAATTTAGTCAAAAAGGAATTTTCATCCAACCAGTTACTCACTCGTACTAGAATATGGCGTGAGTAAATTTTCTGAAGGATGTCCATTAAGCTTATTGGACGATAATTACAGGGATCCTTCCTGTCTCCTTTTTTATATATTAAAACAATTTCAGCTCCTTTCCAGCTTTCAGGAAATTCTAAGCTGTGAGATAGTTTGTTGCATAGGTAATTGATATATGGTGCCCATATTTTTAAGTCATGCTTGTAAAGATCCCCGGGGATTTTATCCAAACCTGGGGCTTTCCCAGTTTTTACTTGGCTTATGGCCAACTCAGTTTCCCCCAAGGTAAAAACAAGCGGATCTACTGGAATTTCGGGACTTGCTGCAGTGGATGCTGTATAAGGATCGTCATATTTCCTATACAAATTGGTAAAATGGGTTACCCAAGTTTGCTCGTCTAGAAAAGTATCTTTAACCACCCTTCCTACCTTATTCCCATTTGCTATCAACTTCCAGAAAGCTACAGTGTCGTGTGATCTTGCAGCTATCAGTAATTCCGCCCACTTTTCTTCCTCCCACGCAATTTTCGATGTCCTTTGGGCAGTTTTATAGTTACTTCTAGCTTTTTTAACATCCAATTGCGACTTGGATTTAATAGCAATTAACAGTTCCCTCTTGGACTCTCTACAGGATCTGTCATACCAAGGCTTACTGTGAGACAGATTCTGAGTTTTCTGCTGGGGTTTTTTAGACATTTTAGTTACCAGTAATTTTAATTTTTGGAAAAACTCCTGATGTATGGCCAAAAAAGGGGTTTTTGCTTCCTCCTCGGGAGTTAGGCTCAGATATGTAGCAAAAGTTCCAGCGAAAAGTGAGTATATTTTGCTCAAGATATCACCATGATCCAAAATAAATGGCCATTTTAGCGATCTCCTGTTGTTACTGATATGAATATCATTACCATCCCCAACACCCTCCTCCAAGGAGAGTGGTGAAGAAGGATCGCTAAATAATGCAGCGTTTAGTGTCAAATTTAATGGAAAGTGATCACTTTCTGCCCTCTCCAATATTTCAAGATCTATAAGATACGACCAAAGAGGGATAGAAACTATCGCAAAATCCAAGTTGCTCCTATATGTGTTCCTACTAAAGGTTGGTTTTTTTAAGGTGTCAGACGGTAACCGACCGTTACAGGCCCTGAGGTGATGCTCTGTACATAATTTGATCAGTTGAAGAGCCAGAATGGAACATTTCACCGATTTGTTGCTCCCGAGGAGGGGGATATTATTTGCCTGATCTTCCTCCTCAAAAATCTCACTTATGCCCAACACAGGTTCATAGTTACAATTCAGATCCCCAGCCAAGATTACGAGATCCTCCCCAGGATCCAACCCTCTCAGAAAGCAATCCAACTTAAGAACAGTCGGGGATTCCTTTGATGACGGGGCTGGCCTATTATAGATATTTATTAGGAATAATTTATTCCCATTGGAGGTTATTATTTTTAGTGCTAGGATATCTGCGGAATTTGTGTCTATCACCTCGATGTTAACCCTTAGATTGATTTTTGCCCAGATCAGGAGACCCCCAGACGGCCTACCACTCCTAGATGGGATTGCTCCAATACCAAAAGTCTTGTAGCCCACCCTATGGGGAGTGTCAACTGCCCATGTTTCCTGAAGTAAGCAAAAATCAAAGGATTCCATAAATGCAGCCCAGTCAGGATCCCTCAAATTGCTGGCAACCCCAGCTACATTCCAACTGACAAGCTTAGCCGAAGTCCCCAATGCAGAAGACATGACAGTATTAACCCTTGGCATCTCATCACTGATATATGTCACTTGTTGGATTCCCGAAGATATTCCCTCAGTAGGTGAGTGTCTTAAAGTACGGGTTGGTTCTACCTGTTCTTCAGGAATGTTGTCGTTGCATATTACATTTTTTCCCAAAGGTCGAGATACAACAGTTGGCAATAGGTTACACTCAGTTACAACTCCCACATCAGTGTGGTTCCTTATGTCCCCTCCCTCATCCCCCCCACTCAGAAAACTTCAATCACAACTATCAAGGCCACTGAAGACATCAAAACGATTTGACGTTTCGAGTGGTGTGAAGGGTTTCAGATGATCCATCCTTCTGTCTTGAAAGTTATGAAGGTTTTGATGTCTAACTGGGACAAAGTTCCATCCCAAGGGGTCTGGGACTGTTACAGGGCAAGGGGCACAAGACATATTTCTCATACTCTGATGGATCGGGGGGTACTGAGCATATTGACTGCTCCCAACATTCTGTACAATTGAATAATTAAGTGGCTGAGTTTGGCTTGAACCCTGTAAAAGGGGAAACTGAGATGGAAACACCACTGGCCTTGGATAAAAATACGTTAAAGGTCTTGGGATTATAGTGGTATTAGAGCTTCCCATCTGCCAGTTCAGTATATAGTGGACAGCATTTGGATCCCTAAAATTGACAACCACTACGTCACCTTCGATGTCTTTTGTTCTGCCCCCCAGCCATTCGAGGCGTCGAACATGAACTATTTCCCCGTTGATATAATTTGCAATAGGCCTATGTGTTCTCAACCAGTGTGTTATCTTGTTTTTTAGTTGGAAAAAACCCTCCCTCTTCTTTTGTTCAAGGGCCGGCACACCTGTTAGGACTACCACATAGGGTAATGCCTCCGGTGGAAGTTCAGGCAACGGAACCCTTTTTGGTTTCCCCCAGGTGCGTTTAGTTTCCCTCACCTCCCTTGTTAAGTCTGTCGAAACTAAATTAGTTGTGTTGCCAGTACTTTTGGATGTATTGACACAGATGTTACTAGCAACAGTACCCAGCAGTTGATCACCAGTTTTTGCTTGAGATGGTCTAGAGGCAGCATGGTGATGAACAATAGCTGATACTGTATTCCCCAGGGATTTTGATGCAGGTAAAATTGAGGAGGGGGTAGGAACAACATAAGGGGAAGTAGAAGGCGGAGATCGAACAGTAGATAACAAAACTTTTGGTGCACAATTAAATGCCTGACTGTCTGCGTTGTTAACACCTTTATGGCCTACAAGATCTTTTTTGGGCAATGTAAATGTAAATGTATTGCAATTTATATAGCGCACGTATCACCCGAAGGCATCAAGGCGCTTGCCTTGGGAACCCGTCCTGGTATTCCCCTGTGCATTCTCAATTTTTGACAATCTACACTCCACCTCCATTAACCTCTCCAAAATAGATGCAGAGTATGATCTAATCAGATTCTCAATATCAAGTAGGGACACAGGACCCTTGTTCTCAATCTGAACATCGTCTCTCGCACTAGTATCCATATTGTCCTCTTTATCTACAGATGTATTCAGTCGGGCTGGGGATGCGGAAATGATATGGATCCCCTCTGAGTCGGACTGAACAACACAGGGATTCTTAGCAACTGTGGACAATTTTTTGCCAAAGTCAGAACAGCTCAATTTGGGTTGCAACGGATCCCTCCTTTTCCGTCGTTTTTTGTTCGGCGGGGGACCATAAATTTTCCCTGTAGGTGGTAATTTATTAGCCTTAATGCGGGCTGAATGCAATTGTGACAAAGCGTCTCCCTTTAGTGTCGATAAGCTACTCCCAGTAGATGTTACGGACAGGTCAACCGTATCCGCTCTAGATGCGGTTTCAGATGAATGAACAGCCGTATGTACATCCGGGAGTATACCATCTAATGAAGGGATCCACTCGTTGACTAATATCCCGGTAGCATTGGCAGGGGGTCCAATCAGGGGAGATAATGATGGTAAAGCGGACCCATTCTTCATACTTTCCACTGAGCGTCGGCGGTCTGCCCGCCGCTCCGCCAGCACAATCTCCCTAGCAATATCAGGCGATGATTTGGAGAAATAACTGTCCAAAGTCCCATTGGGCAGCAAACCCTGTTTGTCCTGCACATGCTGCTCAACATTAACAGTTGCCATGTATAAATAACAGGGATTGGTTGGTATAGCAAATGACGATGGTGATACGAAGATTAAATAGAAGAACAGACAGTACCTGTAAACAAAGAGGTATGCCCAGTCCGGTCTCCTCGGTTCTCGGAGGGTCTCAGAGGGTCCGCCCTTAGTCCGGGCTTTGTCCCGGGATATGTCCCGCACACGCGTCCCGCTAACGCGCGCTGGGTTCGCCTAAAGTACTAAGCAAAGGGCTGAAGGGGAGGAGACCCGGGAAGAGGCGGCAGGTGTGCGAGATGTCAGAGCGCACTGCCTGGTGGGCCTCGCAGTCCCGGTCTCCCGTAGTTTAGCACAGACGCACTTTGATCCCAGCAAGGACAAGAGCTGCTTTACTCCTCTGGAAGTGGCAATGTAGAAGTCCAAAAAACAAAGCGACTACGAGCGGCACCCGCGGAGCGGGGGCCGCGAGTCGTCTTTTAACAAGCCAGGAGTCAGAGTCAGATGAGGGGAGGAGACCCGGGAAGAGGCGGCAGGTGTGCGAGATGTCAGAGCGCACTGCCTGGTGGGCCTCGCAGTCCCGGTCTCCCGTAGTTTAGCACAGACGCACTTTGATCCCAGCAAGGACAAGAGCTGCTTTACTCCTCTGGAAGTGGCAATGTAGAAGTCCAAAAAACAAAGCGACTACGAGCGGCACCCGCGGAGCGGGGGCCGCGAGTCGTCTTTTAACAAGCCAGGAGTCAGAGTCAGATGAGGGGAGGAGACCCGGGAAGAGGCGGCAGGTGTGCGAGATGTCAGAGCGCACTGCCTGGTGGGCCTCGCAGTCCCGGTCTCCCGTAGTTTAGCACAGACGCACTTTGATCCCAGCAAGGACAAGAGCTGCTTTACTCCTCTGGAAGTGGCAATGTAGAAGTCCAAAAAACAAAGCGACTACGAGCGGCTCCCGCGGAGCGGGGGCCGCGAGTCGTCTTTTAACAAGCCAGGAGTCAGAGTCAGATGAGGGGAGGAGACCCGGGAAGAGGCGGCAGATGTGCGAGATGTCAGAGCAATGTAGAAGTCCAAAAAACAAAGCGACTACGAGCGGCCCCTTTATTCAAGGCAGGGTCTCTCCTCTTTTGTACTGTTTTTTCCCCCCTACCTACCTCCCATTTTGTATCCCCTGGGGAACCCCCTTCTTTCTGTAGTCCCAACTTCGCCTGGACCCAAGTGTGTGAGTATAGTTGGATTATCGCGTCGTAGGTGGCATGCAACACGTTGCACTGGTTACTTAGAGGAATTGCCTAAACTTGTAGATTTCTTTGGAACATGTAGAAGGTTATAATTTTGGACAAATTCACCATTTTTGAATAAGGTTTAAAAGAAAGTTTTTACCATTGGTTTATATCTCAAGGAACACTGAGGCACATTGTGTTGTTTTCTAGTACCAGTCTGCAACTTGGAAGCGATATCAGCAATGTTGACAAATATTATCCTGACTTCGTGTGTTTTTTTTTTACTGAACATACGTGATTCTCAAGTCAAAATCTACCTAATTTTGGAGGTATTTACAACAATTTTTCTCTTCTTACTCATTTCTCAAAATTTAAAGCAGTAGCGTACTTGAGTTTTCCTGAGGGGGAAGCCGGGAAATAGAACTGTTTACATTTTAAACTTTTATATATGCCTATTCGCACATTTGAAACTTGTTCCCTTCGTCTCCACGCCGCGCTAGTCCCCCCGCCCACACAGACGATTAGGAGCTGTTGTGGACGTCCTGCGGGCTGATTGGTAGGCACTAGACCCTGCCTATACTGCTACATAAGCCTCAATCCCTTCCCAGCACAGGTTGATTGAAAGCAGTAGCGTACTTGAGTTTTCCTGAGGTAGAAGCCGGGAAATAGAACTGTTTACATTTTAATCTTTTATATTTGCCTATTTGCACATTTGAAACTTGTTCCCTTCGCCTCCACGCCGCGCTAGTCCCCCCGCCCACACAGACGATTAGGAGCTGTTGTGGACGTCCTGCGGACTGATTGGTAGGCACTGGACCCCGCCTATACTGCTACATAAGCCTCAATCCCTTCCCAGCACAGGTTGATTGAAAGCAGTAGCGTACTTGAGTTTTCCTGAGGCGGAAGCCGGTAAATAGAACTGTTTATATTTTAATCTTTTATATTTGCCCATTTGCACATTTGAAACGTGTTCCCTTCGCTTCCACGCCGCGCTAGTCCCCCCGCCCACACAGATGATTAGGAGCTGTTGTGGACGTCCTGCGGGCTGATTGGTAGGCACTGGACCCCGCCTATACTGCTACATAAGCCTCGATCCCTTCCCAGCACAGGTTGATTGAAAGCAGTAGCGTACTTGAGTTTTCCTGAGGCGGAAGCTGGGAAATAGAACTGTTTACATTTTAATCTTTTATATTTGCCTATTTGCACATTTGAAACTTGTTCCCTTCGCCTCCACGCTGCGCTAGTCCCCCCGCCCACACAGATGATTAGGAGCTGTTATGGACGTGCTGCGGGCTGATTGGTAGGCACTGGACCCCGGGCTGATTGGTTAGGCATTGATGGTACGGACCTGTTGTATTTCTGATCCCGCCCACCTCTACGTATATATGGCAGCGTCACATCGGCCGCGCGCGCCGGCGGCACACCAAAGGCGCGCCAAAGGCAAGCCCGTCTGCGCCGGGCGGCAGTCCCCCTGCTCAACCTATGAACGTGATAACTGGCTACTCGAGGGCCCAACTAATGTCTCTCAGACCAGCCTTGAAGGCAGACTGTACTGTTTTTTCCCCGTATGACAGCGTCTCTAGAGCATGCAGAATGTGTCCTTTTGGTCTGGACGCAGCATACCCTTGTAGGAGCTGCGCGCCTTGTATCAGGCCAACACGCGACACGGTGTTCAATTCTGCAGTCTTAATTGTAGATCTTTAGCTAAGCATAGGCGTGAGATCTTTGATCTCCTTATTGACCAATCCCCCGATGCACTAATCCTCATGGAAACATGGCTGCATGACAGCTCAGGGCCAGACATTGCCAAAGCCCTGCCAGCAAACTATACTATCTTCAGGCAGGATAGAGTTAGGGGGAAAGGAGGAGGCATTGCCATTATCACCAAGAGCAATGTCCAATGCTTACTTGAACCCGCAAAACTTAAAGATTGCGAGGCAATCCACTTCAAGCTTGAGCTCCATCCTAAGTTTACTCTTTCTGGCCTGTTAATCTATCGCACCCCCGGGCCAGCCAATGCGTCGGCCCCACAATTATCTGACTTTGTCGCCACCGCATTATTACACTCTAATAATTTTATGATCTTGGGTGATCTTAACATTCATTTGGAAGACCCCACATGTAACGTAAGCACCAATCTTTTGTCGCATTTGGAAACTCTTAATGTGATACTACATAATCAGGGCCCAATACACAAAGCGGGCCATCTGTTGGACCCTATCTTTTCAAATCTGAATAACACACAATGCCATCCAGCACTTCCTATCCACTGGTCAGATCATTACATGATCCGGTTTGATCTCTCCCTAAGGGATCTCCAGGTCCAGCCGAAACTCTCTACTACTACCTTAATGAGAAATTGGAAAAAGCTTGATGTATCCGCTTTCAAGCAGCATCTCAACTCTCATCTGCCCTGGGATAAAACCAATAGGGACAGCGTGGACATAGTGGCTGCTAGCACAAATTCTTGGCTCACTGAAGCCATCAACAGTTGCCTGCCATTGTCCTGTAAAAACCAATTATCCACAAACCTCCAGCCCCTTGGTTCAATGACCAATTAAAGACCAAGAAATCACATTGTAAAAAATTAGAGAGAGCGTGGCGAAAGGACTACTCTCCTACTGCTGATCTGGCTTATAAAAAAGAACTGAAGCACTATCATAAAGCCTGTCGCCAGGCCAGAACCACCTACGTCACTAAAACAATAAACGACGCCACAAACAAATCAAAAGTGCTTTTTTGATGTTTCAATCTTTATTTCGGCCAATTTGGCCATCAAAGATATGCAAAAAAAAATATGGAACAATATAAAGCCATCGAAAATAAGCAGCAAGCGCATAGTGTACAGTGTAAAATCATTCCACCCTAAGAAATAAGTACTACTAGAGTGAAACCAGATAAATAAAATTAGGTGGAGAACTGCGACTTTAGAATACGGGTGCGAGTATGCCAGACATTTGTAAGAAATTTAGCTAGTGCAAACACCGTTGGTCCCGAGACGTCAGTTTTTAAAATTCTGTAGATCGGGAGATACTCCCTGCAACCAAAGTTTCTGATGAGTGGTAAGAGCCAATATTTCCTGGCGGCCTTGTAAGTTGCACAAAACAAGACCACATGTAGGTCGATTTCCTCAGCACAAGTGCATGCCGGGCATTGCTTGGTAGAGGGCAGTGTTGACCAGGAGCTAGTGTAGAACCGCAGAGCCAGTGTGCCATATCTCCATTGGAGAAATAGCTTCCTGGCCAGCACGGGAGTCATGCCATCCAGAACCCTCTCCAGCCTGTATGAATCCTTGCTTTGCGTGAATACAGATGCTAATGACCCCTCACCCTGGCAATCTAAGACCATAGCTAGTTTCTGCTCATGATAAGCATTGGCCAAGACTCTTCGTGGGATCCTTAGTGAAGCATTAGCTGGATCGGACCATAGGTCGGGGAGCCCCAGTCTCACACAGGACTTTTTAATATATTTTATCCAGGGGATCTGTAAGGCTTTGGGGTGGGTTAGAAACTCCCTCAGTTCCGCCCTGTAGGTAAAAAGTTCTTCACTGCTCCATAACCTTCGCCAGAAGGCTATGGGTCTGAGACCCAATTCATCTGCTATTGGTCTCAGTCCCAGGTCCATCCTCAAGGGGAGGAGCGGTGTACTAGACGGGAGTGCAACTATCTGTCTAATAAAATTGTTCTCAGTTATAGACAAACTGTGGGAAGATGTGTGGCCCCACAATTCCACGCCATACATAATAGCACCCCTGGCCTGTGCCTTGTAGATCTGGATGACCGGCCCCAGTGGTCGATATGTGGAACTTTTCATCATCCGAGCGATGCCACCAGTGGTCTGCACTAGTTTAAGGTTAGCCCTAGTCTGGTGTGTTCCCCAAGACATGGTTTCATTCATTCAAGTGCTTTTTGGATTAGTTAAGGACTTAGCAGGATCTAGCACAGTAGCTGGACCTCCACCCCTGGATAGCTCCCAGTGTGAGGAGTTGGCCCAGTACTTCACAACAAAGATCGAAAAAATCTATCAAAATATAGTTGAGCAAATGAAGACAGAAGGCCCCCTCTTACTGACACTAGCGTGAGCCCCATGAGCTCGCCGCCGGTTTCATGTGCCCTACTGGAAGAATGGCCAGACCTTAATCCATCGTCATTATCGTCACATCTGGCTAAGATTAAATCTGGCTCCCCGAGCGACCCTCTCCCTGTTTCCGTGCTCAGACTTCTTGAGGAGCCTCAGCTCGGCAGGATCTGCTCTACGCTTAATGCCTCACTACATCAGGCCAGTGTCCCGACATGTTGGAAGCACGCCATGGTTTCTCCCTTGCTAAAGAAACCTATGGCGGATCCTAAAATCCCTGCCAATTTCCGTCCGATCTCGTTACTCCCCATCTTTTCCAAAGTCTTGGAAAGACATATCTACCAGCATCTGACCCTGTTCGTTGCGAACAACAATCTGTTGCATTATTCTCAGTCAGGGTTTCGCCCAGGTTTCTCGACGGAGACTACACTTTTGGGTGTCACTGAGAATCTCCGTCAGATGCTCGATAGAGGGGAAACCGCCGCACTGATTTTATTAGATCTCAGTGCGGCCTTCGACACCATCTCCCACGCCATCCTACTTAGAGCATTGGGCTCTCTAGGTATTGGTTGAAAGGTTTTGAAATGGATTGAATCTTTCCTGATGGACAGGACCTTCCAAGTCTTCTCCCACTCCCCGATATCTAAGGTCCATGCCTCCCCATTTGGAGTCCCTCAGGGCTCAATTCTCAGCCCTCTTCTTTTTAACTTATATGTACTCCGCTAGCTCTCATTGCGAAACGTGCTCGGCTCACGTTATTTTCCTATGCGGATGACTCTCAGATAGTTTTTTCCCTTACGCAATCAGACATGTCCCCCACTTCCTCTCTTCAATCTGGGCTTAGTGAAATAGCCTCCTGGATGAACCAAAATTTGTTGAAACTTAACGGGGAAAAAACAGAGATCCTTATTCTTGGGAGTAAGCCCATCTGTGGGGCACTAAACATTGGCCGGTGGAAATGGGTCCCATTCCTCCAGCATCAACACATGTCCGCAACTTGGGGGTCATCATAGATCAGGGCCTAACAATGCAAACGCAAGTGATTAAAGTGGTGGCTACCTGCTTTTCTACCTGCTGGTTGCGTAAGATACTGTGGATGCTGCCACCAGACATTCAGAGGTCTGTGGTTAACGCCTTGGTGACCTCCCGGTTGGACTACGGTATTGTGCTCACCTGGGGCTCACTAAGGCGATTACCCGTTGCCTTCAAATGGTCTAAAACGCTGCGGCGCGTCTTCTCTGTGGCTGCAAAAGGAATGAGCCCACTACTCGACTTCTCAGGGAACTTCACTGGCTCCTAGTGGAGAACCGTTTGAAGTTTAAAGCCTTAGGCTACATGTACTATATAAAAGCAGGTACGGCACCAAGATATCTTCAATCCTTGGTGTCGACGTACTCCCCAACCCGTACACTGAGGTCATCTGCCCAAGAACTTTTCTGTGTACCCAAGGTCAAAATTGCCAGGATGGGCGGGAGGTCTTTTGCCTCCTTGGGTCCTAGGCTCTGGAATTCCCTCTCTCCGGTTATTCGTGCGGAACGTTGTTTCAGCCGTTTCCCGAAGGCAGTCAAGACCTGGTTGTTTAACCAATAATCCTTCCTACTGTATACTACTCCAATCTTCATTCGCGCCGGGAAACCCTGTCTGGGTAGCTGTCGCGCTCTACAAGCTGAATAAATAAATAAATAAATAAATAAACTACACGGATATACGGTGTCTTCACTGATTTCTCTTTTTTCACTTCTAACATTTCTCTGTCATCAATAAAGTGGTACACACATTTCCTTCGACAATATTGTTTTGTAAAATTTTTATTTTCTACACTGGGGTGTTACACAAGTCTGTATATACGCTTTTACTTATTTTTCACAATTTTACATGAGCACCACTCAAAAGGGAGCGGAACTGCTCAACCAGCACAATGGTATGAGGCACAATAGGTTTTTGTGTTGATCTTTCCAATTGAATATAGATGTTTACAATATTATAAATACACTGTATCATTTTGTTTGACAGATTGAAAAAGTCACGAATGGCGACGAAACACGTGTCGGCTGTGGCTGAATCAAAGTTATTTACAATCTAACAACTGTATCGAAGATCGCTTGCTGGACAAATAATTGATGCGTGTTTTGTATTAAATATTTGTACTGACTGTGACAGCTATATAATTATTTGTGCTGTGTTCTGTCTATGTTGTATTTTGTATGTATATATATATGGAGGATTCTGTATACATTGTGTAGTACTGTGGGTGGCACGGTACAGGGACATAGAGCACGCTTTGAAAGAGTCATTTTCTACTTACTTCATCTGCAAACATAACGGATGTGCTGGCTACCTTCGATAACCACTGCCATCTTCTGTCTGCCGAATAAGTATAATTATTACAGGCACAGAGAGAATGGGAAAGTATTGTGTACCCACAGTAACACTACACACTGTTTATGTGCATAGACACAATTTAACTTGCACATCAACAAACATATAGAAGAAATGTGTGGATCAAGTAGAGGATAGACATAGAGGCCTAACTGTTAAGCTTAATAATAGGGAAGGAAACTTTGAGTGGACCAAGGAGGAGTTAGCTCACAAGGTTAAGGGCGGCTATGGTCCTATAGCTCTAGATTGGGAGCAAAGAGGCAAGCTTTGTATTCAACAGGGACAGATCCGTTATGACACTATCTTTGTGGAACAGAGACATCATATCTTCTTAATTGATGCTTCTTCAAAGAAGTTCCTCCAAGAACAGTGCAAGTGGTGCTAGGAGTATATTTTGTGTGTGGGAAGAATGCAAATGTTCGGCTTCTGAACAATGGGTATGATACTTGTTATGTAGCAGTTGTGTTTCCAAAGATATACCATGTGGAAGATCTTTAGAGAGAAAATTGAACCATTGAGAGAAACATGGAATGAGTGCTTGTGAAATAGTGGGAGACATAGTTCGAGCAATGATACCCAGCTTGAGAATTAAGATTAAAAGGTTGTCCACCATTGTGGATAAGTTGTCAGTCAACACAGCTCAGTCATTTTTGCTGGTCGATGGAGAGATGGTTTTGAGAAGTGCACTGGTGATGCAAAACTGTCTTGCTTTAGATGTGTTATTGGCAAAAGAGGGTGTGGTCTGTAGGATGCTGAAGGTCCAACAGTGTTACACTTACATTCCTGATAAAAGTAAAGATCTGAGGGGCTACATAAGTAACGTCATTGAGATACATCATGAGATACATGAACTGGCAACTGAGGGAGTATGGGATAAGATTGGAAAAGGATTTGGAACAGTTGGAAATTGGTTTGCTAACCTAGGAAAAGGAATTCCTGGATACATCTTGAAGCCCATAATAATTTTTGTGATCTATGTTATCATCTTCTTAGGTAGGATAAGAGCATGCAAATGGCACAAGGCAAGGCAAATGGAGGAATCCTTTAGGGAGAGAAACAAGGGTGGAAAGACTGCAGGACAGTCATTATGAGAATCTTAAGCAGTTGGAGGAGCTCTGACAGAGGAGACTAGCTACAACATCTGCTTAGATTGGTCTACTCTACAAGGATTTAATGTTGGTTTGTGATGACTCAACGTTATCAGAGAGGGTAACTGATGTAGCGGAAATCACATTTATTTGTAGGAGTGCATTATTATCACATGCGTAGAGCGTGCAGGCGTATAATCTTGTGTTGTATTAACTTGAAGTGTTAGAATCTCGAAATGTAATAACTTGAAAAATGATGTGTTTAGGCCAAGAAGTGGCAACATAGGGAATTGAGTGGTAATCTGTGAATGTAATTAGCAAAAAATATTAACTTGAAGAGCTGAGGTTGTGGTATTAACATCCATGCATGTATTAATCTCTTTAGTAATTGTGCCATTTCATATGTAGGTAAATGTATTAATTGAAAGTGCCTTATTTCCTTTGCAACCTCATAAAGCTTGTATGCCATTTTTCTTATATAGCTGGATCTTGTGGGGCTGAAATGTATTTTCCTGAAAGCTCTCACTTTAGAATAAAGAGCTGAATTCATGTATGATGTGAAATGTGTTCTTTTCTCGTGTTTTGTGTTGCTGGTGGCACCCTTGTTAGCTAGAATAATGTCTTTTTGTTATTAGTGAGACAAGGAGAGGAGTTACATCATAAACGCAAGTAGGTAAGTAAAAATGTATGATGTTTCACACTAGAGTAGGCCTGGGAATCAAGGTCAGCATGTTGCAAAACAGGAACAGGGACACCATTATCCCACGGAAAACTACCTCTGAGATCATGTCCAGAGCGGATGGCATAACCTGCAAAGAGTCTTGGGAAAAATATCTGTAATAATGCGATGTTAGAATAGGAAAAGTGACCCCACTTCTCTCTGCCTTTGGAAAGAGAGCATCTTGGAATTATCTCTGTCTCTGTAGCTTTATGCTACTTGACCCATTATTGTGTATCATCGACTCTCGGTGCAGGTAAACTCATGCTTTCTGATCTTCTGTATTCTGTTTCTTGAATTAGTTGTTTTGCTTGTGGAGTGGTGTGGCTCACTGGTTAGAGGTGGCAGACCCGGAAGCAGAGAACGGCCTGGGACCAGGGTTCAATTCCTGACGCGGCAGGGTCGTGGACCTAGGGTAAGCGGACTCGGCAATTCTCGCCTCGGTGCCTACTCTAACCAGAGATCACACTCGGCAACTCTGGGCACTAAGCTTACCTCATCTCTACAACGGCCCCCCACAGACACCCAGGATGCCTGGTCTCACCTTGGAGATACCCAGAAGGGACCATCTCACAGGGAAAGCCAGGACGGGTTCCCCAGCGGTCTTCAGCGCCGGGACGCTTACGGGCAGCTGTGCGCTTTACAAGTCCAACACACACACACACATTGTGTTGCACCGCTCAAAGTTGGTATGTAGGTTTGGCTTTATAATGATTCCGATGTAGTTCTACACTCTCATTTTGGGTTGTCTCTTAATTAACTAACCTTACATAATTGTCTGTGGTTACTATGTGTTAAGAGAATGTCCTGTTGAATTGATTGGCAATATTAACAACTTTTCTTCCCTCTAAGCTTACATGCTGTGTTGGAAATTACCCTTTTTGCACGTTATCCACAAGCTTTTTGCTTCTTGCTCAAATTTTGTCCTGACCTGTGTTTGTTGGCTATATGACCCTGGGCACTTTACCACTTCTGATTAGCGCTACAGTGCAAATGCTCCCTGTGTAAATTGTTTTTGTGATTGATTACCCCTGATTGCCATATTTTGTTTTACCAGTAGGTCCCTAGTAAAGTCCACTGAGTGCGCCAGGGCTGGTAAATCAAATGCTACTATTGGGCCTGCAGCACTGATTGTGCCACCCACATGAGTAGCCCTGAAAAGATGTCTCAGGCCTCCAACCGCAGTGCCCGTGCGCAGTTTGTTAACTGACATGTCCACTTGGCAAGTGCACCCAGTTACCAGACCCTAACCTTCTCTTTTCTTACATATAGGGTACCCCTATTTGAGGCCCAAAGTTACCAAATGGGCAGGGTACAGTATATGTGAAAGGTAGGACATGTGCTGGTGTGTGTAACATGTCTTAATATTGAAATACTGCCAATTTCGTTTTAAACTATTGAAAGTATATATCCCCCCATAGGACAGAATTGGGAGTGCTTTGTAACTTTTTACAAGCATAGCTTCCCATGGGATAAGGTAGAAAAATGCAGTTTGGTATCCCTGAACTGTGTATTTAATAACACATCTTTTAGTAACAATAGTTTTTAAATTGTGTGTTTGAAAATACCACTTTTAGAAAGTGGCTATTTTCTTCTTCGACCATCCTGTGTTACTCTGCCTGTTTGTGGATTGACTGTCTGGCTTTAGAGTGACAGGGTCTGGGGAGGTGCAGTGGCTCCAGTAATCTGGATGAGTCAGCACTGGGCTCAATAGGCCTGATCTGCATTTGGAGTCGTGGAAGGAGTAACATCTGTACCTGCATAGGGCTGTGCCTGCCTACAACAATGCTGCCTCTGCCCCCCAGTGATGTGTCTGGAGCCAAGGCTCACACTGACAATGGATGTTTTTGTGCAGTTGCAGAGTACCACCCAGAACTGGTTTTAATTGGGCTCAGAGCCCCTTGCACAAAGAGAACAAAGACATTGTCTCTAGGGCAGGTGGCAATCACTCCTCTAGCAGTTTTCCCCCAGATCAACTGGAGGAGAACCAAAGGGTCAGGGAGCAAGAGCTAGAAGTCCTTAGGTTTAAAACAAAGCAGATGGAAATGGAAAACCAGGCCAAGACAGAGAAGAGCAAGAGATCTTATGCCTTGGAAGAAAATAAATTGATCTGGGCATATGAGCTGAGAATGAGAGAGCTCGATGAGGAGTTTGTGAGGCTTGAGGCCCTGTGTGTCTCAACCAAGTAAAAAGTGATGTGTGTAGCTCAGGAAGCGAGTTTGGCTAGGATGGAGGTGGAGTCCAGCTCAGATGGTGGCAGAAACATTGTGTTATATAGTGCTGAGGGTGATGTACACCCACCCAGAGATGTGGCACCTGACTTGATGTAGGGGGTTATCATACACCAGGAGTTCAGGTTTATGAGGTAGCTCCAGTGGTGTGGTGTCCCTGAAGTGGATTGAGGAACTGACACCAGGGATCATATTCCTAGCGGTGGGAGGAATACTCTTCTGACTCTAGATGAGAGGTGCAGGGAGAGGGGTTCCCCCAAGGGAGAAGTCCTGGTAGGTATGTGTGGAGACCCCCCAGAAGAGTGTGTGTTGAGTGAGAGACAGTCAGACACTGTCTTGCCACTCTCAGGAGAGTGATGTGGGGTACTTGTGTGAGGCAAAGGGTAGCCTGGTTAACAAATGTGGGTGCTGTGTGATTCAATTGTTGGAGAGCATATTTTAAGTCCCTATTTTCCAGGGCTATGTTAACACCAGGTGGATTGTGAATTATATGACTCCAGGGAGCTTGCACTAGAGGCAGACCCTTTGGCAGATTCCAGAGGGTCTAAAGAAGCTTTTGGGAGGGATCCTGAAGGGGGTGGCTCAGGTTTCTCCAACCAAGTGAGAATGGGGAGGTTTGTGGTAGCCAAGATAGGTCCCTGTGTAGTGGTAAGGGTATAGGGCCCCACGTCCTGTCTCAGAGGAGATGGAGTGGAAGTGATCTGTTTTCCAAGTTTCCCAACTCCCAGTCCCAGGGCCTGGTTGGTTTCATAAGTGAACACCAGGAGGGGAGCCTAGTCTGTCTCGAGAGGACATTTCCTGAGGGGGATTCCAAAGCATCAGGTGGACTAGGGGGACTGCTATAACAAGCATCCCACCAGTTCTGGTGTCTGGCAGCACCGCTTCAGTGGAGAGGGTGCTTGAGTCCAGACGAAAGGGTAAGGCGGACGTAGTCCCCATTGGAAGGACCAGTGGGTCAGGGGTTGCCAGCTAAAGTGAATAGGCTCTCTGTGTAAATGTTTTTTGTGATTGATTACCCCTGATTGGCATATTTGTTTTACCAGAAGGTCCCTAGTAAAGTGGACTAAGTGTGCCAGGGATAGAAAATAAAATGCTACTAGTTGGCCTACAGCACAGATTGTGCCACCCACATGAGTAGCCCTGAAAAGATGCCTCCCTCTGCGGTGCCTGTGCGCAGTTTGTTAACTGACATGTAGACTTGGCAAGTGCATCCACTTGTCAGACCTTAACCTTCCCTTTCCTTACATATAGGGCACCCCTATTGGGCGCCCAAGGTAACCCCCTGGGCAGAGTGCAGTGTATGTGAAAGGTAAGACATGTACTGGTGTGTGTAACATGTCCTGATAGTAAAATACTGCCAATTTCGTTTTTCACTATTGAAAGGCTAATTTGCCCCATAGGACAGAATGAGGAATGCTTTGTAACGTTTTACAAGCATATCTTCCTATAGGGATAAGATAGAAAAATGGAGTTTGATATCCCTGAACTCAGGATTTAATATTACATCTTTTAGGGAAGATGGTTTTTAAATTGCGTGTTTGAAAATATCACTTTTAGAAAGTGGCTATTTTCTTGTTCAACCATCTTGTGTGCCTCTGTCTGTTTGTGGATTGACTGTCTGGCTTTGGAGTGACAGGGGCTGAGGCGGTGCAGTGGCTCTAGTAGTCTGGATGAGTCAGCACTAGGCTGAATAGGCCTGATCTGCATTTGGAGTGGTGGGAGGAGTAGCAACTGTACCTGAATATGGCTGTGCCTGCCTTCCACAATGCTGGCTCCACCTCTCTGTGGTGTGTCTGGAGCCAAGGCTCACACTGACAATGGATGTTTTTGCGCACTTGCAGAGTGCCCCCAATCACTGGTTTGAACTGGGCTCAGAGTCCCTTGCACAAAGAGAACAAATACATTTTGGGGTATAAGTATCAGACCCAAAACCCCAGACTTTAGATAATTCCTTGAATTCAAGAGGAACCTTTGCCAAGGAAAGGAGCCTGAGAGACTGAGCATCCCTTGCTGTGAGTCTGGGGTTGATCTGCAGTTGCTGTTTTTCCAAGGAAAGGAGAAGGACTTTGCTGTGTGCTATGTCCTATGCTTTGAAGGAGATCTCCAAGGGCCTGAAGTGAGCTGGCATCCTGTTCAGAAGTCTCAAGGACACAAAGACTTCATCCCCAGCTGCCCTGAACTCTGCTGTTGTGAGTTCTAACCTGCCTTGAGGTGCCTGTGCCCGTTTTGGGCCTCTGGAAGTTGTTGCTGCTGTTTGGGAACTGAAAGAGAGAAGAAACTCAAAGAACTACAGAAAGTGACGCATTGGTCTCCTTGCAGCTGTTTTTTGATGCATCTTCACTGCGCGAGAAGAATTTCCAATCATCGCCTCGCCGCTACGAAAACCGTCGTAACGCCTGTCGTTGCTGTAAGAATCGACACATCGAGGAATTGCGACTGAAGAGGACAGACGCAGCGCCGCGCAACACCGCCGCATCGATCACTAACGCATTCCGGAATTCGACGCATCATACCTGGGCGGCAAGTTCTTCCGACGTATCACCTGCTGGCCAGAACCAGCATGAAGAATCCCTCCCCATACAGACCGGAATCACTACCCATACAGACTGGAATCGACACAACCCTTCCTCTTCGTGCAGCAGGACTGTTGCATCTCCTCCTCAGGGTCACTGGAGTGTTGCATCTCTTCGTTTCCGCTGCTGCAGCTGTTTGGCTTTTGGAACTATGACGCATCTACAGGTACTTTGGTGAAAAGTCACGCATCCATAGTTTTCTATGGTACAAGTTCTTGAAACCTTTTGAAAGTCATATTTTTAACTGTGTATGTTGGATTTGTGTTGCTTTGGTCTTGTTTAGTTTAGATAAAGATATTTTATTTTTCTAAACTGGTGTGGTGTCCATTTGTGGTGTTTTCACTGTGTTACTGTGAGTGTTGGTACATACACTTTAGACATTGCCTTTTGGATAAGCCTGTCTGCTCATGCTAAGCTACCAAGGGGGTAAGCAGGGGTTATCTAAAGTATGTATCCCCCTTACCCTGACTAGAAGCAGGGGTCCCTATTTGGGCAAAGATACCCGAGCTTATAGGCCCAGCCCTCGAAACATCCATACATCATTTATAATATAGATTTTGGAAGGGGTTATGTCCTGCAAAACTGCTTTTATTACAAACACACAATTCATATATTTTTCTTCAGTACAATGTGTGCTCATATTTTATCTTCAATTTACCATTTTCAACATATACACGTCAGTGCCATGAAACAAATGCAAAATATTTCCAAACACAAGTCATTTTGGATGTCCTTCAGCTATGTCTTCAGCAGCCACTGGTTTATAGCACTGCTACTTTTCGATTTTTGAAGACATGCGCAGGAAATAAATTCACTGTTACTGTGTTGGAAACAAGGCCACTCTAATCCAAGACAGAATTATGCGCTCTCCACCGCGAATTAAGAACGGACTCATAAAAGAGTAAAATGTATCTTGCACGGCTTCTCGAAAGTATGAACTCTGCCAAGTGGTTCTTTACATGCTGGAGGCCACTACCACAACCCCAAAGAACACGCCGTACCACACATCAGGCATTGATCAATGATACCTTCAATACCAATGGACAAGTTAATTGACTACATTTCGAAACGAATACAAACCCTCATAAATATTGTATGGGTACATTGAGAGCACCTTTCACATCTGTCAGCAAACAATTGCAGGTAGTAACAGCAGAAATGTGATGCCAACTATGTAACTGGCACGTGTACACAGGCAGAAAGCCATTAATGAAAAGAATAACATTGTCAAGAAGCATATTACAATTCGGTACATCTGCTGCTGCAAATGTGGGAACTGGAAGCACTTTAATAGCCGGCTGAGAAAGCAGTCTGATCGTTAATTCTTAAATGATTACCTCGAGGTATTAATATTTTAAAATATTATTAGGCTTTCTGAAATCCCAGATAACCTAAGCAAAAATACGAACACAGAGAGGCGTTGGGCTGTATCCAATGGACAGTTCAATGATTCTTCACATTTTGCTTCCACCCACCACAGCCTATGTATGAGGCAATAGTTCGGCCCACGTCATCATTCGCCCCTCTTGCACCATGACTGACTGACTGAATTATTTATTAAGCGCACTTATGCCGTGGCGTCTTGGAGCTGCAAGAGAGGTGAGACTTATGCTGGTTAGCTAGAGCGTGGTAAACAACCAGGTCTTCAGTGCCTTTCGAAAGCTATTCTTATTAGGTTGAAGCCGAAGCTTAACAGGTAGGGTGTTCTATAGCTTTGCTGCTTGATGGGAGAAGGACTTGCCTCCCCAGCGTGCTTTCCTTATTCTAGGGGTGGTAATTAGGCCCTGGTCCATGGATCTAAGTGTTCGGCTAGGGATGTAACGAGGAAAGAGAGCTTTCATGTCCTCGGCTCCTCCTCCTACAACTGTTTTGTGAACTAGGCAGAGGGCTTTGAATTGTACTCTTTGCCGAACTGGTAGCCAATGGAGTTGGCGTATAGCTTTGGAAGTTGGATGGCGCTTTGGGAGATCTAACAGAACTCGTGCCGCGGCATTCTGGAGTGATTGTAGTTTGGTGAGTTGCCTTTCACCCATTCCCAGATATAGAGCGCTGCAGTAGTCGATACGGGAGAGAACTAAAGCCCCGACTACAGTCTTCCTCAATGTGGGAGGGATCATAGGCAGTATTTTCCTGAGGGTTTTGATGGTAAAGAAGCAAGCAGAGTGCTGTCATTCATCTTGATCACATTTGCACGTTCTCCTAAAAAGACGTTCATTTTAGTAACAAGGCAGGTGAGCCAATACTTTACTCTGTCAAAGCCTTTTCTTCACATACTATCCCCTTTTTTTATTTAATCATTCTTGCGTGTTTAAACTATTTCTTCATGTTACTGTAAACCATAACTTTTCTTCGCGTTTATTAGAAACATACGTTCCTGTGATATGCATAAAAACTAAAAAGTATCTTAGGGACATTTTCTATGCACAGTTGGCTTCTAGAAATGTTGTTCCATAAACAATGATGTGCAACAGTAAATTAATTTGTATATGTTATTTATATTTGTATGTCATGTATATGGCTGCTACGTTTAGCCACCAGATTTATTTTCCTTCCTTTTATTTTGTAGCATACCTTGCAAAATAAAGTAAAAATATAATGTGACCATTACTCTAGTTTACCAGTGCCAAGCATATATCAATAATTGTTTTTCTCTCAGCTACATAAACGTGTCCATTTGATCAAATCATTGTCTGCCTGCCCAATTTCTTTAGCAAAGATTTTCAAGCCTTGCCTTACCACTTTAAATAGGTGCCCATATATAGTTGTAGTGAAAAGACTGAATCTACACATGAAACAATAAGGTTTGAATAATCCGTCACTTCTGCATAAATGTATTAACAATTGAAGAAATTCAGTTGTCAGAGAATTACATTGCTACTTTCCCTAATGTTTGCTTAAAGACTTCTCTCTTGGCAAAAGGGTGTTTGAGGATGTTATAATATTCAGTGACGATATTTCCAGTCTGCACCATTTACATTTCCTCAGTTAAAAGCAAGCTAGTTAGATTTTAAAATCTGACCATGCACAATACTCTGCTGCCCTTTGGCTAGGTTTGCTATATAGAAATACCATATTCATACATACATACATACATTCATCATGAGGTCTTTCCCACAGTGGTAAAGTGATCCAACAATGGAAAATACAGTAAGTCAACAAAAAGTTGAGAAATGGAGTTGCAACTCTAAAGTCCCCTAACAGACTATGGCGTTCCAACACTCCATTTCGATGTGATTTGCTTGGTAAAAGTAGCCCGATGCGATTTAACTTCCTACGTAATCAGATTAGCATGAATTAAAAGACCAGGAAACTTCCAGTTCACTGAATGCTTGTGCAGCTGAACTGCATGGAAAGCACGGGGTGTCAGGTGATTAGTCTCTGAGCATTGAGAGTGACATCTTACAGGAAATTCTGTCCACAGCAGAATAGCGATGCTATGCGGAATGATGAGTAACTCCACTGGAATAGTTTGGGAATTCCTTGTCAAGTCCTCAAAATATTAGTCATTAAGGTTCAAATACTAAATGTTAGTGGATTTACACCATCAAAGACATATTTATGTTGCTAGACAGACTGTGTGCTAATGCCTTAAACATTTCAGGCATTTACTGTGCCGTTGCAGGTTAGTGTGTCCCTTATTCCAATACACATTTTCAATTTTGGTTTAAATATTTATTTTGCTTTATGGAGCCCGTTCTCTCTCTCACTTTCCTGTTTCCTTTATATTCTTTACTTCACTCTTACGCTCCTTCCTGCATACTTTTTTCAATTATTATTTTTATTTCATTGTTTTGCAAAAGCCTGTCTATCATTTCATTTCATAAATCTTTATTTCGGTAATTATATCACCATAAAAGATATGCATAATTCATTTCATAAGTATTAAAACAATAAAACATTAAAACATCACAATCCATCCGGGTCCATAAAAGTTTTCCTATATACAGAGTTTCTGGTTTTATTCCACAGTCAGTCAATAATCAGTGACCAGCCTTAAGGTATTGACTTCTCAGGTACCACATTGCACCTAAATATTTAGCCACAGCAAAGACAATGTGATCAGTCAGATCTGATTTCAGTACTCTAAACGCGGCCAGGCACTCCGCGAACCCCAAGCTCCTACATATGGGGTAATCCATTTCTTACGGGAGGCGTGGTAAGCCGGACAGAAAAAGACTATGTGGAGTTCTGATTCATTGTCCACTCTGCAAGCCGGGCATAAGCTAGTTGGTGATTTTCTCCACTTGCTAGTTAGAGCTCTGATGGGAAGAGTCCCATGCCTCCATTGTAAGTATAGTTTCCTAAGAAGAGGAGGATATATTTTGTCCAAGGCTGGTTCGAATCTGTAATTGTCTTTAATAGATAAAAATGACTGCGTATATGTGCCCAGAGTTTGCTGACGACAGAGTGCCGCTATTTTACTGTCGTAGTATGCCTTTGCCAGACTCTTTTTGGAAATTAGTGGGCATGCAGATAGAGGATCAGACCAGAGTGTCGATACGCCTAGACCCTTCAACTCGGTTCTAATAAATTTAAGCCACTTGATTTTCCCAGCGTTAGGCATGGCTAAAACTTCCTGCAGACCCTGCCTATAACTGCTCAGTTCTGGAACTGCCCACAGCCTGCGCCAGTAAAGCAGGGGACACAGTGCCAGTTCTTCGCTTAGAGGTTGCAGCCCTAAATCTAATCTCAATGGAACAAGGGGCGTGCTAGGCGGAAGTCGTACCACCTGCCTAATGAACTTATTCTCCTCTGTCATCAATTCTGGAGAAGATACGTGGCCCCATAGCTCGCAACCATTCATGGCGGCCCCCCTTGCCTGTGCCTTGTAAATCTGGAGTAATGGGCCGACGGGTTTGATAGATGACCTATTGTTTCCCATGTGCCTCATAACCCCTCCCGAGTACTGGGCCAATTTAAGTAGTGCTTTCTGTTGGTGTGTGCACCAGGTCATATTCTCATTTAACAAGAGCCCAAGATACTCAAAGGTACGCACCCTTTCAAGTCTGGTCTGGCCGATGGTAGGGGCGGTTCGTAGCCTTTGTGGGGCATTAAAGACCATACATTTGGTCTTTAAGGTGTTAACTTCTAGGCCATGTTCCCCACAAAACTCCACAAAGCCATTTAGGACGCGCTGTATCCCCATTGGGGACTTTGAGAGCAACAGGGTGTCGTCGGCGAACATTATCGCCGGTACCCTGCTGCCTGCCAACTTAGGGGCGTCAGAGTTGGCAACCCCATTGAGGTGGGCGATTACCCCGTTGACGTAGAGGCAAAACAGGGTTGGTGCAAGCACACAACCCTGCCTTACCCCCCTGTCAACGGGGAATCGGTTTGACAACGCCCCCTCCTTGCCACACCTCACCTTGGCAAAGTTGGCGGTTTGGAGACGAATGATCATCTCCAGCAAGCCCCCGGGGACCCCCAGTTTGGCCAGCACCTCCCAAAGTTTTCTGCGGGGGACCAGGTCGAAGGCCGCCCTCAGGTCCACAAATACACTGTAGAGGCTGCCACCCTCCAACTGTACCGTTTTCCAGAAGATGAGGGCGAGCCGAAAGACCTGATCTATGGTGGAGATCTTCTTTCTAAATCCCGCCTGGAATGGACTCAGAATATCATGATCCGACATCCATTCCGATAAACGATCCAGTAGTAGCCTAGTGAAGAGTTTCTGGGAAACGTCTATCAGGCTTATTGGCCTGTAGTTGGCTGGGAGCAGAGGCGAACCCTTCTTAAATATAGGGACTATCTCTGCCCCCAGCCAAGTCGGGGGGATCGTCATGCCGTTCAAAATTGCATTGAACAGCTCCCTCAGGTAGGGGGCCCAGATCTTGGCCTCCTGCCTATAAAGGTCACCTGGAAGTTTGTCCAGGCCAGGCGCCTTTTCGGCCGCAAGGTCCAGGATTGCCCTATTAAGTTCTCCCAGGGTAAACCCATCCATCTTGACTACGCTTTCTAAAGATTGAACCATTGGTGGATCAAGTAGGTTCCCTGGTTGGCCCAAATCAGGCACACTGTACAAGGATTTAAAGTGGTCTTCCCATACAGTGGCAGCAATATTTGCATCTACTGCGGCTATAGGTTCAGCTGAACCATGCTTGACGATCTGCCAAAATTTACGGGCATCATGAAATGCTAGGGCAGCCGGCATTTCCGACCAATTGTGCTGGTCCCATTCTATTTTGGCATTACGGATGGTGAGCTTGTAGGCCATCCTCTTGTACCTGATCTTACTAGGGGTATCCCGGTTTTTAAGGGACTCCAGGAGGGCAGCCTTTGCACTTCTACAAGAAGCATTGAACCATGTGGCTCTCTTTTCCTTTCCTTTTTTCGTCCTGGCCATCGGGTTCATTACTTCTGCCAGGTTAGTGCAAAGCTCGGAGTGGATATCCCCAAGCACTCTGAAATTATCGGGAGTGGGTGACTGAAGGAAGAGATCCCTAACTTTTTCGGGGGCAGGGACCACTGCCTCGTATAGCCTCTGAGTGTTTTTTGGATTCTGCACTAGTGTAGCCCATCTAATTCTGCGTCTGTTGCTAGATGCAACAAGACCCTCCGGAAATGCAGAGTTTTTGTCTGTGTTTGCCGTTGGCATACCCTGAACAGCGAACCTCAGTGACAGTACATTGTGGTCACTGTCAGACCTTCTAAGTATAGTGAAGTCCCTCACTTTATTCCAATCCTTTGTCCGAACCAGGAGGTAGTCTATCCGTGATTCGTGTCCTGGTCTATTAAAGGTATGCTGGGGTGGGATGTCTCCTTTAATCCGCCCATTGCAAACCCTTAATGAGTGGGATAGAGTGAGGGACATTATTTGGGTGGCTAGGGGTGACCATGATTTTACCGGTGGGCCCGACAAGGTGGGTATCTCCCAAAGATCATCTTCTTCATTAATTACACCATCCAGATGATCCGGGAGGGGCTCATACTGGATGTTAAAGTCCCCCCCAATTATAAGTGATGGGCAGAGGGTGACACGGTCGAGGAACACAGCCAACTCCTCTATTGTTCCTGAAGTGCCCGTAATGCCAACCGGTCTAGAGTATACATTTATTAATGCTACTCTAACACCGGATGCCCACTCTAGGACAACACACTGGAAGTCCGGTGAGTTGGTTGCAATGTTTCTCGCCCTGCATCCAAGGTGGGAACCTACCCAGATTGACAAACCACCGGACGGTCGTCTCCTCCCACCCCATTTTGCCACGATCTCAAAGGTAGCGAACCCTGTGCGGGAGTGTTGTTCTCTAGCCCACGTTTCTTGGAACAGACATATGTCGTATTCCTCAACGAATTCCACCCACTCTGGGGAATCAGATTTATTAGCCAACCCAGCCACATTCCAAGACAGTATCGAAAGTGTACTTGGCGCCCCGCCCTCCTCGATAGAATTAGAGACCAATGGACGCCTACTTATCCTACCCTGGCAGTAGTTAGAAGAGGACAGACCCTCTGATACCAGTAAACAAGTTGCATATGGAATATCAGCTGGGCATGGGATGGTAAGCTCATCTTCTTCTTTTGTATGATCAGTAGATGTACCCTCAGTGAGATAGTCAACAGCCTGCTTCTCTATGTGTTTAGTTTCCCCCGTGGTTTGGATACAGTCTCCAGGGAGATATGAAGATGGTGCCAGTGTTTTATTTACCCTGTGAGATATTGGTGAAACAGAACAAGGTGGGGGTAAGAGGGAGAGCAATGTGAATCTGTCAAGGAGGAGGTATCTAGAGCCCAATGGTGAAGTCAATCCACGTCCTCAAGGCATCCGAATCTGTTGTGGGTGGGAGCCCCATTCCACCCTCCATATTTATCTTGCCAGTGGTTGGATGGCCCACCCTGCACAAAATTTCGTTCCGGAATCGTATTCCAATTCCAGTTTACCCCCATGTGGGAATGAGAATGCGAGGGATAAAAATAGGTTAAAGATCTGGCTGCTATGGGTGACTTAGCACCATGACTGCTCCATGAGTGAATAAAGTGTGCAGTGTTGGGATCTTCGAATGAGACAATTACACAATCACCTTTGATGGATTTGTGCGAGGTCCCTATCCAAGGGACCCGTCGCTCCATAAGAATTTTACTTCTGAGGTGATTGGGCAGTGGCCTGTTCACATTAAGCCAGTGGATGACCTTATTTTTTAGTGACCCAAAGTCCTCCTGCTGTTGGTATGGGATTTCTGGCACCCCCGTGAGGACTACTACATAAGGTCTAACATCTGGGGGAAGATCAACATAACCCCTACAATGATTTTTAGCAAATTTATCTCTCTGTGGGATGGCGTGGTAAGTGTCACGATTTTTAGGCCTCGGGGCTGCCTGCACTTTAGGAGCTGGTGCAAAAGGGGCCGGCAGCTGGTTTGCACTTCCCGCTACTTTATTGGTGGAGGTACTTGCAGGGACCTTTTGCCGGGGTTTTGGGACGGGTTTAATCGCCGGAGAAGATGGTAAAGTAACAGCAGCTACTGTTGGAGTGCGACTCACAGCTGGTGGACTAGTTGGTTTATTACCAGATAGGGTCAGGGTGGCCAGATTTAGAATACTTTTTTCAGTTTCGAGAAGCTGGGATTCTATTCGAGACAATCTGACTTCCAACGGGGTAAGGAGTTTTTTTTAACGTTTCTCACACAATCGTTAAAAATTCCACATCCTTTCCTTGAATCATACAGAGTGGTGCCCCACCATTCTCACTTTCAATTATCAAATTCTCATGCTCCCCATCGACTTAACTGGACTAGATTCTAGTACTAAAGGGCAACTATTTCCTACGGGAAGGAGTGGGTGGGATGGCTGGGCTAATACTTGTGAGGGAAACTGTGTCTTCGCTACCTTAGCCTTTTTCCTAGAATAGGCAGTGGCGGTCTTACGTTTCCGTTTCTGATTGGAGCCCTTGCTCAGGTTTGGGGAAATCCTCGCACTCATGACTTTAGGTATTGTCGTTAACGGAGGCCCATCTTCCCCTCCCACCCTGCCTAGAGATACATTGGGGATGGGGGGTGCTGGGCATGGAGACCCGGCATTCGCTACTGGGGCTGTAGGAGGTGAGGCTGGTGGGCAATGGATCACTGCCTGCGTTAGAATCGATGCTGGTTCCGTTGTGCGATCTGGTGTTTTAGCATGGGCAAAATGCCCCAACGAGGATTTCTTGGCAGTAGCCAGCTCCTGGGATAGTCTTCTGGCAGCATCGAGTTCAATGGAGACCCTATGCTGCATCTTGCTGATCTCCAGATCTATAGCAGTGTTTGTTCTGGTGAGAAAATCGTCAAGTGTTCCATTTTTCAGTTTCCCCTTTGCTGCCCTGCTTTTATACTCTCGTGTAGACATTGTGCCATATCCTCACCGGGCGCCGATGACAAGGGTGTTTCCAACATCAGAATAAAGGGGGCCAAGGGGGATAGCCCGGGCCGGACTCTGCCGTACTCGAACGGCCTCAAACGGCCCGCTCTTTGCCCGGTCTTCGCCCCGAGCTCCGACCCGCGCGCGTCCCGCGTCGCGGTGGGTATCACGTCAATTATGTACGTGTAGGCGATGGGCGTGGCCACCGGGGGAAGAGGCACCAGCTGCGCTAGCTGAGGAATGCTGGTCCTCGCAGTCCCCCGGTCGTTCGCCTTGTCCTTTGAGCCCCAAGTGCCCTCGACCCACACAGCTTCCAGCTGGGAGCGGTGACAGGTTCTGCCGATTGCAGAACGCGCTCACACCAGCGGAAGCAGTCTGAGTGGGGAGGCGTGCTGTTCCTCAAGCGGCAAGCAAAAGTGCAGAGTGCGATCCACAGGTGAGCTGCAAGAGCTGATTGTGAGCGGCACCCGCGAAGCGGGTGTCGCGAAAGGTTATGGAACGTAGGCGGTGGGCGTGGCCGCCGGGGGAAGAGGCACCAGCTGCGCTAGCTGAGGAATGCTGGTCCTCGCAGTCCCCCGGTCGTTAGCCTTGTCCTTTGAGCCCCCAGTGCCCTCGACCAACACAGCTTCCAGCTGGGAGCGGTGACAGGTTCTGCCGATTGCAGAACGCGCTCACACCAGCGGAAGCAGTCTGAGTGGGGAGGCGTGCTGTTCCTCAAGCGGCAAGCAAAAGTGCAGAGTGCGATCCACAGGTGAGCTGCAAGAGCTGATTGTGAGCGGCCTGGCTATCACTAAGTGTTGTCGGGCCACTTGCTCTTTCATCTCACCCTCTAAGGCTTCCTGATCGCACCTGTCCCCTTCGCCTTCCCGCTCCCTACATTAGTTTTTTTTTACCATTTTGTTTTTTTACCATGCCCTGGTAGCTGGAAAGTACTGCTGGGGCACCTCTTGGCTTGCAAAGAGCAGGCCAAGTGCAGCAGATGGCCATTGTTGGGGTGCACAGATCCGGTCCTCTTAGGAGCTTCATCACAGGTGGTCACTGTAGATGCGAAGTGCAGCTCTCGCTTTGAAGGTCGTGGTGGGTGGTCACTGTCAGCAGAAGAGCAGGACTCACCAGAGTTTCCCACTGGCGGTCGTTGTGGGCGGCAGAGGTTCAGGGTAAAAAAGACCCATTTGCGATCACAAGGAGTCCAAACTTCACGATTTTCTTTTGGTTGAGATTCCACTGATGCCAGCCATGGGTCCTGGACCTGGGGGCCCGACTTGGTGTTTGGACTCACTCCAGCCAAGACCAGAAGGGCTCAGGCAGGTCCAGTTGCAGGTCCCATGCTTATGAAAACTGGAACAGAGGACAGAGCCTCGTTGGTTCAGGTGTTTAAGCTCTGAATGATCTGCCAGCACACTTGAGCCACAGTGAAAGTGAAAATCATTTTACTTAATGTGCAACCTCCAATCCTTTTTGTTCTTCACCCACTTCTTATGTCCTCTCTCTTAGCATCAGTGGAAAGAGCCACAAGAATAGAAAGCTGTGATTTACAAAACTCACATTAACAATAAAACCCATATCCCCGTGACTATCTATGGTGCTTTCAAGTGCTTGGGAGGTAAAGTCTAATGCATGCTGTTTGCCAATAAGGAAGTGACTTGCTACACTATAGTCCGTGCTCAGGCATTCCTACGGGTCGTGAGCATTACCAGATATCAATATTAGGTGGTGAGCACATAAGACTTTTAGTTGCTACCTCCTAAGGGAGAGTCTGTCGGTTGTCTTTGAAGTTTACAGTATATCGAAAATGTCATAGATGGCCAAGCAAGTAAGGGTCCTATGCAGCAATGTTTTACAAAGACCAGCAACTCCCTGAAACCATAACTAAAGTAAGGGAGAAAAAGAAAGCTTAGTGTCGACCAGCACAGCGCAAGCAGCAGGATTCCGCTAAACTGCAGGTCAGAGTCTGGTTCCTATGAATCATACTGCATCCATTTTACGAGGAGGGTAACCTTTCAACTTCACGTTTCCAGATGTTACTATTCGCTGTGTGATGCTCAAAACAGACTGGTGTCTCACAATGTAAAGTGGCAGGACGCCAATTTACGATTTCGGAATTTGGCACCACACCTTGGGAGTACCCGTATATAAGGAACATATTATGTTCTGTTTCACAGCACACCATTCCCCAAAGAACACGGCAACAGTACCGAATATTATATTGTTTTATTTGAGGAGGCCTGCTTCATGTACTCCGGTGTCCCCCCAAGAGCGAACAGCATATGTTTCTTCACAAAAAAATCCAACGAATTCCAAAAGCTGAGTTTGTAGAACAACGAGCACGTTGTGGTGTAATCTCTGTTACATGACTGACAGCTGTGGAAGATGTGGGCTCTGGCTGAGTTCACTAAAGCGCTATCTCGGCCTGTGGCTCCCCTCTGAGTGTGGCGCTCGATTACACGAAGGAAGTCTGAGCTCTCCCGGGGCTGACATAGGGGGCTTTCGTATTACGTGTAACATCCTGCTTGGCTTTTGAAAGTTCGCGTGCTGGCCAGCTCTGGCCTTAACACTGGACATGGTTATCGTTTTTTAAAGGCAGGAAGCACTTTGCTGATATTATGTGTTGGCGTTTTCTCGAGGTCTCGCTACTGCTCGTCAGATTCCATTGGCTACTCGAAACCCATCAAATAGATTCACCCTTCTTTGCAAGGCCTGTTCAACATGATATTGCTGTAAATAGTTATCCAAAATAGGTTTGCACTAAAGATTACTTTGAATCGTCTGTTTGAATTTACTCAAGGGTAGAAGACAAAATTGTAGAAATACAGGAGAACGTACGAATGCATATGGCATGCTGAAGGAAGATATTGGTGAATAGAAAAAATGGCAATCAATAGAGAAAACAGCACAGTACCAGCTCGTTCCCCAACTCCAGCATCACTGACCGAATCTATCTGAAGTCGAATTGAAACGCTCATTTGTGAGTGAGGGACGGAATGAAGCAAGCGTGTCTGTCTGCCGTGCACATGTTTATTTTTTATTTATTTATTTATTTTCTACATTTTAAATAGCGTGGACAGGGCCCGAAGGCATCAGAGCTCTATACAACAGTAGCATGTATATACGTCTGCAAATGAGTTTGTGACTCAGTGCTTTATTTGTAAAAAAAAATCAGTGCCAAGGCATTCGTCAGGAAGCCACCCCCGGCTTACACCACCCTTAGCCGCTTCCAGCGCTGCCAATGACAGTACTAACACAACTACTAACCATCACTAGGCTACATGTGTGACAATTCTGACTGCTCGAGGCCCACAAAGCTATAATAATGGTTAGGGCAGCAGATATTCGTTGTTTTTATTGCATAATGAATTAACCCCTGTCCATTAACCCCCGACTGCCATTACCAATATGACACACATTAAGTATACCACTAAGGATTTGCTTGACATACGTCCCAATGTTAAAGATAGCTGTCGCCATAGTATGTCAGTAGACTCTCCCACGAAGAACTGTGCGTCCTGCCACTTCACGATTAAGGATAGAAAAAATGGTGAGTTAAGAGGGAAGATTTTGAAAATGTCACTACTCAATTGTAGATCCCTCAAAAAACACAGATTAGAGATACATGATCTTGTGGTGGATGGTGAGCTCGATGTGCTCTTTTTAACAGAGACGTGGCTTGACACAGCCTCGACTCCAGAAACCTTGGAGGTGGTCCCGATAGGATACAGCTTGCTTAGAATTGACAGAGAAAAACAGATAGGAGGAGGATTGGCTATAATTCATAAGAGCGACCTACACTGCACTTTAGAGAAGACTACCTTGCCGAACAGTGAGGGTGGGTTCTTTGCGATTAAAACTAGTTCCAAAAGCAAAATTAATGGACTTTTTGTATATAGGCCCCTGGTAAGTCCTCTCAATTTGCTACTCAGCTGACAGAATTAATAACACAACATGCGCTCCGACATAAGAAATTTCTTATTTTAGGAGACCTTAATTTTCATTTTGAAGATCGCAAATGTAGGGAGGCACAGGCCGTGATACAGGCTCTGAAACCATTATCATTAACACTGCAATCCACATCTCCTTCTCATCAACTTGGTCATCTTCTTGACCCGGTTTTTGCTAACTGGGAGGATCTTAAAATAAACACCCCGTTGCAAATTACATGGTCCGATCATTTTGTTATCCCCTTTGAGGTGGAAAATGTTCTACAGGAATGCAGTACGACCAACTTTAATGTGCCCAATTCTAGACCCTTAAAACGCAGAGACTGGAAGAACTTCACAGAGGAAAAGTTTAAATCTGCCCTATGTAGAGAACCTCCTCCCTCTAATGACACTCTGCTCAAGGCATGGGAGGGCTATGAAAAATGGATGTCCAAAGCTCTGGACACAGTAGCACCATGGACATCTAAACCCCCTGTCAGAAAGACTCAAACGGCTCCTTGGTTCTCCAAAGAACTTCAGGAAGCTAAAGCTAAATGTAAAAACATTGAACGTGGATGGAGAAAAAACTATGATCCAGAGGACAAGAAAAAATACAAAAAGGAATTAAAAATGTATCACAAACTTATAAGAGCAGCGAAAGGTGTGCATTTTAAAGAACGTATTGAATCCGCAAAAAACCCTACTAAGGAACTTTTTTCAATATATAAAGAGCTCACGGTGCCCACCAGACTTGAGGCTCAAGATACATACTCTAATGAGTTATGTGATGAGATTGCGGACTTTTTTGTGAAAAAAGTAGAGCTAATACATGCCACTTTCACAGACAGCTCACACGACTCTCAATCCATAGTGAGAAATGCTCCCGTTACCAAGCTCCAGTTAACAAGCTTCTCAGTCCCTAAGAGATCAGACCTGCTTTCCATCATGAGAGGAATTCATTCTGGATCCCCCCTGGATGTAATCTCCCCTAACCGCTGTACAGGAGTTCTTGATAGTATGATCGAGCAGATTGAACAGCTTATTGCTCTCTCTTTTCAGGAGTGCCATGTGCTGGAGGCTTGGAAAACCGCACAGGTTATACCCCTGAAAAAGAAAGCAAATATTCATATCTCCCAACTACAAAACCTCCGCCCTATATCCCTCCTCCCCTTTTGCGGAAAAGTTGTGGAGAAGGTTGTGAATAAGCAACTTATGAAATTTATTGAAGAGAACTCCCGTCTTCACCCAACCCAGTCAGGATTCAGAGCAGGATATTCAACTGAATCCACGGTCCTCTTTTCCATTGAACGCCTGAGACAACTGGTTGATGGAGGGCAGACAGCAGCGTTGGTACTTTTAGACCTTAGTGCAGCATTTGACACCGTGCTGCACTCAACGCTGCTGTCACGCCTCTCCGATATGGGAATAGAGGGTCCAGCCCTAGAGTGGATAAAATCCTTTCTGGAAAATAGGAATTTTCAGGTGCATTGCCCTCCTTACAAATCATCTCCTCGTAAGTTGAGGCATGGAGTTCCACAAGGCTCAAGTTTGAGCCCCACGCTGTTCAACATTTATATGGAGCCTTTGGCACATATTGTGGAATCCTATGGTGTGGATATCGTCACATACGCTGACGATACCCAATTAATAATCCAACTTGCCAACAACCAGCCTGAGGAAGCCGCTAACTTTTCCAATTGTATGCGGGCTGTGGCAGGATGGATGAACAGCAACTGCCTCCGCCTAAATGGCGATAAAACGGAGTTGTTGGTGGTCGGTAAGTCCCCCTCCACCTGGTCGCAGGACTGGTGGCCAACGGAATTAGGGCCAATCCCCCGCCCAGCAGAGGTTGTCAAAAATTTGGGAATTATGATCGATGCGGAGCTTTCCTTCAAGCAACAGATTAATAAAATCACTGGAAAATGCTTCGGAATATTGAAAACTCTCCGCAAAGTTCTCGATCTGCTCCCCTTCGGTGCCAGGAAGAAACTTATCCACGCCCTGGTCACGCCACATTTGGATTATGGTAATGCCCTTCTTCTTAGCCTGAGCAAAAAAGGCATTCAACAGCTACAGGGTGTCCAAAATGCCGCGGCCCGCTTGGTACTCAATCTTCCACGCAGGGCATCCGGTAAAACAGCATTGCGTAAACTTCATTGGCTCCCTATTGTGGAGCGCATTAAATTTAAGGCACTATGTATGGCTCATCGTATTGCCCAGGGAAAAGGCCCCAACTATCTGCAAAGACTCCTCACTATCCATCGCCCCACCCAAAATCTCAGATCCGCCGGAGTGATGTTATTCCAACTTCCCCGTGTTCACAAAACCAGAATGGGAGGTAGCTCCTTCCGTTTCTTGGCTTGCAAACACTGGAATAGCCTCCCCCTAAACCTTCGTATGGAGCCCTCCGAAACAAGATTCAGACAATATTTAAAAACTTATCTCTTCCCCAAATAAATAGTACTCTGGTTCTTTCTGTCTCATCTGGGAGTAGTAGCATTTCAGCGCGGGGACACACCGTCATAGGTGTAACCAGGCGCTTTAAAAATGGCTTTATTATTATTATTATTATTAACAAACAACTATTGCTCTGCTCATCTCTAAGTTACACAAACAGTGCCACCAGGTGGCAGCTGTCAGTGCAGGTGTTGACAATTAAGTTAAGGTGCCAAGCACTGGAAACCACCGGCTCAATTTAAGCACTGGTTTGTGTGTAACTGTGTATGGGGGATGCATTGGACCCATAGGTGTAATATGTGATATATCATGGACAACCCTGAGCATCTGACGTGGACCCTTCATATCCATGGTTTATGCGGTGCAGCCCTCTCTGTCACCAGCATCTGAAGGAATGTCTTGCAATGAGCAGCTAGCCAGAACATCTAGACCTAGGGCTGTCTCTGGCACATGATGATTGTCCTCTTTATATGGTGAGAGTAACCCTGGCCATCAAGATCAAATAGCGCACATGCCAAGCATATGAGTTACCTCTTTTGTGGAGTGGTCGCGATAAAAATACAAACTCTCACTGTTGTGTTCATTAAAACAAAAACTAGCCCTAACCCCACGAGCTATCTCTTAAAAAATGTATTTCCTTGGGTGCATGAATGGCATATTGTCTAACAACCTGCCCTGTTTAAAAAGTATTTTTAATTTCCCATTTAGATTTTTTTTTAAATCCAAGAGTTCCATGCATTGTATAGAAATCTCATCTACAATTCAACTCTTTCTTGTGTCAGCCATATTGGCTAAATCATGATTAACCATTGCACCGTAGTTATAGATGTATTGCGTCCAATATTAAGTCGCAAGAAAAACGAGAACAAAAGTCCCAACAATAAAACAGACCTCATTATATCTATACATGTGACATGTCATTGATCGATTCATTCAGAGCGACACACTTTTATGGTGCCCCCCATGACCTCCTCCTCGCATTCCTTCCCTCCCACCTACCAACAGTGCCTCTGTAGTTCAGCTTTTAATTTTGTAAGTGTGGGCTTGCTTAAAATCGTAGCACCCAAAATGTGGGTTCATCATGTGACAAAGGCTTTTAGATTTGCTTTAGTCACATGATGTACCTTCTGTTGCAGCAACTTAAACATTTACGTTTCAATGTGGATTACAATGGACCTAAATGCCTGTTAGTTACTGTAGATACGTTTTGTTTGGTTATCTATGGTGTAGGACAGCTCTGCCAAATGCAGCCATAGAGGACGAATTTGATTTAAGAAGCCTAGTTTAACATCCACAAGTTTGAGTAATCAAGAAAAATAAAGCGTTAATCCTCTGTCGCTGTAGGGGTAACTGGCCTCTTCCCCTGTCCTGACTGACCATTGGAATCAAATCTGCCACGTGACATTAATGTAGCGCTATGACTTGCGGTAAAGTGACGTCACCTAAGGGCTTTAACTGCCACGAATAGTGGGGAAAGGTTGGCGAGGGCAGCTTTGTGGCTCCGTGCTAACAGATGTGGAAAATGCCCAAAACCAGTGACAAGTACAACGAAATTAAACATAGAAAAGAATTAAAATGGAAAACTCATCATTCGACTTTCAGTGGTTTACCCAGACCTGCATTCATTTTAAAGTCATCACATTTTCAGAGTCCCAGCCTTAAAAAATTAGCTTTGCTGCACAACAAATGGAATGGGAACACACTTAACTGCAATTTATCTTAGGAAACCATGTGGTCTCAGGGAAATGGGAGAGTGGGAGGGACAAGCAAGGACGGGGGAGAAAGTTGTCAAGTACAATCAAGTTAAGCTACTGTGTAGAGAACAAAAAAATGTATAATTGACAACTCTCCATTCTACTTCCAGTAAATTAAACAGGCATGCATCCTCGTTGAAGTCGTCCAGTTTTCATCGTCTCTGCCCTAAAAATGAGCACAGCAAATGGAATGAAAAGGCACTTTGCTGTGATCGAGGGCGCATATTATCAAGAAATGGCGTTAAAATTATCGCCACTTTAGCAGCAGGAAACTGCTGCTAATGCAGTGATAATGGGCTTGATAATATGCCCTTGTGAATTCCCATAGAAGCCCATGTTCTGGTGTGAACTTCGGCTTCTATTGGAATTCTCAATAATTGCAAACAGATGGCGCAGCCGCTTGCTCCCGTAAGGTCCTGAGGTAAACACCATACATGCACGAGTGCTCATTGGAAACAGTGCAGTACATGCACGAGTTTCCCAAAAAGTCCAGAGTGATTCTAAAAGGTCACTCCTAAGCAACAATTGCGCATTGCCAAGGCGAGACCTAAAAAGGAGGGACAAAGAGGCAGAACTGACCAGTAGCAAGCAAGGATTTTTAAAGAACACTGAAACAAACAAATGAAAAGGAGGGGGATGGTTTTGAACCACAGTGAACTATATCCTTAATTATATACAATAGGTCTTGAATGCTCAACCTAAAAAGGACCTTTCCACACCAACTGATCACTACAAGGTGTGCTGCCACCACATCATGCTACATAACTCTTAGCGAAGGTAGTAACCTTCCACCATGGGCGCCGATCCCTGTATAACAAGACCGCAATCCAAGAGGCAGGCCTATGTCAAGGCAGACACACATGATATGCCTATGACAACAAAAATCAGCATCATGTATCCGGAGAGATGTACAATTGAGCACTCAGGGTAGGGGTGCGCATCCATTTCCATGAAGAGGACTTTTCTGTCACAACAGTCCTAAATCAGGCTTTTAATGTATATGACAAATATGGGTGTTTCCTTACCACTAGTGCGGATCGGCACCCGCTTTGATAATCATTATCTTTATTTAAACAACATCAGTCTGTTGACCTGAAAGTTAAATAGAAAACATGTTCATCATGTTTCCGATCTGAATAGTTAAAAATAGCAGTGAACATACCTCAATTGCAGGTTGCACCAGGGGGCACTTACCTCTTCATGCTACCTAATGGACATGTTTGAAGGAGTTTTTAAAGATGGCTGCCATAATGACTTGATGCTATGTTTACTTACTTGCAACTCTATGGTTATAGTTTACTAATCACCGCTTATAACTTTAATCGTGGATGACTTCAAATCTGGGTTAACATAACCACTGTTATCGCAGCCTCTTCTGTGTCTGGTCTGAAAGGGATTTGAAAAAAAGGTTAATATTGGTATCTAGCACTGTGTAGTATTTCAGATTATATAAATTGTTGGCTCAATGGTTGAAGGTTCGTATACTTGTTTGGTCTGCCAAGTGTTTATTACCCCAGTTATTGGTAGACCTTTAAAGATAACCTGTTGACGTCAAGCATGATAACATAATGCCATATTTGCTTGCTGCGTTTTGGTTTAGAGTCAATAATTGATGGTTACGTGCAAATGGGCAGTAATGCTGTAAAATGAATGCTACAATGACTGCTTTAAATGCGTGCTCTTGCTTATCTTTAACTTAGTCTTTCTTGTTGCTAATTTCAATGTATATGTCTGCATGGTATTGCCTCTATGTATGTTAAGACTTGCTTAATGTTTATCTCCGAAATGTATATTACCATATTTTATATTCATATATTTTATTCATATTTTTTATTCATATATTAAATAATTTTAAGGCAAAAGGTTTATCCATCAATAAGAAATCTAGGTACTTCAAAGGCAAAATCTTTGGTATTGTATAAATGAATAATAGCAAGGTTGTAAGACTAATGTGTTTAGATATATACTAACAAATTGTCAGGTCATATTTAGTGATGTAAATTTGAACTAATAAAATACTAATTTCCAATGCAATATTTATCAATTCAATATATTTTGTAGATTCCTGTATGTATCCTGTAACCATACCGAGTTGATTGCTTTTACAGTTTAAGTAGTACGTTTCAATACCACAGAATCACATATAACATTGCTGACAACCTAAATGACACCAAAACAACAAAATTCTATAAAGGATCCAGAGTCATGAATTTTGACAATAACAACAAAAAGTCCCTATCACAGACATCAGGTGGCACTTGACGAGCACATAGGCTCAAGTTAAAGCAGACCGCAATGAAGTATGGGTCAGATACAAAAAACAGATGGGACCTTGTGAGGAGTTTTTTCTTCTGACTTAGTCTCTGAAATAGAAGTAAAAAATGTTTGGTGGGGTTTTGCAGCAGGCTATGGCCGAAGAGGGATCCACGTCATCAGATAGCCACTATACAGGGCTTTGGTAAAGCAGATGACTTTTGTTGGGAAACCTGAAGTGGGAGAAATTTGAATTCGTCACCCAGAGAAGGTTCCTGTGCAGGCAAGATACTTTTCATGTATTCCCCGGTGAAGATTCCTACCTTCTTACTTAGTCACTTTGATGGGCTCAGTTTGTTCCAGCAGGGCAATGATGCAGGCTGTAGCCAAAGAGGCTCCACAAAGCTTTACACTTTCTCCATGAGTGCCTGCTGAATTGAATATGCTGCTTTGGAAATTGGCTGAGTGGGAGCAACCTGAATCTTGCACTTATTGAAAACACAACTTCATCAAATTGGCTTGGCAGGTTTTTCCTGGTCCTCCGGAGGTCTTTGAAGACAGAAAGTTTCTTCTAAGTCCTAGGTTTCAGGAAAAGTTAGGAGAAGCACACTTTGTCACCATCCAAATGTCCAAAGGTTCCAAACCTTGGGAACAGCAGTTAGGGGCCAAGAGTCACTGCATCAGAGGTCAGCAGCAGGGTTTCAGATGGGTTCAGTTAGAACTGGTCAGCTAGGAAGTGGAGCTAAGACCTCTTGTAGCCTGATAGATCTCTGTAGCTTCAACAGGAGGTCCGTCTTTTATATTTACCATAGGTAAAAGAGAGAACACAGGTGCAGTCTTCTTGGCTCTTCTCAGGTCACAGACAGCAGGTCCAGTCCTCTTCTGTTTTTTCTCAGGTCAAGGAAGTGTTCTGAGGAGGGTACTGTGGTGCCACGTTTATGCTTGCAAATAGTGTGTGGTGTGGTGACTCCTGGACACTCCCTAACCAATAGTTTAAAAGTCACCAGGGATAAAACTCTTCCCACTTTTACAGCACTTCCTATGTGCCCTGTGGTAAAGTGTCCCACAGTGCCCTCATCTGCTTAAAATCAAGTTGTTATGCACAGCATACATGCTCACTGCAGAGGGTTAGCCAGGAAAATGAGAACCCCTCCTCCGTAGTCACTCTAAACCAGTTCTGAGGGCAGCTCCTTGCCCACTGGGATTGGAGATTGCGTGGCTATGGAGGCTTAAGAGGGCTTTGTCCATGTGTCAGCTAACATTTGCCTGTGACAGAATGAGCCTCTTTGAAGTTAATTAAGTTCCTGCACACACCCCCAGATGGTCATCCTGATACAGGAACAGAGCACCTTCCCCACTCAAGGCCTTTGTCTCAGCTTTGGGAGCAAGTTCACACCTCATCAACGAAGCTATTCATTTGTCAAGTGAAATTTTACGCCCATGCAAATTGGCCGTATGAGGCTTTAGGCAGGAAAAAGGTAACTTTCTAAAATAAATAACAACTAGAATGGGGGAAGGAAGAATTTTCGATCCAGGGCACATCCTCCCTATTTATAATTATATTAATTTACAAGTGTGACGTTCCATCCAAGAAAGGTTCCATAACCGTCTGTGAGGTCTGGACCCAACAGATCACCAAGTAGCAGCTCCTTTTTGGAGAACAACCCCTCACCTACTAATGGTGGCATGCCCCGTCATCGGGCTGGCATTGCGATGTCCAAGGCTCCCCATAGGGGGGTACTTTGCCAGAGATCTTTTTATATCACCTGTTGGAAAAGGGCTTATAGCCAACAAGTCCTTATGAAAAAGACTCAAGAAGGGTTATAACAGTTGTGTAGATTGGTCAAAAAAAGTAATTTAAAAATTAACTAGGGGTCCGTCTCGAACTACTTTATTTGTGGGGCTCATGTTAATGGGATCCACATAATTAATTGATCTTTGGAGTATACTATGATTCTTAGGTCCGTCTATTTGGTCGACATATTGCGTGTCTCAGCTGTCCCAAACGGATCAATGGCACTTATTCAGAACCTATTGGTAACCTATATCGACTGAGAAAGTAAATTATGTCTCATTCTGAAAGTGATCTACCATTAGCAGAGCATTTTGTGTGATGAGGTAGCTGTACCTGAACTTCCACCCATACTCTGGATATTTTTCGTACTTCTGCTCCGATGACTCTAATCCTAAATTAGGAGGGCCCCTTGAAATGATAGGATCTTAGACTACCTGAGTGTTACTTCTATAACCAGTCATCTTTGCAATATGCCTACCCTTTCACCTAAATCCCAAAACATTCACGCTTCTTACTAAATCAGGTCATTCTCATTTTCAAACAAAGGGGATATACAACCAAGAATATAAAACAAACAATACGAAAGACAAAGCTGTAAATCACAATGATCTACTCTTTGAAAAACAAAACAAAGTAAAAACCAAGAAAGACACATTTAATAAGATCTATGTTATTACAAAATATACAGCAGAATCAAACCATTTTTTCAAAATACTAATGAAACATTGGAATTTATTGGAACATGATCCACATCTCTCAAATGTTCATTGGATATAAACCTCAAAGCATATATATGAAGAATAGAATATTAAGGAACATATTGAACACGAGTGACATTATATAATACAGGTACTCAAACTCTGTATCTACATGATTACTGTATCAACCCAAATGTTTTAAATGTGGCTATTGCTCTTGTAGTGAGTATATTAAAGGGAAACAAACCATCGTTAAAGACTCTGATGGTATTATGGAATTTAAAATCGAAGACTTGATAAATTGTAGAATTGTATTCTGTTTTTAAACTATTACTTGCATTTTTGGAAAAATATATGTGGGGTCTATTGTATGAATGTTAAAGGACAGATAGATTGAACATTTGAGAGCTCTACAAACAGGAAACAAAAAATATCCAATGACTTCAACTTTGAATATTGTTTAAGAGCACACCATCAGAGTCTGTTCAACCAATCTCACTTTAATATTTCAAATGTGCAGCAGTAGACTCCCCTTTTTAGGTCTCGCCCTGGAATTCGCATCCGAAGGATGCGTCCAGGGTCGGAGACTTATAGCTATCGGACACGGGGGAATGGAGGACAAGAAACTGTCACGAGCTTTTGAAGCAGATTTGGGGGCGCGAACGCGCACGTTCTGTCCTGCGCCGCGCCGTGCACTTCCCTCCCATACTCCCAGCAAGTCAGCCTAACGCGCATGCATGCACACGCACACACACTTACACAGACACGCAGGCACCCAGACAGGCAACCCCCCCCCACAGTCACACACACACACACGCATACACACAGACTCCAAGACACATACACACACACACATGCACGCTCACACACATACACAGCCCGCCACCGCACGCGCGCGCGCGCACACACATGCCCCCGCCCTCGCAGCCCAGCAACAAGGCGAAGCCCCACTCACCGGCTTCCTTGGTGCAGCGGCTCTCACCGGCAGCAGGACTCTTCCTCCCTTCTTCAGCACCGGGGCGCAGGGTAGGCTCCTGCCTGCTCCGGTGCTCCAAACAATCGCAGCTCTTCCGTGGGAGGCGGGGTAGGCTCCTGCCCTCCTACTTCCTGTTTCCGGTTGTCCCGCCCGGCCTGCCTCACTTCTTGGTCGCAGGCCGGCGGCGGACTGCAGCAAGAGCTTAAGTTGCAAGTGAATCTCGCTGTAGGGGTGAAGATGCAATTTCTCGCTCATGCATTAGATTGAAATAAATGAAACAGCCCACTGAATGCCCATATTAAAACTCATCCATTCATTAACAGGAACAAACGGTAGGTCAAACATAAACTGCAATCTCAAGAAAGACTCCTCGATTTCCTGCGACTGACACTGTTTCATTTATTCGGCAATTTGCACTGGACCAGAGGGCATTTGTTTGTGCATCTTATTTAGGCGGCCAGGGGAGTGCTGTTCACAGTCTGGTGGTGTTGTTTTTTTATTTTCTCAGTACTCTCTCGACTGCTTGGTCTAATCAGCATATAATTACTAGTCTCATTTTTTTCGATCTCTTCCTAGATAAGATGCAGGTGATGTACTATTGGGAATATTGCATAGACTCAACACTTTAAGGTTTGTTGAAAGCTGTCAGTGGAATTAATTATTTCCAGAGCCTGCTGATTTCTGCTGAGGGAGGAAATGTCTCGTTGTGGCCTGCTTAGGAGCTCCAAAGACCTAAAATGTAATCCCATGGGCCCAGGACAAAACCACTCATTACTAAGGATTCACAAAATCTAATTTACTTTTTATAATCCCTGCCAATGCTTCAACCCTCCCCTTTAACCCCTCACCACCACTTTCCTATCACTCCATGATTCTTCTTGACTTTCATTAGAACGATCCCCAAGAACTTGCTGCTTTACTGATCTGCTGTAAGCGTTAGAATTTTCGGGTAACCTTTGGCCAGGCAAAAAGAGATCCATTTACAATTGTTGTGTCGAGATTTGTATAATGATGATGATGTGAAAAGCTGACGTGGATGCCATTGTTATTTGTAATATCAATACATCTAAGTCATGTAAATACAAAACATATTGCATTACAAATGCTATAGGTATCACATTTGCGAAAGTTATAACTATTGGCATTGTAAATGACAAAGCTATTAATTTAGGTATTTAAAAAAAAAACATAAATAAAAACTTTGCCATTTACAATACCAATAGCTCAAACTTTCCTAATGCGAGACCTATTGCATTGCAAATGCTTGTTTATGAGATGGAACTGTGTAGAACAATAAAACTTCTGAGTTGCCCCACATTAATTTAGACCACAGCTGTCTTTAGCTGAAACATATTTTTTTCAGGATGTTCTCTACTACAACTTTTCGTGTCTACATGGAAGTGTTGCTGTTATTTTCTGAATATTCGTTGCAGGCAAAGATCCCATTGTGTAACACATTTAGCCAGCTCTGGTACTTTACCCACAACAACACAACATTCGGCAACATTTACCATTGTCACCAGGGGCTCAAAATTCCAACATTCACATGCTGTGGGTGAAGCGACCAGAACTGTTTCAGGGCGATGCACGTGGCCTTGGACCACTTTGAAAATATGGTTACTAGCATTACACTAATTTCAGACAAGGAAAGTATTGTGTTAGGCTTTCAGCACACTCTTCATCAATTAGTCGCAGAAAGCCTGTGTGTCGCACCACCACAAACTGAATTACTAAACTGGGGATGTTTTTCATATATATCCTTCTGTGGATAGTGATATGTTAGCAGGGAAGCTTGTGATATAGCCATTTTGCCAATAAGTAAATGAATAGTAACTACTACTCTGCCCTAAGATAAAATATAATTCTACAATTCTCTGCAATACAAAAAAATAACTAGATAAAATGTGAAAACATACTGAAAGGGTGTGAGAAACTAAAAGAATAAAAGAAACAACTTTTGTCTATCATCATTTTCATATAAGCAAAGTGAAAGTGGACTGATCTTAGACAACCACAGTTTGCTGCTTGTTTGGTGCTACCATTTATAACAAATGCACACTTTTTTGAGAACTTTACTGAGAAAATACAAAGGGCATATCCTTTTTCTTGTTTATTTTGCGTTAGTGGTAGTTTAGTTCATTTCAAAAGCATCCCTTCTTTCATGTGCATGACCCTGCATTGATTCATTGAAGTGTGGGGTGCAGGGAAAACGGTGCTTTTCAGTGTTCTTCTGTTTACACTGACATGGGTTGGTTTCTTTTCAAGGAGATTTACATGTGTTCAAAAACAAGAAGCCCTACCCGTATGACCAGACAAGCCACAGCACCAAATCCTTCCATTTGGGAAAGGCAAAGTAGACAGGTGAGTCTAGCTACTCACAGGCATGTGGTCCATTGGCAGGTATGTAAATATTATTTGGAATGGGAAACTTCAGGTGTTTCACCCAAAGACTGGCCTGCTGCAAGCAGGACAAAATCTCATGCTGCAAAACTGGGGAAATACATTTGGCAATCAGAAAAGGTAAACCAGTTCCTGCATGGTATTCCCCAATCATATTATTTCCCCCTCGAAATTGCCAAGACACCCATTAATAGTAATTCGAGAGAAAGGAAAAATGAGAAGCATTGTAGACCACTGACAGTTGTAGTCTGCTTAATAAGTTTGTAGAAAAAGACTGTCACATGAGCAACTGTATAGTTGAAATGAGACTTTTTAAGGTGTCTCCATCTCTCCGCAGTTAGAGGTGGTGTCAGAGCACCAAATATGGGCTACTAAAAATGAATATCATATTAATGCACTTAACAACATATTTCCCGTACCTTGCAGTTTGTCTGGAATTTTCTGTTACATTAAATTGGGAGCAGCTAAAATGTAAAAAATATTGTCTTCAAATATATTTGTTCACAGGGACACTACACTGTACATCCAAGGAGGCTGGGAAAAAGATTGTTTTTGCATAAACATGCATCTGGTAACAAACAAATGAATTACTACTTTCAGCTCCCTATACTATTTTGTGTGATAAGTGGTATCTACGGCAGTAAGCAATCGTGAGATGTTGGACCTCTCCCCTTTTTGTGGATCTGTTTTAGCACCTTATCATAGTGATCTTTGAGAGCTATTCTGCTGAAGACAAAGCAGAGGAGCCGTAATTTTCTATCCACCTTTCTTATACAGCATTTTAAATTACTTTATATTTTAACAGCAGCAGACATGAGAGCCCTACTGCTGTGTGTATGATTTCCTAAAAGAGAACACCACCACGTGCAAGTAAATAAATTACATGTTAGTAAGACATCTTGGCTAAAAAGACGCCTTAGGTATTATGAAGCTCAAGCCCAACAGTTCCAAATCTATGTCTCCTATTGCTTTACTTGAATGGAGCAAAATTGTAAAGACTTTTTCCTGGACTGCAATGCTATACACATAACAGCTATAACTGGAGATGAGTTCATATATCATTCATCTCCGTAATGGTTTGGTGTATCCTGTTACGTTTGTTCTCATCATATGTCCCCAGGCATTTAGAGAATGTTGTGTTATTGTTTGCCCCAGTTATTTACTGCTGTAGGGAGCTCATATTTTCGATCTAGACATCCAATAAAATGCCCACTTGAGAGACACTCTGCTGCGCCAGCTGAACTAAATAAGTGCTATATATCTAACAAAGAACCAAAAATACTTCCTTGACAAAAAATAGTATTTGTATGTGTGCTCAGTTTAAGGGCTATTTTTAAATGTAATACATTGAGGTGGTAATAATTTGCAATGGCAAGCAAGCTTTTGATTTTCTTGAAAAATGAAATGTCCATTTCTATTCTTGTTTCCATGTTTTTCTGCAATGAAGGGAGCTGTGTCATATAAAGTGAGCACCGAATGTGCTAATTTAAGACATGGGACCGTGCCAATTGAAAGTGCTAATTTATGATATTGGGTGGTATCCCAGAACAATTTGGAATGATGCTATTCACGTTCTTGCTTGGTACAAGCACCCTTTTCCACTACATTATGAGTGGTGGAAAATACTACAGACGATTAGCAGATGGACAATAGGACCAAATGGCATCTTACTAAACATGTTTGTCTAGCACCAGTGTGACATCGTTGAGCAAGCAGAGCCCATGGGGCAAACACAGCATACGACTGAACAGGACGAGAGCTTTTAAACACAGAGACCAGCACTGTTCTGTAGATAGAAAACAAAAACGTGTTCTATCCAGCTTTGCTGAGTTTTTTCTTAATTCACAGGAATTTCCTATTCCATGACCTATTTTAAGTGTTCTTTATAATGATGTTTTAAGAATTTTTGAAATCTGTGTTGCAATGGTTTTAATTAACTATGCATATAAAATAAACTTGATACTTGAAACTACATTATGAAAGCAGGCTTCTGGAGTTGATAATGTGTGGCAAGTATACTTATTCATGTATGTTGTGTAACATTTTGTTTGTTTGCCTTTGTTTTTTGTGCTGCATTATTGTAATGTGATCTTGTTGTGATGGGCTATGGTTGCTGCTTTGCGTTCTGTTTTGATAATGACTTTGTGATGTATACCATTATGTTTTAATGTTTGTATTGTTATATTCATTTGTGTTTGTAATTGTTGTAATTTATTGTTTATTTTAGACATTTTATAAAATGTGGCTAAATTTACAGCCAAAAGCAGCAGATGCTTTTAAAGTTCCTGTAACAAGTAAAACAGCGTTGATCTAGATTTTCAATTATTCAAGACACTTGTCAGCCAAAAACAGTGGCCGAGATGGTGTCTTAAACGAAATTGCAGAGCACACCTTGGGTTGGATCATAAAACATTTTTGACTGGTACCAAATAATTTTTGGGGTGGTAAATTAATGCAGTGCTTGCTTCAATGACCTTTTACTGCTCTATTACAGAAAAAGGACTCTGGATGAGGTAATATATGACAAGAACATTTATTTAAATGTATTCTGTTTCATTTTATTGTGGTGGTGATTTGCTGTGTTGTGTTTTGTCTAGTAGTAGTTTTGGGCTGCATTGTAGCACTGTGATTTTGTGGTGGTATCCTTTGCTTACTGTGCTGCATTGTGTATTGGTTGTTTTGTTGTGATGTGCCCTGCTATGTTTTAGTTAGGTGGTTATGTTCCTATGCAAATGCTACCCTGTTGTGTTCTGATGTTTACTCTGGCTATGCTATCCTGTTATGTTCTGATGTGTACTTTGGTTATTCCAACAAATACTGCTACATTTTCAGCTAAAAGCAGCACCCACCTTCAAGTTACCTGTGACAAGCAGCCTTTTACCACTGTCTAAGGTAGTAAGATAGGACCTTTTCAGCTCATCAATTACTTAAGATACCAGTCAGCCGAAAACTGTGGCAGAGACTTATTTTAACATGGCACCACCAGTTTTCACTTTAAGTGATACAGCTGCTTATATGATATGGCCCAGGTCTGCACAATCTGCTTTCATGAACAATGTAGTTACATTTGTTAGCACACTTAAGGTAAACAACAGAACATAACACAATAATATTCACAAAGCAACATAAGAAAATAATTCAAACATAAGAGGGCACAACACATGAAAGCAGAACACGACATAACAACTACGGTTGCACACAACAGCAACATATTGCAATAATGCAGGAAATTAATGCGCCACCATGTTTTCAGTAATTGTTTTGTGCCTGACTTCAGAAAGCCTAAAAATGTAATGTGACAGGCCATTTTTGACATGATCCCTGTTAAAGCAACAGCTATCATCACTGTCAGGGTGAACCACAAAATTCTCTATATTAACCTTTGTTTAACCATCTGGCAGCTTGGCACAAAAGCAGTCACGCTTAACTAAGAGGCAATGTGTAAAGTATTCATGCAGCACACAAGCAGTACTACAGGGAAAACACAACAAATGAGTCAATTTTAATAAATAATTTTACACCAAAATGACAAATAACCTCAGTAAAACCAGATTTATACATTTTTTTTAAATTTAAGGTAAAGACTAGTTCCTAAAAGATCAAAGCACCACCATCAGAAATCTAGTCGTGCTAGACCGAGTCAAAATGACAAAATATGCCCGACGGCAGTGGAGCATGGGTCCAATACAAACAGTGGATTGGGCTTGGTCGGCTCTTACCTGCGGACTAAGAAAACGTTTGGAAGAAATAATGTTCTGAGAAGGTAAAGGGCAGTGGGGCAAGGCTGCAGGCAGTGTTCGAGGAGGGGTATTTGTCATCGGGGACCTTTGTAACGTTTTTGGAACTCGAAAATCTACAGTGGAACAAAGCTGGAGGCAGTAGCTGACAAGATTTCCAGAAGGGCTGATACCCATTTGCCAAAAGGACGCTGAAATGATTTTGCTGCAGTGGAGAAAGATTTAATGGGAGCTGCTGCAAAGTCAGGCCAACAGACAATGCACTTTGGGCAGATAGATGAGAAGGTTGGTCCCAGTCTTCTCTCAAATCTCTGAGCAGAATTTGGCCAAAAAGTTTCTAAATTCTAAGTTTTGGATCTGGGCACGTTTATCACCACCACCAAGGGTCCAGGACTGGAGAGGCACCACTTGGGGAAGTTAGGACTCACTCAGGTTGGGTCCAGGTGCAGGTTGAAGATGGTTGGATCCTTTTCTGTCCCTGAGGCTCTGATCAAGAGGCCTGCCAATCAGCCCTTGAAGTCACTCTGTTAGTCCAGGGTTCAATGCAGCCTACAGGCAGGAAAGCAGTTCTTCCAGGTGCAGAAAAGCAGTCTTGTGAAAAACACAGCAGGCCATAGCCACAGGCAGTCATCTGAGAGTCCTTCCACAGGTCCAGAAAGTATACTTAAGATTGGGTCTGAGGGTCTAATGTATGTACCTGGTGCTGTATTCGAACTAGGTGAAGTTTCTATTGATTTCCTTTCGAAGTTCTTGAGGTTTCCTGCTCCCACTGCCCTGGCTCCAAGCTGGCTGCATGAACAATGCAGGGGTGAAAAATCATTTGTTTAAAAGGAGACCCAGCCTATTCAGTTGAAAGTGGGGCTGTGGCCAGCTTCCTGTTCCAACTGCACCAGTTGATGGCCTATCCAGGCACACCTAATCCCTCTAATGTGTGGCTAGGGGGTTATATTTCCATATCGAATTGGCAGTTTAAAACTGCATTCGAGGATTCTATGGCATGCCTAGGCCATGCTTAAAGGGCTACTTAAGTGGTAGCATAATAAGTGCTGCAGGCCCACTAGTAGCATTGCATTTACAGACCCTGGGTATATGGTCTACCACTTTACAAGAGACTTATAATCAAATTAAATGTGCATTCCAATTTTATTGTGTTTAAAGTAGAACAAGCACCTAAGCACTAGTTAGCAGTGGTAAAGTGCACAGAGTCATAAGGCCATATAAACAAATGCAGCAAAAACTAGAGAGGTGAAGGCAACAATTTGGAGGTGGCCCCGTGCAGAGGACATTGTCCAAAACTCCCATATTTAACACAAACATTCAATTTGCAGCAGACACTATACCCACAACAAACCAAAAGACAGGAGTCGGCAGGACAAAAGCAGGGTCCTTCAGTAATCAGACAGGGGGTGCACAAGAACTGTCCTGTCATCTTGCTATTTTGCTTTCAAGTGCTGCAAAGTGTTATATTTGGCTCAAGCCACCTGTCAGGTATGATTTGACAGTGTGATGTCAATTGAATGCTGTAAGCAATTGAGTTGTTGGTTTGGGAGTGAACCCACTAAATCAGAGACCACAATGCTTGTCAGGATGAATTCACAGTTGCAGAGTCCAGGTGCTGGTTACAAGAGACTATTTGGAGTCACTCTGGTGCTCCTGGGTTCAGGTTGCAGGTCCAGTCTTTCTCGCCCAGACAAGAGAGCAGCAGGCAGCAGGTCAGCAAAGTAGGCAGCAGTCCTTCAGGGAGGCAATTCAGCATCAGCATCAGAACAGTCCTTCCTCCGGGCAAAGTCTTCCACAGGTAAAGTGTACTGAAGAGTCAGTGTCTGAGGTTCAATATTTAAACCTGGTGCCTTTCTTGATTTGGGAGAAGCATCAAGAGGATTCCCCCTGCTTCCCCTACCATGGCTTCAGTCTAACTACAAGGGATATGCAGTCCTTCGTGTGAAGGAAGGACACAACATTTTCAGGTATAACTAGGGCTGTGCCTAGCTCTGCTATGCCATCCTGCCAGTGATGGCCCATCAAGGCACAACTAAGCTCTCTATTGTGTGTGGCTGTCTAAGATGAGTACACGAAGATCAACTGCCAATTACACTTAGCCATGTGACCAGGAGATAGTCTGCAAGCACTAAATGGCCAAGTCAGGAAAATGCCAGTTTCCTAAAAGTGGCTTTTTCAAAATTGTAATAAAAATATCAGCCTTAACCAAAAACGAGAATTTCAAATTACAGTTCCAAATACACCACACATGAACTATTTACCTGCTCCCATTTGGAAGATATCCTTATTGAATATAATAAGGCAACACCAATGTTACCCTATGGGAGTGGTAGGTATTGTAATAGTGAAAAACAATTGTAAGACTTTTTCACCACCAGGACATGTAATACTCAAAGGAACATGTCCTATCTTTTATATGCATTGCACCTTGCCCTAGGGGCTGTTTGGGATCTTCCCTAGGGGTGACTTATATGTATTAAAAAGGAAGGTTAGGGACTGATAAAAGGTTTATTTTGGCAGGTCAAAATGGCAGTTTAAAATTGACACACAGGCTGTAATGTCTCGACAGAGCCATGTTTCAAAAGCTTCTTAACTGGGTGGTACAATATGTTCTGCATGCTCACTAGTAGCTTCCAATTTGCAGGCCCTGGGTACATGTAGTACCACTTTATTAGGAACTTATAAGAAACTTAAATATGCCAATTGGGGACAAGCCAATATTGCCATGTTTTAAGGAGTGTGTTTTAAAACAACAAGGGAACCCCAAGCAAGTCAGCACAGGACCTCAGGGAGCAATTTTGTAAAAACAACAATGGTCCCATGCAACAAAGAATAAAGCATACAAATGAATACAGACACAGTCGATTCTGTATTAAGTGACTTGTCCAGCCGGACAGTGGTCTAGATATGTTTACTTTTAGCAAAAATACAGGGAGAATATCGTTCAACGGCCTCACGTTGTGGGGCACAAGCCTGTACCTCAATTAAACACAAACACTTTAGTACACTCAAAGTGAACAGGAAAGGGCTTTTAGACAAAAATGTTTTAAGGAGTGAGCACACACACTTTAGCACTGGTTAGCAGTGGTAAAGAGCACAGAGTCCTAAGGCCAACAAAAATATGATGGGAAAAATATGGAGAAGTAAGGCTAACAGGTCTAACATGCCCACAGCCACCACCCTGAATTTCTGCCCATTCATGTCCCTATTGCATACTTCTGGGAGGATTTTCATGCCTCTTCATGGTGTGAGCACAGACTGGGATTTTCTGGAGAGTAAATTATCCTCCGGGAACTTCAGACAGGGAAAGGTAACCTTTTAAATAATACTTTTCCTTACTATTTATTAAAAATCCTCTTTTACACTGCATGCACCATTCCTTCTAAACTACAAGACCTGCATAGTAGTGACTTACTAAAAGTTAGAAAAGAAGGTTTTTAACTACCTAAAGGGGTTATTTTGACAATTCGCATTGAAGGTTTAACACTGAAGCAGTCAGGCTACATAGGCTCAGCTTGAAACCAAATACACACTGCCACTGTAGTGGTTGGTTAATAGGTGCTGCTGTCCACAAGTGGCATTTAACTTCCAGGCTTTTGCAGGCACATGCATCAAGCGATTTTGGAATCGCAAATGGTGCGAATCGTAAAAATCGGACATTTGCGATTTCAAAATCACTTTTTGGGATGCATCATTTATTTATCATGTATGGCAATTTAAGAATTCGCAATTTTTTGCGATTTCTCAAATTGCGATAGCATTTAAGAAATCGCAAAATTTGCGATTTCTTAAATGCTATGCGTGATTAATTTTAATGTGCGAATTTGCAATTTTAAAGGGAAAAATTACCATGAAGTAAACCTTGATGGTAATTTGCGAAAAGGTTCAAAAATGCAAATAAATGCATTTTTGACACTTACATGTTACACACACACATGCCCTTGGGACATGTGTGTGAGTAAAATGTACTTACGTGACATTCCAGGGGTGCAGGGGGGGGTCCTTTGGACCCCCCCTCGCACCCTTGAAATTGCATTCTCATTTTGCGATTCCTTAATTGCAAATTCGCAAAATGAAAATACCTTCACATTGATTCCTATGGACCTCTAAGCGATTCCTTATTTGCGATTCGCAATTAAGGAATCACAAATAAGGAAAATTATGAAATCGCTAAAACTTTTTTGCGATTTCCTGATGCATTGCCGTTTACGATTCCTTAATTGCGATTCCTTCATTTTTGCAATTAAGGAATCGCAAACGGCACCAATGATGCATGTACCAGTAGGTGTACTGTCTACAGAATATACCAGGGACTTACAGGCAAGGTAAATGTTTAATAAGGTAAAAAAAACTATTGAACTGTGTTTAGAGGGTGAGCACAGGCCCAGGCAAAGTAATCCTGCTTAGCTGGGGCAAAATTCACAGAGTTCTACAGCCTTCACAAATAGATTTCAGGAAAAGGTGAAAAATGGGGTGACCACAGAGAAAAGACAGATTTCCTACAGGCCATACATATTTAGAGATTGGCGAGTCTGAAAATTGTACACAACTGAAGGCCTATTCGGGGGACTGTATTGACAATCCTGTAATGTTTGAGTGTGTTCTGCTAATATAAAACATCCAAAGAAGGCTGGTTGCTTTCCACCAAAGTGGAGTGGCTATGTCGCGCAGGTTCCTCAATATGCAGATAAAACAACTGCCTTTGATCTTACCAATTTACAAAAGGGGGTGGTGATGAACAGAGTGTCTGAATTGAGCAGACCACTCTTACCCAGTCCAAATATCAGGGCTTGATCCATCACCGTTATTTATCTCACTGCCCCATCCCAGCTCAGAACCTGGCTATATGCAAATCAGTCTGTCCCTGGCCCAGTGCATCATGGGAACAGGGCAGACTAAACTACCAAGCCAATTCTTTACCAGAAAGGAGACAAGCTACCGGGGACCGGTTTCTGGCATTTCAGCCTCTTCGGCCCGGCTTGCTTGAATCCTGATGGAGCAGTGAGAAAGGGACTCATGTCTGAGTATACCCTGCCACACCTATAGTGGCCAAAATCGATTTACAAAAGGGGGTGGTGATGAACAGAGTGTCTGAATTGAGCAGACCACTCTTACCCAGTCCAAATATCAGGGCTTGATCCATCACCGTTATTTATCTCACTGCCCCATCCCAGCTCAGAACCTGGCTATATGCAAATCAGTCTGTCCCTGGCCCAGTGCATCATGGGAACAGGGCAGACTAAACTACCAAGCCAATTCTTTACCAGAAAGGAGACAAGCTACCGGGGACCGGTTTCTGGCATTTCAGCCTCTTCGGCCCGGCTTGCTTGAATCCTGATGGAGCAGTGAGAAAGGGACTCATGTCTGAGTATACCCTGCCACACCTATAGTGGCCAAAATCGATTTACAAAAGGGGGTGGTGATGAACAGAGTGTCTGAATTGAGCAGACCACTCTTACCCAGTCCAAATATCAGGGCTTGATCCATCACCGTTATTTATCTCACTGCCCCATCCCAGCTCAGAACCTGGCTATATGCAAATCAGTCTGTCCCTGGCCCAGTGCATCATGGGAACAGGGCAGACTAAACTACCAAGCCAATTCTTTACCAGAAAGGAGACAAGCTACCGGGGACCGGTTTCTGGCATTTCAGCCTCTTCGGCCCGGCTTGCTTGAATCCTGATGGAGCAGTGAGAAAGGGACTCATGTCTGAGTATACCCTGCCACACCTATAGTGGCCAAAATCGATTTACAAAAGGGGGTGGTGATGAACAGAGTGTCTGAATTGAGCAGACCACTCTTACCCAGTCCAAATATCAGGGCTTGATCCATCACCGTTATTTATCTCACTGCCCCATCCCAGCTCAGAACCTGGCTATATGCAAATCAGTCTGTCCCTGGCCCAGTGCATCATGGGAACAGGGCAGACTAAACTACCAAGCCAATTCTTTACCAGAAAGGAGACAAGCTACCGGGGACCGGTTTCTGGCATTTCAGCCTCTTCGGCCCGGCTTGCTTGAATCCTGATGGAGCAGTGAGAAAGGGACTCATGTCTGAGTATACCCTGCCACACCTATAGTGACTGGGTGAGAGCTTTCTGCTTAATTCAGAGACTCTGTCCCTCACCACCCCTTGTTGTAAATATTTTTGTCCACCCTAAGCGTGGAAGGGTATTCTCAGATGTGAGACCCTTGCTCATTGCACCATCAGGATTCAAGCAAACCGGGCCGAAGACGGCTGTAATGCCAGAAACCGGTCCCCGGGAGCTTGTTTCCTTCCCAGTGTAAGAATTGGCTTTTGTAGTTTGGTTTGCCCTGTTCCCATCATGCACTGGGACAGGAACAGACTAATTTGCATACAGCCGGGTTCTGAAACTGGGATGGTGCAGTGAGCTAAAAAACGGTGTTGGATCTAGCCCTGATCTCTTGACTGGGTGAGAGCTTTCTGCTTAATTCAGAGACTCTGTCCCTCACCACCCCTTGTTGTAAATATTTTTGTCCACCCTAAGCGTGGAAGGGTATTCTCAGATGTGAGACCCTTGCTCATTGCACCATCAGGATTCAAGCAAACCGGGCCGAAGACGGCTGTAATGCCAGAAACCGGTCCCCGGGAGCTTGTTTCCTTCCCAGTGTAAGAATTGGCTTTTGTAGTTTGGTTTGCCCTGTTCCCATCATGCACTGGGACAGGAACAGACTAATTTGCATACAGCCGGGTTCTGAAACTGGGATGGTGCAGTGAGCTAAAAAACGGTGTTGGATCTAGCCCTGATCTCTTGACTGGGTGAGAGCTTTCTGCTTAATTCAGAGACTCTGTCCCTCACCACCCCTTGTTGTAAATATTTTTGTCCACCCTAAGCGTGGAAGGGTATTCTCAGATGTGAGACCCTTGCTCATTGCACCATCGGGATTCAAGCAAACCGGGCCGAAGACGGCTGTAATGCCAGAAACCGGTCCCCGGGAGCTTGTTTCCTTCCCAGTGTAAGAATTGGCTTTTGTAGTTTGGTTTGCCCTGTTCCCATCATGCACTGGGACAGGAACAGACTAATTTGCATACAGCCGGGTTCTGAAACTGGGATGGTGCAGTGAGCTAAAAAACGGTGTTGGATCTAGCCCTGATCTCTTGACTGGGTGAGAGCTTTCTGCTTAATTCAGAGACTCTGTCCCTCACCACCCCTTGTTGTAAATATTTTTGTCCACCCTAAGCGTGGAAGGGTATTCTCAGATGTGAGACCCTTGCTCATTGCACCATCAGGATTCAAGCAAACCGGGCCGAAGACGGCTGTAATGCCAGAAACCGGTCCCCGGGAGCTTGTTTCCTTCCCAGTGTAAGAATTGGCTTTTGTAGTTTGGTTTGCCCTGTTCCCATCATGCACTGGGACAGGAACAGACTAATTTGCATACAGCCGGGTTCTGAAACTGGGATGGTGCAGTGAGCTAAAAAACGGTGTTGGATCTAGCCCTGATCTCTTGACTGGGTGAGAGCTTTCTGCTTAATTCAGAGACTCTGTCCCTCACCACCCCTTGTTGTAAATATTTTTGTCCACCCTAAGCGTGGAAGGGTATTCTCAGATGTGAGACCCTTGCTCATTGCACCATCAGGATTCAAGCAAACCGGGCCGAAGACGGCTGTAATGCCAGAAACCGGTCCCCGGGAGCTTGTTTCCTTCCCAGTGTAAGAATTGGCTTTTGTAGTTTGGTTTGCCCTGTTCCCATCATGCACTGGGACAGGAACAGACTAATTTGCATACAGCCGGGTTCTGAAACTGGGATGGTGCAGTGAGCTAAAAAACGGTGTTGGATCTAGCCCTGATCTCTTGACTGGGTGAGAGCTTTCTGCTTAATTCAGAGACTCTGTCCCTCACCACCCCTTGTTGTAAATATTTTTGTCCACCCTAAGCGTGGAAGGGTATTCTCAGATGTGAGACCCTTGCTCATTGCACCATCAGGATTCAAGCAAACCGGGCCGAAGACGGCTGTAATGCCAGAAACCGGTCCCCGGGAGCTTGTTTCCTTCCCAGTGTAAGAATTGGCTTTTGTAGTTTGGTTTGCCCTGTTCCCATCATGCACTGGGACAGGAACAGACTAATTTGCATACAGCCGGGTTCTGAAACTGGGATGGTGCAGTGAGCTAAAAAACGGTGTTGGATCTAGCCCTGATTTCTTGACTGGGTGAGAGCTTTCTGCTTAATTCAGAGACTCTGTCCCTCACCACCCCTTGTTGTAAATATTTTTGTCCACCCTAAGCGTGGAAGGGTATTCTCAGATGTGAGACCCTTGCTCATTGCACCATCAGGATTCAAGCAAACCGGGCCGAAGACGGCTGTAATGCCAGAAACCGGTCCCCGGGAGCTTGTTTCCTTCCCAGTGTAAGAATTGGCTTTTGTAGTTTGGTTTGCCCTGTTCCCATCATGCACTGGGACAGGAACAGACTAATTTGCATACAGCCGGGTTCTGAAACTGGGATGGTGCAGTGAGCTAAAAAACGGTGTTGGATCTAGCCCTGATCTCTTGACTGGGTGAGAGCTTTCTGCTTAATTCAGAGACTCTGTCCCTCACCACCCCTTGTTGTAAATATTTTTGTCCACCCTAAGCGTGGAAGGGTATTCTCAGATGTGAGACCCTTGCTCATTGCACCATCAGGATTCAAGCAAACCGGGCCGAAGACGGCTGTAATGCCAGAAACCGGTCCCCGGGAGCTTGTTTCCTTCCCAGTGTAAGAATTGGCTTTTGTAGTTTGGTTTGCCCTGTTCCCATCATGCACTGGGACAGGAACAGACTAATTTGCATACAGCCGGGTTCTGAAACTGGGATGGTGCAGTGAGCTAAAAAACGGTGTTGGATCTAGCCCTGATCTCTTGACTGGGTGAGAGCTTTCTGCTTAATTCAGAGACTCTGTCCCTCACCACCCCTTGTTGTAAATATTTTTGTCCACCCTAAGCGTGGAAGGGTATTCTCAGATGTGAGACCCTTGCTCATTGCACCATCAGGATTCAAGCAAACCGGGCCGAAGACGGCTGTAATGCCAGAAACCGGTCCCCGGGAGCTTGTTTCCTTCCCAGTGTAAGAATTGGCTTTTGTAGTTTGGTTTGCCCTGTTCCCATCATGCACTGGGACAGGAACAGACTAATTTGCATACAGCCGGGTTCTGAAACTGGGATGGTGCAGTGAGCTAAAAAACGGTGTTGGATCTAGCCCTGATCTCTTGACTGGGTGAGAGCTTTCTGCTTAATTCAGAGACTCTGTCCCTCACCACCCCTTGTTGTAAATATATTTGATCTTACCAAGGCTGTCCTCCAGAGAGCTTTGAATTCTCTTGACTGTATGCGCTCTAATAAATTGGAGGTGAATACTGGTAAGACAACAGTAAATGTGTTTGGGGTTTGGGAGGAAGTATTCAAAGAGATTGAGATGGAAGGATAGGGGTAATGTCAGCAGTAACCTGGTTCTTAAAATGATCTAGTGTCTGGTTTAAAGGAAACTATAACTATCTTAAGCAATCTTCTAACTTGTAAGCCGAAATGCAAGTACAACATTTTCTCACAGCCAAATGTATAACACACTGCTCATTCTCAATGTCAGCCATACTCTATCAGTGGAAAAAGTTACGTTTTGCCATAATTAACCTATGACCATTCGGTGTCCTTGTGGAGAATAACTGATTGACGTGCTTTGGTGCAATGCATGGACTTTTCTTTTCCTTTCCTTTGTGCAACTAAGCAGGCCTAATAGTGACTGAAATTCAGATTGACAAGACAACGAATGGAGACAAGGGCATGTTTTATGAAATAGCATTACTAGTTAAGCTTGGTTTATGCACTGGGCATGAACTAAGAAGGCAACATATTGCAGTCATCAACTCTGTCCTTAACAACTTCAATGCTATAGCAATTCCCCCCCCGGTGCTGGGTGTCCCTTAAATCCCATTGTTCATGACGAGCACAAGAGCACTGTACTGCATGACCAGCTGAGCTCGTCATGAGCATGGAAGGGGTTAATTGTGGTTTCTGTTACTTTCAGCGCCACCAGGCATAAATAATCAAGGGGATCACTTATATCACACAAACATTACACTGCTCCCACCTGACTTTTTTATTTTTCATTAAATACTATGCATAGCTTGGTGGAGTACAGTCTGGTGAGTGCTGACTTACGGACTCATTTACAAGGGGCCTGCACCGCCGGAGTATTACTTTTTATGATGCTCCAGAGGCACAGTCCTCGCAATCTTATATATGAGGTGACGCAAAGCCACCCTGCTTGACTTTGCATGGCCTCATAGATATGGAATAAGGCAAGCAAGCACAAATTGCTACCTACATCAAGGAGGCGTTCCATGGGTGTTGCTGTGGGATTTCCCATGCAACACTCATGGGTTTTGACACATTCTCAGATTTATGAGGATCTGTAAACCTGGGAATGCGTCAAAACTGTGCACCTCTTCAGGAGAGGCGTAACGAGGAGAAATAACTTTATTTCTCCTCTTTTTTTTCCTCTTTCTATGTTTGCTGCAAAATGCAGAAAGAGGAAAACGCATCCATTGATCATTTTTTTGGAGGAAGGTGTCGCTTCCTGCACAAAAACAATTGTGCCAACAATGCAGAGGGTTTGGTGCAAGGGTGCCTGCGTTGGCGCTAGGCACCAATTTGTGCACCAGCGCAGGCAGAAAGGACAGGAATGCACCGTATTTTATCAATACGATGCATTGCAGTCCTTTCCTTTTGACACAGGGCATTGCAGCAAGGAGACTTGTGGCGCTGCCCTATGCCAAAAAAGTAGTAAATGAGGCTCTTCAAAGGCAGTGATTTCGCTCTCATTCCCCATCCCCACTGTCCCTACACATGTCACTTTGCTATTCCACGCTATAATGCTAACCTCAAATTGGCGAGCTGCTAACTCTTGTAGACATGCACACATGTAATTCATTTTCAGACCCTCTAAGTGCCCTTTCCATACCCATGTAATTATTTTCTTCCATAATTCTTGCCCAAAATATAACTGAATATACTGTCTTCACATTTCATGTAAGTGAAAGGAAATGAAGCGCAGTTAAAAAGAAAGGGAACAATGAAAGAGGAAACTTATTTCCAGAACGACGAGAACAAACGGAAACAATTAACAACTTTCCGCTTGAGGCGCAGCACGTTTCTTTCATGTGCTGGCTCATAAAATCCCACTGTCTAAGGTTTTTGGTTTTGTGGCTGGCACCTGCGAAAGTATATATTGTTCAATTACAGTTACCAATTAGATTCTAATGACCATGTTTAAGTGAGCAACATCTGGACATTTATTAGGCAGCTGCACAATATTAAAATACTTTAACTTCCAAGTCCACACGGCCTGGTAGTTTTCACTCACTGGATGTTCCCAAATTTTTTTTCTCACAAGGCGACAGGATCTCTTACAGGAAATTGCATTAGTGAGCGATTAAATAACTTGATAGGATAGGAGATGTAGAGAAATAAAGGGGTACAAAAAAGATGCGTGCGCTTTCACCAATTTACCTATTTCAAAAGTTGTGCCACTAAACCTCAATAATTCTGCCTCAGGCACCAAGGCTAAAACGCAACAAATTACACTTAGGGCTCCCGGTTTTATGGTATTTATTTTCCGAACATTTCTGTCTATATTTATCTATATTTATTTCTGGGCCATTTTATTGGTTTTTATCCATATTTATTTTGTGTTTTGAGAATAAACAGATTTATTTAACTGATAAAAATGCAGTCATACTTTGATGCCTGTCGGGTTTTTGCAAATTAAGCAGCCAAATATAAGAACACTACACTTAGCATAATATACAAATATATGTTAACTAATGCTTGTATTTAAGGAAATCTCATCCTGTTTTTTAACTCTGCATGCTTTCTATCTGCTCACCTGTTGGCATGGAATTCATGAAGGACTGCATGGAGAGGCACTCACATGAAGCACCATTTTCTGTATTTCCACTATTAAAAATAAATCCAGTTGGAAAACATATTCTTTTCTATCTATATTAGTCTGTACAAACAAAGCAACAACAGAACACTGGGGGGCATATTATCAAGGGGGTTTATCTCCGCTTTTTTTGCTTTAAAAGCCAAGAAAACAGAGATAAAATTATCTCCCTATTACCTAGCTGTCGCTAACACCAGTTAGCGACAGCTAGTAGGCGATAGCGACCATCTTGGGCCCCACTTTGCATGTCAGTGATATTTATCACTAATGACATGCAAAGTGGGCGTGCCAAGATGTTAGCGACTGGAAACAGTCGCTAACATCGCTATCTCCTATTACCAACTTATGGAGATATTCACGCTAAGCGTGAATATCTCCAAAAGCTAACACCCGCCCTGAGCAGTTCTTATGAATTTTTGAGCAGGTAATATGAATTTTTATGGTCAATTGTGAGCAGGTAATATGAATTTTTATGGTCAATTGTGTCCCCTAACGTAGACCCCAACGGCTCCATGTACGTGCTTCAAGTACATGTATGTTCCCTCCACAACCTGCTATGAAGATGCAAATACATTTGCGTCCAACGTTAACATGTCCTCTTTCAGACCCACCATGAATGGGTCGAAAATTCCGTTCCTAAGTATGCCGTGCCACCGTCTTTACATGGTGCGTTTTCACGTTTTCCTGGCTCTGGCGAGCTAGGCCCTGATTTCTGCCATTGAGCCCTTTCTGCCTTCTGCCTCTGAAAGCTGCAGCCTGGATCTGCATCCATGACCCTTACCCTACTCCCTGTGCGGCGAGCGGTGCCCGGCTCGGCCTGTTTGCCTGCCAAGACTGTATTTTACCTTCAAGTTATCTGCTCTGCTCCTCGAAAATACATTCCTGTCTAGTGATTTAGGAAAACATCTCCCCAGCTGCAGAGCAAAGGGCCCGGCCTTTTCTGTCTCCGTTCAAGTAATTCATTGCTCCCGTTACCATGGTAGGCCCATGGCTCCTCGCATTTCACGTAGACACGTAGTCACATATGCATGCACTAGCAGTCAGTATAGAATAGCCTCTGCCCGAGAGACCTTTCCTTCTAGATAATACAGTTCCTCCATCACAAGATATTAGATATGATTTGGGTATAGGTTGTTCTGACCCGCCAGACTTCTGTCTCCATGTATAGTGCTAAATGTCAAGTCCCCTTCACCCTCCAGTTCCACGTCAATCACACGTCATGCTGCTGCGCGCGCATCTCTGCCATATATTTCTGCTGACACTGCAGGATTCCTCTATGGATCCACCCACCTGTGACACCTTATGTGACGTTTCTAGCACACACCTACATGTACGCCCTCATGCACGCCTTCTGTTACGTACATGTGTTCTTATCTCTTTTCTCTCAGCTGTTACGCCTTCTGTATCCATCACCACTGTATGCATTTACTATATATATTGTACTCTGTTAATAAAGCATTGTCTATCCCTTCCTGAACCTTCGTGGTGATGGAGCATGATACCTGGTTCGAACCAATTCCATTTTATGGAATAAAACCCTTATAAACTCAGATGCCACGGACTCTGCCTCTCATTTCTGATTGAGTTATTCTTATTGAACTTTACCGCATAGAAATTCCGCATAGGTAAACTTTATTTACCACATAATTTGGCGCCCGAATAGGGACCCTCCCCCACCTTACGCGCCGGCGGTGCGTTGCAGGCCTAGCCCCCTGCCACAGCCGTGACGGACAACTACGCGTACCCGCAGGATTTCCTGTATCTCCCTCAGGCCAACGGAGGTGACTGAGACTGCGATCGACACCCAGACGAGGCGGTGAGGAGTGCGGAGGATCCTGACCAGAGCCCAGCCGAGAGAGCAAGGTCCGAGGTGTTCAGAGGCCCACCAGTTCCGAAGTACCTACGCCACGAGTCGAGTCGAGTCCAGTCCGGTCCAGTCCAGTGTCGAGTTTCCGAGGCCTTCCGTTCCGTGCTTCCCGGTGAGTACCGTTGCTGGGGACGCATCTAGACGGGTGCATTAATTTGTGTCCGGTCAAGACGGGTTTGGGTACACAGACCCGGTCTGCACTGTTTTAGCAGTGTATCTGTACTGTTTAGCAGTATATCAAGTATCAAGTTATCACGTTATTGTCCGTTCCGAAATGTTTTAATGTGTTTTAATGTTGTGGTATGAGTGATTGTTTGATCTTCATTACTGTGTTTATTGTATTAGTTGTGTTCAAGTCCGAGTAAGTATCAAGTATCAAGTATCAAGGTTCAGAATGCCACTGTTTTCTAAGCTACGTCAGATAGGAACTAGGAAAGGAATACTCGAGGAAGCTGTTCCCATCCCACCCAGGGACACTCCCGGATATTTTATGTACCACAAGCACGGCTTAGATGCCGTATTATATCTCGACTTGTGGGTGGACTACACTAAGGATTTAGCAGAGAATCAGAAATGGCCCGCTACAGGGACATGGGATGCCGAGTGCATCATGAGAGTAGAGGAAGCATTATGGAAAAAGAAAGCTAGACAGTCACAGAAAGATGCCAACCTACCCCCCTGCATCAGACAAACCTCCAACCATTCCTCCTTCAGGAAAAAACTAAAAACTTGCTTGTTCCTGGAAGAATAAATAACTAGCCATCAGTCAACGACTCCACCCTCTGGTAACACCTGCCATACCTCATTGCGAGCAAAAGCGCGGAGATACCCCGTATAGGGTCGATTCTTGCGCTATACAAGAAATTAAATAAAATAAATAAATTGAACTATGGCGTAAAGAATCACACAGACGGACAGAGAAAGCACTCAGAAAAGCAGAGAAAAGTAGAGAGGATTCTGAAAAAGCTAAAGAAAAGGAATTACTAGAAGAAGGAGAACGAGTTAGAATGGAACAACACGATAGACGGAGTAATGCCATTATGACAGGATTGTATCCAGTCCTGGCCGAGGGCCTGCCTAAAGCAACCCCGGAAATACCGAAAGATCTGCCCCCTCCATTGGTTCCGACTAAATTACGTCACAAGACCGCAGCAGATATTTTTCTTTCTTCCTATTTAGACGATGTAGCTCCCGAATATACCAATGTCCCACCTGCACCTGTACCACCCGCTGATCATCAGCCCCCAGGTCCGCAACAACCGACCCTTCCTGCACCACTTCATGCACCCCCTATTAATCCGCTTAATCCTTTTGGGTCTGACACGGTCCAGGTTCCAACCCAGTTACAGCAAGCATTAACTCTACAGACAGGTGATGCTCAAGCCTCCGCCTCAGGAGGTGCATCAGGAGGTTACCGTACCCCGCCACCAGTACAGTGATTAACTATTAGAGAACTAGCAATGCAACGTACTCCGAAAGCAGTCACAATTGAAAAGCTTAAAGAGTATCTTACAGACTGTAGATATGATCCAGTACCAGGCAAAGACGGTTGCATGATATTAGCCTCAATACGTATAAGACGAGCTGCAAACTTTTTAGTTCTATTCCCAGGAATGCAAAATTATCTAGACAGGATATATCGTTTTGTTCAGACTGGGGAGGGTCAGGAATGTATTCAAGAAGCCATGACACATCAGAAAGTAGACATTCAAAGTATGATTTTAAGATTCCTCATAAACTGTTTCATAAGAGAACGAGACTGTCAAGCGTACCTTCACCAAGTTCCAGTTGTTTCCGTCTTGATGATGCTTGGCGCTGTTTGATGTTTGGCGCTGTTTCTCTGGAAATATTTCTGGGCTGCTTGTCGTAGTTTGCAACACTTCAAATATCAAATATAACAGGACTATTACTAAACCATTCTAACATCAATGCTTTTTCCTTGGAGTTATCTAAGCATTCATAATTATACATACCAATAATATTATCCGCCCATTCTTATACTTCTTTACAAGGACGCAAGAAATCTTGATACAATGTCATTGCACCTTCAAAGCAAATATTAAAATCGTGACTTTTTGACTTTTTCACAAATAAAACTGGTTATTTTGTTAGTTTAACTTATTAGTCAACTTTAAATTAGGCAACTCCTCTTACCTTGCTAATGTTTTCTTAAGCTGTATTTGGGGGGTCTGTAAAATAGTGTAAACAAGAAAGAACAAGGCAAGTACGTGCAATTCCTTAAACAAACTTCACAGTCAAGAAATTATTACACTTGTCTATTACCTAAGGTGCAGTTTAAAATCACTGCTAATATGTTCCCCAAACAATGCGAATAATCACTCTTAATATTTGGTATATACACAGTATGAAGTCTTTCAATCTCTATCCTTGAGATTATTGTCCTAGCGATGCACTGAGCTAAATAGTCTTGCACCGTTTGTCACAAAGTATTGTTTTCTAAATACAAATCAATGTCCGAAATTGTATTTACCAAGGTTTGTTTTTTCCTCTAATACTCGATTTCCTTACTGTCTCTCCAGGTACCGGAAGAAGAACTGCACCGGGGCCGGAATCGTCCTTGAACAGGTCCGGTCGGAAAAGTGTTCCGTGAAGAAACCGGAAGTTCGGAAGTGAAGCTCCGATGAAGGTCTCTCCAGCGCCGACTCCCTCAAGACTCCGTGATGGCAAGGAATGAAGACCAAGCAGGCAAAAGGGAAGCGGGAGGGATACCAGACTGACAAGGGAAAACCAGGAACTCCACTGAAGCTGGAACTCTCGTGAAGGACGCAGCAATTTCCAAGCGAAGCGTCTTTCACGAGCGAGGCTGAGCTATTTATAGAATTCTTCAAGCGTGTATCAACGTGAGCCTCTTGTCATCACGTGTAATGTCAAAGCAGTTGGAATGAGGCTTCCACGTGTACATCTTATGAATATTCATCAGCAACTGCAAATCTCATAAACCCTATCTAGGCAACATCTCTTGATGCAAAAACGAACAAGCATTGCTAAAGCCACAAACAAGCATTGCTAAAACCGACTGAAACAATCAGTGTACACAAGAGTAACATAATGTAACGAATTAAGGAATCTATTGACTGATATGACTCCTTTCCTGACCTATCCTGACTAACCCTACTTACTCATAACAGTTCCCCCCCCCAAAGGTCTTCTAACAGGTCGTGGTTTATTTGGGTGAAGAGCATGGAATAAACGAATCAATCTTGGTGCATGAACATTTTGCTCAGGTTCCCAAGATCTTTCTGAAACGTCATAGCCTTTCCAGTCAATCAGATAATGTAAGCGGCCATGAACGCGTTTTGCATCTAAGATTTTCTTGACCTCATACTCTTCATGATCTCCAACTATAATAGGTGGGGGTGGGTCATCAGGACGAGTGTTTGGTTGTACTGGTTTTATAAGGGATACATGAAATACGGGATGTATTTTATACTCAGGAGGCAAGATTAATCTAATGGAAACTGGATTGATAATTTTGTCAACAGGGAATGGTCCAATGAATCTAGGTTTCAATTTTCTAGGCCCTTCCATTTGTATATTTTTAGTAGATAGCCAAACTGTGTCTCCTGGTTTATAAATAGGAGCTGGAATTCTATGTCTGTCAGCGTACTTTTTCATGGTGTCTTTATTTTTGGCCAATGATTTTTTAACACTTTCTTGAAAATTACGTAAACTTTTCAACCTTTCCGAAATTGCAGGCATGTCATTCGTTTTTTCCGGAAACAAGATGGGTAATGTTCTAGGATGTTGACCAGTGAGGAAATAAAATGGAGAGCATCCCAATGCGGAGTGTTTTGTATTATTATAGGTAAATTCAGCTAGAGGTAATGCTTCTACCCAATCTGAAGTCAAGGTAGTGGTCAAACATCGCAAACTTTGTTCAAGGTATTGGTTTAATTTTTCTGTTTGGCCATCTGTTTGGGGATGGAAGGCTGAAGATAAAGCTATATCTATACCTAATTGTTTGCTCAATTGTTTCCAAAATTTTGACAAAAACTGTGGACCCCTATCCGAAATAATTTTTTGTGGCAATCCATGTAATTTAACTATATTAGTCAAGAATGTATCACTGAATTCAGCAGCTGATGGAAGTTTTGGTAAGGGAATAAAGTGTCCCATTTTGGATAGTAAATCCACTACCACTAATATAGTAGTCATACCATGTGATTTAGGTAAGTCGGTGATAAAATCTAAACTAATCGTATGCCAAGGATTTGAAGGAATTTCCATAGGTTGTAACAACCCCATTGGAGGAGAACGAGATGTTTTCTGTCTAGCACATACTGGACAGGTTTGGATATATTGATGCACATCGGTTCTCATTCCATTCCACCAGAAATGTCTTTGACATAAGTCTAAGGTTTTACTTTCTCCAGGGTGAGCAGCTATCGCTAGATCATGATTCCATTTAATAACTTGCTCTCTTAGTATTTTAGTAGGAACAAATATTCTATCTTTATGATAAAATAATCCATCGGAAATTGAAGTGTTCTTTTGCGAAAGCCAGTGACCTTGGTTCAAATCTTTACTTTGATCCTTTAAAAGAGTCAAGAAGTCAGTAGTTGTGATTTCAGCACAAACTTTCTCTATAGGAATTATACTTTGTAATTCCGAGTTGTGTTCTTTATCTTTATTACACACCAAACGTGAGAGTGTATCCGATAACAATTGTTTTACTCCAGGACGATAAGTGATGATGAAATCAAATTCACTGAAGAATTGTAGCCAACGCATCTGTCTTGGAGTAAAAGCTTTTACTGTGGAGTAGAACTGTAAGTTCTTGTGATCAGAAAAGATTGTTATTGTATGTTTTGCTCCAAGGAGATGATGTCTCCATTCTTGGAAAACCGCTTTTATTGCTAAAAGTTCACGTTCAGCAATGGTGTAATTCTGCTCGGCAGATAATAGTTTCCTTGAATAGAAAGCTATTGGATGAAAATTTCCGGTCTCAACATCCTTCTGTAATAAAACTCCACCGATAGCGGATTGAGAAGCATCTGCTTCTACAAAGAATGGTCGATCTGGGTCTGGATGTTTTAAGATTGGTGCCGAAGTAAATGCCTTTTTCAGGATATTGAAAGCTGACTCGGCATCTGAATTCCAATGAAATTTCTTTCCTTTTTGCAAGAGTTGTGTAATGGGTACTACAATTTCAGAAAATTTTGAAATGAATCTCCGGTAGAAGTTAGCAAATCCTAAAATCCTTTGTACTTCTTTTATAGAGGTGGGAGCTGGCCAATTTAAAATTGCTTCCACCTTTTTTGGATCCATTACTATTCCCTCGGGTGACAGCCAATATCCAAGGAATTCGACTTTTGAGGTATTGAACACGCATTTTTCTAACTTAACGAACAAAGAATTGTCCCTAAGTTTTTGTAGAACAGATCTAACATGTCCTACGTGTTCTTCAGGATTTTTAGAATAAATCAAAATGTCATCGATATATACGATAACGCAGATATCCAGTAGGTCATGCAATACTTCATTAATGAAGTATTGAAAAGCAGCTGGTGCATTGCATAGACCAAACGGCATTACAGTATATTCGAATAAGCCAAATTTAGTGCGAAAAGCGGTTTTCCACTCGTCACCCTCTTTTATGCGGATCAGATGATATGCTCCACGCAGATCTAACTTAGTATAAATACTTGATCCCTTTACTTGGTTTAGAAGTACCGGAATCAGAGGCAGAGGATAACGATTCTTAATAGTAGCTTTGTTTACTGCACAATAGTCGATGCAGGCTCGAAGATCTCCCGTCTTTTTTGCTACGAAAAATAGAGGAGACGAGACAGGAGAGGTAGAATGTCGAATAAAACCTATTTCCAGTAAGTCATCTAAGTAGGTTCTCAGATACTGATTCTCAGGTTCAGTCAGAGCATAAATACGGCTGCAGGGTAAAACAGCTCCTGGTATTAAATCTATCCTGCAATCGTATACCCTGTGAGGAGGTAATTTAGTAGCCTTCACAGGATCAAAAACATCTGAAAAATCATTGTATTCTTTTGGAAGATCTGTAGGATTAGATAGTACCATGGCACAAGTAAGTGGCATAATAGAATCTGTAGCCTCTTGATAGCAATGTTCTTTACAATGGTCAGAATCTAAAGTCACTGTACGCTTAACCCAATCTATCTTTGGATTGTGAAGTTCAAGCCACGGTATTCCAAGAATTACCCCAAAAGCTGGTGTGTCAATGAGATCAAATGTGGTATGTTCAGTATGGCCATTATCTGATACCAGAATTAAAGGTGTAGTATGGAATCTAATCAGGCCGGAAGAGAGTGCTGAGCCATCCACTGCCCGTACTGGCTCTGGTTCTTTCTTTGGTACTTGAGTTAAATTTAATTTTTTAGCAAATTCCAAATCAAAAAAATTACCCGTGGCTCCTGAGTCGATAAGTACTGGTATGCTATGTCTCTGATGATTTGACAAAATCAAAATCACTCTTATGGTAAAATGTCTGGGTATGTAGTTCCTAACGCAAGTTGCGTATTGTGAGATCCTCTGACTGTTTTCTCTCGAGAAAGCGATCTCTTCATTTCTCGAGACAATTAGTTTTCCGATTCTTGAGAGGGGTTTTGTGTGACTACCATAACTTTCTTTTTAATTGGTCTAATAGGACAGTCTTTGGCGAAATGGCCAGATTTACCACAATATAAGCATAAATTACCTTTTCGCCTTCTATCTTTCTCTTCCTGCGTCAAGGGTCCCCTGATTCCTCCTATCTGCATAGGTTCTACCTGAGCTGATTTATCTTCGTTTGTCTTTCTTTCTGTTCTAAAATGTAAATTCCTAAAATCATTTCGGGGCCTTTCACTCTTTCTTTCGCCTAACCTATGATCTAATTTGACTACTAGATCTTGAAATTCTGTGAAGTCTTCGGGTAAATTAACTATATGAGCCAGAGAATCTTTTAATTCTTCTCTAAGGCCTCGATAGAATAAAGACACTCTTTTATTCTCAGGCCATTGAGTTTCAGCTAACAACCTGTTAAAAGTGGTTACATATGAAATTAAATCTTTGGACCCCTGGCGTAAGTTTAATAATTCATTATCAGAAGCCTGCAAGAAAACATGTTTGGAAAACAGACTGGACATAGCTGTTCTAAAATTAGTCAAATTATGAATTAAGGGGTCATCCTTGTCGACTAAGGGCATGGCCCAGTTAGCTGCCACTCCTCCCAGATAGGAAATGATAAATGCCACCTTAGTAGTATCGGTGGTAAAAATCTGAGGCTTGCATAAAAAGTGTAATTGACACTGACTCATGAAAGTATTGAAAGAATTACAATCTCCAAGGAATCTTTCTGGATTCGCTAAAGGGACAGGGCTAGGAGAAACTACTGTTAATTGGACCGGTTGATTTTGAGTAAATCCTGGTGTGGCTTGATGTTGGAAACTAGGTACCCCAAATTTAGGTGATTGGAAACTGGGAACCCCAAATTTGGGTGGTGTTAAAACAGGACGACTATCAATATTCTTTTCTCGCCAAGAAGTAAAACTAGCTTTAGAATTGTCTAATTCCTGTCTAAGGGATTGATTCTCTAATCGTAAGTCCTGCACTTCATCATTCATTTTTCGTACAATTTCAGTGATTTCTGAAACATTCAAATTTGAGAGATCCATGGTGAAAACACCTTCAAGAGGAAACAAAGGAAGTTTTTTTTTTTTTTTGGCTTCGCTTTCTGTCAAGCGTACCTTCACCAAGTTCCAGTTGTTTCCATCTTGATGATGCTTGGCGCTGTTTGATGTTTGGCGCTGTTTCTCTGGAAATATTTCTGGGCTGCTTGTCGTAGTTTGCAACACTTCAAATATCAAATATAACAGGACTATTACTAAACCATTCTAACATCAATGCTTTTTCCTTGGAGTTATCTAAGCATTCATAATTATACATACCAATAATATTATCCGCCCATTCTTATACTTCTTTACAAGGACGCAAGAAATCTTGATACAATGTCATTGCACCTTCAAAGCAAATATTAAAATCGTGACTTTTTGACTTTTTCACAAATAAAACTGGTTATTTTGTTAGTTTAACTTATTAGTCAACTTTAAATTAGGCAACTCCTCTTACCTTGCTAATGTTTTCTTAAGCTGTATTTGGGGGGTCTGTAAAATAGTGTAAACAAGAAAGAACAAGGCAAGTACGTGCAATTCCTTAAACAAACTTCACAGTCAAGAAATTATTACACTTGTCTATTACCTAAGGTGCAGTTTAAAATCACTGCTAATATGTTCCCCAAACAATGCGAATAATCACTCTTAATATTTGGTATATACACAGTATGAAGTCTTTCAATCTCTATCCTTGAGATTATTGTCCTAGCGATGCACTGAGCTAAATAGTCTTGCACCGTTTGTCACAAAGTATCGTTTTCTAAATACAAATCAATGTCCGAAATTGTATTTACCAAGGTTTGTTTTTCCCTCTAATACTCGATTTCCTTACTGTCTCTCCAGGTACCGGAAGAAGAACTGCACCGGGGCCGGAATCGTCCTTGAACAGGTCCGGTCGGAAAAGTGTTCCGTGAAGAAACCGGAAGTTCGGAAGTGAAGCTCCGATGAAGGTCTCTCCAGCGCCGACTCCCTCAAGACTCCGTGATGGCAAGGAATGAAGACCAAGCAGGCAAAAGGGAAGCGGGAGGGATACCAGACTGACAAGGGAAAACCAGGAACTCCACTGAAGCTGGAACTCTCGTGAAGGACGCAGCAATTTCCAAGCGAAGCGTCTTTCACGAGCGAGGCTGAGCTATTTATAGAATTCTTCAAGCGTGTATCAACGTGAGCCTCTTGTCATCACGTGTAATGTCAAAGCAGTTGGAATGAGGCTTCCACGTGTACATCTTATGAATATTCATCAGCAACTGCAAATCTCATAAACCCTATCTAGGCAACACCTCTTGATGCAAAAACGAACAAGCATTGCTAAAGCCACAAACAAGCATTGCTAAAACCGACTGAAACAATCAGTGTACACAAGAGTAACATAATGTAATGAATTAAGGAATCTATTGACTGATATGACTCCTTTCCTGACCTATCCTGACTAACCCTACTTACTCATAACAGAGACCGGCCTGGTGTAAATAAAGAAGAGATGGAGGTACTAACTACATGGGGTCAGAATATTGCAGACGGAAAACATGATAGACAGAAATGTATAGAGGCCATGTACAGAAAAATACGTAAAGAAATATCAGTATTTCATGAAAGAGAGCAAGCTGAAAGTGAAGCAGATAATGACAAGAATAAATCCTCAGAGGAGGATGAGCTAGAAGAAGACACAGGTACGGTAGCATATGTAGGAAAGGGTAGATCTTTTAATAAAACGTTACGTCCAGAAAGCAAGAGACTTTTTCATTCTGCTATGTCAAATCCGAAGACTCCTGAACATCTATTTCAGGCTACCGATAAAATACTTCAAGAACGAATGGGGTACCATGTACTCAATTCCATGGATGAACAAGAATTAGCCAGGTCAGCAGTACAATGGGCTGACAATTCCGATAGATATAATGATGACGCATTAGCGCAAACATTTTTTAATCTTTCCCCAGACGAACAGCGACTAGCTGGTATGTACATGATACAGCACCTCCTTACGTTGTATAAAAGCCAACATTCTGATCCAGGTCCCCTACCTGATGTACTAGTAGAGTTGCTCATGAATAAATGGAGAGGCCTGGGTACCGATTTAATTAAAGTAATTTTAGAACATCGACACAGATATAGTGCCTTCCTGAATCCACAGTTTGTTTCAGCTCCAACCCCAGAAAGAAAAATGTTCTACATAGACAGACAGAATCCCTTGCGAGAAGTACACCCGGTCAGGAAGCCAGATAATTCACTAGAACGTGTATTTGTATACACACCCTTAACTAAAATGGAATTGTTAGAAATGAAGAAAATAGTGCCCAGTCATGATAAAGACCCTGCAGGTTTTCACCGTGAAATAAAGGACATGTTACTCATGGGAGATTATACCTATCCCGACATTATGAAAATATTGAAAGTATTACTGCCTGCCGGTATTTACGAGAAACTCAAGGAAAAAGAATGGGAGGTGGGAGACAAAAAGATTAATTGGGCTTTACTAGAAACAGAAGAAACTAGCCGAACCCCAGGTTTAGGTCTTGGGGACCATACTAAAGCATTACCAGGATTATTGGTACAAGTATTGCCAAGGTTGTTGGCAACTAAAAAGGAGGATTGGGATGCAATCTCAGCCTGCAAACAGAAACCCGATGAAGACACTAGTGATTTTTATTCCCGATTTGAGAAATGTTTCATTATTAATAGTGGCCTGAAAACAAGTAGCGAGTCATACCCACACCTTTTTGTATCCAAATTAGTCGAGAATTCACTGCCCCAAGTTAAGAATCGCGTATTGAAAGTCGAGAGCACATGGCAAGCAAACACGCCTTCCCAAATGTTACAGATGTTACAGTACCACCAGAACAGAATAAGGGAAGAACATGATCACGAACAAAGACGTATGAAAGACACGAAAATGAAAATGCTCGTTGCTCAGTCAGTTCCAGCTGACGGTCAGAAAAAAGGCATGATACAGTCCAATAATTCGGCAGCTCCTGTTAAAGGGACATGCAACTATTGTAAACAGCCAGGTCACTATGTAAACGATTGTGCAGTTTTGAAACACAATATATCTACAGGTAAAACTAAAGAGAGACCGCGTCCTCCTAGACAGGACCATGCCCAATAACACGTTACACAGAATGTACAGCCTATGCATGCTCCACAACAGACAGTACAGACCGTAGCGGTACCACAGCCACAACCGATTGCCGCAACACAACATGCAACACAGCAGATGTACCAATATGCTCAAACTGATTATCCTGATTACCAGTGATACACATGAAACAGCCTAGAGAGGGAGGTTGGCTTGCCTCTTATTGAGGTTCCTGTAGATCAAGAGGGTCCTTATGTACATAGTCAGGTATTAGGAAAGGATAGAAAGTTTTTGATTGACACAGGGGCAAGCAGGACAACAATAAGTCACAACGAGGTTCCAGGGGCACCCCTCTCAGGCTCACAGAATGTTTCCCTTGGATTTTCAGGAAAGCCTATTGTAAATGAAGTATCGAAACCAGTTCCTCTTTTAGTTGGTCCGTTGTCCCGCACTACAGATTTATTGCTCACGAAATCATGTCCAGAAAACGTATTAGGTATCAAGACACTGAAAGCTCTAGGAGCTGTAATTTGTTGTTCTCCGGAAGGAGTGAGATTGTTTCTGCGTGACTTTAAGGGTCACTATGTGTTGAGAGATATTGATTCCAGATTACAGAATGTTCCTGCACATTTATGGGCACAAGGCCCCACTGATGTAGGTTGTATGCACATCACTCCATATCGTGTCACGCTCAAGCCAGGAGTAGTATTACCACGAATCCGACAATACAAGTTACCCCCAGATGCTGTAGTGGCTTTACTGAAAATCATTGGCGAGCTCATTGCACAAGGAGTGGTTGTAGAAACTGACTCGAATCTATGTAATTCCCCTATCATTCCGATTCTTAAACGCACTGATCCGAATACCCCTCCAGTTTATCGATTAGTGATCGATTTACGAGAATTGAATAAATGCATTGTACCGCAGTACCCTGTGGTTCCAGACATCTCTTCATTATTGACAGCTATTGATTCAGAGGTACGTTCTTTACTGTAATTGATCTGAAGAACGCCTTCTTTAGTGTACCTATTGATCCGGAAAGCCAATATCTTTTCGGATTCTGTTTAAATGGCCGAAGCTTCAAATTTGCACGCGCACCTCAAGGATTCACAGAAAGCCCCAGCATCTATAGCCAAGCATTAAAAAGACAACTTGACAGTATTCACATGCCTGACAACACTGCCCTACTTCAGTACGTCGATGATCTATTGATCACCGCCCGTAGTGAACCAGAATGTGAACAAGCATCACTGACAGTTTTGTATTTTCTGGCTGACAAGGGACACAAGGTGTCTCCTTCGAAGCTGCAATTCTGTGTTCAGCAAGTGGTATACCTTGGGCACTTGCTGTCCAAAGGGGGGAGACAGCTAACACCTGACCGTATCCAGTTAATTGTAAACATGTCACAACCCAAGACACAAAAGGAGGTACGGGCCTTTATAGGCCTCACTTCTTACTGTAGACAATGGATTCCTCAGTATGCATTTCTAGCCAAGCCACTCATACAGTTGACAACCCAGGAGGCAGCGACATCGACTGTCCTCCCTTGGACTCAGGAACATACACATGCTTTTGACGATCTGAAAAAAGCCCTATGTCAAGCACCTGTTTTAGCGACACCATGTTACAGTAAACCTTTTACACTTTTTGTCACAGAACGCGAAGGTACTGCATTGTCAGTACTCACCCAGGATCAAGCAGGTTCACACAAACCGTGTGCTTATTTCTCTAGTACATTAGATCCAGTAGCCCAGGCTCTGCCTGCGTGTTTGAAATCTGTGGCAGCAACAGCTCTAGCAATCAGACAAAGTGATTCCATAGTGTTAGGACACCAATTGACAGTACAAGTTCCACATTCCGTGGAAGTTCTTTTAAACAGGACACAGACTCAACACTTGACTATAGCACGACTGACAGGTTATGACTTGACATTGTTTCAGCCACACATAGAAATCAGACGTTGCAATACATTGAATCCAGCTACACTTTTTCCACTAAGTGAGACAGACCCTTTGGCACATGATTGTGTTGAAGTCATTACCATTACGACGAAACCCAGACAAGACTTGACAGACATTGCATTACCAGATCCAGACCTGACACTTTATGTGGATGGTTCATGTATGAGAACAAGTACAGGAGAGTTAGTGGCCGCATATGCAGTAACGACAGAAACTGAAGTCCTAGAAACGAATCGTATTGACACCCTGTCAGCCCAAGCAGCAGAGCTCATCGCTCTGACTCAAGCCTGTATACAAGCAAAGAATAGGAAAGTTAACATATACACAGATTCCCGTTAAGCGTTCGGAGTCGTACACGACTTCGGTGTACTCTGGCGATAGAGAGGTTCCTTGACCTCTCACGGAGCCAAGATCCAGCACGGTCCCCTCATTCAAGCCCTGTTAGATGCAATACATCTGCCTACAGCGATATCCATCATGAAGTGCAAGGCACATACGAAAGTTACAGATACCATTTCCCAGGGTAACGACCTGGCAGATCGAACAGCCAAGCATACAGCTCAGACTCAGACTCACGCAACTGACCTGACAAAGACAATAGTCCCGACACCGACACATTGTATGACAGTTAGGGATCCCGCCCTAGATGTAATTGACATACAGACACATGCTACACCAGACGAAATCAAGAAATGGATTGAACTAGGAGGGATCCAGACAGAACAGGGATGGATGACGAAGGGGAAAGCCACATGGTTTCTCCCCGACTCTATGGTTCAAGTTATCATTAACACAGTACATAGTCCTGCACATTTAGGAGAAAAAGCCATGTTAGACAGTATTCAAAACCTTTGGTTTAATAAGCATTTAGGAGCAGCAGCAAAACAGAAAGTGCGTACTTGCATGATCTGTTGTCAGTTCAACCCAGGTAAAGGCATTCCCGTAGAGCAAGGTGGATTTCATCCTCCCGATCACCCTTTTGAAGTCCTCCAGATGGATTATATCCAGATGGAACGTTGTCGAGGATTCAAATATGTCCTCGTAGTTGTATGTGCACTTTCCCGTTGGACAGAAGCATATCCAGTCCCAGATTACACTGCTCCGACCACTGCCAAGCAGTTGGTACGTGAATTTTTCCCCAGGTATGGTTTGCCCCGTATCGTGTACTCAGATAATGGTCAGCCATTCTCGTCCGAGCTTATGAAGCAGGTATCACTCCTGCTAGGTTATCAGTGGAAGTTCCACTGCGTCCGACATCCCGAAGCAGCAGGTCTCGTAGAGAGACATAATCAGACCCTGAAAATACGTCTTGCCAAAATTTGTAGAGAGAAAGGCGTTGACTGGATAGTAGCTTTACCAGTTGCACTCTTTTACATGAGAATGATAGCACATTCAAGAACAGGGCTATCCCCGTATGAGGTGGTCTTTGGTAGGCCACCGAATATGTGGGGGACGCCTCTGCCTCGTAAGATCACAGATGTTGACTGTAATATGCTGACAGATTACCTTGCCTCCTTGATGTCTGCACTACAATCATGTCGTTCACAGGTAGCTGCAGCCTTTCCCGACAACACCGAGGTGAAGCCACACGAGATCGTCCCTGGGGATCTGGTCCTTGTCCGGAATTTCGACAGGAGGAGTCCGCTGGAGCCCCGTTGGCAGGAGCCGAAGCTTGTGTTATTAACAACAAGGACAGCAGTGAAGGTGGAGGGCCGCAAGGGCTGGCTCCACTCGAGTCATGTAAAAAGACACTATGGACTGCCGCCAAAATCAGACTCCCAACCCTGCCCCCTTCCAGAGACTGATACTAAACTTCCCCTGGTAGAGAAAACTCCTTCCCAAGAATTTCGTATGAAGTTGAGGTCTAGCAAGTCAGACAGTTTAATTGTTTAAGTCCTCCCCTAGGTGAATCGGTTAGACAAGTTCTTGACATGTACCAGCTAGACCCCAATAGAGAGAGAGATAGACAGAAACAGATCAAGAAACATGAATATTGTAAATCTCTCCGCAGTCACTGCATTGTGACATTATTGATTATGTTTTTTCTGAGTCTTATGATTATTGCTGCAAGTATATTACTACACATGTACTTTCCTATTTTCGCACGTGCACATTCTTATTCAAATGACACTGCCAAGCACACTTTCAGTGAATTCCCCCCGCACGAGTTATCTTACCGACTTGCGCTGCGCAACAATACATTTATCAGTATGTTACATCATTCCCATCAGACCAGCAATGCTACCAATTGTTGGATATGTGGCCGACTCCCTCCCTATCAGAAGTACAAGGGAGTTCTGCCCCTCTTTCCGTACCCGTTCACACATAATGGTTCCTGTGGTGCATGGTTTAGTTTAATGAATTCTTTAGACTCTGATTCCGTAGTTTACCAGGGCAATTGGGTATGGGGAAATCTGAACACAGTTTTGCATAAAGTATGTTTCCCTGACAAGGAGGGTCTTCCCCAAAGGACAGGGACCGACCTAGAAAACGAAGTATATGGATTAGGTAATTTTACACTCAACCTCATGATTCTGAATGTCCAGTCCGAAGCTGAACCAGTCTTACCCGCTATGTCAGTATTACCAGTCACAGGTGAATTATGTGTCAGAAAGAATGGTTCAGTACACCTAGGTCATAGTAAATGTACTACTGTGATCGAATTCAGTGATAAAGGCAAGTCTACATTCAGAGCTTCCCGTCATTCCTATTTTATTTGTGGTCATACAGCATATATACGCTTACCTCTAGATTGGGATGGTACTTGTTACATTGCATTCCTTCTGCCACCTGTTTTCCTAGCCCCTCCTGATTATCATAGGGACTCCCATCTAGTACACATTAGACCCAAGAGAGATCTCCCGATTGTCGACTATACTGAAACAGCATGGGAGCAGTACACAGACTTCAATAAAGGTTTCTTTCCCTATTTAGGTGCTGTCTTTAATAGTAAACTGATACGTAAATTAACCAGAACCCTCGAAGCAGTAGTGAATGAAACTACTTCCGCCCTAGGCAACTTAACGGAGGAGCAGTCTGCTATGCGGATTGTTGTTCTTCAAAATCGTCTTGTACTTGACGTCATCCTGGCCGATAGGGCAGGAGCTTGTAGAGTCATCGGATCGAGTTGCTGTGTTTTCATTCCAGAAAACGCACCCTCAGTATATAGAGCCATAACCCGTCTCCACAAGATTGCAAGTCAGATACACCAGAATCCAGGCACCTGGACTTGGTCCGGTTGGTTCTGGAGAGTGTTATCAGCCTGGGGATGGAAAGTCCTATCCTTCCTCGGAATAGCCCTTCTCATCGTATTCAGTTGTTGCCTATGTTTACAGTGTGGGCCAGCGATTTGTGGTTTATGTGCCACATCATGTATTCCCCATTCAAGTCCACGTTCTAAATCCCGCCAGAAAAAGGAAGAGCAAATGATGTTATATGAACAAATTGATGGACTAATGAAAATTGATATATCATGAAGGGTCCGTAGGGGACAAGGAGGGAATGAGGTAATATGAATTTTTATGGTCAATTGTGTCCCCTAACGTAGACCCCAACGGCTCCATGTACGTGCTTCAAGTACATGTATGTTCCCTCCACAACCTGCTATGAAGATGCAAATACATTTGCGTCCAACGTTAACATGTCCTCTTTCAGACCCACCATGAATGGGTCGAAAATTCCGTTCCTAAGTATGCCGTGCCACCGTCTTTACATGGTGCGTTTTCACGTTTTCCTGGCTCTGGCGAGCTAGGCCCTGATTTCTGCCATTGAGCCCTTTCTGCCTTCTGCCTCTGAAAGCTGCAGCCTGGATCTGCATCCATGACCCTTACCCTACTCCCTGTGCGGCGAGCGGTGCCCGGCTCGGCCTGTTTGCCTGCCAAGACTGTATTTTACCTTCAAGTTATCTGCTCTGCTCCTCGAAAATACATTCCTGTCTAGTGATTTAGGAAAACATCTCCCCAGCTGCAGAGCAAAGGGCCCGGCCTTTTCTGTCTCCGTGCAAGTAATTCATTGCTCCCGTTACCATGGTAGGCCCATGGCCCCTCGCATTTCACGTAGACACGTAGTCACATATGCATGCACTAGCAGTCAGTATAGAATAGCCTCTGCCCGAGAGACCTTTCCTTCTAGATAATACAGTTCCTCCATCACAAGATATTAGATATGATTTGGGTATAGGTTGTTCTGACCCGCCAGACTTCTGTCTCCATGTATAGTGCTAAATGTCAAGTCCCCTTCACCCTCCAGTTCCACGTCAATCACACGTCATGCTGCTGCGCGCGCATCTCTGCCATATATTTCTGCTGACACTGCAGGATTCCTCTATGGATCCACCCACCTGTGACACCTTATGTGACGTTTCTAGCATACACCTACGTGTACGCCCTCATGCACGCCTTCTGTTACGTACATGTGTTCTTATCTCTTTTCTCTCAGCTGTTACGCCTTCTGTATCCATCACCACTGTATGCATTTACTATATATATTGTACTCTGTTAATAAAGCATTGTCTATCCCTTCCTGAACCTACGTGGTGATGGAACATGATACCTGGTTCGAACCAATTCCATTTTATGGAATAAAACCCTTATAAACTCAGATGCCACGGACTCTGCCTCTCATTTCTGATTGAGTTATTCTTATTGAACTTTACCGCATAGAAATTCCGCATAGGTAAACTTTATTTACCACAACATTTCTGTCTATATTTATCTATATTTATTTCTGGGCCATTTTATTGGTTTTTATCCATATTTATTTTGTGTTTTGAGAATAAACAGATTTATTTAACTGATAAACATGCAGTCATACTTTGATGCCTGTCGGGTTTTTGCAAATTAAGCAGCCAAATATAAGAACACTACACTTAGCATAATATACAAATATATGTTAACTAATGCTTGTATTTAAGGAAATCTCATCCTGTTTTTTAACTCTGCATGCTTTCTATCTGCTCACCTGTTGGCATGGAATTCATGAAGGACTGCATGGAGAGGCACTCACATGAAGCACCATTTTCTGTATTTCCACTATTAAAAATAAATCCAGTTGGAAAACATATTCTTTTCTATCTATATTAGTCTGTACAAACAAAGCAACAACAGAACACTGGGGGGCATATTATCAAGGGGGTTTATCTCCGCTTTTTTTGCTTTAAAAGCCAAGAAAACAGAGATAAAATTATCTCCCTATTACCTAGCTGTCGCTAACACCAGTTAGCGACAGCTAGTAGGCGATAGCGACCATCTTGGGCCCCACTTTGCATGTCAGTGATATTTATCACTAATGACATGCAAAGTGGGCGTGCCAAGATGTTAGCGACTGGAAACAGTCGCTAACATCGCTATCTCCTATTACCAACTTATGGAGATATTCACGCTAAGCGTGAATATCTCCAAAAGCTAACACCCGCCCTGAGCAGTTCTTAGCCATGTTATCCAATGGGAGGTGGATAACATGGCTAAGAGCATTAGCTCGGTAATGCATGAATATCGCGGACTTTTCAGCGATATTCATGCATTGCGTCCGATTTTTATCCCATTTGCGATAAACCTTGGTAATACCAAGGTTTATCTGCAATAAAAATCGCCGCAGCTCAGCGGTAAATTTTTGTCTCTAACCAAGCAATAGCGATAATTATCGCTATTGCTTGGTAATATGCCCCTGGGAGCCTTAATTACAGTCAATTGACTCTGATCAAGTCGCACAGACATGCATGGCACATGACAGTACTATCGTTTGAGGAGAAGCGCATTCCTTTTCTATTAATGTGCATTATTCCATCTACAATAAAATGCATACAAATTCAGAAGTGAATATGTCCTTTGAAATCCTCAACAAGCGATTTCTGGCATTTGTAGTCAAGTCTGATGTTGCATTTCATAATAGCGCTTACCTTTTAGTGCAATGTCTTTACATTTTTCCCACTGTAGTGTCTTGCAAGTTTTATGACAGAACTGTTTTGGTTCCTACTGTGCTCCATAGAGCTATGCTATCAGTGTTAGAGCGAAACGCAATGAAAGCTTGGTGTGAAATGCTGAGTTCACAGTTACACACAGAAGAATAAAGACGTGTAATATTAAGCTCTATGTATGGCATAGTCATTGGCGCGTACCCAGAGTGAGATAGATGCTGCAACTGGTGAAAAGATACATAACCCAAAGAACAACTGTGCTCTCTCAGAGAGTTTACCGTGGTCCAGGCAAACTGTTTGTGCATGGCACATGTGTCGCTGCCGTCAGTACTGTGTACTGAGTCAGAGTTTCATGCATGTGGAGTCAAAGTGCATCGCTAGCCACTGTGAAGCAGTTGAAGATTAGGATAACTGTTTAAAGGATCTACACATCGTTGGTCGAGAATCCGTTGGTCAGGCTACGCATAAAGTTACCACACAGCCACGGAAGATAGAATTGTACATTATACATAGTCTAAAAATTAAGGCAGATTCAACCAGGTGGAAGATATATATAAACTGACGTTCCAAATAAAAGAAATGACTTACCGAATTCTATAAGGGAGTCATCGTTCTACAGCAAGCCATGAAGTGGCTCAGGGAGAAGTGTTTGGGGTTCTGCTTATGGAGTCATCCATACCACAAGTGTCCAGCCACCAAAACCGCTGAATGGGGCTCCGAGCAACTCCATATGACTTAAAGAATTAAAGAGCTGACAACGCCTTTTAGAATAGTGAAATTTATCAGATGGCTGTAAAGAAAGTAGCGTTTCCCGCTATCATTAAAGATGAGTTAGAGGTCAGCAAGTTGCAAGGTCTCACTGATAAATTATCCATATCAAGTCCTAGTAATCCACCAGTGGTGTCAGTAAGTTCCACACTGCTGCATTTCTCAAACCACCACCACCTATTGATACTGCCAAAGCAAAATATTGTTGATAGATGGACTGCCTGGTTTGAAACATTTGATGATTTTATTGATACCCTTGAAGAGACTGATAATAAAAACTTTATCAAGTATCTCAAAAATCCTGCTGGTGATGGTGTGAAAGAAGTTATAAAGTAAATTCCATGAACTGATGACAAAATCCCAAATCATTGCTGACTTTGCGCAGAGACGCAAGACGCTCATCAGACACTGTAAGTTCAATTAGTTCAATAATGAAGAAGCTATGCTTTTTAAGGTTATAGATGGATGCTTGGCAGATTCATTCAGATGATGAACGCTGAGATAAACCTTTAGGGGAATAGTATCAATGACCTATCACCGAATTATTATCACTTTAGCTCAGCAAAAGTGGCAAAATAATTTTTGACGCATTCTCAAGCTGGTGCAAACTGACGATATCGCCAGTTTTCCAGAGATCGCATCTGAAAAAAACATCGCCACCGATGAGACCGACAAGTAACGCTAATTATATGCAGAGTAGGTGTTCCCGTACAAAAGCACACAAAAACACCACTGCAAGATATTGTCATCGGCCAGCCAGACTTGCGATATGATCCAAAAACAGGCCATAAGACGCGTTAGCAGCAGGGATTTAACGCCTGCCTTTTACTGGTGTAAAGCAGGACTACCTGCAGTATGAAATCGATCCCAGCCCAGATCCACATCTGAAGACCAACACATGTCATGGAGACACTGATCATGCAGCTCAGAGACCCAAGAGGTCCACAACACCCATCACCACCACCCCCATTCCCCCCAGAGCACCCCCCAACTCCAACTGAGGCAGTGCAGAACAGAACAGCAGATGCTCCAAAAATGGCATGGCCCCTCAGCCACACAATAGCAGAATGTGGGGAGAGGTGGAAACCAAGTCTGTGTGAAGGAGGCAAGCCACCCATAAATAAGAATACACACTATGCCAAGTGTGGCGGTGATGTGCTGAACAGACCTCAGTATGCAGAGCACAGACCTGTCCATGTGGACACATACTGCTGGTGTTTGCAGTGTTGTGGACAGGGGATGCAACAATGTTACCTCAGGCAGTGGGGAAGACCTTGGTCATGTAGATGTGTCGTCCCCCCTGTAAGCGCAAGCGGAGTAAGCTGGTCCGGCGTATGCCAGTTTAGAGTAGGAGTGTGAATAAATAGACCAGGGCTCTGGTCGTGGTTCACTTCCGGAATGGCGAACGCGTCGGCCAGGGCAGCGCCTCTCACCCTGCCACGAGGCCGCCGCCGTAACCGCCGGCCTCCTCAGCCGATCACTGGCATCCGTGACACAGGCCCCCAGCGGCACAGCACTGCGGAGTTATGTCTGTGCTGAATACTGCCTTCGACCTACACTGCAGTCAGCAGTGCTCACAATTCAAATCCAGTCTTGATTAATTCATGGCACATGCCAGTAGGCCACAGACATTGCTTCCAGTATGGCCCGCAAGGACGATGCATCACCGCCCGCTGGCCATGTACAGCGCCAGGATGCTCCTTCCGGGGCGATAGTAGCGCTTTATAAAAAAACCACAAATATCAAATATCAAATACCCCCTGAGTGCCTCAGGTGCCACTAACTCTGTGCCCCACAAGTCAACACCACGTGGCTTTGGTACCCTGCTGACCACTGCCTCCGGCTTACACTGCGGTCAGCAGGGCTCACAATTAAGATCGAGTCACGATTGCAGATGACGCAGTCCAGTAGGCAACAGACATTGCTACCAGTGCGGCCTGCCTGGACCATGCATCATCGCAGGCTGCGCACCCCCTGAGTGTCACAGGAGCCACTAACTCTGTGCACCACAACTCATGGACCCTTTATGATTGAGTTACGTGATGTGGATTGCCGATGCAACAATGTCACCTCAAGCAGTGTGGACGACCTGGTACAATGATGATGAAGATGAGGCAGTTGTAACACACCCCACAGCAGCTACATCAGGAACATCCCGAAGGGACACAATCATTGACAATTTCTTCATCTGAGCACGCTCAGCTCTGGTTCCCCTACTTCAGTGCGCCACAAGTCATGGCCCCTTCTGATTCAATATTGGGTGACCTCTATTCTTGCTCCAGCTACCTCCATGATGCTTCGCAGTTGTTTGTGTTATGTTGGTGTTTTCTGTTTCCGCTGTAATGGTGATCACTGTTCAAGTTTTGCCAGCACCAACCACTCCCTGAGGGCTGACTCACATCACCCACACCCATCTAGCACTGGCGTCACTGGATTTGTGATCCTGGTAATAAAAAGGTTCCCTGCGCAAGTACCCATAGCCAGTTCCACTATCTATCCCAGTGTGTCCGTGTGGTCATTATGTATGAATGATGGCACTGGGCCATACCACATTACAATGTGCTGTGGACAGGGGATGCAACCATGTCACCTCAGGAAGTGAGTGAGAACTTGGACATGTAACTAAGTCGTCCCCCCTTGAAAGGGACAATGTTGCAATGTAGCATGCCCCCAGAGGGCGTGCTCCCACAAAGGAGTAATGAAGGAGCACAAGACCGCTCAGGATCCATGATCATACATGCCAAGCGTTGTGTGTATCTGTATTGCCGCAGCATGAGCCAAATGCCTAGCCACATTAGCAGCACCAGTTCAGCCAGGCATGTACTCTACATCTGTGTCCTCCCTATCCTTACCATACGTCTACACTCACTTGGCCCACCACCTTCAATGGCCAACATCCCTGTGTCATTGACAGGCTTGTGGACATGTGCAGACAGGCCAGACAATACTGTGCCGTAGGAGTGCAATTGATGCAATCGCACAGCGCACATGAGTAAGTGGGTTGGGGAGGGAGGAGCAGCTGTGAGGCAACGTAACACACAGTAATGCCGCTAATATGCCACATGCAAGACATATCAAAAATGAATCCCAAAGTCGCACTCATCCTACCACACCCCAACAAGCCACTTCACATTTCATGAATGCAAGCAGATTACAAACGTATACTAGGGATGAAAGCTCCTTTGTCTGAACTATCAGGTGGACGCACATCTGCACCTCCGACCTCGGAATTGCATGTGCTTGGCAACCCCTGACAGATACTATAGCAGCTGATGCCAACTCCCACACTACACACAGCCTGACGAGAGACTAAAGTATACACACTCCACACACAGGAGTCCTCGCTTGAAGTTATCTTGCATGGAATGGCCTTCACATTTACTCCCACAACATCCCAGGTGTACAACCGGTGCACACTAAAACAACTCATTGATCTGAGGTGTGGCATTTCATCCCCAGACGTTTCTCATTCTGACATACTGCTGCATTAGTCTACATGTTGTGGCACTTATCTTGCCCCTACTGACATGCATGTGCTAAGAAAGTCTACGCACCTTCACTTGTATTCAACTGTGATGAGTGTTGATTTGACTGACAATGTGTGTCTCAATGCCTATCTGGGTCACGCCATACATGCACATTGATATCATTACCCAAGGAGTACCTATTTGTGGAATCACTATCCCTACCTTCATCCATACTTTCATTCTTGATTGATCATGGCCATGACACATCTGTGTGAATTGGAAATTTGTATTCACATTCAGTGGAGTATTAAAGCTGGACCAGTACAGGGCCATGCCAACTTTACATTGTTGGCCCAATGGAGGGCCAGCCAGAGTCCTTTTGGCATTGACAAGTTCATAGGAAGTGGAAGACTACAGTGTGATGGCTGTGTCATTGGTAAGCAAAACAAATATGGCAGTCCATGTCGAGGTCCAAGGTGAGTGTCGCTCAGTGTATAGGGGTACAGTGGGAGGTGTTATTCAAGGGCATGATGCAGAGGGCAGAACCAAGCGGAACCCGGCCATATGGTGGAGGTGAATTCTACCACTTAACTCTAGCCACAAAGCCCGATTCATCATCATCTTTGTCCTCTGATGTGTCAGGTGCCTCACATGCAGGTGGTGGTGCTTTGTCTGCATCACTGTGTGGCATTGACACATCAGGGGACGGAGGTGGAAAATCTGCCACAGTGTGTGGCACTGACACTTCAGGGGGAGGAGATGTGGATGTAGTAGTAGCACCAACATCCATCCGTGCCAGGCCATGTGGTAGCAATGCCATGACGAGGATCTGCAGGGCATGGTAGATCCCAGCTCAAATCTCGCTGCTGTGAAGCTGTGGCAAACATTCTTTCCGCCTGCATCCACTCCAAGCCGTCCATCATTATCCTTATGTGTCCCGACTCATAGATGCTAAAAAGAGCAGATTCTCATGGTAATAGTTCCACTACACTGAGATCAGAAGTATTTACCAATATAGACCATTGAGACTTGATTTACCATACACATTCATTCAGAAACCTATAGCATCACCCATCATTGACCCTATTAGTCAATTATGTGATACAATACTCAAAGACAGCTAGTATTCCAAAAAGGGCTAGTATATTTTATTACAATTACAAATCAAATCAAATCAGAAAGCTTTATTCGATTTTAGGTTTTAAAATCATAAAAGCATACAGACAAATACTGCAATACAATTAAAAAAAAACATTTTAAAATAAATCTCATAATGGCTTTAGATCGCACAGTTAAAGGATTGAACATGCTTTACACAACCTTTAGGCAACATGGTAGGTTACAGTGTTCTGAAAGATTTAGTAATTACAATACAAAAAATTGTTGTACGACGGTTTGGGACAATTAAAAGCCACTGGAAAACTACTGACATTACTTAAATGGGTTCTTCTGCCCACTGGGTTGTTATCAATGCCCCAGGGACTAGGGGAAAGCATATAGGACATATTAGGGTAAAAGTCATGTAGATTCCAGATAGAAATAAGTCCATCTCCATTTTGAGGTAGCCATGTCTGCATGTAAGGCACAATGTGTCTACTCCTAAATCGAATTAGGATCAAATCCCCCAAGATGTCTTTTTTAAGGGGTCCAAGCCATCCCACCCTCCGGACACTTATTATTCGGCCATCAAGATGGTAAGGCAGGGGTCTGTTTTTAGAAAGCCAGAACTTGACCTTGTTCATAAGTTTGTGTTGTCTCTCGGCTTTGCCTTTTGTTAGTTTAGGGACTCCCGAGAGAATGATTACAAAAGGCGCTGCTTCTGGAGGTAAGTGTATATGGGTGGTGCGCACATGTTTAGGTGGAATGTGACGTGGTGTTGTCAATTTCAGGGGGGCTTTGGGATTGATAGGCAACAAGGAGGTGGGGGTTGGCAATTGAATAGGCACCGCTTCATGAGGAGTAATCAGATGAGGTAGGTCTAAAAGGGCGGTTGTCGGCGAGCATTGAGTTGTTACGGTGTGGGCTGAGGGTTTCAGGAGGGATTCAATGGAATTCTCCAACCCCGTGAGCTTATTCCCCAGCGTAGTGATTTTGTCCATCAAGGGGTGTATTAAAGATTTGAACAAATGCTCAATCATAGTCAGAAGGGCCTGATGGGAGGATGGTGATAAATCGTCCAGGTTAACGACAGGTGGCAAAATAAAGGGAGATTTAATTAAAGGTGGGATTGGACTTAGAGAAGGTTTATCAGGTGTTTGAGATTTAGGGGGACTCCCGTTGTCTTTGTCCCCATCGATCTTCCTTTTGGCAGGTGTAACCCTGGGAGGTATATTTTTGGTATCAGGAAGAGATTTCAGCTCCCTTGGACGTAGTAATGAGCTGCGGCATTTTAACGTGGGGGAGAGTGCTGCTGGAACATACTTAGCCTTGCACAAGCTGTTTAAGTCATCCAACCATGAAAAACTAGATGGAGAAAGTGCAAATATGTCATCCGGGATTTTATCGGGCATATCCCCTGTTTTGTGCTTAGGCATGGTTAGAGAAAGTACAACTCAGTAAATTACCTCAAAAGAGACAAAGGGTGTGGCCCGTCCCCGTCCTCCTCTGTCCGATGAGGGCCGTAGAGGGCCCGCCCTTTGCGCGGGCTTAGCCCGGCATCCCGCGTAGCGGAGCGTAGCTCTCCCTTAAGGCGCCTTCTGGCGCTTCCGTGTTGCGTGGGAGCAGCGCCGCCGCTAGGGCCGCCGGGATCTGTAGTCCCGGAGCGGTGGCGCTGTAGGCTGTTCAAGTGGACTCCTGGCGGTGGTGGCTCGAGTGAGGGCTTGCTCTCCTCCCCCCACCTTGTTGGTGCCAGTAAGTGTTTTTCTGCCCCCGCGCTCCGCCGAGCGTAGCTCTCCCTTAAGGCGCCTCCTGGCGCTTCCGTGTTGCGTGGGAGCAGCGCCGCCGCTAGGGCCGCCGGGATCTGTAGTCCCGGAGCGGCGGCGCTGTAGGCTGTTCAAGTGGACTCCTGGCGGTGGCGGCTCGAGTGAGGGCTTGCTCTCCTCCCCCCACCTTGTTGGTGCCAGTAAGTGTTTTTCTGCCCCCGCGCTCCGCCGAGCTTAGCTCTCCCTTAAGGCACCTCCTGGCGCTTCCGTGTTGCGTGGGAGCAGCGCCGCCGCTAGGGCCGCCGGGATCTGTAGTCCTGGAGCAGCGGCGCTGTAGGCTGTTCAAGTGGACTCCTGGCGGTGGTGGCTCGAGTGAGAGCTTGCTCTCCTCCCCCCACCTTGTTGGTGCCAGTAAGTGTTTTTCTGCCCCCGCGCTCCGCCGAGCGTAGCTCTCCCTTAAGGCGCCTCCTGGCACTTCCGTGTTGCGTGGGAGCAGCGCCGCCGCTAGGGCCGCCGGGATCTGTAGTCCCGGAGCGGCGGCGCTGTAGGCTGTTCAAGTGGACTCTTGGCGGTGGCGGCTCGAGTGAGGGCTTGCTCTCCTCCCCCCACCTTGTTGGTGCCAGTAAGTGTTTTTCTGCCCCACGCTCCGCCGAGCGTAGCACTCCCTTAAGGCGCCTCCTGGCGCTTCCGTGTTGCGTGGGAGCAGCGCCTCCGCTAGGGCCGCCGGGATCTGTAGTCCCAGGGCGGCGGCGCTGTAGGCTGTTCAAGTGGACTCCTGGCGGTGGCAGCTCGAGTGAGGGCTTGCTCTCCTCCCCCCACCTTGTTGGTGCCAGTAAGTGTTTTTCTGCCCCCGCAGAATTACATTTGACTAAGGAAATAGTTAACAATTGTCTTGTGGTCAATTCCACAAAATACACAATAGGTAAAAACACACATTTACCAACAATAAAGAAAAAAATATATAAAAGCCAGTGACAACAAACAACAGTCCATAATCATATAAACATCCTATATCAGTTACTCCACATGGAATTTATAGTATTATTTCATAGGTGTCCATAAATCATATCCTCTATTGGACAACCTGTGAGATCCTTGGATGTAACCCAATGTGAAACTACGATGCCTTGACGTGTTTCGGTGTCACTTTTGTTAATTCAAGCCACCTTCTTCAGGACAAAAAACATAAAGCGATCTCTCCAATTAAAAACCACAAAAACATCCTATTTAAGAAACATATATTCATGACATTATTAAATCGAATATATCTTCCAGAACGATTAATAACTTTCCAGAATTACCCTCCCCTAGACATAGTTTCCACCCCAACCCACATCAAACAGGTGAAAATAGGCACATATCATATATTAGACGGGAATGGAACACTTAAAAAAGAAAGGCATTGACATTTTCATCACTGGAAACATATACTAGATGGTGCATAATATATACTGAGCAATGCATATCAAAAAGTGGGCATATCTAATCATAGTGTTATAAAACATAACTGTCCAGTTAGGAAAGCTTAAGACTTTGAAAGTGAAATTGCATATTAATGAAGATATCTATCCTATTGCTCAGAGATATAGAGAAATTGCTTTCCACGTACAAGAAGCTGTTGATGGAGATCTTGAATTGTTACTAGAGGTGTGACACTGTTGAGTCATCTACTGGTCTGACATCATGGATTTTTCACATAGTGGTAATACCCAAATAGAACAGTAAAGGAGCCGTAAGCATATAATCGTTGACATGCATCAGGCAAACAAGGCCATTGAAAGAGAATGACATCCAGGTCCAGATATTGCTGATATGACAACACACAGTGACAGCTGGTGAACTTTAAAAGTGTTGGGGCGTAAATTCTTTTCTGAAGCTGGAACAAGTAAGCTAGTGTAGAGAGCTAGCCTGAAGTCCTTCTAGAATTTTTGGAGGTGGACATTGTTCTGCGATGATAATGTTTGAAAAGAAACAGGGCAAAGTGGGATATTTGCAACACAATTTACATATACATTTTTTGTTAAAAAAACTCAGTGGTTCTCAAACAGGTTCCTTGAGTTCTGCTCAAGCTTTACCGTAACTAAGGGGTCTTGAGACTCCCCAACAAAAGCATCACAAAAAGGAGGCAAAACCATGTACTTTGTAATGTCATTTGCTTTAAAAGTATTAATTTATTTATTTATATAGAGCAAACAAGATCCCGAAGGATATCAGAGCACTTTACAATAGGTTGGAAGAGAGGACAAAATTAAATGTACACAGCAATTTAAAAAAAAGCTGAACAGTAAACAATGGCAGATTATAGATTATAGATTATAGCAATGTTCATCGCAGGCAGTAAAGAAAAATAGGATATGCAAACTCACCCTGGCCTATAATTCTATCTGGTCCCTTCAAAGCAGGTTCTCAGTCATATGTAATTGCTGAGATTCTAGGTGGAAGGGGGTAGAGTGATCAAGTCAAAGATTATTCAGATGATAATCTTATGATTAAAGTTCATAGGTAAAACATGTACACATTCATGCAAGCTCATAAAGCAATGCTATTGCTGTGTTACAAAGAAATTGCATGATAAGACAGCAAACAAATGGCATCACTCTTACATGCTCATGGCTCAGACAGTGCTGCCGATAACATAATAAAACCTTTATCAATAAAGATAGTAAAATGCCTCTACCCAAAAATGTCATGACTAGGTCACAAAGGTGAGCACACTTAAAGTGATCAAATACATACATATACACAAGTGCACATACAGTAACACCTAGGCATTTACAAACAGATTCACACCCACTTGAGTTTGAGCTGAATTATGAAAGTTATAAGGGTGTGTAACTAAATACCTGTGTCCTAGACCACATAGAGTTTGCTATTACTCTACTCAGTGACAGGCAGGCACCTCAGAGAATTAACCGTTTGAGTGCAGTCTGCTGAAATTCCAAGCTGTGCACTGCACTTAGTTCTACACAGCAAGCACACTATTCCACTGAGCTACCATATTGTTACCAGGTCTACAGACTAATTTCACTGCTTTCTGCTTTCTTTCCCTTTGGCTGCATGCTACGATAGAACTGTTATAGGTTAAAATATCACCTAAAATTGTTTATCAAGCAGCTAGCTATAAAACATACTCTAATTCAGAAGGAACCTACAATGTGCCTGAGGTCTTTTAAGCAGAGATGCAAATGTGAGGTCTGGAATGTGTCTGTTAAAAATGTGATTGTGACTTCAAAAGAAAATATTGCACCAAGAGCGATGTGCTTCCACACTTTGCACTCTCACACTTTAACTTTTTTTCCATGAAGCACACACATTATGAGTTGTGAATGTATACATATTAGAACAGTGACATGATTTTGAAAAGGACAAAGGTAATTCTAAGACAGTCTTTTCTTAAACACAGTGGCCGACAATGTAGGCAATTGAGCACTTAGATGCAGACCACAATACAGTGAGCTCAACAATCGTTGTTTAAGGCTACTGTCAGCGAGTGCAAGATTCCATCTGTGCTTTTCAGATTTCATCTGTGCTTCCAGTCTGAAAGGTCATTTGGTTTATGAGAGAGAGAGAGAGAGCTTAGCTGCTATTATATAAAGGCATCCAATTTTAAAACTAAATAGCAACAGAGCAACTATGTAATTGTAGTGGCTTTGACTCTTTGAAAACCAGATCGATTTAGCTCCTTCGCTGTCTCTTGCAATACGTTACTTCTTGCTGCCGAAACTCTTCCTTGGGCAACTCTGTTGGTGTACTCACTGTCATCAAATTAGCTGTGTTCCAAGTAGCAAGATTCAGTACAGTCACATCCATCAGGCTATGTTGAGCTTGGAGTTAGGCCTCCCTTTCCTCATTACCAATCTGATGCAGAGTGGCAAAAAATTATTGTTGTGACAGGCAGTCTGTTTTATCTATATATAAAGATAAAAAAGGAAAGTGAAGAAAGATTGGCGTAAAGACAGACTGTCGTAAAGGGTGGGGGGCAAATGTGGCATTCTAGCATAATGAATGAGATGAGTGCCCATGCATGACATTGTTTATGGCACTCAGGGATTCAGATTGCAGCTCCCGACCAGGCCTAAGTTTCACCAGCACTGAACAATACAAAGGTTCCAAGGCTCCTTATGGGAAACACGGGCTGTAAAATGGTAATCCCTGAATCATGACGTCACCCAGTCATGGAGATTTGATACATGTGCAAATGCACATGACTGGCCAGCCAGTGCCTGGCTGTCTCACCATGAACCTCCGGTCAGCAAGCCAGGTAGTGACAAACTTTAAGAGCAATAGTGTAATAAGAATGAATAATGTATTTTACGAAACATGCCTGACCTTCAGAGGGGCGGTGCTCCTGAGCCCTACGGCACATGTTGCTGCTGATAACACAGTTAAACAGTGCAAAAGTGTTCTCTTGTGCTGATTTAGGTTGGAACTTGAAGAGAGTTGCTGGTACATTATGGCATTTTCTGCACATGTTGGTTTGTTTCGTTAATAAAGATTCAGTTTTGGTGTGTCATCGGCTGTGGAACTTTTCCAAGGCATAATTCGATGTATCATGCAGCAATTTGTGAATGCATTTAATTATATTGATGAAATATTGATTGTTGGAGCTACCCAAAGGAAGCACGATAAAGCTCTCACATAAGTAAGTGTTTACTTACACATGCACGTTTGACATCAAATGTAGAGAAATGTGAGTTTCATAAGACTAATTTGAAGTTCTTTGGCCATATCTTTTCAAATGGCTGCATGACACCTGGGCCTAGATGTAGATAATAGCAAATTACCGAATGGTAAATACCGAATTTTACCGATTCGGTATTTACTATTCGGTAATTGCTATGTAGGTAAAAAATTCGGTAAAAATACAGAATCGGTAAGATTCGATAATTACTGATTCTGTAATTGCCGAATCTGTATTTGCCATTGATTCCTATGGGCCTGTGGGCCCATAGGAATCAATGTCAATTACCAAATTGGTAAATACCGATTCGGTAAAATTACTGATTTTGCAAGAGTGACAGGGTGTCACTTTGACACCCTGTTGCACCCCTGATTTTGACTTGTGTGCCATGTGACACACAGACATACCTGTGCCATGTGGCACACAACCATGCCCTTAGGGCATGTCTGTGTGCCACATGGCACAGGTGTACATGCACAGATATGCATGTACACAGGTATTCGTTATTTACCATGCAATAGAATACATAGTAAATAACGAATCGGTAAGGGCCTGTGGCACTGTTTTCTGTGTCACCTACATATTGATCTACCGATTCCGTAAATTTACAGAATCGGTATTTTACCGAATCTGTAACTTTACCGATTCAGTAAATTTACCGATTCTGTACATTTTAAGGCCGCTACATCTCCATTTGTAAATACCGGTCGGTAACGGCCGTTACCGACCGGTATTTGCCGACCTACATCTGGCCCCAGATCTTGTAAAAGTACAAGCGCTGTGAAATGCTGATCCCCCACAGGATGTTTCTATGCTATGTTAATTTCTTGGCATGGCCAGTTACTGTTCATGCTAAAAAAGAGACTTGCTACTGTAAGTGCTGCCTTACGACAGTTGATGAAGAAAACTATTTCATTTGAATGATCGTAAGAATGCGTGAAGAATTTTAAGAAAATCAAGCAAACCATTGGAAGTGCTACTGAAGTGGCTTACTTCAATCCAAAGCTTCATACAGAGGTTGTTGTTGATGCTAGCCCTGTTCGGTTAGGTGCTATCCTTGCACAGCACAATGGACATCGAAATGCACAAAGGCATATTGTGGCGTATGCCGGGAGTAGTTTGTACCAGACAGAACATACTGACTCACAATCTGAGAAATAGAGTTTGGCTGTGCTTTGGACTTATGACTTCTTCCATATTTTCCTTTATGGAAAACCATTGTAATTGGCTACAGATCATCAAGCTTTACTGACTATATTTGGCAAACCAAAAGCCAAGATGCCTCCTCGTATTGAATGATGGGAATTACGATTTCAAGAATACAATTATGCCATTGTGCATCATCCAGGAAAGGATTACAATCTTGCTGACTACTTTTCCAAAGTTCCTATACAAGGACAAGGAACTCCAGTCAAGATGGCTGAGGCCAATATCAATTTCATTTGCAAATCAAATATCCCATATCATTATCCCAGTTTATTACTGTCACAAGTCATGATAGTAACATGCTGAAATTGAATGAGAAAATTACATATCAGTCATGGAACTGACACATTCGACCTCTCATCAATGAGGTTGAATATCAAAAATACAAGAACGTTAAAGATTAACTATCCATAATTCAGGAAGGAGTCATACTACGAGGGTCAAAAATCCTAGTTCAGGAGAGTCTGCAACTGAGAATGATTTAAGTGGCTCACGAAGGACATTGTGGTATAGTTGCCACAAAGACAGCTCTTCGAGATCGAGTTTGGTTCCCATACCTACATGAGTGAGTCAAAAAGGAACTCAAGGCTGTTCATATGCAACTGCCTATCTACAAGTGTGACTCAACATTAATCCCGGGCGTAGGAATATGCTGCGCTCGCGGATCCTGCGTAGTTTGCGCACCTACGCACTACGCAAATTGCACATAGTTCAATGCAAAATCGAGTAGCGGGCATTTTTTGCTTGCTCGCGGGCCTCAGCGTCAAGCTAGCAACCGCAAGCGAGCAAGTTAACATCCCAGCGAGACTTTTTCCTTGTTCGCGATCAGCAACATCAAGTTGCCGTTGCCGATTGCGAGCGTGGAAAATAAATCTTCTGGTGAGATTCTCAACACGGGGAGAGCAAGCGCAACCACTCGCAATGATAAACTACCAGTCTGCATTGAGAAAGCTGCAGCTCAAGTACAAATCTACTTGAGTGGCAGAAAACGACTGCTTACACTGTGCAAGATATGGTTTGCACAGTGCACAGTGAGGACAAGCATCCGGCACTGTGCAATCAGTGCGAACAGCATTTTGCTCAGTGCACCACGCAGTTCGCGTAGTGTGAAGTGCCCTTCGCGTAGCTACACATAGCGCTATTATGTGAACTACGCCCAGGGTTACTCAACATATGCTGAATATATTTAAACAGGATTATGCGAGAATAGCAATTGATTTCTTTGGTCCACTTGATAACAGCCATCATTTGCTCGAAATTGTGGATGAATATTCCTGTTTCCCACTCATAGAGGATCTTTCATCCACTACTCATGAATGAGTCATTGAGAAACTGGATAACATCTTTGTGTCTTGAGGCATTCCAGCCATTGTGAAGTCTGGTAATTGCCCATTCTTTAATAGTCATTCCTACAGCATAAACATAAAGTATCATAAGAGTATACCTATGTGGCTGCAGGCAAACTGACTTGTTTAGCATTTTATGAGTACGCTAAAGAAAGTGGGACAGCGTGCAGCTCTAGAAGGGCTCACGTTGAAAACAGTACTAACGTCTACCCTACAAGCCTATCATTCAGCTCTGCATTTGACCACTGGCGAAAGTCCAAGAACTTTGAAGGTAGGGAGTTTGCATCTGATTTACCACATCATCCCCCTGTTTGGCTCAACATGGAATCTTCCTTCATTTCCCCTTTTTCCTTCCGTGAATTCTCCTCCTTTACATCTTCCTTATCTCGTTTCCGCTCTCCTATTCTTTCACACTCTCACAAACTTCTTTCTCCCTACCTCAATTCTTCCTATCCGTCTCTTCTCTCTCTTCATGACCAACCGATTTGGAATAATTCCCTTCTCAAAATCAACAATCGCACCATATATTGGAAATCTTGGCACTCTCGAGGACTATCCTGGATCTCTCAATTATTAACTCAGGATATACCTCTCTCATTTCAGGATCTGCAATCTCTTTTTTCCTTGCCCACTTCTGCCCGATCACAATACAATTCCCTTTATCCAGCCTTGCTTTCATATCTTCAAAATCTTCCATCTTCTAACGAGGCTGCTGTGGATCGCGAACACACTTCCTCCATATTGGAATCTTCTCCCTCTGCATCCACTTTTTATAATTCTTTTTGTTTTACCAAGGATAGATTAAAATCTCGTACGGAACTTGCATGGGAGCTGGATTTTTCTCAGACCTGGCCGGTCCTTTTTTGGGATAAAATTTGGACTAAACTTCTCAAGACCTCCAGAGCTGCTAACACTACCCAGACTTTATTTTTCATTTACCACAGAATTTTATTTACCCCACTTGCCTTATCCCGTTTTTCAACAGACACTCCCTCTTCCTGTTGGTCCTGTCCATGCCCTTCTGCTGATCTCAAACATATGTTGTTCGACTGTCCACCTATCTCCCAGTTCTGGCAATCGATCTGGAAGCAGATTCCAAAAGTTTTTCAATTTCAGGTCCCCTTCTCGCCCTCACTAGTTTTTCTTGGTTCCCTCTCATCGGATCTTCCTCATCCCTCCAATCACTACCCTTTACTTGACCTTTTCCTTGCCATAGCTTTGCATGTTATCACTTCTAATTGGAAACAATGTTACCTATCAATCCTGGTGGAATGCAATCTGTTTTAATCATCATTTAGACACCAATTATGTATCTCCCATTTCCCTGGCTATTAAGCGTGACCTACTTTGGCTCCCTTTGGTATCTTATCTCTCCTCATCAGCTCCTATTCACCCCTCTCCTGCTCTGGATACAGTTGAAGTCCGTAAGCCCCCGTGATCATTTACTTTTTGTTTATCTCTGCACATATTTGATTACTATTATTATTACGTTTTTATATATTGTATTGTGCTTATTGCATTCTATTTTTATGATATGTTCATATTTTCATGCTTGTAATGCTTGCTTCTATGCCATTTTTTTATTTTCAATTGATTATTTCCTCCACCTGTTTATTGTAACTCTTCTCCCCCCTCCCCCCCTTTTTCCCCCATTCTTCAAATAAATCAAACTTAAAAAAAAAAGAAGTTGGGGAGAGCGATGACAACCAAATTACATCAATGGACCAACCAATGAGAAAGCAGTGTAAGTACCACTCATATAAAGGACTTGACTAGCAAGCAGAAAATTAAAGTCTATGCAGATAAGAGGCGATGGAAAAAGAACCTCCTGTTCCAAGAAGGAGACATTGTGATCGCCCGGCAGATGCAACAAAGGAAGTCTGATAATCCATATGACATTGTACCCTTCCGTGTGGTATCCACCAAGTAACATATGGTGATTGCCCAATGTCATGGGAAGTCTGTAACTAGAGACTGTACTCACTGTTAGGCATGTAACTCATTGGCCTCTGCATCAAAGTGGTGAACAAAAGACTGGATTTGCAAAACCACTAACTGTTGTTGTTTCTTCACCGTCTTTAAAGATCCCTGACAATGAAGACAACAGCTTCCACCTTACAGTGAACAGATCAAGTTGTATGAGTAAAGTGCCAAAAATACTAACTGGAGAGATGTAAATGTATATATTACACACTGGCAGTTGCAGGTAGGTAGTTTGGATGTAATTTGCATAAGAAGAGGAATTTTTCATTTGCCAATAACTCTGGCCTCGTTTGAGGAATCCTCATGAAAGTTTCAAAATAAGTTTTCCGCTCACTTCAGCTGCTGTCTTCACATTTTTTTAGTGATCCATGAAGAGGGGCCAGAGAAAAAGGGGTGGGGGACACCTTTTACCCATGTTCATTTCCATTGGAAACTTCAAACACGGTTACAGCCCCAACTGCTGAACAGATTTACAACCCATTTGGCAGGAAGGTAGATGTTGGTCCAGGGAAGTGCAAGTGTGTGTTTTGGAGTAAATCCAACCAGTAGTGTGGAGTTATTTTAAATAAAAACATCCAATTATATATATAGGGACACAGAGGATCCACAACCGCTCCCGATCTCGTGCTGAGATCTAATTGGCTGCCAATGCTTCAAACCAGGAAGTGTTGGCAGCTATGATGGGACTCAGCTTGACCGGAGTCTCAGAAAAAACATTTTAAAAAACGAAATGGGGGCAGGGAAGAAATACCCTGACACCCTTGGACTAATCGGGTGGGGATCCCAACAAACCTATTTTTTTTAATGAAATTTGTTTGTTATCGGCCCCTGGGTGCACCGGGTCCTGGGAGCATTTCTGCAATGGGGCACAGGACCCTCCTATGGGGTTTAATATTGCCCCAGGGACCACCTCCTGACCTGTGCTTCTTTATAAATGAGTGCAGGGGAGGACCATATGTCCTCCCCCACCTGCCCAGGGGACCACCACCTCACTGTGGATTATTTATTTGAAACTGGAAGGGCCTCTGGGGGTATCAAGTTCTGGGGGACACAACCTTCCTGGGACTTTAACTGCAAACAATGCAAGGGGGATCGTGCAGGTTTCACCGCATGTCTGGGGCCAATACCTTCCTGGGACTTTAATTTCAAGTAATGCAGAGGGGACATGCAGACCCCCCTTCAGTCCTGGAGACAACCACCTACCCGGGGCTTTTGTTACATTGGATGTGGGGGGCCATGTAGCCCCCGGAACCACCACCTACAAGGGGCAAAATCAATTATTATTTTTTTCTTTGTTTATTGGCATTTTTCAGTACAACAACACTACTATTACAAAGTGTGGTAGACACTACGTTGGCAGCCGATGGATAGATCAGTCCAGTGCATATCTTGGGTTTAAATACATCAGTCCCAATGAATAACAGTCAGCAGAAACATGGGTAGCGGAAGGAGCAACACAGCAGTCTCATTAGTTAGCAACCTCTTGACCATGTGGTCCGGCATGTTTCAAAACAACAATACTACAATTACAAAGTGTGGTAGATACTACATTGGCAGTCCCTGAATACAACAGGCCAGTGCATAGCTGGAGTTTGGATACATCAGTCCCATCACCTGGCAATCAGTTGGAGCATGAGAAACAGAAGAAATATCACAGTAGTCTCATTAGTTATCAATCTCTAGACCATAGCGTCCGGCATGTTTCAGTACGAACACTACAATTACCAAGTGTGGCAGATACTACAGTGGCCGACCATGAATACATCAGTCTAGTACTTAGCTTGAGCTTGAATTTATCAGTCTCAGTGCATAGAAATCGGTATAAGCATGAGTGGCAAATGAGATGTTACAGCAGCCCGCTCAGGTATCAACCTCATGACCATGTGGCTCGTCGTTCTCAGTTTGGTGATTGGTTTGCAATGATGCGACCCCATCTTCCTTGTCTGTTGCAGCTACCCTGAGCATTTACCGAGTGAGTGGTTCCTAGATGTGACAGGGTCCTGAGTGAAGGGGTAGAAGTTCAGCATAGATATTCTTTTGCTCCTGACAATTAGTAAGATCGGTCAACCATGCCTTAAACTTGGGCGCTCGGCCCGCCCCCATTTGCAGGCAATTTTGCATTTGGGCACCTGTAGACCCATTGCCATAAATCTTTTAACGCAGCCTTTGTGGCCTGGAAGGCAGGCCAGGAGAACCATTTCAAGTGTAGGACCCAGCTGCACCCCTAGCATGTCTCCTAAGGCATTCCCCACCTAAGTCCAGTATTGCACTATGGATCTGCACTCCCACGATAAGTGTAGAAAGCCCGCTCCCTCCCACTTTACAGCAGTCACATCTATCGAAACTGGATCCTGTGTAACCTTACCGGGGAGTGCTACAGTCTAAGGAGAAATTTAAAATGAATAATTCTGAACCTGCTGCTAGCAGTGATGCAGTAGGTTTGTTGATAGCTGTATGCCCAGGCCTCCTCCATGATAGGATGTTTAATTTCCACTTCCCATTCCTGTTTTGCTTTCATGGTATTGTGTGTCCCCGCGCTTGTGGAGGCTTTGTATATACGGGACAAGGCGTGTGACGCCCCTCCCCGTAGCATTTGGTTCAATGGGAGCAATGTGGAAGATTCTTCTGGGAACGCAGGAGTAGCAGTTTTGACAGCTTGTCGTAAGAGAATACATAGGAATCTGTCCATAGTGGTTGGTGGTGTGGCGCCTAGAAATTCAGCCGCGCCTTTGAAGTGTCCCTGATGGTACATATTTCCCATGTGTTGATGCCTAGTCAGAGGAGCATGCACTTACAAATCCCTTCCTGTGTGACCGTGAGGTTATATAGCATGGGGACTTGGGACCTTTTGGTGATGGCACACCACAAATTATTTGTACAAGCCACAGTGGACCCCATTCCCCAGTCTGTCTTGTCATCTACACCCAGGAATCCCCTCAGAGGTAGCGGTGCCATGAGCCCCTGTTCCACTGCCAAGTGTGTCATAAAGGGGGAAAGGGCAAGTCAGTATGCAGTGAAATTTGCCTGAGCACTGAGATAATAGAGTTCGGGATCAGGCGCTTCAAACCCACACTGAGCAAACGGCAACGTGAGAGTACACCATTTTATCCGAGGTTGCTTACCACCCCATGCAAGACGGATGATTTGGCTCTTCAGTCTAGTGAAGAAAGGACCTTCCAGGGGGGATGGGACAAAATCAATTAGCTTAACACCACCTTGTAAATATGCCACTTTTAAAGAGGCAGGCAATGGGTGTTGCAGTGGGCATTCCACTGCAACACCCATTGCTTTTTGAAGATGCCCCATATTTACAAGGATGGGGCAGTGACAAAAACTAAGGCAAGGTAAAACCTGGTCTTAGGATGGCGATACCAGGAGAAATTATTAATTTCTCCTCATTTAGCTTTATCTATGTGCTGCATTCCGCATTCTGCAGCACAGATAGAAACAGAAAATTGCCTTTGAATGTGTCCCTTCCTGCACGTAAACAATCATCCCTGCAGTGCAGACACCCTTGCAACATGGTGCAAGGGTTCCTGCACTAGCCCTAGGCAGCTTTTTTAACACCAGCGGTCAGGGAAATGCTGGGTGCACTGTATTTCTGTAAATACGGTGCATTCCTGCATTTTAAAAATTTTGGAGTGCGGCCTAACCAATTTTGGCGTAAAACTGTGCGCCGACATTTTATCCTAAATATCCCCCTTAGTTTTTGTATACTATACGCTGTAAAAATGTTGTTGAACCATTACTGTTTTGGTCACATATGGAGTCATTTCAACTTTGACCAGAATGGAAGACTACTTAACATTGGTAGTCCTTATGCCCCACAAAAATTGCGGTTTTAAGTTGGAGGAGTTTTTGACAGTGGAGTCTACTGTACTTCCACTGAGGTAAACTTCTAAATTGAGGGCCTTTCCACCCAAAAGCCATCTGGTCATAGTTACAGTCAGCTCTATTTTGAGTGGTGCACTCATCACTAGCGGGCATATTATCAAGCCTGGCCGACAACATTATTGCTCCTTTAAATTGGCGATAATGTGCTTAATAATATGCTCTATGGAATTCCAATCGAAGCTCATTTAACATGCGCTTCAATTGGAATTCCATAGAGCATATTATCAAGCTCATTATCGCCACTTTATCGGCAGTTTCCTGCCTATAAAGTGGCGATGATTTTATCGCCAAGGCTTGATAATATGCCCCCCGATTTCCATAGTGAGGACCATGTGAAAAGCATGGTGGTCCAGGACAGGGAAATCAGTCAGTGGCCCACAAGAGAAAACCGCATGTCCTTCATGGTCATTGATTTTTTTCAGGAATAAACTCCCACTTTGGGAATTTCATTTTATTACGTGAAAAACTATGCCAATTGGGAGCATCAAACAAGGTGCCCCTTGGAAAAACTGCAGTGCCTTCAATAAGGCAGCTCCACTGAAGGCTGAGAGACTCTCACCTAAGTGACGGCAAGCACAGGAACTTAAAAGTGGAGCCAAGCCCAATGCTTCACAAAATAAACCCACTAATCTCACTACAAAGGACATTAAGGTCACAGACCAATACAACATGCTAAACACTACAAAGTACTCCCTGCCTGTAAAGAGAGAGTCTTAAGCTAGCTAACCCATGGTTCACTTTTCACACAACATATGTGACATACTGAAAGGTATCACATGTGATTAACGTAACAGCCCATGCCTCAAAAAAACATCTGCCTAACTCCAAACACAATGCCATATGCCGACATGTGGACCATACCTCACATAATTATAACACACTGTGCCCCTCCTCTTAAGACTGATAGTGTGGCCAAGAAATATGGTATTATCAGCATGTTTTAGCATTGGAATATGTTGAGCACCTAGCTTTGGTTGATACACCAGACCAATCTCATATCCACCCATGCCCATTGTGTAGAAATTTCAAGCGCCTGAGAGAATATTTAGCCAGACAGATGTAAATGTAACCCCAATTCCCTCAACCCATGTGCCACATAATGCCCATTCCTATGGGTTGCTTCTGTGTGGATCCTGTGTGGATTGTAGACCACTTACTATAGCATATTACTCTATTTATTTATATGAGTTTATAAAGCACTTAAATATCACCAAAGTGGCTTCTTTAGAGGACTCTGGCGCATATTCTTAAGGGGCTATCGCTGAGTTAACGGCACTTTATTGCAGCCAAAGTCGCAATAAATATATCACACCATTCACAAGCTGGTGATATCAGCCCATAGCACCAGTTTACCTGCGATAGCAGCTGCAAGAATCATCGCTTCAGATGACCCTCGCAACTATCGCTAATGAGATGCAGACAATCAAAAAGCTGCGACAACATCACTCCGCAACATTCACAATGACCAGCCAAATCAGTGATGCAATCACAAAACAGGCAATAAGGCGCGTCAGCTGCAGGAAACTAACACCTGCTCTGACATGGTTTAAAGTCGGGCCACAGCCTGCCCCACAAAAGGGAGCCCAGCTCAGTGCCACACCTGAAGGGCAACAGATGCCATGGTGCCACTGATCATGCGAGCCAGACACACAAGAGGGCCACGTTACCCATTGCCACCACCCGCAAGAACACCCCCACCCCCCCGGACTCCCACCGCCCGCCCCCAGACCAACACAGAGGCAGCACAGACAAAGACAGTGACCCTCCAAAAATGCACCAACCTCACAGACCCAACACCAGAGAATGTCAGTGCCCATTACAGGCTCAAAAGAAAAACCCTCCTCCGCATCCTTGTCCACCATTGAACACAGGCTGACGGTACCAACACAGTGGACAACCAACATCCCACCGCAGACCAAGCTGCTGGCCGTGATGCACCTGTTAGCCACTGGTACCCTCCAACCAAAATCCGCGTGAGTCGGAGGAGTGACACATCCAGCCCAATCCAAGTCCCTCACAACGGTCATGGATGACATCATCTGCTTGGTCTCCCGCCAGCTATACTTCCCGCACCCTGCTCAGGAACAGCCGGAGACCAAGCAAGACGTCTACGCCACAGCTGGCTTCCCGCATGTGTCAGGGGGAAATTGACTGCACACATGTCCTACTTGTGCCCCCTGGCAACAATGCACACAGAAAGTGCACGTAACCCACCATTGTCCAGGCAATATTGGACCACCGGGGAATCTCCGCCAACGTCGTTGCCTACCCTCCAGGCAGTGTGCATGAGCCCTAGACCTGCTGACAGTCCATCCTCAACGTGCGCTACCAAGATGGCACCCATGGATATGCACAGATCGTTGGCCAATACCAAATGAACACACCAAACACCTCAACTCCACAATCATGCAACTCACAACTCTGGGGATGCATATGTCACAAGCTCAGATACAACATGTACACCCACCAGACACAACTTTGTGTTGGAACCTGGGCCAGCCATGTACTATAGCCACCGACGGCATGTCACCTCAGCCACACAATAGCAGGATATGGGAAAAGGTGGGGACCAGACATGTGTGAAGTAGACAAGTGACCATTGAATATGAATGTACACAATGCCAAGTGTGGCGTGGTTGTGCTGGCCAGACTGCAGTATGCAGCCCACACACATATCCATGTCGACATACCCCGCTGGTGTATGGAGTGCAGTGGACAGTGGATGCAACCATGTCACCAAAGCCAGTAGGGGAGATCAAGGAAAAGTAGGTTGTTATGTTCCCCCCTGTAAGCGTGAGCGGAGTGGGCAGGCCCGGTGTACACCAGGCCAGAGTAGGGGTGTGAATAAAAGGCACGTAACTCTGGGCATGGTCCTCTACTGGAATGCCCAACATCTCTGCCAGAGAGGCGCCTCTCACTCCACCACGAGGCCGACGTCGTGAGCGCTGGTGCCTGTGATCCTGTGCGCCTGCTTCATCCCAGGCCACTGTTCCCCAAAAACTTCTTGCCCACCCCTGCACACCTAGGTCTCAATGCCCACCTCTCGACACGAGCTTGTGTCGAAGAGGTCCCACCACGTGTAGCTGCAAGCTCCAGGCCTGAGGCCCACGACCTTGGCAGCCTCCTCCGACCTCAAATAGCAAGGGGTCGATTACTATGCAATCCAAATTTCATTAAGAAAAGAGAACCTCATTCCTATAACGAGAAAAACTAATGATGTGCTGCTACAGTCACGCATAGGGTCTCCCTCTTTGTGAAAAGATTCCAATCAGTCACCACTCGGATCCACCCTTCATCATCTGGGATCCTTCACACATGAAGGTAGAATGGTATACCCACTGCGGACTGGCAGATGTAGAAGCCTAGACCTACACGTGGGACCCAGTGATAGAGTTGTAACTAATATTGACAAGGGTGACTGAAAGCAGTGCTCTAAGTGTAGAGACTCATTAGCAATAAGACTCTGCGTAGCAGAGTCGGGTACCCGAGAATTATTTATTCTGATTGTTATTGTTTGTATATTTATCAGTTTGTTTTACAGGTCTCCCTCTCAGCTGTTCCCTTCCTCAAACCCTTCCCCCCACTTAGTCACTCTAACTTTCAGTGCTGTAATAGCATCCTGAATTAAAGGTACCGAGAGGTGGGCCCATAGAGCAACGTACAGACTCAGTGGAAGTGGCGCCCTGACAATGTGGAAAAACAGAACAAGGTGGCTGGACAGGATTATTCACAAAACCATTCCCCAGTCACACAGCCAATATGTACCGTGTGACCACTGGATTTATATTCCAAACAAATTTATTTTCTTTTTCACATAATTTCCACACACTATTTAAGAAAAACAGGCACAAACAGAACCACTGTCAGATCAAAAGGTTCACATATACAGTATCTACAAACATACACACTTACAAAATTGCAACAGTGAATTAAGCAAAGTTGATTGAACACACCAACAAAAACATTAGAATATATAATGGTCCAATTGAATTGCAATTATATACAGTGAAAAAAATACATAAACAAAGAACAAGCACCAGTCCTAGGAACTAAAAAACCAAGAGACAAGCGGGTTTGAGATCGAAAAACCAAGCCTGCCTGTCTACAAGAGCCTGTGGTGTGATGTTTCTATGGGGTTGCAACACTAGGGTCCAAAATTGTGATGTGATTTATATCCTAGCGGCACCCTTGATTGTTGCCACAGGGTGGTAGTGTCGACGCGTTTCGAACCTGGATGTTCTAGGTTCTCTTCAGGACAGGGACTGGGGGAAAGATTCTGCACGGGGGCACAAAGATTGCCGTAGTGTAGGTATAGTGTAGTTCGCAGTCAACCCTGCAGTATATGCAGAACAGGACTGAGGGCGTGTGCCTTCGGAGAGCGTTCAGGTATGGAGGCAGCTCACATTTATGGTGCAGTAATGAAGGACTGAATCTTAGATGGCAATCTTTGTGCCCCCATGATTGTCTTATTTGACTTACTACTAACTCCCTAGTACAGTGCACTGTGGGTGCCCAGGGTCTGTAAGTCAAATGATGCTAGTGGGCATGCAGCACTGATTGTGCCACCCACACAAGCAGCCCTTCAAAGGGTTTTCAGGCCTGCCACTGCAGCGTCTACATGCAGTCTCCACTGCCATGTCGACCTGGCAAGTACAGACCCTAACATACACTTTTATTACATGTGATTTTGTGGATAAAACAGGAGTAGGGCACCCATCAACCGTGTTGGGATTGGGGTGTAATAATGTAAGAACAACAGTATCCCAACTGGTATTGATTAAAGACAGTTAGTAAAGATATGTAAAAAACATTATCCGGAAGGAAACAAGGAGACTCTATATAATTCTGACATGTGCTAGAAGCATCATTTTATGTGTAAATATTTAAAGGTGAAACAGAGATATAGTTTACAGTTATGGCAGCACTGCAGTATATAAATCACAACAACTGAAAAACAACCCAAATTGTACGTGGTGGTCTAGGTGTAACAGTGGAAACCAAAATAGCGACCCAAGTGACAATGTGAGACAGTGTGGGTGGCGCAAAGTGACTGGTGAATAAATATACAGTGAGATATTTAATATACGGCGGTTCCAAGTAGATTAAAAGTTCATTTTGGAAGTATTCAATGTGGTCAACTGCTGCGTATCTCGCGCCTGTATACAGGCGCAAGATACTTCATCGTGGGTATGAAGAAAATAATGCCTGCTATAAAAATTGTATTTGTGATTGATCCAGCGCTCCTAAAGAAATTCTGTCTCAATTCTACACTACACTCTACCTAATACTCACCATCATATAATTCTCACAAGGCCCATGAAGCTGAGACAGAAATTGAGCAACTGAATCATGTGGCCTAATTAATCAGACTATCTAAATTTTATATGTACATTGTATACAACTGCAGTATAACATTTTAACCATGGCGAATTTTACATAAACATTTAATTATGTCACTTTTGGCTAATGAATCAGCTAATTGAGTCTTTTATTATTTAAATTAAAGCATAGAATTTCAAATCACTTTAATTAGCTCATTTTAATAATTGCAATCATTTAATTAAATCAATAACTTTTTATTCAGCTTCAAGGCAAAAAGGTCTGGCATTTCAGGATTGCCCAAGAATCATGAATGAATTTAAACAAGCATAACCTAAATCCCTATGTTAGCTTACTGACCTGCAAAGGAAAAGACACTTAGCAAAACATCTTACGTGTCCCAGGAAATCGGACAGCACTTCGCCCTCAGGAACAGTCAGCCCCGCTCCTTTCAAGGGACAAGGTCTTTATACCTTTCTAACTCACTAATCTAACTAAAATGATATTTTTTAATGTCACTCAGCAACCTGGTTGGTTGCCAGCCGTCAGACCATCATTAGGCCACTTTTTCGAAAACGGCAAAACGTCATGCCATTGTCCTTTCACATGAGGCAACACCAGCTTCCGAGGTTCAATACATTTTACTGAAAAACAGTTCACAGTTTCCTCCATAGCTCGGCCGATCCGCCACTTATCACTTCCTTAGCCTTGGAAATAATAGCTTTCAGAGCACATCGCGCACCATTGTTCTTGTTTAGACTTCAATTTATTCAAAGAAATGTCTTTATGGAAAAGCTTTCCAACATGGCTGTGCTTGGCTCATCACTGTCAGGCTAACCATCATTCTCCATAACATCCAGGCCTCAAGCCTTTATCTCGGGCTAGTAGTCAAACAAACACAAAAGAATAATTAATACATGGTTATGAAAGTCATTCTGTTTCCCACTCATCTTTGCTATAGTTAACCCGTTAATATATATCACCTAGCAAAAGCACAGAGAAAAGCGACATTTAAAATTTACCATTCTTCATAAAGTCCAGCAGGATTCTTCATATATCTGAAAAAGATAAACAGACACAATATAGACAAAAGCACATATAGAATAAGCACATGCCATTAATAATCAGCCGCATTAATGTTGACAGAGACAAAAGGACAAACAAGATAACGTTAGTTATTTATTATAAAACATACTTGCAAATGCAACATAAAGCACATATCGCTAGTCCTTTGTGTGATAATGTATGCAATTTTACACTAGGTTGGTTTAGTAACAGAAATCATGCAAAAACCAATTAATATATTTAATCAAGTTATGGGTGACTAATATCACGAGCCAGAATAAAATCATTTCTGAAGCTCGCTCCATCAACTCCCTCATCTGGTGATTTCAAAATCACCAAACAATACCCAAATTTAGAAAATGTTAAACCAAATTTAGAGACGTCACAGTTTGACCTCTTTCAGTATTAGTTTCCCTAAACTCCTGTCTCGGCAGTTTGTCCGATACTTTCATATTGAACCCACCGCATCTCCTCCAATTTAATTTCCTTTTCCTGTTCCTTCCTGAGTTTATAAATCCTTCTCTTTTCCCTCTGATGCTTCCTCCTCTTGTGGATCATGCAACTAATTTTTAACAGAAGTATCACCATAATGATGACAATTACTGGATAGAGCACTTTGCCAATGATTGAACCACCAATCTCTGAAAACCAATCTTTAATTGCCTCCTCAATCCTTTTACCTAAACGTTCAGTGAAATTTTCTTCTTCCAAGGGTTCTATTTCTGCATGGTATTCAGTAATGTTCTCAATAAGTGTCTCAATATTCCAACTCTTGTCAGGAATATATGTACAACAATGCTGGACATGTAAAACCCCACAGACTCCTCCCTCTTTTGCAAGCAGAATTTCTAATGCAAGACGATTCTGCATAACCATGCTTCTAGTAGCAACAAACAATAGTGAAGTGTGGCTCACGGTGTAGAGCAGGCAGACCCGGAAGCTGAGGTCAGACCCGGGACCAGGGTTCAATTCCCGACGCGGCAGGGTCTTGAGCTCAAATGTCCACGGACTTGATAATTCTCGCTTCGGTGCCTGCTCCAATCATGGGTTCTCACTCTGCAACAGAGTGAAGGAATCATTATGGGATTTCCTGTAAAAGTATATGTACCTCATTCGGTTGAAATTTTTCTTACCACAAGCAAAACTCAACATTTAACAAGTAACAGACTGACTAAATACGAAAAAACAATTCTGGGATCAGATAATGTTTCTATTGCAAGATGTGTGAATTTAAATCCTTCCACATTATTGTCAGACAGTGTTGTTACTGAAGCGAATAATGAAATTGACATTGATCATGAATGCTTGGATGTTGTAGATTACTGCACCAAACCCAGACAGGATATAAAAGATGTTCCTTTGCCTGAAACAGATTTGGTTTACTTTGTTGATGGTTCCTGTCTAAGAACAGAAGAGGGCATTCTGAGGGCAGCATACTCAGTATGTACAGTTTCAGATGTTGTAGAGGGTTCACCTCTTGATGGAATTCGTTCAGCCCAAATTGCAGAATTGGTTGGTCTAATTCGAGCTTGTGAAAAAGCAGAAGGCAAAAAAGTTACCATAGTGACATATAGTCAGTATGGGTATGGCGTAGTGCATGACTATGGTCAGCTATGGTCTCAAAGGGGTTATTTAACCTCTACAGGAACGCCAATCAGAAACGCGAAATTGATCAAAAGACTGATTGATGGCATTCAATTACCAGAAAAAATTGCTGTTGTGAAATGTGCAGCTCATAAAAAGGGTGAGGACTATATTACCAAAGGTAATGCTTACGCAGATGAGATTGCAAGGTATTGTACGAATAACAATTATTCAATCAATTGGGAAAAAGACAAAAGTCACATTTTGAACTCTCTCATGCTAATATCTGTAGTTGAAACATGGCAGGGAGTAAAAGAACTACAAGATGAGGCAGATGATGAGGAGAAAAACACATGGCTAAAAGCAGAGTGCAGACAGCGAGAGGAAGATGGAGTTTGGGTTTACAAAGATGACAGACCAGTAATGCCAAATTGCATGATTGCTGACATGGCACGGATGTACCATGGTCCAGGGCATTTAGGAAGAGACTCCATGATCAGATTATTCAGAGAAACATGGTTTAGTCCAAAATTCAGAATTATTACTGAGTCGCTTTGCCAAAGATGTTTGACCTGCCAACAAATGAATCCAAATAGGAAGACTATTGTAAGCTTGGGAACCACAGGACGGGAGGGTGGTCCTTTTACCAGGTTGCAGATGGGTTTCATTGACATGCCACAACACAATAAGCTCAAATATGTGCTTGTGTTTGTTTGTCTGTTTTCAAGATGGGTCGAAGCTTTCCCAACTCTTCACAATGACTCAGCCACTGTGGCAAAATTACTGTTGAGGGAGATCATACCAAGATATGGTTTTCCGGTGACTATTGAAAGTGATCGTGGCACGCATTTTGAGAACAGATTATTACAATTGATTTGTGAAGCATTAGGCATTGAACAGAAGTTACACTGTGCATACAGACCAGAAGCATCAGGTGTTGTTGAGCAGATTAATGGAACAATTAAAAATAGAATTTCTCAAATGTGCCTAGCTACAGGAGTGAAGTGGACAGATGCTCTTCCACTTGTTTTGATGTCTTTAAGAAGTACTCCAGAGAAAAAGACAGGCCTCAGTCCTCATGAAATCTTAATGGGCAGAGTTATGAGGCAAGCATTTGTTCCAGTTGGCAAGCTTTTGAGTATTAATGATAGTGCAATTATTGAGTACTGTCAGAATCTCTCTGATGTAGTTATTTCTGTGTTTCATCAGGTTGGAACAGATGTGATTACAAAAGAGAAAGAGCAAGCTCATGATCTGATACCTGGAGACTGGGTCAGAACAAAAGTACATCAAAGGAGAAACTGTTTAGTACCCAGATGGCAGAAGGCTAGAAAAGCATTGCTTGCTTAATCTCCACAACGGCCCCCCTGCGGCGGGATGCCTGGCTTTCACCTTGGGGATGCCCTGTAGGGGCTATCTCACAGGGAAAAGCCAGGTTGGGTTCCCAAGGCAAGCGCCGGGAAACCTCCGGGTAGCTGTGCGCTCAATAAATGCAATAATAATAATAAATAATAATAATAACAAGTTCTGTGTTAACTAATTGAAAACCACTTGCAGTATCTGTTGACAATCTGTCTACAATTGTGGGAACCTTTCTGATTTTAATCGAATTCATGGTTATTCCTACCATGGGAATGATTGCACCGAAAATGTCTCCCATGACTTCTGTAAAACTTTCCCTCTTAAACCTGTTCAGGTGTTCACCAAATTCAAACGTACCCTTTACATTTCTGTCAACATGGAAAATTTTTGGAAAAACTAATCCAAGGTAGCACGTCCCTTACCAATGGTCAGGGAGGCTAAAATACGCCTTGCTACCACAGATAAAATAAATTCTAGGAAAAATAGGATCTTTTCCACCTTTAAATCCCCATCCCTCTATAATACGATAAGTATCTTCACATTGACTGGCACCAACAAAAAAGTTATCATAAAGTGTGTTATCTCTTCTAATACAAAATTTACCACTAACTGGTTCATCAATATGAATAGCTGCATTAGTATTAACACCATTAAGCTTGGCATCCTCTGTCTGCCAAAACTTTGACTTAGCATGTTTGAGCACCTCATTTCTTTTATAGATTGCTCTTCTCTCCTCAACCATGTTTAAGAAAGTCTTTTCTTCTGCCCTCATTTTGCATGTTAAATTGTTTCTGTAAGCATATTCGTAGTTAAGCTCATTAGTTACCAAAAAGAAATCCCTCATCTGCTTCGCAGGCTTGACTTTGTTTAAGCTATTTACAACTTTGAGATTTGCAAAAACCTCGTCAAAATCTGAGTAATAGTCCTCCAATCGACCTGTTTGATAAAACAAATTAGCAATCACACTGCAAGTGATGCCATATGTGAGGGGTAACGTATTATAGGTAACCCCCTCTGAGACAGAAGCAGGCAGCTTCACACAGACATAGTAGTCCTTTACATTCATAACTTTAACATACTCAGATAAAAGCCTGGAAAATGAATTGCTAGAAAAATCTCCAACAGATCTATCTTGATGGATCTCTGGATTATGCTCAATAACTCTGTTAGTCTTGCCAGCATTTTTTTTTTTCCTGTTTAGTCTCTACTTTACTAGTCATATTTGCCTTAAATTTCTGCTTATCAAAACCAAAAGGGTAAACAACCGCTAAAATTAACCAAACCAGTATTAAAAGAACCACACAAATTGATGACATTTTGCAACACCTCCTCAAAAAGGAGCACCTTGAAGTATCAGAACTAGGCATTTTTAGAACAAAAGATCAAAAATTAAAAACAAAAATGTTAAATTTTTTGTGATTATTTATGAGTAATATAAATACTATAAGTAATTAAACTAATATCTCCCACCTCTTAAAAAATTTTTTGTTTCGACGTTTCGAGTAACCCTACAACAGCTTTTGACCTTGCGTCACATGAATGTGTCTTTCCAGCTACCACAATTTCTTCGACCTTGTGTCACCTAACACATTTTCTTCAGCCTTATGCCAAAAATAAAACCCTAATCTAAAAGAAAACAACTTCATTCATCGTCACTAGCTTCTTCCAAATCTTCTTGGCTGCTACTTCCAACATCCACAATTGGCGGTATGATGATGTACGTCCACTCTGGGGACTTATATTTTTGGTTAGGTCTGATCACCCTTTTTACCACTAATTACTTCAATTGGTCTACCCTTCTTGTTTTTCTTCTCAGAATCACCTTTCTGACTAGAAATTTCGTTGACCTGCTCCTTTGACTTTTTCACTAATTTGAATTTCAGATTTTCTTTCGGCCAAACATCTCCTTTTCTCAAGATTTTCTTATTTGGCACTGTTTCATTACATTCAGCTTTCCAAGCTCTCTTCCTGAATTTTCTTATTTCAGACTCTTCATCAATCTCGTCTGTATCAGTTTCTGAGACTTCAATCCTGTACCTAGGAACTTCTTTACTCGGCAGCTTCACTCCGCTAGGAATATATTCCTTATAGCTGGTACTTGGTAATTCTTCCTCTTCTTCAGGGATCACCTTTAACTTCCCAGTTTCATTACTTTTATTCCCATTTTCAGAGCTACTTTTCTGCTTTTCAATACTCTCCTGGACTTGATTATCGTCTTGCTCAGAATTTTCTGCTTCCAAATCTTTTTCTGCTTCAGAATCTTCTCTTTCTGCTTGAGATTCTTTTTCTAACAGATTTTCATCATTTTCTTGATCTAGAGTCACAATTTCCAGATCCTTTTCATTCAATGCTTGATTTGCACCTTTTAGATGACTATTTTCTTGCTGATCATCAGAATCTGGACCGTCAGGATCTCCCTCTGAGTCTGAATCAGTTGTTGTGTCACTTTCTTCATCTGAATTATCAGGAGCTGGTACACGAATGGTGTGACTTGCATGCACCCACCTTTTCAGACCCCTACACTTTATAGCATTAGTTGTAACAAGAATCACTTTTCTAGCCTTCTGCCATCTGGGTACTAAACAGTTTCTCCTTTGATGTACTTTTGTTCTGACCCAGTCTCCAGGTATCAGATCATGAGCTTGCTCTTTCTCTTTTGTAATCACATCTGTTCCAACCTGATGAAACACAGAAATAACTACATCAGAGAGATTCTGACAGTACTCAATAATTGCACTATCATTAATACTCAAAAGCTTGCCAACTGGAACAAATGCTTGCCTCATAACTCTGCCCATTAAGATTTCATGAGGACTGAGGCCTGTCTTTTTCTCTGGAGTACTTCTTAAAGACATCAAAACAAGTGGAAGAGCATCTGTCCACTTCACTCCTGTAGCTAGGCACATTTTAGAAATTCTATTTTTAATTGTTCCATTAATCTGCTCAACAACACCTGATGCTTCTGGTCTGTATGCACAGTGTAACTTCTGTTCAATGCCTAATGCTTCACAAATCAATTGTAATAATCTGTTCTCAAAATGCGTGCCACGATCACTTTCAATAGTCACCGGAAAACCATATCTTGGTATGATCTCCCTCAACAGTAATTTTGCCACAGTGGCTGAGTCATTGTGATGAGTTGGGAAAGCTTCGACCCATCTTGAAAACAGACAAACAAACACAAGCACATATTTGAGCTTATTGTGTTGTGGCATGTCAATGAAACCCATCTGCAACCTGGTAAAAGGACCACCCTCCCGTCCTGTGGTTCCCAAGCTTACAATAGTCTTCCTATTTGGATTCATTTGTTGGCAGGTCAAACATCTTTGGCAAAGCGACTCAGTAATAATTCTGAATTTTGGACTAAACCATGTTTCTCTGAATAATCTGATCATGGAGTCTCTTCCTAAATGCCCTGGACCATGGTACATCCGTGCCATGTCAGCAATCATGCAATTTGGCATTACTGGTCTGTCATCTTTGTAAACCCAAACTCCATCTTCCTCTCGCTGTCTGCACTCTGCTTTTAGCCATGTGTTTTTCTCCTCATCATCTGCCTCATCTTGTAGTTCTTTTACTCCCTGCCATGTTTCAACTACAGATATTAGCATGAGAGAGTTCAAAATGTGACTTTTGTCTTTTTCCCAATTGATTGAATAATTGTTATTCGTACAATACCTTGCAATCTCATCTGCGTAAGCATTACCTTTGGTAATATAGTCCTCACCCTTTTTATGAGCTGCACATTTCACAACACCAATTTTTTCTGGTAATTGAATGCCATCAATCAGTCTTTTGATCAATTTCGCGTTTCTGATTGGCGTTCCTGTAGAGGTTAAATAACCCCTTTGAGACCAGAGCTGACCATAGTCATGCACTACGCCATACCCATACTGACTATCTGTCACTATGGTAACTTTTTTGCCTTCTGCTTTTTCACAAGCTCGAATTAGACCAACCAATTCTGCAATTTGGGCTGAACGAATTCCATCAAGAGGTGAACCCTCTACAACATCTGAAACTGTACATACTGAGTATGCTGCCCTCAGAATGCCCTCTTCTGTTCTTAGACAGGAACCATCAACAAAGTAAACCAAATCTGATTCAGGCAAAGGAACATCTTTTATATCCTGTCTGGGTTTGGTGCAGTAATCTACAACATCCAAGCATTCATGATCAATGTCAATTTCATTATTCGCTTCAGTAACAACACTGTCTGACAATAATGTGGAAGGATTTAAATTCACACATCTTGCAATAGAAACATTATCTGATCCCAGAATTGTTTTTTCGTATTTAGTCAGTCTGTTACTTGTTAAATGCTGAGTTTTGCTTGTGGTAAGAAAAATTTCAACCGAATGAGGTACATATACTTTTACAGGAAATCCCATAATGATTCCTTCACTCTGCTCAAGGCTTACACTTGTTGCAGCCACTGCTTTTAAGCAACCTGGCAAAGCTTTTGCAACAGGGTCCAAGACAGCTGAGAAATAAGCAATTGGCTTTCTCAGTTTTCCATGTCTCTGTATTAAGACTGACAATGCACAACCTTCCCTTTCGCTACAGTACAACTCAAACTCTTTTTCATAGTCTGGCATTCCCAAGGCTGGAGCTTCACATAAGCTTCTTTTTAACTCCTCAAAAGCCTCCAATTCAGTTTTTGTCAGAATAATCAGATCTTTGATATCTGCTTTTGTCAGCCTCTGCAGGGGTTTCGCAATTACCGAAAATCCACTAATCCACTAATGACAGTAACCAACCATTCCCAGAAACATTCTGACCTGTCTTTGTGTTGTCGGGGGCTGTATTGCTCAAATCATTTTAATTCTTTCTATTGTCACTTGCCTGATTCCCTTCGCAATTCTGTGACCAAGATATTTTACCTCTTGTTTGCAAAACTGTAATTTTGCAGGTGACACTTTATGTCCTTCATCTGCCAATCGATTTAGAAGAGTAATGGTATCAGTTACACAATTTTCTCGTGTTTTTGCAGCCAAAAGTACGTCATCAATATACTGGACCAATGTTGAATTTCCAGGTAAAATCAAATCTTCCAGGGATTTCTTGAACAACTGAATAAAGATAGATGGACTCTCAGTGTACCCCTGTGGGATACGACACCATGCTAAAATACGGTTCTGGAACCTGAACGCAAAAATTAATTTTTTGGCTTTCTGGATGCAGTGGAACTGTAAAGAAGGCATTACATAGGTCTATGACCGTATACCATTCTGCATCATGTGGAATCTGATAAAGAATTACCGCAGGGTTTGGAACAATTGGGCAACATGGAACAACAATCTGGTTTATTTTCCTCAAATCTTGAACAATTCTGTAAGTTCCGTTTGGCTTTTTGATACCCATAATCAGTGAATTGCATGGGCTGCTCTCAATTTCTTTCAGAACACCTTGACTTATGAATTTTTCAATTACAGGAATTACACCTTCAATAGTTTCAGCTTTCATTTTATACTGAGGAATGTTTGGGAAATCTATTCCTTGTTTTACAGTAATTTTTACTGGATCCACACGTTTCATGAGACCCATATCATTTCCAGTTAAGTCCCAAATTACTGGATTGACTGGCTTTTTAAGCTCTTCAGGCAAATAGTTTTTGCCAAAAGCAGGAAATAATTTACTTTGCTCTTTGACCATCAACATTGTCAATTTGTAAAGACCATCTACTTCTGAAGTTTGTAGCTCAATACCATCAGGTGAACAATAAATTCTGCAATTCATCTTGCACAGTATGTCGTGACCTAACACATTTACAGGACTACTATCACAAACTAAAAACCTGTGTTTATCCTTAAAATTCCCAATTTCAACTTTTACAGGCTCTGTTAAATTTGATCTGCTGATTTGCTACACCTACAACTTGAATAGACTCACCCGAGAGAGGAAGGTTTTCAATTTCTGCTGATCTAACAGTAGAACGGGTAGCACCTGTGTCCACAAGAAAAGTGACATCTACATCATTCACTTTACCATTAACATATGGACCAGCCTGATCTACCTCAAGAGTGGGTCCAAGCACACACTCTTCCTCCTCTCTCAGGCACCGTCATGAGTAATCCTCAGAAGAATCAGTTGCTTCATTTTCCTTCAACCAAAATTGTTGAGAAACATTTGACACATTTGTTTTTGACAAATCGTTTACCTGATTTGCTCCGCAGAAACCTGTTTCTGGTGTATACCTTTGAGCATTTACACTGTTAGGAAATGGTGCTTGAGGAATCTGGCTCTGCTGATTCGCTACCTGTCGCTGTAGCTGTCGCTGCTGACTTAATTTGTTTAACTGCTGCTGTAGCTGTTGCTTCTGATTTATCTCACTCTGCATCTGTGAATTTAATGATGTATTTTTAAAATTTCTGGGCAGATTTTTAGACTCGCGCTTCCAGTGTCCAATTTCGCCGCAATTAAAACAGGGGAGCTTTTGTTTTAGCTCTTCAATATTCACATTAAATTTTGGTTTGTTATTAAAATTATTTCTAAATTTGCCTTGATTCTGGTGCACATTTTTATTTTCAAAGGCTATCTGCTGTTGCTCAGCTACCTTCACTTGTGCCCACATTGCTTTCTCTTTAAGGTTTTTCTGCTTAGCATCAATCTCATCACTGCAATATTTTGCTTTTCTCAGGATATCATCAACTGAAAGTGATTACCATCCCACAATTCCATGTTTAATCATTTCACTTATTTCAGGTCTCAAACCAAAGACAAATCTGTAAATAAAGTGGCTCATATATTTTTTACTCAATTTTTCATAGCCGCTGTATTGTTTAAAGACTAGTAGTAACCTTTCATAGAATGAACGTACTGACTCTTTTGGCTCTTGGTTTGTTCTGTCAATTTTAACCCAATCTACTTCTTTCGGGGGAATTTTTTGTTTTAGCCAATAAATTACTTTTTTGTATATTTCCATGACATCCTTTGATGGGACACCTGTAATTGTGTCTCGAGCATGTTCTTCTTTGGGCCAACTCACAGAAATGTTGCATTCTGTCCAAAGATCTGATGGAACAACAATGTCAAAGAATCCATCCAGATCAATCCACAGAACTTTTGACACCTTAATAAATCTATCTACCTGACGATACCATTCCACAGGCTTTTCTCTCAGCCGAGGAAAATCGTTTGTGAACAACAGGATGTCCTGTCTTGACCAAGGGACATGCACATATCCTCCACCAGCTATTTCCCTCATTGGAAATTCAGAAACTGTTTCACCCCTGACTCTTTTGTCCTGTTCTTTATTCTTTGACCATTTTATTCTCCATTCACCAAATTCACCTAATCTCTTAAGGAAAGCTATTAATTCTCTAATATGGGTTATTCTTCCTGAAGTATTGAGATTGTCAATGTCCTTCTCAGAAAAATCTACTCTGTAATGTTTCTGCAAATGCTTCTGTTTGCTTAAGTCAATTTCTAATTCAGCAGCCATTTTTTCCAGTTGTTCATACCTGTTCTTCATTTTCCACTGAATACTTTTGCAAATAAAAAGAAGTTCATCATCCTGATACAATCTTAAATTGTCAGTACCAATTGTGCCAATTATTAATTCTTCCAAATCAGCCTTTATTTTTGCAACATCAAGCTTTTTAAACTCAGGGGCTTCTGGAGACATTGCGTTAAATCTATTCTATTTAGGCTTCTTTCTGAAGGAGCCGAATCAGATTCTGCAACAGATGGTGTCTGACAACCTGTCAAGCTTTGATTAAAAGTCATATTTGGCATCATAGATTTCTCCCAATGTATTTCTGAATGTTCCGAATAATATTTTTCAGCCACTTTTTGAATTTCTGCATTTAATGGAACTGTCAAAGCTGAATGCCTATTTTCTCTTTGATCAAAAACTGGTACAACAGGACCAATCGTTACTGGTACTGTCACTGCTTCCATGCCTTTTGTTAATTGTTGAATTAAATCTTCTTTTGCTTTATTGTAATTTGAAATTTCTGGCATATCAGCAGGTCTTCCTGGGTTTCTCAGAAAATCATTTCTCTGCTCTGGAATTCTATTTTCTCTAGGTGTACTAGAATTATTTATCGACCCTACCCTTTCAGGTCATTTTAAAAATCTGGGTGAACCTTCATCAACTTCCCTAGGAGGTGCACTTGGAGAAGTTCCTGTAGAAACTCTCGGAGTACTTTGTGAATCTGCTTGATACGGTGGCGGTTTACGTTTAGTAGAATAAATATCTTCTAAAACTGCATCATCTAATTCCTCATCAAGTCTACTCTTCTTTTGAATTTTCTTTTGACCCGGATCTTCAGTAATCATTATTCTCACTGGGTACAGACCATCATAAATGTCTGATTTTCTCCAGCGTCTCACTTTGTCTTCATGTGTCTCTCTATTCACAACATATTTTGAGTTTCTAGGTGCTGAACATTTACTTTCACGTTCGAGTTCCATCATCTCTACTTCCCATTCAACTAAAGCTTCAAATTGTGTTGGTCTAGGTTTCGGCATCAGAGCCATCATTTTGTCTCTCAGGTTTCTCAAAACTTTCATATTAAATGACCCATCCTCCGGCCATGCTAATACGCCATCGAGTTTTGTATATTGCATCCAATTTTCAAACCAAATTACAGTATGATAACCATATTCGCCTTCCATATAGGCTGCAGGTGTTTTATACTTATGAAGTAATTTTCCACCGTGCGTTTCAATTTTCTTGTCAGGATTAAATAAATGTTTTACTTTCTGAAACTATGAAGGCTTTGTTTTCTCTTTATCATACCAATAACTCATGTTTTTAAAGAAAAATCTCCTATTTTAGAAAGATTGTAATGTTTTCTCGATGTTCCGCTATTCTAACCAATCCGTGCGCGAAAGACACCAACAAGCCAATCAGGTTGAGCTACGTCACCACCTTGCTCAACCAATAGAAATACTGCATTCAGAACCGACCAATCAGCTGTCAGCTCGTAACTGACTTGTGAATCAATCAGCGTGCTCGCTGTGACGTATGTTAGCCAATCACAGCGCGAACCGGATGACGTACAGTGCCACTGCAGCTTCGCTGTGTGTTACTCCGTAAACTCACCCCTCCTTCACAAAAACTTTTCACAACGACATTTTAAACAATTCTTTTCAATGAACTTCAGTTAGTAACTACAAATAAACAAACCATTTGTCTGTTTCTCTAAGAAAGGATAGTTTTAGCAGTCAATCAGAATTCCTCTCTTGCATGAAATAGACAACGCTATTTTCACAACTCATTCACACATTCTAACGGAAATCCTGATCACACACATGCGAAATCTTGGCAGGACTTTAACCAACCATAGAAATCCTCAGACGCTAATAAGAATAGACAACGCTTTCTTACCCTTCGTTCAAGCTTGAATAGATCTATTACTCTTTTCACAGAAAGTTTTAAACGGACTCACCAGGTCTCTATACTTAATGCTACAATTTCATAGACAATCCTCACTATGCATTTAACCCGACACACCTAAGGTCCCTAAACTCGTGTTGTACGTCCACAACACTTGTGATATATACTATACCACAATATCTGAAACAGATCAAATGCACTGTGTAACTTCACCTGTCACACTACTCATTTTGCCGGCAATAACCAGAAATTTTTCACACTGCAGGAAAAATCCTTTCGACTACATACAACGAGTGAACAAACTCAACAACATTTTTTAGACATGTATCCTATGTAATTAACATGTAACATGTCAGTTACCATAGCAACCGAACTCTGCTACAAAAGAATTGATCCTAAAGAAATTCTGTCTCAATTCTACACTACACTCTACCTAATACTCACCATCATATAATTCTCACAAGGCCCATGAAGCTGAGACAGAAATTGAGCAACTGAATCATGTGGCCTAATTAATCAGACTATCTAAATTCAATATGTACATTATATACAACTGCAGTATAAGTATACTGTATAACATTTTAACCATGGCGAATTTTACATAAACATTTAATTATGCCACTTTTGGCCAATGAATCAGCTAATGGTAACGACTAAATTAATCAAGACCAACTTGACGTTTTAAGTCTTTTATTATTTAAATTAAAGCATAGAATTTCAAATCACTTTTATTAGCTCATTTTATTAATTGCAATCATTTAATTAAATCAATAACTTTTTATTCAGCTTAAAGGCACAAAGGTCTGGCATTTCAGGATTGCCCAAGAATCATGAATGAATTTAAACAAGCATAACCTAAATCCCTATGTTAGCTTTCTGACCTGCAAAGGAAAAGACACTTAGCAAAACATCTTACGTGTCCCAGGAAATCGGACAGCACTTCGCCCTCAGGAACAGTCAGCCCCGCTCCTTTCAAGGGGCAATGTCTTTATACCTTTCTAACTCACTAATCTAACTAAAATGATATTTTTTAATGTCACTCAGCAACCTGATTGGTTGCCAGCCGTCAAACCATCATGAGGCCACTTTTTCGAAAATGGCAAAACGTCATGCCATTGTCCTTTCACATGAGGCGACACCAGCTTCCGAGGTTCGATACATTTTACTGAAACACAGTTCACAGTTTCCTCCATAGCTCGGCCGATCCGCCACTTATCACTTCCTTAGCCTTGGAAATAATACCTTTCAGAGCACATCGCGCACTATTGTTCTTGTTTAGACTTCAATTTATTCAAAGAAATGTCTTTATGGAAAAGCTTTCCAACATGGCTGTGCTTGGCTCATCACTGTCAGGCTAACCATCATTCTCCCTAACATACAGGCCTCAAGCCTTTTTCTCGGGCTACTATTCAAACAAACACAAAAGAATAATTAATACAAGGTTATGAAAGTCATTCTGTTTCCCACTCATCTTTGCTATAGTTAACCCGTTAATATATATCACCTAGCAAAAGCACAGAGAAAAGCGACATTTAAAATCTACCATTCTTCATAAAGTCCAGCAGAATCCTTCATATATCTGAAAAAGATAAACAGACACAATATAGACAAAAACACATATAGAAAAAGCACATGCCATTAATTAATCAGACGCATTAATGTTGACAAAGACAAAAGGACAAACAAGATAACGTTAGTTATTTATTATAAAACATACTTGCAAATGCAACATAAAGCACATATCGTTAGTCCCGTGTGTGATAATGTATGCAATTTTACACTAGGTTGGTTTAGTAACAGAAATCATGCAAAAACCCATTAATATATTTAATCAAGTTATGGGAGATTAATATCACGAGCCAGAATAAAATCATTTCTGAAGCTCGCTCCATCATGATCCTTGCGTGTCAGATTCAAAACATTATGACTGGGCACTGGGGTACAGGCATATTACTTCTGATTTCTCTGGTTCAAATACTTTCTCTCAAGGGTCAAGAATACATCCTCTTGCTATGTGCTAGATATGTTTCTCGCCATGCTGAATGAAAACCCCACCCCCCCGAAATGTTCTGTGCCGCATAGCCACGGTCTACATGAAAATGCTTCCTTCTCAACACGAGTCCGTGCATTACTGCACACTGAATCATTCGACAGGGAAAACAGCTCCCTGAGTGCTAATGGATTCAAACGCGTGCATTCAACGAAGCCACTCATGCATGCTATGCACGTCTTCAATATCAATTACCAAGTGCCATTAGCTGTGAAAGGCCACCCAACCATACCCAAATCTCCATCTTCTCTCTTTCCTTAGAGCTGATTTATTTGTATTATGAAGTTTGATTTCCTGTGAAAAATATGGAAAAACAAGTGTATTTTATTTTTCTGTGTAGGGCAAAAACTAAAAATATGTCAATGCAGTTATTGCTAATACATTTTTAGACAAAATGATCAGCGCCTGTTTAAATTAATATAGACCACACGTCTGCAAGCAGTTAACAAAATTTAAAACACGTAGATGACAACAACAAAAAAGAAAGAGAAAAAGCCATTCAGAGGTTGATGCCTGTGTAAATCAAATAATAGGAAATCAACATCCAAGCCTGGCAAAAAAAACGAACTTCATCTCTACAATGCCTCTAGAAATGAAAACAGAAATAACAGTATTAATTATAATGAGCACACTATACCATTGTACTCCAATAATCACTTATATCCACATGCTAAATAGAAAGGTCAGCTTCTACAAATACAATATAGCATAATTGTCATAGCATTATACAAGGTGGCAGGATATAGCAGTATCAGTTAGATGGTATGAAGTGTATCGGACCATAGAGAGATAGTAATTATGCCTTAGCTAAAGTGACAACATATTCCGCCCTGCCATGCCCATCCAGCACATACAGTAGTCAAGTAAGCTGTTGACCCTCAGAATAAACACTAACGGATACATGTTATGGGACGCAATAAGTTCAACAGCAGTACGGGGTCTATAAACAGAGGAAAAACTGTGATATGACCCACATTAAAAAGCTGATAAAGGAGGAGACCCAGTCGGGTCCTTAAATTTTGATTGCAGAGAATTGTGAGGTTCCGCGTTTAGGATTCGGCAATCAGTCCAGGCGATGAGGGGTCTGATTTGGAGATGTGTAGCGCAGCATCAGTTTTGGGGAGCTGCAAGGCTGTGATGTGGGGTCCTGCATCGTCATTGATAAGGCCGTTGACAAGCGGGGCTTGTGATTTGAAGTCCACACCGAGGATGTGTTAGGCATCGGATTGTTCCGAAGAAGTTGCAGGCTTGCAATGTGAAGTCCTGTGTCATTGTCGATGTAGCTGCCATGGAAGAGAGGGTTTTGTGACACGAGGGCATCCAGCTAGGATGCCCGGTACAGTAGCAGTTCTTAAGTGGCACCAGGCTGCTATGTGCGATGCAAAGTCCTGGCACTGGGAAAGTCCATGCATCAGAGGCTATGTGTGGGTTTCACTGCAGGTTTGCACCAGAGGAGATGCTTTGGCTCTTCTATATCTACAGATGGGGTGGCAGAGCAACTTCAGGCCCATTCTCAAGGGTTCAGGACTGGGCTCACAGGTGCAAAGTCCAGGTGCTTGTTACAATAGATTAGCTCTTGGAGTCACTCTGGTGTCTCTTAGTACAGGTTGCAGGCCCAGTCCTTCCCACCCTAGAAAGAGGTCAGCAGACTAGCACAGCAGGCAACAGGCCTTCATGGTAGCAGTCCAGCAGAGTGGCAGTCTTTTCAGCATCACAGCTTTCCTTCTTCCCGGTAGAGTCTTTCACAGGTCCAGAAGTGTACTTAAGAGTTGTTGTCCGAGGTCCAATATTCTTCTTTGAAGTGGGAGACATTTCTAGAGGATTCCCTTTGAAGTCCTCAGGTTTCCTGCCTCCCCTGCTCTGGCGCCAGACTAAGTACTGGGGGTATGCAATCCTTTGGGTGAAAGCTGGAAACAACCTATTCAGGTGTAAGTGGGGCTGTGCCTACCATCACCCTTCCATCCTGCCAATGATAACCCACCCAGGCACCCCTAGGCTCTCTATTGCGCATGGTTGTCTAGGAGGAATACACGAGTCCAATTTCCAACTACACCCAGTCATGCGACCAGAGACAGGCTGCAGCACTAAAGACTAGGGCAATATTCCAAAAGTGTAATTTTCAAAACTGTAATTCAAAATCTGACTTTACCATAAAAGAGGATTGTCATTTACAATTGTGAAGACAACAAACATGAACTGTTCAATTGTCCCATTTGGAAGTTTTATTTTATTAAATGTAATACGGGACCTTCAATTTTATCCCATGGGAGAAACAGCCTTGCAGCAGTGAAAAACGTACATGTTCTGCCTTTTAAATACATTGCACCCTGCCCTGTGGGCTGTTTAGGGCCTACTCTAGGGGTGACTTATATGTGTAAAAGGAAGCTTTGGCCTGGGAGCCAATGGTTTATTTTGCCAGGAGGAAATGACAGTTTAAAACTGCATGTACACACTGCTTTGGCAGGCCTAAGGCATGTCTGAAAAGCTACTTAAGTGGGTGGCTAAATCATTAATGGGCCTAAGGCACATGTAGTACCACTTTACTAGAGACTTGCAAGTAAATTAAATATTCCAATTCAGTGCAAGCTAATTCTACTAGGTTTAAAGGAGGAAGCAAAAGCACTTTATCATTGGTTATCAGTGGTAAGGTTCAGGACCCCAAGGTCAACAAAAGGAATTTAGCAAATAAAGTGGAGGGCAAAGGCAAAAGGTTTGGGACTGACCCTGTAAAGAAGACCTGACCCAACAAGGGTACGTATGTCAATAGCTGTGTGTGCTGGAAATATGTGACCGATAAGCCATAACTTTCTATAATTTTGATTGTACTAAAGAGTTAGAGATCAGGAGTTTCATGAATTGTAAAACATCTTGTTTTGTATATTTGATCAAATGCTTATATGGCAAGCAAAATGGAGGGTTGGCCAAGAGACAATTGAAAATTAGATGGAATGAACATATTAACGCCATCAAGAACCAAGATATGAAATATGCATTCTTTGTTTAAATGCTTCAAATATAAGACAATATGAAAATTAGAATGTTAAAAATCCAACATTTTGCACTAGGAGACAGATATGGAGACAGAGAATGCATACTTGGATCGAGAGAAACATGGTGAATAAATATGCTTGGAGCAGTTTATACAGGTTTGAATGTCGATCATGTAGTACGCAAAACACTGAACTGATGAGATCTATAGACTTTTTATTTAACAGATGCAGTAGTGATATTGCCTCTAGAAAAAATCCTGTTACTGGTCCTCCGGATATTTGTAGCACCAACTGGTGTTACTGTGTTCACATTGTGTACATCCCTACACTTCCATACAACGTTATTCTATTTTTTTGTGGCTTTACACTGTTTTCCTTTGTTTCTATGATTATTATTATCTTTTGGATACTCTGGGGCCGTTTAGGATGGCAGACGGATGCATGACCGCTGGGCTGGAGGTGGCGGAAAATGCACCTCATCGTCCGCCAGTAGCGGGCCTTCCGTCCACCATATTAGGAAGGGTAACCGGGCATATTTACCGTCCGCCGGGTAAAAACGTGAACTGCCGCGGGAACACACCAGACACCACGGTGAACAGAGACAATCCAGGCTTACCGCCATGCGGAATGACGTCCCGACCGTCCGCAATATTACGATGTCGCAAACAAACCAGAACACCACAGCGGAAACACCACCATTTCATAGACGGCGGAAGCACCACAATGGTGAGGGAAAGCATTGCCACAAGACTCACTGCACAGACCCAAGCGCCATGGACCCAGCCCTACACGCCTTCCCGGCCCTGTTCCTACTTCACTGCCAGCAAGTCATGCACCGTTGTGGACGCCGCCGCAGGTATGCAAGCATGCAATACACACATACCATGCCACAGCATGCATGAACACTGGTACATGTCAACACCAGACACCCTGGTGGGGACAGGAGCACACACAAGTGCACCCACACCAGTACCAACTCAGCACAATCACCGCCCGCATCAGGTACACGCCGTACACGCAATCCCACAGCCAGCCTACAGACGGAGTCCGCTGCACTTTCGGCGGTTGGGCCTGTTAGCGTGGCCACTCCGTCCGCGGCGGTCGGTTTTTCTATGGTTCCGTCCACGGTCGGCGTTCTTTGGAGACATCCATCTGCTGTAGTTGGGTTTTGCTGGAGGGGAATCCTAATAGCACCACCGGTTTCCCATCGGTGCGGTCGGACGGTCATTTCCCGCGAGACTGGCTGTCCAGACGCTTTCCATCCGACATCCTAATTCGCCCCTCTGTGTTTTCCTGGGGTTAGACATGTTTGGGGGATTGCTATTGATGCTGTTTTGGAGTCTTGTGTGCTATTGGAGGCACTACGGTCATAATGCAGTGCCCCCAGAGACTTTCCCAGCAGCGCAAGTGGCATCTTTTGCTGGAGGAGGTGCATGTATTACAACAATACAATGGGTTGAGTATGTCTCACAGGGATTCTGCCGGTAAGCAGAAGTGCACCTTAAGATGACTGAACATCAGAATGTAGAATGTCTCTCTAAGACATCAGTATCTGTCTGACTAAATCCTGGCTAACTCACAGTGCCTCACTTGAACTCTTAACCTTTCCAGAGTAGCAGAAGATTTTAATAACCTAGAACATGACCCTCTGGTCCCAAGGGAACCATGGAAACAGATCATCACCTTTCATCTCTCACTCATGCATGCCATTAGTAAACAAAAGAAAGACATGTAGAATGTCTACAATACATTTATTGAAACTATCATAGTCTATTATAAAGAAAATGTGCTGCAATAAGTAGGCAAATACAACTAAGCACTATCATCAGCATTACTAGCAGGCTGCATACAATAAACAACCTCACCATGGCAAATAGTATATCTGTCTAGGCCTACCCTCACTATGTGATTACAGTGATAATAGTGATCTTGGGGATTAACAACAGACCCCATGGTTAGGTGGCCATATTATAGGAATAAACACAGTTATGCAAGCTGCATGGTAGGCTGTGCAGGTGTTCATTCCAGGACAGGTCTCTCTGCTGGAATTCTCTTTTCTACTACCATGGGGACATGACACAGTCTATATGATAAAACTACTGTATTGGGAAGCTGCAGCTGTGCTACTGTGTTTTGTCTAAAACATTAGGAGCTGTTGCTGACCAGGGGAAAATAATTGTACCCTATGTGGTTATATATTTCTAGCAACCTTATACTAAATATGCAGACTGACTCCCGCAAAGAATCAATGAATGACAAACAACATGAACAGCATACTTCTTAATTATCGGCACAAAAAAATGTGTTATATGTGGCTGAGCAAAGCAAAGACATCCTAGAACATCTAACACGCTAAAATAAGGGAACACCAAAGTGACCACAGAAGACACATCACTACATATGGTATTGACAAGTTGAGAGATTCTGATCATTGAGTGGACTGGGATTGTCTTTCACACTTAGGTGACTGGTTTGTTTCTGCTACGGGGCCCTTGGGCTATTGGTGCCTCTATGATGCTTGATCCTATAACAAAGGACTGTAGTATTCAAATTATGGTTTTAAATATATTCTTGTTCCCAGTCTAAAGTGTAGCTTTTCTTGACAATCTGACCAATAGCATGAATGGCTTATCATGTTGGACGAGCTGCATTGGCTCCAGCGTTTTAATGTGTTTGAGCATGCTATCAACACATTGGGATATTATGATCATTTTTGTTTAAAAGGAGTTTTATGTCTGGGGAGACTATGATAATCATTTTTCAATCTTTTGTTAGTAATTTTTATACGTGCAATCTGTGACAGTACAAAAGATCTTTAATCGGGTACTGTTTTTTTCATATAGTATGACTAGGACCTGAGGAAACAATGTAGCCTAATGTTTTTTATTTTATTTACTTTTTTAAACAATTTTTACTGATGGAAAGTTTAGCAATGTACAATAACTAGTATGCAACCGGAATAGGCATGAGGTTGTAACATGTGGCATGCAGTACCACCCTTCATAGCACAGAAGAAAGAGGGCCAAAACAGAGGGGTCGAACAGGTGAAATCCAACAGTAATCAAGAGGAGGGGAGCATTAAAAAGACAGTGCACTTATGCAGTGCAGAACTGGTACGTAGCCGTCCCCATGTGACCATCATAGGCGAAGTAGGTATGGAAACTAATTAACATGAGTAGATCCTCTCGGGCAGATGGGATGGCACTAGTAGCAATAGTGGGGAACGGAGGAGGATTGGAAGAAAGGAAGAGGGCCAAACAAGGTACAAAGGTGTTAGAATGCCAGCAGAGGTGCAGACCTTGTCCATGAATCAGTAGATGCCATGCGGGGTAAGATGTTATGTTATGTTATTAGGGGTACTTTTATAGCGCACGGCTACTCCAAGGAGTGTCCCGGCGCTAAAGACCATCACCGACCCAGAGAGGAAAGCAGAAAGGGAGGGGAACTGAGAACAAAATGAAGAGAATCACTGCGCGAACAGCAGAGTCTTCAGATCCTTCCTGAAAGCCAGGTGTGAAGCTCAGCATACAGTGACAGTGTGTTGTGTGCTGGGGTGAGGCTCGGAGCAGAGAATCTAACACTTTAGATATGAAAGGACTATAGACCACATCAAATGTATGTACTTGGTCATTCATAGCATATGTTATTTTCTCGTATCCCGATATGTGATATTATTTCAGGAGCAATTCAGTTAATGGGGGTGAGAGGGGTGGTCCCAGTGTCGTAAAATGCAGAGTTTGGCTGTCACGAGGTATGTGGCTAGCCATCGGCAGTCATGGGTGGCCTAATGCTTTAAAGAGACATGGTATGATAACAATTATGTAACCTCCACATAGGTATTTTCCCTTGCTGCAATAATTATTGCCAGTGTGTGACAATTTAGAGTGATAGACAAAGGACTAGTGACATGCAAGGGTTTTCATTTGTATGATGCTGTGGGAGGAGACGAGATGTGGAGATTAGGTTGATGGATTAGAATTGTGTGTGTTAAGAAGCACTAGATGGATGGGGTGTGGCAAATTTAACATTTATTTTTGTAGATTTTCATTACAGTGGTCAATCTTATTAATTGATCTTTAACTTAATTTTGGGAGACATACGTTCTGTTTGTAATGTTAATAGATTAAAGTCACTTCATGGGATCATGCTTTTAACTTTCTTGAATTGCATGCCTAAAGCATTTTCATATTGCATAGGATTATGCTCACAGAGAACCGAAATTGGTGTATTCAGATGTGAGTTTATTTATGATTAATTTATTTACAATTGCAAGGCTAATGTGTGACATTAGCATGACAGAATTTCGAAATGAATGAAAATAAACTGAGATATTTGATGATGTTGATTTTAGTGTTGTTCTTATGGAATATTCTTCAGGATAATTCTTTTTTTGGTTCAATGACAAAAGGAATGATGATGTGTTCTCTTTTGATTGCAAACGTATTGTAGAATTGTGGAACACAGAACAAATCGATGCCTCCAATCTGGATTTTCTTAGCTTGTGACTGTAAGAAATGTAACTTTTGAAGTGGCATCTTGAACAGTTAACTCTTCTCTCATTTTGTAAGGGAGCATTAGGCAGGCTCAACCTGAGAATGAAAGTGGGATATCGTAGGTTTTACCAGTGATCTTTTTAAGTTATAAAAGTTGGTCTATTAGAAATAAACAAAGTACAGATTAATAATAAGGCATTCAAACCAATGAAAAAACATACATTTGAGGGGAAAAAGGGGAGGGCGAAAAGGGGGGAAAAAGGGGATAATAGAACAAGATAATCATAGATGGCCAATCAAATAACACATATGTGGATAATATAACATTTTACTATACATTTACATGTACTGTACAGAAACACAAATAAATCATTATTCAAAGTGAGAAAAGAAAGGAACATCAAGGAGGTTTTTGAACTTCCTCCGTATTAAGGTGGCGTCCAGAAGAGGGTAGCATTTGTTTAGCCAAAATATTTGAGATTGTAGACCACAAAACAGAACAATTAAGAACCAGTGAGAAGGGATGACAGTAAGATGTGTCAAGTTTATGACAAACTGCATGCCACCAAGTTTAAAAGGATAATTGGCAGAAATCTTTCCAATTTGTTCATTATTTGTTGGAATGTCACTGCTAGCAATGCATCCATCATTCTTGAATGAGTGGAAACTGCAGGCCAACAATCAGCCAGACTGCTCAAGAAAACATTAATTCATTAATTATAGAAAGGTGCATTGATTGTGGAGTTAAAAATTGAGTTAATTTTTTTCCAGACTTGCATCCAAAATGTATGTACTGAGAGGTAAGTGAATAATAGCATTTTGATGTCTGCAGGCTGTGAATGGAATGACCAACTACTATCAGGAATATCTGGGTATTGGTGAGATAGTATAGCAGGAGGAAATAAGACGCTGTTATAAATGTAAAATAATGTTTGCATAGTACTAGCAAACACAAGATGTTCTCCGTATTTCTGTCCAGTTATGTCTCCAAGTTGAAACAGGACAAATTACTTTCATGCTCCTAAGCTAACTTGGTGTCAGTTTTAGGGCTTTCCAAAGAGACTGGTTGTAAGAATCAGTAAATTGTTGAGCCTGTTAGAGTTATGGGAAGAAGAGTACCTAACATGGAAGATGATATGAGTGGGCTGATACAGGATTGGAAGCAATTGGAAGTTGGAATTACAATGTCCTTGAGTAAATTTAAATTTACTATGAAATTAGGCTGCAAGATAGATGATTTTGAGTTTGTGGAAAAGTAAGAAAGGAGTTATTGAGAAAGAGTTGGTTAACCTATATAATTCTCGATTTTCTCCAAGATTTCCAATAAAGACGTTTGTTACTGTGCAATAAAGAAGTAGAATGCCAAATCATAAAATTGAGGAAAGAAGAAGTATCATTGGGTTCACCTGACAATGAAGGATCCAGTAATTTGCTGAAATGTTTAAAAGAGACATGGAGAGAGTCTGAGGTTTTCTGGAAAAAGGTAAGTATTCCCAAAAAGTGGAAAGAAAGAGAAGACATTTCTCCAAATCTGCCCACAAAGGAGACTATTCAGAAGATTCCGAAAGCCAATGAAAGGATTGTTTCAAAAGGAAAGCTTAATTGTATTTGAAAGTCAAGATAATTAACACCACTATCAGATTTTTGACATTATAATTTCAGTAAAGATGTATAGGATTTTTCCCTAGTCCACAAACATGAAGAAAGTATGGAGTTGATTCATGTAAAGAAATGGAGAGGGAATAAATATGGGAATGTTGGAAATAGTGAATAAAACAATAGGGACCAACATAATCTTTATAATACCAAGGTGACCCCACCAGGAGAGGCACACATGATGCCAGTGACTAACCAAGTATATTAATGTGTTAATGCAATCATCTAGGTTTAAAAGGATTAGAAGTTTGGATTGTTGGAGAGAACCATAGCCCGATGTATTTAATTTTTGTTTTGTTCCAGGATAATTTGTTAGTTGAAAAATCTAAAGAGAATTTTTCAAACTCTCAACGTTTATATGTAATTTAGAACAAAACATATGACAGCAAAAACTTCTACTAAAAGTGCAATAACCAGTTTTTTTCACATTCAGATTGTTTTTCCATCATTTTTATTTTAGTTTTTATTTTGGACCATGATATCTCTGACGGCTGATCCGTGAGAGGAATAGGAGGCATTACACACTTCTTTGAGCACAAATGTGCGCAGGAAGGGCCGTTTAAATTGAGTCTTGATGAAAAAGCATATTTAGAATCTATGAACAGCCTGGCTACTGAAATATAAGGAGAGTGCGGGAGGTAATAGGACACCACAAATGAAATTGATAGCATTCTTGGCTTGACTAAGATGTGTTGAACTCACAGAAGAAATGTGATTATATAACAGTTGACACAGGTTCTGCAGAGTGCTGAACATACACTTGGTCTTTGAAATTAGAACTTACCACAATATTAAGCACCGCCCTGAAGATGTCCCATGTGAATAGGCACGAAACACATAGGTTGTTTGATTTGGACATGTTATCCTGTTTTACCAAAACACTTGAAGACTGTGAATAAAAATGATTGAAAAACAATCTAAATGTGAAAAAATCTGGTTCTTGCATTTTTAGAATTTCTTTTAATGTCATATATTTTATTATAAATAACATATAAACTTTGAGAGTTTGAAACAATCTTTTTAGATTTTCTAAATTTTGTGCTCCTCAAATTGTGTATTTGTATGTATTGATTAAATTGTTTTTTTTTTTTGGTTGACCCAAAGAGTGAGCACAACTCACACATTGGGACAGACAGTGTGCAGGGGAAATTTAGACCATAACCGTTTTGCTGCTGTGATATAATTGAAAATTCTGGCTTAAAAGTTAATTTGTTGAGCGGTAAGATTTCACATTTGTCATTGTTTAATTTATAGCTGGAAACGAGCAAGTAAGAAGCTACTTTGTGTAGAAAGGCTGTAATCGACTGTTGGGGGGGAGATGAATAAAAGAATGTCATCAGTGTACACTGATGTTTTAATCTGCTGATATTTCCAAGAGAAGACCTATACATTTGTGAAAGGTTCTAAAGCTGAGTTAAAGAGAAAGGGAGCCTGAGTGCAACCTTGCCTAGGGTGAAGTAAGTCCATTTGCAAAAATAGCTGCCTGAGGAGCAGTATATAAAAGCAAGATGAGTTTAATGATTTTTGGTCCAAAACCGAACCAGTAAAGAGCAGAGAAAATAAAGGACCAATCAGTCCAGCTAAAAGCCTTCTCAGCGCCTGATGCAATTGCTTCTAAAGAATCAGGCAAATGTTTGGATTTGGATAAAACGTTGAATATTAGACGGGTGTTGTCAGATGTATATGTTCCTTTAACAAAACCAGATTGCTCCTTTCCAAGAAGCTTGGTTAAAAAGGATTCTAATCGGAGGGCTAGAACTTTTGAAAAAATCTCATGATTGATGTTACACAAGAGATAGGTCTATAGTTTTTGCAAAGTTGGGGATTTTTTGCCATCTTTGGAAATTAGACATATAAGTGTCTCTAAAAAAAGATCCAGCTGAGTTACCTTTGTTGGAAAAAGAAAGCAAGGGATAGTTTAGAAAAAAAAATCAGAAAAGTCTATAAATATTCAGTAGTAAAGCCATCAAGGCCAGGAGCTTTGTCAAATTTAAGACAGTTAAAAGCATTTTGAAGTTCTGCTTCACTAATGTCTGTCTCTAAATCTTGAAAGCTTAAGTGAGTGTTAAAGGATTTTTGTGTTGATGAAAGGTAATTCAAAATGTCTGTATCTTTGTGTAATACATTTGATTGTATATCTGTGAAATATTCATTTTTTTTTCTTTTTTTTAAGTTTAAAAAGCTTTATTGAGTAGATTAATACAACATAAAACATCAGTACAATGGCAAAAAAACACACCAAGAAAATATGAGAAAAAATGATTGAAAACAATGCAAATGTAAAATCAAACCCCGGAAAGGGGTAAACAATATACCAATGAGAAATGCTTTTATAACTTTTCAATTTTGGGGGAAAAAATAAAAAGAAGGGGGGAGGGGATGAGTGAAAGGAAAAGAGAAGGGAGGGAAGTGCAACAGGGAATACATCATCTCATAGCAAAATCAGGCGAGAACGGTAAAGAAAGTAATATCAGGTGATTATGGGGTATGTCTAGATAAAAACTCAGTTAAAGGCGCCCATAGTAAATCACGTTTAATCAACAGAGGGATAGACGAAGCACATGCATGATCTAATCTGTGATGGTGACAGAGTAGGTTCCACCAAGCATTATAAACAACATTCGTAGTATCTTTCCAATTAGCAGTAATAAGTTGCAGTGAGATAGCAATAGAAAGGTTGATGAATTCACGTGTATGATGCGGAACATCCCAGATTGGAGCTAATCCACCCAAAAAGCAGTAGCAATATCAAAAGGAACAACAGTGGACAGAACATTGTTAAGTGTGGACCAAACGTTGGACCACAGTAATTTAACTCTAGGGCAGAGAAAAAACATGTGAAACAAGCCACTAGTAGCACAAGAACAAGACCAGCACTTTTTGGAGTCTATTAGTTTGAATTTATACAGATCACTGGGGGCGTAGTAAAGTCTGGTATAAAAAAAGTAGAAGGTCTGTGTGGTGCTAGCAGAACGAGAAAATGAATCAATTTTAGACCAAATGGAGTCCCAAGTGAGCGAGGAAAAGGTGTGACCGATGTCTGACTCCCATTTAAGTTCTAGTTTAGTTTTGGGCCTGTCAGTGGGAAAGTGAGAGAGTAACTTATAAATAGCCGAGGCTTTGAAAGGGATATGGAAATTTGGTGGAGAGGTAAGAAGAGGGGGAGAAGAGAAGGGGGATATCCTGCAAAATAATAGAGGATAATGTAGGGAGAAGTGTGTGAAAGTGTGATGTTATGTTATGTTAATTTCGATTTATATAGCGCCAAATCACCGACAGGTCTCTTAGCGCTTGCTTTGGGAACCCGTCCTGGCTTTCCCTGCGAGATAACCCCTACTGGGCATCCCCAAGGTGAAGACCAGGCATCCCATCGCGGTGGGCCGTAGTGGAGATTAAGCAAGCTATTGCCCAGAGTTGCAGAGTGTGAACCCATGATTCGAGTAGGCACCAAGGCGAGAATTATCGAGTCCCTGGACATTTTTGAGCTCAAGACCCTGCCGCATCGGGAATTGAACCCTGGTCCCGGGTCTGACCTCTGCATCAGGGTCTGCCTCCTCTAACCAGTGAGCCACACTTCTCCACAAAGTGTGAGAAATATTTAGTGGAAATACCGAAGGAGTCACAGAGGTCCTGAAAGGTTAGTAAAGAGTCATTGGAAAGGAGTTTCCTTATAGGTAAAAATTCCTTTATAGATCCATTCCTTCCAGAAAAGTGCCCGGTTGCGAAGTTTGAGCGATTTGTTGTACCACAGTGGAGTGTCAAAATGAAGATCAGAGGGCGAAGAAAAGGAGCGAAAAAGAGCAAGTGTTAGGGCTTTAGAGTGTTTAAAGAGAGGAGAGACAACCTTTTGAGGCGGCTGGGTAAGGTTGGTAGCAGTAAGGAAAGAGAAGGGGAGAAGTTGAGCTAATTCCAAAGAGCTCTAAGCCGTTGCAGGTGGGGAGGATGAATCCACCCCAAGAAAGGGCCACATTTGTTTGAGGGAAAATGCCGAGTGAAAGCATGAAATATTGGGGAAATTAGCACCGCCAAGATGTTTAGGTTGTTGGAGGCGAAGCAGAGAGACCCTAGCTTTACGCTTGTTCCATACGAATTTAGTGAAGAGACTATTGATGGATTTGAAGAAGAAATGGGGGAGAGAGATAGGAAGCATAGAAAGACAAAAGTTGACTATAGGAAGGAGCATCATTTTGATAGTTGAAAGACGACCCCACCAGGAGAGATAAAGGGGAGACCACTGTTCTATAAGAGAGGAGAGTTTTTTAAGGATGTCAGAGTGGTTGTTTTTAATAGTTTCTCTAATGATATTAGCGTATAAAACACCAAGACTTTTAATGAAACCAGGATTCCACTCAAAACCGGAGCCATGAAACATGTGAGGGAGACAATACTTGTTGAGAGGAAGAACCTCCGACTTATCGATATTCAGCTTATAACCGGAGACAGAAGAATTATCCCTTAGTAAGGAAAAAAAAGCAGGAAGGGCGACAGCAGGGTTTGAAATATAAAGCAAAATGTCATCTGCATAAGCAGTGAATTTAATTTCCACCTCCTTATAAATAAAACGAGAATAGGAAGGAGATTGTTGAACCTTCTCAAGAAAAGGTTCCAATGCCAAAATAAAAAGGAGAGGGGATAGCGGACAACCTTGTCTGGTTCCTCTGTGAAGGGGAAAATGATTAATTAATTAGAGCAAATAAGGAACCAAAACAGTCTTGAAGTGGAGAAAGAATTGTACAGTAAAGCCGTCTGGGCCAGGCGTTTTTATCTTTGGGTAGAAGAGAAAGAGCCGCCAGAATCTCTTTTTCTGAGATTGGGGCATCGAGAGAAGAGAAGTCCACCAGAGGGGCGGAAGGTTTTGGGATAGAGTGAAAGAAGGAGTCTATTTGTTCAGCAGAGGGATTGGACTCAGGCGTGTAGAGGGTAGAGTAGTATTGTACAAAACAATCAAGAATTTGGGCATCTGGGGATTGGGGAGAGCCCTGTGGGTCCATAATCGTAACAATTTTAGATTTTTGTTTCTTGATTTTGAGGTAATTTGCCAGAGTCCTACCAGCCTTGTTGCGACCACCATAGATTTTGGCATTAAAGTGGAGAAGCTGATTAGAAGCGGAATCTCAGGAGTGTTTATTAAATTGCATTTTAGCTTTAATAAGAGAAGACAGTGAGTCGGGAGAGTTGGTGGTAAAATAAAGGTGTTCAAGCTCCTTAATGCGTTTAAGAAAAGAGGATGTCTGAGCAAGCTCCTTCTTCTTTTTACGTGACACAAAATCAATAATAAAACCACGAGCAGCAGCCTTGAAGGCATCCCAAGTAAAGTGGAAATCAGAAGAGGTATTTAAGTTGTTAGTAAAGAACTCATCCATGAAGTGTGTGAAATGAACAGTGAAGATGGTGTCAAGTAAAAGTGAATTGTTAAAGCGCCATCATCAGGTCTTGGGGGTGGCGGAGGGGTAGTCCATATCCAAAATATTAGGGGCGTGATCAGAGATGAGGATAGAGCCTATTTCAGAATTGGTCATGAATTGGAAAGCATGATGGGAGAGAAAGATATAATCAATTCGGAAATGGGAAGCATGCACAGGAGAAAAAAGGAAAATTCCAGAGAATGAGGGTGAGAAATACTCCATGAATCTATTAGGCCTCTAGAGGTAATGGATCTGTGGAAGGATTTTTGCATTTTTTTAGGGACACAACGTGCTTCGGATTTGCGGTCCAGGAAGGGGTCCATCAATTGATTGCAATCTCCCCTACAATCTTATCTTCATTACCATTGGTGGAGAGAAGGGAGGAAAAATCGTTCCAAAAGGATGGATCAATACCATTGAGACCGTAAACATTGCAAAGGGAGAGATGAACATCATTAACAGTACAATCCAGAAGCAACCACCTACCATTAGAATCAGCAGTTTCTTTGTGTATTTGAACAGACAGGGATTTGTGCAATAAAATAACAACCCCATTTTTATGGTGACCTAGTTCTAGGACATCCCCGCGCCGCACGGCCACCAGCTGCTGCGTGTGCCCCCTTCTGCCTGATTGCCTCGCTGCCACCGCGTGACCACGCCCCCTGCCTTCCAGCAGCGTGGTCCGTGCTCGCCTGTCCTGCCCCTGTTGTTTTGCTGTGTAAATTGTTTATTTTTTGTCTTTCTGTATTGCCTGTTTAATAGTTTAGTCATTTCCTTCCTGTTTTGCCGTTTTTGCTGCCCTTCGTCCTCCCTGCCCGCTTCCCGCCACCGCCACTAACCCCGCCCCTTTTTTCCTTCTGTACCCTCCCCGCTTCCGCCTCCCAGCTGCTCCGCCCCCCGCGCACTTGGCCATATATGGCGACCGCGCGACGCAGGTGATTGTGACCTAGTTCTAGGACACCCCCGCGCCGCACGGCCACCAGCTGCTGCGTGTGCCCCCTTCTGCCTGACTGCCTCGCTGCTGCTGCGTGACCACGCCCCCTGCCTTCCAGCGGCGTGGTCCGTGCTCGCCTAGGCTGCCCCTGTTGTTTTGCTGTGTAAATTGTTTATTTTTTGTCTTTCTGTATTGCCTGTTTAATAGTTTTGTCATTTCCTTCCTGTTTTGCCGTTTTTGCTGCCCTTCGTCCTCCCTCCCCGCTTCCCGCCACCGCCGCTAACCCCGCCCCTTTTTTCCTTCTGTACCCTCCCCGCTCCCGCCTCCCAGCTGCTCCGCCCCCGCGCACTTGGCCATATATGGCGACCGTGCGACGCAGGTGAGTGTGACCTAGTTCTAGGACACCCCCGCGCCGCACGGCCACCAGCTGCTGCGTGTGCCCCCTTCTGCCTGACTGCCTCGCTGCCGCCGCGTGACCACGCCCCCTACCTTACAGCGGCGTGGTCCGTGCTCGCCTGTCCTGCCCCTGTTGTTTTGCTGTGTAAATTGTTTATTTTTTGTCTTTCTGTATTGCCTGTTTAATAGTTTTGTCATTTCCTTCCTGTTTTGCCGTTTTTGCTGCCCTTCGTCCTCCCTCCCCGCTTCCCGCCACCGCCGCTAACCCCGCCCCTTTTTTCCTTCTGTACCCTCCCCACTCCCGCCTCCCAGCTGCTCCGCCCCCGCGCACTTGGCCATATATGGCGACCGTGCGAACGCGCAGCGGTCACGCGCAGCGGTCACGCGCAGCGGTCGCGCCGATTGTGCGCCGAAGGCACGCCAAAGGTAGGCCCGTCTGCGCCCGTCCGCGCCTGGACCGCGCCCAGTGCCAGGACCCCTGGCCCACAAAGACCCCGGCCGTCCCGCCTGACGTACACCGCCGCCAACCTCAGCGCACTCAACACCGGTCGACTCCCAGGATGCTACCAAGCCACACCACGACGCACCCACGGACCCTTCAGCTGCCACGCCTGCAAGTTCACCTGCATCCGGACCTGCCTCGCACCAGCACCCGCCAAGTCGAACACCAGCAGCAACCACCTCAAGTGCATCCTGCTCAACACCCGCTCCGTCCACAGACACGCCATCGAACTCTGGAACCTCCTCGACACCACAGCCCCTGATGTTGCCTTCCTCACGGAGACCTGGATGAACGCCTCTTCAGCGCCCGACATCGCCATCGCCATCCCAGAGGGCTACAAGATCACCCGGAGGGACCGCACCGCCAACCAGATGGGAGGAGGCATCGCCATCATCCACAGGAACACCATCGGTATCACGACCAGCACCGACAACACCCTTACCACCGCCGAACACCTGCATTTCCAGATACACACCGACCCGAAGACCACCCTCAGAGGCACCCTGATCTACCGACCTCCGGGACCACGCACTCAATTCAGCAAAGACATCGCCGACTTCGTCAGCCCGCATGCCCTCCCCTCCGCTGACTACATCCTCCTGGGGGACCTCAACTTCCACCTGGAGAACAACAACGACCGCAGCACCAGCACCCTGCTCGACAACCTCGCCAATCTTGGACTCAAGCAACTGGTGTCCACCCCCACCCACCTCGCCGGACACACACTCGACGCAGTCTTCTCATCCAGCACAGACATCGCCTTCAGCCACGCCACAGAACTTCAATGGACGGACCACAGCTGTGTCCACTTCACCTTCAAAAGAACGACGACCCACCACCACCAGCAACAGGTTGCCCGCAGAAGCTGGAACAAGATCACAGCCAACCAGCTCTCCACCTCCCTGAGCCAGCACCCTCCTGTCAGCTCAGCGAACCCCAGCCAGGCCGCCGACAACCTCACGAAGTGGATCAGCAACTGCGCGGACGAACTCGCCCCGCTGAGGACCCCGCCCAGCAGACCCAGCAGCAAGAAAGCCCCATGGTTCACCGACGAACTCAAGAGTTCCAAGAAGAACTGCCGAGCCCTCGAGAAAGTCTGGAGAAGGGAACCAACACCGGACAACATGACCACCTTCAAGCTTGCCACCCGGAAGCACCACCAGCTGATCCGCGCCGCCAAGAAAACTGCATTCAACGACCGGCTGGACAACAACTCACACAACTGCAAGGAACTCTTCAACATCGTGAAAGAGCTATCCAACCCCAGCGCAGGAAACAATGACATCACCCCATTGCAAGACCTCTGCAACTCCCTCGCCTTATACTTCCACAACAAGATCGCGGACATACACAACAGCTTCAGCACCCAACAAACGCACACCACGACTGAACCACCACCCCCCACCACCACCCTCCGCGCCTGGACTCCGATCAGCACCGAAGACACCGTCCGCACGATGAACTCCATCCACTCCGGATCTCCGACTGACCCCTGCCCTCACCACGTCTTCAATAAGGCCGACGTTGTCATCGCACCCCACCTGCGGGACATTATCAACACCTCCTTCGACACCGCCACCTTCCCTGAGACCTGGAAGCACGCCGAACTCAGCGCTCTACTCAAGAAACCCACAGCGGGCCCCACCGAACTCAAGAATTACCGCCCCATCTCGCTCCTCCCGTTTCCAGCCAAAGTCATCGAGAAGACCGTCAACAAGCAGCTGGCCGCCTTCCTTGAGACGAATGGATCCCTCGACCCCTCACAGTCTGGCTTCCGAGCCAACCACAGCACCGAGACCGCCCTCATCGCTGCCACCGACGACATCCGAGCCCTGATGGACAACGGAGACACAGCGGCCCTCATCCTCCTAGACCTCTCCGCGGCATTCGACACTGTCTGCCACCGCACCCTAGTACAGCGCCTCAGCAACGTCGGAATCCAGGAGAAGGCACTGGAATGGATCATCTCCTTCCTCGACGGAAGAACACAGAGAGTCCGCCTACCACCGTACAAGTCAGAGGCCACCGAAGTCATCTGCGGCGTCCCTCAAGGATCCTCGCTGAGCCCCACCCTCTTCAACGTCTACATGAGCCCCCTCGCGGCCATCGCACGCCAACACAACCTCAACATAATCTCCTACGCCGACGACACCCAGCTGATCCTCTCCCTGACCAACGACCCCGCCGCCGCCAGAGCCAATCTGCACGAAGGGATGAAAGATGTAGCCGAGTGGATGACGACCAGCCACCTGAAACTGAACTCAGACAAGACGGAGGTCCTCATCCTGGGCTCTTCGCCCTCCGCCTGGGACGACTCCTGGTGTCCTCCCGCCCTGGGCACCGCACCCAAACCGACAGACCACGCACGCAACCTGGGCTTCATCCTGGACTCCTCCCTCTCCATGACCAGGCAAGTCAACGCCGTCTCCTCGGCGTGCTTCAACATCCTATGCATACTACGGAAGATCTTCTGGTGGATCCCCACCGAGACCAGGAAGACCGTCACCCAGGCCCTCGTCACCAGTCGACTGGACTACGGCAATGCCCTCTACGCCGGTACCACCGCCAAGCTCCAGAAGAGACTCCAGCGGATCCAGAACGCCTCAGCCAGACTCATCCTCGACATCCCACGAACCAGCCACATCTCCGGACATCTGAGAGACCTGCATTGGCTCCCCGTCAACAAAAGAATCACCTTCCGCCTCCTCACCCACGCACACAAAGCCCTACACGACCAAGGCCCGAGCTACCTCAACAACCGAATCAACTTCTACGCTCCCAAACGCCACCTCCGATCAGCCAACCACGCGCTCGCCGCCGTCCCCCGCATCCGAAGAGCGACAACAGGAGGAAGGTCCTTCTCCTACCTGGCCGCCAAGACCTGGAACTCCCTCCCGACCAACCTGCTCCTGACCCAAGACCACCTCTCCTTCAGGAAGAAGCTGAAGACCTGGCTGTTCGAGCAGTAACGGCACCCCCCTCCCCCCAGCGCCTTGAGACCCTACGGGTAAGTAGTGCGCTCTATAAATGTCTTTGATTGATTGATTGATTGATTGATTGATTAACAGCCGGGGAGCCGAAAACTTCCCCAACCCATTGTCTGCGTAACATAGACAGCAATTTGACATTGTAAACGGGCAAGGTGAGACAAAATATGTTGTTTCTTAATAGGGTTGCTGGGACCCTTAACATTCCAAGAAATGAGTCGGAAATCCTTCATAGGAAGAGAATGGAAAAGGAGTAGAGAATAAGAATATAGCAGTTATGAAGGGAAAACAGCAGAGAAGATAAAAGAAGGTATCTAGTAACAAGCTTGGTGAAGTGAAAGGAGAAGTGAAGTAACCAGCAAGGAGTATGAGAGAGAGACAACGAAGAGAAACAATGCATTACCGCCATAACGAGTTGTAGAGGGAGAGTCAAAGTTGAAAAGGAGAAAAGAGAAAAAAGCCAGTACCACAGTACAAAAGGAGAGAAGGGAAAAATATCAGGGAAAAAATGAATGAAGCAGAAAAACATGAAAGAAGCCGAAAAATAAAAAGAGGGAAAAGAAAAGGTAATGAGAAGGAAGGAAAGTGGGAGCCAATCGCAACCCTAAAGGAGACAGCAGAAAGAAGGATGGCAAAAGAAACCAAAACAGTTCAAGCCATACAAAACAATTAACGAGAAGAACAATGAAGTGAGAGCGGGAGTGTTAGACCTGACGTGGTTTTTCCCCATCTTTTTGCCTCTGACTCGTGTATTTTTGATGCTGTGCTGGATTTCGTTTTTACTGATTTAGATGCTTTGGACCCTCTGCCACTACTGATCAGTGTCAGAGGGTAAGTGCTCCCTCTGTAAATTGTCATATTGATTGGGTATACCTGATTGGCATATTTGTATCACCATGAAGTCCCTAGTAAAGTGCACTGTGTGTGCAGGGCTGGTGATGACAGATGCTACTAGTGGGCCTGCAGTGCAGATTACGCCACCCACTTGAGTAGCTCTAAAATGGTGTCTCAGGCCTGCCAGCGCAGGGCCTGTGTGCAGTCAGCGGACTGCCATGACCGCCTGGCCAGTGTCCCCACTGGCTGGGCTTAACCCTCCCCTGTCTGTGCACATCAGCCACCCCTATGGAAGGCTCAAGGTACCCCCCTGGGCAGGGTGCAGTGTATGGATAGGGTAGAGCATGTACTAGTGCAGGTAGCATGCTCTGGTAGAGAGCAGCAGCCATTTTGTATGCTCACTGCTGTAGGGCTGTATGGCTCCATAGAGTAACATGGGGGAGGCTGGTCCCATTGGATCCCAGCCTATCTTCCTATAGGAACAAGATGGAACATCAATGAAAGATATCCCTGAACTCAGAATTTAATGACACATCTTTTAGTGAAGGTTGTTTTTGGAACCTGGGGTTGAGAATAGCACTTTTAGAAAGTGGCTGTTCTTTTGTATAAACCTTTCTGTGTGCCTGGGCCTGTGTGTGGAATGCCTGCGTGACAGGAGCTGCAGGGCCCCGGAAGGGGTTGGAGTCAGCACAGGGGTGAAACGCGACATCTGTTGCCCGGGGAAGGGGAGGAAGAAGCGCCTGATAGTGCTGGGCTGTGTCTGCCTGACCACCGTGCTGGCTAACTCCCCGGCCGGCCCACTGTCACCTCTGGCCCTGAAGCTGACAGGAAGAAGAACACCAGAAACATTCCAGCGCTCAGGGCCCCCTTGCACCAAGGCTTCAAAGGACTTCAAAGGCGTTCAGGGGTATAAGGGAAGGACCCCTGACTACAGAAGATTAGATTCTAAGATTCTACAATCAAGAAGAACCTCTGCCCGAAGAAGGACTGCTGAAGGAGCTGATGGAAGATTGCCTTGCTGTGTGCTTTAAGGGCTGACCTATCCTGCTGTCCAACTGAAGAAGAGGAGAAGAAAGGGACTTTGCTGTGTGCTGTGACCCTGCCTGCTTGAACTAAAAAGACTTTGCTGTGTGCTGTGCCTACAACTTGAATCTCCAAGGGCCTGAGAAGAGCTGGCCCCCTGTCTGCAACCCAGGAACATAAAGGTTGCCCAAGGACCACAAGGACTTGCTGTGCCCTCCTGAAACGGCTGTGTGGCGAAGAGATCGTGAAATCCTTTAGTTGTCTGCTGAGCGCACTGGCTACCCTCTAATCTGCGTGAGGGTGCCGAGGCTGAATCAGCCTACTGTGTGGCCGAGGTCGCCGTGTACACGTGTGGGGCAAAGATCTGAACTTGTGGGCCTCCTCAGCGCAAGGAGCGCTGAAAAACAATTGCTGGCCGTGTCACCGGCGCAGCCCGGGGTCGGTAACCCCCGTGGAAAGCGTCCCGAATCTTCCCGGTGGCTGCGGGATAAAGATCGAGCCCGCCGCGCTCTGATTGGGCGAGAGGGCCGAGCCCCCTCACCAGAGCCGCGACGGGATTGGCTGAGCCTGTGGAGCATCTTCGGCGAGGCCGCGCTGCCATTGGTTGACGGCCTCGCGCTCAGAGGGGCTCGACTAGAGGGCCGCGACAGGATTGGCTGCCTCTGCTGAAGCGGCGGGAGGTGCCGAAGAATTGCCGTGATCACCGCCGGGCACGGGAAAAGGTGAGCTGACCTCGCTGAGGGATTCGAAAAGCGTCCCATCCCCCTGGCCTGCCGTCCCACACAAGGTGAGCCTCACCTCCTCCCCCGCCGCTCGTTGGATTGTCGAGAGCGGGTGGGAGGGGAAAGGGGACCGGCCGGGGCGGGGACGAGAGAGATCTGCAGGGCGCGGTGCGCCCGGAGCCTGAGAACGAGTGAGGCTGTCCCGGGGCAGAAGAAAGAGTCCCTGGGCCGCGCGGTGAGGCGCATCTGCAGCGCTTGAGGCCCATTGCTTTAGGGGCTGATTCTCTGGCATAGTTCAAACGCTGGCATTGTTTTCTTTGCTCGTTTTGAGAGCGTTCCAATTATAAATCAGTGGCCATATTTTCTTACCTACTGATTAAAGAGACTAGAGACTTGAGACTGATGTGATAAAGAACTTCCTATTAATAAGTGCAACCATTAAGAATTAAGTGCAACCTTTACCTGAAGAAGTAATAATCGTGCAACTGCTTGATTTACATTGCTGAAACTAGATAAAGTTATATTTTATATATACTTACCTGTGTGGTCTCAGTTTGTGGTGGATTGGGGATTATTGTTGTGTTAAGTGCAAATGTTATCCACATTGCCTCTGTTTAGACTAGACTGCTCGCGCCATGCTACCTAGAGGGTGAGCAGGGGTTATCTCAGAGGGTTATTCCTTCACCCTGACTAGAAGCAAGGGTCCCTACTTGGTCTAAGGTACTTACCTCTGCCAACTAGAGACCCCCAGTTCTAACAGGGAGCAACAAGAAAAGACGACCGCACAAGAAGAAAAAGGTCGAAAACACGGTCCGAGGAGCATGAAAGAAGAGAGACAAGAGGAAGTAAGGGGAAATTACAAATAGAACCTGGGACTGAGCACGACAATAAGAACAAATGAAGGAAACTTACCGAACAGTTATGCAAGGACAGCAGCGAACTGGGATGACAGAAACAAACAACAGCACAGTACGATGAGAGAGCAGACAATTAAAACACAGGTAGACAAACCTAGAAAACAACAGAATCAAAAAATTAAGTAACATGAAGAGAAACAACAAGTCGTCACATTAGCAAACAATGGACGAAGCACAGAGAAAGGGACATTATAAGGTTAAGAGCTGCTTTGTTCCATGGAATCTTCTCTGTGGGAATGGATGAATCTGCGGAGATCAGCCGGATCCTCGAAGCTAAAAGTCCTATCTTTGTATGTGACCTTGAAGAAACAGGGATGAATAAGACCGTATCTAGCGTTCATGGAACGAAGCGTGGGCCTCAAATCCAGGAATACTTTCCGACGCGTTGCAGCCTGTTTCGAGACATCCTGAGAGAAAAAAAGTTTATGACCAGACCATAATAACTGCTTTTGTTGTTTGACTGAATGTAAAATAGCCATAAGGTCAGAGTAAAGAAGAAAATAAGCAATGATGCCTCTATTCTTTGATGAAGAAGACGAGTTTTTAGGGCCAAGACGGTGCGCCCTTTGAATATTCACATCCACATGCTTAGGCAACCCAACAATTGGTAGGACTTGTGTCTTCAAAAATATGATGATGTCGGACCCTTCCGAATTCTCTGGAACACCATAAATGCGCAAATTATTGCGCCTATTACAATTTTCCAAGTCCTCTGACTTTTTCTTGAGTACTTGAACCTCCTTGGTGAGGCTATCTAGCATCACTGATTTTTTGTTCTACTTCGGTGACCCTCTTATCAAGATTGGACCACTTATCGTCCAACCTCTGCAGGGTAGCAGTAGAATCCGCAATAAAACGGTGGATTAGACAAAGTTTCTCCATGAGGTCCTCCAGGGTGACTGGAAGCGGAGATTTAGAAGGAGATGGAGGGTCTTTTTTGAGACGTTTGCCCATAGTTGTTGGGTCCTTGCGTGAGGAAGAAGCTGCGTTAGAGGCTTGTGCGCTGTGCACATGCTCCATGGTGGCGAAGTTCGGAAAACCAGTGTGAGGCAAAGGACAAGGCAGCTTAGCGTGAGGTGAGGGCTGAAAATTCCCAAGGGGAACTGAAAAAGTTGAGACAGAAAAACCTCAAGAAGGAACAATATACAGCTGTGGCAGAGAACAGCGCAGAAATGAAATATTGGTGGTCCCCAGAGAAGCCAAAAGCAGACAGTTCACCAAAGAGGCAAAGTGCTGAGGTAAGGATGAGAGGCAGGAACCAGACGACAAAAAAAGACTGCAGGAAAGCCTCAGAATGCCTAAAAATACGTCAAATGCCTCTTAGTTCCAATACATTATGATATAACACAGTCATGAGGCCATATTCTGCATGTAGGAGCAGTGGGAGGATGTTTTGAAAAAACGAAGAAAAAAGAGAAAACAAAATGGCGGCTGTGTCCGAGGTAGCGACATTTATGCTTAATTCGACCTCAAAAATCGCATGTTCGCGTTCTGAAACATACCCATATGCTGGGGGGCAGTTCCGACACTCAAATCAGCCGTTTCCGCCCAGAAACGCCGTCTGGAAGTGGGTCCTCCATAATTGAAGTGCCGCCGAAATCGCAGAGCTCAAGGGGAGCGGCCATCTTATCCGCCGCGTCGCGCGCCCTCTCATTCAATTTTATTTCTGTTCTTCTCAATTTTAACATAATTCACTTTTCCTGTTTTTTTATGCACACCATAGCATTTGGTACTGGATTTTAAAAGGAACATTGATGTGTAATTTGTGGAAAATGTATTAAACAGAAGTTTGGCTTTGACCAGATCTTGTCAGACAATTTTTAAATCTGGAGGTGTAATATGTGAGTTCCAGTGTTTTAGTTTGTGAACAAATATATTTTGCTTTAATGGCAGAAGCTTTCTTTTAATTTGAGACAAGTGTTATAATAAAATCATGAGCTGATGCATAGATGGCGTCCTATATGGTATGAAAAGCAAGTTCATCAGTGTGATTATGCTGAAAGAACTCATGGAAGAAAGAGGTAAAGGCAGATGTGAAGGAAGTATATTTTAAGAGTGAATTATGAAATCTTCATCAAGTAGGTGTTAAGTAAAATATCTACTTGAATTATAACAGGGGCATGGTAGGATATTAAAATAGAAACTATGTCATTAGGTATCTAAGATAAAGAATATAGTCAATTCGTGATTGAGTATAATGGGCTAGGGAAAAATAAGTATATTTACCTGAAGTGGGATTTGAAATTCACAATGCACTAATCCATGCATGTTGTCTGAGAGCATGAACAAAGGCTTTTTGAGACTTAATAGACACATTAAGGTGAAGCAAAATTTCTGTTAATAAATGGGTCAACAGTCTGATTGCAAAACCCTGCAAGAATGAAATGATCCTCTGAACATTATGAAATATTTTGGAAAACAGTTGACCAAAATTGAAAATGAGTAGTAGTCGGACCATATAGGTTAAAAATAGAAATCGGTACATTATCTATCAAAATATGAGTGACCTATCAAGATCCTTCAGTATCTGCTTTCTGAGAAATCAAATGAGCATTGAGAGGCTAATGGCATAAAGTTACAACACCATTCCTTTTACCATTGCCAGTTGAAAAGAAAATATTTCCAACCCAATTTTAAGGATTCTGATTAAGTAAGATGAGATTCTTGTAGGAGAGCAATGTCAGTATTAAGTTAGGAAAGATGATTGCAAGCATGTTGACGTTTAATGTGTGAACCTAACCCCTTAACGATCCCAGGTACAACTCTTTTGGACATAGGGAGAGAATGCTGGGAAAAGTATCCAAGGACAAGAAATAAACAAGTAACATAGACCAGGGTTGGAGAGGTGATTGGGCAAAAGGAGGAAAGAAAGGAAAAAAAACATCTAATTATAAGGAAACAATTGAAGAAAAAGAAAATAAAAGCGAATGGTAGTCAAGCATTTCAGAGAGAATAAGAAAATAAAACATAATGCCAAGCACATGAGGGAAGTAAAACATACCTAAGGTTAATATGAAAGGAAGAAGGGGATGTGGTGAGGCCATATGGAGGAGACAACATTGTCAGGCTCCATGGAGAGGACAACGGGGAGATATGTAGAACATGGGTAAATGAAGGACGGCATAGCTCAAACAGGAAAAGGACAACCCATGAAAGGAAGAAAAGTATTAGTGTAAAAAAGCATAAAGTAACTTTTATATCCAAGAGAATAAAAAAACATTTTAGATAACGCATGCAAGTCGAATTATACAACATGATAGGAGAAGAGAAATTTTAAATGAATGGGTATTTATAAAGCACACTGTCACTCCAAAAATGAGCATCTAGGCACTGATACTAAACTGCAGTGTAAACCTTCAACATAGCCTGCATGGTCCGGTTTAAATGAGGGCATGGCAAAGTGCACCACACGCTTGAAAAAGCCAAACCTTCAGAGTCTTTGTTTATGCATCTTCTGTATTTATTAATCAGAGATGCATTGGCAAATTATTCCATGCCTTAGTGCCTATCGCCATGAGAGATTTTCCACCTTGAGTTTTTAGTCTGAATCAGGGGAGCTTAAGCAGATTTGCATTCAAGGATCTCTGGGGCATATTACCAAGGGCCATTATCGCCGCATTAGCGGGACTTTTTGCCGCTAATGCAGCGATAATTTCATCGCCCTATTACCAAGCTGTCGCTAAGCTTGTAGGTGATAGCGGGCATTTAGGGGCCCCCTTTGCATGTCAGCGATAATTATCGCTAATGACATGCAAAGTGGGCGTGCCAAGATGTTAGCGCCTGAAAACAGTTGCTAACATCGCTAACTCCGATTAGCAACTTTTGGAAATATTCGCGCTAAACGCGAATATCTCCAAAAGCTAACGCCTGCCCTGAGCAGTTCTTAGCCATGTTATCCTATGGTAGGTGGATAACATGGCTAAGAGCATTAGCTCTGTAATGCATGAATATTGCTGACTTTTCAGCGATATTCATGCATTTCGGCTGATTTTTATTGCTTAGGAGAGAAACCTTGATAATAGCAAGGCTCCTAAGCGATAAAAATAGGTGAAGCACGGCGATAAAATTATTGCCGCTAACCAAGCATAGCGATAATTATCGCTTATGCTTGGTAATATGCCCCTCAGTGTTCTCAAGGTCTTGTAGTGGCTAGATCTGGCAGTGAGATATTTCGGGCCCATGGCCATGAGGCCCTAAAGACTAGCAGCAGTGTATAAAACAAAATTATTTTGTGCATTGGTAGTCAGTGGGGACTTATCAATGCGCTGAAGCCAAGCTCCATTTAGGGAGCTGTAGCACTATTCTGGCTCCTGCGTTTTGGACCATCTGAAGTCCGTGTATTAGCTGTTTTGCAAATCACACATCAAGCTGTTACAATAATCTAATTTAATAATAATTATTGTAATAATTGCAAATGCTACAGTCTTCCGGGCATGAAGGGGAAGAAAGTGAAGACATTTCTTAGGGGATTTAGGGGCATATTACCAACAACTAGCGATAATTTTTGTCTCTAACTTGTTTAGAGACAAAAATTATCGCCGCAAATCGGCGATTTTTATCGCATATAAACCTTGCTATTAGCAAGGTTTATCGCAAATGCGATAAAAAACGGCCACAATGCATGAATATCGCTGAAAAGTCAGCGATATTCATGCATTATCGAGCAAATGCTCTTAGCCATGTTATCCACCTCCCATTGGATAACATGGCTAAGAAGTGCTCAGGGCAGGTGTTAGCTTTTGGAGATATTCGCGCTTAGCGCGAATATCTCCAAAAGTTGGTAATAGGAGATAGTGATGTTAGGGACTGTTTCCAGTTGCTAACATCTTGGCACGCCCACTTTGCATGTCATTAGTGATAAATATCACTGACATGCAAAGCGGGGCCCAAGATGGTCGCTATCTCCTATTAGCTGTCACTAACGGGTGTTAGCGACAGCTTGGTAATAGGGAGATAATTTTATCTCCGCTTTCTTGGCTTTTAAAGCCAAAAAAGCGGAGATAAACCCCCTTGATAATATGCCCCTTTATCCGGTTAAATAACGTCCCAGTCACTCTGCCACTTGGGGTTGAAAAGATAGTTCAGTGTTAAAATTGACCCCGAAATTTCATGGCTACTTTAACCATATCTGGTGGAGAGGGGACTGAGTTTGGCCACTTGCGTATTGGGGAAAATAGGCTAGATTTTCCAAAGAGGAGAATTTTTAGTTTTCACAGAATTGCATGTAAGATGGTTGTTTTGCATCCATGAAATCAAGTTAGAGGGACATTTTAGAGAATTCAATTCTGGGCAAGTTGACCCTTTATCTATAGGAAGGATCAATAGGGTGTCATCTGCGTAGGATGTGTTTGCGATTCTGTAGAGAAAAAAGAGTGGCAATTTAGATAATAAAAAGAGCAGTGCTGAGGGATGATTCCTGTGGTACTCCCTCAGGAAAAAGCTTTTCTTGGAGGAAAATTCTCATAGGACAACTGTTTGTCTCCGATAAGTTAGAAATGATGTAAGCCAAGATAGGGCTTTATTCGAGACCCTTACATCTTGAATTCACTGGAAAAGAAATTCAAGTGAAATGGTATTCAATGCTGCAGAGAGGTCCAACAGTATCAATACCACATCAATCGCAGAGTCCAGGGTCATTTTAATGGTCTCTGTGACCACAAGTAAGCCAACACAGTAGAATGTTTAGGCGTAAAGCCTGATTAGCGTACATGGAGGGAGTTGGAGTTGCTAGTTCACAACTTTTTATAACATTTTGGTCAGTACGGGAAGGAGAGAAATAGGCTTAAGATTAGACAAAATTGTGGGATCTGTAAATGGTTTTTTTTGCAGTGGCCTGACAACTGACAGTTGGCAGTCTAGAGGGACTTCAGCAGAATCTAAAGAGTTATTCAAAATTTATTTGATGAGTTGATTAACCATGTCAATAGCTTCATGAAGGATAGTTGGTGAACAAAGGTCATGGGTGAGCCTGATTTACAGGAAAGAATAGTGTCATGTGATAGCGACAAGGCAATATCTGCAAATATGGTAAGACTGGCCTTAGTCTTATTGTTGGGGTTGTACAGCACTGAGCCCCCTGAGGGGTCACTCACGGGTGTGGAAATCAATCCGTGCTCTATGGCCTGGATCTTGTCCTCCAAAAATGTGGAGATCTGGTCAACAAAAGCTTGAGAGGGGAAGCTTTCTTGTAAGAGGCTTTAGCTGCAAAGTTTTTTTGATATATTGAAGATAGTTTTGGGGTCTTGGAAGGCCTCTTCTAGTTTTGTGGTAAAATACAGTTTATTTGTTGTTTTAATCAGTTTGTGATATATTTTCTGGGCCTCTCTAAAATGGAGCATATTTCCTGTGCTGATGGATCGTCACCATTTTCGTTCAAGGTGTTTGCAACAGCCCTTGTGTACAAGTAATGCCGGAGAAAACCACGGTTTTGACTGGCCGTTTCGGGAAATAATGAGAGATGCAAGGTCCAAAGCTGTATCACTGATCCACACATTAAAAGAATTGATATCTTCCACCAAATTCCATCTGAGAGTCGGGCAGTAGTGAACAAGTGGAAAGTCAATGTTGGATTCAAATTCATGGCTTTCCATTTCCAGTGAGTGAGGGATTAAGGATATATTTTGAATGGGACCAGGTAAAGATCCGTTCATAATTGAGTAGTGGGTGTACCAGGTGTTAAACACAAGTTGGTAGTGCAAATCCTGCCAAGAGTATGTCCCCATAAATGGGTTGGAGCATGTATTAGTTGCAGTAACCCTAATATTTTGTCATCATAATGGAGATTTAAGTCTCCTAACATAGTGAAATTAGCAAAACGAACTACCAAAGGGGAAAGTGCGACACCTACTGTGGTTAGAAAGCTTGTGCTGGTATCCGAGGGATGATAGAGAAGACATCCAGCAAAGGATTCAGAAGCACTGATTTTGAAACAGAAGTCCAGGCTTTCTGACACTTGAGAGTGTCCATATCAAAGGAGCTGCAATGAGAGCTGTCTCAAAATATCATAGCTACCTCTTCACCCCAACCCTCTTTTCGATCCTTGAACATGTTTGTGTTACCAGGAAGAACTGTTATAGCTATATCTGATTATAACATGATTATAATGATGAACATTAGGTTAAAATAAGAATTTGAAGCTTAAACGGGCCTGGAAGTGTCCATAGTATCAATTCAGCAGTCTTGAAGAAATCCCCTCAGTCTAAATGGATCCTAATAATTGGATGTCTTGGTCTTGTAAGTAACTTTAAACAAACAAGGATGGAAAAGACCAAAACGAGTGCAAAGGGACTGGAGAGCTGGTCTCATAGATAAAAATTATTTGCGCCTGTCTACATTAATATTAGCATAATCCTGTGAGATGTTTAGGCTCTTACCCTACAAGGTCATCTTTTTTAACGCCTTGACTGCTGAAAGAACCTTGAACAGGTCAGTATATTCAAGGAAGTAAAGGATGTAAAGGATGACAACTCTGGGCTTCTTGGAGGTAGAAGTAGTAGTCCAGTCTTTGAGCTCTTTGTATATTTAGAGAAGATGATTCTGGTAGATGAAGCAGTTAAGGGAGAAATGCTTTGAAAAATAAAATAGACTCGGGTCCTTCAGAATCCCAGGCAGATCATAAATACATAGATTATTCCTTCAATTTCCAATTACCAAGTCCTCAACCTGGCTTTGAAGCAAGGAGACCTGAGATTGAAGCTGAGTTACTGCAGGATCCATAGTATTAGCTCAGCTCGTCATGAGGCACAGATCTTGTGTGCTCATGACGAGCTGAGCTCGTCATTACCACACCAGTTTCTATTGTGGTCCAGCGCAGGGGAAGAATATCTCGAGCAGCTAAGGTGTTGGATGAAACATGTTGTTCCGCTGTCAGTATTTGTTCCTTCATTTTGGACCATCTGTCATCAAGGAATTGGAGTTTAGCATTAGTTACCTCTATATAAGGGCGTAATGCTTTAATTTCCTCCAATAAAAGGTCCATTGAGACCAGAGAAGGTGGCTTAGTGAGTGATGGAGGGTCTTTTTTAGTCTCTTAGTGGAGGACTTTTCAGCCGCAGCTGCAGGGCTGACGGCAGCAGAGGAGGAATGCAAACTACGAGACCAAGAGGAGCAGAGGTCCTCCATCTCCAATCTCACTGTAGGATGTGGAATACAGGAAACAAACTTATGCAAAGTGCCAAATGGATATTTAAAAAATCTTCCCATGTAACAAAAATAATTGCAAGCACTGCATTAAATGCACACCAAGCTGATTGTGACAATGTTTTGAGGAGAAGACAAAAGAAAAGAAGATATCTTCTTGAGGTGAGACAAAAATAAGCTTGTTGAAATTACTAGAAAGCCTACTCTATCCCATGTTGCTAGAAATGCTTAGAAAAATGTGCTAGATAAGAAACTAACATGCTGGTTAAACTGGTACAAAGATAAGCTGCTGTGGAAACCTTTTCGCTTCATCTCCGTCTGCCTCAGAATTCTGGTGTTGCTGCGGAGGAAAATGGCAGCTGCTATGCAGAGGAAATGTGCAGCATGTGTAAAAGCATGACAAGGCTCTGCTGTACTGTAAAATGATGTAGAACTGTATTCTGTTGGTTCACATTGATGTCTGGGGAGGATATGACGATCCACAAAGGGAAGAGCCAAATAAAAACAGCCCCCATGCCCACCGGAGATCTTTGCACCAGCTGGCATCTTCTTTTGAGCATCAAGCCATGCCTCCAGACCAGTGATCCTTAAGGTAAAAGCACATTGGGAGGTCATATTAGCTCGCTAGCTAACGCTGATATCCATTTTTGTGTACGGTGTCATGGATGAGTTTGATTATAATTTTACTGTGGATGTTTTGTTTTTTGTCTTGTTGTTTGTCCTGTTGTTTGCTTTTTTGATTCTAGTGAAAGGATGGTATAAAGGCAAAAATCAAATTGATCTTTTCGCTAGTGAGACAGAAAATCTTCACTAATAAATGAATATTTGCAAACCTGTAGGTACATCTTGTACAATATTAGTTTTGCAATATGCTAGTTTCGTTCAAAGTGTGAACACAAAATATTCTGTCTGTCTGTAGGGGAGGGGCAAGGTGGGGGGTGCAAAAACCGGAATATGGATAATTGGAGGTAAGTAAACAATTTAATTGATAAAACAAATTTCGTAGCGCGCGCGGCATCGCATTTTGGATCAGTACCACCTTTTAAACCTTAACCCCCAGTAATTAGGAAGTTGTGTTCACAAGCACTGCTTTCCAATGAATATATTGTGTGATTCAGTCTTTTGTCTTAGAATGCAAAGCTTTTCCTTATGATGCCAGTCCAGAGTCATTGCAGCTTAAGTAACACCTTTCTTGTCATCACCCTCCTTATGAGCCCAAGGAGGTATTCTAGATTTCTGTTCTACAGCTTTTCTTTTAATTTCTTCTCGTCTATCCTCTACAGTGTTAATAAACTCTATTTCTACGCTTCGTAAAATGCATGACAGATTGTTTCTATGCACATATACAGTATCAATTGGCTTAGTAGTATGAAAATGTTCACCCATTATTTCAGCATTTTTCTCACTAGCCACTATGTTCATGTTCTTCCAAATAAATACTTCGTAAAAAAAATACATCATCATTTGAATAAAATATTGAAACTGCTCCTTGACATTGAATAAACTGGTTAGTACACTACAAGAGGTTCCAAATGTTTTAGGATGGTGAGGGTAAACACAGCTTCAGAGACAGAAGTGTGTAATTGCATACACATATAGCAATCTCTTGTATCCATAGTATCAACGTACTCATACAAAAGTTTGGTAAAAACATTTAACAAAAATTCATTAATCGATTTATCTTGATTTAAGTCATTTACTGTAAATTTTTTAATATCTTCGAGGACTTTTGTCAATTTAGTATCATGCTCAAATGTTCTCTAGTAGATTTAGCAGGGTAAATGAAATGAGGCACAATTAGTATGGACACTAACAAGACAAATATTAGAACAATAATACATAAAAAGCAAGTATATAAACACCTTTGTCTAGGTGGTCTCATAGTCTTGTAACCATCCATTTTCAAAATTCTCATCAAAACTAATATCAAAACAACTAAATTAGCAAGGGTTGTGTATTTGTCTGATTACAACGTTATTTCTATAACCTCCTCTCTTTTTTTCTTAGCACCCTATTTCTCTATTTCTTGTGCACAGTTCGTTTAGCTTGGCTAATAGGATGAGTTGTCTTCGAAACAAAGTGCAATGAATTCTTTCTCCTAGTCACTTGTAGCAGCCAGTTATACCCATTCAGTACCTTTTATTTGGGACTTGTGCTCTTTTTGTTCTGCACACCTGAATTTCTTCTCTGTCTGTATCACTTTGTTCAGTTTGATTTGAGACTTTAGCTACGTTGGTTAGGATCCTTCCGGAAAACGTGTCTTTCTACGTTTCAAGTTTTCCCGGCAATTGGTCACCTCTTTGCACTCGCTTTCCTGGTACACTCTCTATTACACTTGTCTCAAAACATTTCTTAAATGGTTCCCTTTCTTTTCATCCCTTGTTATCTTCAGGGATTAACTCTTTTTCAGTTTCAACAGTGTTATCAATCAATCAATCAGTGCATTTATATAGCACACTACTCACCCAGAGGGTCTCAAGGTGCTAGTTATGAGACCCAGTAGCTGGCGCCCACTCTACTTGATGCTCAGTCTGTTCAAGCTGACTTTGTTCACCTTCAACTGACTCTGTATTTTCAAATGGACATGGGACTCAATGGGTGTGTGCTGCAAGCGCCCAATTAGGCAGTGTTAGACCTGGCATCTTTGGTGTGGTTTGCCCCTATCTTTTTGCCTCTATCCCCTGTATTTTTTATGCTGTGCTGGATTTCCTTTTTGCTGGTTTAGATGCTTTGGGCACTTTCCCACTGCTGATCAGTGTCAAAATGCAAGTGCTCCCTGTATAAATTGTTATTGTGATTGGTTATCCATGATTGGCATATTTGTTTTGTCAAGAAGTCCCTAGTAAAGTGCACTGAGAGTGCCAGGGCTGGTGATTCAAATGCTTCTAGAGGGCCTGCAGCACTGATTGTGCCACCCACATGAGTAGCCCTAAAATGGTGTCTCAGGCCTGCCACCGCAGTGCCTGTGTGCAGTCTGTGAACTGCCATGTCCTCCTGGTCAGTGTCCCCACTGACCAGGCCTAACCCTTCCCTTTCTGTGCAAATTGGTCACCCCTATGGAAGGCCCAAGGTACCCCCTTGGGCAGGGTGCAGTGTATATGAAAGGTAGAGCATGTACTAGTGCAGGTGACATGCTCTGGTAGTGAATTACAGCCGTTTTTGTTTTTAACTATTGTAAGGCTATCTTGCCCCATACGCTATCATGGGGAATGCTGGCTACAGTGACTACCAGCATATCTTCCCATAGGAGCAAGATGGGACATAAAAGTCTGGTATCCCTGAACTCAGAATTTAATAACACATCTTTTTGGAAATGTTGTTTTTAAATCCTGTGTTTGAGAATAGCACTTTTCTCTTGTCTGACATTTCTGTTTGCCTTGGCCTGTTTGTGAATTGACTGTCAGGTTTGTGAGTGACAGGGGCTGGCTGGCTCCCAGAGGCCGAGTGGGCCATCCCTGGGCTGAATGGCTCCATCTGCATCTAGAGTGGTGGGGAGGGGATAGCACCTGGGCCTGAATAGGGCTGTGCTGACTTCCACAATGCTGGCTCCACCTCCTGCTGGGCGGCTGACGACCCTGCCCCTCACTCTGAAAGGAAAGGAGAAGCCAGGAAAACAAAGTGCTCAAGGAACACCCAGAACTGGTTTAGACCGGGCTCAGAACTCTCCTGCACAAAGGAAACAAAGACTTTTAGAGGTATAAGTACAGGACCCCTGACTACAGAAAATAAGATCATCCTGGAATCAAGAAGGAACCTCTGCCAAGGATAAAGCTGGAAGACTGAAGAAGGAAGACTGTCCTGCTGTTGCTTTGCTGGACTGGCCTGCAGTTGCTTTGCTGCCAAGGAGAGGGGAAGGACTTTGCTTTGTGCTGTGTCCCCTTGTTTGCAGGAATCTCCAAGGGCCTGAGAAGAGCTGGCTCCCTGTTTAGAAGTCCCAGGAACAAAAGGACTTCACCCCCATCTTCCCTGAACTCTGCTGAGAGAGTTCTGTCCTTTCCAGAGTGCTTGGGCCAGTCGTGGTGCCTCTGGAAGTTGTACCTGTGTTGGGAAGCTGGAAATAAAGATTATAAAGACTTCCCTTTCAATTGCACTCCACCTCTGTTTCCTGGGAAAAAGCCTCCTACTAATGAAAGCTACAGGTTGGTCCCAGCCCTCGTCATTGATCTGTCAGAGTACTGCTCTCACACCATGCTCTGAAGCGTATGTCTGCACTATAAACTCACTGGAGAAATCCAGTGCCTTGAGCACTGGTGCTGTACACATGGCAGTTTTCAGGGCATTAAAAGCGGTTTGACAGGCTTTGGTCCATTTCGGTCTCTTGGGCTGCTTCTTCGAAGTCAGCTCTGTCAAGGGGGCAACAATGGTGCCATACCCCTTGACAACTTGTTGGTAATACCCGGTGAGTCCTAAAAAGGCTCTCACCGGTGTCTGGGTCTTGGGGGGGCTCCCAAGCCAGAATGGTATCAATCTTCACCTGTAGGGGTGCCACCTGGCCGCTCCCCACCTGGTGTCCCAAATACACCACAGATCCCTGCCCTATCTGGCACTTGCTGGCCTTGATAGTGAGGCCTGCCTTTTGCAGAGCCGTCAACACTTCACAGAGGTGTTGCAAGTGTTCCCTCCACGTGGACCTGAACATAGCAATGTCATCCAGGTATGCAGTGCTGAATTCCTCCAGCCCGGTCAGTACCTGGTTAACCAGTCTCTGGAATGTGGCAGTGGCGTTATTCAACCCAAAGGGCATGACTCGGAACTGGAAGTGCCCCTCTGGCATCGAGAACGCAGACCTCTCTTTGGCCCCCTCAGTTAAGGCAATCTGCCAGTACCCAGATGTTAAATCAAACATACTGAGGTACTGAGCAGCTCCCAACTGATCCACGAGCTCATCAGCTCTGGGGATGGGGTGTGTGTCAGTCTTCGTGACCGCATTGAGCCCACGGTAGTCCACACAAAACCGGAGTTCTGGAGTGGCACCGTGTGCAGCAGCTTTTCGCACTAAGACCACTGGGCTTGCCCAGGGGCTGCTGGAGGGCTCAATCATCCCTAGCACCAACATCTTGGAAACCTCTTCCTTGATGCTGGCCCTGACCTTGTCAGCTACCCTTTAAAATTTCTGTTTCGCAAGTAAACTATCTCCAGTGTCCAGATCATGGCCGCACCAATTTGTGACACCTCGGCTCAGGGAGAACAGGGAGGCAAACTGAGCTAACACTTGGCGACAGTCCCTCTGCTGTTCTGGGTTCAGGGTGGGAGAGAGGACCACACCATCCACTGACCCATCGTGCTCCTTGGCTGCCAGGAGGTCATGAAGAGGGCCACTTTCCTCCTCCATTCCAGCATCTGTAGCCAGGAGCATTGTCACTTCAGACCTCTCAAAGTGAGGTTTGAGGCGGTTCACATGCAAGACTCTCAGGGGCTGCCTGGGAGTCTTCAAGTTAACCAGGTAGTTTACTTCGCTTTTGAGCTACACCACCTCATATGGCCCAGTCCACTTGCCTTGGAGCGCACAAGGCTCCACTGGTGCCATCACCCACACTTTCTGCCCAGGTGAAATTCGACCAGAGTGGTATTCTGGTCGTACCATCTTTTCATTACTCCCTGGCTAGCTTCAAGGTTCTCCTGTGCGAGCTTCCTGAAGCGTTGTATCTGGTTGCAGAAGGCCAGCACGTAGTTGAACACATCCTGGGGTGTCTTCCCACGGGATTTCTCCCACCCCTCCTTCACCAGTGTGAGAGGTCCTCTAACAGGGTGGCCATACAGGAGTTCAAAGGGACTGAACCCTAAGGACTTCTGAGGCACCTCCCTGTAGGCAAACAACAGGCATTGTAAAAAGACGTCCCACTTCCGTCTCATGGGCTCCGCTAGGACCATAATCCTACCTTTCAGGGTGTGGTTGAACCTTTCAACCAACACATTTCCTTGAGGGTGGTAAGGAGTGGTAAACTTATAAGTTACCCCACACTCCTCCCACAGAGACTTCATCTACCTAGAGATGAAGTTGGTACCCCGGTCGAGGACCACCTCTCTCGGGAACCCCTCTTGGACTTGGCCCTTTTCCCAAAACTTTTCGCTTTTCACCCCCCTGTTGTAGGATGTCTCCCCCATGGTAAAGAAATATGTAGGCCATGTGTGGAGTGAGATGTCAAGTATAATGTAATGCCATGGTATGTGCACTTAACCCCCATAGTAGACATGTACCCTGGTAGCATGCTGCATTTAAAATGGATCCAATGGCTGTGTGTTGTGCCACCTGACTTCAGTGGGTTAGCGGTCTAGTTGTTTGGTACCTAGCCATCCCAGCATTTGGACGGAAAGCCTGGCACCCAGCGTGCTCTACTCATCCTCCTGAGCCAGTTAGAAACAGTCCCCCAGAGGATTCTAGAAGCTTCTAGCACTGACTGGTATGTGGGGTGAGGGGCATATGAATACGGGGGCTGTGCCACCATGTGCTCAGTCAGAGCAGGGATAGGAACGTGAGGGGACCTGCTGCCAGGGGGTACCGCCACTTGGGCCTGTATGCTGCAACCTGCACCCAACTAAACCCCTCTGCTGTCCACAGGGCTAATGGAAGCCCCACTGCAGGAGTACAGGCTGCTATACAGGAGGAGTGCCACACTACAGTGGAGGATGGTGAAGGCATACCTCCCTGTCCTGATGAGTACCCACTGACTGCTGACCTTGCCCAGTAGTGCCTGCTGCTCTGCCACCTGGCCCCTGAAAAAGGAGCGCCATCCTAGGTACCTGAGGCTGCTGGGACCTTGCGCCATGCGAGCGCTACCCCTAAAATCCCCTGAAGAGAAGAGCGCTATATTGGGGCTGCACTGGGCCCCCCCAGGAGGTGAGGACATTAACGTGGGGCCCCTGAGGCTTGCTGTTGGGACTGTCTGTCCCACTAAGTGCTATAATCCCAAAGCGCTGTGTGTGGCTAAAAGCGCTATCATTCTCGAGCACTGTGCAGCGACCAGAGCCTGCCTTGTGCCTCCTGCCTGGTGGGACTGTGAGGAGCGCTGTAATCCCCTAGGTGCTGTGGGGCCAAGGAGAACTGTTTTAGTGGGAAGCGCTGTACCTGCAAAGCGCCATAATGCCCAAGCGCTACTTTGCCCAGGACCTCTGACAGACTGCTGCTGCCAGCCTGTGCCCCTGTGCTGTGCTATTGAAGCGCTGTCCTCTAAGGGCTGTGGGGCCAAGGAGAACTGTTATATTGTGAAGCGCCGCGGTAGCCTACACCGCGCTTTAGTGCCTTTTCGCGGGTGCCCACCCCACAGAGTGCCGCTAAATCTCCACCGCGACTCCTGCCGCCGAGCACACTAGGAACCGGCGCCTACCCCACGTGTACGCTGTTCCTGCATACTTGGATTAACGGGAGCCTACCCCGAGGTTTGAATATTGGATTAACGGGAGCCTACCCCTTTGTGTTTTATACTATGTTGGAGGCAGCCTCCCCCTCGTTGAGGAGCCGAGAATCCCCCTCGCTGTCACTGCCACAGCCTGGGACCCCATGCGCGGGCTCCCCCATGACATCAGGGGAGCCGTGCTGTGATTGGGCTAGTGGGAGCGCCTCGGGCGAAGTCTCGCCCCGCAACAGGGACCCGGAAGGGGAGGAGCCAGCCCGTAAGCCGATGGAGACCTCGCTCCTTGGTGGGGGCCCTCTGAAGTAGGAGGAGAGCCCCGAGTGCTGTTGGCGGGGCACCCTGTGAGTAGGGGAGAGCCCCGCTAGCTGAGCCCCCAAGGCCCGGGTGAAACAGACAGCCGGAGTGAGCAGGGGATGGCCGAGGCACACACCGGTGCCTGTCTCCTGCCAGAAGACATCAGATGGGGCCCTGTGTGCAGAGAGGAGCTCTGTGTGTCTGCCAGGAAGTAAAGGGCAGAGCCCAGGAGAAGCCTGGTGAGTGAGGGCTCCACTTTTACCTGGTGGGGGGCGGAGTCGGGGCACACTGCCGGTGCAAAACCCCCCTGTGACTGACATGTAGGGATGGGAGTTGTACAGTGCTCCCATCACCATGTCCCGGGAGGGGATTACAACATTGGGGGTCATTGTGTATTTAAAAAGCCCCACATCCTTCCTGCTGGCCTGAGCTACCCTACACAGCTGCCCTGCAGGACAGTGGGCAGCTGCAGCGACCTTGGGCCCGTGGAGGTGGTATACCATGATGTTTTGGGGTTATGCCATATGTCGAGATGTTTCATGCCCAGGATGCAAGTTAAGGGGCTGATGTGGGGTATGCTAGCCAGTCTAGTCCTAAGCCAAATAAGGTTCTGAGGCCAGCAATGCTGCCTAATGTTGTGCTCTTGCGCCCCTGGTTCCCCCCTGATGCAGATACTGAGTGCTATTGTTATGCTAATGGCATATGCCTCCATGTTCATCTGCCTTGTACACCTATTGTTCTTTTTGCAGGAGATGCTAATGCAAGTCATACTGTGCTTTTACACCTAATATTTTATTTTATGCTGAATGCCTGCTGTTATATGCCTACTGCTAAAGTTATGCCTCTATGTTCTCATGCTTGTGCTGATGAGGTATAGTCAATTTATATGCCTACCGGATTGCTCATTGTTTTATTGATGCTGTTGATTTACGGACCTGCAAATGTGTTATGCCAAAGGTTAATGCTTACGTTTTAATTGCCCTATTGACACTGATGGACTTACCTTTTTTTTCCCCTTTGGCCTGTACCTAATCCCCATTGTATATATTGCCCTGGCGCCAGTTGGCGCAGGCATTGTGACTGTGTTTACTATTGCATATATCGTACAATACAAAAGTTATTCTTTTTCACCAAAACTGGTGTTCTGTCTCTTTTTTTGGTGTGCCTTCGGTGTCATCTGTGTGTACTGCGTGGATGCTTCACACATTTCCTCAGGAGTTTGGCCTGCCCACTCTGCACCATGCTACCCCCGTAGAATTGGCTACCCCATTTTTAACAACCCCATACGGGAAAAGATCCATATCAATACAAAGGCCACCACAGGGGCTTCATTATTAAAGTGCTTTCCTCTATTTGATTCCAATGAGACTGGAAATCCAAATCTCTTCATGAATTAGCTCTCTAAGTAGCAGTTTAGCAACAGTTAAGCTGTCATATTGTAGTTTAGGATATGCCTAAACCCAACGTGAGAACAAACATATAATCACAAGGACATATTGTAAAACATTACAAGGAGGCATTTCTATGAAGTCCATCTGTATGTGAGTATATAGACCACCTGCTCTTCCAATTTGACCCAAATTAACAACTGTTTTTCTCCCTGCATTTTGTTGCTGACACCATATACATCTTTGTCTCTGAACTTGGCATTGTAGCATGTCTGTTTAAAAAGTCTCATCATAGCATCTCTGCCTATATGAGTTGGACCATGGCAGACTCTTGCCATTGGTGACATCAAACTATGGGCAACACAGGTCTCCCATCTGTGTAAACCCACACTTTTTCTTCAGGTCTGCGTGTACATCCCGCTTTGATCTACACTTCATTTTCTGCCTCACTAACTGAATCTTTCAATTCTCTAATCTCTTCAATTGAAAACAGTCTGCATTCAGATTCATCAGTTTGCCATTTCAGTGATTCCCTATTGATTTCATATGTATTTAGAGCACAATAGTGCACAATTTTGCCAGCATATCTATTGTCAATTGTGTCATAGCCACGGCTAGATTTATGAACTAAACATTTTACCACCGCATTTGAGCTGGCAGCTGTAGTGCCATCAATAGGTTCTTTACACACTCTCCGTTTCGCATTCCTGAACTCAAAGAGGTCATAAACCCACGTAGAAACCACAACTGCCCAAAATCATGCACTACCCCAAAAACCATATTGACTCTCTGTGAAAATGGTAACTCGCATCTGTTCTGTGATGCAACATGCCCTAGTGAGTGCAATAAATTTTGCCACTTGTGCTGAACTCACTCCTTTCAACCATGATACTTCAAAAACACGCATCACTGTACAAACTGCATATGCAGCTCGCAAGGTACCTTCAATGACTCTCAAGCATAACTCATCCACAAACAACACATACTCAGATTAAGGTAATGGAGTATTCTGTATATTAGGTCTCGGTTTTGTACACAACTAAATCACATCAAAACAATCATGATATGCTACATCCACCACCACTTCACAACTGGTAAGTGGCAACAAAGTAGCTGTATTCAGAGTTGTGCATCTTGTCACAGATGGATTAACAAAAGGGAGAGTAAGGGATAGTGTTCACGAGTGTGAACGGAGAGTACTCCTGTTCCCCTGGGTAAGGATTAGAATAACAAAAGGAGGAGTATCACCATACAGAATTGCAGGATTCTTAATGGGATATGTGTAGAGAACAAAAGGAAAGAATTTATCCTTTTGTGGAAAACCCCTCACTCACCAACCTAGTGGTGACATGCTTCATCATTGGGGTCCACCCTGATGACTGAGTGTCACCAGGGTGTGCTACGACACCTGGACTGCAGTGGAGCTGGTTGTAGTGTAAAGTGCAAAAAAAGTGTTAAAAATTGTCCTGGTTTAACTTAGTGAAGAGGCAAATTGTATTCATAAGCAACTGGACAATGTTAAAAAGAATGTGGAGATACTGTGAGGGTAATTAAGGCCAAAAGTATCTCAGTATGTGGTCTGGTCTACATGTTTCAACCTTGAAGGAATTTACCAGGTTTTCGTCAGGACCGATGTAGAAGAAGATGGACGGTCTGCGTCCCCTAAAAGACGCACCCAATCCTACCTCCTTATGACCCTATAAGCAAAAACTTGCTTATGGTACAAGCTCTAGCCCCAGTGAGTGAGCGTGGAAAAAATAAAAATGAAAAGACTCCTATTAGGTGTCTTTAGGCATCGGAGGGCAGGGGGTGGTTAAGCCTCGGCTAAAAACATATTAGTTACGCCGTGATCAGGAAGGCCGTTTACCTATATGCCATGCCCGCTGCCCGCAGAGGATTCTGAGAAAACGGTGAATATAAATTAAATCTACCTACATCAAACATTTTCCAGACCAATCTCCAGACTTTGAAAGCACCTAAAAGGATCTGAAACCGAACCCTTTTGAAATAAGCAAAATCGATGTGTCTAAACAGACGTCCCCAAGCCTCTGCCCCCAAAATTAAATGATAAATCGACGTATCTGGGCGATCTACAACACCAATATCCAGCAGATCTACCATGTGCCTAAGTGTTATAGACCAGTATTAAATCTGAAAATTGAGTACTGACAGCCCCCCCTCTCTCTGGGCAAAGTCATGTATTTCAGAGCCCGTCTAGGACGTTTACCAGCCCAGAGAAACCATGAAATAATCCGATCCAATTTTTTAAACCATATTGGATCGATCAGCAGAGGAATAGCTCTAAGACAATATAAAATCTTGGTGAGGAAGATCATTTTAACCACATTGCATCTGCCCATTAAGGTCAGCGGTAAGTTATTAATTCGACAAGCATCCAAATCTAATTTGCAAATTAACGGTTTCAAATTAATCTCTACTATCTCCTCAGGTTTGCAACTAATCTCGATCCCGAAATATTTAGATTTGTTGACTATACGGGAATCTCCCAAGTTGATTTTATCATTGCATATTATTTGGGTTTTAGCTTCATTAAGAAGATAGCCAGATATTGTACCAAACTGTGATGTTAAAATTTGAATTTCTTGTAAAGCTGCATGGGGGGAGTTGGTCAGAATAGCAAGATCATCGGCATAGCCTAAAATATTAGTATCGCCACCTTTGGCCGGTACTGGGTGAATTAAGACATCATCAAAAATCTTCCTGAAAAATGGGTCGATATATATTGCAAACAGCAAAGGGGAGCAGGGGCAGCGCTGCCTTGTTCCTCTAAGTATGTTAGATGTCGCTGACAGATTTCCCATCACGGACACCTGAGCAGTAGGTCGAATATACATGCTCTGGATAGCCCGGATATAGTTCTCACCAAGACCGTAATGTTGTAGTGCAGCCCATAAAAAAGGCCAGGAGACCCTATCAAAAGCTTTTTCCGCATCCAGCAGGATTAAAGCCATAGGGTCTCCTGTAACCTTGGTATAATCAAGCAACGCGATAGTACGGCGTATATGTTCGATGGTTTCTTGGCCAGGGACAAAGTCATGTTGTTGTGGCGATACCAATTTTTTAACCACCCCTGCTAGTCGATTGGCCAAAATTTTGGAATACATTTTGTTATCGCTATTTATCAAAGTAATTGGCCGAAAAGGCCCAGTGTCTGAAGGCGTCTTCCCCTTTTTTAAGAATGTGGCTATCCTTGCCTTCCGCCAAGATTCGGGGGGACCATTGCCGTTTTGTATCCATATAAACAGCTCAAACATAACAGGGGTTAACTGAGCACGAAAGGTCTTGCAGAACTCTCCCGGTAAGAAATCTGGCCCTACAGCCTTGCCACTTGGGAGAGAGTCTATAGCTAGCCCGAGCTCCTCGACATTAATTTCAGCATCAAGCATACTCAGCTCTTCCTCTGATAGAGCCCCTACCTCGACACCGTCGAGGTATCTCTGAATTTCTGCCTGAACCTCATTATTTATTATCCCCAATATCTTCATCATATAGTTTCTGATAGAATTTTTGAAAAGCGAAAACTATAGCCCTTTCCTCCGTAACTAGCCCAGCATCTGGATTCATGATATTTTTTATACGTGTGGCAGCCTGGAGGCCGGTCAGATACAGAACCCGGTACGAATAGTATACCCGATACACATGACGGGGAAAGCTTCTTTTCCTTGGCAGAGAAATCTGATATAGATGGTACTATTGATTCAGACAATTTGGAGGATATCTCAAGTGAAGACAGTGGTAGTGCACCAACTACAGCGGATAATCTAAGAAGGCCTGTACCTTATCATCGCAAAGCCCGGAGAACTCCTTTAGCCAGTCAAGGACGACGTGAGAGTAATTGCTTGGAAGCTAGTAACAACCTACAGTGGGACTATTCTGTGGCCACAACTAGCTTAGGTGGTACTGGAGGGCATCGAGGGCCAGAGCAGGAACCCGCGGATCCCGGCAATGAGTCTAACCAATCTCCATCAAACACCCTGATATACGCTATGCTCAAGTCTATACTAAGTATGGGCGTAAAATCCATTCCGCGGGCGAATTGGCGGATTATTGACTATTTCGCGATCCGCAAATCGTGTGAATTTGCCCAAAAATCCGCAAATTCGCAGGCTACGAATTATTTTGCTTGGTCGCGCTTGAAAAATGCAATATCGCGCGCGCGGCATTGACTTACCGTGATTCTGAGTCCGCCGAGTTTTTTTTCTCCCGGTTTGAGTGTGCTGCGCCATTTTCGATCTTGCTGTGTGATCGCGCGAGAGTTTTTCGAACACAATTACGTTATCACGGCTTGCCATCTTGCACAGCGAGAGTTTGACAATGCGAGTACGTCATAAAGGCCCGCGATAACGCATTGCGGGAGTAAACAATGCCGAACACGTAGATGTGGCGCTCAGCTGACTTCCGGCGGAAGATTTGAACAGCTCGCGTTCCCGAAATTGCAAAAATTGCAATTCTGCACAAGAAATCCACTGCAAGAAGCATAAACCTTGTGAAAATGATGATTTTGATCAGAATAACTCCTCAGATTGGCTTTTTGGTGAAGGAGTCCATTTTTTGGGGTGGGGTGGGGTGGAAGGAAGGAAGTGCCCCAGAGGCTCCAACTTCCTGTTCCTGTCCAGCAGGCTCCTCCAAGTGCTTTGTCCATGTCCTGGTCACTTTTGATTGGATGTGGAGCTGAAAGGATTACTTTTTGTGGCTACTGCTGGATATTTGTATTTGAGGACTTTTTGGACTTTGGAGTTTGGATCACTTTTGGACTTGAGATTTTACAAGTAAGTTGGTGTTGTTTGTTTGGGGCATTGCAGTTGAGGCAACTACAGTTCTAAAACTTTTTTCACAACTTTAACAAAATATATATTGTGGTGGGTAGCCACAGTATCCAGTAGGCCCAGCTTTAGTCTTGGGTGCATGATACAACTGTTTCTGGGATTTTTTTTAAACTTAATTCTCATTTATGTCATGGAATTTTAGCTCGCTGTTATATGTTGATTTCTTTTTAAAAATTTCGGGGAGCCTGTAAAGCCTCACTAGCCAGTAGGCCCAGGTGTAGTGAGTGGTGCATGGACCTAGTCTTGCTTTGGGGTGTCTTGAATTTAAACATCATTGAGGGCATGGATGGCATTGAATTGTGGCGATTTTTGTGTGTTTTTCGACATTTTGGGGTGGTGTTGGGGCCTGGCCATGTGGGTGGGGGCCATTTTGAGGCCTGGGACAGGCAGGGCCTGCCCATGTGGTGGGGGTCAAGGGGCCATTTTGTAGCCAGGCAGTGTGCCATGTGGGGGGGGGGGGGGCATTTTGAGGCCTGGGACAGGCAGGGCCTGCCCATGTGGTGGGGCTCAAGGGACCATTTTGTAGCCAGGCAGTGTGCTCAGGCCTGCACCCAGTTTGCCTTGCTTTCAACCATTATGCCCAGGGGTACTCAGTGGTGCATGGGCCTAGTCTTTCTGTGGGGTGTCTTGAATTTAAACATCATTGAGGGCATGGAAGGCATTGGATTGTGGTGATTTTTGAGTGTTTTTTTACTTTTTGGGGTGGTGTTCAGGCCTGGCCATCTGGGTGGGGGCCATTTTGAGGCCTGGGACAGGCAGGACCTGGCCATGTGGTGGGGGTCAAGGGGCCATTTCGAAGCCAGGCAGTGTGCTCAGGCCTGCACCCAGTTTGCCTTGCTTTCAACCATTATGCCCAGGGGTACTCAGTGGTGCATGGGCCTAGTCTTTCTGTGGGGTGTCTTGAATTTAAACATCATTGAGGGCATGGATGGCATGGGATTGTGGTGATTTCTGTGTGTTTTTGACTTTTTGGGTTGGTGTTGGGGCCTGGCCATGTGTGTGGGGGCCATTTTGAGGCCTGGTACAGGCAGGGCCTGGCCATGTGGTGGGGGTCAAGGGGCCATTTTGAAGCCAGGCAGTGTGCTCAGGCCTGCACCCAGTTTGCCTTGCTTTCAACCATTATGCCAAGGGGTACTCAGTGGTGCATGGGCCTAGTCTTTCTGTGGGGTGTCTTGAATTTAAACAACATTGAGGGCATGGATGGCATGGGATTGTGGTGATTTTTGTGTGTTTTTCGACTTTTTGGGTTGGTGTTGGGGCCTGGCCATGTGGGTGGGGGCCATTTTGAGGCCTGGTTAGTTAAGGCCATGCACCAAGGTGAATATTTCAGAGTGCCGTGTTTGGCGCACTGTATAAACCTGGTTGTGCAAGATTTCTTGGAAAAAAAAAACACAGTCAAGAAGTTACTGACCACCTGCCGAAGAATCTGCACACATTTCAGCCATTCTTTTAAGGCCCAGAAAGAGCTGAGGAGAATTCAACCTGAACGTAAAGTGCCAGTCAAAGGACTCATCCAGGAGGTGGCAACACGTTGGAACTCAACCGTTTACATGCTTGAGTGTCTGTTTGAGCAGTGCATGGTAATCAATGACTATGTCTTCGAACTAGGTTCTACTATGAAAGATGAAGTGATGGTATACGGATAAAAAGTGTAGGATATAGTGACCATCGCTATATGGAGGGGCTGCAGTGTTGGAGGACTTTTGTCGATCAAGATAAAAATAGAATAAATAGGATTGGGATATGGGGTTGAATGACAATGATATGTAGTACTAGTGATACTGGGTTTTAACCAGGATATAACTTACTCAGGATGATGAATTAGGTAGTAACAAACAGGGGTTTATAGAAGGGTTGTCTTACCATTATATAATATAGGCACATATGAAATGATTGTATTTTTGAAAATATGTATTATGTTAACAGGTTATTCCTATATGTGTATATTGCTGCTGAATTATATGGCTGTACAAGTATTGAATCAGAATTTCGTTTATTCGAAGTGGTCATAATGAGAGGTATGCTTATTTTGGTGTATCTCAAACTTGTTTCTGGGAAGGGTGCAAACTGTTCTATGAAAAGAGGGTTAATTTCTAGGTAATGCTTTTGAAATTTAGCGTGTTAAATAGGCAGGTGTGGTGCCAAGTAATATACAATGTATGCAATAGACAGATCAGTCAAGTGAAATTGTTTGTGTAAAATTGTTTTTATTTTTATATACAGAAATATAGAAGAGTAACCTATATCTTTTTGATTTTATGTTTTGGTTTAACAGTTCTGATGATGTCCATATCTGGACGAAACGTGTCAGCTGTTTGACATGTGTACTGATTAATGAACAGTGAAGATGTTAACTGGTCGCCATTTTCTCTGTTGAAATAATTGGAATTGGTGAATCCACATCAGTGAACCAGTGATATTTTTGTATAAGTCAAGTCGCTCCCTCAATTTATTGGAACTTGATTTTGGACATTATTGGATTTGTACAGTGGCTCCAAATGAGGTTTTGAGCGTACAGTGGAAAGGAATTCAACTAAACTAGAGAATTTTGCATGAATTTGGTTATTTTCTGTGCTGATATAGTTAACTCTCTCCGTCTTTTGTATATGAGTAATCTACAATGAAAGACATGAGGCTAGAGTTGGAGGAATGGAAGCTAGTTAAAAGCCTGACAGACATGCTTCGTCCTTTTGAGGTTTTCATGCGTGAAGTCAGCAGGGAGGACTGTTCTTTGAGCAAAGCTATCCCATTGTTGGTCATGCTAGAGCACCAACTGAAGGCGGTGTCTTCAACGTTCAGAGATGATGTTGAAAAGTAAGACGCATATCTGTTGGCGGAGAGGTTATTAAGCCGCCTAGTTGCCAATGAAAGGCTTAAAAACATACATACAGAACAACATTACATTTGTGCCACTATTCTGGATCCACGGTACAAAAAGGCAGTGGCCAGCAAAGCATTCATTCCTTTTGATGAAGCAGATGTTTCAAAGTACAGACATTGGCTAGCTGTGTCAGCCACTCGGTTATAAAAATATCGGCAGAAATTTCAAGAAGCCGGCAGAAGTCCAACTGAATCAGCAGGCCATCCAGCGTCAAGTTCCACTTCTGAATCTGTGGGCGAAGGGAGTCACTTTCCCTCACAGCCGTTAACGACACCAGCAGCAACCGTATCATCATCCTCACCTGCACCAGGCCCAGCTATAATATTTTCGGAAGCGGATTGGCTAACTCATCAAGGGTTTGCTCGTTCCAGTGCTGCGAAGGCCACAGATGGTACGCAAAGTGGAGCAACCGTGGAGAACCTTGAGTCGATGGTGCAGGCCTATCTGGATGACCCAACAGCGGTCTTTGTTAATGCGAACCCATTGCTGTATGGGTACAGGAAAATGGCCAAAACACAAAAAGAACAACATTCTGTCCTCATAGCTGCACAACCTATAATAATGAATTTAATGAATCAAATTCGTAATCAGTTAATCTTTTCTCCAATGTTTATCTTCTTCTTCATCTTCACATTTTTACTCCGTTTTATTCTTCAATCCATTCTATCCATTTCCATATAAATTACGCTCTTCAAAAAACACAGGAGTCATCATTTCCTCATGCCACGTTTTAATGCGAGATACCCAATGCATTTCGGGAATAATCCCTTCTTCGGGGGTTTCTACAGTATAAAAAGAATTGAACTACATCAGTTCACCGATCAACATTATTTACAAACTGCTTCATGCATATTAGTGAGCATTATTTACAAGCATTACATGTATCACGCGCTACTATCTTCTGTTCCCTTACACTTGTGTTCACCATAAATACTGCACATTGCTGATGTAGTTCAATTCTTTTTATACTGTAGAAACCCCCGAAGAAGGGATTATTCCCGAAATGCATTGGGTATCTCGCATTAAAACGTGGCATGAGGAAATGATGACTCCTGTGTTTTTTGAAGAGCGTAATTTATATGGAAATGGATAGAATGGATTGAAGAATAAAACGGAGTAAAAATGTGAAGATGAAGAAGAAGATAAACATTGGAGAAAAGATTAACTGATTACGAATTTGATTCATTAAATTCATTATAATAGGTTGTGCAGCTATGAGGACAGAATGTTGTTCTTTTTGTGTTTTGACTTAATTGCGACGCAATCGGGCGGAGCGCCAAAAGTTAGCACGCCGACAATGATTAATATAGATTTCTTGAACTAATGATGCAACAAGAGTAATGAAAAGTTTGAAAAAGTAGGTGTGCATTTCTCCATACTACATTTACATTACAGGAAAATGGCTCCATGGCCACTGATCACCAACCTGGCTATACATTATTTGTCTTGCCCACTCGCAAGCTTGTCTTCTGAACGTGTTTTCAGTGCTTGTGGTGCCATTGTAACTTCAAACAGGACCCTCCTCTCCGCCAAAAATGTGGAGAGGTTTACACTGATCAAGATGAATCAGCACTTGATACCACCAGATTACAAAGTACGTGAATGCACGCAGGAAGAAGAGGACACCAACTTAGGTGGCGGAAGTTCTTCTCTGTTACCTGACCTACTCCCGTCTCAATTCATGGAGTTTGAGGACGAGCTCTACTTCCCTGACACCGAGCCCTGAAAATGACTTCCTTTTTTTCGTCCTTATTCACTTTTATTCCTGTGTGTCTTTCTTTGTTTTACAACTTTTACCACAACAAAACTCTAATCACCTAATCACAACAAGTCCATCAGCAGCACTGTCTTCATCTTATATTCCTTATTGATTTGATGGTGCCACAGTCTACATTCCTGAGGTTCACAAGTTCACAACTCAATCATGCTCCTTTATACTCCTCCTCCAGACTCCCCCTATCCATTTCCCTCAAGGCAGATGGATGAATTACAACGAGTCCCCTCAAGTGGGACTGAAATTACTGACTGACTACATGCTAGCTGATTGCTGACCGAGTTACTTCTGATATTAACAGGAGAGGCCGCCCTGTGGGCCCTCACTTTCCGAAGAAGATGCGGACAAAAAGTAGAACAGGTAATGAATAATTGAGAAGATGGCATGCAGTGGACAGCAATGGCTGTCTGGCTCTGATGAAACCAATTGCTGTTTGTTTTTTGTGCATGAAATGATGATTCATATGTCTTGTCTTAGTTATTATTTAATCTTTTACACAGTAATTGTAATTCATGTCAACAACTCTGTTTTTTTACCTTGTTTAAATAAAATTGTACTTCAAATTCAGGGGCCACTATATTGCATTTCACAAAATAAGCAAAATGTCCTTGGAGCGGACTCACTTGCCAATATACCATGATGATTGTTTAAATAATATATATTTTTCTTTACAGTCACTCACTGGATCATCAGTGTTGGTTTACGGAAGAACTATGGCCAATTCTTGATTGGCATACAGGTAAACTAATCTACAACAACTACTACAGCAGGACTACATGTCTGTCTATTCGTGGTATGTATTGGTCGAGGGCGAGGCAGTGTACTGTTGTTGTTATGCCAGGCAGAGTCAACTCCAGACAGCAGTTCTTGTAAAATTGGGGCTATATGGCTTGCTGCACACAATTAGATATGCTTTGTCTGTCTGACAAAGAGCCTAGGTATGCTACATCAGGTTGCTTCACTCAGTGGTGCCTGTTTTGACCCTCTGCATGGCACTGCCTCAAGCTTGGGCCAAACATCCGTTATGTTTGCAAAATGTGCTGTTTATTGGTATTTCGCAAATCTCGCAAAATTACTGAAAAATCGCAAATTCTTGAGCGGAACGGATTTTTGGCCCATGCTTGCGGCAGGGCCATGCAGACGGTCAAGGCAGGCACCACTGAGTGAAGCATCCTCCTGATGTAGCATACCAAGGCTCTTTGGCACAGACAGACAAAGCATATCTACAGTTTAGGGTTCAGTGCGATTTCTTAGGGTTTTTGGGTTTAAGTTGGTATGGTTCACGCTGATTCTAGGGCTCGGGGCCCGATGCAGGCTCGTTCATAATGATGTTGGCAATGTTTTAGGGGGGGTTTGGTGTTCTTTGGTCCAGAATTGGCAGAATTTTGGCCTTTTTGGGTTTTTTGCGGGTGCGTGTGTTTGGGTGAAAACTAAGTGAAAACTAGTTGTAGACCTTCTTCTTCAAAGAGCGCAGTGGTTCGATTTTGTTCTGCCTTGCTGAGATTCTTGTGAATCGCTGGAACAAGTGACTGTCCAGGTAAGTTTCAAGAGGATCGAAGTAGTGGAAGTGCTGAAAGCAGCAATGTTTTGTGAACAGCGCAATTTGCCATATTTTGAATATACCAGTATTGCATGTTTTTGGATGGCTGTTTGGTGGTGTTCTAGATTTGTGGGGGAGGGTGTGGGGGTCTGGGAGCACTGCTGGGATAGCATAATTTTGATTGGAAGTGATTTGAAGAAAATCCATGGTGGGAAAGAGGAGTTAGGGCCTAGCTGCTGAGCGCATTTGGACCGATGTTGACTGGTTGGCTGAACATTTTCTAAGTATGAGTTTTTGCATTTTTGCTTTTTGCCTGTTTAAGGGTGTTCTGCTTTTTTGCGGTTGGCTGAAGGGGTCTGGGGGCATAGCTCGGAAGGTCTAATATCGGAATCAAGTGTTTTGGACCAAATCCATGGTGAAAAAGTTTTTCAGTTTTTGCTCACTTGCCTATTTTTGGGGTGCTGTTTGGTAGGCTTCTAGGTTATTGGGGGTGGGTTTTGGGGTATGGGAGCAGTGCTGGCACAGTCTAATTTTCATTGCATTTTTTTCCAGAAAATCCATGGTGGAAAAGGGGAGTTAGGGCCTAGCTCAAGAGCGTATTTGGACTGAATTGAAGTTAGGCCCATTTTTGCTTTTTGCCTGTTTGGGGGTGTTCCGCTTTTTGGCAGGTGGCTGCAGGAGTCTGGGGGCATTGCTGGGAAGGTCTAATACTGGATAAAAGTGGTTTGGAGAAAATCGGAGGTGAAAAAGTTTTTGCGTTTTTGCTCACTTGCTTGTCTTTGAGGTGCTGTTTGGGGGGCTTCTTGGTTTTTGTGGGTGGGCTTTGGGGTCTGGGAGCACTGCTGGCACAGTCTAATGTTGATTGCATTTGTTTTTCAGGAAATCCATGGTGGAAAAGGGGAGTTAGGACCTAGCTGCAGAGCGCATTTGGACTGAATTTCAGGTAGGCCCGAAATTGGCTGTCTCGCTTTTTGTGGTTTTGGTTTTTGGCTGTTTGGGGGTGTTAAACTTGTTTTCACCCGGGTTGGCGGGTCTGGGGGCATTGCTGGGAAGGTCTAATACCGGATAAAAGTGGTTTGGAGAAAATCGGAGGTGAAAACGTTTTTCCATTTTCAGACATTTCGCTCACTTTAGCGTTTTCTGGGGGCTGTTTGGGGGGTTCCTGGTGTTTGTGGGGGGGGGGGGTTTGGGGTCTTGGAGCAACGCTGGCAATGGATACTTTTGATTGCAAGTGGTTTGGAGAAAATCCATGGTGGCAAACGGGAGTTAGGGCCTAGCTGCAGAGCGCGCACTGAGTGATTTGGGATTGAGGGCTAAATAATTCTGTTTCACTTTTTGCAGTTTTGCTTTTTGGCTGTTTGGGGGTGTTAAACTTGTTTCTGCCTGGGTTTACGGGTCTGGGGGCATTGCTAGGAATGTCTAATACCGGATAAAAGTGTTTTGGATAAAATCCATGGTGAAAAAGGTTTTAACTTTTCAGATTTTTTGCTCACTTTCGTGTTTTCGGGGGCCTGCTTGGGGGGGGGTTCCTGGTGTTTGGGGGGGATTTGGGGTCTTGGAGCAATGCTGGGAACGGATATTTTTGATTGCAAGTGTTTTGGAGAAAATCCATGGTGGCAAAGGCGAGTTAGGGCCTAGCTGCAGAGCGCGCACAGAGTGATCTGGGAACTAGGTATAAATTTGTCAAAGTACCCATTTTTGCATTTTTGCTTTTTGGCTGTTTGGGGGGTTAAACTTGTTTTTGCCTGGGTTGACGAGTCTGGGGCATTGCTAGGAAGGTCTTATACCAGATAAAAGTGTTTTGGATAAAATCCATGGTGAAAAAGTTTTTAACTTTTCAGAGTTTTCGCTCACTTTCGTGTTTTCGGGGGCCTGCTTGGGGGGGTTCCAGGTGTTTCGGGGGGTTTGGGGTCTTGGAGCAATGCTGGGTATGGATACTTTTGATTGCAAGTGGTTTGGAGAAAATCCATGGTGGCAAAGGGGAGTTAGGGCCTAGCTGCAGAGTGCGCACAGAGTGATCTGGGAACTAGGCATAAATTTGTCAAAGTCCCCATTTTTGCATTTTTGCTTTTTGGCTGTTTGAAGGGGTTAAACTTGTTTTCGCCTGGGTTAACAGGTCTGGGGGCATTGCTAGGAAGGTCTAATACTTTTCAGAGTTTTCGCTCACTTTCCTGTTTTCGGGGGCCTGCTTGGGGGGTTCCTGGTGTTTGGGGGGGAGGGGGTGTTGGGGTCTTGAAATAACGCTGGGAATGGATACTTTTGATTGCAAGTGGTTTGGAGAAAATCCATGGTGTCCAAGGGGAGTTAGGACCTAGCTGCAGAGCCCGCGCGGAGTGATTTGGGATTGAGGGCTAAATAATTCTGTTTCACTTTTTGCGGTTTTGCTTTTTGTCTGTTTGGGGGTGTTAAACTTGTTTCTGCCTGGGTTGACGGGTCTGGGGGCATTGCTGGGAAGGTCTAATACCGGCTAAAAGTGTTTTGGATAAAATCCATGGTGAAAAAGTTTTTAACTTTTCAGAGTTTTTGCTCACTTTCGTGTTTTCGGGGGCCTGCTTGGGGGGGTTCCTGGTGTTTGAGGGGGGTTGGGGGGTCTTGGAGCAACGCTGGGTATGGATAGTTTTGATTGCAAGTGGTTTGAAGAAAATCCATGGTGGGAACTGGGGGATTTGGCCTAGTTGCAGAAAGCGGTTGGCACTATTTTTAATCTAGGGCTCGTTAGGGTTAGCACTACAGTATTGCATGTGTTTGGGGGTGTTCTAGATTTTTGCAACTGGGTTCTGGCTGGGTCTTGGAGCACTCGTGGGAATGTCTAATTTTGGTTGCAAGTGGTTTGAAGAAAATCCATGGTGGAAAAGTGGGGTTTTGGGCCTACTTTCTGAGTGCGTTTTGGCACGATTTGAACTTAGGCCTCTGCGAGGTAGCGTAGCAGTATTGCACGTTTTTGGGAGGATAATGTTGTGTGGTATTGGGTTCCCAAGGCCTACATGCTCCACAGAATACCCACTTACACCAAAAGAACTGTTGGCACGGAAACTGAAAAGTACAAAAGACAAGTTTATTAAGACCCCATGGGGTGGTGGTACATTCCTACAGCACCCTTCGGCAATGCAAGAAGTATCACACCGAACGTCGGTGCGAGTCCTTCTTTTATACAGATTTACAGTGATAAAAAGGTAGGCGGTACATGGTTACAGAGTTTTAGGTACATATATGGTCATTTTTGGAACACAGCCAACTCATGGGAGGGGTTACAACACCACTGGTCAGTTTGGCGGAACATTCCTAAGGGGTGACTGGTCAGTCGGAACTGCGCATGTACAGGCTTGACCATTACTAAAATTAGCCTGTTGCTGGGCAAACTCGAATGGGCAGTGGCACGGACAAAGGACTAAAGGGCATGCTGACCACGAGGCCGCTCATTCCCTAAAATGGCCGCCGTAACATACAAAATGAAATGGCGTTTTCGAATAAGGCCAAGTTAAGGGAAATAACGTGTAGCAAAGCTAAGCGCTAACCCAGCCATCGTCAAATTACGACAGACGACCCTTTTAGCGTTTAGCTGAAGCTACCTCATAGTGGACGTAGTCGGGATACTCATCTTCAATATCAATTGACATAATTTGAGCCACTTCTTTATGAAGCATCAATTCATTTTGGGCAAGAGCTCGTCTAGATGGAATACAAGCTGATAAACACATGGAACATAACGCAGGGCCACATTGTATACATAAACACAAGAAGAATAATAGCCCAACCATGATACATAAGATTGTCAATAGCTTCCAGCCCCATGTACTAAGCATAGACCAGAACCACCCCGAAAAGGTCCATGTACCATTGTCCGGATGTATTTCAGCAGCAATTTTATGCAATTTAGATATGGCATCATATACAGATGGTGAATTGTCAGGAACGTAAACACAACAGCTACTTCTGATAATTCTACATGCCCCCCCTCGATCAGCTAGAACTACATCTAGAACCATCCGGTTCTGGAGCGTAACAATTCTAGATATTTGAAGCTCTTCAGTTATATTCCCCAATGCAAAAGCAGTATCATTAGCTACAGCCTCAACAACACGGGTCAGTCGTCGTATCTTTTGACTGTTCAGAGCAGCTCCCACAAAGGAAAACAAACCCAGATTAAAATCCACATATTGTTGTAGTGCAGTATCGGTCTGATCAATGTCTTCCAGGACTACAGCATGTTTGACTCTATTTAACACAAAGTCATGATATAAAATATAGTCATTATGGTACATTGGTGGGGCAATGAATACAGGGGGCAATACAAAAGAGATATAACATGTACCTAACCATCCTAATGGGAGACGATGATAACCTTTATTACCACAGATGAAGTATGTATTTCGAGATGCCACAAAGGATATGCCATTCGGACTGTCAAATGTAAGTGTGGTGTTACATTCACTTTTTCCAACAGGGATTGTACCTTTATTTCGTATACAAAGATCAGCTTTAGTATCTATAACATTAATGACGTGAGAGCTGGACATATTAATGTTCCGTTGATTACTGTAGATTCGGGGTGCAGACACTTTGTCGGGGCGGTACTCTTCCCATTCGAATCGAGTACCCTCAGCTTGTGGATAGCCGTCCTGATCATGATAGCATATCTTGTTTGAAGGGAAAAGCACCCCCCCTTTTGTTGGCCAGCGCAAAGTGAATAGAAGAGTATGCCAAGCATTGCAGGAACCATTATGGGAAAACGGGAGTGGGATAAGTGGTGTGCCTCCTTTCTTCTGATGTCCAGGTAACATCCCACACACCCAAAAGTTAGAAGTGTTCGTCATATTGTGAGTATGATGCAAGATTTGAATAAAGCTATTGTTCAAGTAAGTCTGTCGGTGCCGTTCTTCATGATAGGGTAGGGTGAAATGAAAATGTTCAGATGGAGCCGGGGTAGTCGACAGCAAATGTTCTCGTACGGGCACCACAAGTTCTACTACCCAGGCTATCACTGCTATTACCACAATTGTCAATACAAACAATATAGCACCAAGAATTCTTTTGTCTCGTGATGCAGAAGACGCCATAGTTCAAAAGAGTTCACAATGTCTCAAATATACAACTAAAAAATAAAAATATGAGTGCTGAGCTCCGAGGTAGCCGTTGTTTTCTTCTCCGGGGTCAAGACGGGTGTCGCTACTCTTGGCAGAACTGATCCCCCCCCCTTGAGATTCCCGGCTTCCGTTTCACAAACCCCAGAGCGGTAACCAATTAGTCTTGTACCAAAAAAAATCTTCTTCCTATCGTGGCCGCAGATTATAACGCTGTTGTCCAGAAACGGTGTGGTCCGGGAAGGCTCCGTCCGATTCGGCCGACGTCACAGCTGGGCTCTTTTCCTCGTCCAAGATGTCTCTGTAGTCAGACAGCACAGTAGGATTCACCAGGTCCGGAGAGACGCGACGGCAATGAGTTGAATGCACCCACTGCTTCCTGTTGGTCACTCGCACAGCCGTTCGAGTCGCAAGCAGGACTTGCTCGGGGCCACGCCACCTCGGTTCCAAGCTGTTCGCTCTCTCAAACGATTTTACCATAACGAAATCGAAATCACCAGGACGAATATTGTGAGCCTCTCCAATGGACATGTCAGGGAGCGCTTCTCGAACCTGTTGGTGAATGGAAAGTAAATCATTTGTTAATTGTGCCAAATAATCGTTCATCATTATACAAGGCACATCATGTAACAATCGCGGCTTAGGAACTCCCCATATATTCATTGGCCTTCCAAACACCACTTCATAAGGTGTGAGGCCAGTTCGAGAGTGGGGCACTGATCTAATAGAGAGTAATGCTAACAGCAAGGCATCCGGCCACTTCAAAGACGTGGACGCCACAATCTTAGCCAGTTTTAGTTTCAACGTGGCATTGTACCGTTCGACAAGACCTGCTGATTGAGGATGGAACACAGCGTGAAACTTTTGCTGAATCCCCAATCCCTTCAGCACATATTCTACAATTTTCCCAACAAAATGAGGACCATTATCGCTCCACAAAAATTTGCAAACTCCATATCGAGGAAAGTACTCTTTGAGCAAAACCTTAGCCGTTGTCAAAGCCGTATTGTCTTTCGTGGGGAAAGCCTCAACCCATTTGCTAAAGGCACATACCACCACTAAGACATACTTAAGGTTATTGCAACGCTCAAGCTGGATATAATCCATCTGAAGTACCTCGAATGGTGCAGAAGGTGGAACGAACCCTCCTTTCGGAGTATGCGTCCCTTTTGCAGGATTGTGCTGTAAACATATCAAACAGGTCTGCACTACTCTCTTGGCAGTGTTGGCAATCTCAGGATGCTCCCAAACTCGTGTTAACAATCGAGTGATTGCAAGAGCTCCAACATGTGCCAACCCATGTGTCATCTGGACCATCGCTTGCAAGTAAGCTGCAGGCAATTTCCATCGTTCCATATCCTTGCTCCTCCAACAACCCTCATCATCCAGCACCCCCTCTGCTGCCCATGTTACAAGTTCTGCTTCAGTCGCTGATTTCTGGATATCTAATATCTCTGCTCTAGCATCATGCCATCGCTCGGCCTGCGACTTCACTACATACATGGGGGAGTCATTTTGTGACATAGCTGTTTGTCTTGCTATACTGTCTGCAAAGGCATTGCCTTGTCCCACTTTGTCAGTGACCTTTTTATGTGCACTGCATTTGATTATTGCCACTTTCTTTGGACAAAGTAACGCGTTTAGGAGATCACGCACTAGTTCTCCGTGCATAATGTGTACTCCATGCGAAGTCAAAAACCCACGCTCTCTCCAGAGTAGGCCGAAGTCATGCGCTACTTCGAAGGCGTACCGGCTATCTGTGTAGATGTTCACACATAAGCCAGCACTCAATTCGCAGGCTCTTGTCAAAGCTATCAGCTCCGCTGCTTGGGCTGATTACTGGGGTATTCGTGCTGTTTCTACCACCGTCTTAAGTGTCGTGATCGCATATGCTGCAGAAGTTGTGCCATCTGGCAGCCTCAAACACGATCCATCAACCCATAGTTCCCCATCCACATCTGGAAGTGGCATATCCTGTAAGTCGACACGACCCTTTGTTTGTTCCTCAGTCAGGAAAACACAATCATGGTGTTTTTCCTCCTGACCCTCTTCAACCGGATATGGCAATAAAGTGGCAGGGTTCAGGGTAGCGCATCTTTTCAGTGTGATATGCGGCGCCAAAAGTGTGAGCTCATATCCTGTTAAACGTGCGCTCGTGAGATACTGCGTCTTCGTTTGATTTAACAGGGCATCTACTGCATGGGGAACTAACACCAACAATTTGTGTGACAAAACTATTCCCTCACTTTGCCGTATAGCTACTGCTGTCGCTGCGACTGCTCGGAAACACCCAGGTAACCCTCGCGCTACAGGATCAAGAATGGCTGAGAAATACGCACATGGCCTCTGCTTATCCCCGTGTGCCTGCACTAACACTGATAACGCGCACCCATCTTTCTCGTGCACGTACAACGTGAACATCTTTGTATAATCTGGTGTACCTAACACGGGTGCAGAGCAAAGGGCCTGTCTCAATTGGTCAAAAGCATTTTGACATTCATCTGTCCATTCAAGGGGCATTGGTGTAGTTTTGGACAATAACGATAACAAAGGCTTGATAATGTGCGAAAACCCCATGATCCACTGTCTACAAAAGGACGTTAGTCCTATGAAGGCGCGTACATCTCTCTGAGTACGGGGGACTGGCGTATCTAAAATCGCTTGAATTCGATCTGATGTTAATGCACGCCCCTCCTTAGACAAAAGATGACCGAGGTAGGTCACCTTGGGTCTACAGTATTGTAGCTCTTTTTCTTAGAGACTTTGTGATTGTTCTGAGCCAAAAAGGAAAGCAAAGCAAGTGTACTCTCCTCACATTGTGCAAAGGTGTCTGCAGCCAACAGGAGATCATCAACATACTGTATAAGCGCTACTCCGGATTGCAATTCAAAAGAGTCAAGCTGTCTTTTTAAAGCCTGGCTATAAATGCTAGGACTCTCTGTGTAACCTTGGGGAACATGACAAAATCTGTACAATTTATTATTTAGGGTAAAGCCAAATAAGTATCTGCTGTCAGGATGAATGGGGATGGAAAAGAACGCGTTCTTAAGGTCAATAACAGAAAAGGTCGTTGCAGTTGGGGGGGCCAAGGTAAGCAATGTCGTGATTTCAGACACCACCGGGTATTGGGGAATGACAATTTTGTTAATTTCTTTCAAATCAATAATAAATCGATAGACTTTGTCGTCAGTGTCTTTTTTAAGGATCGGAAGATTAGGGCTGTTACAGACATTGTAAGGAACTTCCTCCACTACTCCTGCAACAATCAAATCCTGAACGATGTGCGTCAAGGCAATTTCACCTTCCCTAGAGATCTTGTACTGTGGTACACGTGGCAAAAGTACTCCCTCCTTGACAGTAATTCAAATAGGCGGAATGAGCATCTGTCCCACATCCGTATCTGATGAGGCCATAACGTATGTGGGAGAGAGGCTAATGCTTCAATTTCCTTCATTGTACAAAATCTATCTGGGTAATTGTCGTTCAAAATAACCCGCACTTCTTCAGGAGCGCAGCGTATCGTTGCTCGAAAATATTTGAGCAAATCAATACCCATAATGTTATCTGGAGTGTGAGGCGACAACAAAAATGGACAAAAACTGAAAAATGTGTCAATACAAAGCGCAAGAGGTTGTGATAATGGGCTAGGAGAGGGTGTGCCATCAAACCCTATACATGTTATTGTCTCGCCAGACAGGGGAGCCCTTGGAACCAAGTTTTTAGACAAAGCACTACGAGTAGCTCCTGTGTCAACTAAAAACTGATCAGTAGAACCCAAAATGCCCGCTGATACATATGGACCTCTTTGATCTACTGGCACTTCAACCGATTCCACACCCCATCCTACGCAATCCTATGCATGCACATAATCCTGATTCTCCACATTCTCATTCTCCGATATCTGATACTGATTCCGTCTATCAAAAGTGTTTCGTTCATCCTGACCACGACCCCTCGCTTCAAACCTACCACGATCACTTCCGCCACCTCTCACTCCTGAATAACTATTCCTCGCCCTTCCACTTCCTCGACCACGCTGACTACGTTGCTCACGAAGCACCGGACAATCTTCAGCCCAATGCCCAAACTCTTTACAATATGCACATTGGTCCTCAGTGATGTCGGTACGACCGTACGACGCATTACCCCCTTCTCGCCTGCCTCTATCATTTCCTCTAGATTGCGCACCTCGAACCTGTGCCAACATCACCTTCGTTTTCAATTCCTTCGTTTTCTTATCAACACTTTCTTTAGCCTCTAATTCCTGCCGCTCATAATACTGAGCCATAGTTAACAAAGACGCAGGGGTCGCCGTGGTCCAGGAACTTTCACTTGTTTTCAACCGTTTTGCAATCTCCGGTAGGAGATTAGCCACATACTTATCAACAAACAGATGCCTACCCGTATCATCTGTTAATGATTGACCATTGTAATCATGAAACGCTTCTTCAAAACGTGTAAAGAAATCAGATACCGATTCGTCTGGCTTCTGTTTGCATGAAGGTAACATAGTCCAATCGATCTTTTTAGGAGGAACAAGCGTTTTTAGTTTGTTCAAAATAGCTGTTGGAAGATCTAAAATTAAGTCACATGGTTTGCATGCAGGTTCCCTGTCTAAATCAGCCTGACTTATCTCCTTCCAAGTTGCCCCAAACATCGTTTGATCATTAGTCTTACGAATCGATCTCCACATATCGAGGGGAAGTATTAATCCAAAGAAAAGATCTATATCAACAAGAGTCATAACACAAGAGGAAATGGCCCCCTCTACACCTTCATAGAATACTGCCGGATTCTTGCAGAGATCAGGTAAAGCATTTATCAATGCCATAACATCTGCTCTGTTCCAAGGCGTATACACCCAATTATATATAAAATACCCCTTTGCATTTGCCGACATTTTATCTTCATCTGTACCGTCCCCTTTAGGGGGGACATACAGAGGTGCAGCTTCACGCATAGGCATAACATGCACTTTAGAATTCTTATCTGAACCCAGGATAGAACACTGTTTGCACTGTTCCGTCGACCCCGGCACAGACTCTTTTTCTGTTTTTCGTGCTTCCCGCAATCTGGACGCCCCATCCCGTAGCTGGAGCAATCGTGTGAAAAACCCATCTGCATCTGCAAGAACAAATAATCCTTTACGCATATTCTCATGATGGACTGACATATCCTTTGGTTCTAAGTCCACTGAATTTTTACGGAATCGGGCAATAACTTCATCTGCAAAAGTAGTTAAAAAACACATCAATTCTCGGTCCGACCACTTATCCTTTTCAGCTATAACTTCTGACACAGTTATGTGATTCAAATTCAATTTCCTAGCAAAACTACGCAATTCCGCGGCTCTCTCAGCAGTTAACCTGGTACTTGACTTATCCCGACCTTCATCACTGGAATCCTCGGACGGGGCCGTAGGCTGAACATACGGAGGCGGAGATTGATCTAATAACGAAAAATCATCAACTTCATTATTAAGGACAGGATAAAGCGGACGACGAATAGGAAATTGACTGGTCGTTTGCAAATTACGTTCCCGTGCCTCCCTCTCTTTCTTCTCCTGCGCCTCCTTCTCCTCAAGCTGTAAAGCTTTATCTCGAGCAGCCTTGCGCTGCTCTTTGTCCGCCAAGGCAACCTCACGCTTCATACGTACACGGACTGCTTTCTCCTACATTCGCACACAATCAAACATGTCCTGTCTAGACCTGCGCTGAAACAAGCATTGCTCCACAAACTGAACCTTTCGCAAATCAAACGACCCATGTAGTGGCCATTGCAACTCGGGATCGGTTCTAGTGTTTTTATGCCATAATTTACTGTACAGTATAGGGGGAAGGCCAAATTTGACATACATATCACGATTAGGTGTTCCCTCTGGGGGAGCCGGCTGAGATTCATTTAACCTATATGCGCTACCATTTCCAAGACAGCACATCCCTCGGAGTGTGCTTAAAACAGGCATGTTCAAAAAGTACCACGAAAGCGTGATACCGTAAAAATGGCACTTACAACACTTCACACAAAATGTGCCGCTCAAAGTACGAACAAAGTTAGAGAAACATCTCTACATGCCTGCCTATGTGAAGTGCACTGCACATATATATTCAAATTCACAAAGTCAAAATGTTAGCTAACTCAAATCATAATCACAATCATAGAACTTCAGTAAGCGTCCGCAGACTACCTTACTGATCACAAATCTTACCCAAATCTCAAATGTCCAGATTCCAACTGCCAAGGTCTTTGATCGAATCAGCCAAACGGGCACTGTACAGCAACACAGACGAGCAGGATCTCAGTCGGAGACCGGCGCCACCTGGAAGATCAGATCAGAAGGAAGGGAAGAAAACACCGTGGGTGCCAAGACTCGGGTCACTCAGTGGCAGCGTACGCGTCCATGGCGAGTTTCCAATCCTTCGTCACGACCTCTCCTTCGGGCATCCGAGTCGCCGATGAGTCCCTTTGTGGTCGCCAATTTGTGGTATTGGGTTCCCAAGGCCTACATGCTCCGCAGAATACCCACTTACACCAAAAGAACTGTTGGCACGGAAACTGAAAAGTACAAAAGACAAGTTTATTAAGACCCCATGGGATGGTGGTACATTCCTACAGCACCCTTCGGCAATGCAAGAAGTATCACACCGAACGTCGGTGCGAGTCCTTCTTTTATACAGATTTACAGTAATAAAAAGGTAGACGGTACATGGTTACAGAGTTTTAGGTACATATATGGTCATTTTTGGAACACAGCCAACTCATGGGAGGGGTTACAACACCACTGGTCAGTTTGGCAGAACATTCCTAAGGGGTGACTGGTCAGTCGGAACTGCGCATGTACAGGCTTGACCGTTACTAAAAATAGCCTGTTGCTGGGCAAACTCGAATGGGCAGTGGCACGGACAAAGGACTAAAGGGCATGCTGACCACGAGGCCGCTCATTCCCTAAAATGGCCGCCGTAACATACAAAATGGCGTTTTCGAATAAGGCCAAGTTAAGGGAAATAACGTGTAGCAAAGCTAAGCGCTAGCCCAGCCATCGTCAAATTACGACAGTTGGGTGTTCTGGATTTTTGAGAGTGATCCTGTCAACTCTGAAACTGAGAGTGTTATTTTTGCACTACACAGCCGTGGTGTTTTTATCACTTCTTGTTTTTCCATCAACAATTGCAGGCCGGCTTTTACCCTGTGCCATGGGACAAACAACGTTACCATTAGCGATCCGCAATTCCGCAATCGGCAGGCAGTGGACAGTGTGTCTGGTCACCAAGATTGATGAACATAGGGAGTGAGTGTGGTAACCATAATTGCCGGAGGATGTGACTTGACTTGATATAATTGTCAACTATTCAATACATACACAATATATGCAGTGCTTGCAAAGTAAACTACTGTACTGTTACTTTAGGCAAGGGAGAGTTTCAGAACAATCACAACTTGTAGTATTTGGATTTCCTCTGCTTTGCTACTCTGGCACAGACATGCTGTTCGAACAAAGTAACACTCTTCATGCACTGAGCGTCTGCTCTACATACACCTCTGCTATGTATGAGGAAGAAGATGCCGCCCAGGCTTCTAAATTAAACGTCTATAATTCTTCTTAATGTCTCAACTGTAACAACTTTACTTTCTCTCAACAAGCAAATAACACCCTTTTCATTTTATTTGGTAAACCACCGTCTTGACTTGCATTTGAGTTTCACCCAAATGATATATTGCGATGCACACCACACATGAATTTTCTTATTCACCCACACAGGCAGTCATTTTTTCTTTCTCCTCCAACTATCCTTGCTTCAAGCAGCCATGCATCTGATTCCTTCCTATCAGCCACCTCTGCCTGCATTCAAAAACATCTATCATTCTTTAGTCATAAATGTTACGACTCGCTCGTCCTTTCATTGACCCTAAGTTATTTCCCTTTTCGTTCATCACATCCCTCAAGTTCATCTGATATGACTTGGCTTCACGATAAAAGTTTCCCAGCTGATTTGAAGTCAAATAGAGGGGCCATTGCTTACTCGAGAACAACCACCGCTAATGCTATTGCTAAGTCAAGGGTGACTGACCTCTCCGGGATTGGCTAAAAAAAAATGTAGTTCTAAATCAGTATCTGTTCTTAACAGTACAGTGTACTTGTAGTAGTGTACTTTCTACTGTACAGTACATCATACACTCCTTTACGAGCCAACTCTAAAATGTCAATAAGTAAGGAGTATAATAATAACTTACCACCGTCCGCCGCTGCTGAGCCATCCCCCTCAGCTCCTCCTGGTGGTGCCGCCGCTTGAGTGGACCCCTACGCGCTTCTGGCCCACTGGTGGTGGCAAGTGCTGCATCAGATGTTGTGACGCCTAGAAAAAACATGTCATATTTTTAGATGCCACACACCACCCCCTACTTCGTCTCGTGATGGAAGAGAAAATGTTAAACAATTTTTAATTATTAGGACTGAAAAGAAGTCACGGTTTTGGGGAGGGTGTTAACTTATATGCTTAGCCATAACATGCAATTTTTTTTGGTACAACTGATGAACACTTGCTCTTTAACGTGCAACATTTTTATAACACACAGAACCAACTACTCCCCATCACCACTAGGAGGACTTGAAGTTCCAACAAGGTGGGGGCTCCCGAGTCCCGTACAGTTACTTCTGACTGAGGTATGTGGAAAGTCGAACTGCACCTATCATCAACAATATCCTATTTCTCTTGTCCATACTTCTGTATGTGCAGAATAGTCCCTGAAACATTAGCGGTATGGTATGTGCTACTATCAAAACAAAAAGACAACTACTAGTTTATTCTTGGTAGACATTGACATTTTGTTGTTGGAAATTGTTAAAGCACTAACCTTAAGAAGATTGGAATAGACAGAAAGGGCAACCCAGAGGACTGCACTGAGTGACTCTAGAGCTATTGCTGGATCAGAGTTTTAGTTAACACCGTTTGCCGACTAGGCAAGCTTAGCTACCTACACAGACCGACTCATAAATAATATTAACTAGTAGAAGCACAGAGAGTGATGGTAGAGAGGCAGGATAAGAATGTAGAAACAATCTACAAGAAGATCAAAGACTATTTTGTAAAAAATAGAGTGAGGGAAATGTAATTATTTTAAAAACAGAACTACTTACTGGGGCCAGCAGAAGAGCCTGCAGTGGACCGTTCCTCCTGCCCACTCTGTTCCGCCGGAGTCTGGGGTGGTGCTGTCGTCTTGCCCCTGGGAGGTGCTGATGATCATGAAATAAACACAAACATGGATGATTGTTTTTTGGAAATAGTTGATTTCTTTGACCACAATCCTAAATTATCTCGGGGAAACAAATTAGCAACAATTGCACTACATGTATTGACCTATCTGATCTGGTCAACTAGGAGGATACTAGTACAGTATTGCTGGATTCGCAGACCGTCTACTTGGAAAGTAATGTAAATCACTAACAAAACCAACAACAAAAAGGTTCTACTACAACTGCCATTACTCAGCAGCACGCGACGTGACAGACACAGTCCGTCATCATGACTGCAGAGCACTAAAAAATGTCCTACTACTACTACTAATAACAAGTCATAATATACTCAACCTGAACCTATCAATCCATCACTATCTCTTCTTGTTAGTGGCAGCAGGAGTACAAAGGAAAGACTAGACTTGAGTCTCTAGTCTGTCTAGCATTACGCAGTTCTGTAAAGTACTACACTCATACATATTCATGCCAAATGAGCACAAAGTTGCAAACAAGTAAGCATAGTAGCAACGCCACTGAGCAGGCAAGCACCTGCAATCACAGAAGCTATTTAAACGTTAATTTACCTGCAATGTAATCAAATTGGCAGCATTCTTGCTCTTCGGGAAAAACATATATTAGCAATATAACACAGAGCAGAAGAAAACAAAGTAGTTATTAAATAGCTACTCACCAAGGCCAGGGATCTCCACACCGTCCAGGTGGAGCAGGTCCTGCTCGCGGTCAAGGAGGTCCGACCACCGGTGCGTCGCTTGCTGGTAGGTGCGCCGGACCCCTGACTCCCTCCGCATGGCCCGGCACACCTTTTCCCACAGCTGGCGCCGCTCCCGGAGGCCATACCCTGACACAAGCCTTCCCCCTGCTGCCACGGTCTTGGGGAGGTGGCGCTGCACATAAAAGGTCAGTGTGGCCACCTCCACCGGGCTAAATATCTCCCTGGCCATCACTTCCTCCCCTCGTAACCACCCGCAAGGGAGCAGGGTACGGGGTGCGGGACCCTTCCCCTTCTACTGCCCGACTCCTTTTGCCATGGTCCTGTACAGCAGAAAGAAAAAAAAGGAAAGAATAGGGAAAAAGTAAAGAAAAAAAAGTTTAAAAAAGTAGCTTTAAAAGTAAAGAAAAGTTGAAAAAAACACAAAATATAGATCTAGAAAAAAAGAGGGATAGATATAGAGTAGAAACGTTTAAAAAAAGTCCTAAGAAACAAAGGATTGTACAGATGAAAGGAGGATTAGAAAGCATGCACAGAACCATAGCAATGAATGAAAAACAAGATGGTCGCGCCCATTGATGACCGCGTGGGTAAGTTCGAGCGATATTTCCCTTGCGAGCACGCGAAAACGCCCGCGAACACGTAATCGTGTGCCGCATATGACGGGAGCATGCAACTAGCGCACGGAAACACGTCACACAAACAAGATGGCCGCTCCCATACACGACCGCATGGGTAACTTCGCCGTGCAAGCGACCCGCAAACACGCAAAAAAACAAAAATCCGCAAATTCACACGAATTCGCAGATTTTGCGAATTGTGAATTCGAGTTCGCAAATTTCGCCCATATTTAGTTTATACAAAGTGAAGCACGACAGGAGCACAAGAGAGCACAGTTGGCGACAATGAAAATACAAGGACTATTCGTAAAAATCCCAAAACATGTGCGGAGGTTATAGCTAGGACTCCCGCCCTTGAAGAACGAATTGTTGGATTAGAAGCGGGGCTTGAAAATGTAGAATCTAAGTCGTTAGCCAATGATGAAAGATATACCGATATATTGTGGAAATTGGAGGATTCTGAAAATCGGCTCCGAAGGAATAATCTATGCCTATTAGGAATCGAAGGAAAAGCCGAAGGAGACGATATTAGAGGGTTCGTACTGAAGCTATTCAAAACAGAATTCCCGGAGCTCGCTCATTGGTCCTGGGAGACTGAGATCCAGAGAGTTCACCGATTCCCTCTAACTCTGAAAAAAAATACTTGCACCGAAGTTAAACCCTGTGCTATAATAATTTTTTTCGGCAATTTTTTGTTGAGACTAGCTATTTTTGAAAAGGCAATACCGGATGCTAAGAGATCAGCTGAAGGTCAAACTTTTTTTGTCCGCTCCGATTTCTGCCACACCACGGTAGAAAGGAGGTGGCGGCTGCGTCAGCTGATAACCCTGTTTCAGAAAAAAGGATGTGAGGTTTATCTGATGAATCCCGCAAAACGTAAGGTCATCTATCAAAGGAAGATCCAGATATTTTCTGCAGAAATTCAAGCGGAAAACTATTTAAAGGATCTTACTGATCGTTAATGGACATTTTGCTCCGTTTGAAAGTTACATAGCTTGTCTTATCTATGGTTGCCACAAATTCGCTTCCCCAGAACTTATTATCCATTTCTGCTCCTTTTTTTGGTTGGGGTATGAAGCAGAGCTGGGACTATGGTGGTCGGAGGGTGAAGAGATTGTTCTGGGTATTGCTTTGTTTGCTTTTCTTTTTTTGTTTTTTTTGCTTTGCTGTTAAAGGGCTTTTGGTTTCTTTTTACTTCCTTCCTCTCCTCTGGTATTTAGATATTCAGGGGGTGACCAGGAGGCACTTTTATATGCGGGAGGCATCACAAGGGTGTAAGGACCTTTTTTGACTGTTTGGTGGGGGAGGGGGGTAGGGTAGGCTGGCAATATGGGGGGGTCCATTTCAGGGGAGGAGGCAGGTAGTAACGAATGGAAGTGTTTTTTGGGACAGGATTGATTTGATCAGGAGGGTACTTTCTTTTCCTTTCTTTTTTTTTGATTATTGAGGCTGGATTATTCTATCTGGGATGGTTAATATTAGGATAGCATCTATCAATATCTGTGGACCGAATGACCCAGTTAAGCGATGTAGGTTCAGAGAAGATGTCCACTTCTTGCGGGAAGATATTATCTGCCTCCAAGAGACGCACATTGAGGCAAGCCGATATAAACTTCTGGAGTTTGAGGGATTTCAATTGGCTTCTTGGACAAAGCTGTAGGTAAAGACCAAAGGGGTTGCTATTCTTGTTCGCCGGGGGCTGGTGAATGTAACCCGCTCTCTGGCGGACGAGTATGGTCGGTGGGTCATTATACATGCCGAATTTTCAAAATAAAGCTTTTAAACTCTGCTCAGTTTACAGTCCGGTACTTGACGATCCTGAACTTTACAACTGGCTTAATCTTGAGTTGGTTGGCTGGCCCACCCCGTGTATACTATGTGGAGATTTTAATATTAATATTGGGTGTGAGCTTGCCACCCGTCCGGATGTGGGGTAATGTGGCCGGAAACCCCAAGTCTATAGGTCTTTGATCCAACTGCAGGAGCTTCATGGCTTGATTGATGCATGGGCCCTGTTTAGGAGAAATGACTCCGGGTTCACCTATTTTTCTGCCCCTCATAAAATCCATTCACGGCTAGATTACTTTTTTATTTCTTCAAGTTTGTCACAGGGGTCTAATATAACTAGGTATCCGAGAGTGATGTCGGACCATAATCCTTTAGTACTCGAGGTGAATATTCAGCCCAGATCCAAGAAAACGGATGTTTGGACATTTAACCGATATCTGCTAAGAGATGGTGTTTATATTGAATCTATGGCTCTATGGATTACCGGATTTCTTAGTGAAAATATAGGTAGTACTAACATCCAGAATGTGTGGGACACACTTAAAGCTAGAATAAGGGGGGGAGACTACCCGATATGGTTGGGAGAGTCAGAAAAGGCAAAAAGCTAATCTACAGGAGCTTTATGTTAGGCTTGAAGAGGCAAAGAAAACACTTTCTAGGGCTCTATTGAGTGGAGGGAATGGCAATTCTGCACAAACGCAGATTATAATTGCTAAATCAGCTATAATTGAAATTTCACAGGCCAAAGCCGCAAGTAAATTTCTTGCTTGGCGCTCTAAACTTTATGAGAACAATGAAAGAGCTGGACAAATGTTAGCGGCAAGAACCAGAGAAAAAGAGGCTGCCACACGTATAAAAAATATCATGGAGCTACTCCTTTCATCAGACAAATATCTTTACCTGAAAAATCCCACCCATCAGTCAACACTGTATCTTTAAATTCAACTGGAAAATCATTTGCTTTAAATAAAAGATATAGACTACTCTCCTCAATTTCCTGTTGTGCCATTTTAAACACCACATCATCATCTTTCATAGGAAATGCTATTCCATCTGGTATACAATAAAGGGAATAGTTCATCTGGCACAATCAGTCTCTAGCTAACAGGTTAACTGGACTAGTGTGACACACCACAAATTTGTGTAAATCTTCCAAATCTCTAATTTGTACCTTCATAGGTTTAGTCACTGGGGTTGAAATCAATGTGTTCAAAACTTCTACAACTTAGATACTTTCTCCATAGAGGGTTAGGTTGGGAATTTTAATGGCTCTCACAGTGAAACGGGTAGCAACAGAGTCTACAAGGAATGTAATAGACTTCCCATCAACCTCGCCATCCACATAGGGGCCACTCTGGTCTACCACCAAGGATGCGCCAAGCACCATTCCTCCTTCCACCTCAGGCACCGTCTTTGAGATGTATCTGAATTGCTCCCATCCAAATTTCATCAAGTACTGTGAAGACACCTGCATATTGGAATTCAATTGATCATTAGTATGGACACCATATTCATATTGTACCTTTGCACTTAACTATTCCCAATTTGCCTAGGAGCTTGAGGCATTCTCTGACCCTGCCCTCTGTCAACTGCCATCTGCTGATTCCTAAAGGCCTGGTTGATGGTGCTTGTGCATGGCCTGAATCCCACCTGGTACTGTGATATGATGTTATTCGCCTCCACCCACAAGAGGATTCTCTCCAGTAGAACCCTGCCAACCACCTTCTGACCAGCATCAATAAGGCTTATAGGGCGGTAGTTGACAGGGCTCTCCCTGGCCCCTTTCTTGTAAATAGGGATCACCTCTGCCCCTTTCCAGGAACTTGGTACCGGTGAGCCCTCAAGGAGTGCATTAATCAGAAGAGTAAAATAAGTAGACAATTGTTCAGGTTGAGCCCGGAACAGATCACCTGGAATGCCATCCTGACCCGGGGCCTTAGCGGGTACTATTTTGTTTATGTCCACCACCACTACCTCGTTTTTCTCTATAGGGTCAAAAGAGTCAGATGGTCCAATCATAGGTTCCAATGGATTGCCACAGTGGCTTGCCTATACTGATGTCTTGCGAGGCGTACCTCTAAGGGGTTGCGAGTTTTAATGGCAAGCATCAGGATAGACTTTTTCCTCTTACAGTTTTTATTGTACCAGTGATCGGCTGGTTTCCTGCCCATGGGGTACTTTTTAGGGGCCATGCTCTCCGTAAAGAGAGATGCTATCAGATCAGTGGTTTCAGTATAGATTGTCTCAGCATCAGGAGGACCCACCTTGTTCGTACAGGCTACTAGAAGTTTGGGGGTCTGTTTACTTAAAATTTCATCCAAGGCACTGATTTTCTGATCATTCAGAGAGAATTTTTGCCATTTAATAGATTTTTTGCAATTAGAGAGAATTAATACCTTAGTTAGCATATCGGGCCTGGTGCTACTCCGATGGTCCGTATGGTGCAACAGTTCCCGCATGCAAAGAGACAAGGGATTATGATTGCTATGGATAGAAGGAATGACTGCCATGTTGATCAAGTATTTCCATAGCCTTTTGTCCACCAAAATGTAATCAATTCTGCTAGGGCAGGAGACCCTGTTATATGTGTTGGCTCCTGAAGAATCCGAAGGGGTACGGCCATTGACAGCCTTTAAACCATGCCCAAGCGTTAGTGCATTTAATTGTATAACAATCGGTGACCATTTTTTCACAGGCGGGATCTGCGGGAGTGGTATACCCCATCTAACATCATCTTCCTCTATTCCTGCATCACCATTTACTGCCAAAGGTTCAAAAGTGCAGTTGAAATCACCAGCAATCAAAAGTAAGGAGTCAAAGGGGCAAGATGTAAGAATTTCTGAGAGAGGGGAAACGGTTGGTGATTTTGCCCCCCCTTGCAAGCCTCTGACGTAAATATTAAAGAGTTCCAATGTAACATTGTTCTTTGGGTCCTTAATAGTCAGTCTTATAAGGTCCGGTGAAATATTTGGATGATAAACAGTCTTGCAGTTAAGTGCAGCTTTGAACCAGATTATCAGCCCACCAGACGGCCTTCCACGCCCAGAAGAAATGGCTGGAACCTGGAAACAACAAAAACCTGGCTTATACAAAGGCTCTAGACTCCATGCTTCTTGGAATATGCACAGGCCATAGGCATCAATAAAAATATTCCAGCCTGGTAAAGATAGTTTTTTCTGCAAGCCCGCTATATTCCACGAAACAATTTTCAGGTTCCTAGGTGAGTCATTGGATGAGTACAGGTCATTACTAGTGGGGATGGGGATTAAATCGTTATCAGGCAGGGCCCCCTGTCTAATTGGGGCTATAGTAGGTAATACCATGGCTGGGGATTGACAAGGCCTGGGGGGACTGATGCAACTGGAACTTGATAGAACAATTGGAGTGAAGGGTACCATTGATTTGGCTTGGAGTTAATCCACAGACTCCAAACCGCTAAACCGGTTATAACAGAGGGTTTGGTTAGGGGATGGTAAGGGTTCACACCGGCCCACATTAGTCAAACTCCTCCCCTTCCGCTGAATTAGTGACCAACCGTCACACATGGGTGGGGTGTACGGGGGATAAAAGTAGGCCAAAGGTAGGGATACTATGGAAGGACCAGAATTGGATTGTCTCCAGTTGCAGATATGCCCTACTGTCCTAGGATCTTTAAAATTCACTAGGATACAGTCCCCCCTAATGTGCTTGGCCGTGTGGCCCACCCAAGAGACCCTACGCACCATAAGTATTTTACTGAAGATGGATGGTGGTAAAGGTCTGTGTTTATTTAGCCAGTCTATCACCTTGTTCCTTAGGGACGAGAAGGATTCTTGCTCGTCCTTTCTTAGAACCGGGACCCCAGCCAAAACTACCAGGTATGGACTTGCTTCTGGTGGCAGGTCGATGTTAATCCCCCCTACATCATCAGACCCCTTGGGAGCCCCAGCCCTGTGTTTCAAATGTACTAGAGTACTACAGCTAGGTGATGCAATTGGGCTTAATGCAGGAGCATTCACTGGGGGAGCTATTGCAACCTGCTTCACTAGACTCTGGTCAGAAGAAGTTGTTGCGACAGCTGCATTCCCCCTGATAGCAGCCTTCGGGGGAGAAGCAGCTTTGAGAGTGGCCACCTTGACCATGCTATCAACGATTCCCAGCGACAAGGACTCGATTTTACTAAGTTTTTGTTCTATCCTGGATAACCTGTCATCTACAGGGCGAAGAAGGAGATTAAATAAGTCGCCTATTTTGGCCAGTAGGGAGTCCTCCATTGCCAACCCACTCTCCAGGTCGCTAACTCCACCCGCGATTTGTGATACCACCCCCAGTGGATCCTCATTGGATGAGTGTACAATTGCCTGAGTGGACTCGGGCGTCTGCCCCTTTTCATCCATTAGGGTTCTCTTACGTTTAGGTTGTTTCTCTTTTTTTTCTCTTTTGATGTAAGAGCCAGCCCCTGCTTGGTCTTAGGGATAGCCCCTTGCCGTCTTTCCCAGAGTTGCCTGGTACATAACTCCCTAGGTGGGCTAGATTCGCCTATGGCCTTGGGGGAAGGTAACAGGAGCAGATCGGATGCTGTGGACTGATTCCCTAAAGAGGAGTTGTCCAAGTCACACTCTGCCAGACCATTCGACAAGGATTCTGGAATAACAGATACGCCAATGTTAGTCAAAAGGGCATGATGGTTAGTTGAGCGTACATTAGCAATGTGTCCCATAGATGATCTCCAAGCGAGTTCCAAATCCTGAGAGACCCGCCTCTCCATGAGGGAGATACTCTGGTCTAATGCAATGTTAACCTTAATTAAAAATTTGTCCATGGATCCAATTAAGGTTGTGTTTGGCGCTTTAGGATTGCCACCCTTCTGAGCCATAGTAGTAATAACTAGGAGCAGATGAAGGTTAAAGACTTACAGTTAAGCCCACGGGGATTGCGATGAAAGGGGGGTGGCCCAGCCCGGCCTCCTCTGGCCTTTGAGGGCTACAGAGGGCCCACCCGGGCGTCTGGGGCGTTAATATTGTGCGTCACGTAGCCATGGGCGGGGCTGTCCACCGAACGCAGGACCAGCTGGACCAGGTCGGGCAGGGACTCCTGGTACTCGGAGGAGCCTGCTGGCATTCGGCGAGTTTTCCACAGAGCCCACACGCCCCACGGCAGTCAGCGCACAATTCCTCCTCCTCAAAGGGCCTCCTTCAGTCACCAGGACCGCAAATTATTCATTTGCGTTTTTCTCATCCCATCTACACCTGTCTCTATCAACTGTACATCACCTTTATTTGCCTGACTATTTCTACACTTGTGTTTCCAATGTCTGAATTTGCCGCACCCATGACACAGACACTTCTTCATATTTTCCAAATTACCACCTCAAACACTCCCTTGTGGTTTCAAATTCGACACAGTATTTGTCACTACACCTCTCATTCCAGTAGTAGTCTGACCATTTCCCTGATAAGCCCATGTAAAATCTGTATTCATATTCATGAATCCTCCTTTCTTTGCTGCTTTCATCTGAGCCAACATCAATTTCTCTTTCAACTTTTTGAAACACAAATAAATATCTCCACAATATTTTAAATAATGAGGAACTTTGTCATTCAACTTGCTTTGCCAACAAACCATATGATGTTGTATCATGGAAATTATTTATGACCTCAAACTGTACACAAACGGATATACAAAATGTCCCATATCTTTCTCCGAAACATTCTCAATACCAATGTACTGTTTAAATGCCTGCAAAAGCCTTTCATCATACACATGAACTGATTCCTTCAATTCCTGAGTAGTCCTTTCTATTTTCACCCAATCTGTTCCTTTTGGCGAGCTTTTTACCTTCAAATCAGTAATAACCTGATTATATTTTTTCATGACTTCTTCTGATGGAGCTCCTGTTTTTGGATCTCTTGGATAGTCTTGTTTTGGCCAGTCTGTATCAATTTTGCACTCAACCCACAAATCAGTCGGAATTACAATATTAAACAATGCATCCAACTCTTTCCGCAAGACTTTAGAAACCTTAACACACCTCTCCACTTTATCTGCAAATGCTTACCTGAAACATTCAAGCTTTCTAAATCCTTGTCACTAAAATCCAATCAATATGCTTTTTGTAAAGCTTTGGACTTCTCTATGCAAATTCCATACTTTTGTGCAATCTCAGCAAATTTCACATGTGTGTTTCTTGCTTTCCGAGAAATATCCTTATACTTAAAAAGTAATACTACATCACGATAATTAGATAACCTCCCTGGACTGATTGTTTCTAATATCCTTTCTTCTATTTCCACCTTTAATTTGCTCAACTCTCGGGAGGAACAATTATTTTGTATGCTGCAACCGGGTGCAATCTCACTTATTCACTCATCTAACTCTTCTGGGAAAGGTCCTAAAGATGTACCCTGTCCTGATCTCTGAATTTCATTACTGACTCCACCTGTCTTTGAACCTCCTGTTGACAACGTCATCCACCTCTCCATCTGCATCTTTCTCAGGTCTATCTGTGAAACTCTTTTTGGAGTTTCAACTATTTTGTTTGAAAATAAATCAATGACTCTAACCCATCTCTCGTAATATCATTTGTTCCATTATTCTCATTTGACCCATTCCTGTTTGTCAGTCCCTGAATCCTCATACCTGTTCTTTTCCAAGACGGTGTGAACTCCATTCATATTTCTATTAGGAACTGGTAAAGTATGAACTTGCAAAACTCTTTTTTCATTATTAGAAAATGGAACAATAGGACCTATAGTTACCTGGAGCGATAAAGCATCTAGGTTAATTGATGTCATTACTTTTGGCAACTCTTCTCTAACTGGAGTCTAATTCTATACTAATGATGTCTTCTCATGTGCTGTAATTACATATACTATTGGGGCACATGGTTGTAACACAAGGGGTCTTGACTCCACATAGTTATGCTCTTCATGATGAGGTGGAGGTCTGTTCAATAGTAATTCATTAAAGGATTACCTACTTTCCGGTAGCACTTAAAAACCTAATGGGAGAGCAGGTGGTTAGCAGTCTAGATGCTGAACACTGGGGGAGCTAAAAGCACGGCCAATGCACAAGCCTAGAGATTGTATCTTTTGTAGACGGTCGCATTGCACGTCTTCTAATCTCCTTTTTCTAATAGAGATTTCCATCACCTCTTTTTAACTACTGCTTAATTTTGTCACGCTACGAAATTGCTGTTTTTATTTTGTCTCATATCTTTTGAATTGTATGAATTTATTTTAACTTTTGACCTTAATTTCAACATTGACAATTGTTTGGACTAGCAGAATCTTACCTGACTGCACTTGCACTTTGTCTCAGGGTGATAAACGGGAGCTTACAGGATTTCCTACTTTCCGGTAGTACCGGAAACACCTAAGGGGAGGGCAGGTGGTTAGCGGTTAGATGCTGAACACCAGGGGAGCTAAAAGTATGGTGGCCGGGCGGCTGCATGGAAGCAGCGCCACCCGCGCACTATTGGTGTGCCAAAGACAATCCTGTATGTACCCGTCCGCACCTGACCTGTACCTATGGCCAGTCACTATGTCAGTTCGGCCTCCATTCTACTTCTAAAGTCACCTACTCCAGAGAACAGTTAACAGATATCAACAACAGAAGTAAGTGTAGCTGTAAACTCAGCCTTGGCCCTGAACCGTTTGTTGTATCTACACACTGCCCAGAGTGCGACTTCTCACTCAGTCCCACAATGCCACAGCGGACAAGACCACAATAGTTTGCACCATGATCAATGCACGCTCCCTGTGTAAACATGCCTCTGAATTTGCTATGTTCATGGAAGCTCAAGCAGTGGACTTAGCTTTAATCACTGAGACCTGGGCAGAAGTTGCTTCTGGTCCCGACCTGCCAATTGCTGTCCTAAGGGGCTACACTATTTTTAAGCAAGCTGGAGTTGGAAAAAGGGGAGGTGGGCTAAAAATAATACATCAAAGTAGTTGGAAAGGGACATTTAAGACCCAAAATAATCAGACAACTTTACAATCTGTTCTGTTTAAAATCTTAATAGACTGTCATTACTCTTTTAATGGCCTATTGCTTTATTGTCCGCCAGGCCCCTGGGCAGACTTTCTAAATACAGTGGGGCTGTCCCTGGATGTGGTATCTCTGCCATCTGACTTCACCATTCTAGGTGACTTCAATCTTCAATCTTGAAGAACCATCACACAGGGATGCAGTACATTTAACTGACACTATGAATATCTTAGGTCTTACTCAGCAAGTAACCGGTAGCGCCCACCTAGCTTGGCACTTATTGGATTGTATCTTTTCTAACAATTGTGCTCTGCAATGTCTTCCATTGCTCCCCCTTATTTGGTCCAACGAAACAGCTGTTATGTTATCTCTTTTTCCTCACCAATTAGGATTTAAACACTCAAGAAATAAGCATTCTAGACGTTTCCGACACAAGAACAAAATCAAACTTATGACTCTTCAAAAAACTCTCTAGCCTTAAATCCCCCTAGACACATTAACAACCCCAACATAGCGGCAGTTGCATTAGAAAAGTGGCTGATCAACTCTATTGACCAGGTCCTACCTGAAAAATCTATTATTTACCAAGGAACTAGAGTTTCAGACCCCTTGTTTACTGAACAACTTTGACTCCATAAACAGAACTGTCGCCATCTGGAAAGGAAGTGGAGGTCCAACTATGATACAAATGACAGATCCTTGTATAAACAATCCTTACTAGGCTATAAATGACTAATACAGGATGAGAAGACCTGTTAATTATCTTCAGCCATATTAGCAGATAAGAATTTGTCTAAAGAATTATTTGCTACAGTATAAAAGTTAGCCAAACCGCCTGAAATAGCCAACTCTCTTGAAAGCCAGACTTTCTGTGTTTCCTTGGCCACCTTTTTTCAGGAGAAAGTTAAATTAGTTTACGGTAGCTTCTTTGCTCCCCCGTCCCTATGTGCGACCATCCCACAAGTTAAATTTGTCACCACTAACTCTCAATAGAGGAAGCCACGGTAACAACCCCAAAATTTACCAAGCTTCCAGAACTATTTCACTTTCCATTCCTAACACCTGATCAGGTCATCAACCTACTTTTATCTACCAAAACGGGATCCCCTCTAGACCCTTGCCCCCAAAGATCTTTCATCTTCTATCAGGAACAATTGCTCCTTATCTTGCCCCCATTTTTGAATCAAATGTTCTCCTCAGGCATCTTCCTACTAAATGGAAACTAGCATCAGTTCTTCCCCTTCTAAAAAATGTGAATCTTGATGGGGCTGATTCAAATAGTTACCAGCCAATTTCAGACTACCATTCCCCACTCCGATAGTTGACATGGCCATGAACACAGCACTATCTGAATATATCGAGACAAATGCTTGCCTGGATGCCACTCAGTTTGGCTTCCGGAAACACCAGTGCATGGAACTGGCACTGATATCCTATCAGAACAACTGGCACTGATATCCTGTCAGAACAGATTAGGCATATGGTTGATGCAGGTGGTAATGAAGCACTTGTGCTGCTAGACCTTTCTGCTGTATTTGATACCATCAGTCATATAAAATTACTATAATGCCTTGAGAGGATAGGCATAAAAGGAAAAGCTCTCTCCCTCCTTTCTGTCTGATCAAAAACAATTTGTTGCACTCTCGGAATTTAAGTCACATAATTTTACACTTTCTCTTGGAGTCCCTCAGGGCTCATCATTGAGCCCTACCCTTTTCAACGTTTATGTTGCCCCATTGGCGCAGCTGATCAGATCACTGGGTTTCTCATCAATATCCTATGCTGATGACATCCAAATTGTGGTGTTGGTGACAGGGATACCATTTGATACGGCATCTCAGTTTTATACCTACCTCTGTCAAGTTGGAGACTGGATGGCTACCAACTGTTTGAAGTTTAATTCCAGCAAAACCGAGGAGTTACTCTTTGGCAGCGACACCACCTTCTGGCCCCCAACTCTCTGGCCATCAGAACTGGGCCCTCTGCCCACCCCCTCAAATAAAGTAAAAACCTATGTGTCACCTTTGATTCAAAGCTCACATTTGAAGGTCATGTTAACCAGATTACCTCAGCATCTTTTTAGATGCTAAAACGTTTGAGAAAGATTCTCCCATTCATCCCCGCTTATCTACTCAAGCTAGTGATCTCTGCTTTGGTCCTATCCAGAGCCGATTATTGCAACAGTCATTTCATCAACCTCAGGTCCAAATGCCTGACTAAACTTCAGAATATGCAAAATGCTGCTGCCTGTCTTTTATTGAATATTCCTAAGCATAAATCGGCCACTGCAGCCTTAAGAGAATTACATTGGCTGCCAGCGAAGCGACGCATTGAGTTTAAAGCCTTGTGCATAGCATTTAAAGCACTTGATGAAATAGGGCCAGTATATTTCAGGCAAAATCTTCGCTTGTATGTCCCGGCACGTCAGCTATGCTCAGTTCAAGCCCACAATATGGTAATCCGTAGGTTCAAGAAAAGTGCTCAGGCGGTAGAAGCTTTCTAGTCAGGACAACCACACTCTGGAACTCTCTTCCCCAAAGGATAAAAGATGAAACTCATCTGTTGGCATTCAGGAAGGCGCTAAAACCATGGTTGTTTAACCTCTGACTCAGAGTTAAGATCTTACGACATATGTTTACTTGATGACTAGCGCCTTGACACCTTTGAGTTATTGGATTGAGCTTTATACATTTCTTTTTCATTCCATTCATTTGATCTATATCTTCAGCTTCCTCAAAAATTAAATCAGTGTTTTTAGACTTCAACTCCTCAACATGCTACTTCTTTTCATTATATTTTTCTCCTTCACTGGTTTCAACTACTATTACCAAAAACATTTGCTCCATCTCAGCTATATCTTTTCTCCACTTTTTCTTCTGTGCATCCCACTTTGCCTCAGTATATCGACTCAAGGTATTCCTGTACCTACTCTAATGATGTTCTCTTTCTCATTCTCTGGAAATGCTAAACTGACATCTTGCTCAGTATATTTCATCCAGTTCTTCAACCATGTACACGTATGATAGCCCTTCTCCAATAACATAAATGAAGCAGGGGTTCCTTCTGGAGCCACCGGAACTCCTCCTCTAATTGGTATCAGCTCATCTTCACTGAACAGGGTTTGATCAATTATTCTCTACTCTTTTTTTTAAGTTTGAGTTTATTGAAGATTAAAGAAGCAAAGAAAGAAAGTGAAAAAACAATCAAAAATATCAATCAATTGACAATCATCTCACGTAATAAAAGACTAAAGTAAACCTAAAGAAGCATTAGGAATAATTGAAGATAAAAAGTATACAATAGAGAGAGAGGCAATGGAAAAACATAATGAGTGAAAGCATGTAAAAATAGACATTCATTAACAATATTAATATTAATAGTAATGGGAAAAGGCACTGGAAGAAAATCATGGTGGTTTACAAACTTCAACAGTTTCACGCGGGAAGACTGTGGTGAGGAAGCAACATAGGATAAATAAGTGGTTAGAGGGAGCCACAGAAGATCCCGTTTGACTGCAAGGGTAATGGAAATAACAAAATTGGTGTCTAGCCTGTGATGGAAACAAACCGCATTCCATCAAGCACGAAAAGTGACATCAGCCGCTTGCTTCCAATTAGAGGTGATGAGGTGAAAAGCAATAGCTGTCAAAAGATTCAATAAGGCGTAATGTTGTGAGGATTGGGGATAAACAGGGGACAGGGAACCTAGAAAAATGTTAACAATGGAGAAAGGGAAGTGAAAGGTAAAAATCTTCTGAAGTTGAGTCCATACCAGATTCCAAAAGCGGGAGATGGGTGCGCAATCAAATAGCATATGTTTCAAATCTGCAGACAAGGAAGAACAAGACCAACAAGTGGCAGGAGTATTGGGGGAAAAAGTTGATAATGTTAATGGTGTACATAAAGTGCGATTATAAATACAATATAGACTTTGGGTACTATTAGCAGCTCTAGAGGTTTTATGTATTTTCGACCAAATTTTATCCCATCTGGGAATGGGCCAATCTTGCAAAAGATCTTTTTCCCAAGCCAATTCAACCTTGGATTTCGCTCTATCTAACACATACTGAAAGGATTTATACAAAAAGGAGGCCGAAGGAGCACTGTCCAATGCAGAAGAAATGGGATGAAAAGAAGTAGGAATATCATTGGTAGGGGGTAGTGAATGAAGATATTGAGTGAGAACGGGATAGAGCGAGAGATATTGAGAGCGAGAGGAGGAGGGAAGGGAAAAACGTGATTGTAGATCAGGAAAAGAAAGGGGCAGATTAGAAGAAGTGAGTTGGGAAATCCATTTGAGACCACGAGAATGCCAAGATTTCCAAAATATGGAACGGTTTCGAATCTTAAGGAGTTTTTTATGCCAAATAGGTTGTAAATGAGTAGAAATAGCAGACGTATAGGAAGAGGACAAATAAGGGGTAAGAAGTTTACGAGAATGAGAGATGATAGGATTGCGTAAAGAGGTTATATTAGAAGTAAAGGCTAGGATTTCATGAAAATCAAAAGGAATAAGAAAGGAGGACTCTATTTGAAGCCAGAGAGGAGGATAAAAGGGAAGATCAGAAGAAAGCCACCTAGTTGCCTGTTTCAAAGAGAAGGCCCTGTGATAAGACTTAAAGTCAGGAAACTTAAGACCGCCAATAGATTTGTCTTTCTTCAAGGAAGCAATGGCAATGCGTGAGCGCTTGCCTTTCCACAAAAATTTAAGAAGAATGGAGTCGATTGTCTTAAAATAGTGAGACGGAATATGAATGGGGATCATAGAAATAGTATACAATATAATTGGCGCTAGCATCATTTTAATAGAACCGAGACAACCCCACCAGGAAAGTAAAAAAGGGGATTATTCCATCGTGTAATAGCAGTGGTTAGTTTTTGGGAAATGCAATCAAAATTAATTTTAAGGGTGTCAGAAAGTCGAGGAGCAAACCAAACCCCCAAATATTTAATTTTCAGTGGTTGCCAAGAAAAACCAGCGTGCTCAAAAATATGTTTTTGACAAGGAGGGTTTAAAACAAAAATTCACACTTATCGACAATTAATCGATACCCAGAAACTGCAGAAAAGGAGGAAACTTGTTGTATAAAAAACGGAAGAGAAGATTGAGGATCAGAGCAATATAAAAGAATATCATCAGCGTAAACCAAGAGTTTAACTTGCTCAGAGCCAAACTGAAACCGAGAGATATTAGTGTCATTCCTAATTTTAGTGAGAAAGGTTTCCAAAGCTAAAACAAACAATAGAGGGGATAAAGGACAACTTTGTCGTACTCCTCTTTGTAATGGAAAAAAATCTGAGACCATGCCATTTACAAATATTGAAGCTTGAGGGCATGAATAAAGTAATGAGATAAGGGAAAGAAATTTAGGGGAAGAGCCCGCCCATTTGAGAGCCTGAAACATAAAATCCCACCCTAACCTGTTGAATGCCTTCTCTGCATCTAAGGAGATGGCAGCCAATGGAAGAGAGAGTGAGGAAGCCATGCTCAAAATGTTAAAAAATACACGGGAATTATTGGACGAAAGGCGACCTTTTACAAAGCCTGATTGTTCCGGGCCAATTAAGTCGGGAGAAAAAGATCCATTCTAAGGGCCAAAATTTTAGCGAAGATTTTGTAATCAGTATTCACCAAAGAAATAGGACGATAATTCTTGCATAAAGTATGATCTTTATCATCCTTCGGTATCAGACAGATCAAAGCCTCTTGGAAAGAACCACGAGAGAAGCTGGAAATAGCAAAAGGATGAAACAGTGTAAGTAATTTTGGAAGAAGAAGGGAAGCAAAAGAGTTATAAAATTCAATAGTAAAGCCGTCAGGGCCAGGTGCTTTACCAAGTCTCAATGACGAGACTGCGCGGGAAAGTTCGGAGAGAGTAATATCAGAGTCCAGGGAATGAACATCAATGTGAGAAGAAGGAGGTGAGGGAACATCCTGAAAATAAGAAAGAAGATCGGCTGAATCAGGAGAGTGTTCAGGAGTATAAAGAGGTTTATAAAAAGAAACAAATTTGTTTAAAATATCGTTATCTTTAAACAAAGACAAACTGGTAGGGCTCTGAATAAATTCAACCTTCTGTCTGTTTTTCCGTATTTTAAGATAATTGGCTAGCAACTTCCCCATTTTGTTTTGACCACCATAATAACGTGAATTGCATTTCAACAAAGAATTCAAAGCAGCGGAGGTGGTAAATTTATTAAAAGCAAATTTTGCATCGATAAGTTCTTTGAGGGACGATTCAGTGTTGGACTGATAATAGGTATGTTCAAGTTTTTTAATATTATCTAAAAGCTGAGCTGACTTAGCCTGGGTTTGTTTCTTTTTTTGAGACACAAAATTGATAATAAAACCTCTTGCAGCTGCCTTAAAGGAATCCCATACCATCACAAAAGGGGTGTCAAGGGTTTGATTAAGATAAAAAAATACCGTAGCAAAAGTTTTAAATTTGGTGCAAAAGGAGGGATGAAGGAGAAATGAATTATTAAATCTCCAACGTCCAGGGGGAAAAGGGAAGGAGATCAATGTCCACAAACACAGGAGCGTGATCAGAAATTAAAATGGATCCAATGTCTGAGTGAAGGGTAAGTTGGGCTAGGGACTTACTCAAAAATAAATAATCAATGCGAGATTGGGAGTGATGGGAAGGGGAGTAGAAACTGTATTCTCTAAGGTCAGGGTTACATAGACGCCAAATATCAACTAGAGCATTGTTGAGGATAGAAGCAGTGAACTGGGAATGCATTTTGTAAGCAGAAGATGTTACTTTAGAATTTCTGTTTAAAATTGGATCCAAGACTTGATTACAGTCACCGCCAAAAATAACATATTCATCAGCAATTGTAGCAAGTTTGTCTGATATAGCAGGCCAGAACAATTTATCAATACCAGTAGGTGAATAAACATTGTATATAACCACAGGAATTCTATCTATGGATAACTTAACCAGAAAACACCGACCCTCAGCATCACATTCTTGAGAAATAAGAAAAACATTCAATTTTTTGTGACAAAGCAATACAACTCCATTTTTCTTACCTATAACCTGTGAAAGAAAAACATGACCCACCCAGCAACGTTTAAGCTTCAAGGCTTCCGCATCAGAGAGGTGGGACTCTAGCAGAAGAGCCACATCCGCCTTAAGTCTAGCCAAATGGGATAGAACCCGTTGCCTCTTAATAGGGTTATTCAATGTAACAACACGGAATTTAGAGCAAGCAAACGTATATGCGGAAATAAGCATTAGAAACCAAGTGAGAGAAGGAGTGAATTTAAGTCAAAGTGAAAAATAGCCGAGAGTAAACTGTGAAAAAAGACCAGTAACGGAATTATACAAGTGCAAAGGTAGAAGAAAGAAAAGGAAAGGAAAGAGAGAGAAGAAGAAGAAGGGAGAAAAAAGAATGATAGACAGTAAATGACAAAGAGAAACAATGAAAAACATACTTACAAACACAAATTGAAGAGCAGGAGTGACGACGCCAGGAGACGACGAATTCAACAGCAAGAGCAAAACACCACCGAACATCCGGAAAGGACAACATGATAACTGACTAAAGGTTAAGTCGGGATGATGAGAAATAGGGGAATTCTGCGAAGGTAGAGAAAGAAGACGAAAAGTTGACGAAAGCGAAAACAGACCCAATAGGCAACAATACAAAGACAAAGAAAAAAAACACAATTGTACATATGTAAATAAAGGGAGGGCACAAGAAGGACAGTACACCACAATGAATATGTGAACAAATTAGGTTACACAATAAATGAAAAAGCAATAAAACAACTCTGGAGGTGTCCATAACATCAGCTCCATGTCGACGAAGAAATTCCAGCAGAGCAAGAGGAACTTTAAAAGTTAGCGTTTTGTCTTTCTAGGTAACCTTGAAGAGGCATGGATGAAGTAGGCCATATCTGGCATTGAGGGTACGCAATTGTGGACGCATATCCAAGAATTGCTTGGGCCAGTCAGCCGTTACTTTAGCCACAAATTGGGAGAAATATAAACGGTGACCTTCCCAAACAATCTGCTTTTTAGACTTGGCAACAGATAAGACTTGAAGACCCGTAATTTGTAGGAACAACATGATAACACCTCGAGGTTTAGTGGAAATTTTTGGACCAAGTCTATGTGCTCTTTGGATATTGAAAGTAGAGGAAGTCGGAAGGTCCAAAATCTTTGGCAGAAATGATTGGGAAAACTCAGTCGGGTTTGAACCTTCTGTATGCTCCGGCAAACCATAGAGACGGAGGTTATTTCTGCGATTACGGTTTACCAAATTCTCTGCTTGCCGCTTGAGAAGGGATTTATCTTTTTACAGGTTTGTAATCCGAGAGCAGGAAGTCTGAAGAGATCCCGTAGATTGTTCCACAAGAAGAACAAGGATTCCAAGGAAGACCATTTATCGTGTAGAAAAGTTTTGGTAGTTTCAGTCATAAAAGGCTTTAGAGCACGAATTTCTTCCAGGATGAGATCCACGGCAGCAGAATTTGAGGAATTGCCTGGAGAAGGCCGATCTTTCTTGAGCCTTTTAGTCGATGACGATTGCGGGAGCTTACTTGAGGACTTTGTTTTTGGAAGAGCTCCAGAGGTTGCGTCTGTTTTTTTGTGAAGTAGAATCCTCCATGTCAGGAGGAGTAGAATCGGAAGCTGAACAAATACAAGGCTGAGTGGAGGTGGAAAGCGTAAGGTTGCACAGCTTCCCCATAAAGAAAACGTGGATAAATTGAAAAATATCAGCCCAGTCAAATAGAGCGCAACAATCCAAAAAAAATTGATGGCAAGTGCACGTACCAATTAAATTTGTCAACAATAATGCAGCGAAAGAGCGTCAGAAATCTTCAAGAAGACATTTATGAGGAGAAAAATGCTATTACTGCCTCCTGAGACAAAATGGCAGCACTGTTATGCATACAGGGGTGCATGACACGCAAAAATCAAGAAAAAACAGTAAGCAAGAGTTATTATAGGAGTCCAAACGAAAGAAAGGGAAAGTTAGCAAGAAAAAACATCATTGGGGCATTTCTGTGGTATTCTGCACTTAAAAACGATTTCCAGCGCGAACAGTGAACAAACAAAATTACGGTCGCTGCGAAAACCGGCTGATTTTCGGCGAAATTCAAGGCAATTTTGGAGGTTACCGAGCGGATCATGATGCTCACCTCGAGATCACAAGCAGGAGACCACGTTTTTTGTGCAGCAGTGTGTATTAAAAAATCCTTATTTTGCCCTCGTCGGATGTTCGGCAGCGGAGCTCCGCTACAAAGCCACCATCTTAGGTGGCGCTCAAGCCACGCCCCATTATTCTCTACTCTAAAAGTCAAATCTTTACAAGAAATATCCTCAACAATTTATTTTTCTGTGTTATGATTCTCTGCCACCAATCAAAGCTGATCACGCTGTCCAATGTGAGCATGGCTCCCCACAATCAACAAATACCAGTGCAGGGCTTGAAGACAATCTCTTACCAACCAACCAATATCAGCACGGCACCAGGTGACATCTGTTTAACTCCTGCAACTAACCCTCCCATTACAAATTCATCTTTACAAAGTCTTTAACAAAACAAACAACATAAAACAACTTGTCTGCTCAGCTAAAAGTAAAATGATAGAGCTACACAATCTAAGAATTTCTTTTGCTTCCAGCAAAATCTCAACCAGCTCGATTTCACCCTCACTTAAATCAAAATCTTTAAGATCTCTCCAAATGCGCTTTTTGAAGAAACCTCAAAAATCTCCACTTGTCCCACTTTAAGTTCCTTATGCTAGCACCGGCTAGGCCTATGCACAGTACTACTTCCACAGCAGACAAAAACTGCTTAGGGGCATTTTCTCAAGAACGTGTGATAACCATTGCAAAAGTAACGTATTGCAACTCTCAACATCGCAGTCTATCGTGGGAAAATTACGCCGTGTTAACTAAGTATTCACAACACGGCGGTAATATGTGACAGTCTCCAGATAAGCCCGACACTGCCGAACAGAGGAAACAACTGGCTCTGCACACACATGATGAAACTGGCCAACTACATTTAGAGCCAGAGAACCAGGTCAGCAGAGCTGCTGTAGAGCCAGAGAACCAGGTCAGCAGAGCTGCTCTAAAGACTAAGAACCAGGTCAGCAGAGCTGATCTAGAGGCAGAGAACCAGGTCAGCAGAGCTATTGTAGAGCCATAGAACCAGGTCAGCAGAACTGCTCTAGAACCAGAGAACCAGATCAGCAGAGCTGCTCTAGAGGCAGAGAACCAGGTCAGCAGAGCTATTGTATAGCCATAGAACCAGGTCAGCAGAGCTGCTCTAGAACCAGAAAACCAGGTCAACAGAGCTGCCCCAGAGCCAGAGGACCAGGTCTGCAGAAGTGCTCTAGAAACAGAGAACCAGGTCAGCACAGCTGCTCTAGAGGCAGAGAACCAAGTCAGCAGAGCTGTTGTAGAGCCATAGAACCAGGTCAGCAGAGCTGCTCTAGAACCAGAGAACCAGGTCAGCAGAGATGCCCCAGAGCCAGAGGACCAGGTCAGCAGAGCTGCTCTAGAACCAGAGATCCAGGTCAGCAGAGCTGCTCTAGAGGCAGAGAACCAGGTCAGCAGAGCTGTTGTAGAGCCATACAACCAGGTCAGCAGTGCTGTTCTAGAACCAGACAACCAGGTCAGCAGAGCCGCCCCAGACCCAGAGAAGCAGGTCAGCAGAGCTGCTCTAGAGGCAGTGAACCAGGTCAGCAGAGCTGCTTTAGAACCAGAGAACCTGGTCAGCAGATCTGTCCCAGTGCCAGAGAACCAGGTCTGAAGAGCTGCTCTAGAGCCAGAGAACCTGGTCAGCAGAACCGCTCTAAAGCTAGAGAACCAGGTCAGCGGAGCTGTTGTAGAGCCATAGAACCAGGTCAGGAGAACTTCTCTAGAGCCAGAGAACCAGGTCAGCAGAGCTGCTCTAGAACTAGAGAAGCAGGTCAGCAGAGCCGTTGTACAGCCATAGAACCAGGTCAGCAGAGCTGCTCAAGAACCAGAGAACCAGGTCAGAACAGCTGCTCTAGAGGCAGAGAACCAAGACAGCAGAGCCGTTGTAGAGCCAGAGAACCAGGTCATCAGAGCCATTGTAGAGCCAGAGAACCAGGTCAGCAGAACTGCTGTAGAGCCAGAGAACCAGGTCAGCAGAGCCGTTGTAGAGCGAGAGAACCAGGTCAGCAGAGCTGTTGTAGAGCCAGAGAAACCAGGTCAGCAGAGCTGCTTTAGAGGGAGATAAACAGGTCAACAGAGCTTCTCTAGAGACTAAGAACCAGGTCAGCATAGCTGCTCTATAGGCAGAGAACTAGGTCAGCAGAGCTGCTCTAGAGGCAGAGAACAAGGTCAGCATAGCTGTCGTAGAGGCAATGTACCTGGTCAGCAGAGCCGTTGTAGAGCCAGAGAACCAGGTCAGCAGAGCTGCTCTAGAGACAGAGAACCAGGTCATCAGAGCCATTGTAGAGCCAGATAACCTGGTCAGCAGAGCTGTTGTAGAGCCAGAGAACCAGGTCAGCAGAGCTGCTCTAGAGGCAATGTACCAGGTCAGTAGAGCTGTTGTAGAGCCAGAGAACGAGCTGCTCTAGAGTAAGAGAACCAGGTCAGCAGAGCTGTTGTAGAGCCATAGAAGCAGGTCAGCAGAGCTGCTCTAGAACCAGAGAACCAGGTCAGCAGAGCTACTCTAGAGGCAGAGAATCAGCAGAGCTGTTGTAGAGCCATAGAACCAGGTCAGCAGAGCTGCTCTAGAACCAGAGAACCAGGTCAGCAGAGCTGTCCCAGAGCCAGAGGACCAGGTCAGCAGAGCTGCTCTAGAGGCAGCAAACCAGGTCAGCAGAGCTGCTTTAGAGCCAGAGAACCAGGTCAGAGGAGCTGCTCTAGAGCCAGAGAACCAGGTCAGCAGATCCGCTCTAAAGACAGAGAACCAGGTCAGCGGAACTGTTGTAGAGCCATAGAACCAGGTCTGCAGAGCTTCTCTAGAGCCAGAGAATCAGGTCACAGAGCTGCTCTAAAGCCAGAGAACCAGGTCAGCGGAGCTGTTGTTGAGCCATAGAACCAGGTCAGAAGAGCTGCTCTAGAAGCAGAGTACCAGGTCAGCAGAGCCATTGTAGAGCCATAGAACCAGGTCAGCAGAGCTGCTCTAGAACCAGAGAACCAAGTTAGCAGAGCTGCTCTAGAGGCAGAGAACCAGGTCAGCAGAGCCGTTGTAGAGCCAGAGAAGCCAGGTCAGCAGAGTGATTGTAGAGCCAGAACCCAGGTCAGCAGAACTGCTGTAGAGCCAGAGAACCAGGTCAGCTGAGCCATTTTAGAGCCAGAGTACCAGGTCAGAAGAGCTGCTCTAGAGGCAGAGAACCAGATCAGCAAAGCTGCTGTAGAGCCAGAGAAACCAGGTCAGCAGAGGTGCTTTAGAGGGAGATAAACAGGTCAGCAGAGCTGCTTTAAAGCCAGAAAACCAGGTCAGCAGAGCTGCTTTAGAGCCATAGAACCAGGTCAGCAGAGCTGCTCTAAGAACTAAGAACCAGGTCGGCAGAGCTGCTCTAGAGCCAGAGAACCAGGTCAGCAGAGCTATAGTAGAGCCAGAGAAACCAGGTCAGCAGAGCTGCTTTAGAGGGAGGGGGTCAGGTCAGCAGAGCTGCTTTAGAGGTAGAGAACCAGGTCAGCAGAGCAGCTGTAGAGCCAGAGAACCGGGTCAGCAGAGCTGCTCTAGAGCCAGAGAACCAGGTCAGCAGAACTGCTCTAGAGCCATAGAACCGGGTCAGCAGAGCTGCTTTAAAGCCAGAGAACCAGGTCAGCAGAGCTGCTTTAGAGCCAGATAACCGGGTCAGCAGAGTTGCTCAAGAGCCAGAAAACCAGGTCAGCAGAGTTGCTCTAGAGCCAGAGAACCAGAGAACCAGATCAGCAGAACTGCTCTAGAGCCATACAACCGGGTCAGTAGAGCTGCTTTAGAGCCAGAGAACCAGGTCAGCAGAGCTGTTGTAGATCCAGAGAAACCAGGTCAGCAGAGCTGCTTTAGAGGGAGAAAAGCAGGTCAGCAGGGCTGCTTTAGAGCCAGAGAACCAGGTCAGCAGAGCTGCTTTAGAGGGATAAAACCAGGTCAGCCCCTCCCACCCCCCGCTCGCAAAGGAAACATAACATGATAATAACTAAAAGGTATTATCATGTAGTGCTGCTTCTTCTCGCACTGCTCGAAAGCAGTGAGCGACCCTCCTCCACCATGACGGAGGAGCTGCCACTGCTGTAATAGCCTAAGAGACAACAACAAAGGAGCTCTTCTTTTCGTGACACGATATTGTACTTGACAGTTTAAATATATGAAGGTGTGACTTTTGTTGGCAAAGGGACATAATTTGTTGAATTACTTTATGTGCTTACATTTCATAGCAAAAGCTATTGCTCTTTTTGAGAACTGATCTAAGAACTATGCGAAAGATATGCTGCATTTGGAAAACCCACGGACCTAATAAGGTAATCAAAAACTTAAATAATCGTTGAAATGATATTATTGTCAGTGAAAAATGTATATATGACTGTCACAGATCATTCAAGTGAACTTATTTGCCAAACTATATAGAAGACGATTCTCCACAATCCCTGCTCCCTTTCTTCCAGAAATCATACAAACAGCATCCTTAAGTTCACGTAGGTCATCAAGGGAATGTTTGCATTTCTGTGTGACTAAGGTTAAGAAGATCAAGAAACAAACGAAATGGGATTGTGAGGCCACTTAGAAACACATATTCATGTAGAACAGATTTACAAGCATGTGTGTCATTGATTTTCCCCCTTTCATGCACAGGGTGGACAAGAGATTAACTTGGTGCTTCTGTTAGGATCATTTCCAAACGCATAATTTTCCAATGCCAACATCTGATCGCCATGAGTTACCGTAAATCTTCTATGTTCTCTTGTGGGCCATAGAACATTTCTGAGCTGAAACATGAGGTTTATAGTTTGATCCATGCCTGGAATTAATATTCCTTCCACGGCTGATCACGAACCTAAATAAATGAATCTCGAAAATCCTCATGATTTTGAGAGCTAATTGTTGTGAAAACAAGGTGAACACTCAAAGCAAGCATAGTCAAATAGAGTGCAGAAGCTGCCAATCATAAATTATGAAATATCCTAAAAAGTATCGTGGATTGAAGCCAGCATTCAGCTTGAAGTCAGAAGTCATTTGAAATTGGTGACAAAATATACCGTTATTAGTGAGAACCTCATTGCAAACATCTTCAAAAATATTTACGAAACATCTGTCCTGTCAATACAAGGCATGACTAGTGTAAGCCAACTTTCATGAGCCTCCTCTAGACACAGTTTAATTTGTACATAAATAAGTGTCAGGATCCTTATCTTATCAATAGGCCACTGCAGCTTGAATTGTCCCTGCTAGCGCTGCCAGTGACAGTAGCAAAACAACTACTAATCATATGCCTACAAGTGTGACACTTTAGACTATTTGAGGCCCCAAAACTATAAGAATGGTGTGGGTGACAGGTTAAAGCTATTTTAATGCATATCGAATTAATAAACAGATGGTGTACTGATCATTAAATTATATAAACAGTGCCACCATGTGGCGTCCTACTATAAGAGCAGGTGTTGACAATTATGAGCAGATTCCCAGCGCCAGAAACCGCCTGCTCAAATTAAGCACTGCCTCTAGTGTGTCTGAGGGACTTGAGGTAACTTTCAAATTAAGATCTGATGTTCAAAGAGGTTTGCTCATCGTAAACACTGCAATTTGACTAATCAAGGTTTCGTAATGGCAAAAGGACTTTTGGCTGTATGCTAAACTCATTTCACCATAAGCAAAGCATTTTCGATTCGCGAAATGTGTTTACCGACCCATTCCTATTCACAATTAGAAAGAGACATCCCTTCTTAACTGCGCTTTGGTTTGGCATGTTTCAACGGTTTGAGACCACCATTGCAGAGTTGGTGAAAGACTAGTGGTATGCATCAATGGTTTGAGACCTCAGTTGCAGAGCTTGTCCTCTTTGGACAACCTCCGCTTGAAAATCGGATCTGGCAATCTCAGGCTATCAGAGGAGGAGCAGCTGATTCCAAACAGGATTTTTTTTTAAACACCATTGGTTAAGTTAAAGAACATGGACTGCTTTAAAAAAAAGAATTTTCAATTTGGGATGCAAACTCAGGGATGGTGGTCTACTGTTTCTTTAAGGCTATCATACCTGTGTTTGTATCAACTCAGAGGTGTCACAAATAGTGACTTGTCTAAAGAGCATTCATTAAGGAGGTTGTTTCAGGAACCCCATAAAAGGACATTTTGCAATATCACAAATTTAAAGACTGGTTGAAAAAAAAGTATGTGTAATTTGCAACCATGACTGGTTGCAACCACTTTTTGCAACCAGTTATATTGAAAATTTGGACAAACATCTGTGCCCTCGCTCAGCCAATATTTACCTGGATAGCACCAGGATCAGACTTTGACAGAAAATAGGCCCACAAACCAAAATAAAAATGGCCTCCATGAGCAAAATGAACAGCTAAAACAGTGGCCCATGTTTGCAAAGAATGGTAGTTGTTAACTTGTAAAGTGACTCTGTATAAGGGTTTTGCAAGAGATGGAGAATTGCTTGGATTAGATCTTGCCGCCTGTTGAAAGGTGAATTATTAGTAGGGGTAAGTATGCAGCTACCACTAGCAATAAGGACCCCAACACAATATAAGACCCAGTCAAGTTCTCAATAAAGTTTTCCGTCGCTCAACCCTTGGTAGCTGGCTGTGAGCAAGTGTGCAAAGCATTTAAAAACAAAAAACACAATGCCTACAAAGCCCTCCACAACACTGGACCCCAATACCGCAACAACCGAAATATACTTTCACGCCCCAGGAGGAACCTCCGATCAGCCGACCTCGCCTTGGCCAAAAACCCTTGTGTCTACAAACCAGAGCAGGTGGAAGATCCTTCTCCTACCTTGCATCAAACACGTGGAACAAGCTCCCCCTTCACCTCTGACAAAGCCTGACACTGCCCCAGTTCAGAAAGGCTGTCCACGCCCCCATGCCTTGAGACACTCACGGGTGAGTAGTGTGCTTCACAAACCCTGATTGATTGACTGATTGAATACATCAAAACACTAAGACACAACACGAAATAAAAATCCCCAACCAATTTATAGAATAGGAAATATGTTTATGATTAAAATTACCCCAAAACGAATACAATTTTAAGTAGGGAACCTGAGATATGAATGTTAAAAGAATATACGCTTTTTATTGCCTAAAAATGAAAAAAGCACCAACTTGGGACATCTGGTCGTGCTTGACTGGGACAAAGTCAAAGTTTAAGGCCGACCGTGATAGAGCGCAGGTCGGATACACTCAGTGGCAAGGCCTGGTCAAGTTTATACTTTCACACTTTCTCGTTTTTCTGGTGCTTTTTCTCTTGTGGTCGAGCGAGGCACTTAGTTGCCTTGGATGTGGATCGATGATGGTGGATGGATTTACACAAATTCTTCATAAAATCCTGTAAGTCTTCAGCTCCGAGCTTTCAGCGGGATGAATCTGAAATCCAGGCCGAGTCACGGTTTGACATCGGCGACCTGACGCTCATCGACGGGACGGTCCACTTATGGAGCTTTTTCACAACAGTTCTCAAAAATTCTCTAAACTTCAGGATGTACTTTCTGATGTTCCTTTTGGGATTTCAAGTGTCCACAAACAAAATCCACAGTTCCAGAGTCTCTGAGTTGCTCTTAAGAAGTTAGGACTACAGTTCCCACAATGCACCTGGTCAAATCCTTTGAAGTCCTCCTGCAGGAGTTCATTTGGGTTCTTCCTGCTGGAGATGATGAATGTGGAGCTCTTTTAACCTGTTGCTTTCAGAGAGTCCGATCTTCTTTTTGAAGCAAGGCATAGTCCTTAGGGTTGTAGTTCCTTAGTGTGCATGCAGGTGCAGTCATTCAAAGTACGGTCCTCTTGGTTCAGGCCAAGGTTACAGCAGGAGACTCCTTCTTCTTGTAGTTTCAGGCAAGGGATCTAAGTTGCTGTGCAGCTCTCCCATATTTATCCAATGTTCTGGGGCAATAAGTAGTGGGGCACAGCTGAACAATGGTGTACAGAGTGCCACCCAAAAGCATCACAGCTTCTCCAAAGTGTGTGACATTCTTGTCACACAAAGCACTGCACTTTAAGAATCAAAATAGCTAAACGTTCTCCTTGGGGTTAAGATCTGGCTAAGCCAACCTACAGGTGTGGCTCATTTCCCTTAAAAATCCTACAAATTATATTCCTGGGGCTCCCATCTGACTGGGGGTACAGGAAGAGGGGGTACACCTGTCAAGCATCCTTACTGTCCTGTTCTCTTTGAAGAAAAGTTTACGTACTCAGCCCCCTTCCTGGGCGATTATTTGCAGCTGCAGATCTCCCCCCACCAAATAACCTCTGTAGCTATGCAGGCCACTTATCACCTCATCACAGCAGTTTAGCTCAGTCTGTGAAGACTGGCCAATCAGGAGAGATTGCTAGAAGGCTGGATTTTGGGTTACAGAAAATAAAGCTTTATAACTTCTTTTAAGTATTAGTATGGTACATTCAACAGTGGCAAGTTGTTGGATTTATCATTACCAGTCTTTTGAGTCCTTGAAGTATTAATTTAGCTCACTCCTGTCAATAGTTATACTTTACTACAGTGCTCCCATGTTAGCCTATGGAGCTAAAATGCTCCAATGGGGAACAACTAAATTGGTATTTCTTCCTACTTCAGGGCATATAAAGCATCTTTTAAAACCTGGGGGCACCTAGGGTAGACCTTAGGGGTGGGAGCATAGGGGTGATGCTAGATTTAGGGGTCTCTAGTTGGCACAGGTAGGTACTTATGACAAATAGGGACCCTCTCTTCCAGTCAGGACAAGGGATTACACTCCTAAAATAACCCGTGCTCACCCTCTAGGTTGCGTGGCGCAAGGAGTCAATGCTTATTTCAGAGGCGTTGTAAGTTAAGCAGTTGTGACCACATACAGTAACCCAGTGACAACACTACAAATGGACACCATACAGGTTTTATATCCCAAAAAAAGTAGGCTTCATATAGAGTTACCACAAGACCATAAACGACAAAAATACACACTATGATTACTTTAAGATGTAGGATTAAGCTTAGTTCAGTTCAGTTCTTAGATGCAACACTCTGCGTCAATGTACGTTAAGTTGCGTTGCGCTTCCACGACAAGCAATGTCGCAGTGATGGGAAATGCGGCAAAGTTCAGATACAAAGAAATAAAGACGTGAAGATCTTACAGATGCGTCACAAATCTCGGGGATGGGAGAAGCTCTCGGTTCGATGCATGAACTGCAGCGACAACACCCTTACGATGCAACGACAACAGCTTCAGCGGAGACGCTCTTCTCCCACGATGCGTGAAGCTTCCGCTCGATGCGAAAACTACACCGGCGACATCCAAGATGCGACGGCAGCAGCTCCGACGGTGGCGTGCTTCTCGGGGATGCGAGGTGCTCTTGGTCGATCCAGTGCAATGCGACAGTTCCAGCGGCGACACCCTCCTTCTGAGTTGCAATGGCAGGCACAGTGATGGCAACACGCTCCGACCTCGATGCGAGACTCTTCTCCTAATGCAGTACAGTGTGACAACTACATCAGAGAAAACCCTCCTTCGGAGTTGCGACGGCAGAAGCAGCAATGGAGACACGCTTCCTCTTTGTTGCGGCACGCTTCTCTCCAATGCGGTGCCGTGTGACAGTTCCAGCGGCGACACCCTCCTTCAGAGTTGCGAAGGCAGGCGCATCGAAGGCAACACGCTTCTTTTTGTTGAGTCACGCTTCCAGCTCCTTGCAACACACAGATCCTCAGAAGGCCCAAAACAGCAGCAGGCACTTCCTAAAGAACTCTGGGGAGCTGGGAAATGAATTCGGTTGTCCCTGAGACTTCAGCATGAGGCAAGCTCTTTTCCAAGCCCTTGGAGATCTTTCACAAGTTGAAATCAAAGTACACAAAGTTCCTTTCTCTTTCCTTTGGCAGTAAAGCAACCACTGCAGGCCAATCCCCCAAGCAGCACTTCAGCTTAGGAATAGTCTCTCCTCAGTTTCTTCAGGTTCCTCTCCTCAGTAAAGGTTTCTTCTTGTAGTCCAAAGTGATCTAATTTCATGGGATCAGGGTCCCAATATTTATACCCCAAAATCCTTTGCTCTCTGAGGGGAGAGGGGCCTTTGCCCAGTCCAAATCAGTTCTGAAGCACTCTGTTTACCAGACTTCTCCTTTTATTTCACAGTGCAAGCAGGCACATCTGACGCCCCACAGGAGGTGGATCCAGCATTGTGGAAGGCAAGTACAGTCATGGAGCACTTTGTTTTCAGAACTCCTTCTCTTCTTTCAGTGTGCAGGGCAGAGACATCAGCCGCTCCCCAGGGAGTGGAGCCAGCATTGTGGAAGACAGGCACAGCCCTATTCAAGGTTCTGGTGCAACTCCTAAATCCCATCTAGACGCAGATCTCTCTATTCACCACCGGGTGACTCAGCCTGTCTCCTGGCATTCCCCAGCCCTGTCACTCACAAAACCAGACATAGGAATACACAACCTAGCAGAGGCATGTTTGAATGGTTAGACAAGCAAATACCTACTTTCTAAAAGTGGTATTTTCAAACACAGAATATTAAAACTAATTTCACTAAATGATGTATTTTATTATTATGAGTCCAGGCATACTAAACTCGAATTTCTAGCATGTTCTCTGAGACAGTTAGGATTATAAAATGTAATAACTCTAACAGCCCATTCTGGCCTATGGAGAACAGGTCGCCTTGCAATAGTGAAAAACGAAAATGGCTGTAATTCACTATTAGGACATGCCAAACACATCAGGGCTTGTCCTACCTTATCCTTATAATGCCCTTTGCCCTTGAGCCTACCGTAGGGGTGACTGGTATAAAGAAAAGGGAAGGTTTAGGGACAGGCAAGTGGGTGAACTTGCCCAGTCAGCATGACAGCACCAGACTGCACGCAGGCTCTGCAATGGCAGACCTTAGACACATTTTGCAAGGCGGTTTCTGTGAGTGGCACAACCATTGCTGCTGACCCGCCAGCAGCATTTGGATTTACACGCCCTGGGCACACTCAGTGCACTAGACTAGGGTCTGACAAGTAAACCAAACAGCCAAACATGGAACCACTGATTAATACAACAATGTACAATGGGGAGCACTTGCACTGTGGCACTGGATAGCAGTGGCACAGTGCCGAAAGCATCTAACATCAGCAAAAATACATGAGGCAACAACAAAAATGGAAGGGAAACCCACGCCAATGGTACCAGGTCTTTAGGACTTTAGAATTATAACACCTCATTACCCAATACCTTTTAATCAGAGCACTTGCCCTGGGACTGGTTAGCAGAGCCCAGGGTGCAGTCAGAGTCAGTTACCACCAGTATCAAGCAAAAAATGGGGGTGATCACGGCAAAAAGGTTTGCTTTCCCACACTGCGGACAATGTTTATTAATATGGGGAAATCAACAGAAAACACTGGCCAAGCAGACCAAAAAACAGACCCTGTACTTTGGAGCCGCGACAGGCCCTACGACACGCTTCTCTGGTGATGAGTTGGCGACTCTCTCGATGGCGTCACGCTTCTCCGGTGATGCAACAGCAGGCAGCTTCGATGAACACGCTGCGGCGAAGGATCACTTCTCCGGCCATGCGACGATTTCAGCTGCGGCAGCGACACGCTTCCTCTCGATGCATCGCACTTCCAGCTCCCAGCAACACGCAAATGTCTGGAGTTGAGAATTCCCAGCAAGGAAATTCAGAGGGGAGCTGGAGATGAAGTCTTTTGTCCCTGAGACTTCAGCAGGAGGTGAGCACAGTTCAAACTCTTGGAGAATATTCTGAAGATGATGAAAGACCTTAAGAAGTTCCTTCTCCTTTCCTTGCCAATGAAGCAACCACTGCAGACCAACCCAGCAAACAGCACACTGGCAGAGGGTCAGTAAAACTCCTGCAGCTTCCTTGGCAAAAGGTTTCTTGTTCCAGAAGTGATCACATTTCTTGGGATCAGAGTCCCAATATTTATACCCCAAAATCCTTTGTTCTCTGAAGGCAGAGAGGCCTCTGCCTAGTCCAAACCAGTTCAAGAGCACTCTGTTTATATGACTCTCTTCTTCCTTTCACTGTGCAGGGGAGAGACATCAACCGCACCACAGAAGTTGGAGCCAGCACAGGGGAGGGAAGATACAGCTCTGGAGCACTTTGTTGACATGATTCCTCCTCTCCTTTCTCAGAGCAAGCCAGAGGCATCAGACAAGCCACAGGAGTTGGAGCCAGCATTGTAGAGGGAAAGCCCAGCCCTATTATTATTATTAATAATAATAATAATAATAATAATAATAATAATAATAATAATAATAATAATAATAATAATAATAATCCACATTTGTAAAGCGCGAACAATCACCCTTAAGGGTCTCTAGGCGCTGGGGGCCGTTAGGTAGATTAAGCAAGCTATTGCCCAGAGTCACATAGTGCTTAGCTAATCTGACGCCGGTGCCAGGGATCGAACCGTGATCCCCAGATTGCAGCGTCAGTCGCCCTGGCTGCAGCACCACGTGGCCTGAAGCAAGCTGTGGTGATTTACGTCTTTCCTATGGAGGCGGCATACAAGTTAGTGAGGGGCAGAGGACACATTGACCTACTGAGCCAATTTAGCAATCTGCAGAATATAATGTAGCGTAGGTGACGCAAACTGAACAAGCTTGAGTCTTAAATATGTTTCATCTATTCTGGTTCATTTCAAGCTATTGACAACTAGGGCTGAATTATGGGGTTGTTTTATCTCTGTCCTGAGTCCACGGTACCTAAATGGCACCTGGACATAACCAGAATTGGAACAGAACCGAGTCAGAGGAGTGGCAAAGAGAGTACAGGGGTAAAAGCAGTGTCCTAGTCACATTGCCTTTGCTCGCGTTTGGTTCCACTTTCTCCACAATAAATGTTTTCATGTGGTTTCTTTTTAGAGCATTTCATTACAGCCCTAGGAAGAAATGGGTGTTTTCAGTTTCTTGAAGTTCACCCCTCCCACGTTTACAGAGACACTAGTATATGTAGGGCAGATGGTCATTTTCATAACAGCGCTGTCTTTTCCTCAGCCCAAAACCTTCGAAAGAGAGCGTGCATCACACAAAACTGTAAAAAGGCCTTGGAAGACATTGGTACACAACAGTTCTGAGGAGGAGGTAAATTAGATGAGGAAAAATAATCACTTTTCCAGCTATGGCTCTGAAAGAATTAAATAAAAGTGGCAAAAAACATTACAACCCTGCCTCACCAGAAACCCAAACCACGTGATTTATCACGCGGGGGCTATAAGTAGCCCCCACCCCCTCAAACCTCCTGTAGTACCACAGAGACTGAAATCATAACAAAAGGTCGGCCCAGACTACCAGGGAGGGAGGGAAGGATGTAAGTAATGGAAGCGAGGGAGTAGGACTCAGAGTAATGCAATTATAGTTAAGTAATTGAGATATTACCTCCTCGTCCCTCCCTCGCTTCCATTCCTTACATAGTCTAGAAGTACAAAGCCAAACAGGACAACCATAGAAGGTATGCAAAAAACAGGTTTATTGAAAAACACAGACAACAGGGAAAAAAACACTATTCAGGAACCATAGTGGAAAGAACCCTGTACTCAAAAACATCAGGACGGTCAACCTCCAGGCCAATCCGGTAAGGAGAGGCAAAATTCAACGGCGAAGCCCAGGTGACAGCCAACAAATCTCCGAAATGGAAGCCCCTTGGGCTTCCGCACAGGATGCCGCCATGGACCGAGTGGAACGACCCTGAACCCCCAAAGGAGAAAGGTGCCCCGCCGCCTGATACGCCAAAGAAATCAGAGACTGAACCCAACGACTCAAGGAAGGAGTAGAAGGACGCAACCACGATTCACTGGCCCAAAATTAACAAAAAGTGAATCAGACAAACGGAAAGGAGCAACCCCTTCCAAATAGACCAGGAGAGCCCGCCGAACATCCAAAGAGTGCAGCCGTACCTCAGACTCCACACAGGAGAATCAAAAAAGGAAGGAAGAACCAACTCCTGATCCCGGTGGAACTGAGAATTCACGCTAGGACGAAAGGAAAGGATAGGTCGCAAAACAATCCTGTCCTCAAAAATCCGACAGAAAGAATGCTTAAAAGAGAGAGGGCCCATTTCACCCTGGTGGCGAGCAGAGGAAATGGCCACTAAAAAGAAGGTCTTGAAGGACAAATGGCGCAGATCCACAGAAAGCAAAGGCTCAAAGGGAGGGGACATCAGAGCGTCCAAGACCAGAGACAGATCCCAGGTGGGAAAATGCCGCCGAGGGGTAGGAAGAAATCTACACAAACCCTTAAAAAGGCGACCAACCAACCCACCAATGATCGGAGAGATTTCCCCAAGAGCTCTGAAAAGCCCTAATCGCTGCCCACTGTAAACGAAGGGAAGAAACCTTCAAGCCCAAAGCAGCACCCTGCTGGGGAAACAGCATCACCTCAAACAAAGAAGAGGAATCAGGGTCCAAACCCATACCACGACACCACCGACTGAAAGAACGCCAGTGTCTCAGGTAAGACTTGTTGGTTGACGGGCTCCTAGCCACCTGCAGAGTAGAGGTCAAGTCAGCCGGAACACCTTTACTCAGCAAACCTAAGCGTTCAACCTCCAAGCCGCCAAGCGCATCCTGAACAGAACATCTGGCTGCAATACCGGGAACACCAAAGGGGATGGAGACAGAGGAGCAACCATTCCACCCGACCTCATCTCCACCAGGAGAGGAAACCAGGAGGCATGAGGCCAAGCCGGAGCCACCAGAATCACCGGAGCCCCCAAGGAACGGACCCGAAGAAGGAAGCTGAGAAGGAGAGGGAAGGGAGGAAAGGCATACAGAAGCCCGCGAGGCCAGGGGCAAGAGAGAGCATCCACCGCCCAGGCCGAACTCTCCCGACAGCGGAACACAAACCGGGCCACCTTGGCATCGCTCCGACAAGCAAAGAGGTCAACCACTAGAACACCCCAACGCACCGTCAGATCCACAAACAACTCCTGACGTAGGCAGAAACCCACAGAGGACGGGATGGCTCTGCTGAGAGCATCCGATAGGGAATTGGACACCCCCGAATGTGAATAGATGAGAGAGCCACAAGATGAGACTCCGCCCAACCAAACAACTGAGACGCCACCAGAGCCAGAGATGAGGATCTGGTCCCCCTTGCCTGTTCACGTAAGCCATGGCAGTGATGTTGTCCATCTGAACTAGAACAACTGAACCCCGGAGAAACGGGGAGAAGGCCAACAGAGCCAGACGGTCTGCCTCCAACTCCCTCCAATTCAAAGAGCTCCTGCCCTGAGAGGGGGACCAGAAGCCCCTGGCCCGATGAACCCCTATCCCGGTCCCCCACCCTGAGAGGCTGGCATCCGTGGTGACCACTTTGGGAGCCGGAGGAGAGCGAGAGATCCCCTTCAGCAGATGATCCCGAACCAACCACCAACTCAGAGCCGACCTGATCAGAGGGAACATTGGAATCGGAGAAGAGAGGGGAAGGCAATGAGGAGAACTATGCGCCAGAACATGAGCCATCAGAGTGTGCAAATGAAACCATGCCCATGGAACCAGAAAGACCGTGGCCGCCATGTCCCCCTGCAACTGGAGCCAACGACCCGCTACCTGAACCGGACTGTAGAGAAGAGACAGGTTGTGTGACTGAATCCTGACCACTCAAATCCGTCCAAAACCGAGCCCCAATGAAGAGATGATCCTGGGACGGAACAAGGAAGGATTTCCCCATATTTATAAGAAAGCTGTGCCCCCTCAAAACGGAAAGGACCACCTCCATGTGACTGAGAGCCAACCGGAATGAGGGAGCATGGACCCACAAATCGTCCAGGTAAGGATGAAGAAATATCCCTTGGGGGGGGACCAAAGCGACGAAAGGAGCCAGAAGCTTGGTGAAGACCCGTGGAGCAGACTTCAGCCCGAATGGCAAAACCGCAAACTGGAAGTGAGAGTCGCAGATCGCAAAACACAAAAACTTCTGATGCCACCGGAACAGGAAGATATGCATCCTCAAGATCAATAGAAGTCATGAAGTTTCGGACCCCCTCCAAAGGAATGATGGACTGCAAGGTCATTATCTTGAAGTGAACAGTCCAAACCCAACCATTCACCCTCTTGAGGTCCAGAACCGGCCGTAACCCACTGACACTTTTTGGACCAGAAACAAAATGGAATAACAACCCTGACCTCGTTGAGCAAGGGGGACTGGGATGATCGCCTTCTTCTTCAGAAGATCCCGAACACCCTCCAGAAGTGCCATTCACTTCGCCGGGGACTTGGGGATAGGAGTACGGATGGTGCCCCAGCTGGGAGGAATAGCAAACAAGTCGATAGGATACCCTCTCCTGACAACACTCAATGCCCAGCGATCCATCACATCCAGATTCCAAGTCTCCAGGAAAAACAACAGTCTTCCGCCCACAGGTCCCAAGGATGTCACGCCTTTTTGGGCTGGAACTTACGCCGATGGTCCGAAAAGGCCATTGAGGACTGCCGGGAAGACTGGAAAGAAGAGGCTGATGAAGGAGCCGGATTCCAGAAGCGGCGAGGGCGAGATCCAGACTGCTTGCCCTTGTAAGGCAGAGCATGGATACGGTCCTTAAAGGCTTTCGTGATCATACTTTCCAGCTGCTCACCAAAAAGCATCTTGCCATCAAAGGGGATCTGAAGGAGAGAGGACTTCTCGGAAGAATCCGCCTTCCAGTCCCGCATCCACAGGTTCCTCAAAGTCAGGGCTATAAGTAGACCCCACCCCCCTCAAACCTCCTGTTTTTCTTTTGTCTCACCTGTTGAGACGCGCGTACCATGCACTGGCCATTTGCGGGCTGCGGGCTTGTTTCTTCACTGGATTTCTTCTTGCTTCTTCACTGGATTTCTTCTTGCTGGATTCCTTTGTGGGTGGATCTTCTCCCGCAATTTCTTCTGCCTGCGGGGCCTGGCAGTTGCCGGCCTGGGCAGCGCTGTGCCTTCCCTTGCCGCGTCTGGGGTTTGCGGTGCTCCCTTGGCGGTGGAGTGGGCGGGTCCGGCTGACGGAGTTGCCAGCCCTGTGTGGCTGGGGCTGTGTTTCCAGGTTGGAGGCCAGAATGGGAAGCAGTGGCAGGAGAATTTCGTGGGCATCCTCGGCTGGGTGTTTCTGCTCGTCTTTCAAGTAAGGGCCTCGTGTGAGGCCATTTTTTATCATTTCTCTTGCATATTTTATTGTTTTTCTGTGTTTTTCAGGGGAGGGTTCCGCTTTTTTCTCCTTTTAATTGGTTTTTTGGAGTTCCCTCCAAGTTTTGGGGCCTGTTGATTGGTCTCTGTTGCTGATCTGCTCCCTATTTATGCTACTTGGGCTGTGCTTCTGATTTTTGAGTTCATTATGTCAAAGCGTGCTTTCAAGAGTAGGAAAGTTTTCTCCTCCTCCTCCGACGATGATGAGCCGATCCCTGCTTGTCGGACAAGGTCCAAGGGTCCGGGGGATTCTGCGGCCCTGCTTTCTGCTTCTGAGGTCCAGGACATGATTGATGCAGCAGTGGCACGCGCTGTAGAGTCCAGGGCTTCTGCGGAGCGCAAGTCTCCTTGTCCTGTGGTGGGTCCGCTGGATTCTCCTCTGAGGACTCTTCGTCTTCAGGCGCTGCCATTCTGCTGCCATTTATTCTGCTTAGGCGGCTCAGTCGTTGGTGTCTGACTTTGGGAAACTGGCCACGGCTATCCAGGATAAGTCGGACTGCTCTGACTTGCTTGTCCATATGGAACAACAGGCCAAGCTCTTGGCTGACGTTTCCTTGGATGTGCTTCGTTCTTCTGCCATGGCTTCTGGTTCCTTTGTCCTGGCTCGGAGGAAACCTGTGGATGCTGGACTGGAAGGCCGATTCTTCGGAGAAGTGCTGCCTCCTTAAGATCCCCTTTGATGGCAAGATGCTTTTTGGTGAGCAGCTGGACAGTATGATCACGAAAGCCTTTAAGGACCATAAGCATTCTCTGCCTTACAAGGGCAAGCAGTCTGCATCTCGCTCTCGCTGCTTCTGAAATCCGGCTCCTTCATCGGCCTCTTCTTTCCAGTCTTCCCGGCAGCCCTCAAAGGCCTTTTTGGACCGTCGGCGTAAGTTCCATCCCAATAAAGGCACTTCCGTGGCTGGTCTCAGGGGTCGGTCAGATGCCTTCAAGCGGAAGTCCTGACAATGAAGGCGTGACAGCCTTGGGACCTGTGGGCGGAAGGCTGTTGTTTTTCCTGGAGACTAGGGGCCTCATTTATGAAAAGTGACGCATCGCTGCGTGAAAACAGCGATGGGTCACTTTTCACTGCGCACTCCTTGCGACACCAATGATGCGTCATATTTAATGTATGACGCATCATGTCGCAAGGATTTACAGATACGTCAGTATTTCTGACTCATCTGTAAGCGCAAAAGTGACGCATTGCTGGAGTGGGTCACAAAAGTGACGCATCTCCAGCAATGCGTCCTTTCACATGGGGAAAGCTCCATGTGAAAGGGCTTGCGTCAGTCTTACGCCTGCTGTGAGGCAGGCGCAAGATTTTGACGCAACAGCATCCTAAAAGTGACGCAGTGAAATCTCATAGATTTCACTGCGTCACTATTACGAGGCTTTTTGCGGGGGAACGCCCCCTCTGCATACATAATACCTGACGCAGGTATAATGTGGCGCAGGGGTTTAAAAAGTGACGCATCTACCTAGAGGCGTCACTTTTTAAATATGGCGCAACGAGGCGCATGTTTTACGCCGCAGATGCGTCACAACCATCCGCAGCGCAAAACTGACGCAAGGCCTCATAAATGAGGCCCTTGGAATCTGGATGTGACGGATCGCTGGGCATTGAGTGTTGTCTGGAGAGGTTATCCTATCGACTTTGTCGCTATTGCTTCCGGCTTGGTCACCATCCGTACTCCTATCCCCAAGTCCCTGGCGAAGCGAATGGCACTTCTTGAGGGTGCTCCGGAGCTTCTGAAGAAGACGGCAATTGTCCCAGTCCCCCTGGCACAACGGGGTCAGGGTTGGTATTCCATTTTGTTTCTGGTCCAAAAGGTGTCAGGGGGGTTCCGGCCAGTTCTGGACCCCAAGAGGGTGAATGGTTGAGTTCAGACTGTTTGCTTCAAGAGGGTGACCTTGCAGTCCATCACTCCTTTGGTGGGGGTCTGAGACTTCATGACTTCTATTGATCTGCAGGATGCCTATCTTCATGTTCCGGTGGCTCGGGGGCATCAGAAGTTTTTGCGTTTTGCGATCTGCGACTCTCACTTCCAGTTTCTCTTCATTGGGTCTCAGTTTCAGATGGATTTGGGGTAGTCACTCTGCCCGAGCTCGGGTGGTCAGGATTCAGTCACACATCCTGTCTCTTCTCTCCGGTCCGGTTCAGGTAACGGTTCGTTGGCTCCAGGTGCAGGGGGACATGGCGGTCACGGTCTTTCTGGTTCCATGGGCCCGGTTTCATTTGCACACTTTGATGGCTCATGTTCTGGCGCATTGGTCTCCTCATTGCCTTCCCCTCTCTTCTCCGATTCCGATGTCCCCTCTGATCAGGTCGGCTCTGAGTTGGTGGTTGATTCAGGATCATCTGCTCAAGGGGATCTCTCTCTCTCCTCTGGCTCCCATAGTGGTCACCAGGGAGTGCCAGCCTCTCGGGGTGGCGGGCCTGGCTAGGGGTTCATTGGGCCAGGGGGTTCGGGTCCCCCTCTCAGGGCAGGAGGTCTTCGAATTGGAGGGAGTTGGAGGCAGTCCGTCTGACTCTATTGGCCTTCTTCCGGTTTCTGTGGGGTTCGGTTGTTCTAGTTCGGACGGACAACGTCACTGCCATGGCTTACGTGAACAGGCAAGGGGGGACAAGGTCCTCGTCTCTGGCTCTGGTGGCGTCTCAGTTGTTCGAGTCTCAGCTTGTGGCTATCTCAGCTGTTCATATTCGGGGGTGTCCAATTCCCGAGTGGATGCTCTCAGCAGAGCTATCCCGTCCTCTGTGGGTTTCTGCCTACGTCAGGAGTTTTTTGTGGATCTGAGGTGCGTTGGGGTGTTCCGGTGGTGGACCTCTTTGCTTGTTGGAGCGATGCCAAGGTGACCCGGTTTGTGTCCCGCTGTCCAGAGAGTTCGGCCTGGGCGGCAGATGCTCTCTCTTGCCCCTGGCCTCGCCGGCTTCTGTATGCCTTTCCTCCCTTCCCTCTCCTTCTCCGCTTCCTTCTTCAGGTCCATTCCTTGGGGGCTCCAGTGATTCTGGCGGCTCCGGCTTGGCCTCGTGCCTCCTGGTTTCCTCTCCTGGTGGAGATGAGGTCGGGGTGGAATGGTTGCTGCCTCTGTTTCCATCCCCTTTGGTGTTCCCGGTGTTGCAGCGGGATGTTCTGGTCAGGATACGCTTGGTGGCTTGGAGGTTGAACGCTCAGGTTTGCTGAGTAAAGGTGTTCCGGCTGGCTTGACCTCTACTCTGCAGGCGGCTAGGCGCCCGTCAACCAACAAGTCTTACCTGAGACACTGGCGTTATTTCAGTCGGTGGTGTTGTGGCAGGGGTTTGGACCATGCTTCCTCTTCTTTGTTTGAGGTGATGCTGTTTCTCCAGGAGGGTGCTGCTTTGGGCTTGAAGGTTTCTTCCCTTCGTTTACAGCGGGCTGTGATTAGGGCTTTTTGGAGCTCTTGGGGCAATCTCTCCGAACCTGATGGGTTGGTTGTTCACCTTTTTAAGGGTTTGGGTAATGTTCTTCCTGCCCCTCTGCGGCATTTTCCCACCTGGGATCTGTCTCTGGTCTTGGACGCTCTGATGTCCCCTCCCTTTGAGCACTTGCTTTCTGTGGATCTGTGCCATTTGTCCTTCACGACCTTCTTTTGGGTGGCCATTTCCTCTGCTCGCAGCCTGGGTGAGCAGGGCGCTCTCTCTTTCAAGCATCCTTTCTGTCGAGTTTTTGAGGACAGGATTGTTTTGCGACCTATCCTTTCCTTTCGTCCTAAAGTGGATTCTCAGTTCCACCGGGATCAGGAGTTGGTTCTTCCTTCCTTTTTTGATTCTCCTGTGTCGGAGTCTGAGGTGCGGCTGCACTCTTTGAATATTCGGCGGGCTCTCCTGGTTTATTTGGAACGGGTTGCTCCTTTCCTTTTGTCTGATTCACTTTATGTTAATTTTGGGCCAGTGAATCGTGGTTTGCGTCATTCTACTCCTTCCTTGAGTCGTTGGGTTCGGTCTCTGATTTCTCTGGCGTATCAGGCGGTGGGGCACCTTTCCCCTTTGGGGGTTCAGGGTCGATCCACTTGGTCCATGGCGGCATCCTGTGCGGAAGTCCAACAGGCTTCCATTTCGGAGATTTGTCGGGCTGCCACCTGGGCTTCGGCGTTGACCTTTGCCTCTCATTACCGGATTGGCCAGGAGGTTGACCGTGCTGATGTTTTTGGGTACAGGGTTCTTTCCACTATGGTTCCTGAATGGTGTTTTTTTCCCTGTTGTCTGTGTTTTTTAATAAACCTGTTTTTTGCATACCTTCTATGGTTGTCCTGTTTGGTTTTGTACTTCTCGACTACGTAAGGAATGGAAGCAAGGGAGGGACGAGGAGGTAATGTCACAATTACTTACCGGTAATTGCAATACTCTGATCCAAAGGCCAGAACCCCTGCTCAAACTCCCCCAGTTGACCTTTGCTACAACAGGGAGCAGCTTCTGGGGATCAGAGGTGAGATGAGGAATATGTGCACGCATATCATGCCACTGGAAAAAGGAAACACTCATTGTCCCCTTTGCAATTTCAATTTTATGCTTTCTGATTCCTCCCCCCCAGAGGATGGGAAATGCTAACCCATATCTTTGTTACTTCTTAATTGTCGATCTCTTCCTAAGCATTTGAGCGAAATGTACCTGCTGTTAGAAGAGAGGAGTCCTGATGCTCTCTTTCTTATGGAAACCTGGACCAGCAAAGATTCTGATGCTGACGTGGTCAAGGCTCTCCCACCTAACTACACCATTTTCAGACAAGATCGTAATAGTGGTCGTGGTGGGGGGTTGCCTTCATATACAAAAATATCTATAGTTGTAGACTGACTAGGTGTCTTTTATCGGATTGTGAGAGCTTCTCTTTTAGTATTAGCTTTTCACCCATCTGTACTTTTTCAGGAATTCTTTAATATCGCCCTCCAGGAGCATTTGGTAATTTTTGTAATGACCTCCCAGATATTGCTCTAAATGGGGCCAGCCTTGCCCCCAATTTTTCTATGCTGGTTGATTCTAATATTAATTTTGGTGACCCTAACACCTCCCCTTCGCAGGACCTTACTGCAAGCCTTGAATCCTTTGAACTTAAACAAATTGTGGCTGGTCCAACTCACAAATTAGGCCATTTACTCAACCCTTTCTTTTACTAATCTCGCCAATATTACTCTGGCTAAGACCATCATAGCACCTTGGTCTGATCTGTTACAACCATCGATCAAGACTAAAAAGCTTGGTCGTACATGGTCCAAACTCTCAGTTGAAAGATGGACAACAAATCTCATAAATTCCACCCCGTAACTGTCCCGAATCCAACAATGGTGAATGATAATTTCAACAGCTGGCTGGAGTCCTCTCTTGACTTCATTCTCCAAAAACAGACTTCTGCCACCGAGTTGGACCTAATAAGAAAGCGTGGTATTCCCACAAACTCAGACTGCTTAAACAATCATACAAACAATCTGAAAGGAAATGGATGAAGGATTTCACTGAGACTAGTAAGTACAATTATAGAATAGCACTTAGGCTTTATAAAAATGAAATAAAAGCTGCTCAAACCAGCTACTACCATGAAAAAATTGCTTCGTCATCTAACTCCCCTAGGGCATTTTTAACATTTTGAAATCCCTCATAACTCTCCCTAGCCCTCTTGCTGAACCGGTGAACGCCCAAAAACAATGTGATGAAATAGCTAATTTCTTTGCGACGAAGGTTTATAACATCTATTCATTATTCCAACAAAATGTTCTGGACATACAACTTCCTCCACCCACTCAACAAGTTAGGTTGGAAGAATTTTCCCCGCTCACTCTCCCTACCCTGCAAAAACTTCTGAGGGAACTTTAATCGGGATCTTCGGCAGACTCCGCCCCACCTTTCATTCTTAATTTGGTCGCGAAGATCGTTTACCCAGTCATTCGAGACGTAATAAATTCCTCTCTTGTAAGTCCCGCTTCTATGGAAACAAGCAAGAGTCAAAGCACTTCTGAAAAAGCCCAATTTCGATCCTGAGGATTGGCCTAACTATCGCCCCATTTCTCCATTACCGGGTATTAGTAAATTGGCCGAAAAATACATTAACTCCATCTTTTGTGGAGGAAAACAAATGCCTACATTCTACTCAGACAGGCTTTAGACGCAATCAGGGTACGAAGACAGCCCTTCTTGCTGTGGTTGAAGAAATCAGAAAAATCGTGGATACCGGAGGCTGCGCTGCGATCATTTTATTAGATCTCAGCGCAGCCTTTGACACGGTCAACCATCTAATCATGATTGAAAGACTAAGAGAGGTGGGAGTAGCAGGGACTGCCCTGAAATGGTCGCAGTCCTTCCTCTCAGATAGATCATTTGTGGTCTTTGAAGAGGATGCTTTCTCGAAACAGATCCCCTTGCAGTACGGAGTCCACCAGGGATCTTCGTTGAGCCCCACCATGTTTAACATCTACATGAGGTCCCTTGTGGACGTGGTGCTCCCCTGGGGGATCCAGTTGGTCACCTATGCTGACGACACCCAGTTGGTGGTGTCCCTTTGCCGACATGATAAAAGTGACTTGAATCTGGCTTCTTGTCTGGTCAAGGTATCAGAGTGGATGGATCTGTCCTTCCTCTAACTCAATGGCTCCAAGACAGAAATAATGATACTAGGACTTGTGGCCCCCCTGAATTTAGATTTCATGTTGCCCAGCTGTCTTGGCCCCCCACCTCTGCCCAAGAAACAAATCAAGAGCTTGGGTGTGTGGTTGTACGTCAACCTTAACTTTTCAGTTCAAGCACATAAAGTTGCCACTAACTGCTATGGTCTGCTCAGATTGATAAGGAAGATTCTGCCTCTCCTTCCTTTCCAAGCTAGGCGTATGCTGGTCCAAGCCCTTATTTTATCGCGATTAGACTACGCTAACTCAGTCTACCTTGGCTCGCCACAAGGAACTATTAAAATTCTACAGACTGTCCAGAATTGTGCGGCCCGCCTTTTAATGAGTTTCCCAAAACGTAACTCTGCTAAGACAGCATTCTCCCAGTTGCACTGGCTCCCAGTTCAGGAAAGAATCTAGTTTAAGGCTATGTGCATTGTCATAAGTACATTATGGGCAACGGACCCCCTCAAATTCAGCGCATGATGCAATTATATCAGGTCACCCGGACTCTCAGATCTAATAACAAAAAACTTCTGGTAGTCCCGAGGATTAAACAGGCACGGATGGGAGGCCGACAATTCCCTCTCCACGCGGCTAAATTTTGGAACCAGCTTCCTGAGAATATCCGTCTTAAACCGAACTATCTCCAGTTCAAGAAACAGCTGAAAACCTTTCTTTTTCCCTGATCAGCGATGAATGATAAGGTGTCACAGGAAGCGCTGGGATGCCCTTGGGTAGCCATGCGCTGTACAAGTGCTATTCATTCATTCATTCATCACGGCGCCGCGAAAGTGAAAGAAATCACAGCGCCGCAAAAGTGAAAGTAATCGCGGCTGGTGACGCGAGTGGTGCGCATGCGCGCCTGTGACAGGAAAAGTGCTGTGCACATCCCGCCCGCGTGTACGCATTCTAGCAAGCTGGCCGCCTGCAAGCCTGTGGTGGGTAGCACTTTTGAAACATGCTTACTAAATGTCTCGCTGACAGCGCATGCGCAATGGTTCAGCGAGACCTAAAAAACAGGCCCACACACTGGCCTTTCATACCAGCCTACCACACACTGCCTGATGACCAGTCTAACCCTGAGAACAGTGTTGAGCTATGCGACATTCCAATACAAAAAAATAAATCTTGAAAACTGGTAGACTGAAACAAAATATAAAGTTCATTAAAGATAAATGACGTTCTAAAATATAGTAAAAAATAGTTACTGGCGAGGCATTGCTGTGACTGCATGATATAATCCGGTACTCGAATTCGTTCTTCATTACATGAAGCTAGCCTGTTCTGTTTCAGGATTATACACACATCACTGCATGAAGTGTATCGTTTATCTTCACAGGGTTGTTTTTAATTGCATTCATGGATTATATAAACATAGTGTAAATCGCGCCTATGCTTATATAAGAGCAAGGGTGCTCGCTTCATAAGCGGCTTAGGAACATAAAAGAGTACATGCTGGCGGAATATAGCATGTTGTGGGAGAAAAGCTTTTTACTTTCCAAGATTTGTTAAATCTGGCAGTATGTATAATTACCATAAGAAATTCTGAAAGTGGTTAAAGTTTCATAGAAGACACGAGTTAACCTTTTATTCGAAGATTCAAATAAGAACGTGTGTGTATGTTCTTTAAGAATATTATTGGATTAGTCTACTTTAGGTTGTAATCTTCATAAAAATCATTGGTGCGCTCGGTGTGTACTTGCTCATGTATAATTTAATTGGTGAAATATGTTAAAATGAAGATGTATGAAAGCATACCACTACGTGGGACACTTGGAGGGCTAGCTAATTACAAGTGTTTTATCGTTGATGCCTTGCTTCAGGACGAGGGAAAACAAAATCCTGATGGAAGGAATGCTAGAATTAACACAAGCCAAGTTTAAGGCTAGGTTCTAGGCTGTCGTTTTCGCCCACTGTGATATTCTTCTGGGCAGAAATCCGCCTCCTGCAAAGCACTCTTAGTCCTGCTCCAATAAGAACAGTCCAGCCCGAACTGCCAGGCCAGGTCCCCTTCAGAGGGGACACAAGCATGATTCTGGATGTTGGCATAATAGTCTTCGTGACCAAAACAAGAGGAGTCTGGAATGAAACCAGAGTCAACAGAGTGAACGTGTAATTATACACTAGATCATAATAACACCACGTGGAGCTGTGGACAACAGATGCACATCTATGCACACCATGTGATTATCACATTGGACAATTGCTTTCATGCAGGGCCATACCCAAAAGCATAGATTTTGGGGGGCCTGGCCCCCGTGATAAAAATAGCATGAAAGTAGCAAGCAAAGGGTCACAAGCAAACTTGATTTGGGTCATAGGTATGGGGATTTCAACATGCCGGGATATTTCTTAAGATATACTGCTAAGCATGTAATTTTCTAATGTATATTTCAATTGTGAGAATATTCTCCTGAGGACATTACTTAAAAATACGTGTAATTTGTGACTAACAGCAATTATTTTCTATTGTATTTACAGATTTAGATGTGTTTCTCCCTCAGATTTGTGACTAAATGTATGCAAATTGTTGCATTTCCAGCACATTCGTCAAATATGCATATGATGCATATTAAAGACAAAGGAGATCTGGAGTGACTTTGGATGTATTGATTCTCAGCTTGACTAGCATGCTGTTTATTTCTGAGAAAATAACTTTTTCTTCCAGTAATTTATATTCTCTACTTATGAGAATTGTTAATAGAAAATGTGAAAATAAGAGATGCACATGATACGATTCAAATCATAATGTCCCCCTTCCTCTCCCATTCGCAACCTTCTGGTCTCTGTAATATGGTCTCATCTTGACCTCCATCACATTAGTTTACATACAGGACCTTACTTTTGAGATGCACCTCCCACGTAAAAACAGCTCTACAGCTATGTCTGGGCTCCATCAAGTACCTACAAAAATTATAGTTATTTTATTAGCTTCCTCTTCCTTCATCCCAGTGGAACTTACTGAGCAAATACAGTTCTCACCCTTTCTCACATTTGAGATTTCCAAAATGGCATAATTTTTGTCCGCGAAATGTTTGGTCATTGAGGGTTTAAGACAGCGTACTGGCACTCTGGACACAGAAGTGACAGTGTTGCTGTCATTAGATGAGTATCAAGCTGTAACTTCGTCAGTCTGTAAAAGATTTCCAACGTACACAGTCAGATATGCAATAATGCAATAAATTCAATTTGTTGGTGGAATTTTGGCAACTCTGTGTTACGCTTGTAATGCAGAGTTGTGGCCAACTCCCACCAACCACTGCGTGGCAAAGTTATTTCTGGCAAGTAGCTTGTCAGTGGTAAGGTAGCATGATTTTCAGGTCTGAGATGTCACCCAGCGAAATGTTCTCACTGTGAACAGTAGTGGGCAGTCATGATCCTTAGTCTCTTTTTACTTGACTGTATTGACCGTCACAGATGGTGGCACTCAGAAATATGTGAATTGTAAATTGACAAAATTTAGACAGACAAGTATAAACTGCCAAAGTTGTTTGGTGTCCAAGACTTCCACAGTCCACTGCATGACGAGCCCTGTTATATGCACCGGTTTGGTAGATCTATGAAGGGATTTATTTACTGGTTTCTGAAGATGGGCAGTGAAATTCTGAAATTGTGTTCCTGATTCTAGAAACATACTTCAATATGTTCAAAGAACCAATTACAATTCAAATTTTGAAAAGTTTAAATATTGAAACTAACATTTTACCTAACATTCATGGGAAACATCCATTACCACGCGGGCAATGCATCGCAATGCCTTTACATCTCTGCTATTACAACGAAAGTCGTGACAACGACTTGCGCTGGATGGCGCTCTAACCTAAGGAATAGTATGATTAACTATTCCAACACCTTCCCTACTGGACATAGACTGGTGTTGGAATAGTAAATCATACCATTCCTAAGTCCAGCGCCCTCCAGCGCATGACTTGCGTTGTAAAAACTGTGATGTAACACACCGTAATCATTTTGACCGCGTTGTAACGTCACATATTCAAAATTCATGAAAGCTATGGGATTGTGGTTTTTGTTGAAGGCATGTATTTCAGTTGTCTAAATGCACACATAACAAAGGGTAAATAGGGTACGCCAGCACACCAGGTAAAATACAAGTTCAAGAGTAATTTTAGAATAACATTTTCTTATATCAAAAAACGCAGTTTGTTTGCAAAATAATCAGCTTTTCTGAATGAATAATAATGAGAAAAAGCAGTCCAAAAACATTAATAGTCGTCATTGCAAATTTCGACCCCAACAGAACGACTCAAAAGGGGAATTCATTATGACATGGTGCAAAGCGAATGGGAAGTAGCATCCCAGTTCAAATGAAACTATTGAAGAGAATAATACAATAGAAGGAAAGATGAAGCAGGGGTGACAAGCATATGCTAGGGTGGGGGAGTGAGTAGAACCAGTGCAAAAGCATTCCTGTCCTGTAAAATCCTGATGACTGAGTGACTGAAGAAACAGAATGAACAGTCCCTATTTCTTTTTATTCTAGACCACTTATGGCATGATATCCCATTATAACTGGAATTAACATTCTAGCTTTTTTTGGACTCTAAGGAGTTTTAAAAATGTGTATGATTTTAAACTAAAAGATCCTCAAAGTTAAAATATGATATCGTTCAAGGTATTTGTTTTAACATTTGATCTGTCTAGGTTCTCAGCACTATGGATAGATTCAGAAGCTGTTCTCCCCCAGAATGAGACTTCACACATAATACTATGGATGGGCAGAGGCTACATTAGAGTACAAAAGTATTATAAAGTATTATATTTTGCAGAACCTAATAAACACTGGCAACAAAATTAAGCATCACAACTATAAGCCACAAATAAGTAATTTTTTTATTATCAAAAATGTCTCTGGCCTAGGGCACACTCAACAGTAAGAACTGAAACTGCGGTGACTTTTCACAAAATCATCAGCTAGCAAAAATTCCATGGCTACATGCAACAACAACAAAATAAACTGAGCAAACGTTTCAGTGGGTAACTCCAAGCCATGAACACAACTTGGCCCCACTGAATGTGTAATACTTTCAGCCATTTCTAGCCTTTTATCCAACATCGCTTTATTTTCTGAGGCTTAGAATGCCTTGTTTGGAATGGCAAAATTGAACTTCAAGTCAAAGAAAGAATTTTACTGTTGGCAAAAAGCCTGGCCTGGCCGCAGGTTCCACTCAAGACATGGGCCCCTGGCAGGTATGAACAATCAAACAGATGTGGGCACAAGATTACAACATGAGGGAAAAGAAGTTCAGGAACAGTGCTGCTTTGTCCATGGAATTTCCTGGGCAATCGCTCTCTACTCCACAACAGACTTATCACGTGTTACATGTAGTACACCTAACAAACCGAATTCACAGCTTAATGCTGAGCCAACCAAAGCAAAAAGTGAGGCACTCCCACATCACAGCATCAATTAAATTCATGTCTGCAGCTGGACTTTACAAGCCCATTCCTTTTTTCTGGTATTGTATTGTGGACCTATTAGTAGTATATTTTATTGTGTTTCGATGACACCTATTTTGAACACAAGGCATGTACACATACCTATACATATTTTTCAAAAGGTGCTTTTGACAAGCCTTGCACTCAAATTTCAGTAGACCAACACTGCTTCTCCACAGGTCACTGACATCACAATCATGATCCTGCTCGATTATGGACCTGGTAGTAATTAAATACTGACTCTGAAACGGATCCCTTTCATGTCTTTAAGTTTGCAGCAAAAGAAACACTCATTGATTTCTCAATAACGAGTGTAAAAACGTTTAAGGTAATTCACGTCAGTGTTGCAGTCCTTATTCATGTTTGACATGTTTTCATTATGTTATATTCCCTAAGAGTACTTTCTTTTTGCAGATGTTGTGTTTCAAGTGCAATTTTTTTCTTTTCCTATCAACAACACATAACTTGTGTATGGTGCATACTGTGAATGGAGTCACCTGCAGGGGTCCGGCTGAGTTCAGGTTGTAGGTGGGTGTTTATGCTGAAGCTACAGGCAGTGTGATTTTTTCACAGTGGCTGTTAGTACATCATAGAGGTGTGCTACCCTACAGGCACATCCAACTTTGGCCTCTCTGTAGACATCACATAGCGATGTTCATATACACACTTACAGCATTTGGGATTTTATGGAAAAGCGAATGAAGACGTGCTTCACTGTGGAAATATTGACAACAATAAAAGAAAAGAAGACGCTGTCCTTACAGGTAAGTGGGTGGTTCACACATGTGTGAGAGATTGTGAAGTGGGAGAGATAAAAGGAATTACGTGCAGGAGAGAGAGAGAAGATGGTGCTGAAGTTGGCTTGTTGGATGTGTAAATGGAGGATTTTAGAGAGATGGAGAAGAGAAAACGGACATTACTGTCTAATAGAATGAGAGCCTGCAGAGACTGCAGAGCAAAGTAAAGGGCAGAAAAGTAGTCATGGAGACACTCTAAACATCACTACCCTTTCCACGGATCTTGGAAATCATTAATTCAAAGTCTCACTTTGTTATTCTACTTACTCGGAACAAATCGTTGGTTGATATTCCTAACAGGCACTGGGAACGGTAATAGGTGTGGATTGCCCATTGATGTGATCAATATGTCTAGATGGAATAGCAGAAAACTCGCAAGGATACATCTATATATTCGTTAGGTGGTATGCTGTGAGAAGCACAGGCTTTTGGGTTACATGTTTTAAGAAATGACCTTGATTGCACAGGAAAGCAATCTTAGTTAATCTTTGTGGGCGGGCTAATTTTAGAGACCCTTCAACCACATTTTCATACCATTTAAAAAATATAAAGAAGATCATTAAAGCGTAGGAATGGGTTGTTTAACCATAAAAGTCAGTTATTTCACCTGGGCAATTTGGCCTAAATGTTAGAAAAAGCTTTTGTTGTTTCCGTCTCTGGAGCTTCAAATATATCAAACATATATGTGTGGATTCACTTCCATGATCCTCAAACATTTCCATATTCATCTTTAATATACTGGGGCCTGGAAAATTATAGGAGTGGTCTGGAAAAATGTTTGGTATTTTCGGACCATAACTTAACATAACATAACGTGTATTTGTAAAGGGCACGTTCACCCAAGGGCAACTTGGCGCTGAATAACAGATATTTATTGTTACCCATCTCAATGGCACTCATGGTACCATCAAAATTGAGCGTGGAAAATCTGGTCCATTAGAAGATGCAGTCAGAGGTCCTAATACGAAATGAGAACTTCCAGTAAGTCCTCATTTTAGCCGAGCTCTTCGGCTGATTTGTGGGTGAAAGTAAACAGGTACACAGAGTTCCCACGAGCTTCTAATTCTGATGGGGTTGTTATCTGCAGCTACTTCAAGTGGCCAGTGACCTGAGGCCAGATCCAAAGAATCCTGTCAAGGCTCTCCTGAATGCATGCTGGGGTCGCCTGACTCCCCTCTGCTTAGGTGTAGGGGCTGGCCAAACCGCTGGTGCAGAATTGTCTCCCAAAAATACTTAATTGCCCCCAGATTTGGGATTTTTCCACAAATGTTTTAGAAATGCTCTACAGATTTTGGAAATTAGCCAAAGATTTTGTATTTCTGCACTTCTAAGAGAAGAGAATGGATGTGAAAGTATCAGCTGGGAGGGAGTAATGACTAACTTCAATAAGGAGTGATGTAAAAAATCAAAGGGATCCACCCTTATAAGCGGCGAGGTAGTGTCCTGGTGAGGAGGTAACCTTGAAATGTGTTTCCCTCCCGTTTCAAATGCTCATGAGGTATTAGCAGGGCAGAATCCAAACCCTATCCAGCGTATACAGACTGGGGTATAGTGTATTGTGCATGTGGACAGTCAGGTGCACCACTTAATTATTATTATATGTAAATACACTTTTTTCCACAGTCATTATTATTTCACATTTTCGAGTGTAGAAGGGATCTTTTTTGAGGTCCTGATGAGAAGCTAGGGGAGGGCTTTGAAACATGTCGACTCAGGAGAAACAGCTCATTGAAGCACAGTATCTCCATTTGATTCCCCATTTTTAACAATACCAGCTAATAGGAATATTTAAACTTACTTTTTCCGCCAAGCCAGGTGTTTTTTAACCTTTCACTCTTTATATTCACTTTTTTACCCATTCACTCACACTTTTACACCACACATAGTATTGTTTTTTCAGAAATCAGTGCTCCCACGTAGTCGTAGGTCGTAGCACGCCCCATCCCGCAGCGGGGCGGGAATACCCCGAAGATGAAGCTTGTCACCAAGGGCCCTTTTGGTGGGTGAGGGGTATATAAACAAAGCTGTGTGCTTTCCACCATTGTAGGAGACACATGTATTCTGGAGGTACACTTCTATACTTTCTTATAAGGGTGGATCCCTTTGTTTTTTAGCATATTGATTGAGGAGGACGTATGCACCCCTTAGAGCATTACCTCTTTACTTCCTCCTTTGTTTAAGCCCAATAAGGAATGATGGCAGGTGGGGTGAGAGTAGCAGCTATCAACGAAAGCTAGCAAAACTGTTGCACTGACTGCGGTACTAATGTATGTTAATGGCAGGGAGGCCGAGTTGCAATATGGGATGACCAGTGACTACCTTCATCAAAAGCTGTCACCCTGACAAGTCTAAGCCCCCAGTGGAGGCTCTCCTAGTCCCTGTGACTCTTGGGGGAACATGCCTACTCAGAGCTGGGGAGAGGTGCATGAGGGTGCAGGTACTATAGCATCAATTAAAAAAGGCTGAGGAGGAATGGATGTGTATTAAAGGGTGAGAGGGAGGAGTAGAGGGTCATAGCGACTTTCTTATCATGACAAACAAAGGAGGGTAAAATTGAGGCTGTGTTTGATGGGATTGCTATGTTCTAACTTGTTTATAAACATTTATACTGTTGAAAATAAATCCCATTAATGTTCCTTATTGTAATGAAAGATATTCATAAACTTTTCATAAATAGTTTCTTCAGATTCTTTATATTTTCCCAGCAGCTTTCACACCTCCCCTTCATGCAAAATTCAGAAACAAATTCTACAGATGGTCAAATTTTTCCAAAACTTTTCTCTGTCTCAATTCATGTCAATGAAGTCGCCTGCCTGCCTCTTGCCTTAATAAAGTGGGTGGTAGTGAAGGGACACTCAAGACACTTTTCATCTCTATCCGACTTAGTGCAGTTTGGAGGTGGTGTCAACTTGGGGTCCTTTCCATTCATGTCTCTAACCCCCTTTATGCTACATCTTAGCAGTGTTTCTGGAAGTTCAAGCTCTCTCAATATTGGCTGTGTATCGTAGTGTGTCTGAATCAAAGGGTCATGACCCCGACTTTCACCCTTTACATGTTGATAACGAGTGCCATTGTGTTGTAATTCGACCATGGCCGTGTTAGCGCTTAGCTGAACTACACGTTTCCCCGCTTAACTTGGCTATACACGAAAACGCCATTTTGGATGTTACGGCGGCCATCTTAGACCATAAGCGGCCTCGTGGTTAGCGTGCCCTTTAGTCCGTTGTCCGTGCCACTGACCACTCGAATTTGCCCAGCAACAGGCTATTTTTAGTACTGGTCAACCTGTACATGCGCAGTCCTCACTGACCAGTCGTCCCTCAGGAATGTGCCGCCAAACTGACCAGCGGGGTTGTAACCCTCCAATGAGCTGGCTGTGTTCCAAAAGATGACCTTATATGTACATAATGCCTTGTAACTTTGTGCCGCCTATCTTTTATTACCTGTAAATTGTATAAAAGACCGAGTCACACCGATGTTCGGTGTGATACTTCTTGCATTACCGAAGGGTGCTGTAGGAATGTACCACCACCCCATGGGGTCTTAATAAACTTGTTCTTTGTACTTTTCAGTTTCCGTGCCAACAGTTCTTTCAATGTAAGTGGGTTATCTACGGAGCATGTAGGCCTTGGGAACCCGATACTACAAATTGGCGACCACGAAGGGACTCATCGGCGACTCGGATGCCCGAAGGAGAGGTCGTGACGAAGGTTTGGAAACTCGCCATGGACGCGTACGCTGCCACCGAGTGACCCGAGTCTTGGCACCCGCGGTGTTTCTTCCTTTCCTTCTGATCTGACCTTCCAGGTGGCGCCGGTCTCCGACTGAGTTTTCGATCGTCTGCGTTGCTGGATAAGTGCCGTTTGGCTGATTCGATTAAAGACCTTGGCAGTTGGAATCTGGACTTTTGAGATTTGGGTAAGATTTGTGATCGGTGAGGTAGTCTGCGGACGCTTACTGAAGTTCTATGATTTGTGATCGGTAAGGTAGTCTTCGGACGCTTGCCGAAGTTCTATGATTTGTGTCTATGATTTGAGTTAGCTAACATTTGTGACTTTGTGATCTTTGAATTATATGTGTAGTGCACTTCACATAGGCAGGCATGTAGAGATGTTTCTCTAATTTTGTTTTTTTTTCCCTGAGCGGCACATTTGTGTGAAGTACTGTAAGTGCCAGTTATATAGTATCACGCTTTCGTGATACTTTTTGAACATGCCTGTTTTAAGCACACTCCGAGGGATGTGCTGTCTTGGAAATGGTACCACAATTAGGTTAGCGGAAGCACAGCCGGCTCCACCAGAAGGTACACCAAATCGGGAAATGTATATCAAATTTGGCCTTCCCCCTATAATGTACAGTAGATTATGGAATAAGTACACTAAATCGGATCCTGAATTGCAATGGCCTCTACATGGGTCGTTCGATTTGCGTAAAGTACAGTTTGTGGAGCAATGTTTGTTTCAACGAAGGTCTAGACAAAATATGTTTGATTGTGTACGAATGTGGGAGAAAGCGGTGCGTGAGCGAATGAAACGTGAAGTTGCCTTGGCGGACAAAGAGCAGCGCAAGGCTGCTCGTGATAAGGCTTTACAGCTTGAGGAAAAGGAGGCTCAGGAGAAGAAAGAGAGGGAGGAACGGGAGCGTAAATTGCAAACAACTGGTCAATTCCCTATTCGTCGACCGCTTTATCCTGTCCTTAATAATGAAATTGATGATTTTTCATTGTTAGATCGGTCGCCGCCTCCGTACGTTTCGCCTACGGCTCCAGCTGCAGATTCGGAGGATGAAGGACAGGATAAGCCGGGAAAGAAGGGCGTATCTGGTCTCAGGTTCTCTGCGGAAAGATCCGCACACTTACGTAGTTGGGCACGTAAAGTAAATACGAATTTTGCTTCTCAGTCTGAAGTTATTACGGAAAGGGGTACATGGACAGACCAAGAATTACTGTATTTTCTGGCTACGTTGGCAGATGAAGTTGTTGTCGCATATCGTCATTTTTCAGATACATTAGAGCCTAAGGCTGTGTCAGTTCATCGTGAGAATTTGGATAAAGGTTTGTTTGATCTTGCAGATGTCGATGACCTTTTCAAGCAACTGATCCAGCTGCGAGATGAGACTACCAGATTGCGGGACGAGCGGAAAAAGCATAAGGAGTCCGAGCCGGAGTCTAATGGGCAGTCTAAGGAGTGTTCTCTCCGGGGTTCAGATAAGAGTTCTGCATTGCATGTTATCCCTATGCGTGAAGCCGCACCCTTGTATGTTCCACCTAAAGGGGAAGGTACAGATGATGATAAATTGTCAAAGGATGCCAAGGGATATTTTGTATATAATTGGGTATATACGCCTTGGAATAGAGCAGATGTTATGGCATTGAAAAATTCTTTACCTGATCTTCGTAAAAATCCAGCGGCATTCTATGAAGGGGTGAAGGGGCTATTTCGTCTTGTGTGATGACTCTTGTTGATATAGATCTGTTTTTTGGGTTAATTCTTCCGCCAGATATGTGGAGACAGATTCGTAAAAATAATGATGAAACAATATTTGGGGGAACTTGGAAAGAAATAATTGCAGCTGATTTAGATAGGGAACCGGCATGTAAGCCTTGCCAGTTGATTTTGGACCTCCCGACGGCTATTTTGAATAAATTAAAAATGCTCGTACCTTCTAAAAAGATTGATTGGACTATGTTAGCTTCGTGCAAACAAAAGCCAGATGAAACGGTTTCAGATTTCTTTACACGCTTTGAAGAAGCCTTTCATGATTATAGTGGGCAATCATTAACAGACGATACGGGTAGGCATCTGTTTGTTCATAAGTATGTGGCTAATCTCCTACCGGACATTGCAAAACGATTGAAAACGAGTGAAAGTTCCTGGACCACGGCGACCCCTGCGTCTTTGTTAACTATGGCTCAGTATTAGGAGCGGCAGGAGTTGGAGGCTAAAGAAAGTATTGATAAAAAGGCAAAAGAATTGAAAACGAAGGTGATGTTGGCGCAGGTTTGGGGAACACAGGGTAGAGGGAGTGATAGAGGTAGACGAGGTGGAGGAAATACGTCGTACGGTCGTACGGATATAGCGGAGGATTAATGTGCGTACTGTAAAGAGTTTGGGCATTGGGCTGATGATTGTCCGGTACTTCGTGAACAACGTATTCAGCGTGGTCGTGGAGGCGGTAGGTCGAGAGGAAGTCATGCAGGAGTAAGAGGGGGTGGAGGTGATCGTGGAAGGGCTGAGGAAAGGGGCCGTGGCCAGGATGAACGAAATACTTTCGATAGACGAAACCAATACCAGATATCGGAGGGTGAGAATGTGGAGCACCAGGATAATGTGCATGCCTAGGACTGCGTAGGATGGGGTGTGGAATCAATTGAAGTGCCGGTAGATCAGAAAGGTCCATATGTAACGGCGGGCATTTTGGGTTCTACTGATCAATTTCTAGTCGACACAGGAGCTACTCGTAGCGCTTTGTCAAAAAACTTGGTTCCGAGGGCTCCCCGTCTGGCGAAATGATAACATGTGTAGGGTTTGATGGCACACCCTCCCCTAGCCCATTGTCAAAACCCCTTGCACTTTGTATTGACAAATTTTTTAGTTTTGGCCAATTTTTGTTATCACCCCATACACTGGATAATATCCTGGGTATTGATTTGCTTAAATATTTTCGAGCAACGATACGGTGCGCTCCTGAGGGAGTGCGGGTTATTCTGAATGACAATTATCCTGACTCAGACAGATTTTGCACTATTCTAGAAATTCCAGCTTTGGCCTCTCTCCCACACACGTTATGGGCGACCTCGGATACGGATGTCGGAGAGATGCGTATTCCACCTATTCATATTACTGTTAAGGAGGGGGCCTCTCTGCCAAGGGTACCACAGTATAAGATCTCGAGGGAAGGTGAAATTGCCCTGACACATATTGTCCAAGATTTGATCACTGCAGGGGTGGTGGAGGAGGTTCCTTATAATGTTTGTAACAGCCCTATTCTTCCGATCCTTAAGAGAGGTACAGACGACAAAGTCTATCGGTTTATTATTGATTTGAGAGAGATTAACAAAATTGTCATTCCTCAATACCCGGTGGTGTCCGACATTACGACCTTGCTTACATTGGTGCCACCGACGGCCACGACCTTTAGTGTAATTGATTTGAAAAACGCGTTCTTTTCCATCCCTGTTCATCCTGATAGCAGGTATTTGTTTGGCTTCACTTTAAATAATAAATCGTATAGGTTTTGTCGTGTTCCTCAAGGTTACACTGAGAGCCCTAGTATCTACAGCCAGGCTCTGAAAAGACAGCTTGATTCCTTTGAGTTACAGTCTGGGGTTGTCCTTATCCAATATGTGGATGACTGTCAGGATTGGACTCAGGTCAGGCAGCTCTTCGCAGATTCCCTCCATCAGCAAGTATTCCCCCCCTTCTCTCAACTGGACTTTTCTAGTGGCGACTTATCGTTGCGCCTTGGAACACCCACTTCCTTGTTGCCATTGTCAGGGGACCAGTTAGCGTTCTAGTGTTTTCCTTAGAACGCCGTCTCTGTGACTTGGAGCGCGAGCGTTCTAAAAACGGCGCACTTCAACGGTATTATCCCTGAGAGGCGAACGTATTCTTTCGCGCTCTCTGTCATAGTATTTATTCATAGCTAAAGTAAGTTTTCAGTCAGGATAGGTGTTTCCTTAGTTCCTATCACCTTCCTGAGCATTTTCCTAGAGTTCGGCGGCTTTCTCGGCTGCTCCCTTCCCTCACGTTTCATTCGCTTGAGCCTCTCGGACTTTAGCGAGGCATTCCCCTTTCCTTCAGCCTAGCTAGCAGTTCACCGCCCCTTTGTCCTCACGCTTCGAAAATTGGTGTCTTCACCTGGGCGCCTGGAGCGACTTGCCTGGAGCGACTTCCTCATTCTTCAGTCAGCTGTTGCCTGTGCGCTGAGTGAGTCAGAGACCAGATCCTGCAGAGCTGTCAAGCGACAAGCAGCCTCCTGTTGGTGAGCTCGAACCAGTTTGGTTTATTCTTGAACTGTATTCCAGTTGCTGAGTTTCAGTGTTCTTATGCTATTTGAAGACTTGCGCTTGTAGTCAGCCATAAACTTCCATTGCCTTCTTGGAACTCCCTGTTTGAACAGTCGGAGAAAATTGTCAGGAGCAACTACTCTAATTCAAGGACAGTACTTCATGTAGATGAAAATATATATATATATATATATTCTTGTGTACCTCCAACTTCTCCTGTGCAGCGGGACAGTTCACTATCTTCAACTTCTCCTGGTCAACTGGTCAGTTCTTCAATCTTCACCAAAACAGTAAAGATATAAGGTCTATCAGAGAGCGGCAAAAGCTCACATTCCCACAGGTAATTGAGGTTAGGTGTTCTAGGAGAGAGTTTAGGAACCAGGGTATTGAGAGGTCAGAACTTAGTAATGTTGTCCTTATGTTTTACAGAATAATCTACATCATTCCTTGAGCGGGAGAAGATATTTGTGTGAGCAGTCTCTCTGTTTGTTATCCACTTCCCCTTTCCCTGTTATCACTGTTGCAAGAGAAATCCGGCACAGTGGTGAAGGGGAATTGGGAGCTTAGCATCTCCTTGGGTCTGATACTCCAGCGGAGCCAGAATCTTCAGGTACCTTCTGACAGATTGAAGTGCCAGCTGAAATTCCGCTTGGGTGTCATGGCCGAAGGACTCGACCTAAAGGCTTTGGGATCCATCTTAGAAGATTTGCAAAAACAGTTAATAGAAACCAGAGAGGAGGTTAGGAAATCTAATCAGGAGACTAGTTTTCTTCGTCAAAAGATAAATGAACTCACAGTTAGTCCCAGTCCTGATTTTGGGGGTCCTAAGTCACAAACCTTTAATCCTTCGCCAGCCACCAGTGACTTTTCCACACAGGTAGTGCATGCCATGTCCCCCACTATTCCATTAGCCCCTCCCGAGAGATTTCTGGGTGACCCAAATAAGGCACAAGTTTTTGTCACTCAGTGTTCTTTGCACTATCTCTGCAAGCCAATAATTTTCAAAGAAGATCAGTCCAAGGTGGCGTTCATGCTGTCGTACCTGAGTGGAGATGCCGCTTCTTGGTCATTGCCTTTGGTGGCTACTAATGATCCTGTGTTGTACAATTTTCGGGAATTCAAGGCAGAATTCTTACGAATTTTTGACAGAAGAGCAATCTCTCAAACCACAGATAATGAGTTACTGGATTTAAAGCAAGGAAATCGAGAGTTGGTGGCCTACTTAGCGCAGTACAATAAGCTTATTGTGGAGACTAATTGGCCTTCAGAAAAAAGAGCAGCAATTTTCTACAGAGGTCTACGTGACGAACTGAAGGATGGACTCTCCCAGATTCCTAAGAGGCCTACCGACGTCTCAGAACTCATAGACTTAGTACTTCAAATTGACCAGAGGCAATCGGAGAGACGTCAGGAGCGACGAAAAGAAACTCGGACCTTTCCTCCAAGATTTGATCGCATGCGGCCTGAGAGTGTTAAGTCCAAGGAAGAAGTCACAGTAGAGGAACCAATGCAAATTGGAACAGTCCGTGGACCGCTTAGTACGGAGGAACGGGAAAAGAGAAGACAAGGCAAGTTATGTATGTACTGTGGTGGTTCTGGGCATTTCGTCAAGGAGTGTCCACGAAGACCCAAGACTTCGACGTGGGTAAAAGACAAGCTTCACCAGTAGACGGGGTTGCCCTGGTGGAAGCCGAATGTAAGACAACTCCATTAATTCAGTCATTGTCAAACACCATGCAGTTATCGGCACCGCATCTCATCCTATCTTGTCAAATAATATTTGGAAAGGAACAAAGTGCCGATGTAGCAATCATGATTGATTCGGGAGCTACCGGAAATTTTTGCGATATTCTGTTTGCAAAAAGATTGGGCATTAACTTTGTTAGGAAGGAAAAGCCGGAACCTGTGCGAGCCGTGGATGGTACCCCGTTATCCTCCGGACCGATAGCTTTCGATACAGAAACCATCTCAGTTATTGGCCCTGGAGAGCATAAGAGTTATCTTCGATTCAGTTTAATTGATGCTCCGCAATTCCAACTGATTTTGGGTCTGCCTTGGTTAACAGAGCACAATCCGAAAATTGACTGGACTAGGAGAACTGTAGATTTGACCTCTGATTTTTGTCTGGAACATTGTTTCCACTCTCATCCTGTGAAGACGGAGTCGAGTGACAGGTACTGTTTGGCCAATCAACCACAAGTAATCTGTTTGGTGGAACTCCCCGAAATTCCTGCACAGTATCTAGATTTGAAAGCAGTTTTTGATGAACGAGGAGCGCAGAGACTTCCTCCCCATCGGGAATACGACTGCAAAATTGAGTTGGAACCAGGAGCCTCGCTTCCTTGTAGTCGTATATATGCTCTTTCGGAATCTGAAAATCTGCATTTGAAAGAATACCTAGACGAAAATTTGGCTAACGGATTCATCAGGCCCTCTCAATCCCCACTTTCCTCTCCTCTTTTCTTTATTCCGAAGAAAGACAAAAGTCTGAGGACTTGTATAGACTATAGGGCCTTGAATCTGGTGACCAAGAAGAATCGATACCCATTGCCACTCATCTCAGAACTTTTGGATCAGGTAAAGGAGGCCCAGATCTACACTAAATTGGATTTGAGGGGGGCTTACCACTTGGTCCGGATGGCAGAAGGAGACGAGTGGAAAACGGCTTTCAGAACTCGCTATGGGCTTTTCGAATATCAGGTCATGCCTTTTGGGTTGTGCAATGCGCCAGCGGCATTTCAAAATTTTGTGAATGACATCCTTCGTGAATTTTTGGACCGCTTCGCAGTGGTGTATATTGACGATATACTTATTTTTTCCAAAAGTACCGAGGAACATATCCAGCATGTACGTACCATTTTGGAATGTCTGTTGGAGAATCAACTCTTTGTGAAGTTGGAGAAATGTGTGTTTCATGCAACCAAGGTGGAGTTTTTGGGATACATACTCTCCCCAGAGGGAGTTTCCATGGATGAATCCAAACTCAAGGCGATCCGAGATTGGCCAGCTCCAAGTTCAGTGAAAGAAATCCAGAGTTTTTTAGGGTTCGCCAATTTTTATCGGCGATTCATCCAGAATTTTTCAGAGAAGGTGAGCCCCATTACTCGCTTGCTGCGGAAGAACGAAAAATTTGTATGGGGAACCGAGGCAGAAGGCGCTTTTCAATTCCTCAAAGAATCCTTTGTCTCGGCACCCATCTTGCAACACCCGGATCCGTTGGAACCATTTTTTGTGGAGGCAGATGCCTCCAATCTGGCCATTGGGGGAGTTTTGTCCCAACGCCATAAGAAGACGGGGCAACTTCATCCAGTAGCCTTTTACTCTCGAAAACTTTCTGCAGCCGAAATAAACTATGCTATAGCTGACAAGGAGTTGCTGGCAGTAAAGGTGGCGTTTCTTGAGTGGCGACATTATTTGTTGGGAGCCCGGCATGTGGTACTGTGTTTACAGACCATAGGAATTTGCAGTTTCTTAAGTCGGCGCGAACCTTGACCCCGAGGCAGCTTCGGTGGTCTTTATTCTTTGCTGATTATGATTTTGTTCTCACATACAAGCCAGGTGTGACCAATGGAAAGGCTGATGCCCTCTCTCGACTAAATGTGGGAGAGAATTCAGAGGAGAAAATTGAGAAGTTCCTCATCCCTGCGGATAAGATCGTTGCAGTGACTGTAGAGGACGAGATGGAAGAGAAGATAGTCTTGGAATTCAAAAAAGAAGAATACATGAATTGGGAGAATAAGGGTCCAGATCGTCTTGTGGAAAATGGGAAACCTTATTTTCAAGGGAAAATGTTTGTCCCTGGAGAGAAATTACAAGAAGAGACCATTCGAATGTTCCATGATCAGCCCTTGGCGGGCCACAAGGGAGTTTTGAAGACTTTGGAGCTGGTAAAACGAAATTTTCTTTGGCCAGGCATGGAAGCTCAGGTTCGACAGTATGTAGCCACTTGTGAACTGTGTTTGAAAGGGAAAAGTCTCAGGCAATCTCCACAAGGCCTTTTAATGCCATTACCAGTCCCACCTTATCCTTGGCACACCGTCTCCATGGACTTTATTGTTGAGTTACCATCTAGTCAAGGGATGTCTGTCATTTGGGTGGTGGTAGATCAATTTTCCAAAATGAGTCATTTCATTCCTCTCAAGGGTCTCCCTAATGCTACTGATTTGGCCACTCTGTTTGTTCAACACATAGTCAAGTTGCATGGAATCCCCAAAGTAGTGATCTCAGATAGGGGGTCCCAGTTTGTGTCCCGATTTTGGAGATCTTTCCTAAGAGGTCTGGGGGTGGATTCTCGTTTGTCAACTGGTTATCATCCCGAGACCGATGGACAGACGGAGAGAGTGAACCAAGATTTAGAACAGTACCTGCGTCTGTATTTGCTGGACCAGGAGGGAGATTGGCCATCTTTACTAGCTCCAGCGGAATTTGCCTATAATAACTCAGTGCATACCGCCACGGGGTTTTCTCCCTTTTTCTTGAATTCTGGTAGACATCCCAATATGTTGGTGGGCAGAGTTGTAGGGGATGTTCCTGCTGCTGAGGAAGTTATCCATAAGTTACAGATTGCTTTGCAGTCAGCAACTGCAAATTTGGTCAAGGCTAAGGCAGCTTTTAAGCAGCAAGCAGATAAGGGTCGCAAGGCAAATCCAGTTTATCTTCCTGGGGAGAAGGTTTGGGTTTCCACGCGCCACATGCGCTTGCGGGGAAATCGGAAGTTTCAACCCAGGTATGTGGGACCCTATTCAGTGGACAGAATGATAAATCCTGTTAGTGTGAGACTCCATTTGCCAAACACATTGAAAATTCATCCAACATTCCATGTATCTTTGATTCGGAAAAATCCACCAAATCTGCGTAAGGTCCTTCCACCCGTCCCAGTTCAGGTAGACTCAGTGGAGGAATATGAAGTTAAGAGAATTCTAGACTCTAAGATCAGGAAGGGACAGCTTTTCTATTTAGTGGACTGGAAAGGTTTTGGTCCCGAAGAACAATCCTGGGAACCCAGCTCTAATGTTCATGCAGCCAGACTAGTGAGAGAGTTTCACAAAACTTATCCACACAAGCCTAGGAAGGGGGTTTTGGTGGGGGGTACTGTCAGGATTGGACTCAGGTCAGGCAGCTCTTCGCAGATTCCCTCCATCAGCAAGTATTCCCCCCCTTCTCTCAACTGGACTTTTCTAGTGGCGACTTATCGTTGCGCCTTGGAACACCCACTTCCTTGTTGCCATTGTCAGGGGACCAGTTAGCGTTCTAGTGTTTTCCTTAGAACGCCGTCTCTGTGACTTGGAGCGCGAGCGTTCTAAAAACGGCGCACTTCAACGGTATTATCCCTGAGAGGCGAACGTATTCTTTCGCGCTCTCTGTCATAGTATTTATTCATAGCTAAAGTAAGTTTTCAGTCAGGATAGGTGTTTCCTTAGTTCCTATCACCTTCCTGAGCATTTTCCTAGAGTTCGGCGGCTTTCTCGGCTGCTCCCTTCCCTCACGTTTCATTCGCTTGAGCCTCTCGGACTTTAGCGAGGCATTCCCCTTTCCTTCAGCCTAGCTAGCAGTTCACCGCCCCTTTGTCCTCACGCTTCGAAAATTGGTGTCTTCACCTGGGCGCCTGGAGCGACTTGCCTGGAGCGACTTCCTCATTCTTCAGTCAGCTGTTGCCTGTGCGCTGAGTGAGTCAGAGACCAGATCCTGCAGAGCTGTCAAGCGACAAGCAGCCTCCTGTTGGTGAGCTCGAACCAGTTTGGTTTATTCTTGAACTGTATTCCAGTTGCTGAGTTTCAGTGTTCTTATGCTATTTGAAGACTTGCGCTTGTAGTCAGCCATAAACTTCCATTGCCTTCTTGGAACTCCCTGTTTGAACAGTCGGAGAAAATTGTCAGGAGCAACTACTCTAATTCAAGGACAGTACTTCATGTAGATGAAAATATATATATATATATATTCTTGTGTACCTCCAACTTCTCCTGTGCAGCGGGACAGTTCACTATCTTCAACTTCTCCTGGTCAACTGGTCAGTTCTTCAATCTTCACCAAAACAGTAAAGATATAAGGTCTATCAGAGAGCGGCAAAAGCTCACATTCCCACAGGTAATTGAGGTTAGGTGTTCTAGGAGAGAGTTTAGGAACCAGGGTATTGAGAGGTCAGAACTTAGTAATGTTGTCCTTATGTTTTACAGAATAATCTACATCATTCCTTGAGCGGGAGAAGATATTTGTGTGAGCAGTCTCTCTGTTTGTTATCCACTTCCCCTTTCCCTGTTATCACTGTTGCAAGAGAAATCCGGCACAGTGGTGAAGGGGAATTGGGAGCTTAGCATCTCCTTGGGTCTGATACTCCAGCGGAGCCAGAATCTTCAGGTACCTTCTGACAATGACCTTCTGCTTGCTGCAGACTCTTATGCACAATGTGAGGGAAGTACGATTGCGTTACTTTCTTTTCTGGCACAGAATAATCACAAGGTTTCTAAGACAAAGCTTCAATATTGTAGACCCAAGGTGACCTACCTCGGTCATCTTTTGTCTAAGGAGGGGCGTGCACTAACATCTGATCGAATTCAGGCGATTTTAGATACACCAGTCTCCGCACACAGAGAGATGTACGTGCCTTCATAGGGTTAACGTCCTTTTGTAGGCAGTAGATTATGGGGTTTTCGCACATTATCAAACCATTGTTAGCGTTATTGTCTAAAGCTACACCAATGCCCCTTGAGTGGACAGATGAATGTCAGAATGCTTTTGAACAATTGAGACAGGCCCTCTGCTCTGCCCCCGTATTAGGTACACCAGATTACACGAAGATTTTCACATTGTACGTGCACGAGAAAGATGGGTGAGCGTTATCAGTGTTAGTGCAAGCACACGGGGACAAGCAGAGGCCATGTGCGTACTTCTCAGCCATTCTTGGTCCTGTAGCACGAGGGTTACCTGGGTGCTTTCGAGCAGTTGCAGCAACAGCAGTAGCCATACGGCAGAGTGAGGGAATAGTGTTATCGCACAAATTGTTGGTGCTGGTTCCCCATGCAGTGGATGCCCTGTTAAATCAAACAAAGACCCAGTATCTCACGAGTGCTCGTTTGACAGGATATGAGCTTACACTTTTGGCGCCACATATCACACTGAAACGATGTGCTACCCTGAACCCTGCCACTTTATTGCCCTATCCGGTCGAGGAGGGTCAGGAAGAAAAATATCATGACTGTGTTTTCCTGACTGAGGAACAGACAAAGGGTCGTGTCGACTTACAGGATATGCCACTTCCAGATGTGGATGGGGGACTGTGGGTTGATGGATCGTGTTTGAGGCTGCCAGATGGTACGACTTCCGCAGCCTATGCGATTACGACACTTAAAACGGTGGTAGAAACAGCACGGATACCCCTGAAATTGGCTCAGGCAGCAGAGCTGATAGCCTTAACGAGAGCCTGCGAGTTGAGTGCTGGCCTATGTGTGAACATATACACGGACAGCCGGTATGCCTTCGGAGTAGCACATGATTTCGGGCTACTCTGGAGAGAACGTGGGTTTTTGACTTCTCACGGAGTACACATTATGCATGGAGAATTAGTGCGTGATCTCCTAAACGCGTTGCTTTGTCCAAAGAAAGTAGCGATAATAAAATGTAGCGCCCATAAAAAGGTCATTGATAAGGTGGGTCAGGGAAATGCCTTCGCAGACAGCATAGCGAGGCAAACGGCTATGTCTCGAACTGACTCCCCCATGTATGTGACACAATCGCAGGCTGAGCGATGGAGCGATGCTAGAGCAGAAATCTTAGACATTCAGAAATCAGCTACTGAATTAGAACTTACGGAATGGGCAGCAGATGGAGTGCTAGATGATGAAGGTTGTTGGAAAAGCAAGGACATGGAGAAATGGAAATTGCCTGCAGCTTACTTGCAAGCGATGGTTCAGATGGCACATGGGTTGGCGCACGTGGGAGCTCTTGCAATCACTCGACTGCTAACACGAGTTTGGGAACATCCCGAGATTGCTAATACAGCCAAGAGAGTAGTGCAGACCTGCCTGGTATGTTTGCAACACAATCCTGGAAAGGGGACCCATACTCCAAAAGGAGGGTTCGTTCCACCTTCCGCACCATTCGAGGTACTCCAAATGGATTATATCCAGCTTGAGCGTTGCAACAATCTGAAGTACGTCTTGGTGGTGGTATGTGCCTTTAGCAAATGGGTTGAGGCCTTCCCCACGAAAGACAATACAGCTCTAACAACGGCTAAGGTGTTGCTTAAGGAGTTTTTCCCTCGCTTTGGAGTTTGCAAATTTTTGTGGAGCGATAATGGGCCTCATTTTGTTGGGAAGATTGTGGAGTATGTACTGAAGGGGTTAGGGATTCAGCAGAAGTTTCATGCTGTGTTCCACCCTCAGTCGGCAGGTCTAGTTGAGCGGTATAATGCCACGTTGAAACTCAAACTGGCTAAAATCGTAGCATCTACGTCGTTGAAGTGGCCGGATGCTTTGCCGCTAGCATTACTCTCTCTCAGATCAGTGCCCCACTCGCGAACTGGCCTCACACCATATGAGGTGGTGTTTGGTCGCCCTATGAATATCTGGGGGGTGCCCAAGCCGCGATTAATACATGATGTGCCTTGTATAATGATGAACGATTATTTGGCACGATTAACAAATGATTTGCTTTCTATTCATCAACAGGTTCGAGAAGCGCTCCCTGACAACTCTACTGGAGAGGGCCATGATCTTCGCCCCGGCGACCATGTCATGATCCGGTCGTTTGAGAGAGCGAGCAGTTTGGAGCCGAGGTGGCGGGGCCCTGAGCAGGTCCTTCTGGCGACCCGGACAGCAGTACGAGTGACCAATAGGAAGCGGTGGGTGCATTCAATTCACTGCCGTCGTGTCTCTCCTGATCTGGTGAATCCTGCTGTGTTAACAGACTACAAGGAAATTTTGGAGAAAGAAAAGAGCCCAGCTGTGACATCGGCCGAAGTTGAGGGAGCCTTCCCGGACCACACTGTTGCTGGACGAGAACGTTATAATCTGCGGCCACGATAAGAAGATTTTTTGGTTTTCGAGACTGGTTGGTTACCGCTCTGGGGTTTGTGAAACGGAAGCCGGGAATTTCAAGGGGGGGGGATCAGTTCTGCCAAGAGTAGCGACACCCGTCTTGACCCCGGAGAAGAAAACAACGGCTACCTCGGAGCTCAGCACCGTATTTTTCTTTTTTAGGTATACACTTATGTGTATCTGAGACTTTGTGAACAATTTGAACTATTTGAGACATTAAGAACTTTCTGAACTATGGCGTCCACTGCATTCCGAGATAAACGAATACTTGGTGCCATCCTTTTTGTCTTGACCATTGTGGTAATAGCTGTGATGGCCTGGGTAGTTGAACTTGTGGTGCCTGCACGTGAACATTTGCTGCCGACTACCCCGGCCCCATCTGAACATTTTCATTTCACCTTACCCTATCATGAAGAACGGCACCAACAGACTTACTTGAATAATAGTTTCATCCAGATTCTACATCACACGCATAATATGACAAATACGTCTAATTGTTGGGTGTGTGGAATGTTGCCTGGGCATCAGAAGAAAGGGGGTACTCCACTCATTCCACTCCCGTTTTCACATAATGGATCCTGTAATGCCTGGTACACTCTCCTCTTCACTCTGAGATGGCCAACAAAAGGGGGGGTGCTTTTTCGTTTGAATAAGGTTTGTTATCATGACAGGGATGGGTTTCCACGGGCTGAGGGTACTCGATTTGAATGGGAGGAATACCGGCCTGATAATGTATCTGCCCCGCGAGTGTGCAGCAATCAACGAAATATCAATGTATCTAGCTCACATGTCATTAATGTTATCGCTACTAAAGCTGATTTGTGTATACGAAATAAAGGCTCAATTCCGGTGGGGAAAAGTGAATGCAACACCACACTTACCTTTGATAGCCCGAATGGCATATCGTTTGTAGCATCTCGCAATACTTATTTTATTTGTGGAACGAAAGGTTATCATCAACTTCCGTTGGGATGGTTAGGCACGTGCTATGTATCTTTTGTACTACCCCCTGTATTCATTGCCCCACCAATGTATCATAATGACTATATTTTGTACCACAACTTTGTTTTGAATCGTGTCAAACGGACTGTTGTTTTGGACGACATCGACCAGACTGATACTGCCTTGCAGCAATATGTGGACTTTAATTTGGGACTGTTTTCTTTTGTGGGGGCCGCGTTGAACAGTCGGAAAATACGACGATTGACACGTGTTGTTGAAGCTGTAGCCAATGATACTGCCATTGCACTTGGGAATATTACTGAAGAACTTCAGATTTCCAGGATTGTCACCCTCCAAAATAGGATGGTATTAGACGTAGTTTTGGCTGACCGTGGGGGGGCATGTAGAATTATTGGAAGTAGCTGCTGTGTTTATATACCTGACAATTCACCATCTGTTTATGATTAGGGGTGGGCGGCCAGCTACGCTCCGTGCACGGAGTGTGCGTAGTGCCGCCCACTCCGCATTTTGCGGAGCTGGCGGAGCCAGGCGGCACTACGCACGCTCCGCAGACGGAGCGTAGCTGGCCGCCACCCGCCTCCCTCCCGCCCTCCCTAAATACTTTAAAATAAAGGAATGCAATAATTTAAAAAGCACTTACCTTGCCGCCGCTGCCCGCCGCGTCCCCGGGGCTCGTTATCTTCCGTCTTCCTCAGTAATGCGCATGCGCGGCCGCCCCGCATGCTCATTACCAAAGAAGACGGAAGATAGCGAGCCCCGGGGACGCGGCGGGCAGCGGCGGCAAGGTAAGTGCTTTTTAAATTATTTCATTCCTTTATTTTAAAGTATTTAGGGAGGGCGGGAGGGAGGCGGCTGGCGGGGCTGGCGGGGCTGGCGGCCAGTGGTTTTGCGGAGTGGGGCTCCGCGGAGTGCGGAGGTGGGCGTAGTTTCTCGCCCACTTCGCGTAGCTCCGCGAAGCCCCACTCCGCCAACTCCGCCCAGGGCTATTTATGATGCCATTTCCAAATTGCATAAGATAGCTGCTGAAATTCATCCGGACAATGGAACGTGGACTCTTTCAGGATGGTTCTGGTCAATGCTTACCGCTTGGGGTTGGAAACTGCTAACGATTCTCTGTATTATTGTGGGGGTACTGTTCTTCGTATGCTTATGTATTCAATGTGGCCCAGCCTTATGTTCTATGTGCTTATCCGCTTGTGTACCATCAAGACGAGCTCTTGCCCATGACCACATGATGCTTCATAAAGAAGTAACTCAAATAATGTTAATAGATATTGAGGACGAACACCCTGATTATGTTCACTATTAGGTAGTTTCAGCTAAACGCTAAAAGGGTCGTCTGTTGTAATTCGACCATGGCCGTGTTAGCGCTTAGCTGAACTACACGTTTCCCCGCTTAACTTGGCTATACACGAAAACGCCATTTTGGATGTTACGGCGGCCATCTTAGACCATAAGCGGCCTCGTGGTTAGCGTGCCCTTTAGTCCGTTGTCCGTGCCACTGACCACTCAAATTTGCCCAGCAACAGGCTATTTTTAGTACTGGTCAACCTGTACATGCGCAGTCCTCACTGACCAGTCGTCCCTCAGGAATGTGCCGCCAAACTGACCAGCGGGGTTGTAACCCTCCAATGAGCTGGCTGTGTTCCAAAAGATGACCTTATATGTACATAATGCCTTGTAACTTTGTGCCGCCTATCTTTTATTACCTGTAAATTGTATAAAAGATCGAGTCACACCGATGTTCGGTGTGATACTTCTTGCATTACCGAAGGGTGCTGTAGGAATGTACCACCACCCCATGGGGTCTTAATAAACTTGTTCTTTGTACTTTTCAGTTTCCGTGCCAACAGTTCTTTCAATGTAAGTGGGTTATCTACGGAGCATGTAGGCATTGGGAACCCGATACTACAATTGTTATTTCTAAAAGTCACAGACTGACATAAGTATATAGTAAGTGAGCAGTTAGAGATAATTCATGGGAAGAGCAGAGTCAGGAGTCGGCTTGGCTCTATGAGGCTAAACAGGAGCCGAACCAACAAAAACACAGAACATTTTCCAAGATGTAGGACTAATATCTCTAGTCATGCTCTGAGTTCTTGTAATGTTGATTTGATTAGCGAAGTAATCACTCAAGAGGGTGACCAGGCGCTTTTGGCAAGGTGTGTGGTCCCAAGATGCTCATATGAAAAGCCAGGTCTAAAACTTCCTTACCCACAGTCCCACGCTTTACCTCTTTAGATGCACACACACGTTCATCTACTTTTTCACCCACTATCTTGCGCTCCCTCTCACACTCATGTGTATATTCTCTCACTTTCTCATTTTGTCTCAATCCCAATCTCGCAATATCACACACTCACTCTTGCCATTTCAGTCTTCATATATTCTTCCTTTCTCCATCATACACTCATTTTCTCTTCTGAGACCCCCCACTGTACCTCTTTGTGGCTTCGTCACTTTACATCTCCCTCATTTTCTCTCACCCCATCTCTCTACTGTATCTCTGCCACTTCTTTTTGCTCCTCTTTTTTCTCCTCCTGCATACGAGCCAGTGCCAGCAGTGGGTGTAGAGGCTACAGATGTCAGCAAAACAACTCGGGAAAGGCGGCTGCCTTGCTGATTCTTGTGTTAGGCATGGCCTCCAAGGGTTGGCCGCTGCTCACGGAGCTAGGAGCGCCTTGATTGCAGCAGGGTAGGGCCTGGCCAGTGCTACACGAGTGGCCCATTTTGAGTGCCCAGGTGTTTTTTCAGTCTGCTCCAGTTAAATTGCATAATGCCGAACTAGCAGATATTAATACTACTTTACTGGATCCTCCTACTTGCCTCTGCCACGTTTTCTCCACTACTCTCGGGCCTGGGCTTCCTGTAAGGACTCATTTAAGCATTTTTATAACACTGCTCTCTGGCATGAGGAGGGACGAGACAGTGTGCAATATGATAAACCAGCACTATTGGCCCAGTCCACTGGTCTGTGTGATGATCCACTTAGCATTGCTGCTGCGAATCCATCTGCACCATGTAGGGCACGTCAACACAGCATGCAGAAAGAAGGAAAAACATGCTAAGATGGTCTGGTCATCCGTAGCAGCATGAACCAGCTCTCGAGCCGCAATCCAAAAAGTCACTCCATAAACACAGACAGCTAAAAAATTGCAAAAAAAGAGAATATTAGTCACATTTTAAAAGTGCCTGTAATATGGAGGCCTGAGGTTTACGGGGGCCAGACACACCGTGGGTTCAGCTCTGGCCCAAAATCCACTGGTAGGCACATAGCAAAAAAAAAGTCAGTGCCTAGTGGTCTTTTTTATGTCCTGGGGGGAGAAGGGGAGTTGCCCTGATATGCCCCCAAGGGTGGCAGAAAGACTGTGGCTATTTTTTTTATGTGGTGGGGCATTGGTATGCCCATTCTGGGCAACCATCACCTCCACGTATAAAAAAGCCAGCATAATTGCAGGCCCCTAGTGGGCCCCCTACTGCCCTCCCAGGGGGCACATCAGGGGTTACTGCCCCGATCTGCTGCCGGGTGGGGTAGAAAGACTGTGGCATTTGTTTGGGGGTGGTGGCAGCATTGGCATACCCATTCTGGGCAGCCCCCACTCCTGAACTTTGACAACAAATATACCCTGATGCCTATTGAGCTGTCTGCCCCGGGGGGCAGGTAAGAGGTTATTGCCCCCATATGCCTCCTGGGCGGTTGAAAGACTGTGGAAATTTTGTTGTGGCATTCTGGGCAGCCCCCACCTCTATGTAAAAAAAAGTAATAATGCCTGGTGCCTAGTGGGTTTTCTGCCCCCTTGGAGGCAGATCATGGGCTATTGATCAGTTTAGTTTTTTGTGCAATGATGTCAGCTAGATGTGTGCACTGATCGTCCTTGCACAGAAAAAAGAGAGACAACCTCAGGAGCTGGGGGAGCTCTTCCCCAGCTCCCAGAGCTGTTGGAGGTGGGAGGGAATCCCTCTGGTACAGCACCAGAGGGATTCCCTGTGCCATGTGATCGAACAGAACCTGGCCGTCCAACGCACGGAGGGGGTTAAAGAAAGCGCACCAACACTTTAGCATTGGTTAGCAATAGTAGAGTGCACAATACCATAGGGCCAATAAAAACAAATTCAGTAAAAATCGTAGGAGTGAAGGCAAAAATTGTAAGGGTGACCCTGCAGAAAGGGCAAGGCCCAACAGCCTGCCTAACTTGGTCCCTTTCTCTGGCCTGCTCTCCATCATGGTCGGCCTGAACTTTTGACTTTGTTCCAGTCCAGCACAACCAGATGACTACAGCTGGTACTTGGTGGTTTTTATACACTATTTTCACTTAACATTTTTTTAATTGCATATCTACAGTTCTACATATTTTTGTCATTTTGGTGTTAGACAATTTAATAAAACCTACTTTATTTTTCAAAATTGGTACAGATTTTTCTTGTGTTGTGCTTTCACTTTATTACTGTTTGAAGTGCTGTATTACAACTTTGCACATTTCCTCTAAGTTAAGCCTGACTGCTTGTACCAAGCTACCAGAGTGTTTAGCACAGGTTAATTTGGGGCTTGCTTGTGACTTCACCCCAACAGAAATTGTGGTTGCTGCTTGAGTAGGGTGTCAGCCCCACTCAAACAGTAACCCAATATCCAACAATAATAAAAACACATCACAAAGCTTCCAGGGAGCCAGTCTATCTACAAGGGGTAAAACAAAATAGTCCATGCTAAAATGTTGTCCAAACACAGGAGTCCACACTGAACTTAGAGAAGTCTGCCCCCAAAGCCACAAGTTGTTTGCAAGTAGGATCTAGTTTTTTAGATACATAGTCATTGGCCATCCTCAATCTTGTCTCACATTATAGTCTATGATGTGACAATCCACCTCACATGTGGATAAGCTTTGGCTGGCTGGTGGAAGCAGGGGAAACAGCGAGGTTTGACGAACTGGGATATACAACAACAGGAGGATGAGTGTGTCTTGAAAGCAACACACACACTTTAGCTACACTGAAGTTGTTTATGGAGGTATTGATGGAATCAAGCTGCCTAAAATGTGTCTCTTGGTGCATCTGGAGCTCATCCCTATTGTCCAGGACGCCCCAAAAAAATCTAAGTCTTGGCATCCTCAATAGCTGCCATCACCCAACAGCCACAGGAACAGAGTCACATGGAGGGGATTGTAACTGACATTAGGGGTTTTGGGTCTCAGGAGCAAATGTCTCCCTTGATTCATGCTCTACTTGCCAGACCCTGATGGAATAGGGGCATCAGGAGGGGTTGGTGGAAGACCCAAATGAAACAGAATTATCTTAAAATGGATAACTTAATTTTCCTCTTTTTGTAGGTCATTTTCTGTATATCATTTCCTGTGTATTTTGGTGACCTCTGCCCTGACTGCAGAGTCTCTGCAAGGCAGAGAATCTACAGTCAGAGCAGAAGTCACCAGAAATATAAAGGATATGACATACAGGATGTGTCATATACGAAGAAGAAGTAAGACATTTTCAAATCATTCAGTGCTGTCATCTCCTAAGATAAACATCATCATCCACCTGGCTGCTGTGTCCATCTATCATTCCCCAAACATGGCTGAGGGTCTAGATGAGAAGGTACCCCCTTCACTGAAAGTGAATTGTACATCATTTGTAAGGAGTGCTTGTAAATTCCCTTCAGCTTTATGGGGGTCCTGAAACTCAGTTGAGCATAACAGCATGTGACCAAACCTTGCAGGACATTGTGCTCTGCATGTGGAATGTACATTTAATTCATGCACAAATAGGCTTACATGTTCTAACATAATATGATAATCTTTTACATTGCATGTGTGTTTACCTCAGTAGGATGATATTGTTCTTGCGTAGGAATGCAAAGCACCCCAAAGCCTTAGCTGCCAGTTACAATGCCACACAGGGGGCTATTTATATCACCTTGTATGCTAATGTGACAAAACATTATTTGGCAAAGATCGCGTATAGCACTGCCTTGCCTTACACCGTGCGGCCCTTCCTTAAGTGTACCAAGAGTGTTCCCAGGCATCCACCCATGGATTTGGCTGCAATCCCAGAGTAGCATATATATGTCCATCTGCCTTATCAGCAAGTTGTTAACCATCCCGAAACTAGGCAGCAGGAAGTGACATATATTTATTTTTATACATTATTTATTATTTGTATGTCTGATAAATTCAGAATTTCACACAAAAATCCTACCAACATTCTACCTTTTCTTTGGGTGCAGGAAGAAGTCCCATCCTGCTCATACACAATCCTGGTAATGACACAGAAACATTTGCTCCATGGTGCAAGGGTGCCAGCATTGTAGCTATGCTGCCACAAGAACAACGAAAGACACAAAAATGATGGACTGAATGTGGAACAAATCAAACATTCATCCCCAGTCAAGACTGATTTGCATATGTTTGGGTCTAAACTGGGGTGGCATGGTGAGCAAAATAACAATGGACTTAACCTAAATCTCTTGACTGGGGGTGAATATTTGGTATGTTCCTCTTTCCATCCATTATTTGTGAGTCTATTTGCTTTCTCACCCTATGTGTGCTGGGTATGCCCAGACGTGGGTTTGAGGCTCAGTGTGCCACTGGATTAAAGCTAGCCTGGCTGATGTGGAGTGATACCCTGAAAGCAGACCCATGATGCTTGTTTCTGGTCCCGGGAGGACACATCTTTGCAGTTCAAACTGACTGTTCCCATGAGGAACAGCGTCAAACTGATTTGCATATGAATAGGTCAAAACTGGAGTGGCATGGTGATCAAAAGAACAATGTATTTCACCCAGATCTCTTGACTGGGGGTGAATGTTTGAATTGTTCTGCTTTCCGTCCATCATTTGTGTGCCTTTTGCTTTGTCACTGTAAGTGTGCCGGGCATGCCCAGACAAGGGTACTGGGCTCACTGTGCCACTGGATTCAAGCCAGCCCAGCTGATGATGGGTGATACTCAGAAACAGGGCCCAGGATGGTACTTTCTGGTCCGAGAGGACCTGGCTTGGCAGTTTCGGTTGGACCTTTCCCATGAGGAGCAGGGTCGAGACTGATTTGCACTTGGTTCGGTCTAAACTGGGGTGGCATGATGAGCAAAAGAACAATGTATTTAACCCAGATCTCTTGACCAGGGGTAAATGTTTTATTTGTTCCACATTCTGTTCATCATGTGTGTGTCTTTCGCCACAAGAACAGCAGCACAAAGAAATAGCATATATGTTAGCTATCTTGTAGAAATATGTATCTTTGGGTTCTATTCCTTCCATGCACAGCAAAATATTCTGTCAAGGTACATTACTCATGTCCCTTGGGTTTTGACAGAGATGGCAGAATTTAACAACTGTGTCATACTACCTATCTTACCACCCTGTCCAAAAGAAAACAGAGGCTCATCCTGCCTCATGCTTACTCATCTATGGCTTCACTAGGTTAGTGCCAGAGATTGCTACATCTCCACTGCTGATATAAAGCTCCAATGGATTAGATTAGGAAATTCTGTGAGTTTTTTTCCATTGCTTGCCATTTAATGTGGAGTAAGTGGACCAATGTGAAATTTCCACTGTCTGTCACCCCCATTTAACATCTGTTTGTAAGTGTCAGTGAAAATGATAAACTGAGCCACACAGCATGGCACCTGAAACCCATGAGGGATGCATGACTATTTGTTGTTTTTATAACCCTATAATTCCAAAAGAAATGTCTTTATGTGAGTTACAAAATACAAAGTTGGTTACAGCCTGTAAGTCTCCATCTTGTTCACAACACCCTCACTCACTCACTCAATGCATAGACATGGCCCATCATGACAGCTGGTCCAGAGAAGGCTAGAAATATCCTCTGGTCAGTGGACATCTCAAAACTTGAGTAACTTGTACTTCACAAGGGGAATGGAGTCCTTAGTGTTGTAGCCCTGACGGACTACAAATACGCCTGACAAATGTTTTGCATGACTTATCTTTGAACTCTTGAGAACAGCTTTTCATTACATGCATTGTGAAAGGCCTTGAGAGTAGTCTCAGGACAGAATTTATGGACAGAATGTTAAACGTCCACCAATCACCATTGACAACAGACTGCTGCAACACAACTGAGGATTCAGAGAAATGTGTAAGCCTGAACGAGTTGCAATGTTGTGCAAGACACACAAGCTACTATTATCTTGCACACAACTTCAGGTGATTAGAGCAACACCCTCGTCCGTATAGGCAAAATATCTGAATCACAACTTTATGAGGCCACAGGTGTTCTCTATGTTAACTCATGCACAAATGTGTGCACTATAGTACCTCCATAGAGATGCAGTTGTAGTATGTCTCTATTGTGTGAAAAGATGAGGAGAGAGTGCATACACTGCATCAGCGGAAGTAGAAATTAAGGAAACATTGTAAATGGCCCTCTCTCATTTGTATAGTACATTATGTATAGCAAGCGACATGCAGCATGGAGTAGGCTCGTGTATGTGATTTGAGTATTCGTCATTTGGTATGGGCGTGGACACATAAGCAACATTTATGCGTATTGGACCTGTATGGTGAGTGAGTACTTACCCAGAAACCACATGTTCTCAATTCCTTCTGATAACAAGAGGCAAGCAATAGGTGGTCTGCCGAACATAAAGCTGTTGATTGTACTGCCCTGGAACACAGCATACACATCAGTGAAGCAGCCTTTGGCATCACATAAAGCCTTCATGTTGATGGACTGCCCGCGATGTCTATCACAGAAGATATGTGCAGTGTGGTTGCCATTCTGCCAGTGTATGTGGCATAGCTATGTAGCGATGCACACTCCTATTTATGCTTCCCAGAACCTGGTGCAAGCATTGGTAAAGGATTGACATCCCCTGAAAGGACTCAGTGGCAAGAAAATGTAGAGCTGCTAAAATCTTCACATAACTGGATAGCCTGGGAGAGGCATGTAGCAGAATCAAGACTGTGCTCCCACTCAGTAACCATGTCCAAGAGGACATCAGGTAGAAAACGGAATCTGGAAAGCACATCTTGGTTGGACATTTCTAACAGACATCACAAAGATGTTAATTTTTTGCCTAAATATCCTTTCAGCTCTTCTCTTCCTCATCTTCCTTCTCAGATCATTCATTCTCATGATAAGGGGCAAACCCACAAACACATTCCATGGCATGTTGAAAGGTCTGAAAGAGCTTGTTTCTGCTTGCTCTTTTTCATGTATTCTGCCTGGCTATGATTGTCTGTTGGGATAACGACATTTCTCAGGACACCCCCGTGCCGCACGGCCACCAGCTGTGTGTGTGCCCCTTGCCTCGCTGCTGCCCTCGTTGTGCCTGCCTCGCTGATCTCCGCCCCTCTGCCGTATTTGAGTGTGCCTAATTATTTTTTTCTGTTTCCTTTCTGTTTTCATTTGCCTGTATTATTGTGACTGCTGTCCCCTTGCACGCTGTTGTTTTGAATTGCTTTTTCCTTCAGTCCCCCTGTGCCTGCCCGCCGCGCTCCTCGCTTCCCGCCGCTGTCCTAGCAGACACGCCCCCTTTTCATTTTGTGCCCTCCCCGCTCCCGCCTCCCAGCTGCTCCTCCCTCCCTCCCCACTTGGCCATAAATGGCGACCGCGCGGCGCAGGTGAGTGTGACCTGTTCTCAGGACACCCCCGCGCCGCACAGCCACCAGCTGTGTGTGTGCCCCTTGCCTCGCTGCTGCCCTCGTTGTGCCTGCCTCGCTGATCTCTGCCCCTCTGCCGTATTTGCGTGTGCCTAATTATTTTTTTCTGTTTCCTTTCTGTTTTCATTTGCCTGTATTATCATGACTGCTGTCCCCTTGCACGTTGTTGTTTTGAATTGCTTTTTCCTTCAGTCCCCCTGTGACTGCCCGCCCCGCTCCCCGCTTCCCGCCGCCGTCCTAGCAGACACGCCCCCTTTTCATTTTGTGCCCTCCCCGCCTCCCAGCTGCTCCTCCCTCCCTCCCACTTGGCCATAAATGGCGACCGCGCGGCGCAGGTGAGTGTGACCTGTTCTCAGGACACCCCCGCGCCGCACAGCCACCAGCTGTGTGTGTGCCCCTCGCCTCGCTGCTGCCCTCGTTGTGCCTGCCTCGCTGATCTCCGCCCCTCCGCCGTATTTGCGTGTGCCTAATTATTTTTTTCTGTTTCCTTTCTGTTTTAATTTGCCTGTATTATCGTGACTGCTGTCCCCTTGCACGTTGTTGTTTTGAATTGCTTTTTCCTTCAGTCCCCCTGTGCCTGCCCGCCCCGCTCCCCGCTTCCCGCCGCCGTCCTAGCAGAAACGCCCCCTTTTCGTTTTGTGCCCTCCCCGCTCCCGCCTCCCAGCTGCTCCTCCCTCCCACTTCGCCATCAATGGCGACCGCGCGTACGCGCAGCGGCCACGCGCAGTGGGCGCACCGATTGTGCGCCGAAGGCGCGCCAAAGGCAAGCCCGTCTGCGCCCGTCCGCGCCTGCACCCCTGTCCCGCGCCGATGCAAGACTACCCGACAAACCTATGACGCCGCCACCCTCAACGCACTCAATACCGGCCGGAGGCCCACCTGCTGCCGGGCCGCCCCGAAACGCTTCCACGGACCCTTCACCTGCACAACCTGCAAGTTCACCTGCCTCCAAACAGGCACCGCACCCGCCAAGCCAAGCTCCAGCAGCGACCTCAAGTGCATCCTGCTCAACACCCGCTCCGTCCACAGACACGCCGTCGAACTCTGGAACCTGCTCGACACAACCTCACCAGACATCGCCTTCCTCACTGAAACATGGATGAACGCCTCCTCAGCCCCCGACATCGCCATCGCCATCCCGGATGGATACAGGATCATCAGGAGGGACCGCATCAACCAGACCGGAGGAGGCATCGCCATCGTCCACGAGAACACCATCCGCATCACGACCGACGCCGACGACACCCTCGCCACCGCCGAACTCCTCCACTTCCAGATTCACACCGACCCAAAGATGACCGTCAGAGGCACCCTTATCTACCGACCCCCGGGACCATGCACGCAATTCAGCGAAGACATCACGGACTTCATCAGCCCACACGCCCTCCCCTCCGCCGACTACATACTCCTAGGGGACCTCAACTTCCACCTGGAGAACAACAAAGACCGCAACACCGCCACCCTGCTGGACAACCTCTCCAACCTCGGCCTCAAGCAACTGGTCAACACCCCCACCCACTACGCCGGCCACACGCTTGATCCCATCTTCTCATCCAGCAAGCACATCAGCTTCAGCCACTCCACCGAACTCCACTGGACCGACCACAGCTGCGTCCACTTCAGATTCAGAAAAACCACAACCCACCACCACCCGCAACAGGTTCCTCACAGGAGCTGGAGCAAGATCACCGCCGACCAGCTCAACACCTCCCTCAGCCAGAACGCACCGCCAGCACATCAAACGCCAACGAAGCAGCCCGCAACTTCACACAGTGGCTGACCGCCTGCGCCGATGACCTCGCACCACTGAAGAACCCTCCCAGCAGGCCCAGAAGCAAGAAAGCCCCCTGGTTCACCGACGAACTCAAAGACTCCAAGAAGACCTGCTGCACCCTCGAGAAAACCTGGCTCCACGACCGGACCACTGACAACATGAGCGCTCTCAAACACGCCACCCGCAAGCACCACCAGCTCATCCGCACCACCAAGAAGAAATCATTGAAGGAGCAACTGGACAACAACGCCCACGACAGCAAGGAACTCTTCAGCATTGTCAAGGAGTTCTCCAACCCCAGCACCGGCAACAACGACATCACCCCTACACAAGATCTCTGCGACTCCCTCGCCTCATTCTTCCACAGCAATATTGCCGACATCCACAACACTTTCAGCGCACCATCCACGCACCCAACCACCGAACCAACGAACCCCACCGCCACCCTCCACACCTGGACCATGGTGACCACCGAAGACACAGCCCGCACGATGAACACCATCCACTCCGGCTCTCCAACCGACCCCTGCCCCCACCACGTCTTCAACAAGGCCGACTCCACCATCGCACCCCAACTCCGGGACATCATCAACACCTCCTTCAACACCGCCACCTTCCCGGAGAGTTGGAAGCATACCGAGCTCAGCGCCCTACTGAAGAAACCAACAGCGGACCCCACCGACCTCAAAAACGTCCGACCCATCTCGCTCCTCCCTTTTCCCGCCAAAGTCATCGAGAAGATTGTCAACAAACAGCTTGTTGCCTTCCTCGAGACAAATGGATCCCTCGACCCCTCGCAGTCCGGTTTTAGAGCCAACCACAGCACCGAGACCGCCCTCATCGCAGCCACCGATGACATCCGAGCCCTGCTCGGCAACTGGGAAACAGCGGCACTCATCCTCCTGGACCTCTGCGCAGCATTCAACACTGTCTGCCACCGCACCCTAGTCCAACGACTCGAAAACACTGGCATCCAAGAGAAGGCACTGAAGTGGATCATCTCATTCCTCGACGGAAGAACACAGAGAGTCCGCCTCCCCCCGTTTCGATCCGAGGCCACCGAAGTCATCTGTGTAGTCCTGCAAGGGTCATCACTCAGCCCCACCCTCTTCAACATCTACATGAGACCTCTAGCCGCCATCGCACTCCAACACAACCTCAACATCATCTCCTACGCCGACTACACCCAGCTGATCCTCTTCCTCACCAGAGACCCTGACACCGCCAGAACCAGCCTACACGAAGGGATGAAAGACCTCGCCGAGTGGATGAAGAACAGCCGCCTGAAACTGAACTCAGACAAGACGGAAGTCCTCATCCTGGGACCATCACCCTCCGCTTGGAACGACTCCTGGTGGCCCCCAGCCCTGGGCACCGCCCCCAAGCCAACAGACCATGCACGCAACCTGGGCTTCATCCTGGACTCCTCCCTCTTGATGACCAGACAAGTCAACGCCGTATCCTCATCATGCTTTCACACCCTTCGCATGCTCCGCAAGATCTTCCGATGGATCCCGACCGAAACCAGGAAGACCGTCACCTAGGCCCTCGTCACCAGCCGACTGGACTACGGAAACACCCTCTACGCCGGAACCACAGCCAAGCTACAGAAAAGACTCCAACGCATCCAGAACGCCTCCGCCCGAGGCATTCTGGACATCCCCCGATGCAGCCACATCTCCGGCCACCTGAGGGGCCTGCACTGGCTCCCCGTTGACAAGAGGATCACGTTCAGGCTCCTCACCCACGCACACAAGTCACTCCACGACCTGGGCCCAAAGTACCTCAATGACTGCCTGACCTTCTACACGCCCACCCGCCAGCTACAGTCTACCAGCCTTGCCCTCGCAACCGTACCACGCATCCCAAGAGCCACCACCGGAGGCAGATCCTTCTCCTACCTGGCAGCCAAGACATGGAACTCCCTCCCCATCCACCTCCGGCTGACCCAGGACCACCTCGCCTTCAGGAGACAACTCAAGACCTGGCTGTTCGAGCAGTAGCGGACCCCTTTCCCCAAGCGCCTTGAGACCCTTCCGGGTGAGTAGCGCGCTATACAAATGCTGTGATTGATTGATTGATTGAGATGTGTGAGGAATGGTAAGCACATCTACAGGTGTGTGTGAAGTGTTTGAAACACTGGTGGGAATGTGAGTTTTGAATTGAGGTTTTGACTTATGACTAACAATCACATTTGAGCAAATTGTGAAAATAAATGCATGCAAATCACATTTATATTTACAATGAATGTTTCAATGTTAAAAATTAAATAACCATTTATTATTTACACTTGTAGTGTAGTGTAGTTCCTAATTTCCCAATAGGCTCTGCGCATTAGAATAACATAAAGAGCAGTTTAGACGTAGGACTGAGGTCATCTAGGTCTCTACTGACTATGTTAATCTTAATTTAGGTATGCGCCAGCTAGCTCAGAGGTCACTGGAAACTTTCTTGAAGGAATAGGGAGGGACAAGCTCCCCTGGCTCAGACAAGAAGGGATTCAGTTTCCGACAACCGCATAAACATGACAACTTTGCTCCCTCAGAATAAGAGTATATCTCTAGAGTTGTGTGAAAACAATAGACAGCTATTTAACTCAGTCAGCAGTGCATACTTAGTTCCACCAGAATGCAGAGAAATAGAGAGACAGGCGTTTTCAATAAAAAGGTGTTATTTATTGAGCAGTCTTCCTTCTCATGCAAGAGAAATGAAGTGCCACAATTGCAATACTTAAAGTAAAGTAAAGTGCGTACAGTAAAAATAGTATTATGAAATAATACTGTAAAAGCATTGATACGGTTTCTTAGCCATATGATACTTTAAAATGGATAAAATATATACATACATAAATACATTGACTAAAGTAATCAACTGGTGCTTCTAACTAAGCCTACCCCGGTGTACCCGACCTAAGCCTAATACTTGCGAAGGGATGAGTAAGTAGCAGTTTTAAGTTAAGTTGGTTAAGATAATTTTGCCAAGAATCTGCATCAAGAATTCTCTTAAGGGTTTAGTCAGCTCCGTACCTTGGTAATAGAATGTGGGAGGTCTGGTATCTCTTTCCTCAGGACTCGATATCCCAGCAACCCGCAAGGGTAGCCTGGAAACACCGGAGCTGGATTTTCTCGGCTGGAGAAAAAGACAGCGTCTCTCTCAGTGCGTCAAACAGGAGGGGCGGCTTCCGTGGGCACTCCCATCAGCTGGGCTCTCGGGCAAGTAAATGGCCGCTCTGCTCCAAACCACCATGTGTTTGCTTAAGGCAACTGTTGGTATTTCATACCTGAAAGGTGCCGAGTTTGACGTAAGGTTGGACATAAGACGTCACTAACTAACAGTTCTTGCTGGACTTCAGGAGTTCTTGTTCAAATCAAAACAAAAGCAGGGAGGTTTTCCGGGGCTGCTGGAGGCTTGGTTTGTTTAAAGAACGCGTTGTGCTTTCTAGGAGTCGATGGGAGTAGCCGTGCTGTGCTTTGGATTGCATGGACTATTACTGAATATGAATCTGATTCGTATGCCTTTATCAGAATATTATTGATTATAACCTCACAAGGGCATAAATCGGGGATATCGAATTAGGGTCCTAGATATGAACACGACACCCACTCCACGGATTGATGTCCATCATTACTAAAAACTAAGCAATAGTAAACATTCAATGATGCATGTGTTTTTTCCGACCCACCCCAAAATACATATTTCGCATTTGAAATGGTATAAGGTAAATACACGAAAAATGAGTATTTGTACTGTACGCTTTTCAAGCAGTGTCATCATTCAGATAAATGCATATATATATCAGCTGAATGAATTGCGAAAATTACACATGAAATGGCTCTAAATACAGAAAAGAAGGTTGATACCATTTCATCACATATTTATACAAATTGCTGTATATGTGCTAGAGGCTGAGGTAAAATATTGTCTCTAGTATCCTAAAACAGAGGCTTGGTTCTCTAAGAATAGTTCTACTTTAAGCAGAGTACCATGTGCCAAAAAAAAGGTAAATATTTTGAAAATATGGGCAAAAATTATTTCGCTTTCAGGGGAAATATTTTCTGTAGCTTTGTTTATCAAAAACTGAAGGCCGAATTCAGAGTTCAGGGAACGCTGTGTGCTCATTGTTTTTATTTAAGAGTTATTCTCGTTGATTGGAGAGAACATATGTTTCTTTTGATGACGTTAGAGGCACAGTTGTTTGTAAAAGAATAGACTTCATTCTGCTTAAAGTATCAATTCGAATAGAAGAGATATTCAACCGAGGCCATAACGCAGCCCCCCATATCTGGATTGCTGTGTGGATACAATACTTGCATACAGCAAATGGCCCTGGAAGTTACAGTTGTCAGTTAGGCTTTCCCTGGCAGCATGCCACAACAGCTGTGGTCACTTATTAAAATGTAACTACAGTTAGAAAGTGGTCTAAAAAATGGCTCTATCTGTTTTGCAGGCGTGCCATGCAGGTGACATGAAAGGTTGTTTGAAGACCCTTTGCAGACCCCATGCAAATTAATTCCTTGACACAGAAGTGTACCGCTTAGTGCTTCTAGGCCTTGTACTTGCCAATCTTTGGAACCCCAGATTGTTTTTGTTTCAATGGTGTTTTTCCCAAATTTGAAACCTAATGTAGACATCTTGTCATAAAATGTTTCTGAATAAATCAATTTAGTATTTGTCAACATTGTTTTCATTCCTTTTCTATTAAACATTTTAAAATAAAACGTTCTTGGATCACTGGTATTAAACCCTGAGAAGTATTGGAATTTCTCAGAAAATGTTTTCGAACTGCCTTTTGGTGGAGTTGGACAGTGTTCCCACTGGTTAAAAGATAAAACATTTCTAGGCTGAGCAGTTCTATGCAAATAGTGATCGCCATAATGGTTGGAGCAGTATAGCTCTTCATAATTGGATGAACCCTGCAAGAATTCTTGTCTGTAAATTTGGCTGACATTACTAAATCCGACATCATATTATTAATGTTTTCAAAGTCCCAGTCATCAGAGAAGGTACTAGGTGTCACAAAATCACTTAATGAAATCTTGAGCTGGTGAGGATACTTTAAGTGCTCGACTGATCCAAAAATTTCATAATCAGTTCTCTCACATGCTACCCCACCGGGTATTGGAATGGCTGTGATGTTCACTGATGACAGTTCTCTTTTCTCGATGTGAGATGATGTGTGTGGCTTTAGGATCAAGTTGATGTTCTGACTTGCTGTGTCCATTGTACTATATTTCCCCTCAATGAATTTTCCCAAACATAGAACCATGATGAGCCAAAGCAGGAGGAAAAGTACACCTAACACAATCCAAAATTCAATCCATGGTGAAATTAGATATGTCTCTTTTAGTTGGTGAAAAAGTTCAATTACTTTGTTTTTAAAACTTTTTGTTGGAGGCGTTTCTTCATGTTGGGTCTTCAGAGAAATTGTCGAAGTAGATGAAGTAGCCTGATGCAGTTCTGTCAATTGTTGGAATTGCTTCCGGATTTTCATTTGCTTTTGCATTTTTCTTTGTTTCATTAGAATAGTCTGAGGCTACATCATTGTAGATTGGTGTTTCTTGACGAACTGTTACTATTTGGGTTTCAAGAGGCACAAGTTCCATGGCATTATTGCATAGTCCTTTTTTATTCATTGCAGATTTCTCAAATTTGATTAGTCTCTCAGCATGAGCCTCTTGGATTGTAGCAAACTTCGGTATTCTGCTATTTCTTGGGAGTCCACTTGGCCTACTACTTATTATTGGCCACATGATTGTGGTTTTACCAGGTCGATGGATACAACTTGGTTCTCCTTTTTACCAGCAAGGGGCGGTAGTACTACTGATCTTGTTCCGTTGATAGCTAAGACAGGTATTGCTTTTCTGTACGAAGGCCCAAATTCCTTCTTTACCGCGATCTTTTCTCTGACCAGATCCCCAATCTTTGGAATCCAGACAGGTCTTGCTGGGACAGGTGGTTTTTCTTCAGTGGCTGTCGACTGTTGTTTCAACTTTATGTTACTCAGGTTTTTTCTTTTTTCATTTAAATCCTGTAAAACAGCCAAACGATCTTTGATATCAAAGGTTTTTTCTTCTACCACTGAAGTGTGACTATCAAGGTCCTGAATATGCATTCTAGTTACGAACAATAGTTCGTATGGAGTGAGACCTTTTAGAGAGTTTCTTGGCAGATTATTAAGACTATGTTGGACACTTGTTTAAATGTTTGACCCACCCATCACCCGAACCTAATACCCTCGCCGTTATAGATTACTTTATGTCCCGGTTTTTTCTATCCACAACCGCATTTCCCTCAGGATGGAAGGGAGAAGAATACTGCAATGCGATGCCCATACTGTTCATGGCCTCTTTGTAAGCTCGAGAGCTAAACGCAGGACCCTGATCAGAATGTAGCATGCCAATTGCGTATGTGCCGATATAGACTCGCAAATCTTTTATAATAGTTCTGGCGTCAGCCGAGTACAGTGGTCTACATTTTTAAGTGAATTTAGTCTTAATTATTATGGACGCATTTCTCCGACTGGATTTCTGCGTTATAGATAGCCTGATGCTATCTAATAGTGGTATCTGGGCTACAGGCTGGACCGGTTCACAACTGCGATCTCTGTTGCAGTCCTTGCAATTTTTAGCAAAAAAGTAGATATTTACACTCATTCCCGGCCACCAGTACTCTGATTGTAGTTCCATCAGAGATTTCAGGATCTCTTGGTGCCTCAGACCGAACCCCATATATGCTTCTTGTAGTAAGAAGATTCTCCGGTTCGTGTTTGGAATTACCCTATCCCCCACTCCAGGGATTCGAGCAAACGGAACGGAGTTTGCAACAATTATGTATGTATTACTGAGTGGATAGTTGAGAGGTAATGCTGAATAATCGCCTTTTGATGAGGCTTTTACCGCTAGCATGGTTTCCCCATCTATGTGTTTTTCTGAACGATTTTCAGTGGCTACCGAAGCCGTGTGAACCACTTCCGCTGTGGATGTGTTAGCCAATGAATTCCTTGCACTGTGAACACCATCACGTCGATGACTCAATGCGTGTATCACATGAGTCATTCGTAGTTCTTTCTGCAAAAGAACTACTTGTTCCCAAAGGCTTTTTTTGCTTTATTGTAGCACCTGTGTCATCTTTGTAACCATTTTTGATCCATGTCTGCATGTCACTGTTATTGAATTTGACGCAGAAGTACGAATCGCACACTATTAGTGTGGGGAATTCGGGATCGGCATTTTCAAGCACCATCTTTAAAGTTCTTATTTCAGCTCGCTGAGCTGAACATTTCCTGAGTGATTCCGTTTTGGTAATCATTGGTTTGAATTTACCAGAGCGCCAGCGACCTTTAACAATCGCGCACGCTGCATCATAGGATTTATTTTCTACATCATAGTGTTGTGCGAATCTGTCCATATAGATTACGCAGGTATATTTTTCTAGAGGCAGAATTTCAGCTGGCGGAGGATATTTGCGTTCATATACTAGATCATCTAGTTTTTTCAGTTTTTGGTCAAAATAGTATTTCACGTCTTCTGTAGCAAAAGAAGTTTCCCATTCTATCCATTTTGGATCTAATAACCCTTTAACCAGGTTACGAGGACTTGTTAACGCCTCAAAGGCTGATTCTGCTGAAAAAACAGATATTCTTCTGCTTTGGGCTAGGGCTCTTTCTTTAGCTACAGCAGTTCTAACCGCAGTTAGAATTTTTTCTGTGGAGCTGAATTTCATTTCAGCTTCAGTGTACAAATGTGATTTGTAAGCTATAGATATCGTTTCTCCCTCATTAGAGGTCAGGTATGTGAATCCGCATCTTCCTGGGATGACTCGGATGACAAGATTGCGTGTGTTTTCACATGTTTGCAATTTTGTTTTAGTTAACATGTCTGTTTGTAGTGATCTCAAAATGTTCTGAGTCCAATTGGTTTGTTTGAGATCTGTTTTTTTTTAATTCATAGAGAGGTTTAACCCTCTCAGCATAATTTAGAATGTATGTTCTTCCGAAATTCAAGAAACCTAGTAGTGATTGTAAATTCTTCAGCGTTTTTGGTGCTTGGAGTACAGCACATTTTTCTAAGAAATTGTCTGCCAGGCTTTTGCCTTCACTTGATAATTCATATCCTAAAAATAGGACAGTTAGATGGGCAATTCGTGACTTTTTAAAGTTGAATTTGTAACCCTCTGAGGCGAGTCAAAGTATTATGGTGTTCACCCTTTTTAAGTGAGTCTCCAGGTCATCTTCTGTGAGATAGATGTCATCGACATATGATAATGCTTCATCATCATATATTTGTAGTAACTCTGTTACCCTTGCTGAGAATAATCCTGGGCTATGCTTGAATCCCTGTGGGAGTCGACAAAATTGTTTTTGCGATCCAAATATTGAGAAAGCGGTCAAATACCTGCTTTCAGGTGCAATGTTTTGACAGAAGAATCCATTAGAGATGTCTAATGTTGTTTTATATTTTTTGTGCACAATGTTATTCATTAGTGCTGCACTATGTGAGTTTTGTACTGCAAATGTTTTACAACAGGAGTTAAGGTGTCTGTAGTCCAAAACTAGACGATATGAATTGTCTGGCTTGGAGACAGGAAACAAAGGATTGTTCATCTGAGAGGTGCATGTTTCGATCACCCCTTGGTATTCAAGTTGATCTAAGATCTCCCTGACTTGTTTTTTAGCTTCTTGTTTAACTGGGTACTGCCTTTGTGCAGTGGGCTGATTTTTTAACTGTATCTTGTGGTGAGGTGAGTCCTCATCCCATCCTACATGATTTTTGTACAAAGCAGGAGCTTGGGCTACTGCCCATTTTCTTGCCAATGTGTATTTTTTATGAATCGTGATATGATTCGAGAAGGCAGGCATAATCATTTCTTCGCCATGAGGGCACTCCCTAACAAACTCTGGTGGCCAGTCTTTCTCAGCTAAAACTTTTTATTTTCCTGGTTTTATCTCCCTCTATACGTAATGTTATTTCATATAGCTTATGGGGTACACTAACTCGTGTGTCTGCAGTTTCCACTTGAATGTACTCATTCGTGTCCACTGTCTCCAGAAGATTCATCAGGGTCTTGTGAGCTATGGTCACTTCTGCTCCGCTGTCTAGCATTGTCTGGGCCCACTCTCCGTTTTTCAGCTGTCTCCTCAGAATTCTCGGCATGTTTAATCTTAATACTTGCTACCTTCTTTCTGGGAAATTGTAATTTTTTACTTTGGTGAGCAGGTTCCTTGTCTTTGGACTTGACGTGCTTTTCTCTGTGTTCTGACCGTCCTCTTCTTTCCGATTTCTGTGAGGAAGATCGAGAAAGATTCAGTGAGAAGGATCTAGAGGGACGTGTATCAACACCTTGATATCTGTCTGGTTTTCTTATTTTATCCCTATCTCTAAGGTTGTATCTTTTTTCAGAGGGTTCCCTTTGGGGAGACTTGTCTTCTCGGCCTGGAGATCTCTCTCTACGCTGAGGAGTCCTTCCTCTGGACTGGAAACGTTTTTCCCTGGGAATAGTTTGTTTATTACCTTCCCAACTCTTTTTTGGAGACTTAAAATTATTTTTAATAAATGTTTTTTTCAGGATTTTCAGTTAGTTGGGGTTTTACCAGTTTCCCACCCAAACTATCTCTTCCTAGCTCTTCATAGTATTTTTCTATGATTCTGGCACGTTCCAATGGTTGGGCTGCTATATCTGTTTCCTTCAATTTCTGGCGGATCACCACAGATGCTGCTTCACCTTTTATGTTGGCTAATAATATAGCCGAGACCAGCTTGAAGTCTTTTAGTAATTTCATACCCAGAATTAAAGCAGGTTCTGGACCGTATTCATTTTGAATCTGTCTTAATACATCTGTTATGACCGCCATAGACGGGACACCATGTGTTTTTGTGTAGATGGAAGCAAAGACTGTGCCCCAAGTGTCACAGTCCTCCACATGTGGTGCGATCTCCATCGGGAGGCAGATAGTCAGAATTCTGTGTTTCTCAGTAGGAGTAGTATCTGGAAATACTGCCTCTATTTGAGTAACTTTCTGTGCTAACCAGAATAGAATTTTTTCCCGTTTTATGGGTACTTTACCAAGACATGATTGTATGTTCTGTGGTGTGATTTTGTTTATGTACCCCTGGTGAAGGGTCTGCTGTGGAATGTTAAATGTTGGTTGGACTATTGAAATCCGCATGACATATTGGACTAAATGTCTATGTATTTTAATTAAGAGTTTTAGCTGAGATAAAAGTTCAGGAACTGACATTTTATCAATGTCTGGATGTGGTGTGTAGCTGGCTAGAACCGGCCACGTTGCTCCTGGTCTACCTAGTGGACCGAGCCTGGTGATGTGATTATTATGTTTTAGGGCGCATTTAAACCAGAGCAGGTGCTCTTGGTATTTTAGTGGAATTTCAATCTCCTCGAAAGGAGTGTATTCATCCGGAGGTTCCTCTATTTTGTAATAGTGGAAGTCTTTTGTCGTAGCATGTGCTGCAGGAAAATGTATCCATGAATAGAATACATCTGTCTGCCGATATTCATGTGACTCTATCAAGAATATGACTGTACCACCTCGTGGTGTCAGTCCATTTTCTATAAGTTTTAGAGCTATAGTTCTTCTTACATTGACCGGAATGATTATAGCATCCGGTTCGGTTTCATGGAGACTTGTGTCTTCCTCTAAGAGTCGAGCTGCTAGTCTTACTCACTCCCTTTCTTCGTCACTTTCTGTCATTTTAACTGACTGAAAGTTTTCTGTTGCAGATGGAGTTTCAAGGAAACAAAGATTAGGTGCACAATATTTTGGAACACTGTATCCTTCAACGTTGATCAAACCAAAAACTAATACATAGGATTCTCATCCTACTAAGTTCCGGCGGGTATTAACCTTTCACCCACTCCAGACGTCTAATGGAGTTTTTACGGGGAAAGGGTTCTGTGTGAAAAAGCAAGACTGAGTTACTCTGGTGTCTTGCGTTAGATTATCGCCTTACCAAACGTTGGGCGCCATGTAGTGTAGTTCCTATTTTCCCAATAGGCTCTGCGCATTGGAATAACATAAACATCAGTGTAGACGTAGGACTGAGGTAATCTAGGTCTCTACTGACTATGTTAAACTTAATTTAGGTTTGCGTCAGCTTGCTCAGAGGTCACTGGAAACTTTCTTGAAGGAATAGAGAGGGCAAAGCACCCCTGGCTCAGACAAGAAGGGATTCAGTTTCCGACAACCGCATAAACATGACAACTTTGCTCCCTCAGAATAAGAGTATATCTCTAGAGTCGTGTGAAAACAATAGACAGCTATTTCACTCAGTCAGCAGTGCATACTTAGTTTCATCAGAATGCAGAGAAATAGAGAGACGGGCGTTTTCAATAAAAAGATGTTATTTATTGAGCAGTCTTCCTTCTCATGCAAGAGAAATGAATTGCCACAATTGCAATACTTAAAGTAAAGTAAAGTGCGTACAGTAAAAGTAGTATTATGAAATAATACTGTAAAAGCATTGATACGGTTTCTTAGCCATATGATACTTTAAAATGGATAAAATATATACATACATAAATACATTGACTAAAGTAATCAACTGGTGCTTCTAACTAAGCCTACCCCGGTGTACCTGACCTAAGCCTAATACTTGGGAAGGGATGAGTAAGTTGCAGTTTTAAGTTAAGTTGGTTAAGATAACTTTGCGAAGAATCTGCATCAAGAATTCTCTTAAGGGTTTAGTCAGCTCCGTACCTTGGTAATAGAATGTGGGAGGTCTGGTATCTCTTTCCTCAGGACTCGATATCCCAGCAACCCGCAAGGGTAGGCTGGAAACACCGGAGCTGGATTTTCTCGGCTGGAGAAAAAGACAGCGTCTCTCTCAGAGCGTCAAACAGGAGGGGCGGCTTCCGTGGGCACTCGCATCAGCTGGGCTCTCGGGCAAGTAGATGGCCGCTCTGCTCCAAACAACCGTGTGTTTGCTTAAGGCAACTGTTGGTATTTTATACCTGAAAGGTGCCCGGTTTGACGTAAGGTTGGACATAAGACGTCACCAAGAACTAACAGTTCTTGCTGGACTTCAGGAGTTCTTGTTCAAATCAAAATAAAAGCAGGGGGGTTTTCCCGGGCTGCTGGAGGCTTGGTTTGTTTAAAGAACGCGTTGTGCTTTCTAGGAGTCAATGGGAGTAGCCGTGCTGTGCTTTGGATTGCACGGGCTATTACTGAATATGAATCTGATTCTTATGCCTTTATCAGGATATTATTTATTATAACCTCACAAGGGCATAAATCGGGAATATCGAATTAGGGTCCTAGATATGAACACGACTGTAGAAAATATGATTATATTACTGTACATAGATTTTACTAAATTTTCTACACTCTTTTGGGGGTGGCTGTTACAGGTCTCAATAACCCTTCAATGACACTCCCAGTGTACCTATTTCGTCTTCCCTAGTCCCCTTACATTTACGGTTGTTGGTTTTTGTCCCCTGAGTTACTTGTGTCTCATTCATTGTGTAATCCAAAGATAAGTTACTGTTTTCTACACAACCTGCATATATATACATATGGGTTTTATATTCTATACTATTGTCTGTTTAACTAGAAAATGTACTACACGACATGGTGTCTGTTTCTGGGCCTATGCACAGCATCTTGCCTCTCCACTTGTTCTATTGTTTTACAGTGGTGTGCTCTGTTCTGAGTGCGGAGTCTCCACCATGAGTGGAGTGACCCTGCCCCAAGTGCGGAGACTCAGCAGTCATAAAGACACTTCTCATAATTGCCTTTGGGAATATCAAAAAGTAAGTACACAGACTACAGTCTAAGTTTACCTTTGTGAATCAGTCTTTCAGTTTTCTAAATATCTATCATAAAATTGGTTTGTCTGGTAAGACAGTTGCTTTAAATTGAGAGAAGCAATACAGGTTCCATCAAAAAGATCGCTGTAAAACTTTACATTTCATATTGAAAGAGTGTCTAGTTATGGTCCACCGTGTTTTTTACTTTCAGAGTTTGTCAGATTTTTGAAGGATTCAGATTTATTGGTCACTTGAAACCCATCTGTTCAAAACTCTGCTTTCTTGAGAAAAAAAGTCAGCTTATATTGCAGCTCTTCAGGAGTTTTGAGGAGTGAATGGATATTAAATCAAGAGCAAACAAAAAGGTACCACTTTAAATAACAAATACTTTACTCTAGTTGGCTGCTACACTGATCGTTCTATTGTATATTTTGTTCTTCCTGGTACCAAGTTATACTATCCAGCCATGGCCGGCAGTGGGACTACCTGCAGGGCGGTGACTTGGGGAGGAGGAGGGGCAGGGTGGGGGGTAGTAATGTATGGATTACGGAGTTTTACAGGTAAGGAAATATTTAAATAAAGTAAACGAATTTTGTTGAGCGCACTGCATCGCATTTGGGGATGCAGTACATTCAACTAAATTTGTTTTATTTATTTAAATGTTTACTTACCTGGGAAGCTCCGTAATCCATACATTACTACCCCCCACCCTGCCCCTCCCCCTCCCCACGTCACCGCCCTGCAGTTACTCCCACTCTCGGCCGCGGCTGATACCATCTAGTTACACTCTTTTATCGCTGTTGTTAAATGTTCGTTATGTTTAGTCTGTAACCTCATTGCTGCCATTTTATGCCTTACTTACCTTCTTTGCATCCTTAGGAGATGAACCCACTTGTAATATGGCTTCCTGGGTTGGTTCTTTTATGCCGCAACACACAGATGCGATAAGAGATCACTTGCCTTATATCTTGGGTGTATTTTTCAAACCTGCATTTAATGAGTCTCAAACGTGTATGAAATGTGTGCTTCAGGTCGACAAAATCTAGATTTGACATTTGTTTCTTCATGGGATAAAGCTGAGAAGTGTACCCAATGTACACATGATTAGTGGATTGATTCAATCAGTTCTGGGGTTAGACAGGATTGTCGTTTTAAATATATTTTGTGTGTCCAGGTCTGTTTATTTACTTGACAAAACATATTATTAAATGATTTCCAACCGCCAAAGATGTCCCAAAACGGCGTTCATTTGTGTTTCAATTATATCAATTCACTTCTTTATTTATTCACTTTTGCAGGCAGCATTTCATGCCAGAATAATCACAAAACCACATATGAAAACACATTAAAAAGAAGGATGAATGCACATAATGTACATCTCTCCTTGCCAAGCAAAATGGCCATGACAGCAACAATATATTATTTTGTACTAACATTGTAGTCTTGGTTCTTAGAAGATTGTTATAAAACATACAGATATGTAGTTTAGAGGCTGTGTGAATTGAACTACTGATAATTTTGTCCATACAAGCAGTTAATGGTGGACAGTCAATAGGGAAAATTATCTTATTTTAAAGATCAATTTCATAGAAAAACTAATCTGGTAGTCTGTGTTTTATGCTATTGAACTGCATTATATGTGTGTGTGTGTGTACGTGCATGTGAGTGATGTAGCCTTAGGGCACTCCAAGGGTATTTCTAGGAGGCACCAGGTTTCAATTAACTTTGCTATTTCTTTTAGATTAGGAACCCGTCAAACTGATCCAGAAATATAAAATGAAGGGAAACTATGATCACAAGGGCTAAAATGTTGAAGATGGACCTTTTGGAAAGATGGTCATTATCGTTTTTAATTGGAGACTTCAGAAGACATAGGGCCTCATGTATGAGGCTGTGTGTCAGTTATACGCCGCCGGTGCGTCACTTTTTGTGACGCACCAGCGGCGTAAAAAATGCGCCATATTTACAAAGTGACGCATCTAGGTAGATGCGTCACTTTGTAAACCCCTAGGCCACATTATACCTGCACCAGGTATAATGTATGCAAGTGGGGCGTATTGACGCAAGGAAGGGTCGTAGAAGTGACGCAGTGAAATCTATGAGATTTCACTGTGTCACTTTTAGGACGCCGTTGTGTCAAGATCTTGCGCCTGCCTCACATCAGGCGTAAGACTGACGCAGGCCCTTTCACATGGGGCTTGCCCCATGTGAAAGGACGCATTGCTGTAGTTGCGTCACTTTTGTGACACACTCCAGCAATGCGTCACTTTTGCGCTTGCAGATACGTCAGAAATACTGACGTATCTGTAACTCCTTGCGACATGATGCGTCATACAGTAAATATGATGCATCAGGAATGTCGCAAGGAGTGCGCACTGAGAAGTGACGAATCGCTGCTTTCACGCAGCGATGCGTCATTTCTCATAAATGAGGCATCCCCTTATTTTTATCATATAATCTGGAAAGCAACGAACAAACCATTTGTGTTTCATAGAAGCCAATTTAATATAATGCATAAGATTCCCGTAATCCCTGTATTAACTCCTATCTCTAATTTTATTATAAAAGTGACTTGTGACGGATGTCAGAACTTGACTATTATAAGTTATCACAGTCGAGTTCTGACATAAAAATACCTGAGGCAAGAGCCAGGGACCGAAGTGAAAGGCAAGTCAGGTCACAAGCATAATTGAAGAAAATGTTTAAGACAACAAAACTGAATGTTGCTTTGCTTTCTTCTGATTTATCTTTTCACTTACAATGACAAGTAGAGAGAACATGTTGTGCACTCATTAGAAAAGCTATGATCATTCTGCATGTTTCAAGCACAATCTGAGCTAGTGCAGACTTAAAAAGAAACTGACTTGAATTGAACTGCTTCTAATACCTGTTTGAAGCAAATAACTAACAGTTTTTTATGTGTTTAATTTTGCACTAGTTGTTATATTTTTAACCTTCATGTTTGCAAACATGCTCGCTCTTTTATATGAAGGCGCTGTGCCACAAGATTTTTAGTGGTTTGAGGGAAAGGTGATGTCGATACTATGCAATATATGAGATAAAGTAGTCCCCTGGTGTACATAATAAGGATATTGCAAGTCACCTTGTAGTTCCATAACCGTATAAAGAAAGGTGGTGTTCCTCTACATAGTCATGGAACTCCTCAATGACTTGCACTATCCTTAAAGGTTGCATAGGTTGTACTTCATCCTGTGTATCATTTTGACATTGTAAACCAGAAGGCAAAGAGGGAGGCAAGATGGCGACTGCGTGACCTGAATGAGTGTCACTCTCTGACCGCCGTGCCTTTTGATGTGATTTTTGGAGATTAATGCCCCGCTGAATAGTGATTGTGGAAACGGAGTGGAAAACAAAAACGGAAACGGATGATTTTGCCCTTTGCACATAAAAACTGTGGCTGCTCACAGCAAGGCTCGGTCCATCCGCTCTGAGAAGCCGGGCTTACCTGCGGACTAGGCGGACGTGGTCTGCTGGGAAAGCACTGCTGGGTGAGAGCGGAAGGAGCAGCATTCCGCTGCGAAGAAACCCAATCCCAAAGGAGACCGGGCTCGGCTCCAAGGCGGCGGCGGTGATTCCTAACAAAAAGCATGAATCAACCCGCAAGCCCTCTCAGGAGAGTGGTGAGAAGGTGGGGAGTAAGAACGAAATGCTGGAGAATGTGCGGTCTGACGGCGCAGGAAGAGGAAGGACGCCAAAGGTCCCGGAAATGTTTTCCGGTAAGCCGGCAAGCGGTAAACAGAGCAAGCGGCTCCTGGAGAAATCCTCTGCCAAGTTTAACAATTCTCCTGCATTCCCGGTCAATGTTATTATTCAAATTGGTAACAACACTGGCAACAATGGAGGGGTTTTGAACAAGACTGTGTCTCAGGATTTTCTAGCTTTAAAGAGACCTGTGAGTTAGCTAATCCCCCTATGCCTCTTAGTGTTGCAGCTTGGGCGGGTGAAGGAACATCTAATACTGAAATACAAGAAGGGGAGACAGATACTGTTGCTACTCTCTCTCTTAGAAATGCCGTCGGGGAACCTCAAGAACTGCGGTGTGCAGAGGGGGGTGCAGTGCCATGTACCCCCAGATGGTGAGAAGTTCTTTTCGCTAGCGGAGGAGTCGGACCTCAATAATACTAGCGATCCTGATAATACGGATGAGGTGTCCGAAGATGATAGTGACAGCCCCCGACAACCGCAGATACCTTGAGAAAGGCTACTCATCGACCTAGCAGATCTCGGAAGAAAAGTTTTGGTGGTGCACGGCGGGAAAGCCTTCAATCAGAGGCCAGTGACCACCTTCAACGGGACTACCCTGTACAAGTCTGGCAGCAATGGGGGAGCCAGGGCCGGGATTTCAAGAGGAAGATCAAAGGGCTCCTGGCAGCAAGCCTGAGCCATTCCCCTCAATTAGCTTGATCTATGCTACACTTAAAGCCATGCAAGTAGAGGCTCGCCAGGAGCACAAAAGAGCACAAATGACGACCAAGAAGATCCAGGGTGCTATCCGCAAAACAACGAAAGCTTGCTCAGAGGTTGTAATTAGAACCACTGCTCTAGAGGAATGTGTAGTAGGTCTGGAGGCTGTACTTGAAAGCACAGAGTCAAAGACAACGGAAGATGATGCAAGATTAGTGGATATTTTGTGGAAATTAGAAGAGTCCGAAAATAGACAGCTGAGGAATAACTTACGCTTATTAGGCATTGAAGAAAAAGCTGAGGGGGACGATGTTTGCAGATTCGTGTTGACATTTTTCAAATCGGCCTTTCCAGAACTGTCGCACTGGAATTGGAAAACTGAGATCCAGCGGGTACACAGATTCCCCCTAATGGGAAAAAGTAACCCTGGCCTAAATTCAAAGCCCCGTGCAATTTTAATTTTTTAGGGAATTTTTTTGCTACGGCAGGCAGTATTCGAGAAGGCAAGACCAGATGCAAAGAAATCAGCTATGGGGCAGACTTTTTTGTGCGGCCAGATTTCTGCCACATAACAGTGGAGAGAAGATGGCGGTTACGCCAGCTGATTAGCCCCTTTCAGAAAAGTGGATGCGAAGTGTACTTGATGAACCCTGCCTGGCTGAAAGTCATTTATCAAGGGAGGGTTAGTGTATTTACCTCTGAGATCCAGGCAGAAAACTACCCAAAGGAACTGACTGATGGCTGAGAGACTCTAGTTACTTTATAGCTAAGGGGGTTGCATCTGGACTAGTATTCTTGTCTGTTTTTTTTTTATCAGGTTTCTTAGAGGAGGACGGTGGTATTGTATTGATATAATGAAAATTATGATCCGCAAAAATGATGATCTTTCCTCAACTGACTTGTTTGCTAACTTTATTGGGGCTGGGCTTTTTCTCCTTGGGTTTTCTTTTTGAGGTCAGGGAGTGACAAGGGGTGCACTCAGGAATGCGGGAGGCATCGCAAGGGTCTGAGGACCTTTTTTACCTTAGTGAAGGTTGCGGGGGTAGGTGGAGATGAGGGTGGTGGATCCATTTCGGGGAAAGGGGGTTGTACGTTTCAAAGGCTGTATATTTTATGGTATGAGAGCAGCTCTGATGGGGCTTCTTTCCTGAATACTTTTGGAATCATCTGTCACAAAAATGGGGAGTGTTAGGGTAGCGTCTATCAATATTTGTGGTCAAAATGACCCGGTTAAAAGATGCAGGATAAGAGAAGACGTTTGAATCTTGAAGGAAGATATCATCTGCCTCCAAGAAACACATATCAAAGCTAGCCGCAATACATTTTTGTAACTTGAGGGGTTTCAATTAATCTCTTGGACAAAACAGGAAGTTAAGATGAAAGATGTTGCCATATTTGTACTCCGGGGTTGGCTAATATAGTTTGTTCCTCTGCTGATAAATACGGCAGATGGGCTATTATACAATGCTCTATTCATAATAATATGTTCACACTTTGTTCTATTTATGGGCCAGTTTTGGACGACCCTGAACTTTATAATTGGTTACGTTTAGAGCTGGTGGGTTGGCCATCCCCGATTATATTATGCTGCGATTTTAATATTAATCTAGAATGTGCGGTTGTTAATCATCTGGAATGAGGGTATCAAGGGTGGAAACCGAAAGTTTATTAGTCTCTTGTCTAATTGAAGGAGTTGCATGGGCTTGTTGATATGTGAGCACAAGCAATGAGCAATGACCCTGGGTTTACCTATTTTTCTGCTCCACACAGAATGCATTCTAGACTTGATTATTTCTTTATTTCTCAATGTTTGACACAGGGTGCTAAAATAATTAAATTCCCCAGAGTAATGTCTGATCATGATCCGCTTGTTTTGGAAGTAAATAATAAATGCAAGAAGCAACAGGCTAACTGGACTTTTAATAGGGTTTTGTTAAGGGCTAATTCATATATAAAGTATATGGCAATGTGGATAACCAGATTTGTAGAGGAGAATATGGAGAATATGGGTAGTACAGGCATACAAAACTTTGGGATACCCTTAAGTCAGGGATTAGGTGTGCGACCACACAGTATGGGTGGGAGACTCAGAAAAAAGAGAAGGAGAACATTTTGGAGTTGTATAAAGTACTGGGGGATGCTGAGACTTAACTTGTTAAGGTATTATCAGTGGGTGGGGAGGTCGAAACAGCTCAAACTAGGATCTCAATAGCGAAATCCGCCATAATGGAAATATCTCTAGCAAAATCGGCGGGTAAATACTTAGCTTGGAGATTCAAGTTATATGAAAGTAATGAAAGGGTGGGCCATATGTTAGCGGTGCGGACCAAGGGAAAAGTGGCATTGTCGCGGATCGCTAGTATTGTGGATCCGGATGTTGGTCTAGTTACTGACAAAGGGGCAATTCTTTTGGCCTTTCAGAAATTTTACCAAAAGCTCTATTCAGAGGAAATAAAGGACAATTGCAAGATACAGGCTGAAATTCAAAGGTATCTCAATGAAATAGAATTGGATCCATTGCCCCTTGTAGATCAAGATTTGCTCGATGCTCCGATTAATCTGGGTGAATTACTCTGTGCCATAGATTCTCTTCCATCAGGGAAAGCGGTAGGGCCAGATTTCTTGCATGGGGAATTTTATAAGATCTTTCAAGCTCAGCTCATGCCGATTATGTTCGAGTTGTTCAGTATAGTTCAGAGTGGAGATATACCTTCAGAGTTGTGGCGGACAGCAAAGATAGTTACGCTTTTGAAATAAGGGAAGGTTGCAACTGATCCAGGCTCATATCAGCCCATAACCTTGATTAACAGTGATATAAAAATATATTCTAAGATCTTTGCTAATAGATTGGCATCAGTTATTAAAAAAATGTTTTCTCCCCAACAACATGGTTTTGTACCTGGGCGGGAAACTATCGACCATATACGTCGGACAATTACACTTTTTGATTACACCAAGGTTACAGGAGACCCTATAGCCCTTATTCGGCTGGATGCAGAAAAGGCATTTGATAGGGTCTCCTGCCTTTTTTATGGGCTACTCTGAAGCATTATGGTATAGGCGAAAGATATATTAGAGCTATTAGAGTATGTATAAGGACTCAATCGCCAAAGTTAATGTGATGGGAGCTCAGTCAGGAATAATCAACATAATGCAAAGAACAAGACAAGGTTGTCCGTGCTCCCCCTTGTTATTTGCTATCTGCATTGACCCCCTAATTAGGAAGATTCAGGATGATCAATTAATCCAACCTATTCATGCTAAAGGGGGAGATGTTAACATTTTGGGCTACGTGGATGACTTAGCCATCCTGACATGTACTCCACAGTTGGCCTTACTTGAAATTTATATTTTTACCTCAAAGTATGGCAAGATTTCTGGTTATCACCTAAATGAGGGAAAAACTCAAATAGTTTGTAATGATAATGTTAAGTTAGCTGATCGGCAGATAGTAGCAAGTGCTCGATATTTAGGCATAGAAATTAGCTCTAAACCCGAAGAAATTGTTGAGATTAATCTGAAACCACTTTTACAAAAAAATAACGTAGATATCCGTAGAATGAATAATCTACATTTAACATTGATGGGTAGATGCAATGTTGTCAAAATGTAATTTCTCCCAAAAATTCTATAATGTTTCAGAGCAATTTCCTTGCTGATAAAAAAATAATTTGATTAAAAAAATTGAATCAGCTTGTTTCTTGATTTTTATGGGCTGGACAACGTCCAAGAAGGGCTCTTAGATTTATGACTATGCCTAGAGCTAGGGGAGGGTGGTCCGTCCCGAATTTTCAAATCTATTACTGGGTGATTGCCCTGAAATGGATAGGGGAATTGTTAAACGGGGGAACTCCAGGCAGTTTGGATACAGCGATCTATAATTTAGTTTATGAGGTAGAGGCTAGGGGACTTCTTTTGTGTCATATAGATTTTGCATATTGTAAAAGGGTTAAATTCAAATTCAAGGTTTTGTTAAGTGCCTATAGGGTTTGGACCGCTGTCAAGAAAATGTTTGGAATTGGGCCAGTACATATATATTCCCACTTTGAAAGGAATACCCTACTAGCAGAAACATTTCAAGATGCATTTTTTAAAAATTGGATGGATAAAGAGGTTCAATGTATCGGGGATCTTATATCTGATGCTGAAATAATGACCTTTGAGGCTATCAAAGAGACATACGGGATTGAGAACAAGTATTTTTTCAAATATCTACAGATCAGGGACTTTCTCTGTAAAAGATCTGTTACTTGGGTGCGCATCCCCCTAATTGATTTTAATAAAGGCGGTCAATCCACTACATCTTCGTTATACAAATTGGTAAATGGGAAGAGGGGTGACAATTTAGCTAAACATTTTGATAGGTGGCAAACAATTTTGCAAGCAGGGTAGGGAGAGTGTGAAGTCAAACGACGTGTATTTCTGCAAATTTGCAAGCACAATGCTTTAAGACCTGGTGTAACCTATACATATCTCCGGCTCGTATCTATAGATGGGGGGGACCTCCGGGATAAATTGCCCTCGCTGTGGATTGCTTGCGGCAGATAGTACGCATATGTTTGCCACCTGCTCTAGTTTGCTCCAACTGATAGCTAAAGTTGAACAGCCGTTAGAACACATTTTGGGATATTCCATTTCATTGACCCCTCAGGTTATCATGTTAGGGATTTCCAACCAAGATATGGAGGAAGCGTATCGTAAAAGGGTTTTTGTAGCAATGGCTGTGTATCTGTGTATCATTGGGAAATTTCTGTGTTTAGGAGAAGGGGGGCTAGGTTGAAAGGAGAAAAGATCTGGGGTTCTATACCCAAATGGTTAAATCAGGATGAACTCTCAATTTAATTGGTAGTATGTTTCCCTTTTTTCTGTAATTTTTGTATCAATATTTTCTTTCCTTGTATTACTATGTGCCCTCTTTTTTCCGAGGGGATCCACCGGGGTAGGGGGAGGGAGGTGTAATTAATGTAAAAATTGGGTTTTCGGATTTAGTTTCTTATTGTTTTTTTTCTACAAAGGAGGTTATGTGATATTGTGTATCTATATCTGATGCCCTAATAAAGATTTAAAAAAAGAGTAAACCGGAAGGCGTGACAGTTAAGATGTAATAAAATCATGCCAACCCCCTACCCCCCTCTGCAGGGTGAAGATTGCCCACGAGCCCCTCCCTCTACTGCATAAACGCTGTGGGGGTCCAACATTGTCACAGCCTGCCTACAGCTTGAGCACTACTGCCTCTCCCACTCCAGGCAAAGACTCAAAGTCCCACAATCAGCAGCCTGCTCCCCCACAGTTGCCCAGGGCTTGTGCTTGTGCTCATCCTTCCTTGCAACCCCACTGGATGCCCACTGCATGTATTCATCCTGCTGAAACCAGGGTCGGGCTAGGCACACTCCCACATCACGTACTGGACCCATTAATGTCCCTGCCTGAGATCCCAGTGCCTCGCCAACTTCATCTAGTGCGGCCTGGTCCCTCTGCCACTCGGCCGCCTGGGCAGGGCCTAGCCAGCTCAATCACTCTTTCTCTGGTCTCATCAATGCTTTTTTCCTGGACCCGACCCAGGCAGCCCCTCCTGCTGCCGCCCGGCTGTTCCTCTACGCTGCAAGCGGCATGGGCCGCAGAGACTCTAAGAAGCGACTGCTCCCATTTGAGAAAGTTTCAGAGACCAACACTGACCCTCCCGGTGACATGGCGGAGGGCGGGCAACCCTCCACTGTCCCCGAAGGCACCCCTGTTCAGCTGGGCCCACTACTGCAGGAAATGAGGGAGGGCTTCAAGGCACTAGATGTGCACTTTGACTCACTGGACAAACACATTGCGGACCTCGCCCCAAGGGTCACGGTGCACAACCGACGACTCGATGTAGTGGAATCCCGCACCTCGGACCTAGAGGACGGAATAGCGCAACCCTTAAAGAGACTCGACCCCATGGACCGTATCCTCAAGGAGGTCACTATAAAGAATGAGGATTTAGAGGCTCGCAGTCGCCGCAATATTGTCCGCATTTTGGGAGTGCTGGAGTCTACAGCAGTGGGCCGCATGGACATCTTAGTAGAGACAATCCTGATTGACACGTTTGGCAGGGACGCCTTCACCCTGGGATTTGTGATAGAGCACGCCCACAGATCATTGGGTCCTAGACCCAATCCAGGTTGCTCGCCTAGGCCCATTATTGAGCGAGTGATGAACTTTAGGGACAGGGACACTGCGCTGCGGCTAGCACGTGAACGCGGCGACGTAACATGGCAAGGTTCCAAACTGTCTCTATACCCTGAGTTTACAGTCATGTCCAGGAAGCCAGGAGGAAATATCTGGGCATGAAGGCAACTCTTCGAAACCTGGGCTGAAATACAGCATGCTATATCTGGTCAGGCTGCGTGTGGAGATAAATGGTCGGGCAACGATCTTCGAGAATCCCACTGAAGTGCAGGAGTTGTGTCGGACCTATAAACACAGCAACAAGCAATCCTGCCCCCGAACAGTGGTTCAGACGCAAGCATGGATTTATTTTCTGGCTCGGGTGTTGGCTGACTGTCTTGCTTGGTTTTTGGGAAATTTGTACCGCACCACAGGTTGTTCATTGTTTAACTTTGGAAATTGATCAAAATGTATTGTATATTTCCTATTTCACTAGACCGCTGGAGCGAGATCGCCCCCCTTTTTGGTGTTCACCTTATATCACTTTAGGTAACAGGATGTACCCCACTTACTGGTTCTCCACCTTTCTGAGTTTATTCATGGTACAATTTGATGGTTGGTTAAAATGGGGATTGCCTCTCCGGTTGGGCGGGCAGGCTGGGTGGGGGGGTGGTGGGAGGGGATTGGTTTTCTTTATTGCTATGCACTGAGAGCACGACAGATATGCACATGGTTACACCTTGCAAACATGTTCACCTGCTATTCATCAGGTTACATCTTCGACTTCCGTCATGGCACAGATAGGGCATGATTTGGGCCCCTCTGGTGTTTTGTTCGCTACATGGAATGTTCTGGGTCTAAATGATAATCGCAGGAGACGTCAAGTCACCCACTACTTACTCAGACACAGAGTTGAGGTGGCTTTTCTGCAGGAGACCCATATTTCCCCTGGTGACCCTGCCCGCTTTGCTGCAAGCTGGGGGCCTCATCCATTTTTTGCAAATTTCAGCAACTATGCTAGGGGCACCCTAATTTTTATTCACAAGTGCATCCCCTTCCACCTCCATTCTCAGACATGTGATCCCGAAGGCAGATTCGTGATAGTGGTGGGTACACTAATGAGCCATAGGATGGCATTAATTTGTGTCTACGACCCCAATGTTGACTCCCCAGATTTCTATTACTCATTGCTTTCTAAACTGATGCGGCTTGGTCCTATGCCTTTGCTGATAGGGGGCGATTTTAACATTGCGCTTAATTTAACGTTAGACAGCACTTCGACTGCACCCGGCCCTAAGCCCCGAGTGTGCAAGGCTTTGAAATCCATGTGTGATCAGCTATCCTTATCGGACATGGGTAGAGCTCTCGACCCAGGTCACATGGTTTACACCCATTACACTAGCCCTCACAACACATGGACTAGGATCGACTACAGGCTTGCCATCCCTGAAATTTCCGGATGGTTTGAAAGTCTTCGGACTCTCCCCAGAACTTACTCTGACCACTTCCCTGTCCCACTGTCCCTAATGGTCCCCCGACCGGAAGGGTTCGAGAGGCAGTGGCGCTTCCCCAACGCGCATTAGAAGATGAGGTTTTCAGGCAGGAAATACGGGACGCAATAGAAGACTACTTTACCATAAACACGGGCTCGGTTGACTCCCAGGCAGTGCTGTGGGAGGGGTTTAAGGCTTACATGCGGGGGTGTGCATCTCCAAGAACGCCAGAGTCCTGAAAGACCTGCGTGGGTCCCTAGCCCTCCTGGAGAAAGATATTGGGGCTCTCGACAAGAGAATGGTTCAGGCCACAAACCCCGACTTAGACATGCAACGGGCATCTCTACTGTTAGAATATAGGGAAGTTGCAGAGAGGGAGAGCGTCTTTATGTTGAAATACCATAATGCCAAGGTCTACGGGGAAGGAGACCGCCCGGGACGAGTACTATCCCAAATGATTAGGACCCAGTATGCGAAAGCATACACCACCAAGCTACAATCTTCAGATGGCCTGCAAATCTCAGACCCTCTGGAAATTCAGAGCGAATTCATTTCCTATTATAAAACATCGTATACCTCTAGGCTTGCACAGGATCGTACAGACCAAGGGTCTTACATTTCAGAAATCGCTCTGGTGTGCCTTGAAAAATTCATGCAAGACTTCTTAGCGGTACCCATATCGGAGGACAGCATTGCGAGGCTATCTCCACCATTAACCCCTCTACTGCCCCTGGGCTTGACGGTTTTACGGGCGAGTTCTATAAGGCGTACAAGGATCTATTGATCCCTCATTTATTAGAGGTCTATGCGGAAGCACTAGAAAGGCAGATCCTCCATCCCCACTCTCCGCGAAGCAGTCATAATATTGCTTCCTAAATCCGGCAAGGATCCACTATTGTGCAGTTCATACAGACCTTTATCGCTGTTAAATCTTGATTACAAGATACTGGCTAAGGCGCTCGCTTGTCGCCGCTCTTTATTAATGGAAACTAAAATATCCCCTGCACAATCTGGATTTGTGACCCACCATTGTACCTCCCTCAACTTACGCACTTTTTATTTAATACCCTTCACAGAATCAACCCAGATGTCCCGGCTGCGGCAATCCTTCTGGACACAGAGAAAGCTTTTGATTCCATAGAATGGCCCTTTTTTCTATCTATAATGCAGCGCATGGGGATGGCCAATGGGTTTATCGCTACTACGCCCCATTGTATAGTCAACCCACTACCAGGCTCCGGCTAAATGGTACCCTCTCAGCGCCCTCTTCTTTATCGCGCGGCACGTGACAAGGCTACCCATTATCAACGCTGCTGTTTATTCTGGCTATGGACCCCCTGATCAGGCATTTTCAAGAAAAACACCTCCAATGAGTGTTACAATTCACCACTGGTCCCCTATTGGTTTCCTTTCATGCGGATGATACCATTTTATATGTTCGTGAGCCGCAGGTAAACCTAGACCCGCTCAATAGGGAAATTCTTGGATTTGGTACTTTTTCCGGTCTAGGCATTAACTAGCATAAGTCGGTGATTTTTAGCACAACAGGTTGGGACTTGGAGTTCCCCCTTGAATGGTTCTCTGATTCTGTGAAATATCTTGGCGTACATGTTCACCTAGATCCAGATCAGATAATTCAGCGCAACTATGGGGTGGCCATCTCTAAATTAGAATCACAAATCGACACATGGCTTAAACTCCCGCTATCCATGGCAGGGAGGGTCGCCCTCATAAAGATGAACGTCCTTCCGAAATTTTTATACTTATTCCAGAACATAATAATTCCACTCCCAAACAGGTTTTTCAACACGCTTCGCTCCCATTTACTCAAACTATTGTGGTGAAACAGGACACCCAGGGTGCACTGGCAGGTGATGACACTTCCCTGCAACAGAGGGGGGTACGCAGTCCCAGATCTGCAGCTGTATTATCTGGTCGCACAGGGCAGCTTTGCACAAACATGGTACCACCCGGACGCCAGAATCTCCTTCCTGCGGCTGGAAGCAGACTTTGTTCTCCCGTACACACTGGCTACCGTCCTGCCCACAGGGATACCTAGAGACCCAAAGGACATTCAACCAGTCTCGACCACTAGTTGGGCCTGGGTTAAACTGAGTCGCATCACAGACACTTTACTCCTCAGCGCTCCCACTTCCTAATGCTAAATGGCTCCCCATCACTGCTGAAAGACTAGTTCAGAGAACCTGGGCTATTTCATATTGCTAAAATTGGTGATTTGTATCCAGGGGACCACATCTTTGACCCAGACGATGAGTCCATGTTTCCTGACACTATATTTCTAGACAGGTTTGTCCTATTGAGGTTACGCTCTGCGTTACGGGCCACACTCACGGAATATCCACTTGAACCTGCATCCTTCCCTCCCCACACGATAGCAATTGACAGCAGTAGAGGTGTCCACCTCATATCCCACTTTTACAAGGCATTTGCTGACATTGTTCCAGTTGATGATGATAACATACGTAGTGCCTGGGAGTCGGACCTGGGCAACCCTATAACTGACGACCAATGGGCCACCTGTTGCGCAGTTACAAGAAATGTCTCCCTTAACAGCTGCCACAAGCTGATCCATTTCAAGTTCCTACGAAGAATGTACATCACCCCTGCCAAAATGCATAGGATAGATCCCACTAGATCACATAGTTGTCGTAGATGTGGCTCCCCACATGCCGACTTTGCTCACCTAGCATGGACATGCCCAGGCATACAGGCTTTCTGGAAAGACACGCATGAAACGCTCAGCAGTATGATTAAGATGCCAATAGTACCTTTACCAGAGATTGCCTTATTGGGTTATGTAGTCCAATTTCCTAGTAAAATTCGTAGGTTTGTTGCTATCTGCCTTCTATTGGCTAAGAGAGAAATAGCTTTACACTGGGGGAGTATGCAGTCTCCCAGTGTTAAGAGTTGGATCCATAGTATAGCGTCCTGGTCTATGAAGAGTGAGCTCCATGCCACCACTGTCCTTCCTTCCTCGAGACCTAAAGATAACTGGGGTCCCTTCAGAGCCTACCTAGCCGCTCAGCAGATCGATCCCTCCTCACCACAAGAGCAAGGCATTGCCCCGACAGGAGTGGGATAGGCAAGCATGGGAGAAACACACCGATTGATGCACCAACTACGATTAACAGACTCCTGGTATGTGTGCCTAAGCTGTGGGGGGGTTCGGGGAGCAGACAAGCTTGACAGGGGTGAGAGGTGAACTGTAGCAGAGGCTTCGCCACTTGAATTGCGCCGTAAAAAACTCTATTAGATATATGTACGTTTGAACTTGATTCCTTATCTGTATCGATGTGTCAATCATGTAAATACAATCACGTAATTGTGCAAATGTCACTATGAAAAATGTCTAAGTGTATAGCATTTGTTTATCAAGAAAATGGTAAATAAAGTTTAAAAAAAATCATGCAAACAGAATTTGAGCTAAAAGATTTAGGAAAGAAAAACAATTGATTAAGGTCCTCATTACTAGTGACCAGTTACAAGTATTGGAATTCTCCCTCCTTGAAATACCTATTCAGAGGTCCCAGTAATTTTGGAGCAGAGTAATACAGGGATTATACATGTTTGTGAAGTAAAATGCGGAAATATGATTTATCATGCTGAATCCCACATGTATTTCTCCAGGTTTACACCTGGACACTTCTGTTTTCAGCAGGTGACATTTTTGGCTGGAATTCTCCTTACAAGTGGTGTTTCTATTAAAATGATCCAGCGGAAGCTGTGCTAATTTTAGTAAATATCCAATATAACATAAACATAAATCATTTACTATAACCAAGAGTTTGGGCCCATAAAAACTCTAAAACCACTTTCAATTCATGGGGTTCTCCGATAGATCTTTGTGTGAGCTAATTAGAGACCTGAAAGCATTTCCTTCATGTGGACCAATAATGAAGAAATGCCTCTCTAACAACAATAATCAAAACATATCATGTCAACAATTTCTTCATATAAAGAAAACAAAACTCAGTATATTTATGAAAGTACTTTTATCTAAACTTCAAAATGAATGGTCAATGCACAAAAACACATTAGAATTATCAATACTTTTGTTATTTCATAATAATGAAGGTAAAATCACAATATAAGTCACAGTACAAAGCAATAATACATCATATTCAACAACTGGCGTGAGGGAAGAGAGAGAGAGAGAGAGAGAGAGAGAGAGAGAGAGAGAGAGAGAGAAATGATACACATTGCAATTTCAATATGCAATTCAATATTTCATACAAACCTAGATTCAATGAGCTAAAGCAATGCAATAGTCAGAAATGAGCTAACCCTTCAGCTGTAAGGTATTAGCCTGTGCACCTTCACCAGCCGAACCAGCCAAAGTTCAGTTTCGGAAGATCAGAGGGGCATATTACCAACAACTAGCGATAATTTTTGTCTCTAACTTGTTTAGAGACAAAAATTATCGCCGCACATCGGCGATTTTTATCGCAGATAAACCTTGCTATTAACAAGGTTTATCGCAAATGCGATAAAAAACGGCCGAAATGCATGAATATCGCTGAAAAGTCAGCGATATTCATGCATTATCGAGCAAATGCTCTTAGCCATGTTATCCACCTCCCATTGGATAACATGGCTAAGAACTGCTCAGGGCAGGTGTTAGCTTTTGGAGATATTCGCGCTTAGCGCGAATATCTCCTAAAGTTGGTAATAGGAGATAGCGATGTTAGGGACTGTTTCCAGTCGCTAACATCTTGGCACGCCCACTTTGCATGTCATTAGTGATAAATATCACTGACATGCAAAGCAAGGCCCAAGATGGTCGCTATCTCCTATTAGCTGTCACTAACTGGTGTTAGCGACAGCTTGGTAATAGGGAGATAATTTTATCTGCGCTTTCTTGGCTTTTAAAGCCAAAAAAGCAGAGATAAACCCCCTTGATAATATGCCCCAGAGTTCGGACCGACAGCATGTCACACCCAAGATTTGCAAGGAAAATAGCCAACATTCGTCCTTTTCCCCCCGGGTAGTTATATATCAAATTGTTCACGACCCCAGCCCCCAAATTTAACTTTTTCTCATTTCTACATGATTTTCTCTAAGAATACACTATTGCCTTACATCAGAAATAGGAAGCACACTTGTACCCCTTCATATCTAGGCGCTCGCATCCGAGTTAGCTTGCAACAAAGTTAACACAATATTTCATTTTAAAAAAATACTCTAACCGGAGTAGAGGAAATTCTAATGATGAATTTTATAATTAAAGCAATTAGATCAGCATTTTAGAAATAATGAAGGACAAAATACAATATGCTGAAACCTACATTTCAGAAAATACGCTACCAGATTTCGAGGCCTACGTGGAAAACTACATAATTCTTAGATTTCTTAAGGAAGAAACACACTATTAGTTAAAAGACGTTCAAGACATAGAGAAATCATAAGAAACCATGTAAATTAGCATTATTTCATTAATCTTATTAGCATGAAACTACAAGCTATAATAATTTTACTTTCAACATAATATTTTTCTTATAATATGACTAACATGTTTTTCCTTTTCACACTAATATTTTAAAAATACATTTAGTAAATTACTCTCTCATGTCTCAAATAGCTTAATTTTACCAGTTTGCAGCCCTTCTGCATCCTTTTACAATGTAGTTATACATTTTTTCAAATTTTATGTCACTCCTGCATGCTTTTATGATGGAGGCTTGTACTCTTCTGTGTTTTCACAAGATCACACGGTTAGTTTTGTTTATTAGACGTATATTAGTTCACTCTTGATGAGTAGAATTGATCACGCAAAAATAATTTCAAATAATCATGCTCCATCAATACATAATACTGATGGGCCCGGTAATTCCTATTATCCATTTGAAGTTAATTACTTGTCATAATGAGGTCATAGCATCTGTGTTGCAAATATCTTAATCTGCTTAGTTAAATAAAGAAATGATTAATTGTGAAAAAAGGTAAAATATCTACGCATGTGTGAAAAACAGGAGAATTAATTTAGGTTGATTTTTGGCCATCAGAATTTGATTACAGGGGAAGTTAGTGTTTGATAATATTAGAGAGTGGCAACATAGACATTTTTTACTGGTTACCATGGATTTCAACTCCAGTCCTGACTTAGAGCCTAATTTAGATCTCAGGGGATGGTTTACTCTGTCACAACAATGATGGAGCAATCAGTCCACCAAGATCTAAATCAGGCCTTTATCCATTTCTATCCCTGACAGTGACCTTGCTACACCTTATCTCGAAGATATTGAAAACTTCTGACTAGAGTCACATAGGTGCCAATTTCTGCAGTTCCTACTACTTCTTCTTCAAATTTCTGTCACGGGGTAGCGTGATATCCCGCCCTGTCCAAAATCTTCTCCTCCCCACATTTAATACCTTACCTCTCCCTAACACAGACTCCCAGCCTAGAAGGACACCAACCAATCTTGTATATAAAGACATCACAGATTTACTCTCCTTTAACTCAATAACTTAATCACCAACAAGACTCCTCTCGGTCAAATTCAAACCATTCACACTAACCGGAACAGAGAACCCCCACTCAACCTCAGAGTTCTAAATAATGACTACCTCCAGAGAGTGAACATCACACAGATGCCTAACACCCGCCCACAGGGACGACTCAAATGCACACTTCACAACTGCAGATAAGCCAATAAACTTGTCTCTGATATCTTCGACCTCATTTAATACCAGGAAATAGACATCATCAATCTTACTGAACCTTGGTTGAATTTTGCCACCTCTCCTATCCTTGACCTCCTAGTGCCTCCTTCCCATGACATAATTCATCTCAACAGAGCAAAAATGCAGGGAGGGGTCTAGCTTGTATTCATCGTAGCACTCTCTTGGTCTCTCACTCTGAGATCTCTGCTCTCTCCTCCAGGGAATACCTCTGTCTCAGCATTTTAAGTAACTAAATCCCGATATGCAAACTACATACTTTCAATCATCCCCCGGGGGACAATCTCACCTTCATGAGAAATCATATCTGGTAATGCCGATTCCGCAGTTCCCCAAATCTTCCTCGATGACTTCAACCTTCACTGTTAATCCCAATTACCAAGCTGTTACATGCCTGAAATCCTTCTCAGATGATCACAAATTGACCCAATATTGTGACAGGCCAATGCATAATAAAGGAGAAATCTGGGATCTCATCATCTCCAAAGGAAACACAATATCATTGGATAACATCTCCCCTTGTGACTGGTCTGACCATAACATCATCATCTTCTACATTAACTGGGTGGTGTCAATATATATATATATATATATATATATATATATATATATATATATATATATATATATATATATATATATATATATATATATATATATATATATATATATATTGTTGCTGTTTTTGTTTTGTTTTTTAAACTATATTGTACTGCTTTGTTGTAACCTTTGTAACTGTTTCCTTTGATTTGTATTTGTTGCCTGCCTGACCATCCTTAATTGTGAAGCACTCTGATATCCTTCAGGATCATGTTTGTGCTATATAAAACTTTACAAATAAATAAAAGGGGTCACCATGCGATATCATTGGTCCTCAAAAGCTGTATGACATAACTTTTGCTACTATAGCTTTTTTTATGTTTCAACAGCATTGTGTGATATCGGGTGACTTTAAAGTTGAGAAGTAAATTCCAACCTCAAATTATGTGAAGCATGCAAATCAATAAAGTAACCCTGGGCAAAGCACCACGCTACGCTTGCGTAGTTTGCGAAGTTTGCACTACTTCGCACTACGTGAACTGCACGTAGCACAGTGCAAACACATGTAGCGTAGGAAAGCGTAGTACAGCGTTTTTGCTTGCTCGCGGTCCTCAACGTCAAGTTGGCGACCTCGAGCAGGCAAAATGACATCCCGGCGAGACTTTTTCCTCGGTCGCGATCAGCAACATCAAATTGCCGATAGCAAGCTTGGACAATAAACCTCCTGGCAAGATTCTCAATGCAGAGAGGTCAGGTTTCTCAGTGGTCGCGTATGCTCGAGACCCCGAGCGATGAATAACTACCTGTCCGCGTTGAGAAAGCTACCGCTCGGGTAAAAATCTACTCGAGCGGCAGAAACCTACAGCTCGCATCGCGCAAGATGCCATTTTCAATGATTGCACAGTGCCGGATGCTTGTCCAAACTGTGCAATCATTGAAAACGGCATCTTGCACAGTGCAAACAGGGTACTACGCAGTTCGTGTAGTGCTTCGTGTAGCTCGCATAGTGCAAAGTGCACTTTGCGTAGCGCTACTTTGCGAACTACGCCCAGCCCTACAATAAATCTGAAACATTCCAGTAGGATTTGAGATCAGTGGATTTTCTCCCCGGCTCCCCCCGAGAAAATATTTATAAAATGTTATAAATTGGGCATTTGTAGTACTATTTTCCTTTACATTTTCTAAAATGTAAAAGGTTTGGACAAAAATACCTAAATACTTGCATGCCCAGGCTGATGCTTCTCGTGCTGTGGGAGTACCCCGCCCTCAGAAAATATTACAGGTTCAGGTAACAGACAGACTATTCTAAGCACAGCATACAAAACTACGCATACACACACACTAAATGTCATCACTATATTGATAAGGACTGGCCATTGCCCAAAACAGAGTGTATACTTACTATTCTAACTCCAAATGCACTTTGATACTGGGGAAGGTTATAAAGCAGGGCAACACAAATATAACTGCACTTTTATTTTTGAAACCCACTCACTCCTAAATTCCTAAATGCACTAGGGGGACCAGTCCTCATAACATGCTGTTCCTCACAGATATGGTGTTTTTCTGTTTTTCAGGGTTTACCAACAGAGAGGACCAGCCTGATCCTCCGAGTGTGGATTAAACACACACAGCATTTGAGACACGTGCTCGCCTGATGATCTGTCTGTAATCTGGATCACAATCCTCAGCTCGCCTCCCTGTTGCTGCATGGCTTATTCACCTCACTGCTGAGATTCATTTTAATACATAGCGGGCCCCATAGCATGGCTACACTAATTTTTATTGCACAATACTTGATTTGCTGTATTACAGACCATATGCTGTCAACTGGACTGCAAGAGTGATGCAAGGCCAGGCACTGACTGTGGTTTGAGGCCACACTCCTCAAGTAGAATTTTGTGCATTTGTTCTCAAAACGATACATCTTTTGTATGTCTGATGGGCTGAGGATGGACCCCTGACTCATTAGGAATTTTCAGTTTGTGTATTTTTTGCACAGTAACTTTTGAAACTGAAACTGTACGAGCCAGAGCTGCGCTTTCAGACCCAGGGGGTCACAGAGTAAAAATGCTGATGTAGCACTGCATGGGCTTATTGGATGGACTGACCCTGAAATATTTATTTTATTTTTATTTATATTTATTTATATTTATGAACTAATCTTTGACAAAAGATGAAACATGTTTTCAGGGCTGCATATAACGTTTAGAACTTTTTTCTCCATCTTACATTTGAACATGTATGGCATAAAACATTTTGAAGTCTATGAAGAACTATTTACTAGTGATAGGTGATCTATGATAAATGTTAAGTGCTATTTCATTGAATAATCAATGGGTGGCATGGATTTATTAAATGTGCTTGTTTATATTCAAGAATACAAACTCAAATATTATTATGTAGATGTACTGTTAGATCATCCTCGGGGATTTAACTCAATTATTTAGCATGTAAACTAAACAAAGAAAATGAATTAAAATTGATCACATCATTCAACAAATTTTGCAAAACATCTAGGAGCTTTTTTAGCCGATGTTGGGCTATACCCTGTTCTTCCAGGGCAGTGGAGATGTGTACTTCACTGCTCTGGTGGAGAACAGCCCATCATATTAACAGATTTCTGCCTGCCTGAAGCTTTCCTATGAGGGCAATATGGTCATTGCCCCTGCACAACTATTTTTATTCTATTAAAAAAAAAACAGGTGTTTCTTTTTGAGAAACAAAAAACAAATGATCCAGAGATACTGTGAGTTTTCCCTCATCAAATGTGAGGATAATTTGTCAGTTTTTTCTTATTGTGACTGATAAGCTTTTCTTGAAGGCCCCAAACAGGAAACATACCTGTCAGAACATCCTCTCTAAATTGGGCTGATGTCTGGATGTCTAGATGGTTGTCATCTGTTGTACACAGGTTTCCACTGAAGGCAAAAATGGAGGCTCCACTAGTGGAAACTTGATTGTTTGCCTGACTCTAAATAGAGCTGGTAAACTTACAGACTGATTGAAAAAGGGCCTCCACCCTCATGATAGGGGCACTGCGGTTGTGAGGCAGTCTCCACACTCGGGGCAGAACCTCCGCAATGAGAATTCTCATTTCCACCACAAGGGCCCTTTGCGAGTCAAGCCCTTAGAGTTTGATGGTCAGATACTTTGCCATATTTTTGATGGAGTACCCATTTCGCCAAACTCCAAAAAAAGCCCTTCGTTTTCAGAAGTCACCAATTTCAATAATTTCTCAGAAGCATTATGGAAAGGGAGCAAATATATTTAGTTTTATAAAACGTACAGCAAGACGACCGTTCTCAGCTCCACTTTCAGCTGTTATCGCACCCCCATCACTTCGGTCGACTATTTGGTCGTCCGCTCTGCCTCCTTTCAAACGCCTTTGACCTGTCTTCTTATGTACCGTCCCCCTCAACAAATGCCTCATTTTATACCCGTGGTCCAGGAACAACTGGCTACCCTGGCTGTGAACAACTCCTCTGTTCTAGTGCTAGGGGACTTTAACTTCTGGCCCTCAGATCCCGCCGAGGACCATATGTCCAGAGAATTCTCGGAATCTCTCAATAGTCTCAATTTTTTGTCTCACGTTCACACCCCTACCCACATCCATGGCCATACTTTGGACCAGGTCTGGTCACTCAACGGTCCTGTCTCCTCCCCCGTTGTCACCCCTTGCACCTGGTCTGATCATTCTTTAGTCTCCTTCTTCCTACATCCCTCTCTGGTTAAAAGAACTCCTCTTCCCAGGAACACCTGGGTGCGCAATTGGACCCACGTAGACATGGCTTCCCTTTGCTCTTTCCTCTTCGCCTCAAGCCCCTATGTTTCAGACCTCCCCTCTTACACCCAAGTGGATGCTATCAACAAATGGCTTGCCATAGGATGCGACCAAGTAGCCCCTCTGAGACGCATTATGGCCAGACGTGCCAACAACGCGAGCAGGTGGTTTAATGTCAAACTCAAAGAGAGGAAGCTTGCCGTCCGACAGGCGGAACGCGTCTGGAGATGCGCCTACTGCCGTACACTCAAACTCCAATACACCTCACTTCTCAGCCAATACAAGAAAGCAATACTCTCCGCCAAAACCAACTATTTTTCCATGAAAATCCTGTCCACCGAAAACCAACCGAGAGAAATGTTCTCTATTGTGTGGGACCTTGCCCTTTCCGACAGAGTTACCCTCAAACCTTCCCCTTCTCAGGCCCTCTGCGATTCGCTCAATGACTATTTCATTAATAAAATTACTTTAATCAAGTCTAATATTTCACCCCCTTCCCCCTCTTTCTCTGACCCTCAGCCTCCGCCCAATCAGTCATATCTGGATCATATACCTCCCCTGACTAAAGAATTGTTCTTGTCTTTACTTCAAAGGGTTAAGTCCGGATCCCCTTCGGACATTTGTCCTGCACGAATCATCAGACAAATCTATTTGGCCTGCCCTTTGCCCCTACTCACTTTTCTTAATGGTTCCCTTGCTCAGGGCATCGTCCCACAACCTCACAAATCTGCCACCATAATCCCCATCCTTAGGAAACCCGGTGCAGACCCCACCTCGATGGCTAACTATCATCCCATTTCCCTCCTCCCCTTCTTAGGCAAAGTACTGGAGCGCTATGTCACCAAAGTGCTCAGTGCCTTTGTTGAGGAAAATGGCAGGCTGGCCCCTTGTCAGGCAGGCTTTTGCCCCAGGCATTCTACGGAGTCAGTTGTCCTTTCCGTCATGGACAATATTAGAGAGGGAATGGACACCAATCGTCCCCAGGCCTTGGTCCTTCTTGATTTATCCGCCGCCTTTGACATGGTTGACCATTCCATCCTGCTCACCCGTGTCAGGGCGGCTGGCATTGGAGGATCAGCCCTGGTCTGGCTCTCTTCCTTTCTGAGGGACCGTACCCAGTCCGCCCATTTGGCCGACTTCACTGCTCCCTCTCGCAAGGTTCTCTGCGGTGTACCACAGGGCTCCTCCCTGTACCCCCTTTTGTTTAACCTGTACATTTTTCCTCTTGTTTTTGCACTACAGCAAATGGAGGTCACGGTGTACAATTACGCCGATGACCTCCAGCTTATTTTTAATTTGCCCTCCTCTCCAGACTCCATTCACAATTTTCAATCCGTTATGATTTTTATCCGGGACTGGATGAACTACAACCACCTGAAGTTAAATCCAGACAAAACCAAACTAGTCCTTACAGGTGGTTGCTTCAGTCCCTGGAATCCCTCTTTTTGGCCTCCGTCCCTGGGTCCCCCTCCCTCCCCTTCTCCCTCAATAAAAACCCTAGGAATAAAATTGAATGACCAGCTTACCTTGCACTCCCAGATTAGCTCTGTTGTCTCCTCCTGTTTTTTGATCCTCCGCACCATCCAAAAAATCTCACGTTTTTTTTCTACCTCTGCCCTTAAACTTATTCTTTTAGCCATGGTCATCTCCCGCCTCGATTACGGCAACGCTTTATACTCTGGTGTTCCTGCCTATGACCTACGGCGACATCAGCTTGTCCAAAACCGGGCTGCTCGACTTGCCAATAATCTCCCCAAATCTCACCACGTTACCCCGTTACTTAAAGCCTTACATTGGCTTCCCGTTCGGGAACGTTCCCTCTTTAAGATGGGCTGTATCACATTTCAGGCCCGAGCAGGGACGGCCCCCGCATTTATCAATTCAGAAATTAAGGCCTACCTCCCCTGCAGAGAATTGCGCTCCTCCTCCTAATTCCTCCTCTCTGTTCCTCATTTTCGAAGGAAGAAATTGGGAGGAATGAAATTCTCCACCCTTCAATCAATCAATCAAAGACATTTATAGAGTGCACTACTTACCCGTAGGGTCTCAAGGCGCTTGGGGGGGAGGGGGGTGCCATTACTGCTAGAACAGCCAGGTCTTGAGCTTCTTCCTGAAGGAGAGGTGGTCTTGGGTCAGGCGCAGGTCGGTCTGGAGGGAGTTCCAGGTCTTGGCGGCCAGGTAGGAGAAGGACCTTCCTCCTGTTGTCGCTCTTCGGATGCGGGGGACGGCGGCGAGGGTGTGGCTGGCTGATCGGAGGTGGCATTTGGGAGCGTAGAAGTTGATGCGGTTGTTGAGGTAGCTCGGGCCTTGATCGTGTAGGGCTTTGTGTGCGTGGGTGAGGAGACGGAAGGTGATTCTTTTGTTGACGGGGAGCCAATGCAGGTCTCTCAGATGTCCGGAGATGTGGCTGTTTCGTGGGATGTCGAGGATGAGTCTGGCTGAGGCGTTCTGGATCCGCTGGAGTCTCTTCTGGAGCTTGCCGGTGGTTCCGGCGTAGAGGGCGTTGCCGTAGTCCAGTCGGCTGGTGACGAGGGCCTGGGTGACAGTCTTCCTGGTCTCGGTGGGGATCCACCGGAAGATCTTCCGTAGCATGCGCAGGATGTTGAAGCACGACGAGGAGACGGCGTTGACTTGTCTGGTCATGGAGAGGGAGGAGTCCAGGATGAAGCCCAGGTTGCGTGCGTGGTCCGTCGGTTTGGGTGCGGTGCCCAGGGCGGGGGGCCACCAGGAGTCGTCCCAGGCGGAGGGCGAGGAGCCCAGGATGAGGACCTCCGTCTTGTCTGAGTTCAGTTTCAGGCGGCTGGTCGTCATCGACTCGGCTACATCTTTCATCCCTTTGTGAAGGTTGGCTCTGGCGGCGGCGGGGTCGTTGGTCAGGGAGAGGATCGGCTGGGTGTCGTCGGCGTAGGAGATGATGTTGAGGTTGTGTTGGCGTGCGATGGCCGCGAGGGGGCTCATGTAGACGTTGAAGAGGGTGGGGCTCAGCGAGGATCCTTGAGGGACGCCGCAGATGACTTCGGTGGCCTCTGACTTGTACGGTGGTAGGCGGACTCTCTGTGTTCTTCCGTCGAGGAAGGAGATGATCCATTCCAGTGCCTTCTCCTGGATTCCGACGTTGCTGAGGCGCTGCACTAGGGTGCGGTGGCAGACAGTGTCGAATGCCGCGGAGAGGTCTAGGAGGATGAGGGCCGCTGTTTCTCCGTTGTCCATCAGGGCTCGGATGTCATCGGTGGCAGCGATGAGGGCGGTCTCGGTGCTGTGGTTGGCTCGGAAGCCAGACTGTGAGGGGTCGAGGGATCCATTCGTCTCGAGGAAGGCGGCCAGCTGTTTGTTGACGGTCTTCTCGATGACTTTGGCTGGAAACGGGAGGAGCGAGATGGGGCGGTAATTCTTGAGTTCGGTGGGGTCCGCTGTTGGTTTCTTGAGTAGAGCGCTGAGTTCGGCGTGTTTCCAGCTCTCCGGGAAGGTGGCGGTGTCGAAGGAGGTGTTGATGATGTCCCGCCCCTGCATTCTGGAACACGCTTCCCTTCTCCCTTAGGTCCTCCTCCCACTATTTAGAGTTTCGAAAAGCTATCAAGACTCTCCTGTTCTCTCAAGCCTTTTCACACTAGCGACCTACTTCCAGCCCTGACCTTGGGTCTGCATCCTTAGCGCCAAGAAACTGCTTGGTAGTCGTGCGCTTTATAAATATTTTAAAATTTAAATTCAAATACTTATGTGGTGTAAAATAATGCAAGGCAATTAAAAGGTTAAAGCATATTGAAGGGTGCAGGCGGTAACCAGGTTTCTGTCAAAAACATTATATCATAATCATGCTTATGGGCCAGATGTAGGTAATCCTATTTTACCGATTCTAAAATACAGAATTTTACCGATTCGGTATTTTAGAATTGGTAAATGGGATGTAGCAAATAATTCGGTAAAATGTACTGAATCGGTAAAAATCGGAATCCGGTATCCGAATCGGTAAATACCGAATCGGAGATACAAAATACAAGCAATTGAGGATTCTAGCAATCATGTGCATCAACCCCACCCCACAACCAAGCAACAGAGGAACCAACCAATCCTGTGCATCCACCCCACCCCACAACCAGGAAGTGGCCACACCCATGCAGGTGCAGACTAACTGAACATTCTGGAGAGCTGTGAGACACTGAGCTACTGGCTGTACTGAGCTGAGCAGAAGTGCAGGATTGAATCCTAGGATTCACAGAGGGAAGTAGCAGACCGCAAAAGAAAATTAAAGTTCAGCATAGGCAAACTGCAGGTGCTGGTGGAGGAGGTGGTGAAACACCACACCCAGCTTTTTGGGAAACAGTCTCTGCAGCTAGCAGAAAATGGCTGGTAATCCAGGCGAAGGTGAACGCCATAGGTGTGACCACACGAGAAGTAGATGACCTCAAAAAACGCTGGTATGATCTTTGGATCATAACAAAGAAGAAGCTGGCAGCACAGAAGAAAGAGGCCAGAGTCTCAGGGGGAAGAAGGAGCAGGGCACCTGCCCTTACTGACCTGGAGCAGCTGGTGGAGTCATCCCTGGAGCCCGAGAGTGTTTTGGGGATCGGGATGCTGACAGCTCAGCCTGAGCTGCAACAAAACAATGTACGGAGCATGTCCTGCAATCCTCCCCCCTTCCCTGTCCCCCTTCCCAAATGAGGCTGCGTGTTTCACACTCCAGTACAGGTTTTGGGATACACCAGCAATGCATCATGGGAGAGGAACTCATTGAAACATACATCAGTACAGTCATCACATAAAACAGCAAGGCATGCCACACACTACATTCAGAAGCAGTTGAGGACATTGATATTGTGTGACAGGATTGTAATTTATTATTGAAATGAAGGGTTGCAGCACCACTGAGCCAATGTCCATATCTGTCCACAGGAGAGTCATCGCGCAGGACAGCGCAGGAGAGGGAGAAAAGGGCACCCCGAATGGAAAGGAGTGAGGATGCAAGCAGGAGTGCAGGGCAAAGCACTGAAACACCACCCGCACCCACAGCACAGGCAGCTTCCACACCAGAGGCAGCCACAACAGCACAGCCATCATCGCCTCTGCTGTATGACTCACCACAGCAGGACCCACCAGCACAGTCTCCCTCCCCAGCTTCAAAGTCATTGGAAGTGGTAAGGCCCATGAGGCATGATGTACTCCCTCTCCAACTCATGGCGATGACCTCTGAGGAAGAAAGGGAGGGTGACACCCAAACTGCTCCACTGGAGGCAAACAGTGCTGGGCTGCAGTCCGCCTACGAAGGTGTGTGCACAGGTGCAAGACGCCGTAGGGTCCGGGAGAGCAGCACAACTGGGCATGGTGACGGGGTCTTCTGCGGGCTGGAGGCCACAATGGTGAAATTGCACTGCCTGCAGGCAAAAGCCATATCATCAGTGCAGAGACAGATGCACCACTTAAACAACAACATGGGCAATATGAACCGGGGCATCAGCTCCAATGCGGAGAGCATGAGAGAAATGGCAGAGGAAATGCAGGACATGTCCCAGTCCATGATGGCACTCTGCGATAAACTTGATGAAGACCGCACACAAAGGCGCCGGGAGAGGCAGTGTACGCAGCATCACACCAAGGCGATGAACCGTCTGGCAACTGCCACTTCCCTGCTATGTAGGCGCTCTGTGGCGATGCAAGAGGGGCTTGCTTACTGCTCCACAGGTGTCTCCAGGGGGATTGGGGAGGGTGACATCTGCAAAGGATCTGCTGCTGACCAACCAGTCAGCAAACGCTGGGGATCTAGTTGTGGGGGACACTGAAGACACCACCAGCAGGAGCAGCAGTAGCACACCCATACAGGACATACGGAGGAGCAGCAGGCGCCAATCTGTCGGCCCTGGCTCAACGGCCAGTGTTGAAACCCAGCCTTGGGCATCCCGCACTGTTGTGCTTGGGTGCAGACATTAATGCTGCCCACACTCCAGAGAACATGTTAGGGTGAAGTAACCCGTGACCGCCTGGTTAGGTTGCCTCAAATTGGACTACCATGGTGTGTCATTTGTCATTTGCCATAGTGCCCATTAAACTACGTCATTCACATTCAATGCCTGGCTGTGTCTCCTTACTTACTTAAAAATAGCTGCGTGTGATCTCTGCCCGTCTCAGCCTCCCATCTGTTGCTGGCGCTACTCCTGCTGCATAGGGCTCTGGCTGTTCAGTGCCATCATCAATGTCCTCATGATAAGTCATATCAACTTCTGTGCCTTTCTTGGTGGCAAGGTTGTGCAGCATGGCACAGGTTGCAATGATTTTACAGCAGATGATGGGCGTGTACTGATGTGCACCTCCGCTCTTGTGGAGGCAGCGGAACCTGCTTTTTAAAAGTCCACAGTGCGCTCCACAACATTGCGTGTTGCTCTGTGTGCCACATTGTAACGTCTCTCACTCCGGGTTGATGGGTTCATGTAGGGAGTGAGTAGAAAGGACCGCAGAGCATAAGCGCTATCGCCTAGGTGGGAAAGAGAGAGCCATTAGTTACATACCATTTGAAACATTCGGCTGCAGTAATTATCAGGGTGTGTCACAGTGATTTACCTAGCAGGTGTCCTTCCCCAAATTCTCCAGCAGCCAGGCGTGTGTAGATCCCACTGTTCTGGAATATGTAGGAGTTGTGGGTGCTCCCTGGAAATTTGGCCACAATGTCACTTATTATGTTGCCAGTGTTGCAGATCACGTGCACATTTATTGAGTGGGTGGACTTTCTGTTTCTGTAAATGAACTCTGTGGCAGCAGGTGGGCAGATTGGGATGTGGGTGCCATCAATGCAGCCGATAACGTGTGCGAAGTGTGCCATTTGATAAAAGTCAGTCTTGGTCTTGAGCAGTTCTGCATATGTGTCAGGGAAGCTGATGTAAAGATGCATTCTCTGCATCATGGCCTCTAGGAACTTCCTGAAGAAACTGGACAGGCAGGTCTGGGACACCCCACCTACCGCAGCTATCACCCCCTGGTAACTCCCAGATGCAAGCAGGTGTATGCTACAGAGCACCTGCACATGGGGTGGGATGGCGTGCGCCCTTGGTGTTGGGTGCTCCAGGAGTGGGTGCAGGTCCCTGATCAAGTCAATGATGGTTTGGGGGTGTAGCCTGTACCTTTGCTATATCTCTGCCTCCGTGAGTTGGAAGAGCGCTATCCGCTGTCTGTAGACTTGCCCCACCCATCTCCAGACCCTCTCTCCTGCTGCCTGCAGCCGTAGCCGCCTTGCTATCACGTAGAATGTCGCCATTCTGGTCACACTGTTGCATTTTGGCACCTTTTTTATAGCCTGCACCTGGTTACCAACTGCTTTCAATCCATGGTAATTGCCGACTCTTAAATACCAAATTTCATGAAATTCAGTATTTTAGAAGTTAACTACATCTCGATTATCATTTTTTAGCATTTCTTATTTACAGATTCGGTAAATTTCGAATCGGTAAATTCCGAATCGGTAACTCGCGATTCGGTAAATTCCGATTCGGTAAATTCCGATTCGGTAAATTACCGATTCGTATTTACTGAATTGGTCCTTTTTTGATGTCCTACATCTCAATTGCCCTAAACCGGTCGGTAGCGGCTGAAATTTGGTATTTTCGCCTGTTACCGACCGGTAGTTGGCTACCTACATCTGGCCCGAAGTAATTACAGTGACTGTTGATATGAAAGTACCACATGTAAATCTGTAGTTATTTAAAAGACATTTAAAAAACATTCTGAGACAATTGTTAGAATTAGTGAGCCTATTTGATGAATTAAGTTTGCAGCTAAATGAGTGGCTGGGTAATTCAAACAACAATCCGAGCAGCAAAGTAGAAGTATATAAAAAGAGCAAACAGATAGGACAAAACCTTACAAGTGATAAGAAATATTGCAACATTCACCCTAGGCTGCCCTTAGATATCCTACTTCTATTGCTGACTTTGTTGCAAACCTGTTAGCTCTGGATGCGCTAGAAACGTCTGTAATATTAAGCTATAGTACTCATTACAATTTGGTAGACAGCAATTTGGTAGACAGTTCATACACAGGTGTGTTGAAGAATATATCTCGATCACATTGGCGAGAGAATGGTCACAACATTATAGCTTTCTTGCCTTCTTAGAAGGATTTTTTATTTGTAGCAGCTCACCTCGACACCGCAGGTGATGACCAGGGGAAAACCTCCATTGTGAACTATTCCCCTTGACACTCTCCCCTTTGACTTGCCCTCTCTGACTCCAACCCATATATCTTTTCCATGATGTATCCACCTTTGGCTCTTCCCCATGACACTAAGCCTTCCATCTCATCCTTTGTAACTCTGAGCTAGGTGACACTGCTGCAGCACTGCTTACCAGACCAAATGTTGATGTTGGAAATGTTCACTCAAAATGGTAGAACAAGTCTAGGGCCCATATTGCAAATGACCTTGACATACTAGAAGTGTTTTTCCAGCACATCAGGGACTTTTTGCAGGCTTTCAAGGATGTCACCCCTTGTTTGCAGGTTGTTTGCATAAACATGTCAGTTCAAATTAATTCATACCCAGGGTCCTAAATTGGGCTGCCAGGCTGCCCTCGTTTCTTGTTGGTTCACAACTATGTGATCATGGACCTGATGGAGGAGCCGATGGTGGCACGAGCATGAGGTCCACAACCTCCCCCCTTTGTAAAGGCGTAAGCAAATGCAGCGTAGAGCAGACATCGTTCTCCTCAACTCAAGTTTGATAATTCAAAGTGCCTGTGAACTTAGTGACTTGTTTGTTACCAGAAAAGATACTTTGCATCAGCTTCATGTAAGTCTTCTCTTAGACAATCAAAGGCCTTAAATTGGTATCGCTTTCGCAGCGATATGCAAGTCAGACAGTCAAAGGGCAAACAGAAGTTTCTTGGTCTCACTTGTAACAACTGTTCTATTTAACTTAAGGTGTTCATGGGCCCACTTACTACAAACCTCCAAATCAGGAGCCAAGTGCCCCTTTTAGCACTTGCCTTTCTGGATAGCGAAGCAGAGCTGTCTAAGGATTATAAAGGGGTGTTCTATGGCCTAGGGACTCAAAACTGAACAACCCAAATAACATTCAAAGAAGCAATGCCCAGTTAATGCTTTTACATTTATAATGACACATACATTATAACTGGCAATAATCCAAAATACGCACAAAGTTATAAAAAAAAAAATATATATATATATATATATGTATATATATATATATATATATATATATATATATATATATATATATGTATATATATATATATATATATATATATATATATATATGTATATATATATATATATATATATATATCAGAGAAGAGTTTCTCGATAGATTCATATGAGGAACAAGCAGACTCGCACTCCAGTGATCCGTGTAAACGAAAGTGTTTATTGGCGACGCGTTTCGACCAGGCGGTCTTTTTCGTTAGCCAATGGCGTACATATGACAACACCATTTTAAAGTGCACAAAAGTAGAAAGTGTAGTAGGCAAAAACCACAGTTGATGACTGAATGCAGGACAATGTCATACATTCGCCCCATTACAGAGATCTGGGCCTAAATCCATCGTTTTTTTGCACTCCACACCACTGCAGTTCAGACATGGCCATATGCAAATCAGTCTGACACTGTAAATGTAAATGTAAATGTATAGGCATTTATATAGCGCACTACTTACCCGGAGGGTCCCAAGGCGCTTCGACCGCTGCGAAACCCTTCCTGGCTTCCCTGAGAGATGGTCCCTTAATGGGTATCTCCAGGGTGAGACCAGGCATCCCCGGCGGTCTGGTGGGGCCGTTAGTGAAGATGAGGCAAGCTAATGCCCAGAGTTGCCGAGTGTGATTGTTGATCAAAGTGGGCACCGAGGCGAGAGAATTATCGAGTCCGCTGACCCTGGTCCAGAAACCTGCCGCCCCGGGAATCGAACCCTGGTCCCGGGCCGTCCTCTGCTCTCGGGTCTGCCGCCTCTAACCAGTGAGCCACACCACACACTGTGCCTCATGGGAACAGTTCAGCCCGAACTGCCAAGCCATGCCTTCCCTGGACCGGAAACAAGCTTCCGAGGACCGGTTTCTGGCATTCCAGCCGTCTTCAGGCCGGCTTGCTTGAATCCAGTGGTGTGGAGAGCATGGGACTCACGTCTGAGCATACCCATCCCACGCGGGGTGACAAATGCAAAAACCACAGTTGATGGACAGAATTCAGAACAATGTCATACATTCACCCCAGTACAGAGATCTGGGCCTAAACACATCGTTTTTTTGCACTCCACACCACCCCAGTTCAGACATGGCCATATGCAAATCAGTCTGCCCTGTGCCTCATGGGAACAGTCCAGCCCGAACTGCCAAGCCATGCCTTCCCTGGACCGGAAATAAGCTTCCGAGGACCGGTTTCTGGCATTCCAGCCGTCTTCAGCCCGGCTTGCTTGAATCCTGTGGTGTGGAGAGCATGGGACTCACGTCTGAGCATACCCATCCCACTCGGGGTGACAAATGCAAAATCCACAGTTGAAGGACAAAATACAGAACAATGTCATACATTCACCCCAGTACAGAGATCTGGGCCTAAATCCATCGTTTTTTTGCACTCCACACCACCCCAGTTCAGACATGGCCATATGCAAATCAGTCTGACCCTGTGCCTCATGGGAACAGTCCAGCCCGAACTGCCAAGCCATGCCTTCCCTGGACCGGAAATAAGCTTCCGAGGACCGTTTTCTGGCATTCCAGCCATCTTCAGCCCGGCTTGCTTGAATCCAGTGGTGTGGAGAGCATGGGACTTACGTCTGAGCATACCCATCCCACTCGGGGTGACAAATGCAAAAACCACAGTTGATGGACAGAATGCAGAACAATGTCATATATTCACCCCAGTACAGAGATCTGGGCCTAAATTCATCGTTTTTTTGCACTCCACACCACCCCAGTTCAGACATGGCCAGAGTGGGCTAAAGAACGGTGATGGATTAAACCCAGATCTTTTGACAATATGACAAGAGGGTTAGGCGGACCCACGGGGGAGAGAGGAGCATTGACTACGTCTCCCACAATGCCGAGTGGCCACGCCCAAACAGGGCGGGTGATGTTTTATTAAGTACAATGCCTGCAAACACGCCATTCGCCTCTTGTCCTTTTCGACCAGCCTGCTGATGAAGAGGTAACACTTGAAACGCGTCCCTGACTGGTTGACAATATTGGCGTTCATTTTGCCCGTGTGGAGTTTCGCTACTCACAGGCTGGAAATTGAATAAAAGATCTGCTGCAAATCAATTTGGTCCCCTCTGGCTCTCTCCAAATTGTGGGACTGCGAGTTTTGGATATATATATATGTATATTTATATATATATATATATATATATATATATATATATTCACTGAAAAAACCATAGGTTATAGACCATATATAGTTAGGGATTAGCATTTAAAAAACCTTATTTTACTCGCACAAAACCATTGAAATTCCATATATAGTTAGATGCACTAACTATATATCGCGGACCCGCAATCCACTGCTAATGATGTCACATATTACATCATTCATGACATGGTCAGTGACATCACTGATGACATCACTGATGACATCTCAAATGACATCACTGATGACATCACTGATGACAACACCCAGTGACTGTATGTTTCTGTAAAGTTAAAATATGTCTTACATATTGAAGAATGAGTGGATGTATAAGTGTCTGGATGAAGGATTTAGTAGGTGCATGACTGACTGTATGAGAGAATGATTAAATGTGTCTCACTGAGTGCATGGGTTAGTGATTAAAGTGTCTTAATTTGGCAATCATTATTTATGTTCTTCTGTAAACTGCTGCATGTTTAAATCAGTAGCTATATCAGTAACTATATGGGTTATTGAATGGTTGCCCAAGTATTTCTATGGGAGACTGAGTGTGTGTGTGGGTGGCTGGAGGTGTATAACTCTGTGCATGGATGTGTGAGCATTTGATTCCCTAGGTGTATGGGTTCAAAAGTGCATGTAGAAACAGCTGTATGGACAGTTGACTGTGTGCATGAGTATATTGGTGAGTGAATGGATATCTCAGTTCTACATGTCAAAGTAAGTACATATGTCAAACACACTCCATGTGAGAGTTGACATATATAAATACCTGAACATAAGAGCCAGTGAATGTGAGAGTGGCTGTATGAATCATTGTGAACTTGTATCAAGGATTGTATAAGAGAGTAAATATGTGTTAGTATATGTTTGAATAAGTAAGGTGTGTATAACTGTATAGTTGAGGAAATGGAGGTGTGATTGATTCTTTGCATGACTGACTAGGTGTGTGGGTAACTCCATGGATGTGTGACAGTCTGTGAGTGCCTGTTTACACTGAGTGTATCTAAGGTTATATTAGAGTCTGAAGATGTATTATCACATACATGATATCATCAGTGATGTAATCAGTAATGTCAAATGAGATGTCAGTGATGTCATCAGTGATGTCATTTGAGATGTCATCAGTGATGTCATTTGAGATGTCATCAGTGATGTCATCAGTGATGTCACTGACCATGTCATGAATGATGTAATATGTGACATCATTAGCAGTGGATTGCGGGTCCGCGATATATAGTTAGTGCATCTAACTATATATGGAATTTCAATGGTTTTGTGCGAGTAAAATAAGGTTTTTTAAATGCTAATCCCTAACTATATATGGTCTATAACCTATGGTTTTTTCAGTGAATTTTCAAGGTTTTGTAAATGCAAATTTCTAACTATATATGGTCTATAACCTATGGTTTTTTCTGTGAATTTCATTGGTTTTTTAAAAGCTAATATCTATAGCTGTAAAATATATTCTTTATTAAGTGACGTATCACGTAGCCCGTGAGACGCCTCATGATACATCGCATAACCGTGACGTATCGTCTCTGCAGCGCAAACCAAACCCAAAACGTAAGCGCGCCAGAACACGCTTAAAGATATATATATATTTTTTTACCTTAATTAGACAAAATCCACACGTGCACATATCACAAACGTTCAAAAAACACAATATGTCGGACTCCCGTTACGCTGCCGGTTAGCTGCCCGGTTAACGTACCAGGAAGCACCTTTACCGCGAAAAATCGCAATTTATTTTTTCACCCCCCCAGGGAACTTTAATAGCCCCCTCATCAATACTAGTGGTTCAGGAGGGGTTTGCCTTACCCCTTTCATTCATTTACACCTTTTTTGTTTCCACCTCTTGTCTCTCGATCCCACAGAGAGACAAGATGGCGACCGCTCCAGACTGTTTACAATGATAACAGCCAATCAGCTTCTCCTCAGACTCCCGTTACACTGCCGGTTAGCTGTCCGGTTAGCTGCCCGGTTCGCGTACCAAGACGCATCTCTACGGCGAAAAAATCGGAATTTTTTGTTTTTTTTTTTGGGCCCAGCGTGGCTCTATAATATCCCCTCATCAATCCTAGGGGGTCAGAAGGGGTCTACCTTGCCCCTTTCCTTCATTTCCCCCTTTGTTTTGGCCTCCTCTTGTCTCTCGATCCTACCGAGAGACAAGATGGCGGCCGCTCCGGACTGTTTACAATGTTGACAGCCAATCAGCTACTCGTCAGACTCCCGTTACACTGCCGGTTAGCTTCCCGGTTAGCTGCCCAGTTAGCTGCCCGGTTCGCGTACCAAGACGCGTCTCTACGGCGAAAAAATCGGAATTTTTTTTTTTTTTTTTGGGCCCAGCGTGGCTTTATAATATCCCCTCATCAATCCTAGGGGGTCAGAAGGGGTCTACCTTGCCCCCTTTCCTTCATTTCCCCCTTTGGTTTGGCCTCCTCTTGTCTCTCGATCCTACCGAGAGACAAGATGGCGGCCGCACCGGACTGTTTAGAATGTTGACAGACACCGGAGAGCCAATCAGCTTCGCTTCGCAAAGTTCCGATAAGCGAAAAGTACGCGAACCGGATCGCTGCCCGGAGCGCTGTTACAGATATATATCTTGATTTAAACGTTAATTTCTCAAAATCCACTGAAGCACATATATTGAGACCTAGCAAAGGCACATTGGGCTAACAGTCCCTACAATTTTGCCAAGTTTCGTGGAAATCCATTCAGCCGTTCGGGCTAAAAGTGAGTCCAACCGCCCTATGGAAATTAACATGGGAAAAACGCGTTTTGGGACCCCCCTTTTTTCTCGGCCCCCCCTTGACGAACCCCCCCCAAATTTCCAGGAGCTGCTCAGAAACAAAATGTGCCATTTTCCTGAAAATTTCAGCCGATTCCGTCCACAAACGCCAAAGTTATTAGACATAGATTTTTCAGAAATCCCATAGGGAAAAAATCCTAACTATATATACCTACTGGCGACCGCCAGTAGGTCATATATATATATATATATATATATATATATATATATATATATATATATATATATATATATATATATATATATATATATATACATATTACCTACTGGCGATATATAGTTAGGATTAATTCCCTATGGGATTTCTGAAAATTCTATGTCTAATAACTTTGGCGTTTGTGGACGGAATCGGCTGAAATTTTCAGGAAAATGGCACATTTTGTTTCTGAGCAGCCCCTGAAAATTTGGTGGGGTTTCGTCAAGGGGGGGCTGAGAAAAAAGGGGGGTCCCAAAACGCGTTTTTTGCATTGAGTTTTCCATAGGGCGGTTGGACTCACTTTTAGCTCGAACGGCTGAATGGATTTGCACGAAACTTGGCAAAATTGTAGGGACTGTTAGCCCGATGTGCCTTTGCTAGGTCTCAATATATGTGCTCCAGTAGTTTTTGAGAAATTAACGTTCAAACCAAGATATATATCTGTAACAGCGCTCTGGGCAGCGATCCGGTCCGCTTACTTTTCGCTTATCGGAACTTTGCGCGCAGAAAGCTGATTGGCTCTCCGGTGTCTGTCAACATTCTAAACAGTCCGGAGCGGACGCCATCTTGTCTCTCGGTAGGATCGAGAGAGAAGAGGTGGAAAACGAAAGGGGAATTTAATGAAAGGGGGCAAGGTATCCCCCTCTTGACCCCCTAGGAATGTTGTTGGGGTTATTAAAGGGTCCCGTGGGGAAAATAAAAAAAAATGATTTTTCACGGTAGAAGCGCGGCCGCGAACTGGTAGCGAAACGGGAATTCGCCATTTTGTGCTTCGTTAATTAAATTACTAGTTATAAGTGGGTGCGGGAGACGTATCCTAATCCCCTATGTTTCCTGAGGGTGGCTGAGGAGGCTGATATATGTTGATACATTTCTTCCAGCGGCTGTGCGTGAGCTTTTTTTTTTTTTTGCTGCGTGACAGTCCGGAGCGGCCGCCATCTTGTCTCTCGGTAGGATCGAGAGAGAAGAAGAGGTGAAAAACGAAGGGGGAATTTAATGAAAGGGGGCAAGGTATACCCCTCTTGACCCCCTAGGAATGTTGTTGGGGTTATTAAAGGGTCCCGTGGGGAAAATAAAAAAAAAATGATTTTTCACGGTAGGAGCGCTTCACGGGCCGCGAACTGGGCCGCAAACTGGTAGCGAAACGGGAATTCGCCATTTTGTGCTTCGTTAATTAAATTACTAGGTATAAGGGGGTGCGGGAGACGTATCCTAATTCCCTATGTTTCCTGAGGGTGGCTGAGGAGGCTGATATATGTTGATTCATCTCTTCCAGCGGCTGCGCCATCTTGCCTTTTTTCCAATGCCACAATTTTGTCGTGCACGGCAGCCATTTTAGATGCCAGGCTGGTCCCAGGCTATCACCTACCCCTGCGGATGTAGTTTATGGCCCCAGCTGTAGAGAATTCAGACATGCCAACTCTTCTGATTCAGGCGTGTGACTACTGATTTCAGTGCTAGTCTCCCGCCTCCCGATTTCTGCAAGCAAAAACCCGGGGGCATATTACGAACAACTAGCGATAATTTTTGTTTCTAACTTGTTTAGAGACAAAAATTATCGCCGCACATCGGCGATTTTTATCGCAGATAAACCTTGCTATTATCGCAGAAAAGTCAGCGATATTCATGTATTATCGAGCAAATGCTCTTAGCCATGTTATCCACCTCCCATTGGATAACATGGCTAAGAACTGCTCAGGGCAGGTGTTAGATTTTGGAGATATTCGCGCTTAGCGCGAATATCTCCAAAAGTTGGTAATAGGAGATAGCGATGTTAGCGACTGTTTCCAGTCGCTAACATCTTGGCACGCCCACTTTGCATGTCATTAGTGATAAGTATCACTGACATGCAAAGCGGGGCTCAAGATGGTCGCTATCTCCTTTTAGCTGTCACTAACTGGTGTTAGCGACAGCTTGGTAATAGGGAGATAATTTTATCTCCGCTTTCATGGCTTTTAAAGCCAAAAAAGCGGAGATAAACCCCCTTGATAATATGCCCCATGATTCCTTGGGGGTTTCAGCTGACAGGGCTTGGTATTGTGTTATATGGTAATTTTTCCAGGAAACGTCAGAGGGTCGATGCAGGGGTTCTAGAAGAGGTGATAAACCATTTAAGCCTCATGAACAAGCGCATGGTCTTTTAAAGATTTGTGAAGTACTCGGGGCGGCGGTGTGTGTGTGCCCTCTTTTAGGAGCGGGCGGGGGGGCACTGCCAGCAACTTGCCAGGTCAGGTAGTGTTCAACACGTGCATCACCCTTTCTCTGTCTGCTATTGCGCTCCATGCTTCGGAAAGGTAAGAAAAAGAACGTGCATTTGAGTTTGAAATGTCCGATCCTGCAGCAGCACACTTCCAAAGCCCACACATGACAATAACCCGATTCAAGGCCCCATTCACCCGTTTATAAAAAAAAAAAAAACACTCCAACAAAGTAAGATTATAAAACTTTATTAACTATTAACTATAACGAACGGAACAAAAACTAAAAACATTTAAACATTTTTCAACACAAAAAGCAACAATGGTTAGAAGCTGTCTTTTGTGCGAATAGTCCCAAGGCAGCACAACGTGCAGAGTTCTGGACGGCACCCAGGTGATGTCGCCTGGGTGCCGCACTGGTTTTGGGATCCTACAATGCAGCACAGAAAAACAGCGTGGGGCGTCCCGGGTGGTGCGGGGGGAGGCCTCGTCAGTAGCGGTCTGTTGTGCGAATAGTCCCAAGGCAGCAGAACGCGTTGAGATGTTGATGGGACTGTGTCCAGTGTCACATGGCTGACACAACATGTACGACAGGCACCCAGGTGATGTCCAGTAAACTGCCGCACTGGTTTTGGTATCCTACAATGCTGCTCCGAAAATTGGCGTGCGGCGGCCCGGGGGTGGGGGAGGCGGCGTGAACGGGCCTTCCCAGGTGGCGGCCATCTAGCTGAGTTGCGCCCGCTCTTGCGGCTACAGCGTCTCGCTCACCATGTTGTTGAGTTGCTCCCACTCTTGCAGTGCAGCGATAGGCGGCTGCCACATGGCTCTTAAAATGGCGGACGGCTCCTCGGTTTTGGGCCTGGTCCACTGAAATGGCCCTGGGACACCTTGGAACTCGGACGCTTGCCTGCTAGGGCTTGGGCTCCATTCTCGAAAAGCGTCCCCTCAGCCGTGAAGATTCTACAAAAGTCTTGGGGGCCCCCGACTCCCGCAGGCTTCTGGTGGGGAGCGGCTGCCATGATTGCTCGCGGAATGACCACGACGGAGCCACGAGATGGTGGTGCTCTCATGCTGACGCCAGCTTCAGTCTGAATGATCCAGAAACAAGGTGGGGCTTTCATCGTTTGGGAAAAAAAAATGTTCTAAACCAATGAAAAGTGTTATTTTTAGGTCATATGACCAAGCCTTCCATCTTTAGGAAACCAAAAGTAAAATGAACCAATGAAAAGTTTTATAAACAAGTCACATGACCTGTTATGCGGCATAGGGCTACAAAAAGCGTAGAAAATCCGTTGGCACGTGAGGCGGCATCAGTAGCGGACCGATGTGCGAATAGGCCGAAGGCAGCACAACGCGCCGAGATCCGGATGGCACCGAGGTGGTGTCCAGCAAATTGCCGCACTGGTGTGGCCATCCTACAATGCTGCGCCGAAAGACGGCGTGTCCAGCTGAATTGCGGTCACTGTTGCGGTACAGTGACTCGAACGCGCCGAGATCCGGATGGCACCGAGGTGGTTGTACAACAGTGGTGTCCAGCAAATTGCCGCACTGGTGTGGCCATCCTACAATGCTGCGCCGAAAGACGGCGTGTCCAGCTGAATTGCGGTCACTGTTGCGGTACAGTGACTCGAACGCGCCGAGATCCGGATGGCACCGAGGTGGTGTCCAGCAAATTGCCGCACTGGTGTGGCCATCCTACAATGCTGCGCCGAAAGACGGCGTGTCCAGCTGAGTTCCGGTCACTCTTCCGGCACAGTGACTCGAACGCGCCGAGATCCGGATGGCACCGAGGTGGTGTCCAGCAAGTGGCTGCACTGGTGTGGCCATCCTACAATGCTGCGCCGAAAGTCGGCGTGGGGTGCCCCGTTGGCTTATGAGGTGATGTCAGTAGTGGAGTGATGTGTGAATAGGTCGGAACCAGCACAAGGCGCCAAGATCCGAATGGCAAGTCCTGGATGTTGAGTGCCTCAGTTGAGATTTCTGAGCAGTGCTTGTAGGACTGTCTGAAGCTTATTTGCACCTGCTGCAGCTTCACTATTGCCCTGGTGTGGCCAAAGGTGGCACATGACATAGGCGGCCGGCTCCCGAGGTCCGGCGGAACTTTTTGCCTTTTCCTTTCTGCTTCTTTTCCTACAATCCGTTTCATCTGAAGACACGACCAGGTCCCTGAATGTGTGCAGGGGGACGCTATTGATTGAATGAAAATGGCGGCTTGACACAAAGCTGACTCAAGCGTTACTGTTGATGCTATACAGACAAAAATTGGTTTTCAGTTTGTACATTCTTCAGGTTTTTTTTTTCCATCCAAGTCTGATTGAGAGTTTGTAGAAAAATGGCTTCAGATTTTCCACATACTACTCTTCAACATTCTTCCTAAATGTAACAATGTGAAACTCACTAGGACAATGGCTGTTTCTGTTTCCTTTCAAAATGCTGCCAACAATATTTTCTGAATGGAAGACATCATCTTGTAGCATAAAGGGACGAAAGGGGTTCTGGTCTGGCCGATGGTTGGTGGAGACATTTTGACTATATCTTGGACCTGCCCGGCCTCGCCCAAAATGGCGCCGGTATAAATGGGACTCGTAACTCCTTGCCCGCAAATGTATATCTAGAAAATGTTATTGTAAGTGGCCGTGTCGTATTTTAATTACAAAATGTACGTCCACCGATTCCGCAACTGTTAGACACCTTTGTTCTTGCAACCTAATGGCCCGCTCGTTACGTTCTTCTACAGTGTAAATGTCTCCTCACATATACGATTTCAGTTTGCTCCGTGGCCGGCCCACGTGGTTATAGGCCCGTATTTGTATACTGACATTTTCACAATAAAGGTTTTTAAAACAAAACACGGTAGTAGTATTTACATTTGTAAAGTTTTTACTTTTAGTGACTGTTTTCGAATCTGTAAAAGGCAAGTGAAATAAAGCAGTCTAATTACATGACGGATAAAAGGTATAATATGTAGGAACGCAGTAAAGATAAATGCTTAATAGCAGTTGTGTTTTTCATGTCTGCAATATAAAGTGATCGATAAGAATCTGATAATCAGGGGTAACGGCGACTAAGATAGCAGGCCGAATCTCTTTTACTCAACGGCTCCGTCATGGAAGGAAGAAACGCCCTTTTTCTCGAAAAAGGAATATATTTTACTTGCAAGACAGTTGTAGATTTTCCGGGAAAGTACATTAGCCTGGAATATTATAACATATGTTTGAAAAAAAAATATTGTTCGAAAACAATAAAAAGCGTAATTTTTAGGTCATATGACCAAGCTTTTCATCATTAAATTAACAAAAGTAAAATGAACCAATGAAAAGTTTTATTAACAAGTCACATGTCCTGTTATGCTTACGTTGCGCGCTGCGCGCCGCGCCGCGGATCACTTCCGGGTGCGGTAACGCGGCGTGTCATATAACGCATTACGCGACAACGTAGGTCAAGAATATAGTCAAAATGTCTCCACCAACCAGCGTTCGGAACACAACTCCTTTCAGCAGTCCAAAAAGTTCTGTTAAATGACAACAGAGGGGACAGGCAACAAGAACCATCAGTCAAAGAGGGGAGGGCAAGTTCTTCTCTTCCGGGTCATGTTGGGGCGCTACCGGAACTGATCGAATTGGTAGTCTACAGTGTTTCTGGATGTTTCAGACTAAAGCTGGCGTCAGCATGAGACCACTACCATCTCGTAGCTCCGTCGTGGCCATTCCACGAGCAGACATGGCAGCCGCTCCCCACCAGAAGCATGCGGGAGTCGGAGGCCCCCAAGACTTTTGTAGAATCTTCACGGCTGAGGGGACGCATTTCGAGAATGGGACCCAAGCCCTATCAGGGAAGCGTCCGAGTTCAAAGGTGTCCCAGGGCCATTTTAGTGGACCAGGCCCAAAACCGAAGAGCCGGCCGCCATTTTGAGAGTCCTGTGGCAGTCGCCTATCGCTGCACCGCAAGAGTGGGCGCAATTCAGCTGGATGGTGGGCAAGACGCTGTAGCCGCAAGAGTGGGCGCAACTCAGCTGGATGGGACAAGGTTCAGAATTGAAGAGTCATCAAAAGGCAAAAAGTTCCGCCGGATCCCGGGAGCCGGCCGCCTATGTCGGGGGCGATCTCAGGCTACACCAGTGCTATAAGACTTGGGGAGGGTGTCGGAGCCAAGCGTCTTCTCCGAGTCCATGGCCATCACACCGCCCCTCAGGGGCCTCCGTCAAGCTGTTTAGGAAGGTAACATATCACATTGTTTTCTAATGCAGTCAGGTCCACAAACGACACTCACTTACTTTGAGAATAGTGAAGCTGCAGTAGGTGGAAATAAGCTTCAGACAGTGTTACAAGCGCTGCTCAGAACTCTTAACTATGGCACCCAACATCCAGAACTTATTGTATTTGAGAATGGCAGTGACATCGAAGCATCTCAGGGACCAAAACCATTAACGTACTTTCACGTATGAAAATCTTACTTGGGGAGGGGGCAGGAGCAAAGCGCCCCCTCCCAGTCAGCGCCACCACACAGTATGTTGAAAATTTGAAGCCATCGTTCTACAAAGTCAACCAAACTTGGATTAAAAATCTAGAAAAATGTACAAACTGAAAACCAGTTTTGGTCTGCATAGCATCAGTAGCAACGCTTGAGTCAGCTTTGTGTCAAGCCGCAAAATTGATTCAACTAAGCACAGACATTCGAAAAGGCTCAAATTCAGAACTCTAAACTATGGCACCCAACATCCAGGAGCTTGCCATCCGGATCTTGGAGCCTTGTGCTGCTTTCGATCTATTCACACATCGGTCCACTACTGACATCATCTTATAAACCAACGTTATGTAAATAGTTTTTTAATAAAATGTTTTACCCTGTTTCTTTGCTGGTGTGTTGTCTATATTTTTCATATTTGCATACGGTTTGTCGTTATTTTGTGCGGGATGGGTGATGGAGCCGAGCTGTCTTGCAGCCCTCATGGTGTGGAGCTCAGTTCATCTCACTATTTTCGTATTTCTCATGAAGGGTTGTTCCTAATATTTCTATTTTAGCGAGGTGAAAAAGAGATCCAATTAGTGGCCTACTGATTTTGCTCGATTACTTTTATTTTTTTTACACGATTTTTCACTATCTGCAAAGACTAAACAGAGTATTGCGACTTTGTGCTTGTTTGTAAATAGAGAATGATCCAAAGAGAACCAATTCTAAAACAGTAAATGCTTGGACAACAATCAATCAAATGGAGAGACAAGCAGCCACGACGGATTACAACGGGGGTAAAGGCCTGCGTTAACTACCCTTCAGTATCTGTAAAGAGAGAGTACTACTATGACAAAAGAGGGGAGGGGGGGGGGGGTGCAGCGTTCAAAGCACATCAGCGTGCATAAATACGAAAATGTTTTTATTTATCACGTACTTGACATTTTTAAGCTTTTCATATTTGCTATTAAAAAACCAATGAAATTCACAGAAAAAACCATAGGTTATAGTGGATATATAGTTAGGAATTTGCATTTACAAAACCTTGAAAATTCAATGAAAAAACCATTGGTTTTAGGCCATATATAGTTAGGGATTTGCATTTACAAAACCTTATTTTACTCCCATAAAACCATTGAAATTCCATATATAGTTATAAGCGCTAACTATATATCGCGCACCCGCAATCCACTGCTGATGATGTCACATATTACATCATTCATGACATGGTTAGTGACATCACTGATGACATCACTGATGACATCTCAAATGACATCACTGATGACATCACTGAAAACATCTCATTTGACATGACTGATAACATCACTGATGATATCATTCATGTAATAATACGATGAACCTCTTCAGACTCTAATATAACCTTAGATACAATCAGTGTAAACAGACACTCATAGACTGTTACTCATCCATGGAGTTACTCACACACCTAGTCAGTCATGCAAAGAATCAATCACACCTCCATTTCCTCAAATATACAGTTATACAAACTTTACTTATTCAAACATATACTAACACATATTTACTCTCTTATACAATCCCTGATACAAGTTTACAATGATCCATACAGCCACTCACACATTCACTGGCTCCTATGCACAGTTATTTATATATGTCAACTCTCACATGTACTGTGTTTTACATATGTACTTACTTTGACATGTAGCACTGAGATATCCATTCACTCACCAATACACTCATGCACACAGTCAACCGCCCATACAGCTGTTTCCACATGCACTTTTGAACCCATACATCTAGTGAATCAACTGCTCACACATCTATGCACAGAGTCATACACCTCCCAGCCACCCACACACACACTCAGTCTCCCATACAAATACTTGGGCAACCAATCAATAACCCATATAGTTACTCATATAGCTCCTGATCAACACATGCAGCAGTTTACAGAACAACAGACATAATGATGCACAAATTAAGACAGTTTAGTCACTAACCCATGCACTCAGTGAGACACATTTAATCACTCACTCATACAGTCAGTCATGCACCTACTAAATCCTTCATCCAGACACTTATACATCCACTCATTCTTCAATATGTAAGACATTTGTTTACTTTACAGAAACAAACAGTCACTGGATGTTGTCATCAGTGATGTCATCAGTGATGTCATTTGAGATGTCATCAGTGATGTCATCAGTGATGTCACTAACCATGTCATGAATGATGTAATATGTGACATCATCAGCAGTGGATTGCGGGTGCGCGATATATAGTTAGCGCTTATAACTATATATGGAATTTCAATGGTTTTATGCGAGTAAAATAAGGTTTTGTAAATGCAAATCCCTAACTATATATGGCCTAAAACCAATGGTTTTTTCATTGAATTTTCAAGGTTTTGTAAATGCAAATTCCTAACTATATATCCACTATAACCTATGGTTTTTTCTGTGAATATATATATATATAAACCTACTGGCGGTTATAGTTAGGATTTTTTTCAATGCAAAATCTCAAAATTCTATTTGGAATAACTTTGGCGCCAATTGACGAATCTGCCTGAAAATTTCATCAAATTTGCCCCGTGGAGCTCCGGTCTTTCCTTGAAAGTTTAGCGGGGATTCGCCAAGCGGGGGCCGAGGTAAAAGGGGGGTCCCAAAACGTGTTTTCCCCATGTTAATTTCTATAGGGCGGTCGACCTCACTTTTAGCCCGAATGGCTGAATGGACTTCCACCAAACTTGGCAAAATCGTAGGGACTGGTACCCCGATGTGCCTTTGCTATGTCTCAAGATATATGCTCCAGTGGTTTTTACGAAAATTAACTTTGAAAAAATATATATTGGGCTACATTGGGCTATATATATATGTTAGAGCCCAAATGTAGCCCAACGTAGCCCAATGTAGCCCAAAGATGGCCACCAGAGACAAAAAAGACCAAATGTAGTCCAAATATCAGCCTGATGTAGCCCAACTATAGCCCAATGACAGAATGTCCGAGAGTGTTCTAAAGAACAACTAGAGCGCTAACAGTCTTACTTATGACAAAAGTATGGCACACCTGAAGTCATCTTGATTGGAATAAAGTGTTAACACTTAAAACATTTAATTTGCAAAGGAACAAAATGAGGGCGTTCATTTTGCCATAGAAATTATGATTAGTGCTGAAGAAAGAAAAATTAGGGCACATTTTGAGTGACTTCTCAAATCCTCTTATATTTCATTAACCCCTTCGCTGCTGATGACGAGCTCAGCTCGTCATCAGCCACGGTGGTCGTGTGCGGATGATGAGCTGAGCTCGTCAGGTAAAGCTGCTTTTTAAAATTTCCCGCACACAGCGGGAAAAGCTGCCTCAGCGAAGGTGTTACAAAAATTCGGATATGCAGTCTCCCAAGATGGCCACCAGAGACAAAAGAGCCCAAATGTAGCCCAAATATCAGCCAGATGTAGCCCAACTATAGCTTAATGACAGAATGTCCCAGAGTGTTCTAAAGAACAACTAGAACGCTAACAGTCTTACTTATGACAAAAGTATGGCACACCTGAAGTCATCTTGATTGGAATAAAGTGGTAACACTTAATACATTTAATTTGAAAAGGAACAAAATGAGGGGTTTAATTTTGCCATAGAAATTTTATATATATATTCTTCGGTTTGGGAGGAGTTCCAGTCATATATATATATATATATATATATATATATATATGCTTACAATCTCCGCGGCTCATTTCAGGGGGAACCGCCCGTAGTCTGGTGGTGCGTCGTGCTGGCAGAGCCCCGCCAGATATTCAATTTTCAAATGACATCCAAGTTCTAACGCACTCTCAGAAGCCAGGATTGTACACAGTGTTGCTTTATTGCTGTTTACGCGTTTCGGAAGCTTTTGCTCCCTTGCTCACACAACAATCCATCAGCTCTCCACCATTTACATACACAGTTAGTGCTGGCTATAGAAACAGGACTGCACATTTCATTTTGGCTGACATCTTTGAGTGTGTACATTTCAAATTATTTCTTTTCTCATGATGTCTTACTCTTCTTGCAGGACAATCCTAATCATTATCTAAGTCAAGTACATTTTCATTTTTATATGTCGCTCTCATTCTTTCGCCACAGTGGCTGAATGCGCTAGTATGTCTCATTACCCCTCTTCTTTCGCCTAGTGGCTTAATAAGGGTCCAATGTCTCTGGGGAGTGCGGGTAAAAACATTAAGTGAAAAAACGTGAACTTAAGTGAATAAATCATTACATTACTGAGTGACGTAATCTTCTACTCTATCTTGTCGTGAGTTCTTCCAGGTGACAGGTTTAATTGCTCGTGAAGTGCACGTGATACCTACTCTGAGCGCCTTGATTCTACCTGTTAGAGTAAAACAAACGTATAATTACAATTGTGCTACAGTCATGGTTAAAAACATATATACAATTTCAAGCTGTTCTTATTACCATTAGATGAGAATATCCTAACATGATAACCCTAAGTCATTTCAAATACCATTAAGTCATGCATTTATAGTGCCATCCACTTGATACAGTATTATTACTTCCAGGTTCAGGATTCATACAGGTGTACTGCTAGCTCTTCGTGGTCATTATGCCCATTAGGCTGTCTCGTTTCTAATTCTAGGATCCATTTGGATTCCTTCTTTCTCAGCTGTACCTCTCTGTTACCCCCTCTTAGGTTCAGGTTCACCTGTTCTATTGCAAAGTATGTTAATAAGTTGCAATTAGATTTATGGTGTTGGGCAAAGTGTCTCGCAACAGGGTATTGGGAATCCCTGTTAGTGATTGCCCTCAGGTGCTGCATAACTCTATTCTTGGCCATTACTGTAGTGCTGCCTACATATCTTTTCTTGCACGGACAATATTACATGTGTTGAGCTGCATGTCAGAAATTGACCTATCTTTCTCTTGTTCTTGCCATGAGGGATCTCAAAGTCCTTTCGCATTGAACTTTACTTGCAGGCTCTACAGTGCCCGCACGGGAAGAATCCTACAAGGTTATGTTGGTTTCTATCCTTGTAATCTGTTATATCTCCCTTCGTGATTAGGTCCCTCAGGCTCCGACTTTTTCTGTATGTAATGGCTGGTCTTGCGCTCAGTTTAGGGCCAATAATGGGATCGCTTTTTAAAATATTCCAATTCCTTGAAATTATTTTCTTCACCTTTTGAGACCCCCTATTGTAGGTTAGAACTACTCTGGTGGTGTCATTCTCCTTATCCTCACATTTCTTTGGTATCAAAGTACTCTCTCTTGTTATGTTCTCCATTTTAGATAAGGCCCTATCTAGGACCCATTTAGGGTAGCCATTTTCCCTGAATCTCTGTATCATATTGTTGCTCTCTTGACGGTACTCTTCTGTATTAGAGCAGTTTCTCCTTGCTCTTAGTAGCTCCTATTATGGAATGCTCCATTTCAGGGTGTCTGGGTGGCTACTAAGAGCATGGAGGACACTATTGCCTGCAGTTTCCTTCCTGAACAGTTTGGTTGCCAATCGGTCCCCTTCCGCCCTGACCTCAACAACTAAATATTCCACCTTACATCTGTCTTTGTGATGGGTCAATTTTATGTTATAGTTGTTAACATTGAGCTGTTCCACAAAGTTTTCAGCTTCCACATTACTTCCACTCCATACCACAAACAGGTCATCTATGTACCTGAGCCATACTTTGACTTTTTTAAATGCCTGCGTGTATTGGGGGTCAGTGTGGATTTCCTCCTCCCACTTTCCCAGAAACAAGTTCGCGAAACTTGGTGCGAAGCTCGTACCCATACAAGTACCCGTAGTCTGCTTGTATAACTCTCCATTGAACATAAACACATTGTTCTCTAAGCATATTCTTATCATGTCCCCTAGCATTCTCGTGTGCTCCAGGTACATTATGTTACGCTCTTTTAAATAGTGCATGCATGCATCAATGCCATGTTTGTGTTCAATTATAGTGTACAATGAGTTAACATCCATTGTCATAAGTAGGTATTCTGGTTTCCAATCTATGATGTTAACTTTTTTTAGGAAATCATGAGTATCCTTTACGTACGACGGGAGCTTTCTTACATATTCCTGCAGAAAGTGTTCGACGTATTTGGAGACATTTTCGTAGATGCTTCCTATGGATGACACTATAGGTCTCCCTGGCGGTACTAGTGGGTTCTTGTGGATCTTTGGGAGAAAATAGATTATCGGAAGTTTAGGATAATCTTTCTTTAGGAACACATATTCCTCCCATGACAAAAGGCCATCCTCCTGCCATTTGGCTAACTTCGACCACATTGTCAGAATGTTATTCTTATACACTCCACCATTACTTTTACAGTAGAATGTTTCATTCTCCAATTGCCTCATGGCCTCTTTAATGTACATATCTCTGTCTTGTATGACCACATTCCCCCCTTGTCAGCTGGGCGTATTATGATTGAAAAATCAGTCGCTAAGGATTCAATCGCTTTTCTTTGTTTAAATTTTAAGTTAAACCCTCCTTCCTTTTCTCTAGAGTAGTGTTTATATTTCAACAATGACTTAGTTGTAACATCATGAAACGTGTCTACATTGTCGTGAGGTAGATTTGGGTAAAACACTGACTTAGGTTTAAAGCCTGTCAAGGCAGCTCTATCTGTGGTCATGTTCCATGTCTCCATGTCCTCATTGCGGCCAGATATTTCAATGCTATCCCCTTCCCTGAGTAGACTATGCGCCACTTGAATAGCATTGGCGTCATCTACTTCTAAAAAGGGCTGACTAGGAGCAATAGGTTCTTGTGCATTAAGTGTAAAGTTGTCTGATCTTAATGCATGCCATTTCTTAAGTTTTAACTTTCTTATGAAGCGAAATATGTCTATTCTAGTCTCACTGTAGTTGAAGATTTCTGTTGGGCAGAAGGAGAGTCCTAAGCTCAGGGTATTTTTTCTATGTTAGTTAGATCTCTACTTGATAGATTCACTATTGTTTTATTTATCAGTTCATTGTCCTCCTTTATTGGTTGCGCTTCTTGTAGCCCCCACGTCTGGTTCCCACTGGCTCGCGTTCCACTCCTTTTCCTTTTCCATTGTTTCCTTCTTTTTCTCCGCTGCTTGCTTCGTCCGTCCCTCTTCCTGCTCCTCTTGCTTTTCCCCGTGGTCTCCCTCTGGTGCCTCTTCCTCTCTGAGCTGGAGCGGGTGAGAATCTTCCCGACTGCTGCCCCCTCTTCAGCGCTCGGAATTCGTCTAAATACGTCGGTTTGGATGTGATTATTTCCATTTCAGCAATTGTGCTGGCGCTGTGTATTGAGCCATCAGTATCTGACCCTTCTGTGGTCTCTGCATCCGGTTCTTTCCCTTGGGTTTGAGGAGATCGGCTCGCTGGAGTAGATTGTTTTATGTTGTACATATGATCATATTTCTTGCTATATGTGAGGATGCGACCGGAATCATAATCATTGCAATCTCTGTGCAATTTCCTTTGTTTCCTTATCTTTATGTCATCCTCATGTCGGATCAATCTGGTTTTCATGTCATCCTTGTACTTTTTAATACTCGTTTGATCACTCTCATTCTTTAGTTCCTCTTCAATATCCAGTATTTCCTTCAATATTCTCTCTCTATCCTCCCAGGCATATTTCACCAATATACAAAGCATAGTTCTAGAGCTATTTGTTGAGTTCTCAAACCACTCTTCAAGCATGCGTGGATCAGGGGATTCATGTGAGGGCGTGATGTATATTCTCAATCCTCTAGGGACCATATTTTTATCCACATAGTCCTGTAAGGATACTGCCTCCCACCATTTGGATGTTTCATTCTTTTTTAGTTTTTCATATTTCCTCAATTTTCCAATTAATGTGGTTACCACTTGCTTTTGGGCCCCAGTTTGTTGACCTTTACCGGGTTCTCTCGCCAACAATGTCTGCGCAGCAAGTTTGCGTTGCGTGTCCTCTTCCATTTTGTTTGCACTTATATTTAAAGTTCTTAGGATTATCAGTAAGTTTCTCCTATGGAGCTCGAAATGGATTACCAGGTGCTAAGGTTACACCACAATAGCACCTTGGTTGTGTGTTCACGTTTACAGTCTGTTCTTAAGTCTTTTATGCCCTGTGTACGTTCCTGCTTCCCTCCTTAGGTAGGAGTTCCAGATGCCCTCGTAACTGTTTAATTGCCCTTTCCCCGCCGAGTCACGCACATTCAAAGTTTATATTTTCTTTAAATGCGCCCCTCCTGGGCTTCTCTACTTTCTCTCACTGTTTACGTGAGTTTGCGCCCCGAGGTCCACTGCTCCTTCTTACACGCCCCCGGACACCCGTCGGCTCCTCCGCATTCTCGGCTTTCACTCCGACGGTTTCCGCGTCTCCACGCTTTGCCGTCGGAGTTCCGGCTTCAAACTTGGGCTTACCTTCGGAGTGTCCTCCATCAGGCTGTCGTGCTAATTCGGTTGCCGTTTCTCGGGCAGGCGTCGCTTGTGGTCCGTCCTTCCTCGCGACTGTTTCTCAGATGTGGGCCGGTAGTTCCACCTCGATCAGCTGCTTACAATCTCCGCGGCTCATTTCAGGGGGAACCGCCTGTAGTCTGGTGGTGCGTCGTGCTGGCAGAGTCCCGCCAGATATTCAATTTTCAAATGACATCCAAGTTCTAACGCACTCTCAGAAGCCATGTCATGAGTGATGTAATATGTGACGTCATCAGCAGTGCATTACACGCGCAAGTTATAGTGAGTCCAACTAACTATAACGTGGAATTTCAATGGTTTTATGTCAGTAAAATTTGCAGCTAACTATAACTGGTGTGAAACCTATGGTTTTTTCAGTGAAGATATATATATACTAACACAATAATAAGGAAAAAGGAAAGGCACACAATAACCCCCTTTATAAAGAGCCCCAGTGCCAGAGGCAACTTTAGTAAAGTGTGTGACAGCAGACGCTGACCCCTAAAAATAAATGAATGCCTAAAGCAAACTTCTGATATGTAATTATAAAAAGTCCGACCTGCTGGCTTTATCAGAGTTAACACAAGGCGATGAAGGATGGAGCGCTGAAACTTTTCAGACACTCACCCCCAGTCACAGAACTGGGTTGACTCCATCATCATTCTTTAGCTACCTTCGCCACCCCAGTTCAGACCCAGCCGTATGCAAATCAGTCTTGACCCTGTGCCTCATAGGAACAATCCAGCCCATACTGCCAAGCCAGGTCTTCCCGTGACCAGCACAAGCATCCTGGGACCGAATTCAGGGTAACACCCCTCATCAGCCAGGCTAGCTTGAATCAAGTGGCAAAGTGAGCAAGGGACCCACGTCTGGGCATACCCTGAGATTGATCCATACGAGGCTGCCAGCTGTTCTATCTCAGGCATGGCTGTAGCCGGTGTTGTAGTAATTGCCATATCATCTGTGTAAGCCAGAACTTTGTATTTTTCCTGTTGAATCTGTACAGGTTGTCTAACCCTACTTTATTCTATTAGAACCAACAAAGGATTAATAAAAAGTGCAAATATTAAAGGTGAGCACGGACAGCCTTGCCATTTTCCACAGGTTATAAAAACAGGTTCAGATTTCAATCCCATCACACAAATCCGAGCCACTGGTAACCTATACACTGTTTTAATTGCATTAAGAAAACCACACCCAAACCCTAAGCGGCCCATGACTGCCCATAAAAACTCCCAAAAGACACGGTCAAACGCCTTCACAGCATCAAGAAGTATCAGTCCAAGCGGAGCCTGTTGAACCTTTGCTATGTCAAACATGGTCACCACCCGACTAATAGGATTGACCATGCCTCTTCCCAGGATAAAGCCATGCTGTCGGATTGAAACCAAGGGGGGTATTACCTGATATGGCTGTGTTGCAAGAACTTTGGCATAAATCTTACCGTCACAAAAAAAGGAAGATAGGCCTATAAGAGCCAGGGAGAGTTGGCGGTTTGTCCTTTTTCTTAAAGACAATGATGTTAGCAGTATCCCATAATGCTGGCGCCTATCCTTGTTGAGCAGCCTTAACACCTTGGCTGCTAAGGCAATTCCCATCCTGTGCTGGAAACTGCTATTCTTCTTTATTTATGACAAGCTCAGCTCGTCATAAGCACAGCTCCAGTGTGCCTCATGACGAGCTGAGCTCGTCATGAGCAGGGAAGGGGTTAAAGACTGCCAACATTTCTGTTTTAAGTTCAGAGAGAAAAACCTTATAAAATTATAACTGTAATGTATCAGGGACAGCTGTTTTACCCATTGCTACTGAATTAATAGCAATCTCAATTGCCTCCTGGGTAATAGGCTTTTCTAGTTCTGTTGCATCTTCTCTGCTCAGTGTCTGGTTAAATCCATTTTGCGGTAAACCTAGAGCTGTGTTTCCATGTGGTCTATCCTCTCCTGCATATAGCTCCTAATAAAAAAGATCTTAGAGCTACTAAAATCTCAGGAGGTCTGCTCACTAATTTCGCTGCAGAGTCTTCTATTTCCACAATACCACTTTCAGTCTCCCTGTTTCTACTTCGTTTAGCTAGGCATCTCCCAGCCGTCTACCCATATTCATTACATTCTTTCCTATAGGTTAAATATCTACAAGCAATGTCTTTGGACCATAATAGGTTACTCTTGGCCTTACAGGTGGCTACAGTGGCTTGCGCCACAGAGCTTGATATTTTTTTGATTACACATTGTGTCAAACCATATTGACCCGCCTGAGCTCATTATAAAGGCAGTGGAGAAGGGGATTTTGCGTTTTTTGATTATATATACAGCAGTTCTGAATTTCCCCCATGAGGCCTGCCTTCAGTGTATCCCATTCTAAAACGGGTGAAGCCGCAATCCTGTTTATATCCAGAAAGTTCCTAATCCAATCCCTCATATGGAGCACAAACATTTCATCTGCCGATCGAAAGTGAATCGTCTCTGTGGCCTGAATAAACTTTGAATTGGTAAATCTATAATCATTGGACTGTGGTCAGAAGTAAAATTGGGAAATATTTGAATTCTAGCCATAGCAGCCTGCCCTCTAGAGACAAATAAATAGTCCAGTCTCACCCATTTTTTATGGGGGCAGGAGAAATATGTAAATCCTGGATCAGGATATCTATTTGTAAACCATAAATCTTCTAGCCCATGCTCTAGTACTAGCTGCTGAAAAGCCTTAAAACTTTCAGGTTTCTTCCCCAAATACACTCTGTTATTAGTTTGTAATTTTGGTTCAGCTAGATGTATATTAAAATCTCCACAGAGTATTAATGGAGTTGCCCATGACACCAGCTCAATATTAAGCAATTCTAAAATCTGTGCTTCGTCCATATTTGACCCGTACACTGAACAGATGACAAATTTCCATTCTCCCACAGCACATTCCGCTATGGCCCACTGGCCACATTTATCTGCCATAACCCTTCCCACCAGCCGTACATAAGGTTTGGCCAGTATAGCCACACCCCTAGTTGTAGTGCTGTGTTGCGTGCACACTGATACCTTGTATCCCAATTCAGCCAAGACTCCTCGATTCTCCCAGGAGGTACATGTTTCCTGAAGACACACTGAATCTGGATAAAAGCTTCTCAATTCCCATGCTAAACACTGTCTCTTAACCCTATCATTTAAACCTGAGACATTGAATGTACATATCCGTAGTCTCCCTGCCATTATTCTACCCTCCACCTTCTAAAGACATACTGCTACTGATTAGACACATCAATTGTAAGTGAATGTTGCTTCGCACTTCTCCACCATGGCCTCATTTTTTCTTTTCTTCCCAAGCCCACCCAACCCCCCATCCAGTGCTCCCCAACCTTTTCCTCCAACCCCTCCCTCTCCACCCAATTAACCTCCCACCCTTTTGAGCCCCCCTTCCCCACCCCCCACAAAATAAAGCATAAGGACTCAAGGTCCCTGGTGATGGGAAGCTGACAGCACCCCCCTCTCGTTGCTGCTCCTCCCCACCGTTACATCAAAGGCAAATCAAGTTTAAAAAATATATATATCTGCTAAGAAGAGAGAGAAATAATCTGTAACATTATGTGTTCCGGACGGACAATTCAATATTGAATGTAGATATTCCTTGGCTAGAATTAAAAAAGAGAAAAATTGTGTTTGACCTTTAAAAATAACTTTCATTTTGGCCGGATTTAGCAGAAAAACCTGTGCTGCTTTGGCCTGAAACACTGGCATCAATTGCCGCAAGTGCGACCTCTTCTCTACTGTCGCTTGACAGAAATCAGGCCTAACAAAAAATTCACTCCCCTTTCCAATCCTTTTTCTGTCTGGTCATGCTAGGTCATAGATAACTTCTCGTGCCAAGAAATTATTCAGACAATTTAATATAGCTCTTGGTCTGGTTACTGACTGTCCTGCTCCTATTTACTGCTTAAAAGGGAATCTATGCGCTCTTTGAACCTCTAAGTCCCAGTTCCATTGTGTGAACTCGGGGAATGCCTTTGTAAAAAGATCTACAATTAATTTTCGCATGTCCGTTGCTTCCGTCCCATCAGGGATACCTAAGACTCTCAAATTGTTCTTTCTTAACCGGTTTTCCATGTCCGTTAATTTCCAGGCAGTATCATCCTTCTGTGGTGTTAGGGAGTCCGTAAGAGTTCTATGAGAAATATTTCACATTAAATTGGCCAATACAATCTGTGCAACAGTAGGAAAAGTGATAGCAAAATAATAAAATGTACTATTCTCAATCCAGTGAGTGCAACAGTAGAGAAAGTGTTGGATAGCGGAGGGGTAAAAATTACTATTCCCACTCCAGTGAGTGCAACAGTAAAGAAAGTGTTGGATAGCAGAGAAACAAAAATTACTAAAAACATTTAAACAATGGAAAACATTTAAAAAAATCATTAAAAAAATATATATTAAACAATTATATGATTAAATATATTAAGCATATAAAAAGAACACATAATATAATATAATTACATATAACAAAAAGCTACAAACATTATATAAAATAAATCAATAAATACATTTATAAACAACAATTATTTAAAAGGAGCAAATATTAACAAACAAAAAAATAAACGTATTTTTTTTGTTTCCTACCGTATTACCCCACACCAATAAAAAAACACTTCAAAATTGTTATTTAAATGTGTTTCAATAATTAACATAAGTAATAATCAATTTAAAAAATATTATTAATAACATTTGTTAAATACACATGCTTTAAAACTATAATATAAACAACACACACCTAAAATTAATTAAACAATTACCATATTTAATTTCTAATTAATTAATTTCAATTAATTAACAACTAATTATTAATTAATCAATTAAAATTAAATTACTTCCCACCATTTACACATATGAACAACACATAAGACACCTAAAACTTATTACACAATGACCATAATTAATTACTAATTAACTATTTTAAAATAATGAACAACTAATTAATAATTCATCAATTAAAAATAAATTACTTCCCACGATTAACACCTATAAACACCACAAAAACACCTAAAACCAATTACACAATGAACATAATGAATTACTAATTAATTATTTTAAATTCATTAACACCTAATTATTAATTAATCCAAAAAAAATTACTTCCCACTCTGCTCACCATTTACACCTATAAACACCACAACACACACCTAAAACTAATTACACAATTACCATAATTAGTTGGCTATTAATAAGTACAAATTATTTACCAACAAAATATTAATTAATTCATAATAAATAACTTTACACATTTAACTCTATAACATCTCAATTAAACAAATATGAATACATAAAAAAGATGAAATACATGTAATATAATTAAATTACTTTCCACCCTATTCCCATGTAAACACACAACCCGCTAAGAAAAAAAAATTCAAAATTCAAATAAAAAAATAATAATAACAACTATAAATAGCCTATTAATTTTATATACTCAAATTACTTCCCACTCTATACCCCTATAAACCCATAACCCGCTACGGAACTAAAAACGCATAATTCAAATAAAAAAATATTAATAACTACTAATGTTTTAAAACATATAATAAAAATGCAAGCAATTCTTATACAAAAAAACATACATCACATACATATAAAATATATACTAAAATACATAACATTAATAAAAAATTGATATTTTAACAGCTATAATTTTGCAAACGATATTAAACACTTCAATATTATAAACGTCGATATTACTTACCTAACATCAATATTCTTGACCACGATATTTTGTCTGTCGATGTTTCTGACCAACAATATTTTTACCTCGATATTTGTGCAGGTCAATATTCTGTCTCTGCACCAAATCAAATGATACTAGTACACAAAAAATCAAAACACTAGGACAGGAGATACACTATTTCAAATTTTTTAGTGAAATTGCATCTAAAGTCACAAAGCGCCACATTGGGTCATCTGGTCAGGCTAGACCAGGCCAACCTTGATGGATCACAAGCCAGATACAGAGACCAAGTCAGCCCTGCGGAATTGTTACCTTTGAAGTTCAGCCCGAAGAGCTCCGTTCATGATGAAGGAGGATGAGGCTGAGCGTTGTGGGTGGTCATCTCTGTAGAAAGAAGGGCAGATCAGGTGTTGCTGATGGTTTTCACTGTAGCATAAATAACGTTGAGGACGGTTGTTGCTGTAGCTTCGCTTTTGTTGTAGTACAAATGGGAGGCACTTCTTGGGGATCAGGGACTCAATTCAGCATAAGCTAAAAGTGTTCAGGCAAGGCCAGTTGCAGCATGTCAGCTGGGCATTTGCAGGTAGGCCTCCAAAACTTTTTGTGTCACTGTAGCTCACACAGAAGGTCAGTCCCCTAGCCTTGTTCGTCTTCTTCACGGAAACCTGGACCAGTGCCACCTCAGGCCCGACATCGCCACAGCTCCCGATGGCTACAAGGCCCAGAGAAAGGACTACCCCCACCGACCAGGAGGAGGACTCACCATCACACATAAAACCCCCCTCCAACTCTCCACATCCAGTATGAGTGACCCCCACTTCAACACAGAACACCTCAACTTCCAGATACAGACAAGCCCCAGGACCACACTACGCGGCACCCTCATCTACAGACTGCATGGACCTCTCACCCCGTCCGCAACTACCATCGCCGAGCTCGCTAAACCCCAAGCCATCACCTCCATGGACTACATTCTACTCAGGGACCCGAATTTCCACCTCGACAATGGAAATAACCCTGACTCCACAACTCTCCTCGACAACCTCGCCAAACTAGGACTGAAGCAGCTGGTTAACATGCCCACTCACAAAGCCAGACACACCCTCGACCCAATCTTCGCGGGAGGAACTAACATCTGCTTCAGCCACAGCACCGAGCCCCTCTGGGCGGACCACCACTGCATCCTTTTCACCTTCAACACCAACTCCGCACCCAAGCCCCCAGAGCGCAACACGAAGGAACTAGAGCATGGTCACAGAGGAAGACCTCAACACCACCCTCGTCCATGACCCCCCCAGCGCCACGACCACCAGCAACTCTGCAGCTATAGAATTTCACCTCTGGACCTCCTGCTGCACCGACAAGCTTGAACCTCTCCACCATCCCGCCAAACAACGCCCTCTGAAGGCCACCTGGTTTACCACAGAGCTACAAGAAACCAGACGCTCCTGCAGACACCTAGAGAAAACCTGGAGAAACCAGAAAACCACAGAAGCACCGAACAACCACAGGAGTGCCCTGAAGGAATACCACCAGCGCATAAGAGACACCGGACTGACCTTCATAAGAGACAAAATCCAGACCAAAACAACCAATCCCCAGTGAAGCCACGTATGTCACACCTTCCCAGGAACTCTCCGACAAGCTCAGCTCCTACTTCCACCTCAAGATCAAGGTCCTCTACAACAACTTCAGTGAACAGACACCTGACACCACCCCCCCACGCTGTCGATAATCCAACCATCATGAACTGGAATCCCGCCGCTGTCGAACACCTCACTGCGACCATGAAGAAAACCCACTAAGGAGCCCCAACGGATCCCTGCCCACCCCACATATTCCACAGGGCAGCTGCCGCCATCTCGCCTGAACTAGGACAGACCATCAATGCCTCCTTCATATCTGGCATCTTCCCAGACAACTGGAAACAGGAGGAGGTTAAACCCCTCCTCAAGAAACCAAAGGCCAACCCAACAGACCAGAAAAACTACCCTGCCCACCCCACATATTCCACAGGGCTGCTGCCGCCATCTCGCCCGAACTAGGACAGACCATTAATGCCTCTTCATATCTGGCATCTTCCCAGATGACTGGAAACAGGCGGAGGTTAAACCCCTCCTCAAGAAACCAAAGTGGAGTGGAGAAGTGTGGCTCACTGGTTAGAGCAGGCAGACCCTGAAGCAGAGGTCAGACCCGGGACCAGGGTTCAATTCCCGACGCGGCAGGGTCTTGAGCTCAAATGTCCACGGACTTGATAATTCTCGCTTCGGTGCCTGACCTAATCATGGGTTCACACTCTGCAACTCTGGGCATTAAGCTTGCCTAATCTCCACAACGGCCCCCGCGGCGGGATGCCTGGCTTTCACCTTGGGGATGGCCTATAGGGGCTATCTCACAGGGAAAAGCCAGGACGGGTTCCCAAGGCAAGCGCCGAGATACCTCCCCGGTGATTCGAGCGCTATATAAGAACATGGAAAACAAAAAAAACAAAAAAAGGCCGACACAACAGACCAGAAAAACTACTGTCCCATACCTCTCCTCTCCTTCATGGCCAAAGTCACAGAGAGACTCATAAAGGCCCAACTAACAATCTTTATAGAAGAGAACTCCATCCTGGACGCCTCCCAGCCGGAATTCCATAGCAACCACAGCAGAGAGATCGCCCTCCTCGATGCCACAGACGATATTGGCATGCTACTCGACAAGGGACACACCGCGGCCCTCATTATTCTAGACCTCTCTGCAGCCTTCAACACTGTTTTACATTGCATACTCGCAGTCAGACTTCATGTCGCGGGGATACAAGGAGTCGCCCTTGACTGGATCCAATCCTTTCTCTCCAGCCGAACCCAGAGGATCAGACTTCCTCCCTTCCTCTCTGAACCCACCGATATCAACTGCAGAGTACCCCAAGGATCACCACTTAGCCCCACGCTCTTCAACATCTACATGACCCCCCTTGCTGCCATCGTCAGACAGCATGGGTTCAGCATTGTATTCTACGCCGACGACACCCTGCGCATCCTCTCACTCACAAAGAATTTTCCGAAGACATCAGACTCTGTTTCCAAGAAGGAATGAACTTGGAACTTGGCAGCATAGATGAAAGACAGCTGTTTAAAGCTCAACTCAGAGAAGACCGAAGTCCTCATCCTTGGACCCTGCACCTGCGCCAGGGACTACACTTGGATGCCCTCCGCCCTTGCGAATCCACCCACCTCTACAGACCATGCACGAAATATGGGCGTCATAATAGACTCCTCCCTCTCCATGAACCACCAGATCAACAACATCCCCTCTACCAGTTTCAACTGCCTGCGAATCCTCCACAAGACCTTCAATTGAATCCCCCTGACTGCAGAAGGACCGTCACCCACACGGTCACAACCAGCAGACTGGACCACGGCAACGCCCTATTCACTGAAATCAATGGAACCCTTCTACACAAAGTCCAAGCCATCCAGAACACCAGAGCCAGAATCATCCTCGGGACACCGCGCCATGAACACATGACCCATCACCTACGAGACCTCCACTTGATCCCCGTTGAGAAGAGGGTCACCTTCAAACTCCTAACCCACACCTACAAATCCTTCACCAACATCGGACCATTAGGTGGGAGAGCCTTCTCCTACATAGGCGGAATGGCTGCATTATAGGTACTGAGGCGATCTGCAGAACACGCACTGTGGGCACTGTGGGAACTTGAACTAGCCTTACTTTGAACTACATCCCATAGTGCACATTAGATTCCTTATGCTTGAATGATTACGATTCTTGCTGCATTTTATCTATTGTGATTTTTGGCTGTTGCTTGTTAATCAAACAACCGCTTTTTAAAATTTCACTCACCTTCCTCTGAGTTTGCCGTTTTTCTCCCTGTTCCACCACAGCTTGTGATGATTGAGTGGAGTGAGGCTCTAAACGCGACCTGCTCACTAGAAACCATCACTTCGGGTGGGACACTAGGAGAAGCCATCTTGGACACGGAGACGGTCTAGTTTCCGGACAGGCTTGCTGGCACTCCACTATTTAGCAGAGGATGGCGCCGACGCGCAGCGGAATGGCTGCATTATAGGTACCTAGGCGAGCTGCAGAATACGCACTGTGGGCACTGTGGGAACTAGCACTAGCCTTACTTTGAACTACATCCCATAGCGCACATTAAATTCCTTAGGCTTGAATGATTACGATTCTTGCTGCATTTTATCTATTGTGATTTTTGGCTGCTGTCTTTTAATCAAAGGACCGCTTTTTAAAATTTCACTCACCTTCCTCTGTGGGCGCCGTTTTTCTCCTCGTTCCACCACAGCTTTTGCTGATTGAGTGGAGGGAGGCTCTAAACACGACCTGCTCACTAGAAACCCTCACTTCAAGTGGGACACTAGGAGAAGCCATCTTGGACACGGAGACGGTCTAGTCTCTGGACAGGCTTGCTGACACTCCACTATTTAGCAGAGGATGGCACCGACGTGCAGCAGATTGGCTGGATTATAGGTACTGAGGCGAGCTGCAGAACACGCACTGTGGAAACTCGCACTAGCCTTACTTTGAACTACATCCCATAGCGCACATTAGATTCCTTAGGCTTGAATGATTACGATTCTTGCTGCATTTTATCTATTGTGATTTTGGCTGCTGCTTTATAATCAAGGAACCGCTTTTTAAAATTCCACTCACCTTCCTCTGTGGGCGCCGTTTTTCTGCCCGTTCCACCACAGCTTGTTCTGATTGAGTGGAGGGAGGCTCTAGTTCAAGTTCAAGTTCAAGAATTTATATAGCGCACTACTCACCCAGAGGGTCTCAAGGCGCTTGGGGAAGGGGTTCATTATTTGTCGAATAGCCAGGTTTTAAGTTCTTTTCTGAAGGAGATGTGGTTCTGTGTAAGGCGGAGGTGAGTGGGGAGTGAGTTCCAGGTCTTGGCCGCCAAGTAGGAGAAGGATCTACCTCCCATGGTGGATCTTTGGATACGCGGGACAGCGGCGAGGCCTTGATTGGAGGATCTTAGTTGGCGGGTGGGTGTGTAGAAGGATAGTCGAGTGTTGAGGTATTTGGGCCCTAGTTTGTAGAGGGCCTTGTGTGTGTGGGTGAGGAGACGGAATGTTATTCTCTTGTTGACGGGAAGCCAGTGGAGGTCTTTCAGGTGGCCGGTAATGTGATCTTGGCGAGGGATGTCCAAAATGAGTCTCGCTGATGCGTTTTGGATGTGTTGGAGTTTTTTCTGTAATTTGGCTGTGATTCCGGCGTAGAGGGTGTTTTCGTAGTCTAGTCAACTCATAACCAGTGCGTGGGTGACGGTCTTTCTTGTCTCGGCGGGATACAGTGGAAGATTTTTTTGAGCATACGAAGTACGTTGTAGCAAGAGGATGAGACGGCGTTGACTTGTCTGGTCATCGAAAGGGAGGAGTCTAGGATGAAGCCAAGGTTGCGTGCGTGGTCTGTGGGTATGGGTGCTGAGCCCAGATCCGAAGGCCACCATGAGTCGTCCCAGGCAGAGGGGGATGATCCTAGGATGAGCACTTCCGTTTTGTCTGAGTTAAGTTTTAGGAGGCTGTTTTTCATCCATATGGCTACTTCTTTCATGCCTTCGTGGAGATTGGTTTTGGCGGTGTTGGGGTCTTTGGTGAGAGAAAGGATCAGCTGGGTGTCATCAGCGTAGGAGATGATGTTAAGGTTGTGTTGACGCGCGATGGGAGCGAGTGGACTCATGTAAACGTTGAAGAGGGTGGGACTGAGTGATGATCCTTGTGGTACACCGCAGATGACTTCGGTGTCCTCTGATTTGAATGGGGGAAATCGGACTCTCTGAGTTCTCCCAGCTTGGAACGAGATGATCCAGTCCAAGGCTTTTCCTTTTATGCCAATGTTGCTGAGGCGTTGTATGAGGGTGCTGTTACAGACAGTGTTGAAGGCGGCGGAAAGATCGAGTAGAATGAGGGCCACTGTTTCTCCGTTGTCCAGTAGTGTTCGGATGTCGTCTGTTGCTGCGATGAGGGCGGTTTCGGTGCTGTGTTTGGCTCGAAAGCCGGACTGTGAGGGATCGAGGGAGTTGTTGGATTCGAGGAAGGCGGCGAGTTGGCTATTGACGGCTTTCTCAATGACTTTGGCCGGGAATGGGAGGAGGGATATGGGGCGGTAGTTTTTGAGTTCAGAGGGGTCTGCTGTGTGTTTCTTCAGGAGGGCGCTGACTTCGGCATGTTTCCAGATTTCTGGGGAGGTAGCAGAGTTGAAGGAGCAGTTGATGACATCACGGAGATGGGGTGCGATGAGTGAGTCTGCTTTGTTGAAGATGTGGTGGGGACATGGGTCGGTTGGCGAGCCAGAGTGGGTGGAATTCATTAGGCGGATGGTGTCTTCGGTGGTGATTGGGTTCCAGGCGCTGAGATTGTTAGAGGACGGTTTAGGTTCTGAGGGGGGTGGAGAGGATTGTTCGCTGGAACTGTTTTCGAAGCTGTTATGCATGTCGGCAATTTTGTTGTAGAAGAAGGAGGATAACGAATCGCAGAGGTCTTGGGAGGGAGTGATGTCGTTTGAGGCTGCGGTGGGGTTGGTGAATTCTTTGACGATGTTGAATAGTTCCTTGCTGTTATGGGAATTGTTGGCGAGTCGATTCTTGAATGCTGATTTCTTGGTGGATCGAATCAGCTGGTGGTGTTTGCGGGTGGCTGCCTTGAAGGTGGTCATGTTGTCGGTGGTTGGGTTTTTTCTCCAAGTTTTCTCGAGAGTACGGCATAGCTTCTTGGATTTCTTAAGGTCATCGTTGAACCAGGGGGCCTTTTTGATGTCTTGTTTGGTGTGATGGTTTTTCAAGGGTGCTAATTCGTCAGCGCTGTGAGTGATCCATTGTTTGAATTTGATGGCAGCTTGGTTTGGGCCCGATGAGAGGGCGGGTTGGTTTTGGTTGAGCGATGTGAGGAGTTGGTCGGTGGTGATTTTGTTCCATTTTCTTCGGGGAATAGGTTGTGGGGGGTTGTGGGTTGAGGTGGTTTTGTAGCTGAAGTGAACTCAACTGTGGTCCGTCCAATGGAGAACTGTGGTGCGATCGAAGGAGATGTGTTTGCTGGAAGTGAAGATTGGGTCGAGCGTATGTCCGGCTACATGGGTGGGGGTGTCAACAAGTTGTTTGAGGCCGAGATTGGCCAGGTTGTCCAGAAGGGTGGTGGTGTTGCTGTCGTTTTTCTTTTCCAGGTGGAAGTTGAGGTCTCCTAGTAGAATGTAGTTCACGGAGGCGAGGGCATGTGGACTGATGAAGTCAGTGATGTCCTCGCTGAATTGTTTACGTGTTCCTGGAGGCCTGTAGATGAGGGTGCCTCTGAGTGTGGTCCTAGGGTCGGTGTGGATCTGGAAGTGGAGGTGTTCGGCGGTTGTAAGGTGATCGTCGGAGCTGATCGTGATTTTGAGGGTGTTCTTATGGACGATGGCGATACCTCCACCTGTTTGGACGGTGCGGTCTTTTCGGATGATCTTCTAGTTGTCCGGGATGGCTATGGCGATGTCGGGTGTTGATGATGAGTTCATCCATGTTTCAGTAAGGAAGGCGACGTCCGGTGATGTAGTGTCGAGTAGATCCCAGAGTTCGATGGCGTGTCTGTGGACCGAGCGGGTGTTCAGCAGGATGCACTTCAGGTGGTTAGAGTCGGAGCTGTGTTTGGGGTTAGTGGATGTGGTATGGGTTTTGATGCTGGTAAATTTGCAGGAGTGGCAAGCGAAGGGACCGTGGGTACGTCCCGGGGCAGATTCGTAGCATTGAGGTGTGCGTCCGGGGTTAAGGGCTAGGAGGGTGGCAGCGTCATACGTAATGCGGGAGGAGTGCGGATTGCGGGGGCCAGGGGGTCTGGCGCCGGGCGCAGTCCAGGCGTGGACGGGCGTAGACGGGCGTAGACGGGCTTACCTTTGGCGCACCTTCGGCGCGCATGGGGCGCGACCGCTGCGCGTGAACGCTGTGCGCAAATGCATCAGTCATATGTGGATAGTGGGAGGGGAGGGGCGAGGGAGGGTCAGCTGGGAGGCGGGGCGGGCTGTGGAGGACGGGCTCCAAGGCACAACAACAAGTAAAATGGCAGCGAAAAACGAAAGTGGAGATAGGCTGGGGCACAGAGTTAAATAATGGCTGGGACAATGTGTCTGACAAGTGCGACTATTATCGCTTGAAAATACAGGCAATGCACATTTAAATAACGCATCACAAATGGCGCTACAGCTGCAAATGCGCGAGTCAGAGCACAGTGCTACAAACCCCTAAAAGCGCTATAAATATTTCTAAAGTTCCACAATGGTTATCGCGCTATAGCGTTAAGCAATCTAGGAGCCAGCAGATAATAAGCAGCAGATCAATCCAGAGCGTAACTAACGATACCAGGTGATGGCTGTGGGCGAAGGGAGCGACCGCTTCTGAAAGCGTCAGGACGGTCACAGCTCTAAGGGACTTGGAGCGGGCTATACAGTCCGTGGGAGGGAGGGTCAGCTGGGAGGCGGGGCGGGCTGTGGAGGACGGGCTCTGAGGCACAACAACAAGTATGTTTCAGTAAGGAAGGCGACGTCCGGTGATGTAGTGTCGAGTAGATCTCAGAGTTCGATGGCGTGTCTGTGGACCGAGCGGGTGTTCAGCAGGATGCACTTCAGGTGGTTAGAGTCGGAGCTGTGTTTGGGGTTAGTGGATGTGGTATGGGTTATGATGCTGGTAAATTTGCAGGAGTGGCAAGCGAAAGGACCGTGGGTACGTCCCGGGGCAGCTTCGTAGCATTGAGGTGTGCGTCCGGGGTTAAGGGCTAGGAGGGTGGCGGCATCATACGTAATGCGGGAGGAGTGCGGATTGCAGGGGCCAGGGGGTCTGGCGCCGGGCGCAGTCCAGGCGTGGACGGGCGTAGACGGGCTTACCTTTGGCGCACCTTCGGCGCGCATGGGGCGCTACCGCTGCGCGTGAACGCTGCGCGCAAATGCATCAGTCATATGTGGATAGTGGGAGGGGAGGGGCGAGGGAGGGTCAGCTGGGAGGCGGGGCGGGCTGTGGAGGACGGGCTCCGAGGCACAACAACAAGTAAAATGGCAGCGAAAAACGAAAGTGGAGATAGGCTGGGGCACAGAGTTAAATAATGGCTGGGACAATGTGTCTGACAAGTGCGACTATTATCGCTTGAAAATACAGGCAATGCACATTTAAATAACGCAGCAAACCCCTAAAAGCGCTATAAATATTTCTAAAGTTCCACAATGGTTATCGCGCTATAGCGTTAAGCAATCTAGGAGCCAGCAGATAATAAGGAGCAGATCAATCCAGAGCGTAACTAACGATACCAGGTGATGGCTGTGGGCGAAGGGAACGACCGCTTCTGAAAGCGTCAGGACGGTCTAAACGCGACCTGCTCACTAGAAACCCTCACTTTAGGTGGGACACTAGGAGAAGCCATCTTGGACACGGAGACAGTCTAGTCTCTGAACAGGCTTACTGACACTCCACTATTTAGCAGAGGATGGCTCTGACGCGCCGCGGACGCGCAGCGGAGTTGCCCAGAGGCAAGCCCGTCTGCTCCCGACCGTACCTGGATTGGGCCTATGGCCAGAAACGCTGCCCCTCCGCCTCCAATTCCGCCACTTCCTAGGTATTTTTACTATCCATAAATAGTGAGTCGCCGACCTGCCACCAGTTTTTAGATGCTGCCAAATGGGAGGGACCTATTTGTTGTAAGAACTGCAAATAAAACTTTAATCCGACAATGACATCTACAATTAAAGAGAAGGCCAAACATAGAGACCTACACTGTGCCCTTATAAATGCAAGGTCAATGTGAAAACACGCCCTACATATCTATGATTTAATAATCAATGAGAATCTCGATTTCCTTTTTGTGACCGAAACCTGGCTAAAGGCTTGGTGTAATCCGGACATTGCAAATGCCCTCCCCCCCCGGATATCCCATTCAGAGAGTAGATAGAGTGTTACAGCGGGGGGAGGCCTCGGGATTATCTATCGTGATACTCTCAGGTGCACCATAGACCATCTACAGGATCTTAAAGGAGCAGAGGGTTTTAGTTTCTGCATTCAGTTACATGACTCCTTCTACTTCGCAGGAGCACTACTTTATCGCCCCCTGGGTCCGCATAAAGAATTCCTAGAGAGTATCTGAGAATGGATTAGTGCGCTAGCTCTCAGGTTCTCTAATTTTACATTACTAGGCGATGTTAATTTACACATCGACTGTCACAATGAGCCATGAGCTATTTGTTTTAAGGAGATAATGGACATGCTTGGCTTATAAAAACGTTCCACATCCCCCACTCACAGGGCAGGTCATACGTTGGACTGTATATGTTTAACCTGGAAACCCTTGAAGTCAAACCTCCTGTTTACCTCACATGGACAGACCATAAACTAATTCCCTTTGATATCCTGACTGAGAATAGGCCCCTTAGTAGGGATTATAACAAGGCCTCACAACAAGACAGGGCTAGGTGGAAAGAATTAATAGGACACCCAAATCTCATTCCCAAGGCCCTCATGGACAGACCCAACATGCTAAGGGACCCCAGAGTTGATAGCCAGCTCTTTGGACAGTGGGTGCATGCCCTGAAAGATCAGCTGATACCTCCGGTCTCATATCACGGGTCCACAAAAAAGAAACCATCTGCCCCATAGTACTCACAATCCTTAAAAGAACTACAAGGACACGTTAGATCATTAGAACGCATGTGGCGGCGAAACTATGATGAAAACGATCTTAAAAATTTCAAAACAGCCCTTAGAGAATATCACACCTTGATCAAAACCTCCAAGAAAGCATATTACACGGAGGTTATTAAAACTACCAATAATAATCAAAAAGAGATTTTAAAAATAGTTAATCTTTTCACAAATCCAAAAAGTCTACAACATTAAATCCCCCCATCTCAGGGCCTCTGCAATAAGATAGCGGACTTTTTTTAAGAGAAGGTGCAGAAACTTCTTAAAGACTTCCCTTCGCCCACCCTCACCTCCATGTAAAATTATATTCCAGAAGAGATGGGCAGAGCGAGAATGCTGACCTTTAAGCCTACAGCACTGGAAGAATCGCGTTTGGCAATCATGTCCATTAAATCAGAATCTGCCTTCGATCATTGCCCCCCTACCATATTACACGCTATTATAGACATTGTGAATTCTCTTTAACCTACGCCCCATCTCATTCCTTCCTAGTCTGTGTAAACTGAATGAAAAATGTGTAAATAGGCAACTTACAACTTTCTTGGAGGAAACCAATGCCCTTCACACCAATCAATCAGGTTTCAGAGCACAACATTCCACAGAATCCGCACTACTGTACACAACTGAAACCCTGAGAGAAGCCCTGGACCAGTGGAAGAGAGCAGTCTTAGTGTTATTAGACCAGTCAGCTGCTTTCGACACGGTCTCACATGTCATTCTCCTAGACCGTCTCGCATCATATGGCATATCTGGGACTTTACTAGACTGGATTAAGAACTTCCTGCAAGATCGCCATCAAGTGATCACATTAGGTCAATTTAAATCTCAGGAGAAGACAATCTTGTCAGGGGTCCCCCAGGGCTCAAGTCTTAGCCGAACCTCTTCCATGCCTATATGACACCGCTAATTAAATTAATATCGTCCTTCAATATAAACACTATCTCTTATGCGGATGATAAGCAGCTAATCCTTGTCTTAGACAACGATACTACCCAGATGGAAGAAACCCTCTGCAACTGTCTCACAGCAATTTTCAGTTGGATAAACCACAAACACTCTGGATGCAACTTGGAAAAAACTGAAATATTACCATTAGGTCAACAAAATATTTTCTAGCCCAAACTCTGGTGGCCAGAAGATACTACTCCCACTCCAAACACAATACACGTGGTCAGAAACCTTGGAATAATAAACTTTGACACTACCCTATTGCTTAAACAACAATCCCTGACAGTTGCTGGGACCTGTTTCCACATCATAAAACGCTTCGAAAAATTCTTTGATCTAATTCCCATCTCAGCAAGGCAAACGGCCGCCATTGCCCTTATCACCTCCATGTTAGATTACTGCAATAGTCTGTATGCAGGAACTAATAGAGCAGTCCTGCACAAGCTCCAGATGGTTCAGCATGCAGCTGCACGGTTGGTACTGCAATGGCCCAGGAGATCCTCCGTAACAGCGGCACTTGATATCCTACACTGGTTACCAATCCACAAATGCATTTTGTTTAAAGTCCTTATCATTACTTTCAGGACTTTCCATTCTCGGGCCCCCAATACGTCCGACTGGGTTTCAAGCGTTATGTTCCCACCCATAGCTTGAGATCAGTGAACGTCAATCTGCTAAAAATACCTGCCTTCAGATTGGTATCAAAGGGAAGAAAATCACTGATGGTTTTAGGCTCAAAGGCCTGGAACAAGCTACCCCCAAAACTACGCCAATTTACATCAGAGTCCCTGTTTAGGAAGGCACTCTATGCAAAACGCTGATTTGATCCCCTTCCATGCCATCTTGCAGTAACCACCTCCCTTCCAGCGGGGGCCCATTCCTAACCGCCAAGATGCTCCTCGGAATGATAGCCACGCTATATAAAGACACCATTACATTACATTACATCGCAGCCAAAACCTGGAACGAGCTGCTGGTGAACATCAGACATGCCCCAACCCTGCACACGTTCAGGAAGGACCTCAAGACCTGGCTCTTCGACTAAGCAGGACCTGCTCCCCCCAGCCCCCCTCTCCAGTGCCTTGAGACCCTCACGGGTGAGTAGCACACTTTATAAACCCCTGATTGATTGATTGATTGACTTCTGCAGGTCCAGGACTGAAGAGTGGCTATGGATGTCCAAAATGTATATCTTATGAGAGCCTTTGTCCTACCCTACCCCCACATCTGGTTTGGGAAAAAATTTCCCCTTTCCCTATCAAGGCTCTAAACTGTTTCAGGTGACAAAAGATAGGGCAGGCATGATATCAGGTTCATTTGTGTGTGCGGGAGCCAAAAGCCTTTGAAGTGTAAGTGGGGCTGGGTACAGCTCCTCCCCTGGCCATCCTGCCCACAACTGCACCTGCCTTTGTGTTACTGTTTGGAAGCAATACACAAACAGCAGAGACATTCAAAGTCATGTGACCAAGAGCAGGAGTAAATGCTTGGGACAGTAAAAAGCCAACTTTCTAAAAGTGCCATTTTCAGAACAGTGACTTAAAATCTGACTTTACTAATCAAGTGGACTTTAAATCACAATTAATGTTAGTGTAAACAGCTTATCTCTATGTGCTCCCAATACAAAGTTATCACTTATGATGTATAATAAAGTAACACAGTGTTAGTCAATAAGAGAGATAAGGTTTACAACTTTCTAAAACAACTTTAGGAGTTTTTTTACTGCAATGACATGTAAACCTTAAGTACACATGTCGTATATTTTACGTATAATGCACCATTTTCCCTATTGAGCCTTTAGGGCCTACCTTAGGGTTGTCTTATAAGCATTATAAAGCATGGCGTAGGCCTATAAATGATTTAGGCAGTTTGAAATATCAGTTTAAAGCTGCACTACAGGCTGCAGTGGCAGCCGAGACATATTTTAAAAGGCTACTTTAGTGGGTAGCAAAATGAGTGCTGCAGGCCAACTAGTAGCATTTTTATCGAAATGTAACACAGCACAACAAGTCATCTTTGTGCTACAGGGAATGGGCAGGAATGCACAGTATTTATAACAATATGGCGCATCCTAACTTTTCCCAGCACTGGCACACAATGTACTGCTTAGTGCCAACGCAGGCACCCTTGCAGCATGGTGCAAAGGTGCTTGGGTTGCAAGCAGGGTTGTTTCTTTGCAGGAAGGGACACCTTCCTGCATGAAAGCAATTCCCTGAGGCATTTGCTCATTCTATGTGTGCTGCAGAATGCTGCACACATTGAAAGAGGAAAGAATTTGGAAAAATAAACATATTTCTCCTCCTTACACCATACGTTGGAAATAGTAGCATTTGGCACATTGGCAGGTATAATAGTAATGGTAAATCTGGGAATGCATCAAAATCCATGGGTATTACATGGGAACACCCATGACCCACCCATGGAACACCTTTCTAGTGCAGAGTGAGGCAGCACAGTGATTTGCAACGAGTTGCGTCACTCAGGACTTATCAAGCCACTCAGGGCCACACAAGGGGTCTTTGAGTGGCTTGATAAATCACATCCTAGGGGTTGCATTGTGTAAAAGCGATGCAACCCCTTGATAAATAGGACTTGTAATTGATAGGCCCTGGGAACATGTAGTACCATTTACTAGGGATTTACAAGTAAATTAAGTGTACCAAATAGTGGTAGGCCAATTTTACCATGTTAGAAGGAGAGACGACAAGCACTTTAGGACTGGTTAGAAGTTGTAAAGTGTGGAGCCCTAAAGATATCAAAATCAAACTCAGCAAAACAGGAGGGGTGAAGGTAAAAGGTTTGGGGGAATACCACATCAAGCATGTTAGGGTTAACACACTTATTTTGCCTTTCAGTTCAAAGGAGCCTCCCTATAAGCTTTGACTTACAGATGATAGTAAACACTGCCACCCGAGTGAACATTTCAGTGAATGAATGATTGAAATAAGATTTTGAAAGTGCGAAAGTACTACTAAAGCATCCAAGCTCTACAGATTCTGCCTTACAATGAGAGAACACAAATCAACATATTTAGCTGCAAAAGCTATGTTTTAATCTTTTTCCAAAATAGCTTGTGAGAAGTAATACTGCAACGGGGATACGTATACCACACTGTGGTAGCCAGTTAAAAAAAAAATATTTTCTTCTAGTTATTCACAGGTTAATCTTAGGGATCTTTAGCAGTTAGAGAGACACTGAGCAAATCTAGCATGCAGAGATCTAGTAAGATTTTCCTGACGAGGGGCAAACGGTTGTGCTGATCCTGCTGGACCTCAGCGCGGCATTTGACGCCGTCTCACATAAGATACTTCTCCAAAGATTAGAGGAATGCGGCATCAGGGGAAATGCACTGCGATTGATGACATCCTTTCTATCTGCACGTAGCTTCCAAGTTGCTCAACAATCCTATCGATCAAAGAGCATCCCCCTATCCCAGGGCGTCCCACAGGGAACAATTTTGAGCCCGACCCTATTTAACTTGTATGTGGGACCACTGGCTGAGCGAGCGGATGAGCACAAGGTGTCTATTGTGTCATATGCTGATGACACACAGCTAATTGTGATGCTATCTCAAGATAGGGAACAAGCAGAAACCCGCTTCTCTAAGTGCCTTGAAGATGTTGCTATATGGATGTCAAACTATTGCCTGAAGCTCAATGGAAACAAAACGAAGGTGATGATCGTGGGAAAAACTCCCACCATATGGTCATCAGCCTGGTGTCCGGGGACACTGGGACAAATACAAACACCAAAAGCGGAAGTAAAAAACCTTGAGTTTGGTTTGACTTAAGTTAGCAGGCAAATGCTATGTGACCATGAGAACCCTACGAAAGATCCTTGACCTCTTGCCATCAAATGCGAGGAAAACCATAGTTCACGCCGTGGTAACCTCGCAAATGGATTGCAGGAATGTATTATACCTAGGGGCTTCCAAAAAAGGGTTGTCCAAATTGCAAACGGTACAGAATGTGGCTGCCCGCCTGAAATTAAGCCTCCCAAGAAGAGCCTCTGCTAAGAAAGCTTTGGCCAAATTACATTGGCTACCAGAGGAAAAAAGAATTGCTTTCAAGGCAATGTGCCACTCCCACTGCATTCTATCAAGGAAAGGCCCACAGTACCTGCAACCACTGTTAACACAGTATACACCAGTCTGATATTTAAGATCACAAGGTAGGGCCACTGGGTCAGGTATGTAAATGTCGAAATATGGGTTGGGAAAAGGTATACAGAAAGCAGGTATTAACCCTTTCGCTGCGGCGGCTATTCCGCCGCAGCGCTAACGGGGCGGGGCGGCCGCGGTTGAGCTGTATGCTGGTGACAGACCCGCTCCGTCACCAGCCGCGGTTGAGCTGTGCTGGTGACGGAGGGGTTCCGTCATGACCCGCCCCGCTCAATACAACTGCCGCGCAGGCGCGAAATCAGCGCCGCGCTGGCGCGAAATCAGCGCCGCGCAGGCGCGGCGGCCGGGCCATGACGGAACCGCTCCGTCATCAGCACAGCCCAACCGTAGCTGATGGCGGAGCGGTTCCGTCATCAGCAGGGGAGGGGTTAAAGGATTCAAATAGTTACCCAAATTATTCATTGATGGAAATCCCTGTAACAAATGAATGAAGTAATAAATATTACTTTAGTTCAAGAACTGACCAAAAGGCCTGGTCCTGAGTATGTAAAACAGTGCAAGAATGAAAAAAATGTATCACTGCCTCAGAGTTTAAGTTGAAAGCCAGCAGAAGTTAGTGAGAAGAGAGGGGTCACTTTCAAATTGTTTGCAAAATAATTGAAAACTTCAGGACTTTTTGAGTGTTCACAAATGAAGAAGAGCTTGCGACATGGGTTTTTAGAGATAACAGTGAAAATGTATTTCCTCCCAATAATTGAGGAATCATAGCAGCCACGGAAAACTTAGAAATGCGCTTTGTCCATGCTCTCCAAACCACACTGCACATTCAACAATAGACGATCTTGAATGAGTGAAGAACGTCTCCCAGACTTACCCAAACAATACCCTGGTACACTTAGGCAGTGCTTTAAATGGGCCGGTACTCACCGGTACTGAGTACCGGCACTTTTCATTTTTATCGCTCTGAGTACCGGCACTTCTCTGCTGCCAAGGAGTGTACCCGTACTCCTCAAAGGTAGGCTTATCGTTGGTAGTGCTCACGAGCACGAACGAGGCTGTCTGACAGCCAAAGCTGCTCTGTAACCCAAGCGGAACCACCTCTAAACTATTCGGCAGAGCTCATTCGCAAAATGTCCGGTGATTCAGGCCCTGTGCTGTCAATCACATTCACACCATGGTGTGTATGTGTGCACACACTCGAATCCAGGCATTGCACGGACAGAAGCAATAGCAGCAATTAAGAAAGCCGCGGGAGATAAGGGGTGTAAAATGGCCTTTGTCCCACCTGAGTCTTTTGAATGAGTGTCTGTCTGCTCGTGTCTGGGTGTTTGCCTGCTTGTGTGCGCATGTTTGTTTGTGTGTGAGTGAGAAACGCAAGTGAAAGAGGGAGAGAATCCAGACACTAGGGGTTTATTTTACAGGACATTCTGGGAATGCGTGTGGGAGCATTGCTGCTTGTTTCTGGGATTGCACATTTAAGAATATATAAGTAATCGGCAACCTCACATCATTGCAAAACTCTATGGGTGTGGCCTGTTCCCTTTCAGGGCACATAAAAAAATATATGTCCCTGTGGACATTTGGACGGCATTTTTCATTCGGGAGATTTCCTTTTGAGCTTTGTTTGATGTGAGTGATGATGGACTATGCCTTTTTTCCTGGTATATTTTTTCACAAGGCCATGTGGTGTACCTGCTCTACTGCGGGCGCCACATTAAGGGGAATGTTCAAAATGCCTTGAAGTAACATTTGAAAATGCCTTCTGTCTGAGCCAAACTCCCCAATCAGGTTTGGTGTCTGTCCTCCAACTATTTAAAGGGAATCCCTTTGGCGACCGGAGCCGGAAATCTGCCTCAGCTGCCTCTGTCTAATGTGGGTACATCCTACCAAGGCTTGTCAGAGCGAGGCGGCTAATTATCTTATGGAGATATCTTTCCAGAACCTTCCTTTCCCAGGAGAAGACAAATTCCTTCTGATGTGCTAATATCCAAGGGGCATATTCGAAGTGACAGCAGAATAGCAGAGTAATTAACGTGGCCCAGAAGTGAAATGCAAAACATGAATTCCATTAAGCCTGGCTCAACGGAAAGTGGCCAATTTTAAAATGCGAAAACAAAATGACAAGAGGGCAAAACTGATGTTGAATAGGCATTCAGGGCACAATAATTGTTTTGGAAAATCACGTCTATACTTTTTCTGTGTTGCACGTTAGTCAAATTTTTTCCGAGTGTAGAAGAAAACTACTGATTCTAACTAAAGCCAAAACAGAAATGGATGTTTCTTATTAGATTCCAAATTGAACTGTAAGACCTTAGCAAGCCATAACCATTTTAATCAGAGTCCTATCTGCTACAGTGCTACCTGTAGACCGATATTAGGGTGAGTTAGACAGGCAGTTAATCTCTGAGGCCTTCACACATGGGAACACATACCCACGTAGACAGTTGCTTGTGCAACTTTCTCAAAGAACTTTAACCCAGTAACAGTTGAGTTAAAATTAGAGGGTGGTAGTTATGGGTCAGAATCATATTTCGAAACCCGTCCTTGCTGTAGTATTTTCATATTTACATTAGAATATCACAATGAGTTTCTTACGTGGTATTGGAATGCAGTTACATGGGAAAGAATGTAGGGGGTTTGAAAGGAGGGCATTGATGGTCTGAGCTGCTCCATGATAGTTGTGCTGGGGAGTTCCAGAAATAAACTTCGGTGGACACATCAGCATGTTTTTTTTTTAATTCATAGGTCATCACGACACAATAATTTGTGGGGGCAAGTGGTCACCGCTTATAAGAAGTCATGAAACTATTGGTATGGATTGCTTATTCCCTTCAACCCTGGTTCTGGTCTTGGAAGTAGCCGCAAGATTATTGTTGGAGAGTTGGAGGAAACCTTGCACAGAGCAACTATTGTTGCTAGGTCTGTGTTTGTATTGTTTGAGCGGCATTAAGTCATGGTGCGGCATTACCTGTTTATTTTTTTTTAAAAAACATGTGTGAGAACGTGTGCTTAACCTGAAGACAAAGCAATGGCGTGACCAGCTTTTCCAACACTGTTTGTGCATGAAGGCATGCATCCTCATCACCAGCAGGGTTACACATTGATTGTATTGTTAAATAAGTGCCCTATTGTTCACATGCACCAGTGCCATTTTGAGTTACCTATTTATTTATTTATTGTTTTATAATGAGCAAACTTGAACCCGTAGGTTTTCAGAGTGCTTCACAGTAAAACCGTAAAAACTTTGGGGCATATTACCAAGCAATAGCGATAATTATCGCTATTGCTTGGTTAGAGACAAAAATTTACCGCTAAGCTGCGGTGATTTTTACCGCAAATAAACCTTGGTATTACCAAGGTTTATCACAAATGCGATAAAAATCGCCGCAATGCATGAATATTGCTGAAAAGTCAGCGATATTCATGCATTACCGAGCTAATGCTCTTTGCCATGTTATCCACCTCCCATTGGATAACATGGCTAAGAACTGCTCAGGGCAGGTGTTAGCTTTTGGAGATATTCGCGCTTTGGTAATAGGAGATAGCGATGTTAGCGACTGTTTTCAGTCGCTAACATCTGGGCACGCCCACTTTGCATGTCATTAGTGATAAATATCACTGACATGCAAAGTGGGGCCCAAGATGGTCGCTATCTCCTACTAGCTGTCGCTAACTGGTGTTAGCGACAGCTAGGTAATAGGGAGATAATTTTATCTCCGCTTTCTTGGCTTTTAAAGCCAAAAAAGCGGAGATAAACCCCCTTGATAATATGCCCCTTTATTTCTATAGTACAATTCAGTGGAAAACATTTACCAACGTATAACCAATTAAATAAATTACCAGTTGCTTCACTCACCAAAATATACTTATGCACATTCACTGAATATAAGTCTAGCGGAGCCATATTGTATGTTAGTTCATTAGTACCAAGGAATGTGAAAACCTATAACTAACAGGTGAAATGGGACTTTGGCAAGAGATGTTCATGAGTAGATTAAGCAAGAGTTTTTAGTTGCATCTTACAAGATTGAACAGTAAAGGTTACATTAGGAATTTGCTCATCAGAAAGATCTTGGTTTCTTTCTTGAATCCTGCAGCATTTGGTAACCTTCAGGGGTAGCGAGTTCCAGATTCTCGGTGCCACTCCAGAGAATGCTCTGTCATATTTTTATTTTTCTTCTGGAACATTAGTGGCTTCAAACTAGATCTCTGGCACTCCTGGAAGGTCTGCTTCCACCAGAAAACTCCAATTTCTGAGCTACATCCTTTGGTGTATTGAGGTGTAATGCTTTGTGTGTGATACACGCTATTTTGAGTTGAATTTTGGCTTCATATGGAAGTCAGTTCAGCACCTTCAGGTGAGGAGAGATGTGATTGAATCTTTTTGAACCTGCTATAAGCCTTGTTGCTGCATTGACCATTACATGTAATGGGGTGACCCTGTAACCCTCAGAACCTGGGTGGGTAATAGAACAATAATAATGGTTCTGTCGGACTGAAATACACAGTAATATAGTATTTCCTGGTTTGTTACTCACAACATCCGTCCCTATAAGGGTACATCGATAGCGGTACCTATACCAATATGAAACAGAACACACTGACCACACTGACCACAATGAAGATTAGAGTAAAGTTTTAGTCATATACTTTTATCTTCTCTGAATTGTATTAAAACATTGATTATAGCTGTCCAGACAAACACAAAACATATATACCACATACATTTTGAGTAGGACTCATATACATTTAAAACAACATACAAAATTGTCAAGTCACGAAATTATTAGTAGCATCAACTATAAGAACAATAATCCACTAGGCATATCAATCAATTCTTGGTTCCTAGTAGATTTTATAAAGTTGATTTCACGATAGAGAAAATGTGTCGACGTTTCGACCCTGGGGGGCGATGTGCTGGTTGTGCGCATCAGGGGCGGGTCTTCATCAGGACTGTACGGTTGTGGGACAGCCTTTTCTGGACCTCGGCTTCTCTTGGGTACCTGGTCCTATATATGTAGTATTGGTGATCAGCCGACTCAGCCAATATCGGAATAATTCTTAGATCTCTGTATTTATTATTTATACAGCGTTGACACGATCGGTAAGGCGTTGTGTCCGTGATATGTAAAACAGGTGTCACGGTCTAACTCCTTCCTTCTGAGAACCGGATCTGCCCTACAGAGATCTAAGAATTATTCCGATATTGGCTGAGTCGGCTGATCACCAATACTACATATATAGGACCAGGTACCCAAGAGAAGCCGAGGTCCAGAAAAGGCTGTCCCACAACCGTACAGTCCTGATGAAGACCCGCCCCTGATGCGCACAACCAGCACATCGCCCCCCAGGGTCGAAACGTCGACACATTTTCTCTATCGTGAAATCAACTTTATAAAATCTACTAGGAACCAAGAATTGATTGATATGCCTAGTGGATTATTGTTCTTATAGTTGATGCTACTAATAATTTCGTGACTTGACAATTTTGTATGTTGTTTTAAATGTATATGAGTCCTACTCAAAATGTATGTGGTATATATGTTTTGTGTTTGTCTGGACAGCTATAATCAATGTTTTAATACAATTCAGAGAAGATAAAAGTATATGACTAAAACTTTACTCTAATCTTCATTGTGGTCAGTGTGGTCAGTGTGTTCTGTTTCATATTGGTATAGGTACCGCTATCGTTGTACCCTTATAGGGACGGATGTTGTGAGTAACAAACCAGGAAATACTATATTACTGTGTATTTCAGTCCGACAGAACCATTATTATTGTTTTGTTGCTGCATTGAGGCAGGCTTTAAGAGGAGCTATTGTGATCTTGGGAAGCGTTGAAAGGGTAGTGCATTCTTATTCAATCCTTGATATTACTATTGCCTGGACTGCCATTTTGAGGTCTGCTGTTTCAATGAATAGTTTCAGTGTCCTGATGTAATTCAAGTGAAATCATGCATTCTTAGCCAATGAGTTATGTGGGATTGAATGTTCACAATCTAATCTTGTGTAGTTCCTGGTGATTTGATTGATTCCACAATGTTCGGGTGCAGTTAAGTGCAGTGATAGAGTTAGTCAATTCTTTTATAGTGTGTGCGCTTTTGGTGGAGAATTTAAAGGAGGAATTCTGCTTTTTGCAAATTTAGTTTGAGCTGATTGCTTGTTACCCATAGCATTGTCACCCTTAATGCCTCGTTCATTGGCTTGATCTCGCCAAAGATGAAATCTTAATGTAAATCTGAGTGTCATCAGCTTACACGTGGAAAGAGATATTGGAAAGGCGGAGTATATCTGTTTGTAGTTCCACATATAGGTTGAATAGTGACGCAGAGAGGGTCGAGCCTGGTGGAACTCCGATCTGAATGGGGGAAGAACCTGACAGGTTGTGATTCCCCAAAAATCTCTGTGTTCTATTCCGTAAGAAGGACTTAAAACATTCTAGAACTTTCACTGAGAAGCCCATCCTCTTTTACGGCTGTTCTAGCAACAGTTCATGGTTAACTGTGTTGAATGCTGATGATAGGTCAAGAAGGATTAAAAGACATGTTTTGTTCTGTTCCAGAGCCCTTAACGCATCATCTACTATGTGTAATATTGGCGTTTCAGTACTATGATTTGGTCTACATCCCGATTGGCAATCGTCTAGTAGTTTAAATGCGGATATGAGAGAAAGATTGCTAGGGTCTGCGGGATTCTCTGTTTTTTTTAATTATGGGAATGACTTGGCCCATTCTTAGACAGTCCGGAAAGGATCCTTGAGACAGGGAAGCATTGACGATTGATGTGCAACTGGGGATGATAGACTCGTCAACGGATGGCTTAAATTTTGCTGGGAGTGGCTGTTTGGTTTTATGGCCGATATGGTTTGGGAATTATAATTGTGGTCATATAACTTGAAGGTGGACCAATGAGCTTTGCTTCTGAGTACTGAATGATCGAGTAGCATTGAATCAATTTGATGTGAAGCCTCCAATGTAGCAGCTACTGTCCTGAGCTCACTTTCCATGGCATTGGCTTTTGTTGTAAAGAAAGTTGAGAATTCCTCAGCTGATTTGAGATTTTGTTGTTTCTAGCATGGTTTTGGCCATATTGTTCAATTGATGTTTTACCATTTCAAAGAGTTTCCCAAGTCTATTTTTAGCACTCTCCAATTCCCTCCTGAAGAATTATTTTTTTGATTTGAGAATATTTTTATTGTAGACGTTTCTGGTTTACCTTAGCGGTTTCAGCTGTGGGGAAGACAGTAGTTGTCTCAATTTTCGTTCTTATAATCTCAGTTTACACCTCTCTTCATTTAGTGCTCTGCTAAACCAGGGATTTTAACATTTGTCCGGAATTTGTTTTATTTTGAATGGAGCTGTGGCATCCATTATCGCTGATATCTTAGCATTCTAGTGCTAACGTTTGTCATATTTCTTGGAGGGGGAAGATGGATCCAAACATAGAGAGGATGTTTCTGTGAGCCATGTTTCTGTTAGGAACGCTACATCTATCTCCTGACTCAAGATAAGATCGGCAATATTGGATGTGTGTTTCACTGCTAAGCGGCAGTTGATTAGTAGTCCTGTGATCAGTTTCCGAGTATCCAGGATAGACTTATGATTCAACGTGGATACCGTTATTCTCTTCAGGTTATTCGTAATTAGCTTTCTGTTACTGGGCTTCCATTCTCTGAAGGTGTTGATTGGGACTGAGGTGATTTCATTTTAATCGCTCTTGATGAGTAGATTGATTTCAGTCTGAGTCGGATTGTAGGATTGAAGTAGGGCTTGCATCTCCTCATCCGATAGATAATTGTGGTGTTTTCGTGGCTGATGTTAACTCTTTAATAGCTCCATTGGTGTTGGCTCTGTCTTGTACTGTAGTGAGTGTACTGCCTATTGAATACTCTTGATTTTGAAGAGTTAGTTATTATTAAGGTGAGCAATATTCTTCAGATAGTGTATAGCCTTGGTGATGGTATGGAGTAGGTTATTTGGAATGTTGATTCAGATAGTCTGGAACCCCTGTTGATGGAGAGGGATAAAGGATTAGCTTTGTAGACATGAGGTTTGATTTCTTAGTAAATCACTGCCTGTTATCTCACTGACAGGGTTGGTTACAAGTTCATTGGGCGGTGGGAATGCATGATGCCACAGACTGCTTCATGAAACACTAAGCTCCATTTTGGATTGGGAATTATTATCAAGAAGGCACTGTTTTAGATTAATTGGATGAGCACCATTTTGAATTGGAAAATTTGTTGGTGGTGCAAGGATCTTGTGGTTTTAGCACCAAGAAGCTACCATTGTGGATGTAGAATTTGAAGAATCGTGCATTAGAGTTTTCTAGATGCAAAATTGTGTTCCACCTTGGTTTATTAATATATTCAAGTCACTCAGTATACTGGCATAGCTTTCAGTTATGATACGCATTTGGCATGTAGGAATATGCAGACACTGGCAGTAGATTAAGAGAGGATTTGTTGAATTAATGCATAAATTACCCCACCAGGAACAAATGAAGTTAGATTCTCAGCCCTGGTCTGGTTAGCTCATCAGCCATCCAGGGAACCCTCATAACACTGACGTTCCATTACATCATTGAGTAACCTGACAAGCAGGAAACCGCACATCTCCATCCTTTTGAAACAAAAAGGAAAAGCCTCCAATGTTAAGAAGCACAATGAAAACTCAAACCACAACAATGCCTGACTGTGCAACATTTAACTGCATCATCGAACTGCATCGTCGAATGATGCATGTACTATGATCACCACCAAACAACACCAACTGGCCAGACGAGCATAATTAGATGACAGAACATAGAATGCCAACAATTATGTCTCACAACACACCAACAAACCCTGACACAACAATTCTGACAATAAAGGAAACAAGAAAAACATAGAAGCAGGAATCTTTCAATATTCACACAGTTAATTTACAATGAATATATTTAAACCCACACACCCATTCTACGAAAGGGCATTTTATGTTTTAGCAATGGGAATTTTTCACCCTACAAACTCATCCCCTGTAAGGGCAACTAGTGTTTTAGCAAGAAATATCTTTCAATCCACAGACTGATCCCCTGTATAGGAATCATACGTTTTAATAATAGGAATCTTTTACTGCATACACTCATTCCATGTAAAAATGTATCATATATTTCAGCAATGGAAATCTTTCACCCCACACACTTATCCCCTGTAAGGGTATCTTGTGTTTTACCAATGTGTATCTATCACCCACACACTAATCCAGTGTTAAGGGCACCTGCTGGTTTAACAATGGGCATCTTTCACCCCACAGACTCATGCCCTGTACAGCAACCCAGGTGAATCCCACAGAACAGAGTTCACAACCCAAGCACTTCCCTGCCATGAAGAGATATTCGCAATGAACAGGGTTTGACACAACCCAACCCCTTTCTTGCCAGAGAGGTACAATCTCATGGAATAAGGATCAATAAATTATAAGCACTTCTAAACCACTGAGGTTGAATCACAAAGGAACAGGGTTAAAAACAACCCAAGCATTTCTGAACACAAAATAGGGTGTACACTAGTACTGGACCACTTATTGTAGAAAAGTATACACAACCCCTACTACCCAGTAACATTGAATGTGGTCGATAACGACCCTATCAACAGAACCACAGTCATCCTGAAATACTCAAATGTCAGAACAGATTGTGTAACAGTGAGCACAAACTGCAGTGTTACACTGTGAATTGATACTAGGAACTATAAATTGTCCAGGTCAGACAAAGATACACTCTTAATACAAAGCAGGAAGCATAGCAAATACCACATGTAGTACATTCGACAAACTGCATGCACAGATATTGAACGCCTTGTAACACTCTGAGTACAAATTGAAATGTCAGCATATAGTAAAATATTATACGCTGCTTGTGCATAAACTAAAATACAATTAAAAAAAAAACAAAGAACTGCTCAAATTGTAGCAAGCTCCCAAAACGCAAACACCAAAAAGTGTGACCCACTTTAAGAAGGTACGAAAATGTTAGGCAAAATACTGTTGTAAATACCCACTAACTGTCAAACTAAGCAATGTTAACAGCACTTCTAAAATTGCTTGCAGATCGCCGTTTTAGCAGACTGCACATTTTACAGCACAGCGGTATATATTCCACATTTCTCCTCCTATCCCTCACAAACCTGATATCCATGCACAACCTAACAGAGGCAGGCTTGAAGGTTAGGTAAGAAAATACCTACTTTCTGAAAGTGGTATTTTTCACACAGAGGATTTTCACACAGAGGATGTAAAAATCACCTTCACTAAAATATGTGTTTTAACATTCTGAGTTTAGGCATACTGAATTCGATTTTGTACCATTTTCCCTGGGTCAATCAGGATTATAAGATGTTATAATCAAACTGTCCATTCTGCCCTATGGGGACAGGTAGCCTTGCAATAGTGAAAAACGAAATTGGTTATAATTCACTATCAGGACATGCCACACACACGAGGGCATGTCCTACCTTTTACATACAATGCACCCTGCCGTTGGGTCTACCTCAGGGGTGGTTAACATGTAGAAAAGGGAAGGTTTCGGGAATGGTAATTGGGGGCACCTACTAAGTCGACATGGCAGTACTAGACTGTACACTGGCTCTTCAATGGTAGGTCTGAGACACACTTTACAAGCTGCTTTTGTGGGTGGAACAATTAGTGCTTCATGCCCACAAGCAGCATTTATTCTACAGGCCCCAGGCACGCATGGTGCACTGTACTAGGGTCAGACAAGTAAATCAAATAAGCCAATCATGGAGTCACTAATCAATTACAACAATTTACAATAGGGAGAACTTGCACTGTGGCACTGAATAGCAGTGACAAAGTGCCCAAAGCATTTAAACCAGCAGAAACATATCAAAAACAGTGGAGACAACAGCAAAAAATGGAAGGGATGGTACCAGGTCTAACACTCAAGCAGATGATGGTGTGTTGATGTTGGTCAGCAGGGGTGAGAGGGTGAAGGCATTTGAAAGGAGATAAAGGGGTGTTAAAACCATCACCCATCGTATGATAATGAAGGATAAAATCACTTTAAACTGGCAGATCAGACAGAAACGAACAGGCAGGGACAAGAACAAGGCTGGAGCAAGATGAGAAGGGCACTGCTGTTGGCATAACCTTAATGCGCACAGTTCCAAGCTCCCCTCAGAAAATTGGTGCCCTGGTGCTTGGACCAGCTCGCCCATGCCAAAGGCCAGCCTTGCATGCCGTGTCCTCGAGGAAGGTAAGCTCAGACTTATTGGTGCGCATAGTACACGTGCTACAGCAGTTTAAGAGTACATTTGAATGAGGCACAAAATAATCAGAATCAAGAAATGTGCCAGAGGGAAATAAATACTTTTCAGTTCTGACAGGAAAGCAATGTTTATTTTCCTTTAAATGCTGACATTCTTTATGAGCCTGGGCACTAGAAAGCCATCTCTTCTTCTACTTGGCAGATTGATAACCTGAAGCAATTGACAGCCACTGCTCACTCAAGATCTTAACTAAGTATGGGCGAATTTTGGAATTCGCGGTATGCGAATTTGTGCGAAAGCATACTCCCGGTCTGCAAAATCTGTGAACTTATGCAAACTTGCGGATTTTTTTATTTTTGCGTGTTCGCAGGATTTTTTTCAGCGCGTCTACCACGGTTACCCATGTGGTCGTACAAGGGCGCGGTCATCTTGTTTTCAGTGTTTGTGTTGCGTATTTCTGTTTCTGGGAGCTAGTTGCATGCCCGCGTTGTGCATTTCCTGCGTGCGGGGCGCAATTGTGTGTTTGGGTCAGTTTTTGCGTGCTCGTGGGGGAAATATCGCGCACACTTACCCACGTGGTCGCAATGGGTGCGGCCATCTTGTTTTTCATTCATTGCTATGGTTCTGGGCATGCTTTTTCAATTCTCCTTCAATCTTTGTAATCCTTTGTTTGTTTGAACTTCTTTAAAATCTTTTTTACTCATCATCTATCACTCTATTTTTGTACATCTTTATTTTGTGTTTTTTTCTACTTTTGTTTACTTTAAAACTACTTTTTTAACTCTCTTTTCTTTTATTTACTTTTTCCCTATTATTTCCTATTTTATTTTCCTTTAACTGTCCAGGACCATGGCAAAGGGAGCCGGCAAAAACCTGAAGGGTAAGTGTCCTGCACCCCGTAGCCAGCTTCCTTGCGAACGCTTAAGAAGGGAGGCAGTAAATGCCTGGGAGATCTTCAGCGCGGTAAAGGTGGCCACACTGGTCTTCTTCGTGCAGCGCCATCTCCCCAAGACCGTCGCGGCAGGCAGCAGGCCCGGTACCGGGTACGGCCTCCGGGAGCGTCGCCAGCTATGTGGTAAGGTGTGCCGGGCCATGTATCGGGAGTCTGGGGTCCGGCACACCTACAACCAGGTGACGCACTGGTGGTCGGACATACTGGAACGGGAACACGACCTGCTCGACCTGCTTGGCGTGGAGATCCCTGGGCTTGGTGAGCACTAGTAGCTATTTAATCACTACTTTGTTTTCTTCTGCTCTGTGTTATGATATTGCAAATATATTTTTTTTCCAAAGAGCAAGAATGCTGCTGATTACATTGCAGGTAAATTATGTTTAAAAAGCTTCTGTGATTGCCGGTGCTCGCCCGCTCACTGGTGGTGCTACTATGCTTTCTTGTTTTCAATTTTGTGCTCGTTTGGCCTGAGTGATTATGTATGAGTGTACTTTACAGAACTGCGTAATGCTAGACACTAGAGATAACATTGCAGGTAAATTATGTTTCCAAAGCTTCTGTGATTGCAGGTGCTCGCCTGCTCACTGGCGGTGCTACTATGCTTACTTGTTTTCAATTTTGTGCTCATTTGGCCTGAGTGATTATGTATGAGTGTACTTTACAGAACTGCGTAATGCTAGACACTAGAGACTCAAGTCCAGTCCTTCCTTTGTACTCCTGCCACTAAGAAGAGATAGTGCTGGTGGATTGATAGTTTGAGTATATTATGACTGGTTATTTAGTAGGAAACTTTTTAGTGGTCTGCAATCATGGCAGACTGTGTCTGTCACTTCGCGTGCTGCGGAGTGCTGCCTGCCAGTCCTAGTAGAACCTTTTTGTAGTTGGTTTAGTGAGTTACATAACTTTCCAAGTAGACGGTCCGCGAATCCAGCAATACTAATATCCCAGTAGACCACATCAGATAGGTCAATAAATTTAGTGCAATTGTTTTCTATTTCCCTGAAATAAATTGTTATTGTTGTTTTGAAATGTTTGATTTGGTTGACAACAATCATCCATGTTTGTGTCTTTCTTTCATGTACATTAGCTCCCCCCAGGGGCAAGAGGACAGAGTTGGCAGTGGAGGCGCCGGCGGAGCAGGAAGGCCAGGATCGGTCCGCCGAGGGCTCCTTTGCTGGCCCCAGTAAGTTTTCCTGTTAATATTATTAATTATACTTCCCAAACATTTACAGCATCTATTTATTCCAAACGTTCATCATAACTCGATTTTTTCGTTAATCGTCTTTGATCATCTTGTAGACTGTTGCTAAATTCTTATCCTGCCTCTACTATGACTCTCTGTGCTACTACTATTTTATTAGTCTGCCTGTGTAGCTAGCTAAGCTTGTACAGATGGCAAAAGGTGTTAAACAAAACTATCAGCAATAGCTCTAGGCACTGAGAGCAGTCTTCTGGGTTGTCCATAATGTCTATTGAAGTCTTCTTAATGTTTATGCTTTGACAATTCCTATCAATAAAATGTCAAAGGCCACCAAGAATAAGATACTAGTTTACTTTTTGATTGGATAGGAGGACATACTACTACTGTTGCAGGGACTATTCTGTACATACAGAACTATGGACAAGAAATAGGGCATTGGTGATAATAGGCGCAGTTAGACTTTCCATATACCTCAGTCATGACAGAAGTTGAACCCCCAATCTCCTTACTGACTAGCTAGTGTGTCAGAGTCATTATTTAGCTCCTGAATGCAGTGATGATCCCCAATGATTATACAACCCAGAACATAAGACTACGGAGTTAGAGTCCCGACCTCTCAGAGTCACGGACTCATGCTTGCAAATTGCAAACCCTTTCACTCACTCACTCATGACCAGAAACCACAGAGTCTATGTAAGTTTTAAAGCTTTATTAAAAGTAAAACAACTAGCTCTGTGTGTACTCTGTATATTACATTTCAATCGTGCATTATATAAAACCATTTATTAAAATCAACTTCATTCATATAAGGTAAACGGTGAACTCTTTAAAACTGAACAGTGGCTGATTTTACACATTAATTGTGGGAGAGCCCTCAACTGGTTGGAACTTAAAGTCTTGGTGGGGATGATGAAGACTCCGAGTAACATCTTGCTCTTGTATGTAGAAGGGAAGCTTCTGTCTGTTATGAGAAAAATGGTCCGTGTTAAAAAGCAAGCATTCATCAGTTGTGCCAAAAAGTGTAGCATGTTATGGCTAAGCATAAATAAAAAACACCCTACCCTTCCGAAAGGGGAATTTTTAGTTTTGACTAGAAAGTCACAAATAATTAATTTTTTTAATGTAGTAACATATTATTTTTTCATTCCTAGACAAAATAGGGAGTGGTGTATATGGCATCTAAAAACATGAAATGTATTTTCTAGGCGTAACACCATCGGCACAGCCCATCACCAGTGCCGGGGCCAGCCCGGAGGCGGTCACTCCTGGGGTGGATGCGGTGCAGCAGGAGCTGCTGTGGGGGATCCCACAGTAGTGGCGGGCAGTGGTATGTAAAAGCTATTGATTATAGCGTGCAGGTCACCCGACTAGGATTTTCCAATACTCACCTGGGCCCATAATTCAAAACATACATTTATTCAATCAGGTTACCAACGCTCTACTACCAGTTTATTTTATTCCACTAATTCCTATACCATTGACTTACCAATCCTTGTCACTAGTTCCTAAGACCACGATGAATCAGGGAGTTATATAAAGAAAGGCACTCAAAAATACCATAACATTTGCACTTATATAATAACCACAGACTCGGGGTAGGTTCAAACTCTTTATCTAATCATCATCAAAAGTCATGAGCCACAGATTTGAAGCGATTAAACTATCAATAACCAAGATCAGAAACAGTGTATAGCTATGCAAAAGATAGATTATGCCAACCATTTAGCAAACTAAAAATAAAGGGAAGGTAAGAACAAGGAACATGCTATTTCTAGAAACAGACTTTCGCAACTTGACTAAAGGAGGGTAAAGAAAGAGAACATACTAAACCCAAGAAGTTTCGCAATTATTGACAGTTGGGAAAAAGAGAACATATTATGCAAAATCGAGACTCAAATTTAGCACATAACTATACGGAAGGTAAGAATTGGAACATACTATAAATACAGATAACCAAGCTTAACTCCTTAAAGCGAGGGTAAGGAAAAAGGAACATATACTATCATGAGAAAACATTTAGCATTGACTAAAAGGTGGGTCGAAAAGTGGAACACGCTAATAAACAGCAAAACATGAATTTGTCATTTACCAAGGGAAGGGAAAGAAATGGAACATATGCAATCACAACTTTGCAAATCTCAGGGAAGGTAACGAAAAGGACGCAAATTATATTGACAGTTACACACACAGATTTATATTTACCTAGAATGGTGTGAAGACCAACCCTGGCCACGGGTCAGTTGGAAAGGACAGGAGAAAACCCCAAAGACTTCAGTGCCAGTAGGCGAGCAGGTGCAGTTCAGGAAAATCAAGACAGGATAATCCTAGAATTTGGATCAGGACCGAACCACCAAAGGTTAAGAACAGCACCCGCAGTTTCGGTCGCAACGCCTGCGCTACTCCCTCTCTGCAAGGAATCAGCCAAAACCCTGATTGGGTTACAGCATTCACCAGCAAAAGTGCTTCATCCAGCACTTCAATTTCCCAAAACCCCGATTGGGTTCTCGAACCTCCCGACAGAGTGCTCCGCAGCCCTCTGCTCTTGGTCACCTATTGAGTGCGTTGGGTCAGTGACAGGTCAGCTATTCGGACAAGTCGGACAATTTCTCTAGCTAAACCTATGCTAATTATACTGTTTTTCAGGTCAGTGTACCACCCCCCAATGTTGCAAGTGTAAGGATCCTCAATTTCGATTGGACAAAGGAGGAGGACAGGTCATCACACCACCTAAATTTAAGACTTTTTTCCATCTCCTTATTCAAATTTATGTTCACGCCCATCAAATTCAGGTTCTCATGCTGATTTCTTCTTCCTAACAATGAATGTTCTATTGGTGATTACAATGTATACGATTTAGAGTTCCTTAGGCAACTTTCCCAGGAGCATCTTATAGTCAGTCAGCTCCTTGGCAATAGTCCAAAGGTCACTTGTTCTTGAGACTGTAGAATCTCGCCCAGCCTCAGTTTCAATCAAGATGGAGTACAGCGTTACGAGACAGGCCACGTTTCAGAGTGTAACATGAAATGGAAAAGAAACAGTTTTAGAACAGAGAATACATGATTACACTGTATACCATAAATTTCTACACTATACCCATTACTTTATAATAATCTATAGCATTAGGATTAGGCAGAACGAACAGCTTGGCAAAAGCAGCAGTGCAAGTCGCGCGCATGTGAGAACACAAAGCAGCCAAATTAACACCTATGCGCAGATGCGACAGACTTCCCTCCAAGACTGCGAGTACGTCATGTCACGTGGGTATGACACACTCATGCACAGTAGAAATTTCTGCGTAGCAGCAGCCTTCTTAGATGCAAGCGTATTAGTATTAGAAAACACATAAGCAAGCTTCACTCGGATACCCAATATCGAAGGGAAAAAAAATAAAAAATTAGTAAGACGAACATGTTGATTACATAGTTAGGGTTATTCGAGGTTCATGATACAAGCAAGTCGCTTTTCGTGCAAATCCTTGCTCCATCACTATTATATTCCTTCCTTATTGAGATTGCAGAGTAGGCTCGCTGCAGGGGTATATATGTTGTACAGTACAAGTAAGTACACTTTACTGTTAAGAAGACTTACAAATTTAGAACTACGTTTTTGTCAGCCAGGTAGAAGACAGTCGCCCTTGACTTCGCATTAGCAATAGCATTAGCGGCAGGAGTTGACGAGTAACCAATGGCCTCCTCTAAATTTGACTTCAACTCAGCTGTGAAAGTTTTATCGAGAAACCAAGGCAGATCAGAGATGAACTTGATGGATGGGATGAACGAAAAGGGAAAGAAGGGTGTAAGGAAGGACGAGCGAGTTAAATTAATGAATGTCAAAGAATGATACATGTTTCTGAATGCAGGCACAGTTGGCTGGAAATCTGATGCATGGCCGGTTAAAGGCTGAAGCAAGGCTGGGTGAAAGGAGAAAGAAAAGAGGACTGCCTGGGTGGGTGAAACAGAAACTGTATGTGTGCGCAATATATCCTTTGGTTCAAATTTAAATGCAAGGCAAGCACGGATCCATGGTTCGCGGTTTACAAAAACAAATTAAAAGGGTGTTTTTTTGTGAGAAAAAGTTAGGTTTGTCCAGTTGAGACATTAAGAAGAATGATTGACATTTACTTTGAATGAATGGATGCCTGGATGGTATGTTCATCAGTGATAGCATAGATGTACATAGAGTAGACAGAGTAGACGGTCACTGGATGAAGAGTGTTACTTTGAAGAGCATGTAACACCGCACGTCCGTGCCAGAGTAGCAAAGCCGAGGAAAGTAGAAGTTGTAATTTTTCAGAATACTCCCTTGACTAACAGTAGTTTGCAAGCACAGCATATATTGTGTATCTATTGTATAGTTCACATTATCAAGTCAAGTCACAACTCACAAGTGCCTTCCTCCGTCAATTACGGGGACCACTCAATAAATTTTTTTCAACTCTGTTATTCATGTGTGGCCTATCAGTGTTCACTCAATCAATAAAAACAAAGCACCTAAAGTCATCCCTTATATAAGCAAATACCCTATGAAGGGATAGATGATCATATTATCTTCTTCATTTTCCTTTTGTAGTAGTCAGGGAAAGGGCAGGGTGAAAGTTAAATTAATTGAGCAGTAGCCATTGTAACAGAGTATGGCCAGTGACACTGTAATAGAAAAGTAAGAACTTCACCAATCACCACCTGCATGTACTGGACTGGTAGCATGGCTTGCGTCTGTTTTTCTTGGGTGCAAGCTGACTGCGCTGGCATTATGCCGGCTTCCACAAGTTTACGTGCTATTTTTGCTAAACAAGAGAGAAGAAGAAGACTGGTGTACTGTCTAAGTCTAATGTAGTGAGTCCATATAGTGCTACTAGAATTCTTGAAACTCCCACTAATGTTAGAGCAGAGGCCGATGAAGTGGGAGGTTCGATAGATACATGCCACAAATGTTATGTACTGTGATTGCAAGTTGCTACTGCTACTGTGACACAACTTTCTGTTGAATTATTTTGTTAATCTTAAAGAGTATTGGTTACAGTATTTTTCTCTTTCTTCATATAGATATTCTTTCTAAACTATCTAGGAAGGAGTTGGCTATCTGGGTCAGGCGCCGGAAGCTGGAGGTAATTGTCGCCGAATATCGGTGGCTGGTGGCCCAGGAGTAGGAGGATGACTCGCAGTCTACTACTACATCCACAACAGTTGCATCCTCCTCCGCTGCCCCTGGGTCATACAGTCAGTGCAATCCTCCAGCGGTACGGCGCCGTGGTCCGACAGCCACCCGCCGCAGCCGAGCAGTGAAAACAACAGCTGCCCCCCACAGTGCCTGCAAGACCCGGATGCACCGGTTGACCCTGCTAGAGGCCTACCTTGAGCAGCAGGTGGCGACACTGTCGAGGCAGAAAGCCGTGCTCAAGGCCCTCCGTAGAGAGCTGCGCGACCACCTGGCCACAGGAAACCGCCGGCGAAAGTAGAGACTGTCCCTTGCCCCTTTTTTAAAGACTTTTGGTGGGTGGGAATTGGGCATTGGGGTTTTTGGACTTTTGGACATTTCATGGACATTGGTTGGGGTTAGGAAGGGGGGTGGGTCGGGTCTTGCGGGATAGTTTATTTTTGTTAGGGTCAAAATAATTATTTATTTTCTACTTAAACATAGCATACACGCTTTTATGTTTTGTGGGGGAGGCAGGGGGGGTTAACTGTACGTTTGTTTTCCTGAAAGGTAACTAGCTGGTTGATTCAAATTGTCAAAGTAATAATCGCCCAAGTTTCTACAAAAGTCCCACTGACAGAGTTAGTGAATTTAATTGTCCTACTACTTTACTAGTACTACCGTCAGTCTCTCCTCTCCTCCTACTCCATTATTCTTCCTCCCCCAAAATGCTTATCTTACCTGTGATTCTTGTTTGAGAATAGGGCTAGGCAAAGGGCTGGCTGCATGGTAAATGGCGATTGAGGTTGGCTATGGAATCCTGGACGGATGAAATGGCATTGTTGTGGTGGTAGTAGTAGTGGTACACACTGGCAGTAGCAGCATATGTAAAAAAAGGAAATGAGACATTGAGTGGCCTGAGAGGAGCATTAGAACAGTACAATAGTACAGTACACAAGAACAGTGCCATAAATTAAACTGTAGCCTAAGCAATGCTAAAGTATTCAATCAAAAGTTAACTAGTAGTTGCGTGGATTATGGCTACTACAAGAACTATTACTGAAGGACACAGCAGCGTAAGCTTTCCTCACTTGTAGGAGGATGTTGTTGTTGATGAATCCACTCAATGACGGACATGAAATTCTGAAATGATTTGCAAATACTCATGGGTGTGTGTCAAGCAGAATAGAAATGTATCCACAAATTCTTTGGCCTGCCTTTAAATTGATTTTCTGTTGCTTTGACCTTATCCTCCTCAACAAGCATGTGGAATTATTGGTGTCATTTACTCACACACCTCAATGAAAACCACACAGCCAGGGGGAAGAGGGTTAGCGTTTAAAAAATGGATGGGAATGGGGGTTTTTGGGAAAGTTTTTTGGCGAGAGGAAAAGAAAACACAGCATGGACCAACAACAAATGAAGAAAAACAAATCTTTGGATACAAGCCTCATAGAAGTTCCCAACAATAACAGTATTTAAAAGATAAGGACGAGTGAAGTGAATACTGTAACTGTATCTTGTAGTTGTCCTGGTCAAATTGGGAAGTTTCATGCATCCAGCTATTCCTCTTATACGCGGCACTCCTCCATTCCATCGGGCGCTCCGTCGATCAATCTTGGTGACCACACTGTCGACTGCCTACCTGGCGGATGCAGAATTGCTATGGTAAGCCTGAGTTAATGTTTTTCCCATCACACAGGGTAAGTGCCGGCCTGTAATTGTCGATGGAAAAACCGAAAGGGGTATTAACACCATGGAGTAAAAATATAAGGGACGGTGTGTAGTGCAAAAATAACATTTTCACTTTCAGGGGCGACAGTATTACATACAAGCATTATTTTTAAAGTGCGTACTCTGAGTCTCCTTTTCAAGGATAATAATTAGCACACTGTAATGGCTGCCCTTTTCTGGCTCCTTTGAGAGGGAGAATGATGGAGAGTGACTCCAGCCTATCACCCCCATAGCATAGGGATTAGGACTATAGACAGGGCCCCTGTCTTACATATATTAGGGCATTTTCGTATCACTTTCCTTAATGTAGGGCTTATGAATTTAAGTTAGGGGATAGATATATGAGTATTAGACATGATTTGCCCATTTGCTAACATATTAGGATGTTTTCCATGGAGTTATGCATATTGTGGGCTCCGTAGGCCTTAAACGAGACAGACTCCATTTTGCTTTCTGCCCGGTAGCTCGAGAAGGCTTTCTAGGTGAAGTGTAATGTTTAGTTTTAAGCTGTTGTTCGCTTGGAGAGAACCGGCTCGGGCTGGCCCTTATCGAAGGAATGTATTTTTCTCCACTCCGAAGACACAACTTCAGGCCGGCCGGCTGGGAACGTGTCCTTGGTACGGGGAGGTACAAGAATTTGGTGGGCGGCAGGTTACTGGCCGTAGATTTCCATGAAGGAACGGGCTTTGATATTAGCGAAGGTGTTAGTCAGTTTGTCAGTTAGTCCGTAGGCGGCATCTAGCCGTTAGCATCTCTGCCATTAATTATCTCATGGCGGACAGTCGCCATCTTTGAAGTCCGAGAAAGATTTAAGACCGAAACTCTCTGAGAAAGACTGAGCAAGAATTAGCGCGGAGCGCATTGATACAGAGAGAGAGAGAGACGGTAGCTAATAACCAGCAAGGTTCCGGTGCCCTGGAGGGAAGCAGACGAGGTTGAGCCTAGCGGTGCAGACGTGTACTTGTGACGGCTGGGGTGTGACTGCAAGGCGAGCCAGGACACAGAGACGAGAAGGGAACCTAGATGACTGCCGAGCCCAGACTTCATATTAACCAGGTGATGTCCGTCCATTTCTCATAGAGCGTGCCCTCTAATCTTTACCTTTTCTTTGCAGAAGTTATGTTGCATAGTAATGTGATTTGTGTCTACTGTTAATAAATATCCTAATTCTTATGGAATTATCGTGTGCCTCGTGTTCCTGTTGAATCCTGGTAAATGCATCTCCTAGTTGAAAATTGTTTATGTGAACGGATGTGAAATCCCGATCAGGTAAATGGTGATCGAACAAAGAGGGAGTGAGTGGACCTTTGATGTCAGGAGCAGGAAGTACACTATATAATTTGGGAACCGTATCCAATGTCATTATTGTAGTTTTATCCCGAGTAGGTAACTGAAATATTACCCTGATGACTGTTCATAGGAATGGGGTCGTCGTTGATATACGGCGTTAGTGAGAACGCTGGGGGGGATTACCAGCGCGGATACCCACAGGATTGTGGCTTGAATAAGTGAGAGCGCCAGGAAGGAGACTGGCGTGTAGTTTTGCAGGATTGCAAACAGTTTGGAAAAGGGAGTATCGGGTTCTGCAGGCCCATGTGTAGACACACCGGATTGTGTGTCATATCTGCCCTAGGGTAGAACGGTCTGGGTCAGGGTGGCCGCGAGACCAACTGATGTGAATAAGATATTGTAGAAAATCCGTACATGTATATTGTCATTCCCCATCCTTAGGTGCGACCTGTATATATATCTGTATATCTATCCATGATGAATACGATCTGAGGAGGGAAGGTGAGTACGTTTTGGCTGGGTCATAGGGCCCCTGGGGGCTGATCTCATCTAAGCAGAAAATCCGGCCATTACATCTGGCGTCACAAACTGTTTACGAAGCCTGTGTGCATTGTGTTGATTTAATCTTGTTGGTTTGCGCTCGGCTTACACGTATTGAATTTTGTTTATAGTTGTGTATATAATTTTTTGTTGTGTGCTAATATGTTTGCGAAAAAATCATCGTCGGTTTTCAAATTACCGATTCAGATTCCCGGCTGGGAATGTACCCCTTACGAGGCCTTGGCCCGTGAGTGGGCCGATTCTACTGGCTTGAGTGAAAATTGGTCTTCATGCTTGGAGCAGGCGGAGCCTGCCGACGTGGTGTCGTGCTTGCAGAAAGCGCCAGTAGTGAAGGGTGATGAGCTTCCTATTTTAGGACGCAGAGGTTGGATTGTTCTTAATGCATACAGAATACTGCATGAGAGGTTTGTTCAGTTACAAAAGCAGTTTAAGGACATGGAAGGACAGTGTGTTGAGTTGCAAAATGCACATACTCTTTTGCGTTGTCAAAATAAATTGCTTGCTGACAAACTTGAAACGTATCAGACCATTGCCGAAAGAGCTGCGGTCCGTATTGCACGATATAAGTATAAACACCGTCGTGGTCGTGTATCTACACGCAAAGTGCGTATGGTTGTAGCGAAAGCTGGAATGGATTGGAACCCCGATGAGTGGGACGGTAATATCTGGGATTCTCATACTTCTGACTCCTCGGCAGAGGAGGGTGACAAGCGCGAGTCTTCTCGCTCCGGACGTGATTGTAAATCTGCTTCATGTACTGATTTAGGTCCTGTTAGTGACCGTGCTCGTTCTTCCCGTGCGGATGACGTAGCTTGCCCTGATTGTGCTACTAAATCTAATATGCGGGCTTCCTCGGAAGCTCTTCCTGAAGTTTCTGCTCACCCTGTTTTTCGACGAAAATTGCAACAAGCCCCTGGTAACCCGGCTGGTATAGCTCTTGATTGTATTGAAGATTTTACTCAGCAGGAGGTTAGTGACATTTTACAACGATTTCGACAACGGCCTGGTGAGGCCTTGCTTACCTGGATGGTGCGTCTTTATGAACTTGGCGCTGCCGGTATTATGCTCGATGCTGTTGATTGCTTACGATTTTGTTCTTTGAGTTCTGATTCTACGATTCAGGATCATTTTCGAAACTATAATGGTGCTGGTCAAATTACTTTGCTCCAGCTTGCATCTGACGGCTGTAATCATAAATATCCAACTGAATCTGATTGGCCCACTGATGAGAAACCGTGGTACACTTTGCGCGATGCGTCGCAACGTTTAAAGGAGGAAGTCATGAAAACGGCTATCTTTCTTAGTACTGCTGATAGGTTATTGGATGGTCTTTTAACATCTTCTGTGCGCAATCGCATTATCCGTTCTTCTCCTGTTGCTTACAAGCAGGTCATGATGACATTATTGATTAACCAAACTGGCAATCCTTTGTCTGCTGTGCTTGAGTCTGTTCGTCAGCTTGGTGAGCTGGGTGAATGGTTTAAACCTGAAAGACAATCTCGACCTGAGGGTCGTACTGGTGGGGACTATAAGTTCTCTAGACGTGACATGTTTCTTGCTCTCATTGCTGATGGTGTCAAAAGGGAAGACATTGACGGTGAGCCTAATAATCGCTTATGGGACATGTTTTGTAAGCGTGGTTTGGATCGGAAAGAGGGTGCCCGTCGTGTGCGAAAGAATGAGTATGACCGTGGTTCAGATGACAGTGGTGATGAGAGGCGACGTGTGAATTCTGATCGCCGTGATGATCGGCGTTATGAACGTGATGGATCCCCTCATCGTAATGACGGGAGGGGGAGAGAGGATGATCGTGAGAGGGGAAGAGATGATCGTGTTTCCAACAGACGAAAAGATGAAAGGAGTTATTCCCCTGACATGAGAAAGAGAGAGGATCGTAACAGACTTTCTGACCGTAATTCACAACTTTTTGAACATGACACTAATCCGTTTCGTACTGGAGATGGATATGAACAAGACATTCTAATACCAAAGAGAACTGAGAGCATTTACCCTGATTTGTCCTGGTTGACGGAACGCAGGAAAAATGACTAGGAAATAGGTCAAGCTCCGGTACACAAGTGGGCTCACAGAGATAACAGACCCTATGTAGATATTGAGATTTTTTGGAAACATCGTAATATCCAAAGGGCCCGAGCATTAGTTGATACTGGGGCGGAGGCCACTTTAATTCATGGTAAGTCGAAAAAATTTCATGGACAGTCTTTTACAATTACTGGTTTGGGTGGTAAAGAGACACCCGCAGTTCAAACTGCACTCGAAATTAAAATTGGTAGGATTCCTCGTAGAGAATACTCTGTGTTGGTTGTACCACTTTTGGAATTCATAATTGGAATTGACATTTTGAAGGGAATGACTTTGCATCTGGATGATGGTTGTTATCAATTTGGAACTAGACAATACATTTCGACCAGACCCGTACGGGTTGGCCGCTTACGCATACCACCTATTAAAATCCCTTTAGCCACGAAGTTGGTTTCTCAAAAGCAATATCGTATCCCAGGTGGTCATGAGGAGATTACTGCTACAATTCAGGATTTGGTTGACGCGGGAGTCATTACTCCGGTCACATCTGCTTGGAATAATCCTGTTTGGCCCGTGCGCAAAAGTGACAATTCTTGGCGTATGACTGTTGATTATCGAGAATTGAATAAAAACACACCTAAATTGACTGTTGCAGTGCCTGACATTGTCACGTTGATTCAAAGAATTCAAAAGCATCCAGGTATATGGTATGCTTCTATTGATATTGCTAATGCCTTCTTTTCAATTCCGATTGCCCCCGAATGTCAGGAACAATTCAGTTTTACATGGAATGGACGTCAAATGACGTTCCGGAGTCTTCCTCAAGGCTATGTACATAGTCCTACGATCTGTCACCGGCTGGTGGCGGAACATTTGTCTGAAGTGCCCACGAATCCACGAGTTCAGGTTTGTCATTATATTGACGATATTTTGATTCAAGGTGAAACGCAAGACCAGGTACAGTCCCATTTAGATCAGATCATTGATTGTTTGCGAGCGAAAGGCTGGGAAATTAATCCCGACAAATTACAAACTCGATCCCAAAATGTGAAATTTTTAGGTATTAATTGGCATGAGGGTCACAGAGAAGTGATCCCACAAGTAAAGCGAAAAATACTTGATTTTGCAGTTCCCAGAAACAGGAAAGAGGCTCAATGCTTTATTGATTTGTTTGGATTTTGGCGTCAGCATATTCCCCATTTGAGTCAGATCTTGGCTCCATTATATCGAGTCACCCGTAAAAAGAATGCGTTTGAATGGGGTGAGCCTCAACAGACTGCTTTTAATTTGGCTAAAGAAGCTATCCAGTATGCCTTGGATTTGTGGCCCGTGAGTGAAGGTGATGTGGATTTGAATGTGTCCGTGGAAGGCCTGTATGCCAATTGGAGTTTGTGGCAAAAGCAGGGCGGACAAAAAGTGCCTTTAGGTTTTTGGACCAAAAAGTTACCCGAGGCTGGTGAGCGTTATTCACCATTTGAAAAACAGTTGCTTGCTTGTTTTTGGGCTCTGGTGGATACCGAGCAATTGACCCTAGGCCATGCTGTGATTTTGAGGCCTGAAATTCCCATTATGCAGTGGGTTTTGAGTTCACCGAAGTCCCATCGAATTGGACATGCTCAGGAGGCTAGTGTGATTAAATGGAAATGGTACATTCAGGACAGGGCACGTGTGGGTCCGAAAGGTGTGGCGGTTTTACATGAGCGAGTGGCGCAGGCGCCCTCCAATGAGACTGAAAGTGAGTATTCGGTTCCCATGGTGCAGGAGTCTCCCGTGAAGTGGGGTAAATCATTTGATGATCTGTCCGTGGAGGATAGAAAACATGTGTGGTTTACGGATGGTTCGGCGAAGTTCATTGGTGACAAACGACATTGGAAAGCTGTTTCCTTCAACCCGATCACGCAGAAATTGTTGAGCACAACTGGAGATGGTAAGAGTAGTCAATATGCTGAACTATATGCAGTTTACCAGGTTTTGAAGCAGGAACTACCTGGCACATGTCATATTTTCACTGATTCCTGGTCCACTGCGAATGGACTGGCGGTATGGTTACCAACATGGCATTCTCATAATTGGGAATTGCATTCAAAAGAATTGTGGGGAAAAGAATTGTGGCAAGAAATTTGGGAGCTGCTCCCGCAGAGTACTGTAACAATCTTTCACGTGGATGCTCACACTCCAATTGACTCCCTTGACAAATTTTTCCATAACATTGCAGATGAAAAGTCTAAAATTGCTGAGGCAGTGGTGGACATGCAGGATTCTGATTTGGCGGGATTGGCGAAGTGGGCCCATCAGAAAGCAGGACATTTTGGGGAGAAAGCCACTAGCAGGTGGGCTGCCGATAGAGGAATTCATATTCCTTTTTCTTTAATAAAAGATGTCATTTTACATTGTCCCATTTGTCAGCATTCTAGGAAAAAGGAGGTGCCTCAGATTGTTCGAGGCCACTTACATCGAGGTAAATTGCCCGCTCAAATTTGGCAGATTGACTATATTGGTCCGCTCCCTATGAGCAGAAATTGTCAATATATTTGTACAATGGTTGACACTTATAGTGGCCTTTTGGTCGCTTTTCCTTGTAAGAACGCTACCCAAGTGAATACCATTAAGACCCTGGAGCTAATTATTCTGTACTATGGTGTCCCATTCCAAATTCAATCAGATAATGCATCCCACTTTCGTGGAAGATTGGTGCAGGAATTCTGTGCGGAAAATAATATTGATTGGGTGTTTCATATTCCATATTACCCACAAGCTTCGGGACTGATTGAGAGAATGAATGGTTTGTTGAAAGAACAGTTGCGCAAGTTGACTGATGACCGTTACAGCCAGTGGAGAGATGTTCTGCTTCAAGCTTTATTAATTCTGAATAATCACCCTTTCTTACATGCTGAATCTCCTTTAATGCGTTTATTTCCTCCAAATGTTGATGTGAAACCTAATTCTTTATCGAACACTGTCATGTATTGGGAAATTACCCCCGGTGCTTTGGCTCCATGTAGAGCGACCCCAGGTTCTGCAGGCCTCGACCTGCATGCTTTAAAAGATGCTAACTTTCCAGGAAAGGATCGTATCATTGTTGAAACTGGCGTTGGTGTCTGTATACCTGCCGGTAGTTTTGGATTAATTGCCCCTAGATCTGGCCTGGCCCTGAAAGGTGTACAAGTGCTCGGAGGAGTAATTGACAGTGATTATCAGGGAGAGATTAAGGTTCGCCTGCTTAATAGCAGTGAGACTGATTTGTTTATTAAAAAGTCTGACCGCGTTGCTCAGTTACTGATTATGCCTGTCTTCAGTGGTGAGATCAAAAAAGGCTCTGCCCCAACGTTACTAACTGTGCGAGGACAAAAAGGCTTCGGATCATCTGATCTTCCTGGAGCTAAGATATGGGTGCAATCGCCTAAAAATCCTCCTGAACAGGCTGATGTTATTGCGACCGGTCATGATAACACCGTTTTGGTGATGAAGCCAGGGAAAGATGGCTGGGAAGCTGTCCCAGCTGATAAATGTTACTTACGAGAATGATTAAGGCCTGTGTTTGTATTTTTTCAGTTCATTCTCTGGACTGCTGCTGCAGGATGTGTCGGCGCTGGACTCCTTTTGGCCTGCTACGCCGGGAGAGGAGAGGATCCACTGACGCCGGTTGATGGGATGGTCCGAGTTCCGCGGTCCGCGTGGGCCGCCTCCTCCAACTTTTGGATTACACTCGCAAAGCGGGTGACGAACTCTCCGCATTTCTGTCTTACCCCAATGAAATCTGTCACTGACATTTTAGCGACCTGTTTGGTTGCTGTCCCTGCATCTACCGAGACTTTGCGACATATTTTTAATATCTCGAATGCCCGACCAAATGTTATTCTGGGCGACTTTGCGGCCCATGAATTTTCTCCCTCATGTACTGCTCTTCCAGACCTTGATATCCCTATTCATTCTCGAATTACTACTTTTAATATTACCCCTGGAGATCTATGCTTTATTATGACATGTGATCCTAAGGCTATTACCGAATGTTTGAAATTGAAGCTCCATGCCGCTACTTCTTTTTCAGCCCATCAACGATTGCTGTGTTTAAAGAGACTTCCGAATTCATGTCTTTCTGTAAAGAACAATATGACTTGTAAACGTTTGTTAGTTGCCCCTAGCCATTATCGTTCAATGTTACTGCCGGCTGGATGGCTCTTTTCCTGCGGGAATTCATCTTGGCCCTATATTCCTGCGAATATTTCTGGTGGCCCATGTGCCATCACTAGATTGAGTTTATTAATGTTCTCTTCACATCCTACTTCACATTCCCGTATTGTACGTGATTCAATGTCATTGCATGAAGATTGCGATTCCTCTGTTCACCTCTATTCTAGATCAGAATACCTTGGTTTAGCTTTTTCTATTATTGGAGTGCCTGCATTGGCCATTTATAATGCGAAAACAATCGGCAAAATGGCCTGCTGGATGGTTAAGTCTATCAATCAGACATCTACTGTCTTGTCTGACCTTTTATTAGATGCCCAAAGTGAACGTAGAGCTATTTTGCAGAATAGAGCCGCTATTGATTATCTTTTGTTGAAACATGGACACGAATGTTCTGATTTTGAAGGTCTGTGCTGTTTTAATTTGTCTGACCATTCTAAAACTATCCAATCCCATATTGACATACTCCACGACTTGACTGCAGAAATTAGACAACATATAGATCAGGGTTTCTTTGACTGGCTCTTTAATTGGTTGCCTGACTTGCATTCCTTACGACAGATTTTAGGGGGAGTTATTGTTGCTATTTGTGTCCTAATAGCTGTTTGCTGTTTTATTCAGTGTATCCCTTCCCTGCTCCAATTTTTCAGACTTAGTAAGAGACATAGATCAGTTAATTTTGTTTCCTATTATTCTTCTACTGATGTTAGTTCCATTTAGTTTGTGGTTAATAGACTGGAGTCAAGGGGTGTAATGTAATGGCTGCCCTTTTCTGGCCCCTTTGAGAGGGAGAATGATGGAGATTGACTCCAGCCTATCACCCCCTTAGCATAGGGATTAGGACTATAGACAGGGCCCCTGTCTTACATATATTAGGGCATTTTCGTATCACTTTCCTTAATATAGGGCTTATGAATTTAAGTTAGGGGATAGATATATGAGTATTAGACATGATTTGCCCATTTGCTAACATATTAGGATGTTTTCCATGGAGTTATGCATATTGTGGGCTCCGTAGGCCTTAAACGAGACAGACTCCATTTTGCTTTCTGCCCGGTAGCTCGAGAAGGCTTTCTAGGTGAAGTGTAATGTTTAGTTTTAAGCTGTTGTTCGCTTGGAGAGAACCGGCTCGGGCTGGCCCTTATCGAAGGAATGTATTTTTCTCCACTCCGAAGACACAACTTCAGGCCGGCCGGCTGGGAACGTGTCCTTGGTACGGGGAGGTACAAGAATTTGGTGGGCGGCAGGTTACTGGCCATAGATTTCCATGAAGGAACGGGCTTTGATATTAGCGAAGGTGTTAGTCAGTTTGTCAGTTAGTCCGTAGGCGGCATCTAGCCGTTAGCATCTCTGCCATTAATTATCTCATGGCGGACAGTCGCCATCTTTGAAGTCCGAGAAAGATTTAAGACCAAAACTCTCTGAGAAAGACTGATTAGCGCGGAGCGCATTGATACAGAGAGAGAGAGAGACGGTAGCTAATAACCAGCAAGGTTCCGGTGCCCTGGAGGGAAGCAGACGAGGTTGAGCCTAGCGGTGCAGACGTGTACTTGTGACGGCTGGGGTGTGACTGCAAGGCGAGCCAGGACACAGAGACGAGAAGGGAACCTAGATGACTGCCGAGCCCAGACTTCATATTAACCAGGTGATGTCCGTCCATTTCTCATAGAGCGTGCACTCTAATCTTTACCTTTTCTTTGCAGAAGTTATGTTGCATAGTAATGTGATTTGTGTCTACTGTTAATAAATATCCTAATTCTTATGGAATTATTGTGTGCCTCGTGTTCCTGTTGAATCCTGGTAAATGCATCTCCTAGTTGAAAATTGTTTATGTGAACGGATGTGAAATCCCGATCAGGTAAATGGTGATCGAACAAAGAGGGAGTGAGTGGACCTTTGATGTCAGGAGCAGGAAGTACACTATATAATTTGGGAACCGTATCCAATGTCATTATTGTAGTTTTATCCCGAGTAGGTAACTGAAATATTACCCTGATGACTGTTCATAGGAATGTGGTCGTCGTTGATATACGGCGTTAGTGAGAACGCTGGGGGGGATTACCAGCGCGGATACCCACAGGATTGTGGCTTGAATAAGTGAGAGCGCCAGGAAGGAGACTGGCGTGTAGTTTTGCAGGATTGCAAACAGTTTGGAAAAGGGGGCATCGGGTTCTGCAGGCCCATGTGTAGACACACCGGATTGTGTGTCATATCTGCCCTCGGGTAGAACGGTCTGGGTCAGGGTGGCCGCGAGACCAACTGATGTGAATAAGATATTGTAGAAAATCCGTACATGTATATTGTCATTCCCCATCCTTAGGTGCGACCTGTATATATATCTGTATATCTATCCATGATGAATACGATCTGAGGAGGGAAGGTGAGTACGTTTTGGCTGGGTCATAGGGCCCCTGGGGGCTGATCTCATCTAAGCAGAAAATCCGGCCATTACACACACAGCAGACCAGTGCCATTCAGACGGCCAAGGCAGGCACCACTGAGTGAACCAACCTCCATGTAGCATACCTCTTTGACACAGACAGACAAAGCAGATCTAATTTTATACAACAAGCCACATAGCCGCAATTTTACATGAACTGCTGTCTGGACTCTGGCATAACAACAGTACACTGGCTCGACCACTCCATACCACGACTAGACAGACATGTAGTTCTGCTGTGGTTGTTGTTGACTTGGTTACCTGTTTGCCACTCACGAAATGGCCATAGTCTTTCCGTACACCGACGATGATGATCCATCCATCCCAGTGAGTGACTGTAAAGATATTATGTAACTTTGATCATCAAGACTCATCATCATCATCATGGTATTGGCAAACTCAATGTTGTTCATGCAGTCACAGTCTACACACAGTGAGTCCAAGAACATTTTCCATATTAAAAAATGCAATGTAGTGGCCCCTGCAGTAGAATTACAATTTGCATTAAACAAGGTAAAAACAGAGTAGACTTGAGTTACATTTAGTGTGTAAAAGATTAAATAATAACAGAACAGATAGGATTCATTTCATGCACAACAAACAAACAGCAATTGCTTTCAGCAGAGCCAGACAGAAAATGTTGTCCACTCGGCATGCCATGTCATCATTCATTACCTGTTCCACTTTTTGTCAGCATCTTATTCTTAAGTGAAGGGCCACAGGGCAGCCTCTTGTGTCAATTTCAGAAGTAACAGTCAGCATAGTGACAGTTTCTTGATTCTGCGTAATTCGGCCATCTGCCGTGAGGAAACAAATGGATAGGGGGAGTCTGGAGGAGGAGGATACAGGAGCATGACTGAGTTATGAACTTGTGAACTAGGAATGCAGACAGCGTCACCTACAATATGGAAATAAGACGAAGACAGTGCTGATGGATTTGTTGTGATTAGAGTTTTGTTGTGCTAAAAGTTGCAAAACAAAGAAAGACACACAGAAATAAAAGTAAATAAGGATGAAAAAAAAGGTAAGTATTTCAAGCCTGGGTGTCAAGGAAGCAGAGCTCGTCCTCAAACTCTGTGAATTGAACCTGGAGTAGGTCAGCTAACAGCGAAGAACTTCTGTCACCTAAGTCGGTGTCCTCTTCTTCCAGCGTGGATTCACGTATTTTGTAATCTGGTGGTATGAAGTGCGGATTCATCTTAATCAGCGTTAACCTCTCCACATTTGTGGGCGAGAGGTGGGTCCTTTTTGAAGTTACAATGGCACTAGCAGCACTGAAAATACGTTCAGAAGAAACACTTGCGCGTGGGCAAGCCAAATAATTTATAGCCAGCTTGGTGATCAGTGGCCATTGAGACCTTTTCCCATACCAATACACCAATGGGTTCTGATCAAAGAAGACCTCTGTTGGGTCATCCAGATAGTCCTGCACCATCCACTCAGGGTCCACCACGGGTGCTCCACTTTGCGTACCATCTGTTGCCTTTGCATCAACACTGGAATGAGCAAACCCATGATGAGTTAACCAATCCGATTTCGACAATATTATGGCTGGGCCTGGTGTAGGTGATGATGATGATACGGTTGCTGCTGTCAGTAATGGCTGTGAGGGAAAGTGACTGCCTTCGGCCACAGCAGTGGACCTTGACGCCGGATGGCCTACTGCTTCAGTAGTACTTGTGGGGTTTCCTTCAATTTACTGCCGCTCTTTTTCAAACCGAGTGGCTGACAGAGCTAGCCAATGTATGTACTTGGAAACATCTGCTTCTGAAAAAGGAATGAATATATTGCTGGCCGGTGCCTTTTTGTACCGTGGATCCAGAATAGTGGCACAAATGTAATGTTGTTTTGAATTTATTTTTGTAAGCCTTTCATTGTCAACTAGGCGGCTTAATAAGCTCTCGGCCAACTGATATGCGTCTAGTTTTTCAGCATCAACTCGGAAATTGGAAGACACCACCTTTATTTTGTGCTCTAGCATGCGCAACAATGGGATAGCTTTGCCCAAAGTACAGTCCTCCCTGCTGACTTCACGCGTGAACACCTCAAAAGGACGAAGCATGTCTGTCAGGCTTTTAACTAGGTCCAATTCATCCACCTCTAGCTTCATGTCTTTCATAGAAGCACCCCATGCGTTAAAGACATACTCATTGATTACCAAGTACTGCTCAAACATGTAGAAGGTTGAGTTCCAACGTGTTGCCACCTCCTGGATGAGTCCTCTGACTGGCACTCTCCAGTTACGTTGAATGATCCTCAGCTGCTTCGGGGCCCTAAAAGAATGGCTGAAATGTGTGCAGATTCTCGGGCAGGTGGTCAGTAACTTGCTGACTGGGTTTTCTTTTTTCAAGAAATCTTGAACAACAATGTTAATACTGTGCGCCAAACACAGCACTCTGAAATAGCCACCATCAGACATGTCCTTAACTATAGTACTGCCATTATCCGTGGAAACATAACCAATCATGCGCTTTCTTGGCTGCAGCCATTCAAAGACCTCACTGTTAAACTCCTCCAAAATGTTTACTGCAGTATGAAATTTCTCCATGGCAAACATGGCAACTGTTGCATGTTTCCGAGTAGCTTGAAAAATTGTGACACTGTCAACACCTGCAGCTAACTTCTCTCTAACCCCCGCAAAAGAGAGCCAGTGTGCAGTGATGCACATGTAATCAAAGGCCTGGCAACTGGTCCACATGTCTGTTGTCAGGTAGATAGTGTGAACAGCACTCTTCTGCAAAGCTGCCCCAATCATGTCCAGCACATCGTGATGTAGTGCTGAAACAGCAACTCTGGCAAAATAGGACCGTCTAGGAACCGTCCATTTAAGGCAGACTGTTGCCACAAATTCTAGAAAACCCATCCCTTCCACAAAAGAAAAAGGGAGAAGGTCCAGCGCCAACATTTTAGCCAGCATTGCATTATACAGATGTGCCGTTGGGTGGTTGCGTTCAAATGGCGCTTCCGACCAAAACATGCTTTTAATGGTGGTCTGGACCGTTTTCATATGTGATGATGATCCAGACTTCTTCAACCCAGTTAGTCTCATTGATGTACTTCTTTACATCTACCAGACTCTTACTGTGCCTCCTAGATGTTGCTGGGGTAGAGGGTTTGGGCGCTGGGGTAGAGGGTGTGGGCACTACCACTGAAGTGCTGCTGCCAGGGGTACTGTGTGTACCAGAAAAAATGTCTGTCGCTGCTTCTCCTCCCCCCTGCACGATCAGCTCCTCGTCATCAGATGCAATATCAATGGATACATTTGGATTTGTACTTTTGGCTTTCCGGGTGTTACTTAGGTGCGCCTCCCACTGGATAGTGTGGTGTTTTTGGAGATGACCTCCCTGACCTCTGGTATACCATAGTTGGTACCAAGCTTACCCCGACTAACTACTTGTTTACAAATTGAACAAATGACTAGGTTTTCAGCCTTTTTGCTAATACTAAAGAATTCCCAAACTGGGGAGTTGAGATTTCTGGTGGTGGTGGAGGTACTACTTTCAATGCCAGATGAAGTGAAGGATGGGCGTGGCGGAATTTGTCTCTGTTGTGCACTTACAGCACCACTAATTGAGGTAATGAAGGTCGAGCTGGATGGAGTTCTCTGTTGGCCCTTCTGAGGAGAAAATATGGAAGCTGTAGGTCGTGTTGGTGTAGTAGTTCCTGTGTTGGTGGTGGTACCAGTGCCACGCTGCCCACATCCAGCACAGCATTTTGGGATAGGGTAGAAATGTCTGTCTACTGCATTCCTGCTGGGGCTGGAGTGCAACTGTGATGCCTTGGTCGTCATCGTCAGACTGTTCATCAGCAGCAGAATACACCACTTCTACTTCTTCTTCGTCATCACCCATAACTGAAAGCCTTGCGGGAACCTTCCTTTTACCTTGCTTTGTCGGCTCATGGCATGCCTCCCTCTCAGACTGCAATGGTAGGTGCCAATCAAGATCTAGATCATCAGAAGAAAGGGGGCGTGAAGAACTTTTACTAGGCCTCCTTGACCTTTTCCTTGATGAAGATCTGGAAGACAATGGATCATCAGGAGGAGTGGCTTGCTCGGCTGATACCTCTGCATAAATATCGATTTCCTGATGTGCCCCTACTTCTGGAGGAACAAGCATTGTGGGCAGTTGTGCCTCTCCATGTGCCTCTCCATTCACCTCTACTTGCGCCTCTCCATGTGCCTATACTTGCGCCTCTACTTGCGCCTCTACTTGCGCCACTACTTGCACCTCTACTTGTGCCTCTCCATGCACCTCTACTTGCGCCTCTCCATGCGCCTCTACTTGCGCTTCTCCTTGTGCCTCTCCTTGTTGCGCCTGTGGTTGTCGTTGCGGCTGTGGTTGACCACTCGTCAGATGAGTTACACCCTGCGTTGATTGGATGCTACTTTGCGATGAGTCAACGCCAACATCACTGGTCGATGGTGAAAGAGCAATTAAAGTGGCTGCCTCTGCGGCACTCATGGGCTTGGGCCTAACTTGGCGTGGTGGCACTGAGACCAATGAAGCGGAAGTGCTGCTCCAGCTTGGTCACCGGCGGACACCGCTGCTGCAGGCGTAGTTTTTTCCCCCAAAAAAGTGGAGGTCGGCACAGCAGTCTCCTGGGTAAGTGGCGCCACTTGCTTTTTCTGCTCCTTCATACTGGCAGTGGCACTGGCAACTTTCTTGGTAGAGGAGCTACGGCCACCTTTCTTTGAGCCCATCTTCTTCAGATGTCAGAACAGCAGGAAGCAGTTGCACGAGTTGCAGAGTTGTCTGTGGTCACAAGTGACGTCACGTGATGTTGTGCACACACCGTAGCAGGACTTCTTCCTGGCACTACAACAAGTGATGATGATGAGGATGATTCCTGGTTCTTCTCAGTCTTTGTGCACCTAGAAGCAAAGGAAGCCAGAGGAACATCAGTTAAATAAATGTTGCATATGTCGTGCTTCAACTAATATTTGCAACTAGGCATTTATTATTATTAACACAACACACCCAAAAACGTAAAGACCCAAAATAAAAATTGCAATTCTAATCCAAAATGGATGTTTACATTAATAGAAGAGAGCTCACACAGAGAGAGTTGTTTCATGCACCACTGAGTACCCCTGGGCATAATGAATGAAAGCAAGGCAGACTCGGTGCAGGCCTTTGGCACAAAACACACTGACTGGCTTCAAAATGGCCCCTAGACCCCCATCCACATGGCCAAGCTCTGGACCAGGCCTCAAAATGGCCCCCACCCACATGGCCAGGCCCTGGACCAGGCCCCAACAACACCCAAAAAATCTTAACACACAGAAAAATCACCCCAATCCAATGCCATCCATGCCCTAAATGATGTTCAAATTCAAGAGACCCCCCCAGAAAGACATGGTCCATGTACCACTGAGTACCCCTGGGCGTAATGGATGAAAGCAAGGCAGACTGGATGGCGGCCATTGGCACAAAGCACACTGCCTGGCTTCAAAATGGCCCCTAGACCCCCACCTATATGGCCAGGCCCTGGACCAGGCCTCAAAATGGCCCCCACCCACATGGCCAGGACCTGGACCAGGCCCCAACAACACCCCAAAACCAAAATACATACAGAAATCACCCCAATCCAATGCCATCCATGCCCTAAATGATGTTTATAAATTCAAGAGCCCCCTCAAAAAGACTTTGCCCATGCATCACTGACAGCCCCTGGGCCTACTGGCTAGTGTGGCTTTAACACACCCCAAAATTAAAAGAAAATTCCACATATAACAGTTAGCTACTCAAGAACATGCCATAAATGATATTTAAGTTCAACAAAACTCACAGAAACAGTTTATCATGCACCCATGACTAACCCTTGGCCTACTGGATACTGTGGGTACCCACAATATATTTATTTTAAAGTTGTGAAAAAGTTTATAAATTGTAGTTGCAGCAACTGCAATGCCCCAAACGAACAAAACCAACTTACTTGTAAGATCTCAAATCCAAAACTGATCCTCAAAAAAAGTCCTCAAATACAAATATCCAGCAGCAACCACAAAGAGTAATCCTTCCAGCTCCAGATCCAAATGGAAAGTGACCAGGACATGGACAAAACACTGGGAGGAGCCTGCTGGACAGTAACAGGAAGTTGGAGACTGTGGGGCACTTCCTCCCTCCCACCCCAGCCCCAAACATGGACTCCTTGCACAAAACAATGCAGCCAAATTTCAACCTGAGGAGTTATTCTGATCCAAATCATCATTTTCAGGAGGTTTATGCTGCCAGCGATGGATTTTTGGTGCAGAATTGTAATTTGTGCATTTTCGGGAAAGCGAGCTGTTCGAATCTCCCGCTGGATGTCAGCTGCGCGTCGCATCTACATCTTCGCAATTGTTTTCTCTCGCGGTGCGTGATCGCGGGCCCTTATGACGTTTTCACGTTCAACATGTCTTGCAGTGCAAGATGGCGGGACGCTATGACGTAGTCGCGGTCGAAAAAGTCTTGTGCGATCACGCAGCAAGATCGAAAATGGCGCAGCGCACGCCAACCGGGAGGAAAACAACTCGGCGAACTCAGAATCACGGTAAGTCAACGCCGCGCGTGCAAGATTGTATTTTTGATGCGCGACCAAGCAAAAAAAATCCACCAACTCGCGAATTGCGAATTCTTTGACAATTTCCCGCAATTCGCAGACCGCAAAATTGTCAAAATTTTCACCCCATGCTTAATCTTATCAACATTTTCTCAAGTCAAAGCTTGGCACCCAAAAAATTAAATCCATGATAAAATTTAAAGAACCAACTGCACTTTTTCTCAATCTCTTTAAAAAGGGCTGCTTATTTTTCCATAAGGCTGCCAGCTGGAAAGGCACTGGTTGGGTGAGAAGTACAGACGCAGCACCACATTTTAAGTAATGAGTACATGCTGGTCTCTTACCCTCAAAGTTCATGTAAAATAGGTCAGATTACACTTACCTTTAAATTCTGTCTCCATTGTTGTGATGCAAGGTTGGCATGTAGGAATATGCAGACCCTGCCAGTAAATTAAGAGACAACCACATTTTCCTTGGATGCAATAATTACATAATGCATATTCCCTCTGGACATACGTTGAGGCAGTAGTTCTGGGAGAGATGTGGGTGACTACGTTTATTTATTTTTTATTAATAGCTGTACATATATCCATTCTGCATAATGACGCATAACTTATCTGTTCCACCTTTGTCCTTACCATATTCAGAAGATTCCACATCTATGTGGCACGAGAGGATTGATGGCTTCAAAATGCATATGCTTTCTGTGGGTAATTAGAGGTTGTCTGATGAAAGGAAGAAATCCATGTTGTTGCATTCTCAGGGTACAGAAGGCTTAAGAAGTTATCACACTTTACTTGATTTTCACTTGCAAGAAGAAGGTGAGAGTTTGATATTGAATTCTAAAACGTTTAGGTAATGGGACGTATATTTCAGAAACAAATTAATATCATTCTAGAACTTTACATGTTTTTTTCAAGTGTTCAAGCAGAAGATGAATCAAAAGATTCATTTGCAACAGGGATAAAGGTATTGTTAGGGTTTGTGAGATAAGTGGTAATCAGGAAGAGTATATTCACAATCAGATGATGATGCATTCTGCAAATAAATCTATTAAAAATAAGGAATTGACTTCAAAGTTTGTTAAAATAATGAATGATAGTAAGTTAATCGGTGACTCGTATGCTGAAGAAATTAATGTCAAGTTCGATGAGGTTAACGCCATCAGATGGAAGACCAATATGAAAGGTTTAAATAGAAATGGAGGCAAAGCAGAAGCAAATTAAAAGAGAAATCCAAACCTACTTTAAAGGGTTCATGCATTAGGTGTGGTAGTATGAATCATTGGTCCAAATATAGGGCATGCCCTTCAAGGAATGCAAAAAGCTAACATGTAAAAACGTGGGGCATTATGCCAAAGTGTGCAAAAATTGTAACATTTCAGCAAAACAATTGGTGTGGTTCATGAAATGTGTCTTTGTGAAGGTGAATCAGATTAAGGTATCTTTTGAATCTTTTTGATGGATATGTTTCTTAACCCCTTTGCTGCGGGGTGTTTCCCCCCGCTGTGCGGGGGGAGGGGGGCCGCGTGCGGCACTGCTGTGCTTGTGATGAGCTTGGCTCGTCATGAGGCACAGTGCAGCTGCACTCATGACGAGCGGAGCTCGTCACAACCACACCTATTTTGGAACGTTCAGCACAGAGGGGGAAATTATCCCTGCGTGCGAACGTTCCAACGGTCGCGACGAGCTCAGTTCGTCATGAGTGCAGCTCAACCGTGCCTCATGATGAGCTGAGCTCATCATGAGCATGGAAGAGGCTAAGAGTTCGATGATGACTTTGTGTTGAGTAGAACAGAGTTTGACAAGGAGAGACGCTTTAATGTAAAAGATCTCAAGAGCAAAATTTAGATTAATGGAAATGCATTTCAAATGTTGGTAGATTGTATGGCTAAGTATGCCATAATATCCTTGGATGATTTTGAAAGATATTGATCCTCTAAGGTTATATGTTTGTATGATGCAGATATAATTTTTAAAACTTACAGTGGGGAGTATCTAGATTTATTAGTTTCTTAATTGATTATATCAGTTTCAGGAACAATAACATTAGTGGAAAAGTGTATGTTGCCAGGAAGAAAGCACCCTTTTTGAGTTTTATCCATCAGGCAGACATTGGAATGCAGCTTTGTTCTGAAGCTGATGAACAGATTTTGCTAGTGACTTCCACTACTAAGGTTGAGACGGTTGTACAAATGTTACCAGGAGTTTTTTTCTGATAAATCTGGAAAGTTGTGTGGTTTTAAGCACAAGATTGTGTTATGACATGGTTGTCAACCCCAGGTTCTTATGTTAAGGAATTGCCATTTGCTGTTAGTGATGCAGTCAAGGAAGAAATGAGAAAGTTGATGGATTCAGGAATAATAGAAGAAATTGAATCTTCTGAATAGTTCACTCCCATTGTTCTAGTACGCACACAGAATAAGTCAATCAGAATGTTTGTGGAACTTTGTCATCTGATAATGCTATATGGTTAGACTCATATCCTTTCCACAACAATAATTGTTAGCCACCATTGGTATTAGCAAGTGGCTTTCTACAATTGATTTATCCTCAGCATACCATCATGCCTGTTTTTGAATTGAGATTTGCATTTGCTGAACTGGCATATTTTGCATCTGCATTTCTTTCTGTATTTGCACATTTCTAATAACTGCATCAAGATTAAGTCTAAATTTCCTCTTCCAATGCTCATATCTGTAACAAAGATGGCAAACGGTCATTTTCTTCAGTGTTGCGACATCCACACCTGAAATTGGACCGTCCAAAACACCCCTACCTCGATCCAGTGAAAGACAAAAGCATTCTTGAGCACCTGGTACTTCTGCTAGTGGGAGAACACATTTTATCTCACCTTCATTCCCAGTAAACAGCTGATTCTGAAATCCTATCTGAGCAAATGTCCTTTAGCCATTATAAGCTTCTAGGTAAAATCGTTCTGCTTAATTTCTTGTCCATCACTCCAGTCCTCTTCAACAATCAGAACCCCATACAATGACTGTCTTTGACAACAAATCACACTTTTCTGTATGTGCACACTGTTCTGATCAGAGATCATTAATCCAATAACAAACAGACACAAATATTCTCATGATACTGGCATCGGTATATTCTCTCCCACAGTGTTGTTGAAACTCCTGTAACAATCTTTCATCAAATCCATGAGCCAATATCTTTAGCTCCTGGGTCATTTGATTAATCTTAACCCAATCCAAATCTTTTGGTGGCACTTGGCCCTTCATGAAAGTAATCATTGCTTAATTTTCCTCCATAAATGCAGAACATGGTGCATTAATGCAAGCATCTCTCGTTTTCTCCTCACATGGCCATTGAAAGACAACCTTACTTTCAGACCACAAATCAAATGGCATTGCAGTATAAAAGAACATTTTTAAATCAATCCTCAACACCTTTAAAATTTCAACAAATCCATCAGTTTGTTGGTACCACTATACAGACTTGTCTCTCAATTTTGAAATTGTATTTGTAAATGTTGCAAGTTCACCTCTGTTCCATGGTACAAGAGCATACACTCCTCCCACTATTTCTTTCAATGAATAGGCTGAAGCTTCTCCCTCAACTTTTGTATTATTTTCCCCAAACAGGTATGGTGGTTTCTTTTTCTCGTGCTCACTATGCCACTGGAGTCAAGCTAACAAGGCTGAAGACGGCTGATAGGCAGAAACCGGTCCTAAGATGCATGATTCCGGTCCAGGGAAGACATGGCTTGGAAGTTCGGGCTGGACTGTTCCCATGAGGCATAGAGTTAAGACTGATTTACATATGGCGATGTCTGAACTGGGGTGGCTTGGTGAGCAAAATAACGATGGATTAAACCCAGATCTGTGACTGGGGGTGAATGTTTTGTCATTGTACAGCATTCCGTCCATCATCTTGTTTGTTTTGCTGTTCACCCTATGTGGGAAGGGTATGCCCAGACGTGGGTCCTGTGCTCACTATGCCACTGGAATCAAGCTATCCTGGCTGAAGACGGCTGATATCCAGAAACCGGTCCTTGGATGCTTGATTCCGGTCCAGGGAAGACATGACTTGGCAGTTCGTGCTGGACTGTTCCCATGAGGCACAGGGTCAAGACTGATTTGCATATGGCTATGTCTGAACTGGGGTGGCTTGGTGAGCAAAATAAAGATGGATTAAACCCAAATCTGTGACTGGGGGTGAATGTTTTGCCATTGTGCAACATTCCGTCCATCATCTCGTTTGTTTTGCTGTTCACCCTATGTGGGAAGGATATGCCCAGACGTGGGTGCTGTGCTCACTATGGCACTGGAGTCAAGTCAAGCTATCCTGGCTGAAGACGGCTGATAGACAGAAACCGGTCCTAGGATGCTTGATTCCGGTCCAGGGAAGACATGGCTTGGCAGTTCAGGCTGGACTGTTCCCATGAGGCACAGGGTCAAGACTTATTTGCATATCGCCATGTCAGAACTGGGGTGGTTTGGTGAGCAAAATAATGATGGATTAAACCCAGATCTGTGACTGGGGGTGAATGTTTTGCCATTGTGAAACATTCCGTCCATCATCTTGTTTGTTTTGCTGTTCACCCTATGTGGGAAGGGTATGCCCAGACATGGGTCTCGTGCTCACTATACCACTGGAGTTAAGCTATCCTGACTAAAGACGGCTGATAGCCAGAAACTGGGTCTAGGATGCTTGATTCCAGTCCAGGGAAGACATGGCTCGGCAGTTTGGGCTGGACTGTTCCCATGAGGCACAGGGTCAAGACTGATTTGCATATGGCCATGTCTGAACCGGGATGGCTTGGTGAGCAAAATAACGATGGATTAAACACAGATCTGTGACTGGGGGTGAATGTTTTGCCATTGTGCAGCATTCTGTCCATCATCTTGTTTGTTTTGCGGTTTCTTTTTTTTCTCATGTAGCCTTGCCCACTTGCTTCCTAATTTCTCAAAATCATTACATTTACAAATGCATTTTACAAATTCTGTAACGTGTAATCATGTTCCTGAAGATTATTATTATTATTGTTATTATTATTGGGTTTTGTAGAGCGCGTAGTCACCCGTAAGTATCCCAGCGCTAAGATCCTCACAGACAAGAGGGTAACAGGGGAAGTGACAGGAAAGAGGAAGGGAAGAGGTTAAGGGAACAGGTGAGTTTTTAACCGTTTCCTGAATCGGAGATAGTCTGGTTCAGTCCTGAGAACAAGAGGAAGGGAATTCCATAGGCGGGCTGTGTTGACAGAAAAGCGCCTACCCCCCGTACGGACCTGCTTCACTCTGGGAATAGTGATGAGGTGTTCATGGTCCGATCGGAGGGATCTTGCGGCTTTGTAAGGCCTTATGAATTTTTTTAGGATGGAGGGGCCTTTGTCCTGTAGAAGTTTGTGTGCTAGACAGAGAGCTTTAAACTTCACTCGTTCTCTCACTGGGAGCCAGTGTAAGTGTTTCAGTGCTGGTTTGGCTGAGGATCTCAACGGAGTGTTGGTGAGGATCCGGGCCGCAGCGTTCTGAATTCTTTGAAGTTCATTAAGGGTTGCTTCGGGGGCACCCAGATAGATGGTGTTACTGTAATCCAGCCTGGACATGATAAGGCCTTGGATTAGCAGTTTCTGGGAGACAGGAGGAAGTAATGGCAGAATCTTCCTGATGGATTTAAGAAGCCCGAAGCAGGTTCCGGCGACTTTCTTGGCTTGCGTCTTGAAAGAAAGGTCTTTCTCAAGCCAGATTCCTAGGCTCTTGATCTCAGGCTTGGGGGCCGGAGGATCACCCAAGCAGGGTGGCCAAAGGTTCTGCGAAAGGGAGAGCCCTTTCTGGCCAAGGAGGAGAATATCTGTTGAGCCATTGAGCTTTAATGCTGAACTGTTCATCCATCCTTGGATTTCCGTAAGACAATTGTAAAGGTCCGAGGGTTTTTGGTTAGGGTGGGATAGAGACACTACTAATTGTGTGTCATCAGCATAGCTGATGATTTTCACTCCGAACGGGTTAGCAACCTCCTGAAGAACACATTGTATCAATTGTTTCATCATCCATCTATGTCTGGGGGAGTTTCCATTCAATAGTCTGGGAATTCTGAGAAGTCTGTATAAATCCTGATGTATTTAACCCTACTACAGCTCTTTGAGCTTCTTGAGTTGGGACCATAAACATTAGGACAGTCACAATTTGTCTAGGCACTGTTTATGCAGCTACAGTTTGTAGTTTTTGTACCGAATTAGTCACAATTGAAGCAGTAACACCTGGAGGTATCACTGTTGGTGTTGAGTCACCAGATGATGGAGCAATCTAAAATGCGTGTAAAAATCTCTCAATCTGTATTTCCTTTGGTTCAACTGAAGCAGTAGCCGGTAATCTGTCAATGAACTGCAATTCACAAGTACCATATTTTGGAAAACTCAAAGGACCCTCTTTCTCAGAAATCTTGCACCATTGGTGAGTCCACAAATATGAATTTGATGCCAGTTTTGTTAACATAAAATGTGCAGGCATTCCAGCAGGTAGTGCCTTGTCACTGTCCCAAATCGAGTTTGTCGCATCACCTCCAAAAACATTCTTCAAGCCTTTAAACTATTTTATTTCTGCAATAATTCAATGCAATGTTTTGATTCAATTCTGTAAGCGTCAGATTTCTTTCCTCCAATCCCATTACAGTTTAAATTCTTGAAGACTGTCAACCAATCTCAATACGGTATTCACACAACTGACCTATCACAGCACAGCACCACATTATACCATCAACCAATGACAGCTTAACATTACTCCAACTGACCAATCTCAGTGTAAAACACTATGACGCATAAACTCACTCCCCACAGCAGATCACCCGCCTTCACAATTTTCCTCACATTCACACAACTCTAATGACTTCTTTAAACAACTTCTTGTTTGCAGTGCTAAATGCAATATTAGTATTACAATCACTCAAGAGTATTTTACACAACTGCAAGTGAAATCTCAACCAGTGTGAAATCACCTTAATCAATGCAGCAACATCGTGTGCACAATCAGGTTCCACTAACACCAATCAATTTTAGTCAATCACTACAAGCTTCACAACCCTATATTAACGATGTAGGTGATGGTTCCTCACAAACTACACCTAAAATCATGCCAACAAGTTTCAATGTTGTGTTACTATCCTTATTATCCCAGGATCTTCTGGCCTCGACAAGCATGAAATCTTCAATTTCTCCACTTCAACTACTTATTGACCCCTTGACCACTCACTTACACATTCATACTCATAATACTGCAATCTAATCCAGCACAATTTCCCACATATGCAATTACTACAAATGCAATTACCAGAAAGCACAATTACTGCAAACAACACACCTCCCTATTAATACTCATACCTTCATCAGCAACCGCCATCTTGGATCGCCTTCTAATACAGCTTTGCCAGTCTTCAAGTTCTGGACATTGGACTCAGGAATCAGGACTTTTAGGTAAGGTTTGGGATTACTTTTATAGCCCCATTCAGGGCGTTAACCATCCTCTGCTACCAGAAACTCTGGGAAATTCATGAGGATTTGGTCAAATAGGCAGTTTAAACTGCAAACACAAGCTGCAATTGCAGGCCTGAAACATGTTTAAAGACCTATTGAAGTTGGTGGCATGACCAGTACTGCAGGTCCACTAGTAGCATTTAAGTTACAGGCCCTGGGCACAGATAGTACCACTTTACTATGGACATACAAGGTAATTAACTGTGCCAAATGAGTATAAGCCAATGGTTCCTTCTTTTAAGGAGTGAGCACATGTACTTTAGCACTGGTTAGCAGTGGTAAAGGGTCCTAAGGCCAGTAAAAACAATATAAGCACAAAATGGAGGAGAAATTCAAAAGGTAGGGGGAAGCCCACCCTAAGGCTGACAGGTCTAACAATAACAAATTTATAATGACTTTTTATGCAAATATCACGGACAAAAATAGTCTTTTATGATATGATAGTATTTATTCAGGGAACCTGAGCAATAATCTGCCACGTGGCCAATTTTTTTGAGACACAGGAATTGCACAACCAAGTAAGGATACTCCAAACATGTGAAGAAGCTGAAATTAAACAAACTTCTGTAAAGAGGTTACCCAAAGAAACTATTGAAGAATTCACTAAAGAGAGCTTGGTTCACACCACGAGAAACTCTATTAGAACAGAAAGAAAAGAAACATCTTAAGACAGCGGTATGTGTGACCGCATTTTCAAGCTACAAATCAAATTAACAAAAAAATCTGACAGAATGATCACATATTATCATCATTATGCAACCCAATGCTTCCTCCCATGTTTGCCCTCTAGAGGAGACAATATCAAAGAGCAGATCATTTGAGCACACACACCACCGGAAGAATCTCTGACAAATACAATAGGGGATCTTCGGAATCTGCCATCCATGACAGGACACCATGGCTCTATGGAATGCACTTGTCATGCCGAAACTACAGAGGGCTATGTGTTTGAAAAGCAGGGCATTAAAACAGAGCATAAGATTTTCTAAAATTGCAAAACCAAAAATGTGGTATATGGAATTGTTTGGCTCTGCAACAAGCTCTATATAGGACAGACCAGCCAAGAAGTGTGCTAATGGATTGGATGACATAAATCCCACATCCGGTTCAAGGTGACAACAGTTCCTCTGGTAAAATATTATATGGAAACAACACAGCAAACAGGATCTTAAAGGTCTGTGATCTTGGAGAGTAAAAAGCATGCTAAACAGTAAGCTATGTTCATTCTGAAATACAAAACTATCCAAGTTGGGTTAAACGTGATAACCATGATTCAACGTCTAGGAACTTTCCTTGACTGTTTTCTTTAACCTTAAAAGAACATCCCAACCCGAACTTTGCCTGATACACCCAATTTTGTCTTCTTTCCCCGTTCCCAGTTTATAATCTTGAAATCTCATATAACTTGTCAGCCTCTCTACCTGTAATTGACTTTACCTCCATTTAACAATGGGGGCTACTTCCAGTTTCATTAAACTTTTTCAGGCTCCACACATTGTGAGCAAATAATGTCCTTATTAAATAAGGTCCTAACCTAAATAATTCCTTTTCACATTTTCATTATAAAAAGATTTTCCAGTAACTATAGTCTGTCTGGAGACGCAAAGTTATGTGACTCCTTCGCGGATCGGTTTTCATGCAACTACATTTCCCAGAACTCTCCAAAATATCCCCCATTGGTGAAATTGGGTCATGTGTAGACAGAGGTAGGAAAGTCTTCAAAAGAGCCAAAAGGTAAGTAATACCACTACGTTACGGCTTTTTGATATAGCCTTAGCTTTTTTTTTTTTTAACTATTACCGGTTTTTGAATTTATATCCTTAGTAATACCTCGCAGCCCATTGTTTAAAGTGAGAAATAAATCATATTGCACAAACGCATGCAAACACCTTTGGAGCCTCTCGCACCTGACTAATTCGTATTGTGTTGTATTGTAATTGCATTTATATAGCGCTTACTACCCCTGACAAGGCGTCAAAGTGCTTTTTCGGCAAGTAGCACGCTACTCCGGAACCCATAAAGGATTAGTGTTGGTTTAGTATAGTGAAATATGAAAGTAATTTGAGTGGTGGACAGGTCAGTCAGTTATTAGGATTCAGAAGGATAGCGGAGGGATAAAAGAGGGGAAAAGGTTTGCATTTATATACCGCATTTTCCTTATGGCTATGGACTATGGACTCAATCCCTTTTTGGTCCCATGTAAATAATCCCCCTCTGAAGTACTTGGCTCTGGTGCCAGTTGGCGCCATGTTATGATGAAACTGTGAATGCATTTTTGCCTTGCAGGTTGGAGATACTAAACTGTTTAATTTTCCAACTCAGATTGGTGTCCTGCCTCTTTTGTGGTGTGCCTGGTGTGTTGACTGAGGGTACTGCGTGAATGCTTCACATGTCCTCCAAGTTTGGCCTGCCCGCTTGATGCCATGCTACCCCCTTTGAGACTTGGGCAACCCCCATTTCCAACACTTTGTATAAACATGTAATAATAATGTTTAAAATATATATATATATATATATATATATATATATTTTTTTTTTTTTAAGTACAACACTTGAAGATCAGAGTTTATCTAATGTATCTTTAATCTATATATACTTAATTTATTTATGCATCTATATACCTTCCATGTATTAGGATCTATATATTTATTTCTTTTCTCCAAAAAAAGCATATTCAATGCACTACCCTATTTTTCACCCTATACCTCTATCAATATCTTTAATCTACATATACTTACTTCCTTTATGCATCTATATACTTTCCATGTAGTTATGGATCTAGAAGTTATATTGAGAGAGGTATAAGGTGAAAAATAGGATAGTACATTGGATATGCTGATTTAGAAGAAAGTAATAAATATATAGATCCATAACTACATGGAAAGTATATAGATGCATAAAGGAAGTAAGTATATGTAGATTAAAGATATTGATAGAGGTATAGGGTGAAAAATAGGGTAGTGCATTGAATATGCTTTTTTTGGAGAAAAGAAATAAATATATAGATCCTAATACATGGAAGGTATATAGATGCATAAATAAATTAAGTATATATAGATTAAAGATACATTAGATAAACTCTGATCTTCAAGTGTTGTACTTAAAAAAAAAAATATATATATATATATATATATATATATATATATTTTAAACATTATTATTACATGTTTATACAAAGTGTTGGAAATGGGGGTTGCCCAAGTCTCAAAGGGGGTAGCATGGCATCAAGCGGGCAGGCCAAACTTGGAGGACATGTGAAGCATTCACGCAGTACCCTCAGTCAACACACCAGGCACACCACAAAAGAGGCAGGACACCAATCTGAGTTGGAAAATTAAACAGTTTAGTATCTCCAACCTGCAAGGCAAAAATGCATTCACAGTTTCATCATAACATGGCGCCAACTGGCACCAGAGCCAAGTACTTCAGAGGGGGATTATTTACATGGGACCAAAAAGGGATTGAGTCCATAGTCCATAGCCATAAGGAAAAAGGATGGTTAATCAAACATTAGACCTGGGGCCAATCTGGCGGGGCCAACTCAGACTCTCATCCTTAGGGGGTTGGCTGGAAATGTAAGATACAACATTATGCATGAATACACCTCATGTATTACAACGCCAATCCCCACCTCTGTAAAGGAAACTTCAGGGCATCACAGAAAATCCCAACATACAGGAACACCTGCAATAAATCAGATTAGGGATATCAAACATCAGTCGGAAGCATTAATATGCATTAGCATCAGTAACCTCCTATCACTCCAACACGACCCCTGTAAGGGAAACATCAGGGCATCATGGCACAGAATAGACAGGAACACCTGTAACAATTCAGCAAGGCTTGCTCCTTAACAGGGGATGGGACTAGGGGCCTGGAACAACATGTCAGGCCAACCTCTGGGCTCACCTGCAAAAGAGGGCACCACCCGGTCTACTCCATCATCCCTGTGGGTTTATCACAACAGCCCAAATACATTTAAAATTCGGCACACACCTGCAAAAGAACAAGTCACCTTCACCTGCCCGGTGGGCACATAAGCCCTAACTATAAAACCACCTAGGCAGTACATAACGGTAGTATCAATCATAAGCAGGGGCGCAATAACCTAAGCACCCAGCATTGACACAAGGTGTGGCCGTGTCTCAGGGGGGGGGCATCGATAATTCCCTGGGGGACCCTATGGGCTAGTTATCGGCCTCCTCCTACTGGCACAGTCTACTGGGGCCACAGACTCCGCTGGGGCCCAACGCGGCAGGTACCCACTGCCAGACGGGGCACCTGATAAGGTAACTCAGTCCCCGGGGGCGGGCACCGGCAATGTACCCCGTTGCCCCCCCTCCCTCCACCAACTTAAGACAGGCCCGCACTCACCGGCAGTCCAGGGACTCCTTGGCGGTAGGGGCAGGCACCGACAATGTGCCTCGAGGCCCCTGCCGCACGGCGTTTTACTCACGGGGCTTCCCCGACCAACCGGGAGCCTCGCGGGTCCTGCAGCACCCTCACATCAGGGTGGAAGGAAGGAGGGGTTTGCGCTTCCTCGAGCGCCCCTCCCAGCGGTATCTTCCGGCTTCTCCCGGGCCCTTCTTCCTCACAGGGGCCCGGGGTTTTCAAACGGCGTCGGCGGGGCCAACGGGGACGGCGCAGGGACCTGGCCCGCGAGGGGGAAGCCTGCCTGGCTTTCCTCCCTCCTCCTTCGGGTCGCTTCTTCCGTGTCGGCGGGCTGGCACCGACAGTGTGCCCCGGCCCCGCCTTCTCCACTGGCCCCTCACTCTGGGGCTCAGACCGGCGGGGTGGCCTCCCGCGACGGTTGCTTCTCTCGGGGCTCTGACCCGACTCCTTCCTGCCTTCCCGGCCGCCCGGACCGACGACCAATCCCTGCGCGGCGTTGGCGGGGGCGGGCCAATGACGCGGCCGGTCGCCCCCGTCACATGGGCAGGTCGAGGCTGGCTTCTCGGGCCCAGCGCGGCCCTTTCTCTACTCCGGCGGCCCTCTCCTCACATCGGGGGCCGCCGCAACGCTGCACACCCCAGCAAGGGGGGGGGGTCTCCTCACGGCGGCGGCGGATTCCGGCGCTACCATGCAGCGCGTGGCGAGGACAAGGGGTAGGCTCCCTTTTTCAATTAATTATTTATATAGCCGACAGCGCGATGACGCGAGGGTAGGCTCCTCCCAGTATGATTCTCCTCAGGAGAATAGCGCTATTTACAGCGCACTGCTCCTTGCCACAGTCTCCTCCGGAAACAGCGTTTTCCACCATGCACTACTCCTCAGACCACAGCGCTATTCACAGCGCACTGCTCCTTGCGTACACACGGCAGTTCTGGGGCAGATTAGCGCTTCCAGATTATAGCGCTTCCACAGGGGCCGCAACTTCCCAGTTCAGCACTTAAGGCAATGCAGCAGCAGCACTTCCCAAGGGGGCCACAGGTTCCTCGGGGGCACCAACCTCCCCAAACAGCGTCTGTCAGGCGCTCCTCACGGAGGGGGGGGGCGAATAGTTCCACAGCCAGCCCCAGGGGCACACTCCTCACCTCCTGGGGGGTTCAAGCCCACAGCATTCCTCCTCATGTGGGCACCTCTTTCCTTCAGCGCTGGCGTAGTTCAAGGTCCCACAGCGTCAGTGTCCTGGGTAGGGCCCTCCCTTGTCAGGGGCCCATGGGGACAGCAGCGGGGGGGGGTTTATAGGGGTGCAGGGCCCAGCTCACAGGCCCATGTGGCGGTCGCACCTCACAGCAGGTCCCCCTCCCTTCCTTGTCCCAGCGCTGACCAAATCTCTGGTGACACTTTCCCCTATTTATACCCTCCTCCCAGGCAGTGCCAGGACCTTCTAGAATGTTGGCACATCTAGCCTAAACTGGTTCTAGGGGAGGGGGTGAGCACCCTGGGTGCCAGGCTTTCCCTCCAAAACTAGGGGTAGCTGGGTAATATTATCTAGACCGCTGACCTATGTCAGTCCAGTGGCAAAACCCATGGCCATGGCATCCATTTTAAAAACAATACATTTCAGTCAGGTACATTTCCAAAATGGGGGTGCAGTTTTAAAATGGGGGATTTTACAAGTGCTCACATTATGTCAGGTAATTACATTTTCACAAGGTGGCTCACACCACTCATGGCCTATACAGGTTTAATCCCATGGGGGAGACAATCCAGATAAGGGGGTCAAAAGCGAAAAATTTTGGGGGGAAAAGGCCAAGTCCAACACAAAGCAATACACATATATAGATACATATCTATAGTACACATAAATGCTTATATACAGAAGGATTTGCTATATATTTCAGTTTGTGTATGGTGCTTATGTGGGGAAGAGCCAATTCTTGAGTAGTTTCCTGAACATAAGGTGGTTGTCCGTAGATCTTATGTTGGGGGGGTAAAGAGTTCCATAGTTTGGCTGCTTATACAGAGAAGGATGTGCCACTCATGATTTTTTGTTTGTATCTTGAGAATTTGAGGTGAGGTGCCACTCTACAATGAAGGTTCCTTTCTTGAATGCGTTTGGTGATTTTATTCCTGATAAAGAGTGGTCCCATTCCATGTATCGATTTGTGGGTGATACAAAGCAGCTTGAATGTGGATCTTCTGGCAACCGGTAACTAATGCAGAGCTTTCAAAGCAGGGGAGATGTGGTCTCACGGTTTGATATGCAAGAGTAATATGGCAGCCGAGTTCTGAAGCTGTTGTAGGCATTTCACTGTCGTTAAAGGTGATCCGTGGTAGAGGCTATTGGCTTAATCGAGTTTGGACAGAACAAGGAAGATGGTAGCTTGGACCTTGTATGGAAATCCCAAATGGGGGAAGTTTCATCGCAGAGTTTGTATAGTAACAAAGCTTGATGTTGCTATTTTGACCACTTGGGCATTCATCGGTGCTTGGAGTCCATGGTCATTCCGAGGTTTCTTACTTCCTTCAGTACTTTAGGCGGTGATCCCAGTTCATCAGTCCAGGCGGCAAGTGGGTCATAATGTTTCCAATCGTCACATGTGAGTATTTCCGTTTTAGAAGCAATCAATTTGAGATGGCCCCAAGTCATCCATTGATACACAGCTCTTGGACAACTGAAAATTGGAGAGTTTCCAATGTTTTTGGGGCATTCCAGTTGAAGGAGTATTTGTGTGTCATCTGCAAAGTTATAGCATCATAGGTGAAATTGATTGATCAATACCAGTAATGACTTCATGTAGATGTTGAAAAGCATGGGCGAGATGATAGTGCCTTGAGGGACCCCTGCTTTTGTGGAGTATGGTTTGGATGAGGAACATGGGGTATGGATGAAATTAGTTCTGTTTCGAAGGTAGGATGCGATCCAGTCTAGAGAAGTCTCTTCTATGAAGGCTTCAAAGAATCTTTGTTTTATTCTCTATTCTTTTGTACATTGTCATACCTCTACCAAAACCACAAATAAGGTATATGGTCCTCTTCAAGAAAAAAGAGCTATACATCATGCTGTTTTTCATCCCGAAATACTACACCCCCAAATTCTTAAAGACATTCCACATTATTCTGTAGGACAATTACACCAGCCCAAGTTCTGAGGAGAACTCCAAAAAGTCAGAGGACGGCCCATATTGACGATTTTGGGGTGAATGAAGCTGGAATAGTCATCTTAGTCATAGAAGGGGAGATGAAATGACTGATTGAGCCCTACCTTTGTTTCCATACCTTGTCTTATACATTGAGAGTGGGAAGTCAAGCAGTCTGGTGGCCTACTAGAGTGGTATACATGCTAAAGTGCTTTGTTTGTAATTTATTTGAATGAAGCACATTTGGTGTTCATTAGGGAGCACAATGATTTTTCCCTTTGTCATCAACGCTGAATTTCTGTGATGAACAATATCAGTGGCCAGTGCTTTTTTAATTAATTGCGTCATTAAGTACATTAAGTATTTTCCATCAATGTAATGATGATGCACCTCTGTGCTCTGTTACATGGTTTTCAAATATTAAATACTTAGCAATACGATAACTGTTCAATGTAGTATTGTAGTGCAATTCATTTGAGAGTCAGATCCTTTTCCAGTCTGTTCCAGAGTAATAATTCTTTAAACTACCAATCATGGCCTCTTCTTTTTTTATGCAACATTTATGCAACTCAGCCCTGTCTCAGCTTTATACTGGTCCAACCCCATTGTATGTGTTATTAATTAAGAAGATGCCAGACTTAGAAGACAGAAACCAAAGAAACATTTGTTTTGGTTTCAGGCATAGCAGAGAAGGTTGTATGATAGAGGCACGCATGGCCAAACAACGTGTGCCTCTACCACGCAGCCTGGACCACAAATGCATCTTAACCACAAATTTCTTTACCACACATGCCTTTACCTTGAAATGTAATGGTAAAAGCATGAATGGTAAGGGGGTATGCGTGGCTAAGGTCGACATTACCCCAACCCCCTACCCCGTGCTGTCCCTGAAACTACCCCAACGCTTCCACTGCCCTGAGACCTACTCCGACCCCCAGCCCTAAAAACTACCCCGACTACCCATTCACCTCCCCCTACCACGAGGCCTAAAACCCTGCCACTTTACATACATTGCCCCAACCCCTGTGCTGCTGCTAAAACTACCCCAAGCTCTTCAACTGCCCTGAGACCTACCCCAACCCTAAAAACTACCCCTACTTCCCATTCACCTCTCCCTTCCCAGGGGCCTAAAACCCTTCCCCTTTACATTCATTACCCCGACCCCTGTGCTATCCCTAAAACTACCTCAACCTCTTCTACTGCCCTGAGATCTACCCTGACTACCCAGCCCCAAAACATACCCTGACTACCCATTTCCCTCTCCATGCCTTGAGGCTTAAAACCCGCTACTTTAATACACTACCCCATCCCCGCACCACTGTGCAGTCCCTAAAACTACCCCGACCGTCCGCACTGTCCCTAAAACTATACCGACCCCCCAGCCCAGCCCCACTTACCTCACGACGTACTCTGGGTCCAGGGGCCAGATGTACAACATGATTTTGCATGCGCAAATGGGTATGCGAACCTGTTTGCGTATGCAAAATCACTGTTGGCCATGTACAATTCCTAAATAGCTAGTCGCAATTTATTTGCGACTCGCTATTTAGGAATTTTGAGTCGCAATTAGGAAGGGGCGTTCGTTTTCTAATTGTGTCCGCAATGCTATGTGTGAATATTTTGTGACGGCAATTGCAGTCACAAAACACTGGCAAATTACCACCCTCTTCAAGAGGGTGGTAATGCAGTTGCAATTTGGAAGGGGTCCCAATGGGACCCGTTCCACTTTGTGACTGTCTCTAAAAATATTTTTTAAGGGCAGGCAGTGGTCCCATGGAAGCAAGGTCGAAATTGCGCTATTTTAAAATATTGCACAGTTGCCACTTGTCCCCCCACAAACTATTGTAGCAAAGCTGAGCTCAGTGCTTGAGTAACTTATCAGACTTTCAAGAAGTGACAAGCTTGAACAGGGTGTTAGGGAACTGGAAACTAGGTCAATACTCTACGAGAAGGTGTAAGAAGAGAGGAAGGGAGATTATCGAAATGGACATAGATGATAACATAGGGGGGACATTGTGATTGTGAGCTGGACTTTTGAACTGAATATTGAGGTAAATACCTGATAAATAACTGTTCAAGTATATATAGAAAATGATAGATATCAACATTATGTGACTATTTTGATGTCATTAATAAAGAACTATTTTAAAATAAATGAATGCACACCTACATTGCTCTGCACATGACTGTAAGCTTAACACTATTTAATTGAAAAATGTATTTCCCTATATAATAAGTAACCTAAACTTTTACACTTATCACCCAACTTTCCATTCTAAAATGCTGTATGAAGTGTGTCAGATTGTTTTAATCACAACAGAGCAGCATGCCTCTCATTATTTTCTATGCAATTTAGCCTAGCAAATAGAAGCAGGAAATTAACACCTGCTCTGACCTGGTGTAAAGTCAGACAACAGCCTGCCCCAGAAAAGGGAGCCCAGCCCAGAGCCGCACCTGAAGAACAACAGATGCCATGGAGACACTAATCATGCAGGTCGGACACCCAAGAGGGCCACAACACCTACCACCACCACCCCCAAGGCCCCCCCCGGACCCACATCGCCCACCGGACCAACACTGAGGCAGCACAGACAAAGACAGCGACCTTCAGAAAATGCACCGACCTCACAGACCCAACACCAGAGAATGTCATTACCCAGTACAGGCTCAAGGGGACAACCACCCTCCGCATCCTGACCATCATTGCCCACAGGCTGACGGTACAAACACAGCAGACAACCAACATCCCACCTCAGACACAGCTGTTGGTCCTGCTGCATGTGTTGGCCTATGATACCTTCCAACCAAAATCTGCCAGAGTCGTAGGAGTCTCACAGCCAGGCCAATCCAAGTTCCTCACAACAGTTGTAGATGACACCATCAGCTTGGTACCTCACTATCGATACTTCCCCCACACTGTGCAGGAACAACTGGAGACAAAGCAAGGCGTCTACGCCACAGCTGGCTTCCCGCACGTGTTGGGGGCAATTGACTGCACACATGTCCTACTTGTGCCCCCTGGAAACACAATACCCACAACAGAAAGCACACGTATTTCATCTATGTGCAGGCAATAGTGGACCACCGGGGACTCTTCACCAACATCGACGCCAACCACCTAGGTAGTGTGCATGAATCCTACATCTTCCGACAGTCTATCATCAACAAGCGCTACCAGGATGGCACCTATGGAAATGCAATGCTCGTTGGCAAGTACCAAATGTACACAGGACACACACCTCAACTCCACAATCATGCAACTCACAACACTTGGAATGCACACGTTACAAACTCACATACAACATGCCAAACAACATACCTGCCCACCAGACACGACAGCACAACTTACTGTGGGAACCTGGGCCACCCATGCACATAAGCCATCAACGGCATGGCACTTCAGTCACACAATACCAGATTGTGGGTAGAGGTGGCGACCAGGCATGAGCAAAGGAGGCAAGTGACCAATCAATGAGAATGTACCCAATGACAAGTGTGATGTGGTGTGGATGTGATGGCCAGGCTGCAGTATGCAGACCACACACATATCCATGTTGACATACATCGCGTGGCCGCAACCATGTCAACCCAGCCAGTGGGGAAGCTCACAGAAATGTAGCTTGTTACATCCCCCATGTAAGCGTGAGCAGAGTGGCCTGGCCCGACATACGCCAGGCCAGCGTAGGGGTGTGAATAAAAAGCACGTAGCTCTGGCAGTGGTTCTCTCCCAGACTGCCCAACCTCTCTGCCATGGCGTCGTACCTCACCCACCACGAGGCCAATGCATTTGCTGTGAGTGGTGTTGCCTGTGATTCTGTGCACCTGCTGCACCCCGGGCCGCTGGTCCCTGAACCAGTCCTGCCCACCCCTATTCACCCAGGCCTCAATGCTCACCTGCCGACAATGGCGTGTGTTGAAGAGGGCCCACCACATGCCGATGAAAGCTCCAAGCCCAAAGCCTGCAACCTTGGCTGCCTCCTCAGTCCATCACAGCCTCCGCGAGCAAGGCCCGCAGTACTCATTTATCGTTGACGTACTCCATTGGCATAAACAGCGGACTAGTAGGTCACACATTTGGAACTGACTCTTAATTACACTATGGCAGGGAACATTATTTATGGCTGATTTTATGTCACTTTACTCCCTTCAATGTGGTGCCACCAAAGTCTGTGTATAGCTTTCCAGCCAAACGTGTCTGTGGGCCCACACGGACTACTGCCCTTTGGCCCAACTGCGCTTGAGTGGGTCACACATTTGGAACTGAGTCTTGATTACACTATGGCAGAGGATGATGTTTATGGCTGAGTTTAAGTCACTATACTCCCTTCGATGTGGCTCCACCAAGTTTGGGTATAGCTTTCCAACCACATATGTGTGTGGGCCCACGCAGAATACTGCTCTTGTGCCACACTGCACTCAAGTAAGTCACACATTTGGAACTGAGTCTTGATTTTTGAATGGCAGAGTCCATATCATTGCACTCAAGGAGACATGTAAGAGGATGATGCGTTTTAGTCAGGAGGAAAAAAGGATCATCGTTAGGGAAGTGATCAAACACTACTGACAACTGCCCTGGTGTTATTCACTCTGTGCATGGTGAGCCAACGACACATGGCTGTGGGCCACTGCTGACTGCATCCTTCAGCCTGCACTGTGGTCGAGTAGGTCACACATTTGGGACTGAGTCTTGATTTAGCAATGGCCGAGTTCATATCATTCTACCGGCATCATCGCGGACTGCATACCCTCTCAGCCCCGGTGCCACTAAGTCTGTTCCCCGACATTCATGGACACTCTCTGGTTGAACGTTGGTGGCGTCTGAATCTATGGACTGGGGGTTGTCTTCATCCTCATGTAGATGATACCGACGTGCTGGTAATAACGAGGCTGTAGCATTCCACTCCTCAATTTGCCGCTTCCGGATGGCTTCTGTCCTCTGCATCATGCCCTGGAGGACACCTTCCACTGTCCACCGCAGCCCTCCACCACATTCCCCTTGGATATTGACGAGGACCCGCTCAGTCCGTGTGGCCCTACCTCAGTGCACTGCAAGTGACTGTCCCATGGCGGTGTGCCTGTGCCGGCCGCTGTGCATCCTGGGCCACTAACTCTGTGCAGCTCAAGTCAGAGACCCTGTCTTCTGAGATATTGGACAGCCTCTCCGCCGATGCCCTTGGGGTCATCAACGCCATGTGTATGCTCCCTGCACTGTCCGCTGCCTCCGCCTCAACTGTGGTCCACCAGGGATCACACATCAAATTGAGACCTGACCGGCCCGGACGTCGCATCACCGTAATAGGCACACGCCACCACCGCCAGGACCACCTCCAACTGCCAACTGACAGAGTTGAAACAGTCAAACTGGCAGACTAACGGAGTTGCTCATACCTGTCGTGGATGCCATTATCTGCCTGATACTATCTAAGTGCACCGCAACCCATGGACCGTTGCTGATTGACTTTTGTGCTGTGGAGAGGTTATGCAGCAATGTCACCTCAGGCACACCTGGGACGATGATGAGGAAGATGATGCAGGTGTAACACACCCCACTGCAGCTGCATCAGGTGTATACCGAAGGGACACAATCCTAGACAATTTCTTCACATGAGTGCGCTCAGCTCTAGTGCCCCAAACTCAGTGCACTGCAACTCATGGACACTTCTGATTTTAGTTTCCGTTTTAATGGTGTTCACTGTTCAAGTTGTTGCCAGCACCAACCACTCCGTGAGGGCTAGCTTACACTCCCCACACACACATCCAGCACAGGCTTCACTGTACATGTGGCCCTTCCAATCAAGGGGCCGGACGCACTTGCCTGTAGCCAGTTGAACAAACTATCTGCATGTGTCCGTGTGGTCATAATGTATGCATGAGGGCCCCGGGCCCTACAACATTCCATTGTGCTGTGTGCAGTGGACGCACACATCTCACCGCAGGCAACGGGTTAGACCTTGGACATGTAGCTTTGTCGTCACCCACTCAATACATAAGAGGAGTGGATTGGGGTGTCGTACGCAGGTCCAGCATGGGTGTGTGAGTGATAATTGCATGCCTCTTGGCGTGGTTCAGTACTCGAAATGTGCAAATGCATGTGTCTCTGTCGCAGTGTGGGTCTTCTTTGTGGCATGTAGGTGGTCCCTGAAGGGAATTAGACACCCACATTTGTGTTCTAGTTCAGCTTCCATGGGTTAGGACGCCACCCGCACCTGTTCGGCCATCTTCTTTTGGCATTCTGACACCTGGCACTGGAATGCCATGTGTGGCTCGGTGAAGTGTTGGGAGCCAGCCAGGCTGGTGGGTGCTTCCTGCTGTGTGGTATGTGCAGGGGCTGGGTTCTTCTCTATGTAGCTTGACTGCCCTGATCCTGGTGGTGGGTTGCCAGGGATGTCCATGAGCTGTTGTAGGGCGTCGGAGGTGTGGTGGTCCTCTCCAGCATCACTGATGAGTTGTCTGCTATGCACTGCTGGAGGTGTTGTTTGTCCCTCTGCAATGTGTAGGGAGATGCATGTTGATATTGTGTTGACAAGTATCTTGGCACATTGTTCTTGTTTACATGCAGACTGTATGACAATGTACATTGTGACTGTTTGGGAGGTGCTGGATTTTGATGCGGGACAATGGACATTTGGAGTACACGACAGATGTGAGGTTGTATGCATACATTTCCATCTCACAGTTTCTTGCTCTGTTAGATGTAGCTGGCCTGTTCCTGACCATGTGCGGAGCCAGTTCTGTCCTCAGTTCTGTAGTGACAGGGTGGCACATTGAACCTCATTGTCGTCAATGTGGATGTGCTGTTATTGCTATGTGTGTGCTGCAGTGTGCCACTGGGATCAGGGACATGATCCAGGGTCATTGTGGGTGTGCAGTGTGCTACACATTGTTGTGCATGTGTGCCATTGTGCCCATCTCCTCCAGGCCCTGGTCGTTACTAGCCCTGTTGATGTTGTGTCACCTCACTCAAACTGCATCCGAACTCCCAACTCCTTGCACCGTGTCCACACTGATGACTGTTGCCTCCTTTTCCTCCAGCTCCTCCTGTTGCACTAGACTCCCACCTCCTGTCGCCGTTGCTGCCTTCCTGTTGGCAGCGGGTTTGTGCTTGGTTTTGCTTTTCACCTCATGCCAGCCTCTCTTGGCCTCCTCCATTGACCTCCTTGACACTCCGACTGCATTCACGTTAGTCTAATTGTGGGTCAGTTGATGGTAGTGTTCTGTCACTCTGTGACACTAATCTGGTTTTCCTGCGCATGTCACACTGTCTTCCTCTTCCTCTGCTCCTTTGCCTTCCTCAACCCTGTTGTTCCTTGCTGGTGGTCTGTGAGGCCTATGGGGTTCGCGTTGACCTATGCTCTCGGTCTGGGTGCATCCATGGTGCTACACAGTTTGAATTGTTTTTGGTGTGTTCTTTTTGTTGCTTTTATAGTGCATTTTCCCACTTGGCGTGTGGTATTTGCAGGCCTGTCGCCGTTTTTTGCAGATTTTTGTATCGCGATCGGCCTCATTGCAATTTTTTTGCGTTCGTGTTTTGCATTTTTGCGGTGTTGCATTGACTTTATCGTGGACATTCGACGCATTGTCGTGGGCCTATCGCATGCATGGTTCCTCCATGTTGTGAATACTTAGTTAACACTGCGTTATTTTCACTCGATAGACTGCGATATGAAAAGTTGCGTAAAGTTAATTTTGCTGTAATTATAACACGTACTTGAGAATATCCCCCTAGGGTTGCGTTACTGAATGTTCGAGCTATTGGTTTTGCAAATAATAATGCAGCGCCAATAGTTTAAACTTTCAGTAATGCGAGACCAATTGCACTGCAAATGCTTGTTATTGTTTCCTGTTCTCAACCGCGAGGCTTTTCCTGGTTATGCCAAATAGGAAAAATGTGTCGGAAGGACGAATGAATAAATTAGGCTTTCAGACCTACACTAATTGACGGTCTTGTGGTGGACAGGCAGCGAGTCAAAGGTTTCTGATGGCAGAGTCATGGGAGCTTCTGCTGCCAGAAATATGTGGTTTTAACTACCTCTAAAAGAGGAAACTGAACCATGAGTTTTGCAGAACACCCCTAAACTCTAATTGAGGTCCTATGTTTTTAACATAGGTGCTTTTGACTTTAAAAGGCACAGGCCAAAGTGAAACTTTATAAAATAACCTCAGATATATATGTTGAAGAACCGCAGGACCTTGCGGAGAATAAAAGCTAAAATCAAAACAAATACAATAAGGGAAGACAAATAGAAGAGGCAAAGGAGAGATGCAAAGCACACGTCATTCATTTGTAAACTCACTCCAGATTTCAATCAAATTTGCCTGGTGTTTTATATGGAAATTTCCGACTTGATGAATTAGCTAATGAATAGCAGACCCGTTGACAGCAGGTCAGAGCCAGGAAATCTAAAATACCCTTATAGAATAAATTATACAAGTTAAAAAAAAACTTCAAAAAATGAGATGCGTTGTTTGTAACATCTAAAGCAATTAATAGGAAAGTACTGCAAGAATGAGCTTTTCAGCTTTTGAGCCCAGAGGAATTTTTTTTTTACTGGTCTTTCAAATCAGGTTTCGAAATTGTGGAAAGAAAATTGAATTGGGATTTCCTGCCCTTGCGCAGAATGGTGTGGTTGCAGCAACCGACACCGAAATCTAATACCAGACAGAGTACAAAAAAAAGGCGCATAATAGACAGTATCTCGTTCATTTGCATACAGATCGAATTTATCAGCGACCCGTTTGCATGTTTGTCCTTTTAATAACAGCGTCAGTTTTCTTCCAGAATCAGCCGGTTTATGTTAATATGATGGCTGTTTTAAGTAGTCAGGCAAACAGCGCTTCAATGATCCTTCCAACTAGACCAGCATATTTAAGGATCTATGCCCATGCATTTGACAGGAAACGAGCCTAGACACTCTGGAGCAAATGAGTAAAATTCTATATATTAAGTAAGTCTAAAATGTGTCAAATGTACACTTGAGCCTACGATTCTATGCCAGGCAGCATAAATCTTTGTAAAACCGTGTTTACTCCAGAGGTTTGTTTGCAGGTGGAGAATCCGCAGGTATACCTGTTTCAGAAATTACCCATACATATTTAGCAGACAATCCTTTTTATGAATTTGTCCATACTTGTACTGTTTTTTTTTTTAAAGAAGAACGGAAATGTGTGCGTCTGTCTGTTTTCACACAATGAAGTTGCACCTTTATGTCGGTCTTTACTGGCACTATTTATTGTGTACAAATTATGGGGTATATTCACAAGGCCCTATCGCCACCACAACGCCACTTTCAGTGACGTTGTGATGGCGATACGGGCCTCGCCTTACTCACAAGGCAGTGTTAAGCCACTTCACGTGGCTTAACGCTACCTTGTGAATAAAGCACCATTTCACGCTGTGTTTAACATGAAAGGGGCTTGCAGTGGGTGTTTGTGGTGGCCGTTCCACTGCAACATTCATTCATTTTAATACTGCCCCCTATTCACAAGGGCAGCATAAATAGGAGGCAGCGCCAAAATGAAGACCAGGTAAATCCTGGTCTTAAACAGGTGAAACGAGGAGAAATGCTTTATTTCTCCTCGTTTTTGCTTTTTACATGTGTGCTGCCTTGTGAAGCAAACATGGAAAAAGTAAATTGCCATGGTTTGTGTCAGCCGTGGTCGGCAGTAGGAGTTCCTGCAGGGAAGTGACGTTGGGAGGGGGAAGGGCAGGTTGGGGGGTAGTAATGTATGGATTATGGAGTTTAACAGGTAAGCAAACATATAAATAAATAAACCAAATTTCGTTGCGCGCGCTGCATCGCATTTGGTGATGCAGTGCATGCAACAAAATTCGTTTTATTTATTTATATGTTTACTTACCTGTTAAACTCCGTAATCCATACATAATTACCCCCCACCCTGCCCTTCCCCCTTCCCATGTCACCGCCCTGCAGGAACTCCTACTGCCGACCGCAGCTGGTTTGTGTATGTACAGGAAGGTGTCCCTTTCAATATATAATCAAACCTTTTTTTTAAAATGCCATTCTGTCACTTTCATGTGTGCTGCATAAAGCAGCACACATGAAAGAGAGAGCATTGCATTTAGGATTGTTTATGTGCCGGAAGGGACACCTTACTACACATAAACAATCCTCCCCTGCACACAGACACCCTTGCAATCTGGTGCAAGGGTGCCTGCGTTGGCGCTAAGTTGTTAAACAGCGCCATCACAGGGGGGAACGCAAGGCACGCCATACCCTTGTGAATATGGTGCAGCCTTCCATTTCTGAATAGGCGGTGAGAGGTGTTAAGCCAAAAAGGCTAATGCCTTTCACCGCCACTTGTGAATATCCCCCTTAGTGTGAAAAAACTTCACAGAGAACACCTGTGTTTCCAGCGATACCTTAGAACGTAGACCTGCAGAAAAGTGGCCACGCTCATGGGTTTTACATGGCACTAAGATCAAAAGAGGCATCTTCTTTGAATCAGGATCTGCTTTTAAGATAAGTGTTGGCACACCTAAAATTGACTTACATATTGCAACTTGGGTCCAAGTACATGTCAAGGATTACTACTTACAATCGTATCCTGCTTAATTACCATATAATAAAATACTGTAGTTCCTTTAGGGCAAGGAACAGATCACTGAGTAATACATTTTAGAAAGGCATATATTGAAAAGGACAGGAGGGACTCTGAAATTCCGACAATTATTCACTAATATCGCAGAGATTTATTCCCTAGATCACTTAGTTAGAAAATTAATTGGCACCTTTCTGCCTGGTCACTGAAATCAGGTAATAAAATACCAATGAACTAAAGAGAAACATATTACGAAATGGATAAGTAAAATGGCAGAATAACAGGGTGCCAACGGTGGCTGGAAGACAAGTTCTGCAGTGTAAATAACTGTGAAGGAAATTCTACAGCCTTGAAGCAAGGGAGTAACAGTTGGCCACACTTATGGAATATCCATCAGAAAATGAAGAACACGTCACCAAGTAAGTCACTTGGCTGAGCATAACATTCAAATAAGCTTAGTATGAAATACACTGAGGCAAACATTTACCAAAATCCGACACATACTAATAGTACACCTACTTTCGTACAAAATGGGTCCTGAAAAATGATTACTTTTCCATGAAGAAAAGACCCAATGTCACACGTTATAAGAAAAAAACTAAACGGGAAAACATTTTTTTATATCTATTTATATAACCTCATATGATCAATGACAATATAACGCAACCATTTTTTTCAACAGTAACGGATAGATGAAGCTAAGAAGGTTGGAAGGTAAAACAGAATCCCCGCAAGAAATGTGAAATAGGATAGTCTAATATCTGAAAAGGAGCGACAAAGTGATTTTTTAAATGTCAGCTGAAACTGAAGCGTGAAGGGTTTGGCTTAAGGTTAGCAGGGAAGAAGTTCTATAAGAACATAAAACTGTATAGATTTCCAATTGGAAGCTCTAAACTCTTCTCAGAGAACGGTGTCCAAAAGTAAGCATTGCACTAAGACAGAAGTTCATCTTTTGAGCTTCACAGCAGTTCATTTATTACAGAATGTGTAGCTCCATGAACCAAAGCTATGTACATTCGATGAATGAAAGTGTTTTCTAGTAAGATATAGGACCAAAATCACTTTAGCCAGCGTATTCTAGGCGTCATTTGTAGTGGCCGGATTACATGAGTGATACTCTGTGTCCAAAGTCTCCTCATCATCATGCCCTCCCACTTGAGGTTCTTCTTACGTGGACCACATGTGTGCTAAACCATGAGAGACTGGTGGTATGTGACTTCATAGAAAACATAATTCATAGCTAATTCATAGCATACCATCATTACTGAGAACCGGTTTCATGTACCCATTCAATGGATTTTTTCAAAGTGAATGGCATTCATCATCTCAGAGAAAGCAATTATATATTTTTCAGTTTTGTTTTTTGCATGCTGAAAATGCTTGACAAAAGTTTTGAAATTCTACTTGTAAGGTTGCACTTACATCATGGGTACTCACAAACATTTGCCCTGGGGCCACAAAGTATGGGCTGTAGTGTTATTGAGGGCTGCACTAATACAGGTAGGGTGGCGGTAGGGGGTTTGGGTGGGTCAGGGATTGTGTACGGACATCTAAAAACATGTTTAATAAACGGTCAAGCATTTATTTGTAGGTTATTAAACAGCCGTGGTCACTGACTTACATTAACCTGGACACGTTTACGTTCTTTGACTTTATCTGCAAATTTCACTTAATATACAGCGCTTTTAAAGACATTTTTCAATAAGTAATGAAAACTAATATATGTCCTGTTGTGAGCACACATCTCTGACTTGGCTCTTAATTTCAGGATGTCCTTTCTTGCACCCCACGCGTTTTCAAGTCCGGCAATGTATGACGTGCATTTCTCCGGTTTCAGATGAGAAAAGAACAATTTCGCTTCTTGAGAGCAATCAGGTCATTTGTCTTCACCAGCTGATTGTTTTATGAGCGTTCACGTTTTCTGTCCTCTCTTCACATTCACGTTCGCTTGCGGCCACTGTACTAATGGTGCTTTAACGATCCCCCGCGGGCTTTGAGAGCTCTTTGGTTCTCTTTCTAGCTTAAGCCAGCATCAGTTTGGCTTTATAATTATTGGCAATGGTCCGCAATGAACCGAAGAGATCGAATGACAGCGTCACCCCTCAATAAATTGTAATTTTTTTTACACTAAAATGGAACTATATCAACGTGGCGTGAAAAATACTCCCTGGCACTGATTTTGCTCCATGCATTTTCCATACAGTTACATTAGCATACGTATTTTAGAGACTCACAAAGCAAGCTGCTGCACAGTTTCCATTTTCTGTGACAGTTTCAACACAGTTTCAACGCAGCAAGAATCCAAACTCTGAACGCTGACCCCTTTTCATAGGCACATCTCCTGTGACACTGGTGCTATAGCAAGCGTTATTGCCAGGAGAAATAAGGCAATTCGCAATTATGAGTGTTTTTTGGGCTGGAATTATCAGATACTAACGGGCACATGCATCATTGTCAATTGCATTCGCAAACGGTGTGAATCGCAAATTTCGGCCATTTGTGAATGCAATTGAAAAAATTGGGATGCATCATGTTTTTCGCAATTTTAGAAATCGCAATCATGTTGCGATTTCTAAAATTGCGATTGCATTTAAGAAATCGCAATTTGAGATTTCTTAAATGCAATGCATGAACATTTTAAATTTGCGATTTCGCAAATAGTGACAGGTTAATTACCATGAAGATGACCTTCATGGTAATTTGCGAAAACTTTCAAAAATGCACACAAGTGCATTTTTGAAAGTTTAATTTTACACACACACATGCCCCTGGGGCATGCGTGTGTGAATAATGCACTTAAAGTTATATCTCAGGGGTGCAGGGGGGGTCCTTTGGACCCCCTCCTGAACCCTTGAAATTGCATTCTCAATTTGCGATTCGCAAATTGCGAATCGCAAATTGAGAATGGCTTCCCATTGATTCCTATGGGCCTCTTGGCCCATAGGAATCAATGGGAAGGGGTTCCTTAATTGCGATTCGCAAATTGTGAATCGCAATTAAGGAATTTTTAGAAATCGCAAAATAAATTGCAATTTCTTGATGCATAGCCTTTTGCGATTTCTTAATTGCGATTCCTTAATTTTCGCAATTAAGAAATCGCAAACGACAACAATGATGCATGTGGCCGTAAGTCTCTGAACTGATATTTCTGGGTCTCTCATAAAACCTGCAGGGACTGGTTCTGTGACATGCAGCAATGCATAGTCATGGCCGCTGCCTGAAGCAGTCGGGTGTGAGCAGGCTGTGCTCTCCCTGGACAGACACAGGCAAGCCCTTGATCTTGCCCCTCCGTTCAACCCCGCTACCACCAGCAGCACTGCCACTGATATTTTACACCTGCTCATTCAAGTCGTAAAACATTACTCCGTGTCATGGGCGTGGATGCACCAAAATTCCTGGGGTAGCAGAAGTGACAACACATATCCTTTGACCTTAATGACATCACAGAAAGTAACATCATTTGACCCATGACCCTGTTTTTTTTTCAAGGAAGGCAGGTCCCATGACACTAACATCCCAACAATTGAGGATTTGCTTTGGATAGTATACCATCTTAATGCAAACTTGCACTATGCGCTGCTTTACATTATTTTGCATCATGGGGGCGTTCCATGGTTGGTGCATAGCTGTTCCCCTGAAACCAACCATTTGATGTAAATCTGTATCTATAAACACTGGTAGAAAGAAATGTGTGTCAAAAGAATTTCTTTTCAATCCTCGTCATTTTTCAAAATTTGCATGTGTGCTATATAATACCGCCCAGTGTAAAAAGCCTTAAAGCATAGTTATTGCAGTGGAAGGGACCCCTTCCAGTATTAAACCTATGCTTTAAAGAACACATGCACCCTTGCAATATGGTCGAAGGGTGTGAGCATCGGTGCATATCTTCCAAAAGTGTGCCAACATACTGGGAGTGAAAAAAAGGCCCCATATCTAATTAGATATGGGGCCTTTTTTTCTATCTCCATTTGTTGCAAGCCAGTGGAGCAGCTTTGTTGCAGGATTGCCTTGTGTAAAAGAATAGGAAATCTGGGCCAAAAATCTCACTCTCTACCTATAACTTGACAACACATACATGCTTACCCATAGAAACACACTATGCTCTCTCTTTCTCTCTCTCTCACTTTACACACTCTCACCTGCAAGCACACATACAACATACATTTAATTCTTTTTCGCTTACCACAGCTGTACCAAAGTTCCGAAGTGTGCTCCCTTACTTATAACACTAACAGACTATTATTTACTACTAGTATAATGAAAACTGGCAGAAAAGAATGATTATAAACGGGCCACCCCTGAGGTCTTGACAATGATTTTTAATCTCTGACACCAGGTGTCGGAATGGCAGTGCCAGAGGTCACAAAGGGCAAGCAAGGGGTGGCAGCTGCAACCCATGGCACCCCTAAATGGCATCCATGCTCCGAGCAGATATTCCTCATTTTCGAGAAGCAACTCATAGTGGCCCTTCATACTGAATCTTACTGACTCTCTAGTTTTGCGATTGAAATGACCAATTACCTATTACTGATTCTTAATTTGCATTTCTTATTTTGAATATGAACAATGAATCTGGTCACAAATTGCAGGTGGTTTGTAAAAGCAGGTGTAAGCACTCGCAAATTAGTTTGAAGTGGAAGCATGTGATGATCAGGTGTGACCTATAAAAAGTGTTGAAACTTCTATTTTTTCTACATTGGCTGCTCTGTATGCTTTAGTGAGGAGGATGAGATTTTTTCTCCAATAGTGATATTCGATTTAATTTTCTAATTAGAAACGGTGTTGGCTAGGGACACACAGAGTAGTGTTTATGTACGCACGCACTTTCATGTACCTTGCTATATTCACGTTTTGGTCTCAAGAAGCTATCACAGTGGAGGGCGTGGCCGGACGCCGATGCAGCAGGGAGCCTGAACCGGAGCTCCTGCGGGTGATCCCCCATACCAGCCTGTAATGTTCGGAGACTGCATGCTCGCAGTCTAGTTGTTGCGCACGTAGCCGTGCGCTAGCGCGGGCGTGGTACGTCACGCCGCGCAAGCTATAAATAAAGGAGGTGTGGTCCCGGAGTTAGTCCGGACCACGCGGAAAGCATCTAAGCATGTCCCGGGTCTTATTGTTGCGCTCAGCTACAATGGCGCTGCGCACCTAGTAAATAGGGCCCGACGAGGGCTAGACGAGCCCATGATGTGCCCTGGAGCACTGTTTAGCCTGCTCTGCTGCTACATGTTCGGCACTCCCGGCCCAGGCAGGCCCCGCACGCCGCAACTCTATTCGAGGCTGTCTGCCCCACGTGGAGGTGGCGGCACGTGCCGGAAGGCCTCACGGGTGGATCCCACGGCGGTCCACAACAGAGGTGTGCAGCGGTGAGCACACGGCCGAATGAGAAATCCACGGTGCCCAGACTCCTTGAACCAGGTACCGGCGCAGTTCTATGCACACTAGGCCTACTTATTCCCAGCAACTCCATCAGAGCATAAGGGAGCACACCCCTGAGGTCACCAGCACACTCTCCACCGGCAGAGGCAGAACACAGCGTTTCCCCGACGACCCGGTTGGCCAACTCTCTCCATCATGGCGACCATTCCGCCCATCGAACCGTTTGTCGTCGACGGGGCTCCTGCGTCCCTAGGCCTGATGCTGTAGTTGCATTACTGAAAATTGTTGACGAACTCATTGCACAGGGAGTGGTTGTAGAAACTGACTCCAATGTATGTAATTCTCCTATTATTCCAATTCTTAAACGAACTGACCCGAATGCACCACCGGTTCGAGAACTGAACAAATGCATAATACCACAGTACCCAGTAGTCCCAGACATTTCTTCACTATTGACTGCAATTGATACCGAAGCGACGTTCTTTACTGTAATTGATCTCAAGAACGCCTTCTTTAGTGTTCCGATCCATCCAGAGAGCCAATACCTCTTCGGATTCTGTTTAAATGGACGAAGCTTCAAATTTACGAGGGCTCCTCAAGGGTTCACAGAAAGTCCTAGTATTTACAGTCAAGCATTGAAGAGACAACTAGACAGTATTCACATGCCTACTGACACCGCATTACTGCAAAACGTGGATGATCTTTTGATCACAGCACGAACAGAACGAGACTGCGAACGTGCATCACTGACAGTCTTATACTTCCTGGCAGAGAAGGGACACAAGGTGTCCCCTTCGAAGTTACAATTCTGTGCCCAGCAAGTGGTCTACCTTGGACACTTGCTGTCCAAGAGGGGTAGACAGTTGACACCTGACCGCATTCAGTTAATTGCACATCTTCCACAGCCCAAGACACAAAAGGAAGTACGGGCCTTCATTGGCCTCACTTCTTACTGCAGACAATGGATTCCTCAGTACGCATATCTAGCCAAACCACTTATACAGTTAACAACGCGGGAGGCAGCGTCTTCGACTGTCCTTCCTTGGACTCAGGAACATACACTTGCATTTGATGAATTGAAGAAAGCTCTATGTCAAGCACCAGTTTTAGCAACACCATGTTACAGCAAACCTTTTACACTTTTTGTTACTGAATGCGATGGCACAGCATTATCTGTTCTCACACAAGATCAGGCAGGAAAACACAAGCCTTGTGCTTACTTTTCTAGTACATTGGATCCAGTGGCCCATGCTCTGCCTACGTGCCTAAAATCAGTTGCAGCAACAGCTCTAGCAATCAGACAAAGTGATTCCATCGTGTTAGGACATCCTCTGACAGTACAGGTTCCACATTCAGTGGAAGTTCTCTTGAACAGGACCCAGACACAACACCTGCCTATAGCAAGACTGACAGGATATGAACTAACATTGTTTCAGCCACACATAGAGATCAGACGTTGCAATATCCTGAACCCTGCTACACTTTTACCCTCGAGTGCATCAGACACTACACCACATGACTGTGTGGAAGTAATTAACACAGTGACAAAGCCAAGACAAGACTTGACAGACATTGCATTATCCGACCCAGACCTGACACTTTATGTGGATGGTTCATGCATGAGAACAAGCACAGGAGAGTTAGTGGCCGCATATGCAGTGACCACTGATACTGAAGTCATAGAGACACATCGCATTGACACCCTGTCAGCCCAAGCAGCAGAGCTCATCGCTCTGACCCAAGCCTGCATACGAGCCAAGAAATTGAAAGTAAACATATACACGGATTCACAGTATGCATTCGGAGTTATACACGACTTTGGAGTCCTTTGGCAAGAGAGAGGTTTCCTGACCTCCCATGGTTCCAAGATTCAGCATGGTCCCCTCATTCAAGCCCTGTTAGATGCAATACACTTGCCTACAGCCATAGCCATCATGAAGTGCAAAGCACATACTAAAGTCACAGACACCATTTCCCAGGGTAACGACCTGGCAGATCGAACAGCTAAACTTACAGCCCAGACTCAAACAGACATTCCAACTGACACGACAAAGACTGAAGTACCACCATTGACAAATTGCATGACAGTCAAGGATCCCTCACAAGATGTACTCGACATACAGACACATGCCACTCCAGATGAAATCAAGAAATGGACTGAACAAGGAGGGGTCCAGACAGATCAGGGATGGATGACAAAAGGCAAAGCCACATGGTTCCTCCCTGACTCCATGGTTCAAGCTATCATTAATACAGCACATAGTCCCACACACTTAGGAGAAAAAGCCATGTTAGACAGCATACAGAACATCTGGTTCAACAAGCATTTACGTGCAGCAGCGAAACAGAAAGTGCGTACCTGCATGATCTGTTGTCAGTTCAATCCAGGCAAAGGCATTCCGGTGGAACAAGGTGGATTTCATCCTCCTGACCACCCTTTTGAAGTCCTCCAGATGGATTATATTCAGATGGACAGATGTCGAGGATTCAAGTATGTTCTCGTAGTTGTATGTGCCCTATCTAGATGGACAGAAGCGTACCCAGTCCCAGATTACACTGCTGTGACCACTGCCAAACAGTTGGTTCGAGAATTCTTTCCGCGATATGGTTTGCCCCGTGTTGTGTACTCAGATAATGGGCAGCCATTCTCTTCTGAATTGATGAAACAAGTATCTCTTTTGTTAGGGTACCAGTGGAAATTCCATTGCGTACGACACCCAGAGGCAGCAGGCCTCGTCGAGAGACACAATCAGACTCTCAAAACAAAGTTAGCGAAGGTCTGTGCAGAAAAAGGCGTGGATTGGATGGTAGCCTTGCCGGTTGCCCTCTTTTACATGCGTATGGTAGCTCATTCCAGAACCGGACTATCTCCGTACGAGGTAGTTTTCGGTAGACCGCCAAATATGTGGGGTACGCCTATGCCACGCAAGATTACAGATGTCAACAGTAATATGCTGACAGATTACCTGGCTTCCTTGATGTCTGCACTCCTTTCTTGTCGTTCACAGGTTGCAGCTGCCTTCCCGGACAACACCCAGGTGAAAACGCATGCAATTGTTCCGGGAGACCTGGTGTTAGTCCGCAACTTCGACCGTTCAAGCTCTCTGGAGCCCGCTGGCGTGCGCCCAAATTGGTCCTGTTGACAACGAGAACCGCCGTCAAGGTCGAGGGAAGGAAGGGATGGCTCCACGCCCAACATGTGAAGCGTTTCCATGGACTTGGTTCAGTGAAAGACTCTAAGGACTGCCTTGAATCAGTGATTTTAAACTCCCTTTGCTAGAAAAGACTCCGCAACAGGAATACAGGTCTAAATTACGGTCTAGTAAGTCAGACAGCGTTTAATTGTTTAAGTCCCCCTCGGGTGAAGCGGTTAGACAGGCTCCTGACATGTATAAGATCGTAGACCCAAATAGCCAGAGAGATAGGCAGAAAAAGATGAGAGAAAAGTATTGCAAGAATTTACGCAGTAGATGCATAGTAACTCTGATCATTATGTTTTTTCTAAGTATATCAATTATATGCATAAGCTTGACGCTACATGTTCTTTTTCCTCCTCTTGGTTCACATATAGACTCTTCTTCCAATGATACTGTAGAGCACACATTCAGCGACCTGCCACCCCATGAATTGTCATATCGACTAGCAATGCGCAACAACACTTTTATTCGCATGTTACACCATTCTCACCAGACCAGCAATGTTACGAATTGCTGGGTATGTGGCCGACTCCCACCTTATCAGAAAACGAAGGGAGTTCTGCCCCTCTTTCCTTATCCCTTTTCGCACAATGGTTCGTGCGGAGCCTGGTTTGCTTTAATGTCATCAATACAAGAAAGGAAGTTCACAAGCTCCCAGAGTGAATGGATTTGGGGGGACCTGAATACAGTTATGAATAAGGCATGTTTTCCCGATAAAGATGGTTTTCCCCAAAGGAAAGGGACCAAACTAGAAAATGAAGTGTACGAATTAGGGAATGTTTCTTTTAATCTCATGATTCTGAACGTCCGATCCGAGACAAATACAGGTTCACCGTTTATAACTGTCATACCCGTAAAGGGTGAATTATGCATTAGAAAGAATGGTTCAGTGCACCTAGGACACAGTGATTGTAATACTGTAGTCGAATTCAATGATAAAGGAAAGTCTACTTTCAAAGCTTCCGGTCATTCCTATTTCATTTGCGGTCAGACAGCTTATGTACGTCAGCCTTTAGACTGGGGTGGAACGTGTTATATTGCGTTCCTACTGCCACCTGTTTTTCTAGCCCCATCCCACTATCACCGAGACTCCCGACTCGTACGTGTGAGACACAAGAGGGAGATCGAGTCCCCGGTTGTCAATCAGACTGAGTCAGCGTGGGACCAGTACAAGGATTACATTAAAGGATATTTCTGGTTCATAGGTCCCGTCCAGAACAGTAAATTAATACGCAGGTTAACCAGAACTTTGGAAGCAGTAGTGAATGAGACTACTTCTGCCTTAGGTAACTTGACCGAGGAACAGTCTGCTATGAGACTTGTTGTTCTTCAGAACCGCCTTGTTCTTGACGTCATCCTGGCCGATAGGGGCGGAGCTTGTAGAGTGATCGGCTCCAGTTGTTGTGTGTTTTTTCCTAAAAATGCACCATCAGTGTATGCAGCAATAACAAGACTCCATAAGATAGCTCATGAGATACACCAGAATCCAGGCACATGGACTTGGTCCCGTTGGCTCTGGAGTGTGATATCAGATGGAAAGTATTGTCATTTCTAGGAATAATACTGCTCATAGTATTCAGTTGCTGTCTCTGTCTGCAAAGTGGCCCAGCGATTTGCGGCTTGTGTGCCACTGCCTGTATTCCCCGTCCACGTCCACGTTCCCGTACAAGAATGAAAAAAGAAGAGCAAATGATGCTATATGAACAGATAGATGGTCTCATGAAAATAGAGGTAACCTGAAGGGCCCAGTAAGGGACAAGGAGGGAATGAGGAAACAGAAAATATTATATGGCCAGTGTGTCCCCCACTCGCACCCTATCCATGTACCTATGCTTCATGTATGTCCATGTTATCATGTAATTCCCTTCCCATGCCGGTAATAATAATGCCTCTGCATTTCCGTTCAACATTAGCATGTTAGTTATTAGGCCTTCCATGAATGAAACGTCCATTCTGCACTGAGGCCTACGTTGCCAATGCGTTTACATGGTACACGATTAAATATCGAGAAGCACACGTTTTTGTGGCCCAGTCGAGCCAGGTCCTGAATTCAGGCTCAGAGCCTCTTCTGACTCTGAAAGCTGCAGTTAGTTATGCATCGGTGACCTCTCCCTTACTTCCTGCTCAGCCGAGAGGTGCCCGGCCTGGCCTGCCTGCCAAGACGGTATTTTGCCTACAGTTATCTACTCAGCTCCGCGAAAACACATTCCAGTCTAGTGAAATAGGTAAATATATTCCGCCTGCAGAGCATAGGGCCTAGCCTTTCTGTCTCCATGCAAGTGATTTACTGACGCCGTTGCCATAGAAGGCCCATGGGCCCCACGCAATGCACGAAGAAATATATGCACACACTAGCATTTAGTGATGAACAGCTTTTGCTCGAGAGACCTTTACTTCAGACAATACATCCTCCAAACACAAGATATCAGATATGCCAAAGGTACAGGTCGTTCTGACATCCCAGACTCCTCTTCTAGTGCTGAAGTCAGCTTCCCCCAGCTCTCCCCAGTTATACGTCAATGTTACGTCATGACCAGTTGCGCGCACATGTAGGGTAAAGGTTTCTGTTGACCCTGCAAGACCTCCTCTATGCATCCACCCACCTATGACACATCTATGACTCATCAAGTGCACACCTACGTGTACGCCTTTTTTCACGCCTTCTTTCACTTGCTCCGCCTGGAGCGCCCGCCTTCTCTATTCATTACAATTGTATGGTTTTACTATATATAATGTGTGATGTTAATAAAACGTTAGATATCCCTTCCTGAACCTTAGTGGTGATGGAACCCGATTCTCCCCTGACTCGAGTCATTGAAATAAAGCCCTTTTGACTCGGACACCACGGACTCTGCCTCTCATTTTATGAGCTATCCTTATTCTTTATTAATGTATAGAAATTAAGTCCGGGTAATATTTAATTTACCACAGTAGCCCCGGACCCTGAAAAGGTGAAAGACGTGCAAGCGGCCCCAGCGCCGACCAACACATCGGAGGTTCGAAGCTTCCTCGGGATGGTAAATTTCTGCGGGCGGTTCATCCCAGACCTGTCCAACCTTACCAGACCACTACGGGAGCTCACCAAGTCCACTACCTCCTGGCAGTGGGGAGAAGAGCAGGAACTAGCATTTCAGAACACCAAGGCGGCTCTGTCAGCCAGCACAACTCTATCCTACTTTGACCCTGCCAAATCAACCAATATTGCCGTGGACACCAGCCCGTACGGACAAGGAGCGGTGCTAACACAGAGCCAAGGTGGTGAAGACTGGGCACCCATCGCCTACGCAAGCCGGTCGCTGACCGAAACCGAACAACGATACTTTCAGATCAAGAGGGAGGCAATCGCAATCCACTGGGCCTGCAGACACTTCCATGTATACGTCTATGGGCATCCATTCACCGTCTCTACCGATCACAAGCCTCTACTTCCACTGTTCAGAGGATCAGTATCCAAACCTCCACCCAGAATAGAGAAGTGGATCCTTCAGCTTCAAGAGTATGATTACAAGCTGGAATTCAAGCCCGGTGCAACAAACCCGGCAGACTACCTCTCCCGGCATCCCTGGGAGGCAACTAACCAGGAGAAAGAGGATGCCGAAGAAACCGAGGAATACGTGAGGATAATCCTAGAGCGGTCACGACCACTACCCATGGGCATCGACATGATTGTTGGGTCGACTCGCAGTGATGAGGTTCTCCAACTAGTAGCAAACGCTCTGCAACAAAACGACTGGAAGACACTTCAAGCATCGCTAAGCAAGAGGACACCCGAAGCAAAGCGTGCCCTGGAAACCATCCTCAAGATAAAGGACGAACTGTCAGTGGACAGCCAAGCATGCCTCCTCAGAGGACCGCGAATCGTGATGCCAGCAAGTCTGACCCAACAAGCAATTGAACTGGCTCATCGTGGCCACCAGGGAATGGTGAAGACAAAAAGTAGGCTCAGGGCAAAAGTATGGTTTCCGGAAATGGACACAAGAGTCGAGCAGATGGTCAAGGGGTGTCGATGGTACCAAGCGGCAGGACCACCCGAATCACCACCCCCGGTCATCACCGAAGACAACCCGGAAAAACCCTGGGAACGAGTGGGCGCAGACTTTGAACACCTTCCGGATGGCTGCTACATGCTCGTTGCCATCGACGATTTTACCAAGTATCCGGAAGTGGAAATAATAACCTCACTGGCTGCCAAAGAAGTAATTGCAAAGTTTGAAAAAATCATTGCCACCCATGGCATCTTTGAGCAGGTTAAGACCGACAACGGACCGCCCTTCCAAAGTCAAGAGTTTGCAGACTATCTCCAGGAATGGTGAATCCATATACACGTTCCTGAGGGAATACCGGCTCACGCCCCATCGCACGACCACAGCTGCCCCGGGGCCATCGGCAATGGGAAGGCTAGTCAGAGACACGATACCCCATCATCATACCTGGACCCCAACCGAAGCAAACCCCCGGCAAACCCTGCTCAACAGGAAGCGCTCAAATGACTACGCTAGTTTCAGACGCCGGGCCAAGGAATCATCCATCAGGGAAAGAGATCGAGTCTATGTGAGAGACAGATACCCAGGGAGCAAGTTCAGACTCCCGTTTGAACCCAGACCCTGGACAGTCACCCGCCGGTCTGGCACGATGGTAACAGCCCAACGCGACGGAGAAACCGTCACACGTAATGTATCCTTTTTCAAGCGAGCCTCCGTCCCATCCGAAGACCATTCCAGTCAGGAACCGGAAGGAGCGCCACCAAGCCCAGCAGCATGCAACACCAGTCCCCCGGAGAGTGAACGCGGAAGCACCGCAGACCAGTCGGCGGTGAACTCACCGGCTTCTGAGAGGCCCAGTGCTGCCAGCCCCCACCTATCTGGGGATGGGCTGTCGCCAACCCCGGCCCGACAGGATGTTCCACGGACAGTGCTGTTTCGAGGAGAGGCCGCAGGCTATGGGCTGAGAAGAAACCCAGCCCCATCTTCGCAGCTGGCGGACTTTGCAGTAGGCTGAGATTGAGACGCCTTATCACCAGACTGGTAACGGGCCTGCCGGCCACTTATGTTTTTCTCCTATCCAGACGAGGCGTAGTGACTTTAACTATTACCTGTTGTGGTTTTTGTTTTAATAAAGGTTGAAAGGAGTGTAATGTTCGGAGACTGCATGCTCACAGTCTAGTTGTTGCGCACGTAGCCGTGCGCTAGCGCGGGCGTGGTACGTCACGCCGCGCAAGCTATAAATAAAGGAGGCGTGGTCCCGGAGTTAGTCCGGACCACGCGGAAAGCATCTAAGCGTGTCCCGGGTCTTATTGTTGCGCTCAGCTACAATGGCACTGCGCACCTAGTAAATAGGGCCCGACACAGCCCATCCTGCCTGTTATTGGGGAGCCCTTCGGACGGATCACACACCCTCCAAACACTGAAGGGCAGGGGCATTGAAGGAGGTGGTCAAACAGGGCGGCAAGACACGGCTTCACAGTGAAATCACGCCGGACGGAGGACCCAAGGGCCAGCCAAGATGGTGCCTGCGGTCTGAGTCCCGTTCCGAGCCGACATTCCACAAGCTCTCCACATAGTTGCCAAGGTTTCTGACTGATTATGTGTGACATTTTCATAATTTCAGTGGAATTATGAGTGACATTCAACTACTATGAGTGACACTTTCTCGCAAGCAAAATCAAGCACTAAAGACCAGCGAAACATATAAATATCAGAAATTACACCCAACTGACCAACAAGAAACTCTGAGAAGATCTTAATACTGCCAAAAACACCATAAATGGAAGAGATGATAGTGTTATCAGGGAACTGCCAAATGTGTGAGACTTAGGGTGCCATTTTCTCTTGATTAAAACAAAGCAATGAAGTGCATGGAAAGAGATAAAATATCAGACACTTTGATCAACGAGAAACCCTAAAATGCCCTGACACTGCTTTAAAACCCCTGAAATAGAAGATCAAGATACTGATACGAAATGCTTTTTCTGCAAAGAAGATATGAAAGTAAAGAAGTTGTCATAAAACCTTTCACATCCCTATGCCATTGCCCTTTATTGCGGCCTAATACAGGTAAGCAGGTGCTGCACAGATTAAATGAACACAGGGCAGATATGTCATTCAAGCATGTAGAAAAATAAGCAAAATCACCTGAAGCTGGTAAATATTTGCAACCTTTAACTGAACATACTACAAACAACAAATGCAAATAAAAAGCACTTTAAACATGTTCTAGCACTGATCCATGACTTACTTAGAGTAATTACAAAACACAGAAATAGAACGTTACAAACCAATACATCGGATTTTGTTTCCAGTTCTATTTAGTATTAAGTCCAGGCATTAGCAGACTTGATAAAACAAACTTTCTTGGGAATGTGACAACCCTAGTCAGAGTGCTTGACTAACCTGACTACTGCTGTCCATTCCACCACTGCCTGGGAGTGGGTCTGAAGGCTGAATGCTTCGCCAGCTAACTGTTTTTTTCACATTGTTGAGTTGCGACGTGTTTCGGTGATTCAGCTACAGTTTAAAGCTGAGTCGGAGGGAACAGAGTGCCATAGGCAGCTCTCCTCAAGATTGTCTTGCTCTAGTTGGCACTTGGCAGTAGTTTTTTGATACAGGACCCCGAGCATGTTATTTTCGCCTGAGCACCATAGATGCCTTCCTGGGGGCTGGCAGGATAATATAGTTAAAAACATCCTGCCAATCAGGAGCGCTGACAACCCTCTGAAGATTTGAGGTTGGCATGCAGTGCACTGCCAATTAAGTGCCAGTTGGACAAGACAATGCCAGCCTCATATGCTCTCTCTCTGTTTCCGGCAGGCCGTGCGTACCTGAAAATAAAGTTTAATTTGCCCGCCACCATCACTAATTACTTTGACATAATCCACACACAGTGCAAGGGTGGCGCCAGTTGCCGTAGTATGTGCACAACGTGACATTCCCTCCTCCCAAAATTCAGTCACCTTACCGCCCACTACGCCCGAAAACTCTCAGAATCAGGGTATGTTGTCCACGCCGTAGCTTTTTATTCACAACAATCCAAGTATTTTACCACTGACTATTACTCAAGAAAAGTATCCTTCTTGGATATATAAGAATTATTCACAGAATCACACTTTAGCTGCATCAACATGTCAACGGCAGTAAGGAAATTAGGTACGACATTACACTTTAACTCGGCCGTACACTAGAGCAACTTGGCCGTACATTTGAACATTACACTTTCACTTTTTTAACTCAGCCGTACACTGGAACTTGGCTGTACATTTGAACTTGGCCTTCTCGGCCACCAATGTCCCACTCTGCTGCGCACATTGTGCCGGCAGGCCACAACACGCTACAGCCAACATTTGCAGTACTTGACATCCAGGGCATCGCATACCGCACCGGCCCACCGGGGTACCTGAACACAGGCAGTCTCCCCAAGATTTTACTCAGTCCATAAGTTGTGGGTTAGGACTGTAGAGTCCAGGACTACTGGCAGGTCAGTCCCTCCTCCCCGCCGACCCACTGCACATGTGGAATCTACCCCCTCCTGGGGTCCATCGAATGGCTGCACCTCCATTGTTGTGCATCCCTCTTTGTTGTTAACTGTCAGCGCTCCGCCTCCGTGAAGCCTTGCTCTTCTGCCGGGTGGGTGGGTGGTCAAAGACGTTCCTGAAACCCAGGCTGTAGTCCAAGGGGACAAAGAGAACTAAACCCCCCGGGACACAGCCCTAAATAACCTGCTAGGTTTCGTTTCTTCTAGGTTTCATTTTGTCCATGCCTCACGATGACATCACCACAGCCAGCCAACCCCCTTCCTTGTCCAGGGGCACCGGAGGAGGCTCAGCCCCATGGCACAACTAAGGGCGCCCCTCCCCTAGGCGCGGGGGGCGCCTGTTCATAGTATGTGCACAACGTGACATTCCCTCCTCCCAAAATTCAGTCACCTTACCGCCCACTACGCCCAAAAACTCTCAGAATCAGGGTATGTTGTCCACGGCGTAGCTTTTTATTCACAACAATCCAAGTAATTTACCACTTAATTTGCCCGCCACCATCACTAATTACTTGGACATAATCCACACACAGTGCAAGGGTGGCGCCAGTTGCCGAAAACATAGAAAGGCATGGCGCCACCCACGGATCATTCAGTGCCCGGCACTCTGCCGCGATTTGATCACTATCACAGAGCATTAGACAGTTTCTATATCTACGGCGCTGCAGTCACGCGAGGCTGCGCTGCAGCCCGGGCTATAAGTGATTGGCTGATTGAATGCGGCCAGCTCATGTGAACTGGTGATAATTGTAATGCTTCCCATCAGCAGGGTATGGTCAGGCAGCACAGTGTGTGCACTGCACGCACCAGGCTTGCGCTGCTTTACCAAATGGAGCACAGCTCCTACATCAGTCTCACCTGTGCCACCAACGGAAATGGTGTTGAAGGGCACTATGAATGCGTGACAATGCATTTTCATGCGTGATGCGCACCACCACACTAAAATGCGTCAGTCTCATGCCTGATGCGTGATACTTGGCAGGGCTGTCTCCAACTGGGCGCAGGAGCTGGATAGTGGGATGCGTTGTGACCGGCACGCCAGACGTGGCCCGTGTGCCCTGATAGGTTGCAGATTGTCCATTGCTGCTGTAGGCCAAGGCGGCCCAAAGGGGAACCCATGTACCACTGCAGGAGCCGTCCGGTGAGTGGGGGCTGCCTAGGATTGGGGGGGCTGCTCCCAAAGGTCAAAGCACTCCTGCCTCCTTTTTATCCCCCTTCTCCTTTGTGGCTTCCACAAGAGGTGGCAAGCTACACTCACCACAAGCTGGCATTACACCAGTGGCCCCCTCACTTGGCAGAGTAGACTGGACAGAGAGGCAGCTGGAGGAGCGCCGGCCCCCTTTGCCCTCACTCTTGACTTCTGCCTGCGACTCAGTGCCCCTCTATCAAGTTTTGGCCCATATACACCTCTCAGCCACTGCGCTGATCAAGGCGCCTACCGCAGTGGATGCCACCAAGACAGCGCCACACTCTATTGCGGAGGCCTCTGATACCCTCCCACACATGACTCAATATGGGCATTAAGGATATCCCCAAGGGACATACAGACCAGCGCGGCACGTCCCACCAACAAGGATACCACTACATACCTACGCAGCTTTGTGCCGGCCTGGATTACTCCTTCTAGTGAGGGGGGCATGCACATTTTTGCTGCCACCCATTTGGACCTTTTCCTAGCCTGGGCCACTTGCTGCGTGCATCTTGGGCTGCCCTGGGACTAGCGGTGAGCACCCGCACACAAAGCACCTGGCCCTAGCCGCTGTTACACCCCTCAGGGTTCTCTCTACAACCACCATCAGAGCCACATGCCACCACCATTCACCGGGCTAATGCCACACTGACTGGGCATAAATGAACTTGAGGCTCTTGATTCCCATAACGAAGCAAACTTCTGCCTAGCCACCCTGATCTAACGAGGCTTGCTAGCCTCTACTCATTGTAACTCTGCACCCAGACAACTGCTTCCCTCGCCATTACCTATTTCGCCAAAAGCAAAGCAAAGGGCGGGGGCCAATGGAGGCGGAGAGGATGATTTGTAATGCCAGATCAGAAGTATAAAACCTTCTCTCTTGGAATGTCCGGGGATGCACTCTATGCACAAGTGCCACACAATCTTCTCCCACCTAAATAGGCAAGGTATCCATATAGCAATGCTGCAGGAAACGCACAATTTGGCTTCTGAGGAGGCAGCACTACATCGTAGATGGAGAGGTCAGTCATAGTATACTTCCTTTTTGGCATTCGCCATGGGGGTCCTGGTCTGGATCAGGGCGTGCATCCTCTTTCAGCACACTGGGCGCAAAGTCAATCCAAAAGGCCGCTATGTGGTGGTCACGGGGAGATTGGATGGGCATAATGTAACCCTTATAAATAGTTATGGCCAGAATGCGGAACAAGGAGCCTTTCAGCTGTTCAGGAACTGGCAATCTCACTGGGGGTTGGTGGACACTTGGAGACACACACGCCCCTTGGACAGGGAATATGCCCATCTCTCCCATGTACATGACTTACATGTCCGACTCAACACCTTTGTACACCAGATATGCCTACACGGCTCCGCGGCACGGAATGCCTCACTTAAACTGTGATGGACCACAACCCGCTACTGACTCGTCTGCAATGGGGGGCCCAGCAGCAACCCATTCCCACATGGCGCCTTAAGCCCTCGGCCCAGGAGGATCAAGTATTTTTACACGAAATCAGGGGTCATATTGTTACATATTTTGCCAAAAACGCACAGACCACAGACTTGGAGGCCCTTAAGGCCGTCATTAGGGCACAATGCATGGTGCTATCAATTGGGGTGTGGCGAACACTACTTACAGATGTAGAACAGGCTGACCGGGTGCTGAGGGAGGTGGAAATTCGATGCCCGAACCTCCCCAAACTCCGCCAGGAGTAGCTGGAGGCGAAGGAAGAGGTGGCCGTATAGGAAGAAAGATTATGGTACTTTGACTTTCAAGCCTATGCGGATAGGACCCATGCTGAGGGGGACAGAGCGGGCAGAGTTTTGGTGTGGCTTGCTAACCCCACCCACAGGGGAAACACAATCATAGCTGGCAGACTCGGAGGGGGAATCTCCACATAGACAAGTTGCCATCAATAATAGATTCCGCAGCTATCATGAGCAGCCCTACAGGAGCTCAGGGCCACGGGGAGGGGGAAATAGACGAGTATTTGTTGTGCCTTCCTCTTCATACTCTGACAGAGAAGGATGCGGATCAACTAGGAGAGGCAATATCTGAATGTGAAATTAGGGGGACCATTAAGGAACTGGCGAGAGGGAAGACCCCGGGCACAGACGGGCTCCCCAAATAATTTTATGCAGCATATTTGGAAGAACAAGCCCCCAGATTGGCAGAGATGTATGCGGAGGCAGGAGAGAAGGACCACCTACCAGGCACCACTAGAGCGGTGGTGGTCATTCCCCTGCTGAAGCCTGACATGTCCCTCCTGGAGTGCATGGCGTATAGACCCTTGTCGATGCTAAACCTCGATTTTAAAATTTTAAGTAAACTACTGGCAACGAGGCTGCTTACATATATGATGTCTCTGGTGCATCAGGATCAGGCGGGCTTTATTAAACTCAGAAATACAACTTTGAATATATGCCGCCTGTTATCAGTTATCGTGCAAGGGGCGACGGCCGAACAAGCAGGGGCGGTGTTTGCAATCGACATAGAAAAGACATTTGATAGCCTCGAGTGGGGGTTCTAATATGCAGTCTTAGCCAAAATGGGCCTGGCCCAGGGGTTCCAGACATGGGTGCAGCTGTTGTATGCTGATCCGGTGGTGAGGGTATGCACAGGGTGCACAATATCAGAAAAGTACAAGGTGGAGAGGGGCATGCATCAGGGGCCTCCCCTCTCACCACTACTGTTTGCACTGGCTGTGGAGCCATTGGCCTGTGTGGCACGCTCTGACGGGGCTTACCCAGTGCTTCAGCTTGGGGAGCAGAAACACCACATAGCGTTATACGCTGATTACCTTTTACTCTTCCTACAGCATGCGGAGAGAGACCTGCCAGGGGCAAAGAATATGATGGAGGACTTTGGAGCATTGTCGGGTCTGTAGGTAAATTGGCAGAAGTCCAAACTGTTCCCGCTAGTGGAAAACATGCTGCCACCTGAGAACCTAGGGGAGTTGTGCTGGGAACCCCAATGCTTCAGATTCCTGGGAGTGTGCATCTTTCATAACATAGACGATTTGAGGAAGGGAACATAGGTGGGGCACTGCATTTGCACAAGGACAACATGGCATTCTGGGGTAAGCTTCTAATATCAGCGATGGGCCGCATTTCTCTGCTCAAAATGGTGGCTCTCCCCAGACTGCTGTACTTTTTCACCACGCTCCCGTTGTGGATTTCAGGGGCTTGGTTTCGAGAGCTGGACTCCTGTCTGTCCGCATTTACATGGGGGGGGCGGGCTGGAGGAGAGTGGCCCTTAAAACACTGAAAAGACAATGAGCAGAGGGGGGCCTCGCTTTGCCCGATATTGGGGTATACTATCTGGCAGGGCAGTTTCAACGATTCACGCAGTGGGTGGTGGAGAGCATTGAGCTGGAGAGGGGGGTACCACCATTTGCCCTTGACAAACTGAGTGTATTCCACGCCCTGCTGGGGACAGCAAGGCCACACCAGGATCACAGTAGCGACTCCTGGAGGGAGTGCTATGGGGCGGTGGGGCAAGGCAGGGGAGGGGAGGGGCAGGGTGGGGGGTAGTAAACTCCGGCATACAGCTGATCGGAGTTAGGTAAAGAAATATAACAAATTAAATTGCGAACACTGCAATGCATTGGACAGCAGCATTCCGTCCAGGGCCACTACTGCGGGTTTTGGGTAAAAAAGATAGAGTGCTGGGGTAGGTGCCTGCAGAAGACTAGGACAAAACGCCCTTATTCACCGGAATTACCAATGACGTTGCTGGGGGCCCTTCATCAAGGGGGACAATGGAGGGGGATAGATGACTGGGCACAGGCCAGAGCCACGAAGGCGGGCGACCTGTACCAGAATGGAGAATGACTCTCCTTCAAGGAATTTAGCAATGCATCGGACAACCCACAAGGACACTTCCTACTCCACAGAGCGGTTACAGGGGCCATGAGGTGACATTGGGGTGCGGGCACAACTGAACTGCCCCGACCTACACCTGTGAATACATAAGCCTAGCCGGGGGACTACAAAAGCTCTTTCATGTCTCTACAGGGCCATGGGGCAAGACTCTATGCAGCTGCTGAACTGGTTGAGAGATCAATGGGGAGAAGATATTGGCAGACCTCTGGAGGACAAGGACTCGGAGAACATACTGAAGACCAAAGTATCCCAAAACACACATTTCAGTCTGATCAGTTTTTATATATTTCACTGAGCATGCATAACCCCAGAATGTATTAATCAATACTTTGCTAGAGACAACGCCAAGTGCCCGAGAAGTAATGTGCATGGGATGACGTTCATTCACATGGTATGGAGCTGCCCATCCTTGACACACTATTGGCAGGAAGTGACTCAGGAGACAGCTAGGATAACAGAGAGGGTAATCCCATGCACACCGGCACATATCCTGCTCAGCTTGTTCCCTCACACTGCCAAAACTAAGAAAACGGACAGGTTCCAAGATCTCGCCTTCATACTTGCAAAGCGAGAAATTACTAGCAGACGGAAGAATCCAGACTGCCCCAATGTCCACAGATGGAAGCGGGAGTTGGTGAAATGGGCTGGATGCGAGGGCAGGGTTTTAGTTAAGCAACGCGAGGCGAGGGATAGGCAAGATGGAAAGGGCATGGGAGGTTCTAATGGAAGAATTGAGAAGCGAAGGCCAAGATTCTGGGGCCTCCACCCCTGAGAGACTATCACAACTGTAGAATTCCCAGGTCAGGATGGGGTCATAGAGCTGAACCTGAGAGATGGGGCCTTCTAATACTCATAGCCACGGGAGGGATTAGACCTGGAAAGGGGGTGACAGGGTAAGCAAACACACACTGGCAGGAGAAGTGAACTATTGGGATCCCTAGATGAGATTCGGAGACAGCAGTGCGGGGCAGGGGGGCTGAATGTAAGTTATGTTGTTTGGGGAAGTGGGGGGGGGCATTGGGAAATGCATAGCAGACTACTACTACCCAAAAGGAGAGATGGAGGATACCAGGTATAATACGGTTTTGTATTCAAATTAGTATATGCATAATATGTACTAAGATTTACTGTCCAAGTGAATGCTATGAAATTATGAAATTAACTGTACCACCAATGCCGAAATGGATGACTGTTATGTAAAAGGCAATACAGTCTGTTTAAAAAAAACAAAAGAAGCTATCACAGGATTGTTGCCTCAGCAGGAGGGGTTCACAAAGCTCACTTTTACATATTCTTAGTATTTTCTGGAGCCAATGCTGCCTAATGTTCATAGATGCATTTACTTTCCTAAATGTCCACAAGATTTGCAGCAAACACTTGTTTTTGTTGTTGTCATATTTTCTACAGGTTATAGGTTGCGTTGATGGCACACACATATTAATTGGCTCACCAAGTGCTGCAAAATTCATATATTGGACTAGGAAGACATATAAACATATATAAACATATACATTGTATCCAATGCTGCCTCTTTATTTAGTGATCTGGTGGTTAAATTCCCTGGATCTTCTCATAGTTACTATATCTTTCACTACTGTGCCCTATACAATCAGCTTCCAAGAGTAGCATTAAGGGGATAACATTATTTTAGATATTTATAATCATTTACAGTGAGTTTTCTTAATTCATTATTTTGATTTATTTTGTTAATTATATGTTCAGTTTGTGTTAGGTGACAGTTCTTAAGCGGTTGCACACTTAATACTTCAATGATACTACAAGGAGAAAATGGCAGTATACAATTGAGCACCGCTGTCCCAGGGCTGTTAATGGAGACTTTTGGGCTTCTTAAGGCGAGGTTTTGCTGCCTTCACAAACGTAGTGGAGCACTCATATATTTCCATCCTGTAGCTTGCACGGTAGTGGCAGTGTGGTATAAGTTACACAATATTGCAAAAGGGAAAGGACTTCCAATGCAACAAGAAAAGGAATTCATATGCAGCTAGATCTGGACAGCTGAGATGAAGAGGAAGACCTACTACACCCAAAACTATCACCTGAGCTGCAGATATAAATGAGAGATGCAGTTACATACCCAACAGCTATTTCTAAGTTAAATCTATTTATTAATACATATAATATATTCTTAAGCATTCACACAAAATGTAGTGCAATCATTTTTATTTCCTTGTTTATTCACTGGAAACATTTAGGTATACATATGGAAAAAAGGATAAATTTTTCTTTTCCATATCCACGTTTTTAAATGAGCAGTTAAAGAAACAAAATACATTTTTTCAGATTGAATTTTCACAATATACTTTCAATGTCTCTATCTTTATTTACTGTAAGTGGGCCTCTCTATATGAGTTTGTATAATGTCACCTTCTAAACCAGCAGCCTAATTACAAGTACGCCTATGTCTTATGGTATCATACATATAATGATGGCTAGAAGCCTCCTCACTTTATAGACCAGGGGAACCCTGACACTTGAATGTGTTTGCAAAGTTTACCACAATTCCAAACATGATGTAATCTGTCCCAAGCTAATTCCAACATCCTTGCTACAGTGTGCCATTTTTTATTGAAATTGTATAGTTCTGCTACTGAGTAACCCTAGAGAAGTTGCCAATATATATACAATTGTGCCAAAATCTTACATTAAAAAAAAACATTGTGATGTCTTTTGTTTTGTTGCTGTGATACCTTAGTTAGAGCATCATGTAATGATCTCATTGTTTCATTCAGATTATCAATGTAATTCACCACTACAGATAAGACTTCATCCATGTTTCACCCACTCATCTTAATAGCATCCAATGGCTTGATTTTTTAAAATGTGGACAGACTCTGGTTCGCTTGAATCCACTGGGGGTGAATGTTTGATTTGCTCTGAATTCCGTCCATCATCTGAGTGTATTTTGCTTTCTCGCCCTAAGTGGGCCGGGTATACCCAGACATGGGTTCTAGGCTCACTGTGCCACTGTATTCAAGCTCGCTAGATTCAGGATGGGTGATGCCCTGAAACTGGTCCCAGGATGCCTGTTTCCAGTACAGGGAGGATCTGGCTTGGCACTTTAGGCTGGACTGTTCCCATGAGGCACTGGGTCAATACTGCATATTTGCATATGGCTGGGTCTAAACGTGGGTGGCATTGTGAGCAAAAGAATGATGGATTCAACCCAGATCTATTGACTGGAGGTAAAGGTTTGATTTGCTCTGCATTCCATCCATCATCTGTATGTCTTTTGCCATATTGTAAAAGAGGCCCTCAGGTGAACCAAATCCCAGGGGCATTTGAAAAATAAAGGTGGGTTGCATGGGGCCCCCTCCTAGGTTTTAATTAAACCCGGGGACCAACACCTCCCTGGGGTTTTTGTTTTGAAATTATGTGGGGGTGCCTCGACAGCACCCCTGTGCCCAGAAGACCACCATTTTCCTGGAGCTTGTTTACTTATTAAATGGGGGGAACTTTCAGACCACCACCAGCCCCAGAGATCACTACCTCCCCGGGGCAAATTTTTACAAAAGATGCCCCTGGGGACCGCCACACCTGAGGGCAGTCTCCTGCTATGTCCCGAGGTGCCCACCACCGGGACATAGCTGTTTTCTATGGCTTGGCTGGAGCTTCACCACTTCCCCAAGCCATAGCAAACTGTGTTTGCTTTCAGCAAGAGGGAGCAGTGAAATGCTCTTACTTTCTGATATTGAGCACAAGTGTTTTGACAGAAAGGGAGCTTCATGTTAGCAGCTCCCTCTGTGTCAAAGCAATGCCGGCTCCTGCAGGAGGCCGGGAGCCGGCAGGGACTGCTGGGTGGGTGACTGACTCATGTGTGTATGAGTGGATATGTCAGTGGCTGAATGAGTGTATGAGTGAATATGTCAGTGGCTTTTTTAGTGAATGAGTGGGTATAAGAGTGGCTATAGGGATGAGTGAGTGGATGTAAGTGTAGATCTATGAATCAGTGAGCGGGTATGTAAGTATTGGTATGAGTCTGTGAATGGTTGCCTGGAAGTGGGTGTATGAAAGGTTCTACGGGGTGTAAGTGGGTGAGTCAGTGATCATGTGGATTATGTCATCAGTGATGTCATTTGAGATGTCAGCAGTTATGTCATTAGTGATGTCACTGACCTTGTCATGAGTGATGCAATATGTGAGCTCACAAGCAGTGCATTGCAGGGTCGTGAGTTATAGCTAGCTCAGCTAACTATAACTACTGAATTTCAGTGGTTTTGTAAACCTAAGAATAACCATACCATCCCTGTAATCTTTGTTTTTTTCAGTGAATGTTTAAGGTTTTTCAAATTCTATATCCTATGGAAACTAGGTCCTAACTTAGAACTACCTACTGGTGACCGGCAGTAGGTAATATATATATTACTTACTGGCGGTCGCCATAGGAAATCTGCAACATTCTATTTGGAATAACTTTGGAGTCAGTGGATAAATCTTCGCGAATTTCTCCAGGAAAATGGCCTGCTCTGCTCCGCTCCTTCCCTGAAAGTTTGGGAGTGATTCTTGAAGCGGGGGCTGAGAAAAAAGGGGGTCCAAAAACGTGTTTTTACCCATGCAATTTTCCATAGGACCTTTAGCCGGGGCTACAGCCCGAACGGAATTACACCAAACTTGGCAAAAAGGTAGAGTTCTGTTCGCAGATGGGCCTTTCTGTTAAATCGTGTAAATCCGTTCAGTAGTTCCTGAGAAAATCATAAGTAAAATCATAAGTATATATTGGAGGTGTTACGGTAAGCTTACTGTAAGCTTACTGTACTCTGTACCTTCCCGAGCAGGAGCTGCATGCTGATTGGATGTCAACTGTCGGTCAACACTCCAAACCAGGAAGTGTTGGCAGCCATCTTGTGCCTCAGTTGAACCGAGGCACAAGAAAGCTGAAAACAAACGCACAAAACACACAAAGGGGGCAGGGTGGACACACATCGACCCCCTAGGCCTGCTCAGAGGGTCCCACAAGGACCCCCAAGGCCCCCCCAATTTTTTTTTTTTTAATCGCGGGTTACGCGTACGTACGCGTACTCCTTGGCGAAAAGAAAATAACCCGGTGTTATTTTTTAAAATTAGCCCCAGGGGGGACCAAATCCCGGGGGCACTGCCCTGGGGACCACCACACACTGGGCCAAAATTATTATGGGAGCGGGGGGCACATGGCCCCCCCACAGCCCTGGGGACCGCCACCCCTCGGGGCTTTGTTCAAAAGTATGCTGGGGGCTCACAAAGCCCCCACAGACCCGTGGACCACCACCTCCGGGGCTTTATTTTTAATAAAAAAAACCTGTGGGGGGCTCAAGCCCCCCCACACACCTCGGGGACAGTGAAGTATTCTCAATAATTCCAGGAGAGAATATGATTCATAAATTGAAGTTTAATCCAGGAATAAAAGATCCCATCCACATACAATGCCAGCAGACATCAACTGACATCAAATAGAACATTTCTATGACACATCAGGTGACATGGCTAGTGATGTCCTTGAGATTCTATTAAAGCTGCAGTGCTAAATATCACACATCCTCTTCCCTCAAAACAAATAAGAATGTAAAAATAAATAAATAAATGGGTTATACTAAATACACAATATTAACAAGACAGATATCATACAAAATCAGTAAGATAGCTAGGCCTTTTGGACACACGTGTAGAAGACCTAATATTACCAGAAACATTTGCTCTACTTTTCTCCAAATCCTTTTCCTTGGAATCAAAAATCAGTCCATCGTGCAATTTCCTTCTAACAATAACAACTCTATTTAAGTTCCAAATACGATGATCTTGAGTTTGCACAGCATTGTTGAAAATTTTGATTACTTTGATAGGCTTCATGAACTTTGTTTCAGAAGAACCCACCATGCCAGGTCGTCTCACCATGACCATATCTCCAACACAAACAACAGTTTTTTTGACATTTTTTTTAACATCAAAATATGCTTTTCTACGTTCTGCCTCATCCTTCTCATTTTCAAGAATTTCATCATTGTTGCAGACACATTCTTTACCCTTAGACACTTCATACTTATTAACCCAGAAAGGTTCAACCTGCGTGTTCGGAATTCTCCCACGAAACAACAAAAATGGAGTCTTACCAGTTGTTGCATGAGGAGTATAACGGTATTCTTCTATTTTTTCCAAAACACATTTCTTCCAGTCAGATGATAAGTTTTTGGCTAAACTAATAGTGTCCTTGATTACTTTATTAAATCTCTCAACCATACCGTTGGCCTCGGGGTGGTAAAGAGAACATGTCTTGTGTGTAATACCCTTAGAAGATAAATAATGTTCCATTTCTTTGGAAACAAATTGAACACCATTATCTGATAAAATGGTAGCCGGAAGACCTTCTCTACAGAATAACTCAATGAATACAATCCCTAATTACCCTTTCAACCATTTTATCCATTCCCGGCCACCAATAAGACATGGGAAGCCTCTCCTTACTTTTGGATAAACCTGAATGAGCAACATGGACCAAATCTATCAAGTCCTTTCTGAGACTAGATGGAGGGATCAACCTCGTCCCACGAAACAATAGACCATTATCAACGGATAATTCACTGCGTACCGTCCAAAAAGGCTTAGACAAAGTAGAACCAACTTTGCAGCTGACCCAACCAGTTCTCAATAAAGATATAATCTCACATAGAGTAACGTCTTTTGCTAACTCTTCAGACCATTTCTTCTCAGATAGAAATTCATAATCCACAGCACACACCAATTCATCATCTAAATCCAAACCATCGTCTTCCAACTCTCCACTAGGAACAAAACGAGAGAGAACATCTGCTATTCCATTGTCAACACCTGGAATGTATTGAATACCAAAACTATACTCCTGTAGGCCAATAACCCACTTTGATATCCTCCCAGATACCAGATCCAAACCTTTCTTGCAAAAAATTTCCACTAAGGGTTTATGATCAGTATAGACATCGAACACCAGACCCCAAAGAAATTTCTTTAGCTTCCTTATTGCCCAAAACACAGCCAATGCTTCCCTCTCTACAACAGAATAACGAGTTTCAGCATCCCTCAAACTCCTAGACAGAAACATTATAGTTTGCATGCCTTCTGGACCATTCTGCTTTAACACAGCACCCAACCCTTTTTCACTCGCATCAGTGACTAGAATAGACTTGAACTTAGGGTTGAAGCTTTTTAACGCAGGGGCACTGTTTAATCTTTGTTTGATTATTAACAAACTCGTTCTCACATGCCTCAGACCACTCAAATTCCACACCTTTCCTCAACAAACACCTCATGTTTACTGTTAATTCAGCAAAGCCTTTGACAAATTTTGCATAATATTCTATCATGCCTAACAGCTTCATAAGTTCAGATTTATTTTCCGGTGCCACCATTTTGTTTATGGTGTCTACCAATTCGGATTTAGGTTTTACACCATCACGTGAAATATTATGTCCTAAGTAATTAATAGAATCAGACCTAAATCTACATTTACTTGCTTTTACAGTGAGATTGTGTTTGCTGAATCTTTCTAATACCATATTCAATGTTGTATCATGATCAGAAACATTATCTGCAAAGATTAATACATCATCTTGATATATACAAACACCAGTAACATCTTTTAACACTTTTTCCATAACCCGCTGAAACACAGAAGAAGCAGAAACTAAGCCAAATGGCATCCTCTTGAATCTATACGTGCCAAAAGGCGTGATGAAAGAAGTAAGATCTCTGCAAGACTCCTCCAATTCAATTTGGTGATAGGCAGAGGTAAGATCTATTGTACTAAAGACTTTGGCATTTCCTAATAAAACCAATAACTCTGCAATATTAGGTAAAGGATATCTATCAACGATTACACATTTGTTTAATTGCCTGAGATCAATGCATAAACGCAAATCTCCATTCGGTTTTCGCGCTGCGACAACTGGAGCCATCCATTCACAACCCTCTATTTCTTCAATTATGCCATTTTCAATGAGTTTCTCAATTTCTACTTTCATATCTTCTTTTACAGCTAAAGGTACACCCCGGACCTTACAGCTTACAGGAACAGAGTCATCTCTTACCCTTATCTTATGTTGATAACCTTTAAGACAACCTAGAGTTTCTTTAAAAACATTGGGAAATTTCTTTTTTAACTCACATGTGAATTTGTCTTCTAATGACTTCCCTTCAATTGATTTCTTGTCTTCAATTAGTTTTTCTTCTTCATTTGTAATATTGAGAACTCTGTCTCTTAATTGTATACAAGGAGTGGCATTAGGATCTAAATATACACCCATATCACCTAAATGAAACCAGCTGATTAAACTGTCACCTTTCTTTGAGACATACACTTTACCAGCCACATACCTAGACTTATACTCTATAAGACGCATAAAATAACCATGTAGTTTTATTGGTTTTTTGTCATATCCCAATGGAATGATGTCAGCTTTCATAAGAGAAACTTTGCCTTTCAATTTCTTGGTGAAAAATTCATCAGAAATGATGGTAATTTTGGCACCAGAATCAAACAAAACTTTAGTTTTTTCACCCTCAACTAATATTTCATCAATAGGATCAGGTTTTTTACGTGAGACCCCACCATCGCCAATAGCTTGAACCACTTCGATATCACAATCAGATCCTGAAGAAGTTTTTTCAAAAATATCTACCTCCTTTACCTTAGATCTAATTTTTGTTTTACACAAAGAAGAAACATGACCTTTTAACTTACATTTGGAACATGTTTGTTTTAGAGCAGGACATTTCTTGTCATTTGCAAGATGACCTGGTTTCCCGCATCTGAAACATTTGAGTTCAGAACCAGATTTTTTGAACTCTGGTCTAGTGGCATCTTTAACATATTTATCATTTTTAGTTCTTACCACTTGGACTTTATTTTCTTTTTCAGCATTCTTTTTGATTATAGCCACACATTTAAGAGAATGTTCAATACGCTTGGCAATAGTTAATACTTCATCAAGGGAAGGTTCATCCTTTAGCCATAACTCATCTCGAACTTTTTCTATCCCACAACCAAACATAAATTGATCACGAATACGCTCATCAATTAAAGCTCCAAATTTGCATGAGGATGCAAGTTTTCTTAAACGAGTTACATAAGATTCAATGGTTTCTTCATCATTCTGCATACATTTAGTGAATTGATATCTTTCAAGAATAGTACTAACTTTGGGCAAAAAGTGTATATCTAATTTCTTTATACTAATTTCATACTCATTTAAACCATTTGCGTCTGCGGGAGAAAGATCAGGCAAGTCATCAAAAATATCTTGGCCTTCAGATCCTAAACAATGAAGCAATAAAGAACATTTTCTCTCAGCACTGAGAGAAGTCCCACAGACTTTGGCATAACGTTCAAAGACCACTTTCCATTTTTTCCATCTAATTGGAGGTTCACCAGGGCTAGACAAAAAGAATGGAGCAGCTGTAACATTTTGCATTTTGTTAAATTGTAAAAAAAAAAAAAAATTGGTGAAAATAAAAGTGATTAGAACAAGTTAAATAAGTAAACAGTTGATGGTGAATATTATAACTTGTTTTTACAAACCATTGCCCTTGTTTTTATAAAGTATGCAGGAAGTATAGCACCCAATCAGAATACTCAAAGTAAAAGAAAAATAAACCAATGAAAATCGTTCTTTGAAGATTCTTCATGAAGAGTTGAACACCAAAGAAGAGAAGGTAAGATTGAAAGACCTTCAAATCCTTTCGTTTATAAGTATGTGATTAATTGAAAGCTTTGAGTTGAGCAAATGCGCGATAAATGTCTCCTTTACATGCTCTGCTGTTTTCAATGCGCAGTAAAAACGTAACGTGGGGCTTTGTAATGGGTTGCCGGTCGAGTTCAGCTGTGTTTATTTGCTTGCAACGCTTTGCCGGTCGAGTTTGAGTTTAGCTGTTGTTCATTTGTTTACGTTCAAAACACTTGACTGCTCGGTCTTGTTTTGGCTCGTTTTTAACACGATTCACTGTCGTTCATTTATTTACGTTTAAAATACTTGACTGCTAGGTCTTGTTTTGGCTCGTGTTAAAAATATTTCACTCGCGCTTTGTTTATTTAATATGCTCGCGCTTGAATCATGCCTCGTGTTGGCTCGTGTTTTGTATATTTAATATGCTCTTTCACGCAAGGCTGCTCGTGCTTGAATCATGCTTCGTGTTGGCTCGCGCTTTGTTTATCTAACATTCTTCACACAAAGCTGAGCTGCTCGCGCTTGGTTTTCAATGAGAAACTCGCGCTTGTTTATTTTCAGAGAAAGAGAGAGCAGGAAATCCGCTCTCCCTTTCAAAAATCAAAGCTGATTGCTTTTCTGTATGGGGAGCAGCATGTTAGCTGCTCCCCCTACAGAAAAGCAATGCCAGTTCACGCAGGATGAGGGGAGCCGGCCGGGACCGTGGGGGACTTGGGGACTACCCCACGACCCCCAATGAGGAGGGCCAGGCCCCGGGGGATGGGGTTCCTGGGGCCAGAAGTGGCCTTGGAGGCCCCCCTCCCTAAACCCCCCCCCCCCAAAAAAAGTAAGGCCCCAGGAGATGGGGTCCCCGGGGCCTAAAGGGGGCATAGGAGGTGGGCTGCAAAATTAAAATTAAAAATTAAGTTGGCCATGCCCCGGAGGATGGGGTCTCCGGGCTGGAATTGGCCAGGGGAGGGGGGCCACCTGGCTCCCTTCCCGTCAAAATTAAAAAAGAAAATATTTGGGGGCAGGCCCTGGGGAATGGAGAGAGGTGTAAAAAGGGGCGTGGCCTCTTTACACCTCTCTGCAACGCAGCCCCATGGTGCATACTGGAGGTTCCTGATGGGCTAGTTGGCCCCCAGTGACCTTTAGTATGCAAGGGGAATTTGTTCCCCCTCTGCAAACGCGCCAGGGGGCTGAGTTGCAGAGAGGTGTAAAAAGGGTCGTGGCCTCTTTACACAACTCTGCAAGGCAGCCCCCTAGCGCATACTGGAGGTTCCTGGTGGGCTACTCGGCCCCCAGGGACCCCCAGTATTCAAGGGGAATTATTTCCCCCTCAGCAAACGCGCCAGGGGGCGCATTTGCAGAGTGGTGCCTTAATGTTTTTTTGGGGATCGTACATACCGGGAATTTAAAAAAAAATTGTTGTTTTTTTGGACCTTGGGGGTCCTTGTGGGACCACCTGAGCAGGCCTAGGGGGTCAGGAACGGTCTCAGGGCTTTCTCTGGGTCACAGCAGAGGCACAACAGTGAGAGTGAGTTAACAGTGCACAGGCTAACATTGACTGGTTTCACATGGACATTTTTCTAAGTGTGAAGTTTTGGAAGTATAAAAAATTCCTGTAAAATCAGCTGAACTACGAATTTCGATTTACTCACCTGTTAACACGGGAGACGTCAGTACTGCATCTTTGAGCCCAGGACGCACCCTGAAAAGTAAATGTAACCATACTTACAGTAACTTGAATTTCCTTCCATAGGCTAACATTGACATGTGTTTTACTTGGAAATTCTTCTAAGTGTGGAGTTTTGGAACTTTAAAAAATTCCACTTAAATCAGCCAAACTACGAATTCCGATTTACTCTCCTGTTATCAGGAGAGACCTCATTTCTGCATCTTTCAGCCCACTATTGATCCTGAAAAGTAATTCTAATCGTAGTTACAGTAACTTGAATTTCCATTCATTGGCCAACATTGAAATGTTTTACTTGGAAATTCTTTTAAATGTGGAGTTTTGGAACTTAAAAAAAATCATCAAAAATCAGCCGAACTATGAATTCTGATTTACTCACCTGTTATCAGGAGAGACCTCATTGCTGCATCTTTCAGCCCACTATTGATCGTGAAAAGTAATTCTAATCTTAGTTACAGTAACTTGAATTTCCTTTCATAAGCTAACATTGACATGTTTTACTTGGAAATTCTTCTAAACGGGAGTTTTGGAACTTTAAAAAGTTCTTCAAAAATCAGCAAAACTACGAATTCCGATTTACTCACCTGCTATCAGGAGAGACCTCAGTGCTGCATCTTTCAGCCCACTATTGATCCTGAAAAGTAATTCTAATCGTAGTTACAGTAACTTGAATTTCCTTCCATAGGATCATTGCCTGCTATTTAAAATATATATAAATTAAAAAAATATAAAAAAATATAAAAATATTACAATTAAAATTTTTTTTTAAACATGTATTTTTCAATTCATAAAAAAATATGTAATGTAATTTAAAAAATAACATATCTAAAAATAAATAATTTAAAATAATGTAGTAAATCAGTATAAAAAAAGAACAATTAATACATTTAAAAATTATCATTTACAAACCTTTGAAATTCACTGAAAAAACCATAGGTTTCACACATGTGATAGTGAAAAATTAGCATTTAAAAAACCTTTAAAATTCACTGAAAAAACCATAGGTTTCACACACGTTATAGTTAAAAATTAGCATTTAAAAAACCTTTGAAATTCACTGAAAAAATTATAGGTTTCACACACGTTAAAGTTAAAAATTAGCATTTAAAAAACCTTTGAAATTCACTGAAAAAACCATAGGTTTCACACACGTTATATTTAAAAATTAGCATTTAAAAAATCTTAGAAATTCACTGAAAAACCAAAGTTTTCACACATGTTGTAGTTAGCTGGACATTTCACTCATACAAAACCATTGAAATTCCCCCGTTATATAAATGGGGAGAAGAAGATATATTGTCAGTTTGCTGAGTAATATAGTTATTGTACTGCTCTTTATTGCTCTTCCTTTCTTTTCTCTCTTTTTTCTCTTCTTTTTGTTTCATCACATCTATTATATTAATTATATTACATTCAAACACTGGGTCTATCCCTCTCACTGTTTTTACACATATCTGATTGATATTCTTGGTATTTATTTATTCACTCTAGGATTGTGGTTATTACAACTCTTCATGCTGATACTCCCAATCTTTTAATTCTTCAAATATTATTTAATTATCTACAGGGTTACAACTCCCTCTCTCCTTATCTTTATTCTATTCTTTATTTTCAATTTAATACTCTAATGGTTTAACAATGTGTTTCGCGGGGAGGAGCTTAGCGCGCATCCAAGATGGTCACGTGAGCAAAGGGCTCCCGGGACCCTCGCCGCCTCCCGCATATATCCTGTAACAAATCCTGATACAGACGACAGGTTAATATGGACATGACCCTGCTGACATAAAAGCTCTTTTCAGGAATCGATTTGGATGCCGGGAACCGGACTTACTCTACTCCGACAGTTGAAGGCCTACACCGAGGAGCAGCCCGGGACTCGAGTCCCCGAGATACCCTGGAGGCAATTGAACAACAACGGCCAGTGGTAGTCGACTGGTGCCCTTGATGTACTTTCGGTTTCGTTTTCTGGTTCTTGTTTATTGAAACCAGCCGCCCTCTGACTTTGTTGGCCCATGGTCTAACTTTGGATTGTACACTTGCCTGCTGCGCCTCGTCTTCTGACTTTTCTTAGCTTGATTGGCGAGGAGCCATTCACACCAGGTCCCAAAGGCCCCTTCGGGGCGTGTCGCTCAACATGGCGAACAAGCCTGAAAGTGAGAAACGGACGACCAAGACCACGCACGAGGGGGTGTCATTCAATCCAATATCATGGATTGCTACACTCGCCCTGAAGGATCCCCCAGTGGTATTGGTAAAACCTCGGACGAGTTTGGAGATGGCTCCCCAGTGACGGAGGAGTTGACTCTACGAGACGTTATGGCCGCTATTGCGAGCATGAAGACATCCATGGGCCAGCAATACGAGACATTGGCCTTAAAGCTTGACACAGTGGCTATTGATGTCAACTTGATCAGGACTGATCTGGCAAAGACCAATGAACGGGTCAAGTCTTTGGATATCAAGACCGCCAGTCTTAAGACCGACATGTCCGATCTCCAAACTGAGGTTCGTAATCTACGAACCTCGAATGATCTGTTTGCCCGCCGACTGGAGGACTTCGAAAGTCGAGCAAGGCGCAACAATGTACGTATTATCGGGTTCCGGAGAAGTCCACTGAATTGACGACGGATCTCCTTGTGGAGGACCTGATATTGAATCATCTTGCCCCTAAGGGCCTCAATAACTTTTTTGCTGTGGAGCGTGCCCACAGAGTTCCGGGCGGGAAACACAAACCAGGCGCCCCACCATGGCCCATAATAGCCAGAATTTTCAATTTCAGGGATAGAGACGTCATCCTGCAGGCATCGAGGGCCAATGGCCCCACAAAATTCGAGAATGTGACAGTCAGCTTCTACCCAGACTTCACTCAATCTGTACAGAAGCAGAGGATGGAATTTATGGGGGTGAAACAGAGATTGAGAGAAATGGGCTTGAAATATGCTATGCTCTTCCCTGCCCGCCTACGCATTGAATACAATGAACGAGCGCTCTTTTTTGATCGGCCTGAGGTTGTTAGTGACTGGCTGGATACTCTACCGACGCATCGAGACCGCCCGGAGCAATTTGGAGGGGCAGATGGTGGCCCATTCGAACAGGAAGAGTAAGTTATGACCGGCGCGTGCAGTACACCGACTTTGCAGCTATGGTTTGTTGACTTTTTGTGTTTGTAAAGATAATGGTATATACACAGAGGCGGCAGGGAAGACAGGACTCTTCCTCCTTCCAGGGTGTTTTTCTCTTTTTGTAGACTAGTTTCACATAAGGGCGACAGGCACACTGCAAGTTGGGGTGGTTTTTTGGACTAACATAGGGGTGCAGGGTGGGGGGAGGCGTTCGGGGGTTTTCTTGGGGGTGGTGGGGGGAACTTCACTTTATTTTGTATTGTTTAAGAGGCAATGTATCACTGCATATTTTGACTTTTGTGTCCTTTTCGCTTTTGAGGGGAATCTGCCTTCATTCCTGGGATGGGGATAGGGGGTTGAGGGTACTAAGTTGGAATGTCAACGGCTTTGGAGACAGGATAAAACGGGGGATAGTGCTACAGTTTTTGAAACGTCTTTCCCCTGATGTAGTGTTGTTACCGGAAATGCATTAGATAGGGAACACATGTCACGCAATGAATAGGCAAGGTTATCATCTAGTCGCGCACTCGGGATTCACCACTGGGTCGAGGGGGGCTGGTGTCCTTGTTAGGATCTCCCTCCCCTTGGAAATAGATGATACTATCCTAGATGATAGGGGACGGTATGCTGCTACTACTGGCAGATGGGAGGGGAAGACGATTTCCATACTCTCCGTGTATGTTCCGCCAGGTTTACAAACTACGACATTTGCTGACTTGGGGAAAGTGGTGTTGGGGTTCCCCGAAGGGGTTTTGGTTGTGCGTGGAGACTTCAACTCTGTTGTCTGTGGTAGAGAGGATCGCAGACCCCCTACGGATCTTGTGAGATCACAATCTTGGCTGGGTAACTTTCTGGAGACACTGGGTCTGGTTGATTGTTGGAGGCTGATGCACCCTGGACAGGCACAATACACTTTTCATTCGGGTGCACACGGGAGCCTCGCTAGGCTTGATTATGTCCTTATGCCGGCGGTGCAGACCGTCTCAGTGACAGAGGGTAGACACCTGGCCAGGGGTATTTCGGACCACTCCCCACTGTGGCTTTCCATTGATATTCAGCTGGGAGCCGGGGGTCGAGTGGCCCCGATTAATCCCTGGCATCTTAGTAATCCTAAAACCCGGGCGGGCGTGGTCAGGTCTATTGATCATTATTTCGCTGAAAATGTGGGGTCGGTGTCCTCCTCCATTTCACTATGAGAAGCCTTCAAGATGGTAATCCGGGGTCAAACTCTATCGTGGATTGCCAGTGCTAAGAAAAGCAAGAATGAGGAGGTTGTTAGCTGTGTATTTACTCTGTCTGCGCGCCTGCCAATAGCGCTACGCTCCGCTCCTCCCCCCGCCTCCATTTTGTTGATCTGTTGTCCTCCTCGTGTGCCCGACCCGCCTCCCAGCTGACACGCCCTCGCCCCTCCCCTCCCTCCTCCATATATGACAGGTATTCTTGCGCGCAGCGTTCACGCGCAGCGACCGCGCCCAACCCGCGCCGAAGGTGCGCCAAAGGTAAGCCCGCCTACGCCTGTCCGCGCCTGGACCGCGCCCAGCGCCAGACCCCCTGCCCCTCTCGCCGCCCACCCCCCCCGCATTACCTACGATGCCGCCACCCTCCTAGCCCTTAACCCCGGCCGCGCCCCCACCTGCGTCCAAGCCGCTCCTGGACGCACCCATGGACCTTTCTCCTGCTACTCCTGCAAATTCAGCAGCACCGACAACATCTCCGCTACGACCACAACACAGATGCCCGACCCCAACCACCTAGAATGCATCCTTCTCAACACCCGCTCGGTCCACAGGCACGCCATTGACCTTTGGAACCTACTAGACACCATCTCTCCTGACGTCGCCTTCCTAACGGAAACATGGATGAACGCTTCCTCCGCCCCTGACATCGCCATCGCCATCCCTGATGACTATAAGATCACACGCAAGGACCGCACCGACCATACAGGAGGTGGAATCGCTATCGTCCATAAGAAAACAATCCGCATCTCAACCAGCTCTGATGCCAACCTCGCCAACTCCGAACACCTTCACTTCCAGATCCACATCGACCCCAAGACCACACTCAGAGGCACCCTCCTCTACAGACCACCAGGACCACGCGCAAAATTCAGTGAAGACATCACGGACTTCATCACCCCACACGCGCTCCCCTCCAAAGACTACATCCTTCTGGGAGACCTCAACTTTCACCTTGAAAAGATCAACGACCGCAACACCGCCACCCTCTTAGACAACCTCGACAACCTCGGACTTAAACAACTGGTCACTTCCCCCACCCACATCGCAGGTCACACTCTCGACCCCATCTTCACCTCCAGCAACCATGTCTCCTTCAGCCACACTACGGATCTCCTCTGGACTGACCACAGCTGCGTTCACTTCACCTACAACAAGCCGAAACCCATCATCCACCTCCAACCAACTCTACAAAGAAACTGGAACAAAATCACCACAGAACAGATCTCCACATCGCTCCTTCAAACCTCCCCAGCCCTCTCTTCTAACGCCAACGAAGCCGCCTCCAACCTCACCCTTTGGTTATCCAACACCGCCGACACCTTAGCACCACTGAAAAAACGTCAACACAAACTTGGCATCAAGAAGGCCGCATGGTTCAACGACGACCTCAAGAAGTCCAAGAAACTATGCCGCTCCCTTGAAAAGGCCTGGAAAAAAGACCCATCCACCAGCAACAAGGACGCCTTCAAAAGCGCCATCCGTACTCACCACCAACTGATCCGAAAAGCCAAGAAAACAGCATTCAAAGATCGACTTGACAACAACGCCCACAACAGCAAGGAACTTTTCAACATCGTCAAGGAATTTTCTTAACCCCTCGGCCAACTCCAACGACATCACCCCCTCTCAAACCCTCTGCGATTCCCTAGCCTCTTTTTTCCACAACAAGATTGCTGACTTCCACAACAGCTTTGACAACCAACCCGGAAGCCAACCCACCCTACCATCAGCTGACCATCTTCCCCCCGTTAACACCCTTAACGCCTGGAAGCCAATCTCCACTGAGGACACCATCCGCCTGATGAACTCCATCCACTCTGGATCCCCCACAGACCCATGCCCTCACCACATCTTCAACAAAGCAGACTCCGTCATAGCTCCGCACCTCCGAGACGTCATCAACTGCTCCTTCAACTCCGCTACCTTCCCAGAAGACTGGAAACACGCTGAACTCACCGCCCTTCTGAAAAAACCAACAGCAGACCCCACCGAACTCAAAAACTACCGCCCCATCTCGCTTCTTCCATTCCCGGCCAAAGTCATCGAGAAAGCCGTCAACAACCAACTCGCCGCCTTCCTCGAAGCCAACAAATCCCTCGACCCCTCACAATCTGGCTTCCGAGCCAAACACAGCACTGAGACCGCCCTCATCGCAGCAACTGACGACATTCGAACTCTGCTGGACAATGGAGACACAGTCGCCCTCATCCTCCTCGACCTCTCTGCAGCCTTCGACACAGTCTGCCACAGCACCCTTTTACAACGCCTCAGAAACATCGGAATCCAAGGAAAGGCACTGGAATGGATCACTTCGTTCCTCACCGGAAGAACCCAGAGAGTCCGCCTCCCACCTTTCAAGTCCGAGGCCACCGAAGTCATCTGCGGCGTACCACAAGGATCCTCACTCAGTCCCACCCTCTTCAACGTATACATGAGCCCCCTCGCGGCCATCGCCCGCCAACACAACCTCAACATCATCTCTTACGCGGATGACACTCAACTGATCCTATCTCTCACCAAGGACCCCAGCACCGCCAAAACTAACCTACACGAAGGAATGAAAGAAGTCGCCGAATGGATGAAACAAAGCCGTCTGAAACTGAACTCAGACAAAACAGAAGTCCTCATCTTAGGTAAATCCCCCTCTGCATGGGACGACTCCTGGTGGCCGGAAGCCCTCGGAAACGCACCCATCCCGACAGACCACGCACGGAACCTTGGCGTCATCCTGGATTCTTCACTCTCAATGAACAAACAAGTCAGCGCCGTATCCTCTTCCTGCTTTAACATTCTTCGCATGCTCAGAAAAACATTTCGCTGGATCCCCCCCGAAACAAGGAAAACAGTCACCCACGCTCTAGTCACGAGCCGACTGGACTACGGAAACACCCTCTACGCAGGTACCACCGCTAAACTCCAGAAGAAACTACAACGAATCCAAAACGCCTCAGCCAGGCTCATATTAGACATCCCACGCAACGAACACATCTCTGGTCACCTTAAAGACCTCCACTGGCTACCCGTCAATAAGAGGATTACTTTCCGACTGCTTACCCACGCACACAAATCACTCTACGACATCGGACTAGATTGCCTCAACTCTCGACTGCCCTTTTACACCCCCTCCCGACAACTTCGCTCTTCCAGCCAAGCCTTCGCCACTGTACCTCGCATCAACAAGACCACCATGGGAGGCAGATCCTTCTCATACCTGGCTGCCAAAACATGGAACTCACTCCCCGCTTACCTTCGCCTCACCCAGAATCACCTAGCGTTCAGAAAGCAGCTTAAAACGTGGATATTTGACAAATAATCCTCCTCCCCTCCTAAGCGCCTTGAAACCCTCCGGGTATGTAGTGCGCTATATAAATGTTATGACTTGACTTGACTTGACTAGAGGCTGAAATCACTGACTTGGAAGGAGAGTTGGAGTCTGGTGCCACGCAGGATAAGCTGCATGCTTTAAACCTCAAACAGTTTGACTATAGTGCCCTGGTGACTGATGCGGCCAAGGCTATGAGTCGTGAGCAACAGGGGCGACTGTATGATGTGGGAGATAAAGCGGGGAAGTTGATTGCCTGGTTGGATAAAAAGGAAAGACTGAATCGTGTTGTGCCTGTTATAGAGAGAGCGGATGGAGTGCGAATTGTTGATCCTGTGGAGATAGTAGAGGGTTTCGCACACCATTTCCAAATGGTGTATGCGCCAGTCTCAGACAGACCGGAGGAGTACTCGCACTTATTGCTTAGAGATATCGCATTGCCTTGCTTGTCTGATTCTGACAGAGAGCTTATGGAGGCGGAATTTTCCAACGATGAAATAGTGCTCGCTATTCGCTCCATCCGTTTGGGAAAAGCTACGGGCCCAAACGGTATTCCCATTGAATTGTATAAGCTGTGTCCGGACAAAAGGGTGCCATATCTCCGTGAGATGTTTCTGGAGTCGCGAGATGTCGGGTCCCTTCCCCGAGACCAGAGATTTGTGTCCATTGTTGTAATCCATAAAGAAGGGAAACCCCGGGACCTATGTGCGTCTTACAGACCAATATCACTTTTGAATGCCGAACCTAAGGTCTTGGCAAAACTGCTAGCAAACCGGCTAATAAAGGTGATTGGTGACCTGATACACCCGGATCAGTCCGGATTCATTCCTCATCGCAATACCGCGCTGAACCTGCGTCGTCTTCATGGCGTCCTCGCGAGAGCAGAGTCGTTACGTGAGACGGCCATCTTGGTCTCCTTGGATGCCACGATGGCCTTCAACACCGTGGAATGGCCATATTTGTGGGCTTCTCTCGCAAACTTCGGTTTTGGCCCAGGGTTTATCGGTTGGGTTAAACTCCTTTACGAGGAACCGCTGGCCCAAGTGGAGGTTAACGGCAGGGTCTCCGAATCCTTTGTTCTTGGGAGGGGTACGCGACAGGGATGCCCTTTATCTCCACTGCTCTTCGTGCTTGCCCTAGAACCCCTAGCTGCTTGGCTGCAGTGGGAACCGTCGCTCAAAGACATTAGATCGGCCCCGACTTTGAAGACCGCATATCACTATATGCAGACGACATCCTCTTATACCTCACTTCCGCTTGGAAGTCACTGGGGGTACTGTTTGATGTACTTAGCTCATTCGGAAAGAACTCTGGCCTAGTGATTAACTGGGCTAAATCTAGTGTTTACGCGCTCACTGGGGGGGTACCACCCTTGTCGCGTATCTGCCCGATACTGATATCGCAGACCGGCTTTAAATATTTGGGGATTTACATATCCCTGGACCCTGTGGTTCGGTATGAACGCAACCTGCTTCCTCCGCTTCTTCGGCTTAAATCCGACGTAGCGGCTTGGTGTGGCCTATCGCTGTCCCCGGTTGGGAGGGCAGCTTTATTCAAGATGATGTCCCTGCCCCGATTTCTATATGCCCTCCAAAATACGCTCAATCTCGTACCTGCCAGCTATTTTTGTGAGATAGAGAGCCTACAGAGGCAGCTGATATGGGGCGAGCGTCCTCGCATTGCCCTAGCGAAATTGACACTGCCCTGGTACGATGGGGGCATCGCGTTACTGGACATCAAACGTTATTACTGGGCATCCCAATTGAGTGCAATCAACCATGCCATGTACGGCCCTATGCCAAACCCTGCATTCGAAATGGGGTTGCGGTGCGGGTGTGGTGTAGCGCGAACGCAGCTATGGGGTGGTCGGACAGATTGACCCGAGCGACCCCGCTTTACGTAGCTGAAAAATTGGGTAGTTTGTGGACAACGAGGGCTTCGAGAAGTGGGACCTCATTGGCATCAGTAAGGTCGGGGATCTTTGGGTCAAAGATAGGATCAAGACATTTGAGGAGTTGCAATCGGAATACGCGCTCAGTGATAGGGAATATTTCCGTTATATGCAGATCCGACACGCACTTGGTTCGGTTTTCCCGGCCGGAACCTTGATCCCGGATTCTTCTCCTCTTGAAGATAGGGTGCTTGATGGACACGTCCCGGATAGCACTATTTCCCTAATACATAAAAAACGTATTAATGATCGAACGGATTTACTCCTGCAGCTTCGGGAAGCTTGGACCCGTGATGGACTGGAGCTGGATGATGAGGATTGGCAGGCTGCGATATCTTCTCCTAAAGAGGTCGCGATTCCGGCCCGTCTCCGGCTGGTGCAATTAAAGATCCTACACGTATCTATATAACAGTTCCCCGACTGCTGCACATGGGTTATTCTGTGGATGGGTTGTGTAAGCGTGGGTTTGGTAGGATGGGTACCTTCCTGCATATCATATGGGAGTGCCCTGATGTGGTGTTATTTTGGAATCGTGTGCATGCTGTCATGGAGGAAGTTACGGGAGTATCGTTGTTGCCTGAAGCCCAACGCTGTTTACTGAATGTGTGGGAACCAAATGATTATAATGTGGCAGAGACGCAATGGGCTACCCTTGGGAATATGGTGGCTAAATGGGACATAGCAAAACTGTGGGGTCCCAAAGGGCACCTACGATCTCAGCTTGGAAAGAAAACATGGACTGGTGCATGTTTAGGGAAAAAACTGTGCATGTCGCACGTGGCAGACCCAAGAAGTGGGGGAGAAAAAGGAATCAGTGGAACCTGTATCGTGGGGAGATCTGTACTCATCCTTTTCTAGATATCCTGGAAATGTCGCAATCCCCATAGCCCAACATTCCTTGTACTGTGTAGATTCTTGCTGATGTTGTGATCACTTGCTCCCGGCCCACCCCCTCTTTCCATGGCTTCGTCTACTAACGTTGCATATATTTTTATTGATACAGCTCTCCCCCCCCTGGGAAGGGCACTCACCATATAGTCTTTTTTGCCTCGCTGTTTTTTGGTTTGTTTTTATTGTTTATTTATATATGTTTAACATGTAAAACCTTAATTTCATCCTGTGCAATATCACATGCTTTCAAGAACAGTATGCTGAATCGCTGCCAGGCCCCCGGGCTTTCGGCTGAAGAGCTGTGTATCAATGTAATATCATGTTTCTGTCTCGTTTTAGCGACGGCCGCCCCCTGTGGTTGTTGGCCCGCAAATGTATTACTGCAACTGTAAAAAAAGGTTTTATAAAAAATAAAATAAAAACAATGTGTTTCGCAATTATATTATAATAATATGTTCTTTATTATTACTACGATACGCCTTCATATGAATTATAATAATTCTCCTGCTTCTGCATCTATCATTCAATGCACAAGCCTTATGATTACTGATAGGTATATACTAATTCTTTTTTTTGTTTGTTTTTCCTCTTATTGATTACGTAATGTTAGTAATACTGTTTTTTACTACCAAATTTACTGTTTATCTTCCCCCATTCATATGGTAAATATTCTCTGTATAGATCAGACATAGGTTTCAATGTTACAGTATTTGCAATTTATTGTTATATTTCTTCTTAATAGTAAGAATACCTGTTATTATAAAATTTTTAAAGACATCTTTGGATTTATATTTGTCCACCACTGCTTCACTCTCCGGGTGGGGTCCCTCCTCGTGGCGGAGGTCCATCAGTGTTTAGACGCGTGGTTAAAAGTCCTGAGATCCCTTGTGCCATTTTATACTTGACACTCTTTCCTCCCTACCTTTCCCTTTGTCATGTATACTACATATTACTCCATCTGTTGCATACACCTCTACCTATCTCCACACATGTATTCTTCCATCGTCAAATAGCAATACCATTTGATCCATTTATTATTTACCTAATCATTGTTACGGTCCAAGGTCCCTTTTTATCCTCTTTATCCTCTTAAATGTATTTATTTATTTATTTTTCTTTTTTCTTTCCTTTCTCTCTTTTCTTTCCTATTCTTATCTGACATGGCCACTTCACACAACCTTCGAGTAATAACCTGGAATGTTCACGGATTGACACATTATATTAAAAGAAAAAAGACACTCTCTTATTTACAGTCCAAGCATGTGGACATAGCTCTCCTCCAAGAAACCCACCTTGACGCAAAAGAGTCTGAAAAATTACGTAGAGACTGGGTAGGTCGGGTTATACACACCAGCATGCAGAAGAGAACCGACCCAGATGCGACACTAACCCGCAAATGTAGAGTTGCGATTCTCATCCGTAAATCCTTACCAGTGACAGTCTTGAACTTCTGGATAGATCTGGATGGCAGATATGTCTTTGCCAAACTTCGCATCGGTGACACACACATATGCGTTGGCTCCATTTACGCTCCCACTGGAGCAAAATGATCATTCCTCCTTCAACTAAACCGCCTTTTAACTGAAAATGGTGCTTCCCAGTTTCTTATCGGTGGGGACTGGAACCTAGGGCATGATCCTGTCCTAGACAAAACAGGCCCTCTAGATAAGGCAAATGCAGCAGATAGGACTCTAATGGATGATGTGGTGGCAGATAATAGTTTGGTAGACCATTGGCGACTTTCTCACCCGATGGATAAGGACTACACCTTCACTTCCCCTACACATGGCACACTCTCTCGTTTGGACTACTTTTTTGATCTCCCAAAATGTAGTCCAAATAACACAGGACTCTCAGATACTGGAGGAGGCGATCTCTGATCATTCTCCTGTTCTACTTTCCTTAAAAACTGGTTTATCTAAGCCAGGTCGCAAACCCTGGCGTTTAAACATTCAACGTTACAGGGCACCCAAAAACAACATTTTATTACAATCCCATTTTCAAGACTTTATGTCAGTCAATCAAGGGTCCGTTGACTCCAACAGAACTCTATGGGCGGCGGCAAAAGCCACTATCCGTGGGCAGCTTATGAGAGATGCAGCTCAATTAAATAAACAAAATGCTAAAAAGCAAAAAGAATTGGAGCAAGAAATTGTGTCTTACACTCGCTTATACACACTTAATCCAACAATATCACATCGTAAATCATTGGAAAAAGGTCGTATGGCTTTAAACAACCTTTTTACCTCCAAGGCAGAATACGCCCTACATAGAATGAAAGGGAGACATTATGAGCAGGGGGAAAAAGTGGGAAGATTATTAGCAGCCCAACTACGTCAGCAGCAAGCAGCTATGGCTATACCGGCCATTAAGTCAATGAATAGTGTTACCCTAACTAAATCCCGAGATATTGTAAACAAATTTGCCCAGTATTATCAGTCTCTATACACTGCTGAAACTCAACTTGACGCTGACAAATTGGATTCTTTCCTTACAAACGTAACCTTACCCTGTTTGTCAGATGAAGGTAGAAACTTATTGGAAGGTGAAATTACCAGGGACGAAATATCGCGTGCAGTTGCTAGCCTGCCATACCATAAGGCCCCAGGAGAAGATGGCTTTCCTGCAGAGTTTTATCGTTGGGCAGGAGTTGATGTGCTTGACTCTCTTTTACTCGCATTCCAAGAGGCAGAGCATGAGGCCTCCTTGGGTCTCATATCTAATAACGCTATTATTGCTGTGTTACCTAAACCTGGTAAAGATCCTCTATTATGTAGCAGCTATCGACCCATATCTTTATTGAATTGCAACATCAAAATTCTGGCTAGCATTCTGGCTGCTCGCTTGCGTAAGGTTATCCCATCTCTCATACACTGTACCCAAGTAGGATTTGTTCCGGGGCGTTCCTCTAGGAACCATCTTCGCACTCTTGCCCACACACTATGGTGTTCCAAGAATCTTCCTGATGATGCTTTGGCCTTGTCACTGGACGCGGAAAAGGCGTTTGATCGGGTTGAATGGGACTATCTTTTTAGGGTGTTACAAAAATTCGGCCTGGGAGACCAATTCATAAACAAAATCCGATTGTTGTACAAAAATCCCTCGGCACAAGTAAATTGTGGGGGCTTTATCTCAGATCCATTCCCTATCAATTGAGGTACACGCCAGGGTTGCCCCCTCTCCCCGTTACTCTTTCTTGTAGCCATGGAACCGTTAGCTGCCTCCTTAAGACAATCTACTTATATTAAGGGCATTTCTCTTCCGACAGGTGAATCCAAAATTTTTCTTTACGCAGATGATATTCTCCTTACACTCATAGATCTCTCCACCTCTTTACCACCTGTGTTCAAAATAATAGATGACTTCTCCTCCCTTTCTGGGTACAAAATTAATTGGAACAAAAGCGAAGCGCTACCCATCTCGAACGGGACCACAATAGCGGCCATTCAAGGTTTTCACTTTCTATGGAAATCTTCTCATCTCAAATATTTGGGCATACAAGTGAACAAAGGTCTAGAGGGCATGGTTACAGATAATCTCAATCCCCTCATTGCTCAAATGCAATGGGATTTTGAAAAGTGGAAGACATTAGGTCTCTCAATGTGGGGCAGGGTTCAAGCTGTGAAAATGGTTACTTTTCTTGTTTTCTTTATGTCATCGGCATGCTCCCTATTCAGGTCCCTTTAACTAAGTTACGTTCAATTGATTCTAAGATAAGATCTTTTATATGGAACTCTGCCAAACCCCGTCTCTCAGCTTCAAAACTAAAGGCTCATCGATCCTAAGGAGGAATAGGTCTACCTTCAGTGGAACATTATGATTTAGCATTACAACTTTCTCAAATGTCATATATGCTTCCACATTCCTCAGATGTGCCACAGTGGGTACATCTTGAACACTACCTTCCATTAACAAAAGCAGGTTATATATGGCTCTGAATCTCATCCCCGAGACTCCACTAATCCTATTTTGTCGGCTATGTGCCCCGCTTGGGAAAGGGCACACTACTTACTGGGCTCACATCCTCGTCTCCATAGGAAAGCACCCTTATGGAATACTTCTGCAATTCGTATTAATAGAAAATCCATTTTTTGGCCTATTTGGGAATCAGCAGCTGTTTCCACCAGATCAACTTTTTTCAAATGGTGATATTAAATCATTTGTTCAACTGCAGGAAGAATTTAATCTGCCTGATATTCAACTTTCAAAATATAACCAGTTACGGCAATCCTGACGAAGAAGCCTAGGACCCCCACCATGGCTCTTGCCTGAGACAGCAATTGTGACATATCTCCACACTTGGGGTAAGTTGAAAGGAGCTACATCTGGTTTCTACCAAACTCTTACTTTGCATCTTTTTTCTCAACCCTTATCGCAAACTCTACGTACTAAGTGGCAAACCTTATTATCGGTCTCTTATACCGATGATGAATGGTCTGACATTCTTAACAATCTCAATAAGGGTGCTCGTGAAGCACAATTGAAATTTTGCTTATTCAAAATTTTACATGATTGGCACTGGTCACCAACAAAACTGCATAAAGCTGACTTGCTTCCCCATTCTAAATGCTGGAGAAGTGATAGTAGTCTTGTAACATTCCTCATATCATCTGTGGATGTCCTGTGATCCAACCCTTTTGGAATTATGCAGGTAAAAGCTTGCGTTCCACGATGCCTCTACAAATTCCATTGTTGCATGCTACCATTCTTCTGCATGATACACATCAATCCCAATCACTTTCTAAGCCACAAGCCTGACTTTTACACACAGACTTAGCTACAGTTAAAATTTGTGTATTACGGCAATGGAAATCGCCTCAACCACCATCACAAGAAACATGGATGGTGGCCATGATCCAAACAGCTTCCTACGAACGTATGATATACAACATACAGGATCAAGCTGATCTCTTTCTTCGAATATGGTCACCCTTTCTAGCTTCAAATACTGATGCTAACGTTAATGGCCCTTCTACGCAGTAAGTTACCTTCTATTTCCTCTTATTCTCATTCATTATTCATTATTGGTGGTTATAAATCTCAACACATATTGTATTTATGCCATCCTGAGCACAGAAGAGGTTATGTACTATTTGTTGTTGTTTTTATTAGCTTTTCACCAGAACTTTTACATGTAATTCTACATCTTTTAATATGCATATTTATGCATGTGTGTCTCTGTTTACACTTACATTCTCCACAATATGCCTATTGTTTTCATTTATTGTTCATACATTTCTCTATATTATCCATTTCACTCTCTATTTCCCATCTTCATCTCGTATTTTATTTTTCTACCTCATCTCCCTTGGTTCCGTAACAAAATATTCAAATATCCTGTAATATAATGTAATTTATTTAATTTATTTTAAGTCACAGAATATTATAATATATTTTTTTCTCTTTCTTGGAATCAGCATAATTAATCTATGTTATGGTAAGTATTTAGCGTATCGCCTTTTATCTTACTTTATCTTATCTTATCTATTTTTTAGAATGTCCTCTCATACATTTATATTTATATACCTTAAATGAAATTACTTAACCCGTATATTCACCTTTTACCTCTTCGCATTGCTTTTCTAGGGTGTCTTTTTCTCCTTAGAACATACTCATACTGTATTATGCTTCATATTTGTATTTGTACATTTTTCACTTACCGATTTCTTTTGTGATCCCTCCTTTCCTTACCTTTCTCTTCCCCCTTCCATTAATTCCTTTTCTTCATTGCCTCACTATAAATCCAAATATTTGTCCTTACACTTATATTATGTATTTATTACATTATATAATATGATTAATTATTTAAAAAGTTTTACCATATGCTTATATATAACAATGTTCTTATATATTTATTGTTTGATAATACATACAGTTATCATAATATATGTATTTTTTCTATTTATAAATTTAAATAAAAAATTGAAACACAAAATAAAGGGACCTAGGGCCAGATGTAGGTAAGTTAATTTTACTGATTCATAAATACCGAATTTTACCGATTCGGTATTTATGAATCGGTAAAATAGAAGGGGGGAGATGTAGGGAAAATCGGTAATTGAATTACCTATTCTGTAGAAATCGGTATTTACCGAATCGGTATTTACCGATTCGGTAAATCCCGATTTTTGCAAGGGTGCAGGGGGTGTCACTTTGACACCCTCTAGCACCCCGATTTAAGGCATGTGTGACATGTGGCACACAGACATGCCCTAAGGGCATGTCCGTCTGTCACATGCCATAGGTGTGCATGCACACTTGTGCATGCACACCTGGAATTGGTATTTTACCACCCAATTGGATTGGGTGGTAAAATACCGGACTCAAAAGAGTCCCACCTACATTTCAAAATTACCGAATCGGTAAAAATACTGATTCGGTATTTTACTGATTCGGTAAATTTACCGAATCTGTAAAATAGGCCACCTACATCTAGAATAGCCATTTACCGGTCGGTAACGGCTGAATCGGCCGTTACCGGTCGGTAAATGTCTACCTACATCTGGCCCTACATTTGCAGGGACACGGAAAGCCATGCAGGGTGGCTTTGCGGGTCCTTGTAAATATGAGACAACAGGTTGCGCCGCCGGTGCGTCACAAAAAATGACGCAACGGCGGCACAAGGGGCTTGTAAATAGGCCCCCTACCTTTTATACAATACCAAGCCCCTGGGCCTGTATCTACCCCTTTCCCAAAAAACACAGTCAATGAGCACTTTTGGTAATGATAATGAAATTGACAAAGTAGCAAAGTGAAATTCCCCCGTTATAGTTAACTATAACTCGCGCGCCCGCAATGCACTGCTGATGACGTCACATATTACATCACTCATGACATGGTCAGTGACATAACTCATGACATCACTGATGACATCTCAAATGACATCACTGATGACATCACTGATAACATCATCCTTGTGGCAGACCTCCTCTCACCGTAATATAACATTTGATACACACATTCAAAAATTTTAAAAAAAGGAGATGCCAATACTAGTTACAACAACCTATTCAGTAATTCCAACATCTTCATACACATCCACTCTTTCACCAACAGTTCTATAAAGTCACTTATACATGTACTCACTCATCATATGTACTCATACACCTATACATCCTGTTACACACCTACACTCATCCATAGAGTTACTCACACACATACTCACACATGCAAATAAACTATCAAACATCCGTTTATTTGCATATACAGCTATACACATACCACTACACTTACTTTTACAGAAACGTATACATACTTATTCTCTCAAACAATCACTTATAAAAACAAATACTTATTTTTACAGGAACTCTTCCAATCTCTCACTCTCACATATAATCACTTATATACATCAATACTCACATATACTAGTTTAAAACATATGCAGTTACTCATATAGACACTATTGAGACAGTCATTCACTCACTAACACACCCATACACACACTAATCCACCCATACAGTCCTGCACACATGCTGTCTTCAAAACACATACAAACAGTGAGTCACTCATTCATGCATCTACATGCTAAGTAATATCCCCCACTGAACCATACAGATACTCATACTGATACTCAAAAAACAAACTAATAACCCACATACACACTCATGTAGCTATTCACAAACCCATGCAGCCACTTACACACCAACTGTGAGACTAATACAGACTTTCACACAGTTTAGTCACTAACCCATGCATTCAGTGAGACACGTTCAATCACTCACTTATACAGTCAGTCACATACCTACTAAATAATCCCTTCAGGCACTTGTAAATGCACTCATTCTTTGATAAATCTTGGCATAGATATATATGCAAAATATTAAAACTTTACAGAAATACACATTTACTGGATGATGTCATCAGTGATGTCATCAGTGATGTAATTTGAGATGTCATCAGTGATGTCATGAGTGATGTCACTGACCATGTCATGTGTGATGTAATATGTGACGTCATCAGCAGTGCATTGCGGGCGCGCGAGTTATAGTTAACTGTAACGGGGGAATTTCTATGGTTTTGTATGAGTGAAATGTTCAGTTAACTATAACATGTGTGAAACCTATGGTTTTTCAGTGAATTTCTAAGGTTTTTTAAATGCTGATTTTTAACTATAACATGTGTGAAACCTATGTTTTTTTTCAGTGAATATATATATATATATATTTTTTCTCGATAGATATATATTAATTTACAAACACGCATACCTATATATATTTATGCAAGTGTGTATGTGCGTGTGTGTGTACGTCTCACATTTGTTTCATAAAATTAACTGCAAGGCTAACTGATGACTTGTGACAAGCAGACATTTCAGTAATTCAAAATAGAGGAATCTGTTAGAGAAATGTGCCTCATACACATATTTTGAAGAACATGCTAGCAAGCAGGGTCAATGAAGATGTTACAGTGGCATCAATCCATCATAATCAATATGTGAAAAAGGGTTCAAACACTGGAGGCTTATAACACCCAGATGACGGTGGGCTTGTTTGTCCTGTCACTGTTATTTTAATGGTTGATGAGAAGGATATCCACTCCATTGAAGGGAAGTTGATACTCTAAATTCTGGAAACATTTGCAGTGTGGCTTAATATTTTAGAGTGGTTGTATGACAGAACCATGCAGGTAAAGACATTTCATGTCTTTACAACACATTTTTTACCCCACATTTGTTTAGCATGCATATATGCTTTTACCTTGCATACTATTACCACACATGGTTAGTCTAACTACAGTAAGTATTAGTAATGTCAGTTTATATATATATCAAACTCCAACTCCAGTTCCTTCGATCAAGCAACAGACACAGGAGCTGGATATACAGTAAGTTTCACGTTTATTGATATATTTATTGATTGTTATCGTTTTGTGTGAAGACACCCAAACCCCCATACTTGTCTTAAATGCACGATGAAGGCATGCATGGTAAAGGCCTATAAATGGGAAAAAATGTGTGTGATAATAAATGCATGGTTAAGGCATTGCGATTTACAAATCACTTTGTGAGCACCTTACCTTTGACACTTCCCCAGGTTTACGTGATAAAGTAAATCTGGGGCAGTGTCAAAACCCATGGGTTTTGTTTGGGAAAACCCACTCCAATGCCAATATAACGCCTCCCTGGCGCAGGGTTAGTCAGCACAGCAACTTGCATTGGTTTGCCTTACTCCACATCTGTGATGCCATTCAAACCCAAGCAAAGTGGCTTCGCATGGCGTCATAGATATGGTTGAGACGTTTGTGCTGCCTGAGCGTCGGAAAAAGTGACACTCCAGTAGAAGCACAGCACGACACCAAGTCAAAATGAAAACAGAAAGCCACCGTTGCACCGGCATACAAAGCAGGCAACAGTCAGAACACGCAGGACACTCGTGAAGAAAGGTTGAGAGATTGGACCAACCACACTTCACCGCTGTTCTGTGAAACAACAGTTTAAGACATTTTATCCATGAATGTGGGCTGAAATATTGCATTTTTCTTATTGTGAAAATCAACGAATTGTTCCTGTAAAAGATGATGTCAGAAAAATATCTTCATCTTTCCTATTTTTTCTAAACTTGCATTTCCTGTTCACACATTGTACGATGCAACTCGAATGACAGCAGCAAGCAGAAATGAATGTTTCATCCTTTCCTGATGTTATTAAACTCTCACATAGCTTTCACACACCATCAAATGCACGTAAGACGTTCTTCCCTATAAAGAAATAATACATTTGAGTTTCCATAGGTGTTTGAGAAAGTGACATAAGTAGGAGTGAAGGATAGCAGCCAAATATATGAGTTAGCCTAACAAAGGTGCGAATCCACTATGATAGCACCACGATAGCAAGTTTAAAAAAAAATCTTTTCACATTAAATTATATCTCTTTTTATAATAAATAATGTCAGCAAACCTATCAACAGGTAACATACCTCACTCAGCCATTCAGAGGCTGGCCTCTAAATTCTACCTACCTCCACTAACCCAGTGGCAGCCAGACCGCTGTGGTTGCAGGAAATGTTTGCAGAGTGCTGCTGCCGACATAGCAGCAGCATGTTTGGAAAAATTGTCGCTGTTGACTGGTTTTCCATGTGCTGGTAGCATGGCATGGCCGTACACATTATCTTTTTAGCTTGGATACAAACTCTAAAAGTGGCATCGTATTTAGAAAAAATATATATCTTTGTCCCCGGTGGGCTGGGAGTTGTCTCCCAGTGCATTGGCAGAAATTAATATGCTTTTGAACACCTGCCTTTTATTGAGCGAGCCTTCTGGAAGCATTCAGTTTTAAGTCACAATTTATAACTCACCAAAATTGACCTACACAAATAGCAAACCCATAATATCTGTCTCCACGATATAGTGAAGGGAAGTATTGTTTGCTTTTCTTAGCTACACACCTACTTGCCTTGATGGTACAGTGCTAGTCGATATTGTGGATCTGATTCTTTTTTAGGTCGACGTTTGAACCACGTGAGAAACAATAAAGGAGTGCATGCAATTTTAATGTAGAGTGTACAAAATATCCTGTTTTTCTACGTAGCTTACTTTATTATTTTGTTTCATGTGTATCTTTGTTGTAAATGACCCTTTTTGCAGTGGCTATTGTGCCAAAGAAAGGACTTTGCTGTGTACTGTGTCCCCTGCTTGAAGAAGATCTCCAATGGTCCGAGGAGAGCTGGCCTCCGGTTCTGAAGTCCCAGAAACAAAAAGACTTCACCCTCCAGCTCCCCCTGAACTCCGCTGTGTGTGTTCTGACCTGCCCAGAGTGCTTGATCCAGTTGTGGGCCTCTGGAGGTGGTTACTCGTGTTTGGGAGCTGGAAGAAGAAGAAGCTTGAAAAGAACTGCAAAACCCCTTGCATCGCTCTTATTGCAGCATGTTTCACTGGCGCATCTTGATGGCGCAAGAAGATTTCCATTGAATCGCCGTGCCACTGTGAAGATCGTTGCCTCGCCTTTCGCTGCTGCAAGAACCGGCACATTGAGGGATCGAGGTTGAAGAGGACAGACATCGGTCCGCGCAACGCTGCTGCATCAACCCCTGCCGCATCCCAAAGATCTACGCATCGTACCTGTGTGAGACGCTTTCCCAATGCATCACCTGCGAACCGGCACGAAGACTAGACACATCGCTCCCTCTACAGACCGGACGCAACACAACCCATCCGATGAGCTCAACAGGGCTGTCGCATCGCCTCCTCAGGGTGTCAGGAGTGTCGCATTTCTTTATTTTACGACGATGCAGCTGTTTGGCTTGGGAACTTTTTTCACATCTCCAGGTATTTTGATGAAAACTCACGCATCCATAGATTTCTATGGTACAAGTTCTTGAAGCCTTTCTTAAGTCATATTTTTAAACTGTGTATGTTGGATTTGTGTCGTTTTGGTCTTGTGTAGTTTAGATAAAGATACATTATTTTTCTAAACTGGTGTGGTGCTTATTCGTAGTGTTTTCACTGTGTTACTGTGAGTGTTGGTACATATACTTTACACATATCCTTTGGAATAAGCCTTTCTGCTCGTGCCAAGCTACCAAGGGGATGAGCAGGGATATCTAAAGTATGTATCCCCCTTACCCTGACTAGAAGCAAAGGTCCCTATGTGGTCAAAGGTTCCTGCCTCTGCCAACTAGAGACCTCCAGTTCTAACAATCTTGCTTACAATGACTGGACTATTTGATGGTCACATGAAGGCAAGTAAGGAGAAAAAAGTGAAAGGGTGAAAAAAAGCAGTAGAGAGAATGCTCAGATGAGTGCACTAGTCAGTAAAGAAATGATGTCATTGCAGATGAGCCTAACCTTTTGAGGCCTAGATAGGTGGTGGATCACCCATTGCAGGAGCATCTATTGTAAAAGGTTGGAAGTTTGACTTGATATTGCTGCATGGAGGGCAGGTTAGCATCAACGTGTACTCACTTATTTTTGACCTGGTGCTTTGGGATACAGGGGGACCAAAGGTAGTGTGAGACTGGGACAGAAATACTCCAAATGTAGAACATAGAAACCTTCTCAGGGATCCCACTGATACTTGGTCCTTTTAAACCAACAAAGAAGGAATTGGCACAGAAGCTGAAATATAAAAAGAATGCATTTATTCACCTCAGATGAGGGAGACTACGTCACACAGAAGCCTTAGCAACTGAATGAGGCAGTCTCAGGAGTTCAGAAAACATGGGCCTTATATATGCTCAGGGTTACATGGTCAGCATAAGACCAAGGGGCAGTCCTGGCTCATGTAAGCATGCAAAATGCCTAAGATGGGCATGCAAGATCTGCTTGCTCAACAAAGTGGGAGGAGAGTTACTTCTCCATGCAGCAGCAAAAATAGCCTGACAGGTATACTAGAGAAGCAGGTGCATCCTACTAGCTAGGCCCTTCTGAGTATGTGCGAAGGTGGAAGATGCCAAATATAGTTTGTTTCTAGCCAGATTACAAGAGCAGTCAACACTGAGGGAGGACAGAGCACATGGAGAGCACGTGGCAGCAAATGGCAAACAAGGTGGCTGCCAGAATTACAAAATGGCTTTCAGTTCATGCTAACAAATCCCTGCAATATTTAACAGATGTTCCTTTTAGCATGAGCTAAAGACATTCCTATGATCATAGGAACATAGAAAATATTTGCACATTCATTTTCATAAATGTATCAATATCCTAATTCATTGCTAGGTGGGAATTTTCCCTTCTAAATATTTCATTAAGCGGGTATATATAAAGTATAAGCACGAATACAAAGGGAACGAAGCATTAGGTCATAAGTAACATACAGGCAGTAGGAGAGAGTAATGACCACTATTACAAACAGAATTATCATTTTTTTTAGTCCTAAGCAAAAGCAAATCCTAAAACCATCTAGTAAACCTTTTCAGGGAAACTTGTCCATTTTCCTTTTATGAGGGCTAGAACATCAATCATATCTGGGACCAGGAGGACTACACAAGGCCATAAGAACTAGAATGAAGAGCTGCAAAGGGCTGCTCCTCCTCAAAAATGGGACGACTAAAGGGGTACATTATTAACAAGAAAAAGAAATCGTCCTTGGGGAAATTGAAGCCACTGTACAACCAAGCCAGAGGGGAGTCTTTTCCCTGTGCCCATTTGAGTCTCACAGGCAGGTTGTTGTTGTTTCCACGGTGGAGCTGCACAACTCGCAACTCAAGAATCACAGCCCAGTTTCAAGGGAAAAAAGTCTCTTCTTTCAGGATAGGGCAGTCACCCACCAGGCAAATGCTCTTAGCGATCCTGTCCAGTGTCTCAGGCAGTGCACCAGTTTTCTTCACTTCAATCTAACAGGTACCAGAGACACAGCACCTGTACCCTGAACTCAAGTCCTTCCCTAACTCCTGTATTGCTCTGCTGGCGCACTGCTCATTCGTTGGGTCCACATATTGCATCCAGTGTGCTCAGGTATCTCTTGACCAACAAACAAAGAAGCAAACTTGTATTCACTTTGGACCCAGGATTCAGAGGCCTGATGCTAGGATCTCTGAAGCAACCCTTGTTTCAAAAGGGGTCACCTCAAGCAAAGCCGCCTCGCCATTCTGGTCGGTATGTGACTCTCAGCTGGGCATCAAAAAACGTGTTCCACGATTTCTCCTTTCTGATTTGTGACCCCATCTTTCGCCCAAGACAGTGGCAGAGGGTACACAATACATTTCAGGGCTTCCCCCTTCACTGAGGTCTTAGTTGCCAGCAATGCCTGTGCTGGTTACCTTCACTTTGGCTTCAAGCTGGACTGGTGCTGACGCTGACTCCCCCGGCTGAATATGATGTCCGGGCCCCTCTGGCAATGGTTGTAAAGCAGCAAATATCTATTGGTGGACAGAACAAAAGGTCTTTAGACAAGGCACAGAAACAGTCTATCAACAGAGAGGATAGTGTCAGAATACTTCCTAGTCTTGGGACACCCCATATATTAGCAATTCTATAGTGGCTAGTCTGCCGAAGAAATCCCAGACTCCTGATACAAATACATTAGCGTGCATTTTGATAAATATAAACAGGGCCAATGGAATTTCATCATAGTGTTGCTGCGCATCATTATAGATTTGTCGCATTTGCTACATTATCCATCATATGCTGCACAATCTACTTATTTTATGCCCCAAAAAATTGTGTCTAGCATAAACTATTTAAAAGTGACTAAAAACAAAGTAACGTGTTGCTGCACAATAAACGGTCCTTTGCAAAGGGTGACTTGTCCTTTTTCTGTTGCTTATTGATATATTTGGCCGTTAAACTGGTACTAATGATGTGCAACCAATGTCCAGACAATGCTAACAAGTTGAAAATGACAAAATAATGAAGCAATCCAGAAAAAAAAGTGCCATTTTATGCTGCCTCATTTGATACTTATTACCGCATAATTTACTCAACCCTGCTGCATAATTTGGCCCTTCACCTGCCGCATAATTTCAGTGGCCCAACATTTTTTTTAACGATTCTTTTTATTGAAACAAAGCATCAGTGAAATTCACAGTACAGAGGAAAATTGTCATATCAGGTATAACACATTCGGGGGGACAGGATACTGGAATACACACAATATCAGGAACTTGACGGGGATGGGGGTACATCAAAAACAGCATCTCTAGGTGGCACACAGATCTCTCCTCTATATCTATTCCAAGGTCCCCATATCGAAGCCCAATTTCGAGGGCAGCCTCTTGCCATGAAAACAGTCTTCTCCCAAAACATACTCCAGTCTAAGTTATTTTTCCAAACCTCCAAGGTGGGGGGCTGTTCGGCTCCCCACAGCTGGGCAATATTCCTTTTCGCTATCATGAAACCAAATGTAGCCCACCGCGTCTGTGCATAGTTGAGAGCAGTAGGTTTCCATATGTGAAGGAGGCATCAAGGAAATGAGGCAGAGCCATCATTTAGGAGAGGGTCGCTCGCCCCAACAAAGAGAGCGGAAGTTTCCTATAGTTGGCGATATCACTCCTAAGCCTTTGCAAAAGGGGAAGGAGATTCTGGGCATACCTGACTGCAGGGTCAAGAGAGATGAAAATCCCCAAATACTTGAACCCATCAGTATTGATTTGAATGGGACAGTGGTGAGGAGGGACTGGTCAAACACCAGAGATTTCCCCCAATTAATGAAGAGCCCAGAGATTTTACCAAAAGAGGCCAAGATGTCACAGACGACAATGAGGGACTTCCGGGGAGAAGTCCTCCCAGTCAGGGGACCACTAAATACCTCGAATAGATGGTTCCCAACGCAACCAGGCTGCTAGTGGTTCCAGGGCCAGCGAAAAAAGAAGGGGAGAGAGAGGGCAGCCCTGCCGAGTGGCCCGACCAAGCTGAAAGGATGCCGAGACCCGATTATTTACAACTATTTGGGCGAGCGGCTCTGTATATAGCAAACCACCCAGCCAATAAATTCAGGGTCAAATCCGAATTTAGTCAGGACAGCCCACAAATAGAACCATTCTATAGTATCAAAAGCCATGGTTGCATCAAGCAAAACAATTACGGCTGGCTCCTGCTATGGGCCTTAGATATCACGCCATACAGTCTATGTAAATTTTGGGGCGTGCTCCTTTGGGGGATAAAGCCCGACTGATCCGGGTGGATCAGTCTGCTTACTACTTTCACCAGCCTGGCCCAACATTTTTAAGTCTGCTGTACACAGCTCATATTGTGAAGCATTGTTTTCTAAAACCTTTCAATTTAATTTATATATGTTGTTATTTCACCTTGGGAGTTCTGTTTTTTTTCACATCGAAATATAAAGGTTTATACAGACATAAAAGTTAAATGCCATTTTATTTTTGTTTTTAAAAAAGACAAAGAAAAACAACGCGCAGAACAAGGGTAGCCTTCAATGTACATTACTCACCAGAAAACTGCATAAGGTAATGCATTAGTATGTTTGTGCAAGAGTGCAATAAGTGATATAAATATTTTAAATTTACAACAAATCCTGCATCGAAATTCGTTATTTGCTAACGTGCATTTGTAGCAATAATCCCATTTGTCACGCCACTTCCGGAACAAGGGAGTAGTTTCTAATTGGATATCACTTTCCTCTCTAATTGAATGTTGAGTGACTAATAAAGTGGTATTATATGATCTCAAGCTGTGAAATTATATGCTTGAAAAAGAAAACTCTCTCATACATGGGGATAATTTCTCTTGTAATGTGGACAGAGTACAAAAGCAACTTGTGATAAATTCAAGCACAAAGAGAGATTTTTTCCAGAGGGTAGTTTTCTTCCCCAGTATTGTCTCCTGCTTTAAATCTGGATGTATTAAGTGTTCAAATCTGGTAATCATTCAACAATGATAAATGGCCTTACGTGTTGTTTTTATATAAAATGGGACAGGAAATATAATCAACTTAGTACCACAAGGCCAAATCTTAAGCATATTTTGTCATATGGACATCAGACTCCCCGAAATGAGGGAGGGTGCGCACTCTAGTTGCAGACAAATTGGTATAAGTGGTGAAACTGAAGCCCCAGTGGAAACACTTTCTGCATATTATTTCTATATTTTATTGTGGTAAACCCATTGTGGAACACGTTACAATATGCTTTGGCAGCATTTCAGGGGCGTTAAGTGGGGCTCAAATTATGTTCAACAGATGTAACACTGGCATCTAAATATGATGCCACAAACAGTGCGCCTAGAAAAATCCTGAAAAATAATTATTTTACAAGTTTATTTTTCTATATTTTTTGCTAATATATGTCACTGAAGGAGTACTTTTTTCCGAAGCAGATTATAACTCACCGTATACATTAAAAGCAGTGCCACTAATCCCCTAAATAAATTTATAAAGATGAACCAGTTCGAAAAACTGCACATTTTCTTTAATAGTTGACTTGGTAAAAGTTCAGAGCTCATAACCCGTCGGAAACAAATCCTATGCTTTAGGAATGCGACAAGTAGATGACTGCAGTTATTGGTCCTTATGAATCAGAACTATAACCTCCGAAAGAGTTATGCCACGAGGTTACCATAGAAACAATCTGTCTCTACAGGAAGAGATGTCTATATTTGTAAACCTGTTACTGAGTGAAACAAAATAGAATGAGCCCTATTCACAAAGACATTTTGAGCTCTACAAGTACGTTTAAGGACACATTTGGCTTCATTTAATCCAGTTTAGAAATCACAGAAGAATTGATGAAAAGCATAAATTATTTTACTAATGCATAATTCGACATTAAGGGTATATAATTTTAAAATGTGCAGACCCCATGCAAAGGGCGGAGAGTGATCGCAAAAGGTGCTGTTTGACTCCTTATAAGCTGGTAAATGGCACACATACTTGCGTTTCTGTCCATTCACATACTCAAACACAACCCTTTCATCCTGGTAGCGGTTGGAGCCACAGTAAGTCAATCAATCAATCAATAAACTTGTAGAGCGCGCTACTCACCCGTGAGGGTCTCAAGGCACTGAGGGAGGGCGGGGAGCAGCTACAGGTCGAACAGCCAGGTCTTGAGATGTCTACTGTCGGTCAGCAGGTCATGGGTCTGACGCAGGTGGATGGGGAGGGTGTTCCATGTTTTGGCGGCGAGGTGGGAGAATCATCTTCCGGATGTGTGGGATGGTGGCGAGTGCGAGGTCGGCTGAACGGAGCTGGCGGTTTGGGGTGTAGAAGGACAGTTGTTCATTGAGGTATGCTGGTCCGGTGTTGTGGAGTGCTTTGTGAGCGTGGGTGAGGAGCTTGAAGGTGATCCTCTTGTTGGCCGGAAGCCAGTGCAGATCTCTCAGGTGGGTGGTGATGAGTCCAAGGATGAGGCGAGCGGAGGTGTTTTGAATGCGTTGGAGTCTCTTGTGGAGTGTGGGCGTGGTTCCTACGTAGAGGGCTTTGCCGTAGTCCAGCCTACTGCTGACAAGGGCTTGGGTGACCGTCTTTCTGGTTTCCATAGGGATCGATCTGTAGATCTTGCGGAGCATGAGGAGGGTGTTGAAGCAGGAGGAGGAGACCGTGTTGACTTGCTGATTCCTAGATAGCATTGAGTCCAGGATGACTCCCAGGTTGCTTGCGTGGTTGGTAGGTGTTGGGCGGCACCCAGTGTAGCCGGCCACCAGGAGTCGTCCGATGCGGAGGGGGTGTAGCCAAGGATGAGGACCTCCGTCTTGTCCGAGTTCAATTTCAGCCGACTAGGCTTCATCCACTCAGCGCCAGCCTTCATTCTCTAGTGGAGGTTGGATTTGGCGGTGGCCGGGTTCTTGGTGAGGGAGAAGATCAGCTGGGTGTCGTCGGCATATGAGATGATGTTGAGGTGGGGTGCTCGGACGATGTTAGCGAGCGGTGCCATGTAGATGTTAAAAAGGGTCGGGCTGAGGGATGAACCTTGGGGTACGCCGCAGGTGATTGTAGTGGCTTTGGACCTGAAGGAGGGAAGCGGACTCTCTGCGTTCTGCCAGTGACGAAGGAGGTGATCAAGTCCAGGAGTATGAGGGCTGCAGTTTCGCCATTGTCCAGTATGGTTCTGGTGCTGTTAGTGGCGGTGATGAGGGACGTTTTGGTGCTGTGATTGCTGTGGAAGCCAGATTGGGAGGAGTCCAAGATGTTGTTCTCCACCAGGAAGTGGGTCAGTTGTCTGTTGGCGGGTATTCTCAATGACTTTAGCCGGGAACGGGAGCAGGGAGATGGGTTGGAAGTTCTTGAGGTCCTTTGGGTCCGACTTGGGTTTTTTGAGAAGGGCGTTATTCTCAGCGTGTTTCCAGCTTTCTGGGAAGGTGGCGGACTCGAAGGATCGGTTGATGATCTTCCTGAGTTGGGATGCAATGATGGAGCTTGCTTTGTTGAAGATGTGGTCAGAGGGTGAGTCAGAGTGGATGCTGTTCATGATTTTGATGGTGTCTACATCGTTGATGTTGTGCCAGGAGAGTAGAGGGTCGATGTGCTTGGTGGGTGTAGTCGGTGTCTGGGTGTCGAAACTATTGTGGATGTCTGTGATCTTGCTGTGGAAGAAGATAGCCAGGAAGTCGCAGAGTTCTTGTGATGGCGGTATGTCATTGGAGCAGGAGGTGGTGGTGGGATGTTCTTTCACAATGTTGAAGAACTCTTTGCTTTTGAGTGCGTTGTTATCGATGCGTTCTTTGAAGGAGGCTCTTTTGATGGATCGGATGAGTTGGTGGTGTTTGCGTCTGGGGTTTATGAGGGCTGCATGGTTGTCTGGTGTCTGGTTAGTGCTTGGAGTTTTGGACGTCGGTGTTGAACCAGATGGCTCTCGTGTCCGTGCGCCTCTTGGAGGGTTTCCTTATCAGGGCAAGGGTGTTGGTGCAGTCGTTGATCCATTGTCTTAAGTTGTTGGCTGCTGCGTCGGTATCGGAGGGCTCGGGTGGGGGGTCTCGGCGAGAGTAGTGGTGAGCTGGTCTTCTGTGACTTGTTTCCAGCTGCAGTGCGGGATACGTTGTGGTTGGTTGTGTGCACTGTGCTTCTTGAAGGAGAAATGGATACAGTGGTGGTCAGTCCAGTGGAGTTCAGTGGTGTGGCTGAAGGTGACGTGGTCTCTGGTGGAGAAGATGGGGTCGAGCGTGTGACCGGTGGAGTGGGTGGGTGTCGTGACGAGTTGTTTGAGTCTGAGGTTGGCGAGGTTGGCGATCAGCGTTTTGGTGTTGCTGTTGCTGACATTCTCGAGGTGGAAGTTTAGGTCTCCGAGGAGGTTGTAGTCTGTGGAGGTGAGAGAGTGCGTGCTGATGAGGTCGGCGATTGATACGCTGAACTGTGGTCGGGGTCCCGGAGGCCTGTAGACGAGTGTTCCTCTGAGGGTGGTGTTGTAAGCGACGTGGATCTGGAAGTGTAGGTGTTCGGCCATGCTGAGGGAGTGTCCGGTGTTGGTTGAAATGCTGATGGTGTTCCTGTTGATGATGGAGATTCCTCCTCCTGGTCTGTTGTTGTTGAGATCCCTCCGGGTGATCTTGTAGCCATCCGGGATGGCTATGGCTATGTCGGGTGTCGAGGAGGTGTTCATCCAGGTCTTTGTCAGGAAGGCGACATCCGGGGCAGAAGAGTCGAGCAGGTCCCAGAGTCCGACGGCATGCTTGTCGACTGAGCGGGTGTTGAGTAGTACACAGCTGAGGTGGTTGTGGCCAGCAGTGATGGGGTGGGCCTGATGTGTAGGTGTGTGCTGGCTGGTGTAGCTGCAGTTTTGGCAGGTGAAGGGTCCGTGGGTGAGTTTCGGGGTGGCCTCGAAGCAGGTGGGGGATCAGCCGGCATTGAGCACGTGGAGGGTTGTGGCGTCTTAGTGGCGTCTGGTGTTGTGGCGCTCCTGGGGGCCAGGGGGTATGGCGCTGGGTGCGGTCTAAGCACGGACGGGCGCAGGAGGGCTTGCCTTGGGCACGCCTTCGGCGTGCCAGCGGTGCTTTGGAGGCGCAACCGTGCAGGAGTTGCCTTAAGAAGGGGAGGGTTTGGGGTCAGAGGTAGGGGGCAGGAGCAGGCTGGATCAGTAGGCGGGGGCGCAGGAGCAGCAGGGGTGGGACAAACGCAACACTTAGCACTCACAGAAGGACGGGTACAGAAAATAAACAGGGGCAGCCAAAAATACAATCACATAAGTAACAGGGGCAGGGGCTGGGAAGGGAAACTGATCACCTCTAAACTTGCAGCGGATGTAGGAGAGGGACTGTCTCCATGATGAAAAGGGTTTTTCCCGTGAAGAAACAGACAAGAAATGTAAATTTTCACATCAGGCTGCTTTCCCCTATGTTAATATATGTTAAGTACAGTTAAGCAGTGGGAACTTGGGGATCATGCATGTCACACGACATTCCCAGACGTTTGCCTAGAAACTTGCTAGGAATATTTTGTGAAATCCTAAAACTAGTCAATCGGATAACTTTCATAGGAGTATACCTACCAGTGCAGATCTTTGTGAATCAGGCCCAATCAAGTGTATCAAGGTGCCATTATTTACTGGAACAAGACCCTTCCATTAATAAACCTTCATGAATATATAACGTAAAGGACACTGTCTCACACCCAACCACAAATTACCACTGTCATGCTACTAGACCGCTTTCGGCAACTGAGAGGTCAAGGGAGTCCCCATTTAATCAATCAATCTCATTAACAGTGCAACCCATTTGGATAAACAATAAGGATGAGGAATCAGTCATTATAGTTAAGAAGGTTTATTGCAAGTTAGCAGTCAGTTTAGGTAAATAAATCATAATACCACTCTGCATAGTTACAGAATAAAAACTGGATAACAGAAACTCCTAAAGACGTTCAGCCACACCAGAATAAAGCAAACAAGCAGTTCAGTCACAGCAATACAAAAGAATAATAACAGATATTGATGCTCAGAGTAGAGTTTCTGGGTCTCTCTTCTATGCATGGGTGAAGTCTAAATGTATCTATATTAAGTCCAAACAAAATAGGATGGTTTAAAACCTAAAAGGATCTAAAAAATCTGGGAAATACAGAAAAAAATGGGAAAATGCAGGGAAGTACTGAAAGGTGTCAGCATTTCAGAAGCTTGGTCAAGAATATTCTTCGGACAGGGAAATGAGTGTTAGCCTAAGCCACATTCAGCAAGAGTCAAAGGGGATAAGCATAGATATCTACACCTCCCAAAGCCCAAAGGAAAGTGGTGCATTCTTAGACAATGTGAACACCAGTTATACCACAAACATCTTCCAAGGAACACCCCTCTGTTTGCACCTGCAGGGGCTCCATTTTACTTTCTATTCTCATGATGTGAGCCGCAACATTCACCAAATATTGTAGTCTAAACCTGGGAATGATATTGTCCATCATTACCTCTGAGTCTTTGCAACATTAATAAATGGAAACGTTCAGCTGATACGCTTGCTCTCCATGTTCCTTACAAATGTCTTTTTCTCAGGCTCTGTGTATCGCTAGTACAGTGCTATATATCTATTCTCAAACTAACAAACCATGTGAATATACCTGCAAGGAAAAGACACGCAAGCATAAAATGGAAAACAGCATTTAATGCAAAAAGAAATACAGGCCTACTTAGGATAAGTTTAACATATTAAATCAATGCTGCACATTTAATATGAGCGTGCACATTCGATCCACAAATGAGTTTAAAATGTTAGTACATTAGATTCATGTTACACATTGCATACAGATGAAATAACTTGAGTACATATATATTAATGTAACTAAGAACTATATTATAAATTCAAATATGAAACATGAGTGTATATATTACATAAATCTTTTCCTTTTCCAAAGTACAAACATTTTAAAAGTGCAAGGATGGTTTAATTTATACAATAAATATTGTTTAATAGAGTTAAGGCACACTGTATATATATATATATATATATATATATATATATATATATATATATATATATATATATATATATATATATATATATATATATATATATATATATATATATATATATAGTTAGGAATTAGCATTTACAAAACCTTGAAAATTCACTGAAAAAACCATAGGTTATAGACCATATATAGTTAGGGATTAGCATTTACAAAACCTTAATTTACTCGCACAAAACCATTGAAATTCGCATATATAGTTAGTTGCACTAACTATATATCGCGCACCCGCAATCCACTGCTGATGATGTCACATATTACATCATTCATGACATATAACCTATGGTTTTTTCAGTGAATTTCAATGGTTTTTTAATAGCAAATATCAAAAGCTGTAAAATGTATTCTTAATCTAATTCAAAAATATATTTTATATTTTTTTGTATTATATTTTTTTATTTAAAATTATATTATAATTTAAATAATTTTTTCTTGTTTCGCTGCCGGTCCGCGAACCGGTAAACGTTCCGTTAGTGCAAGTACCGCGTTAGAAAGCCACATCGTGACGCGTCGCGTAATCGCAACGTATCACGTTACTACGTAATGCGCTTTATGACGCGCCGCGTTAGCGCACCCGGAAGCGTTCTGGAACGCGAACCAAGGCGCGAAACGCAAAGCCCCGGAAACGATCCGAGGCGCGGCGCGGAGCGCGTAACGTAAGCATAACAGGTCATGTGACTAGTTCATAAAACTTTTCATTGGTTCATTTTACTTTTAGTTTCCTAATGATGGAACGCTTGATCATATGACGTAAAATAAACACTTTTCATTGGTTTAGAACATTTTTTTTCCCCAAATGATGAAAGTCCAACCTTTTTTCCTCACTCCGACTTTCATTTTTATGAGAGAAAGACCTGTTTTTGCTTGTTTAGTCATGGCATCTGTAGTAGCTGCAGCTGGTGGATCCCCACCACCACCACCACCTCCAAGGAAGAGAGGACCAACTCCACAGGTCATCTTCCAACAAGAGGAGGAAGAAGAGGAAGACGAGGAGCAGGAGCAAGGGACAAGGGGTTTTTTGAAAGAAATGCCAAGGACGTCCCATGTTAAAGTTAATTTTATTTGGCAATTTTTTTCTTTTCCTCCACATGAAAAAAAAGTAAATGCCAGGTACGTTACCTGCCTCATCTGCCACGATGTACTCTCCAGAGGGACCGAAAAAAATATAGTTATGGTAATTATACCATGCATCGACACATGGAGAGGTGGCACCCGATTAATTATAGTGCTGCACAAATTCGAGATATGGTGGATAACCCCCGACCTGCCAGTACATCCACCAATGAACTAGCAATAACAGAATCAGAGGCAAGGGAAACGGTCCCAAATCTTCAGAAGAACTTTGGACAGATGAAAATGACATGTATAGCTTGTGGCAAATTAATTTCATGTGGAGAGAGGAGTGTTATAAATAGAGCATATGAACATCATCAATGTCCAAAACGTCCCAGAAAGTAAATTTTCTTTTTTTTGTTGCTCCTGTTGAGCCCTTTGTAATGAATCATTTTTGTTTCCCCTTCCTCCAAAAAAACACAAAAAAATATAAAACAACAAAAATAATTTAAAAAAAGTTCTTTTCAGAACTACCTTCCCTTTTAAAAAAAATTGCTAGAATGTTTAGCACTCTAGCATCCTCTATTTCTTTTGATTCGCTTCCCGGTTCGCGCTCCGGTACGCGAACCGGGAGCGAACTAAATTTTTTTTTTTTTTTTAAAAAGACGAGTAAAGAACAAAAAAATTTAAATTAATACAAGGTAGTAATAAAAGAGTGAGCATGAGACAAAATGAATACATATTATGAATCACAATTCAAATTACAAAATTAATTATACATATTACCAGAAAATATCAAATTTCACTGAAAACAGTGAGTTGAAGGTATTCATCATATAACAGCGGGGAAAAAAAACACAATCAAAATGATTGTGTTTAAAAAAAACAAATAATATAACTAAGCAGAAATCAGAACTCCTCAAAAGTAACTTACTTTCTATGACGTCAAAGGATGTCCTATGAACAGCTTATACTCTGTTGTGCTTTTACTAATTTCTGCCCGCCACTTTCTGAAAGATAAACTCTATCGTTTTAAGAAAACTGAGACATACAAAGCAATTTAAAACAGCACACTAAATTACAGCAACACCTAGAATCATTATAGGGCAATTACCTACCCTAAATTCGCACTTCAGTAATCAAGTAAAAAGGCAACATTGCTTCGTACTCAATTGGTAATGTTTGCTGAAAGATTAGCCTTTTTTATATTTCAAATAAGCTGTGTAATATCCAGATGTTGTCAAAGGACCATCATAATATATAATAGCTGCAGTTGCAAATGTTCTTCCTGAAATCGATGACTGTGTAGCCAAAACATTTTTAATTAGGCTTAACAACTTTTTTTCATCCAGTTTATGTAGTTCAAATTGTAAAATGACATTTCACCCATAAGTTTCCATAAAAAATATGGACAGCATTGCAGACTTACATTTCCTCTACTCCTTATTTTGATCTGCTGCTTGACTTACCTTATAAACACAAACAGTTTTCGCTCTGTACTACAATTATCCACAAGGCCATATAGAGTAGGAGCCATTAGAACCTTTGGAAATTCCTCTAAACAAATCCCAAGATTCCTTTCCTAAAATTTTGGTTGTAAGAACACCAGGTAAGAATTTTGAAGGTGGAAAGGCAATCTTTTTTTGAAAGTTAAAACAGAATCATTGCAGAATGACCAGCCGTTTCCAGATTTTAAATAAGCTGTATAATGTCCTGAATTAGTTGAAGGACCGTCATGATATATAATTGCAGTAGTTATAAAAGTCCTTCCTGATATTGACAACTGCGAAGCCACAAAATTATCAATTAAAGTTGTCAATTTAGTTCCATCAGGCCTACATCGTTGGAACATTAAACTTGCCATAACTTCGTAAAATTAACGTGGACAGCATTGCAGACTTACATTGGCTACACTCCATGTTTTGATCGGCTGCCTTTACTAGCTTATTGAAGGATACTGATTTACTGTCAGGCAAAGTTAAATATATAAATCTTTCTGAGTCTACACTAGTAGTACTTGATAGCCTACAGTTCTCACAGTCATGCTGCCATAGATAAGAAAGGCCAAACAGATAATCTACATCTACACCCTCATCTTGCAATACATCAAGAATATACATTAAAAACTCCTGACAATCCTGCTGAATATTTTCAGAGAATTCTGTTTGACCTGAACATTCGTCTGACCGAAAACGAATTTCAGACACACTTTCTACTCTCGTTCTATCATTTCTCTAACACAGAATTCAACAAACAGCATAAACTTTGTTCCGAATTGATCACAATCTGTTCTTTTAAAGTCTCTAGTGAAAAGAGAACATTAACAACTACATTAGCATAGCAGTTGACACCAGAACTATTTTCAAATTGAAAATCAACAACATTTTCAACAGAATTCATTTTATTCCTGCTTACAATTTTTAGATCATCGACTTTTGGTCTTTTTGCTTCAACCTCCCTACTATTACTGATATTTCTTCGTTTCCGGCCTACCACACGTTTCTCAAACAAAGGATATTGAGGCAAATGTGGCGCATACTCTCTTCTTAACCTATTGTATTCCTTAACACAATCTAGATCCGCACAAATGTTTGTGACATCACAGTCAATCAAGTACAATCCCGATAAAGTTCTGACTCGTGACAATGCTACATAAGCCATACCCTCTTTGAACACAGAACTGCCAATATTCACTAAAGCAGTGTCTACACTTAAACCTTGCGATTTATGAATTGTCACCGCATATGCCAAGCAAACAGGAAACTGCTTACGGCGAACATATAAGTCTTTTACAAGCAAAAACCTTGCTGTGCAACGACCAATTAGCTGTACTTCCTCAATACCATCAAATTTAATTTTTAAAAATTCAATTCCATCTCTACTTCTGTATTTCTCAAAATCAACAACATTACCCATTGATCCATTTAGCAGACCTCTTTCAACATGTAAATTCCTTCTCAAAATGATACGGCAATTTAAGCACACATTCAGAGTCTTTTCAAAACCCGCAGTTTTAGATATAGTCTTCTCTAATGAATCCAATTTAGATTTCAAATTCTCAGACAAAATAATTGTTGCTCCCATATGCTCTATTTTGTCAATAGCTTCCAGTTTCACAATCTCTTGTTTTTCTAAATTCAACATTTTGTTGTTGAAGATGGAACATTCTGCAAGAGTTGGCATCAAACATATTCCAGATTTCTTCACAGTAATTTTCTGAAAAATATCCTCTGGCAAAACGTCTTCTTCTGGATATAAATTTGACAGTAATCGTGCATGTAAAGCTTCTTTACCACGCTCAGTCACTTTTCCGATTCTAACATCTTGTAGAATATTCTTGTAATCTTCGTCCTTCGCCTGACGCATATTTTCACGCAGCTCAGCATAACTGAAGTTTAACCATATGTTAACGTTGCCAATGCTCCCTAGGCATTTCTTGGTATCTTCATGTTTAAGTAGTTTAAACACTGGTTGTCCTTTCACTGGTGGCAGCTGCAGAAGATCACCAAAAACAATGATGTGTTTGCCACCGAATAACACATCATACTCTGTTTTAAGAACTTCCTGCATTCTCAAATGCACAAAGGCAAGCATGACATTGGAAACCATGCTTACTTCGTCAATGATAAGAAGTTTCATCTTCTTCAAAACTCTAGATACTTCACAACAAGCATCCCCAAATAACTTGTGGTATTGTAATTTGTTATCATGCTCCACTGGCAGCATCAGTAACCGATGCAGTAACCGATGCAAAGTAATCCCTTTAATGTTATGAGCTGCCAGTCCAGTTGGAGCGGTCACAACACAAGACAGCGATGACAGTCCTTTTCTGCAGATAACATGAAATTGCTTTAATAAGGAAACTTTTTCCAGTTCCTGCTTCTCCACTAACGTATAGTCAGACAGGCTTCAACGACGTACATGAGCACTCTTTCTTCTCATGACTTAATCCATGCTCAATTTGGTTGGTAACTTCGTCGTATATTTTCCTCTGCTCAATGTTGAGTTGTCTTTCCAAATCTTCTAAGTTAACTGCATCCTCCTGAGCATGTGCCATGGCTCTTTCCACTTCAATCATGGCAGTGGCAGCTTCATTTTTGATAACTGGTTCTCCTAGTGGATCCTGACTCAATGAAACAGAACTCTGAGAACTGTCTCTAGCAATCTCCGCTGCATATGTTGCTTCCTGATCGATTTCTGAATTCAACATTTCTAGATATTTTGAAAAAACAGGACATTCTATGGACTCCTTGGCTGCATTGAAAGAGTCTTCGTAACAGAGGAAATCCCCAAGCAGTTTCTCTTCCGCACGCCAAGGCTTGAAAAGTTGCAAAAGAGCTAAATAGAAAAACTATTTTCTTTCTGGAGATTCGCAATCCAATTTTCGATGATTTATCAATTGACATTTTTTTTGCTTGACCAGACATCCCTCACTTCCAATTACAGCATACACTCCTTTATCAATATCTTCTTTGATGTTCCTCTTGAAAACGTAATTTTGAAGAACATCATACAGACAAACATTCTCCAGGTGACTGCTTCTATTTGGATAATATGTATCCAACATGTTGGTCTTCAAAATATCTGTACTGTTTGTCTCCTTCTCCGCCAAATACTCAATTTCCCGTACAGGTTTCAGAACTCGATTACGCGTTGCAGCAAGACCAAGACTCGCCCAAATGATACTCCTAGATTTGGCATAGAGACTTGCTGAAGATAACCGGTCAGAACATTCGTAAGCTCCGATTTCTCGATGCGACAACATCTTCAGACTGAAACTGTACAACTTCTTACTGAGGCTCTTTTCATGGGAAATATCCTCCCACATATCCTTCAGTTCTGTCTTTTCTTTTTTGGTGATGTAAGACGTCACATACCGAGCCACAGCCATACAGTTGTCAGCCACAAACTGTATATCCATGTTAGCATTCCACATGGACAAAATCACTGGGTTGTAGTCGTTAATGTACTTGGACTCTTCGTTTCTTTTCAAATTGTATGTGTTTTTGGGTGATTTCCTCGTCACATTATGTCGCAGCAAAGACATCAAATTGTTAACTCTTCCTTTTGATATCACCGACCGTGGAAATGCAAAACGACATTTGGTGTAGTGCTTGTCCTTGTTTCTGAATTTACGACGACAGTACTTTCCACAACGATGGCTTTGAAACCGTAAAACTTGTTCTCTTAGACTTTTGTCTTCGTTTGTCTTTGGAACAGCACATGTAGCATACTGTTCTATGAAACTCATCACTAAGTCATCCGGATCTGTTCCAAATTTGGGTGCATCTTTGATCCATAGCAGCATATGTATATGAGGAGCACCTCTTGCTTGATACTCCTTTCTCCAGAAGAAATCCAACACCTCTCCAAGAGGTGGATTTTTCTTGTTCGTGATGAAAGACATCATAGCTTCAAATCTATGATTGAAGTACCTGCATACATTCACAGGATCCAAAGAGCACAGTTCTCCGGGTGTCTTCAATTGAATATTTTCAATGTTTCCATTTGCCTCTCGTAGAAATTCAAGTAAGTCTTCCCAGCCATACTCAGCACAGCTGAGAGTGAGGAACCATGTGGGAGTTCCTAAGTTCCTCAGCATACATTTTAAGTCACCATGACGGCGGTACCAATACTCATTAGTACCACGCTGACATGCCATCAGATTAATCAGGTGAGAATCCAAAATACTGTCTTGCACATTGACTTTATCCTTAAAGTCCCTTGCCGAGATATTTCGCAGTTGTACACCACTTTTCAAGATGTGGTTCACTGCATAAGACAGACCAGACAGATCACTTTCAAACAGTAGATGAAACAAATAGGGAATGCATCGACGAAACCTAGGATCTTCTGCATACAATCGTAAAGTCCGGTATTCTGAAGCAGGAATTTGAACAGGTCGCTCATCATATCGTCCTCCTCGACCTGTGGGAAATAACTGTGGGAAACATCGAGCTTCCAAACTTTCCTCCCAAACACTAATGGGACTCCCTTTGGCTTGTTTCATTTGAAACAACTCAATAGCATTCCCCATGACTTCCTTGGAATGCAAAGGATGAACACTATAATGTTCATATATTTCTTCCTTTTTAGAGGCTTCTACTTTCTCAATTTGTCCAGGACACAAATCGATGTCCTCTTCTGCACTTACTTCCTCTTCTGCAACACATACATTCTTGTAGTACTCATTATTTTTTATCAAATACAATGTTGCCTTTTTGACTTTCCTAACATCCACTAAATCTTGCCAGATTTTCTTACTCTTTGTCGGAACACCATTAACTATGATAGCCAGAGGTTCCTCTTCCACTTTCTGTACTCCAATTGTATTAATGTTTTTCTTCAAATCCAAAGGCAAATAAACAACCCTTCCCTTTAATCCTCTCTGTAAATCTGATGGAGGCAACTTCCCTGTCTTTGGCTCCATTCGTACAATAGCCTGAAAGGGATGGACGCTTTGAATCAAAATAGATTCATAAGTATTTAAATCCTTCAATTCAGAAGGAATGTCATCTAATTCCAGATTATTATAAACCGCTCTAGCAGGCATCTGGTTTTGATTTAATTTGTTATAGCAATAAGTACAAATACGTTGGTCTGTTCCCACATCAAAACAATTTTCTACCTTCAAGTATGTGACAATATCCTTCCATTCACTATTGTTTTCCATATCACTTTTTGCATATAAATCCACTAACTTAGTCTGATTCTTATAATAAGTCCGTCGACAACACACACAAGTGAAATTGGGCCTCTCACATGTTTTCACCATAAACGTGGAAATTTCCTTGTGAAACTTATGTGTACTGAAAATCTGTACACTGTCTTCCACATTACCTTCTTCTAGTGGTTCAATATCAACATTGTTCTCTTTACCAGCAAAGTAACAGAACTCAATTTCTTGACAAATATTATTCACATCTACTTCAGAACCATGCAAAAGAGCTCTGCTTAATTTTTTAAGCATAATTGCTGGACTCTTAGCATAATACAACATTCTAACTAATTTCCTCACTTTATTATGATGCACTGCTAGCATCCTGAAATGATGAAAAACACTCTGGCATACTCTCCTAGAAAGACAAGCCAGTGAATGACCATGCAAACCTGTCACTTGTCTCACTCTGCAAGGATCTAATTCTTGCAACAACTTTATTTTTTGTTTTAAACTTTTCCTATTAAATGTCCGTATAAAATCACAAAGCAAATTGATGGAATCCTGTCGCACACTGCAAATAGAACTACACTTCCAGGTGTACACTGGTCCCTTAGGACGTCTCCCTAAAACCTCATCACTTAACACCTCTTCTGCATCTGCAGACACAAGTATTTCTTTTTCAACCGGAAGACCATCTTTTACCTCATATGCTCGACCACTGCTGTCAACTGCATGCACCAAATCATTGTCCTGAAAATAACTCTCCTCATTAAAAAATGCCTCACTATTTGAACTATGCATCCATTCTCCTAAGAAAACTTCACAAAAATTATTTCGATTAACTTCTCTCTTCCATCTACTATTTGATTTGAAAACATAGATTACCTTGTTTAGTTTCCTAATTCTATTAATTACCAAAATAAATAACTTTCGCTTAATTTCGAAAGCCTGATCAATAATTTTCTCTACATTTTTCTTTTTCTTATAAAATGACACTTTCTGTTGACCTTTCTTAAATTGTTTTAGCAAATTGACAATTACCCTGTTGCGGAACATTCGCCTACGAATGTCCCTGAATGTATTTTCCCTTCTACTGCCATGCACAGAGTTATCTCCTACTCTAGCAGAAACTTTTTTGACTGGCCTTTCCTTTCCATTTAAATTGGCTCTCTTTTTCTGGACTAAAACTTGTTCTGTAGTTATACTTTTGTTTCTACAAATGTTTCTAAGGAATGATTTCGTTCTCTTACCCGGAGCTTTCTTCGTGCGTTGAGGTGATTTTAATGTAGAGGACTGCTGCAAGCATTTAGTAATCTGCTGTCTTTGATGTTTCATAGCCTTTCGGATTCTATCCTTAGACGGCATTGTCTAATTTCTAAATAATCTGCAGTTGAACCTGTAATAAAATATAATAAAAAATGTTATTAACCACTATTACCAAACAGTAAATCAATAACAGTAAGAATTAGATTCAGCAATGCTATAAAAATGATTCAGTAAAATGTTTTTAATTTTACTGTGATAGTGATAGTATTACAAGGCTTTCATGCAAATGACTGCCCACCCTGCAACAAAAAGCCCACATGAAACTTTACGCACATTAAATTGTGTACTTACCTACAATAATCCATATGCCAGTGTTTACGTCCCTCCACCCTGCCCCTCCCCCTTCCCGCCTGCCTGCCCCACCGTAACTCCCTCCACAACCCGCGGCTGCTATCTTGCAACATGGTGCATCTTGTAAATCTCTCCTGCATTATAAAAGTAACACAACAGCAGCACAAAAGAGGCAAACAACCATCATAAATCTGTACCCAAAGACTTTAAAGGCCAGATGTAGGTTGGTCGGTAACGGCCGAAAAACTGTATTTTCGTCCGTTACCGACCAGTTTACAAAATTTGGCATGTAGGGGGCAATATATTACTGAATCAGTAAAATTACCGAATCGGTAATTTTACCGATTCGGTAAAATAAAACATCGGTAAATATACCGATTTGAAGCCACCCATATGTAGGTGGGACTCTTCAGAGTCCCAGGAGCCTTAACGAATCGGTATTTTACCATCAAAACCAATTTGATGGTAAAATTCCGATTCTGGTGTGCATGCAATTGATTTCAAAAAACGTTTTTAAACCTTTTATGTAAAACAATTATATACCTACATTCATGGGGAACTGACTTAAAATGCCCTAATACACATGAAAACGTTTTTTAAAGGTACTTTCACCTTTTTTTCAATAACTTTTAACATGGCTATGTAACTCAAACAATCAAAATCAAAATTTTTCAAGCACACATGGGGGCGTATTTACAAGGGCCTTGCACCACGGGGAAAGTGACTACAAATGACCAGACACACATGGGGACGTATTTACAAGGCCCTTGAACCAGGGGGAAGTGACTTGAAATGGCTAAGCACACATAGGAGAGTATTTACAATGCCTGTGCAACACTTATGCATCATTTTTTACATATACACTGTAGAACAGCATGGGGCAATAACAACACAGATGCATCATGCATCTGTTCTGCAAAAGCGACGCATTGCAGGAGTCACATCACAAGTAAATAAATTCTCATATTTTTTTAAAGCATGCCTTTTCCTTAAAAACGATTTTCTGATCATAATTTCAAAAAACACAGCACAGCTCCTATGTTCATACACACCTTGTCAGTACTAATACTTTACATTATCTACAATTACAATTGGTAAAAGAATGCAAAATCGTCTTTGAAAGCATAATGCAAACACTTGACGCAAAACATCATTTTAAATACACAGCTGACTTTCTTATTTACGCAAAAAAGCATACTAGTCTTTATCTAAAATATAGAAATGATAACTCACCTTTACAAATTCTTTTTGAATTTCAAAACAGTCTCAGAAACACACCAATTTTTCTTTAGCAGAATTAAAGGTATGCACTCCAGAGGCTGGAACCAACAAAGGCACTGAAACGCTGATATTCATCACACATATCTCTCATGTCAGCCAATCAAAACTCTTCCCTCACTATTTTCAAATCAACACCCTTCCCCCCTCTGCCCTTTCTGCCCTTTTTCCATAGCAACTACCGCCTGCCAGACCTCTCATGTTTACAAGTTCACACAACAATGTTTTAAATGAACTCTGAACTCTCAGTACACCTGCTAATCCACTGCAATGTTTCATAACAACATTTTTAAATAACCATTCAAATTACATCTTTCAAAGAACACATCCATGCACCCTAACTTTCTGTTTTCAGCAATGGAAATACACCAATCACTGCTAATGAATCATTTGCACTCAAACTCCACAGTTTTTTTCATTACAAACTTCACTATTTCAACTGCCATTTCATTCTCACACTTCATCTGACTGCAGCAAAAACTCCTCTAGCCATGTTTTCAGTCTGGATTCTTGGACATAGCTACATCCACTGGGCTCACAGGTATGCTGATAACAGAAATTTACACAACCTCAATTTACAAAATGTGGAAATCAAATGGATTGGCCGAAGAGGATTGAAATGTCACCAATTGATACCATTGGTGAAAACCTTTTTACATTTGCCAAACCCTGACCTCATAATAGTGCACTGTGGAGGAAACGATTTGGGTACTTTGACTGGGGTAGGTCTGGAAATGCTCCTAAAAGACACCTTTGAGCAATTGATGACACTCTTTCCTCAAACTGCCTTGGTATATTCCAATATATGCCAAAGACAAAAATGGAGGTGGTCCAATCAACTTTGTCCACAAATTGAGAAATCGAGGAAGCATGTAAATAAGTCTGTTTCAGCTTACATGAGAGACCATGGAATTGGCTGCATCTACAACAATAACTTGCGTTACTATATGCAAGATATCTACAGAGGAGATGGCGTGCATTTCTCAGATGAGGGGAACAGAGTTTTCATACTAAATTTAAGAATGTGTATTGGTTCCTACTTATAAGTACCTAGAACTTACACAGAACCCAAAAGCTCTTTTCAGAGCTACCTTAACTTTATTTACTCTTTTGAAATTTCGAATGTACCTTTTTTCACTAATTTTCACTTATGTTCGCTTCCCGGTTCGCTACCCAGTTCGCGTACCGGCAGCTAACCGCGCGAAAAATTCAATTTTTTTTTCTCGACATATATGAGCCTCCTCAGCCACCCTCAGAAAACTTAGGGGGTCAGGATACGTCTAAAGTACCCCCTTCTACCCATTCTGAACATTATTTACCCTCCATCTTGTATCTCAATTCTACCGAAACACAAAATGGAGGACTCCCGTAACGCTGCAGGTTCGCGTACCGGGACACGCACTGACAAGCACACGCTCAAAAAAGGTGGCAAAGTAATTTACAGAAAAACCACTGGAGACACTTTCACCAATTAAACATTAGCTCATACTACATACCAATCCCTACCATTTTCACAAATTTCGTTGGAATACCATTTAGCCATTTAGCATGTAGAACTCTCTGAAATCCCTGAGGTAAATTACTTCACAAAACATATCGGAAGTGTTGGAATTGACCACCAATTAAAATAGTACTTTCAATTTCTACTATTATATCATGACATTTGATTGATTATGTACCTGAATATATATAAACAAAGAGAGAGAAACAGCCATTTTGACGACTACTTCTTGAAGTACATATCCACTACATTTCAACTGATAACTTCAAGTTGTATTTAAAAGGTAAGATATTATTTTAAAAACTGAAGTATGTTCTGTACTGTAAGCTAATTAGGAAAACATTTTCTGATAGTTATATTCTATCACTCTGTAATACTTATAGAATAAAATAGACTTCTCTGTTTTAGTTATGGATGGAGTTAGACTTGTCTTGTATAATTCAGAATTGACTAAGAGTTTATTTGATAATTTTCTTCATATTTCTACTTCCAGTTTGATACCATACACTGCCCAATGAAAAAATCACTGTTTAAATAACCAAACTACCTGTCTGTACTGAAACCCAACAGTGCCCTATCTGTACTGATATATTTTTTTAAAATTCATTTTTCAGCATACAAAATGGAAGGACAACAGGAAAATAACTTGAAAATTGAAGCAGGAACAAAAAAAGAGTCAGAAATTGACCATGAATTCTATGACGATTCACGGAACAATGAACTTCTGCAATGTGTGGAAGCAGTAGATTTCCTACTGGAAAATGAAAAAAAAAATGATAATGATTTTTTAGAATTTCTTTTAAATTTTGAAAAAGAATCAGAATAATACATTTTTATTTCATAATTCAAAAATTGTTTGACACATTATTCATTTTTATATGTATAATGTAAACTAGTAGCAAATTGATTATAACGTGAAATCAGACTTTAAATATACTGTGCAACTTTTTTGTGTTACATACTAAGTTTGCTCATAGTTACTTCCTTTCTTCCACTATATTATCTCCAATGTGTATTTAACATCTCTTTATCATCTCCTGCCTCCATGTTGTTTCGGCTTTCCAGACAGACTATGGTATGAATTCCATATACCACAATAACTTCTGTAACAACATGCAAGATATCTACAAAGGAGACGGCGTTTATTGATTTTTAGACTCTGCATTGGTACCTACATGTTGCTACGTAAATAAAAATAAACAAAAAAAACAACAAAACGAACAATCAATAAACATACAATAAGTTAAAAGTCAATCATTCTCGTTTCCTTATAGTACGCTCCCCAGACCGCTTTCCGGTACGCGTACCGGGCGCCCCCCACGAAAAAAAACGATTTTTGTTGTTGTTTTTTTTGCCCCGCGGGGCCCTTTTAAAGCCTCTACATCAAACCTAGGGGGTCAGGGAGGATCTACTATGCCCCCTTATGGACATTTGCCCCTTCGTTTTGGCCTCCTCTTGTCTCTCGATCCTACCGAGAGACAAGATGGCGGCCGCTACGGACTGTTTAGAATGTTGACAGACACCGCAGAGCCAATCAGCTTCGCTTCGCAAAGCTCCGTTACGCGAAACTCTGCTCTTTCAATCCGCATATGAATAACCCTCCCACTCTGGTTCACGTTACTTGTCAATGAGCGCCAAGAAACCTATGGTGATAGTGCGCGTTACAAATAATTTTAACGTAACGTAACGTAACGTTAGGATTTTTATATATATATATATATATATATATATATATATATATATATATATATATATATATATATATATATATATATTACCTACTGGCGGTCGCCAGTAGATATATATAGTTAGGATTTTTTCTCTATGGAACTTTTGAAGATTCTATGTCTAATAACTTTGGCGTTTGTGGACGGAATCGGCTGAAATTTTCAGGAAAATGGCACATTTTGTTTCTGAGCAGCCCCTGAAAATTTGGGGGGGTTCCGTCAAGGGGGGCCAAGAAAAAAGGGGGGTCCCAAAACGCATTTTTAACATTGAGTTTTCCATAGGGCGGTTGGACTCACTTTTAGCTCGAACGGCTGAATGGATTTACACAAAACTTGGCAAAATTGTAGATATGGTTTGCCCGACGTGCCTTTGCTATGTCTCAATATATGTGCTTCAGAGGATTTTGAGAAATTAACGTTTTAAAAAACAGATATATCTGTGACAGCGCTCCGGTTAGCGCTCCGGTTCGCGTACCTGACGCGTAACGGAACTTCGCGAAGCGAAGCTGATTGGCTCTCCGGTGTCTGTCAACATTCTAAACAGTCCGGACCGGCCGCCATCTTGTCTCTTGGTAGGATCGAGAGACAAGAGGAGGAGAAAAACGAAGGGGGAATTTAATGAAAGGGGGCAAGGTAGACCCCTCTTGACCCCCTAGGAATGATGTTGGCGTTATTAAAGGGTCCTGTGGGGCAAATAAAAAAAATTTGATTTTTCGCGGTAGAAGCGCTTCCCGGTACGCGAACCGGGTCGCTCACCGGTAGCGTAACGGGAGTTCGCCATTTTGTGTTTCGTTTTAATTACATTACAAGATGGAGGAAAAACAATGTGGGAAATGGGTATAAGGGGGCACGGGAGACGTATCCTGACCCCCTAGGTTTTCTGAGGGTGGCTGAAGAGGCTCATATATGTTGGAATAAAAAAAAATTGAATTTTTCGCGCGGTTAGCTGCCGGTACGCGAACCGGGTAGCGAACCGGGAAGCGAACATAAGTGACAATTAGTGAAAAAAGGTACATTCGAAATTTGGAAAGACTAATTATAGTTAAGGTAGCTCTGAAAATAGCTTTTGTGTTCTGTGTAAGTTCTAGGTACTTATAAGTAGGTACCAATACACAGTCTTAAATTTTGTATGAAAACTCTGTTGCCCTCATCTGAGAAGTGCACACCATCTCCTCTGTAGATATCTTGCATGTAGTAACGCAAGTTATTGTTGTAGATGGCGCCCATTCCATGGTCTCTCATATAAGCTGAAACAGACTTATTTACATGCTTCCTCGCTTTCTCAATTTGTGGACAAAATTGATTGGACCACCTCCATTTCTGTCTTTGGCATATATTGGAATATACCAACGCAGTTTGAGGGAAAAGTGCTATTAATTGCTCAAAGGTGTCCTTTAAGAGCATTTCCAGACCTACCCCAGTCAAAGGGCACAAATCATTTCCTCCACAGTGCACTATTATGAGGTCAGGGTTTGGCAAATGCAAAAAGGTTTTCACCAATGGTATCAATTGGTGACATCTCAATCCTCTTTGCCCAATCCATTTGATATCCACATTTTGAAAATTGAGGTTGTGTAAATTTCTGTTATCAGCATACCTGTGAGCCCAGTGGATATAGCTATGTCCAAGAATCCAGGCAGAAAACATGGCGAGAGGAGGTTCTGCTGCAGTCAGATGAAGTGTGGGAATGAAATGGCAGTAGAAACAGTAGGAGTTTGTAAAGAAAAAAAACTGTGGAGTTTCAGTGCTAATGGTTCATTAGCAATGATTGGTGGTTTTCCATTGCTGAAAACAGAAAGTTAGGGTGCATGGATGTGTTCTTTGAAAGATGTAATTTGAATGGTTAAGAAAAAATGATTTTATGAAAGATTGCAGTGGATTAGCAGTTGTACTGAGAGTTCAGAGTTCATTTGAAACATTGTTGTAAACATGAGAGGTCTGGCAGGAGGTAGTTCCTATGGAAAAAGAGCAGAAAGGGCAGAGGGGGGAAGGGTCTTGATTTGAAAAAAGTGAGGGAAGAGTTTTGATTGGCTGACATGAGAGATATGTGTGATGAATATCAGCATTTCTGTGCCTTTCTTGGTTGCAGCCTCTGGAGTGCATACCTTTTGTTCTGCTAGAGAAAAATTGGTGTGTTTCTGAGACTGTTTTGAAATTCAAAAAGCATTTGCTAAGGTGAGATATGGTTTCTTTATTTCAGATAGAGTCTAGTATGCTTTTTGGAGAAAATAAGAAAGCCAGCTGTGCATTTAAAATGATGTTTTGAGTCAAGTGTTTGCATTATGTTTTCCAAGAAGATTTTGCATTGTTTTACAAATTGTAATTGCAGATAATGTTAAGTATTAGTACTGACAAGGTGTGGTTGTACATAGGAGCTGTGCTGTGTTTTCAAATTATGATCAGAAAATCGTTTTTAAGGAAAAGGAATGCTTTTTAAATTTATAAGAATTTATATACTTGCGAGGTGACTCTTGCAATGCATGTTTTTTATGGAATAGATGCATGATGCATCTGTGCTGTTTATGCCCCATGGTGCTCCACAGTGTCAATGTCAAAAGCGATGCATAAGTGGTGAAAGGGCCTTCTAAATACGCCTCCATGTGTGCTTGGCAATTTTAAGTCACTTGCTCCTGGTGCAAGGGCCTTGTAAATACGCCCCCATGTGTGCTTGGCCATTTTAAGTGACTTCCCCCTGGTGCAAGGGCCATGTAAATACGCCCCCATGTGTGCTTGGCCATTTCAAATCACTTCCTCCTGGTGCAAGGGCCTTGTAAATACGCCCCCATGTGTGCTTGGCAATTTTAAGTCACTTCCCCCTGGTGCAAGGGCCTCTGAGACTGTTTTTAAATTCAAAAAGCATTTGGTAAGGTGAGATATGGTTCTTTTATTTTAGAAAGAGACTAGTATGCTTTTTGGAGAAAATAAGGAAGCCAGTTGTGCATTTAAAATGATGTTTTGTGTGAAGTGTTTGCATTATGTTTTCCAAAAAGCTATTGCATTCTTTTACAAATTGTAATTGTAGATAATGTGAAGTATTAGTACTGACAAGGTGTGCTTCTACATAGGAGCTGTGCTGTGTTTTCAAATTATGATCAGAAAATAATTTTTAAGGAAAAGGAATGCTTTTTAAATTTATAAGAATTTATTTACTTGCGATGTGAGTCCTGCATTGCGTCGCTTTTGTTGAATAGATGCATGATGCATCTGTACTGTTTTTGCCCCATGGTGCTCCACATTGTAAATGTTAAAAACGATGCATAAGTGGTGTATGGGCCTTGTAAATACTCTCCTATGTGTGTGCATGGCCATTTTAAGTCACTTACCCCTGGTGCAAGGGCCTTCTAAATATGCCCTCATGTGTGCTTAGAACAACAAAATGAGGATGCCAGTACTGATACACATGAATACTTATTAAAACGCTAAACCTGAAGTAAGATTCAAGGCTTGGAGCTGCTTAGTAGCTTTTATTATTTGCTTAATGTTATCAAAAAACGAATTGGTTCAAAAGTAAACAATATTACATGCTAGGTACAAAATTAAGGGAAGAAACAATCTTTCATTATGTCAGACATATCACAAGCATACAACAATCAACCATTCAGGAACAATAGGGAACAATATTTACAGTGAACACAAAGATGCTGGAAAAGGCCACAGTCTGCAATATATTTCGAAAAGTTTTAACTGAAAAATTATTTACATAAAAATGTACATTCCTAATCAAAATTTGAATAATCACAGTTTTTTTGGTGGGATAAAGTGACAAAATAAACACGGTAATGTACAACGGATGATAAGCAGCAGAGCAATTCAGATAGACTTATCACCCACGTAGACTTGAGAGTGGTAATGGGCCCATTTTTGATTAGGAATGTACATTTTTATGTAAATAATTTTTCAGTTAAAACTTTTCGAAATATATTGCAGACTGTGGCCTTTTCCAGCATCTTTGTGTTCACTGTAAATATTGTTCCCCATTGTTCCTGAATGGTTGATTGTTGTATGCTTGTGATATGTCTGACATAATGAAAGATTGTTTCTTCCCTTAATTTTGTACCTAGCATGTAATATTGTTTACTTTTGAACCAATTCGTTTTTTGATAACATTAAGCAAATAATAAAAGCTACTAAGCAGCTCCAAGCCTTGAATCTTACTTCAGGTTTAGCGTTTTAATAAGTATTCATGTGTATCAGTACTGGCATCCTCATTTTGTTGTTCTAGATACCGGCTCAGCCATACTGATTAGAGCCACCCCTTTGTAGTTTTCTCATGTGTGCTTGGCATTTTTAAATCACTTATGCCTGGTGCAAGTTCCTTGTAAATACGCCGTCATGTGTGCTTGCACATTTCAAATCACTTCCCCGTGGTGGAAGGGCCTTGTAAATACACCCCCATGTGTGCTTGGCCATTTCAAGTCACTTCCCCCTGGTGCAAAGGCCTTGTAAATACGTCCCCATCTGTGCTTGGCCATTTTAAATGACTTCCTCCTGGTGCAAGGGCCTTGTAAATACGCCCCCATGTGTGCTTGGCCCTTTCAAGTCACTTCCCCCTGGTGCAAGGGCCTTGTAAATACGCCCTCATGTGTACTTGGCCATTTTAAGTCACTTCCCCCTGGTGCAAGGGCCTTGTAAATATGGCCCCATGTGTGGTTGGCAATTTTATGTGACTTCCCCCTGGTGCTGTGTTTTCAAATTATGATCAGAAAATCGTTTTTAAGGAAAAGGAATGCTTTTTAAATTTATAAGAATTTATTTACTTGCGATGTGACTCTTGCAATGCGTGTTTTTTATGGAATAGATGCATGATGCATCTGCACTGTTTATGCCCCATGGTGCTCCACAGTGTCAATGTCAAAAGCGATGCATAAGTGGTGCAAGGGCCTTCTAAATACGCCCCCATGTGTGCTTGTCTATTTCAAGTCACTTCCCCCTGGTGCAAGGGCCTTGTAAATACGTCCTCATGTGTGCTTGGCAATTTTAAGTCACTTCCCCCTGGTGCAAGGGCCTTGTAAATACGCCCCCATGTGTGCTTGGCCATTTCAAGTCACTTCCCCCTGGTGCAAGGGCCTTGTAAATACGTCCTCATGTGTGCTTGGCAATTTTAAGTCACTTCCCCCTGGTGCAAGGGCCTTGTAATTATGTCCCCATGTGTGCTTGGCCATTTTAAGTCACTTCCCACTGGTGTGAGGGCCTTGTAAATATGCCCCCATGTGTGCTTGGCAATTTCATATGACTTCCCCCCCCCGTGCAAGGGCGTTGTAAATACGCCCCCATGTGTGCTTGGCTATTTGAAGTCACTTCCCCCTGATGCAAGGGTCTAGTAAATATGCCTTCATGTGTGCTTGGCAATTTTAAGTCAATAACAATAACATGAACAATGTCTGATCTGGAACAATCTCTAAATAGAAATAGAGTCTCGAAATTAGTTGAGATTATCATATAACAGAGCACAGGTCATATGTTGAAGCATTCCATTCCATTGCTATTTTCTACCATCAAGTATGTTGCAAAATCCTTCCATTCAATTGTTTGCTTACTGTTATTTATTTACTGTTTGGTAATAGTATTTAATAAAAAAAATGTAATAAATTTTCCACAGATTCAACTCAAAATATTCTTAAAAATTCAAACATGCCCTCAAGGCAAAGAAAAAAAAAAGAAGCAAAGCGACTTACACCGCACCTTGATAAAAATGGAGATAATGGACCTTTGCAGCAGTCCTCTAGAATTAAAAGTTGTGAAGTCACCCAAATAATTCCGGGTAAGACAACAAAATCTTTTTTAAGAAACATTTGCCGACGAAAAAGTGTCACTAGAGAACATGTTTTAGTTCAGAAGAAGAGAGCCAATTTAAAGGGGAAGGAAAGGTCCCTCAAAAATGTAACTGCTAGAGCAGGAGATAACTCTGTGCATGGTAGTAGAAGGAAAAATCTGTTTAGAGACATTCGTAGACGAATGTTCCGCAACAGGATAATTGGCAATTTGTTAAAAATTTTTAAGAAAGGTCAAAAGAAAGTGGCTTTTTATAAGAGAAAGAAAAATGTAGAGAAAATTATTGATCAGGCTTTCGAAATTAAGCGAAAGTTATTTATTTTGGTAATCAATAGAATTAGGAAACTAAACAAGGTAATTTATGATTTCAAATCAAATAGTAGATGGAAGAGAGTAGTTAATCGTACTAATTTTTGTGAAGTTTTCTCAGGAGAATGGATGCATAGTTCAAGTTGTGAGGCATTTTTCAATGAGGAGAGTTACTTCCAGGACAATGATTTGGTGCATGCAGTTGACACCAGTGGTCGAGCATATGAGGTAAAAGACGGTTGTCCGGTTGAAAAAGAAAAACTTGTGTCTGCAGATGCAGAAGAGGTGTTAGGTGATGAGGTTTTAGGGAGATGTCCTAAGGGACCAGTGAACATCTGGAAGTATAGTTCTATTTGCAGTGTGCGACAGGATTCCATCAATTTGCTTTGTGATTTTTTACGGACATTTAATAAGAAAAGTTTAAAACAAAAAATAAAGTTGTTGCAAGAATTAGATCCTTGCAGAGTGAGACAAGTGACAGGTTTGCATGGTCATTCACTGGCTTGTCTTTCCAGGAGAGTATGCCAGAGTGTTTTTCATCATTTCAGGATGCTAGCAGTGCATCATAATAAAGTGAGGAAATTAGTTAGAATGTTGTATTATGCTAAGAGTCCGGCAATTATGCTTAAACAATTAAGCACTGCTCTTTTGCATGGTTCTGAAGTAGATGTGAAGAATATTTGTGAAGAAATTGAGTTCTGTTACTTTGCTGGTGAAGAGAACAATGTTGAAATTGACCCAGTAGAAGAAGGTAATATGGAACAGAGTGTACTGATTTCTAATATAGATAAGTTTCACAAGGAAATTTTCAACTTTCAGGTGAAATCAAGTGAGAGGCCTAATTTCACTTGTGTGTGTTGTCGACAGACTTATTATAAGAATCAGACTAAGTTAGTGGATTTATATGCAAAAAGTGAAATGGAAAACAATAGTGAATGGAAGGATTTTGCCACATACTTGATGGTAGAAAATCGCTTTGATTTGGGATCGGACCAACGTATGTGTACTTATTGTTTAAAGAAATTAAACCAAAACCGGATGCCTGCTAGAGCGGTTCATAATAATCTGGAATTGGTTGACATTCCTCATGAATTGAAGGATTTAAATACTTATGAATCTATTTTGATTCAAAGTGTCCATCCCTTTCAGGCTATTGTACGAATGGAGCCAAAGATAGGGAAATTGCCTCCATCAGATTTACAGAGAGGATTAAAGGGAAGAGTTGTTTATTTGCCTTTAGATTTGAAGAAAAACATTAATAAATTGGAGTAGAGAAAGTGGAAGAGGAACCTCTAGTTATCCTAGTTAATGGGGTTCCGACAAAGAGTAAGAAAATCTGGCAAGATTTAGTGGATGTTAGGAAAGTCAAAAAGGCAACATTGTATTTGATAAAAAATAATGAGTACTACAAGAATGTATGTACTGCAGAAGAGGAAGTAAGTGAAGAAGAGGACAGCGAATTGTGTGCTGGGCAAATTGAGAAAGTAGAAGCTTCTATAAATGAAGAAATATATGAACATTATAGTGTTCATCCTTTGCATTCCAAGGAAGTCATGGGGAATGCTATTGAGTTGTTTCAAATGAAACAAGCCAAAGGGAGTCCCATTAGTGTTTGGGAGGAAAGTTTGGAAGCTCGGTGTTTTCCACAGTTATTTCCCACAGGTTGAGGAGGACGATATGATGAGCGACCTGATCAAATTCCTGCTTCTGAATACCGGACTTTACGATTGTATGCAGAAGATCCTAGGTTTCGTCAATGCATTCCCTATTTGTTTCATCTATTGTTTGAAAGTGATCTGTCTGGACTGTCTTATGCAGTGAATCACATCCTGAAAAGTGGTGTACAACTGCGAAATATCTCAGCAAGGGACTTTATGGATAAAGTCAATGTGCAAGACAGTATTTTGGATTCTCACCTGATTAATCTGATGGCATGTCAGCGTGGTACTAATGAGTATTGGTACCGTCGTCATGGTGACTTAAAATGTATGCTGAGGAACTTAGGAACTCCCACATGGTTCCTCACTCTCAGCTGTTCTGAGTATGGCTGGGAAGACTTACTTAAATTTCTACGAGAGGCAAATGGAAACATTGAAAATATTGAATTCAAGACACCCGGAGAACTGTGCTCTTTGGATCCAGTGAATGTATGCAGGTACTTCAAACATAGATTTGAAGCTATGATGTCTTTCATCACGAACAAGAAAGATCCACCTCTTGGAGAGGTGTTGGATTTCTTCTGGAGAAAGGAGTATCAAGCACGAGGTGCTCCTCATATACATATGCTACTATGGATCAAAGATGCACCCAAAATTGGAACAGATCCGGATGACTTAGTGATGAATTTCATAGAACAGTATTCTACATGTGCTATTCCAAAGACAAAGGAAGACAAAAGTCTAAGAGAACAAGTTTTACGGTTTCAAAGCCATCGTTGTGGAAAGTACTGTCGTTGTAAATTCAGAAACAAGAACAAGTACTATACAAAATGTCGTTTTGGATTTCCACGATCGGTGATATCTAAAGGAAGAGTGAACAATTTGATGTCTTCGCTGCGACATAATGTGACGAGGAAATCACCCAAAAACACATACAATTTGAAAAGAAACGAAGAGTCTAAGTACATTAACGACTACAACCCAGTGATTTTGTCCATGTGGAATGCTAACATGGATATACAGTTTGTGGCTGACAACTGTATGGCTGTGGCTCGGTATGTGACGTCTTACATCACAAAAAAAGAAAAGACAGAACTGAAGGATATGTGGGAGGGTATTTCCCATGAAAAGAGCCTCAGCAAGAAGTTGTACAGTTTCAGTCTGAAGATGTTGTCGCATAGAGAAATCGGAGCTTACAAATGTTCTGACCGGTTATCTTCAGCAAGTCTCTTTTTGATTTAAGGATATCTTCAGCAAGTCTCTATGCCAAATCTAGGAGTATCATTTGGGCGAGTCTTGGTCTTGCTGCAACGCGTAATCGAGTTCTGAAACCTGTACGGGAAATTGAGTATTTGGCGGAGAAGGAGCCAAGCAGTACAGATATTTTGAAGACCAACATGTTGGATACATATTATCCAAATAGAAGCAGTCACCTGGAGAATGTTTGTCTGTATGAGGTTCTACAAAATTACATTTTCAAGAGGAACATCAAAGAAGATATTGATAAAGGAGTGTATGCTGTAATTGAAAGTAAGGGATGTCTGGTCAAGCAAAGAAAATGTCAATTGGTAAATCATCGAAAATTGAATTGCGAATCTCCAGAAAGAAAAGAGTTTTTCTATTTAGTTCTTTTGCAACTTTTCAAGCCTTGGCGTGCAGAAGAGGAACTGCTTGGAGATTTCCTCTGTTACGAAGACTCTTTCAATGCAGCTAAGGAGTCCATAGAATGTCCTGTTTTTCCAAAATATCTAGAAATGTTGAATGCAGAAATCTAGCAGGAAGCAACAATTGCAGCTGAGATTGCTAGAGACAGTTCTCAGGACAGTCAGAGTTGTGTTTCATTGAGTCAGGATCCACTAGGAGAACCAGTTATCGAAAATGAAGCTGCCACTGCCATGATTGAAGTGGAAAGAGCCATGGCACATGCTCAGGAGGATGCGGTTAACTTAGAAGATTTGGAAAGACAACTCAACGTTGAGCAGAGGAAAATATATGACGAAGTTACCAAACAAATTGAGCATGGATTAAGTCATGAGAAGAAAGAGTGCTCATGTACGTCGTTGAAGCCTGTCAGACTGTACGTGAGTGGAGAAGCAGGAACTGGAAAAAGTTTCCTCATTAAAACAATTTCATGTTATCTGCAGAAAAGGACTGAGTCATCGCTGTCTTGTGTTGTGACCGCTCCAACTGGTCTGGCAGCACATAATATTAAAGGTATTACTTTGCATCGGCTACTGATGCTGCCAGTGGAGCATGATAACAAATTACAATACCACAAGTTATCTGGAGATGCTTGTTGTGAAGTATCTAGAGTCCTGAAGAAGATGAAACTTCTTATCATTGACGAAGTAAGCATGGTTTCCAATGTCATGCTTGCCTTTGTGCATTTGAGAATGCAGGAAGTTCTTAAAACAGAGTATGATGTGTTATTTGGTGGCAAACACATCATTGTTTTCGGTGATCTTCTGCAGCTGACACCAGTGAAAGGACAACCAGTGTTTAAACTACTTAAACATGAAGATACCAGGAAGTGCCTAGGGAGCATTGGCAACGTTAACATATGGTTAAACTTCAATTATGCTGAGCTGCGTGAAAATATGCGTCAGGCGAAGGATGAAGATTACAAGAATATTCTACAAGATGTTAGAATTGGGAAAGTGACCGAGCGTGGGAAAGAAGCTTTACATGCACGATTACTATCAAATTTGTATCCAGAAGAAGACGTTCTGCCAGAGGATATTTTTCAGAAAATTACTGAGAAGAAATCTGGAATATGTTTGATGCCAACTCTTGCAGAATGTTCCATCTTCAACAACAAAATGTTGAATTTAGAAAACCAAGAGATTGTGAAACTGGAAGCTATTGACAGAATAGAGCATATGGGAGCAACAATTATTTTGTCTGAGAATTTGAAATCTAAATTGGATTCATTAGAGAAGACTATATCTAAAACTGCTGGTTTTGAAAAGACTCTGAATGTGTGCTTAAATTGCCATATCATTTTGAGAAGGAATTTACATGTTGAAAGAGGTCTGGTAAATTGGTCAATGGGTAAAGTTGTTGATTTTGAGAAATACAGAAATAAAGATGGAATAGAATTTTTAAAAATTAAATTTGATGGCATTGAGGAAGTACAGGTAATTGGTCGTTGCACAGCTAGGTTTTTGCTTGTGAAAGACTTATATGTTCGCCGTAAGCAGTTTCCTGTTTGCTTGGCATATGCGGTGTTAATCCATAAATCGCAAGGTTTAAGTGTAGACACTGCTTTGGTGAATATTGGCAGTTCTGTGTTCAAGGAGGGTATGGCTTATGTAGTAGCATTGTCACGAGTCAGAACTTTATCGGGATTGTACTTGATTGACTGTGATGTCACAAACATTTGTGCCGATCTAGATTGTGTTAAGGAATACAATAGGTTAAGAAGAGAGTATGCGCCACATTTGCCTCAATATCCTTTGTTTGAGAAACGTGTGGTAGGCCGGAAACGAAAAAATATGAGTAATAGTAGGGAGGTTGTAGCAAAAAGACCAAAAGTCGATGAACCGAAAATTGTAAGCAGAAAGAAAATGAATTCTGTTGAAGATGTTGTTGGTTTTCAATTTGAAAATAGTTCTGGTGTCAACTGCTATGCTAATGTAGTGGTTAATGTTGTCTTTTCACTAGACACTTTAAAAGAACAGATTGTGATCAATTCAGAACAAAGTTTATGCTGTTTGTTGAATTCTGTGTTAGAGAAATGTAGCACAGATAGAACAAGAGTAGAAAGTGTGTCTGAAATTCGTAATCTGTTAGACAAATGTTCAGGTCAAACGCAATTCTCTCAAAATATTCAGCAGGATTGTCAGGAGTTTTTAATGTACATGCTTGATGTATTGCAAGATGAAGGTGTAGATGTAGATTATCTGTTTGGCCTTTCTTATCAATGGCAGAATGATTGCGAGAATTGTAGGCTATCAAGTACTACTAGTGTAGACTCAGAAAGGTTTATATATTTAACTTTGCCTGACAGTAAATCAGTATCCTTCAATAAGCTAGTAAAAGCAGCCGATCAAAACATTGAGTGTAGCCAATGTAAGTCTGCAATGCTGTCCACGTTAATTATACGAAGTTATGGCCAGTATGTCATTTTAATGTTCCAACGATGTAGGCCTGATGGAACAAAATTGACAACTTTAATTAAAATTTTTGTGGCTTTGCAGTTGTCAATATCAGGAAGGACTTTGTAACTACAGCAATTATATATCATGACGGTCCTTCAACAACTTCAGGACATTACACAGCGTATTTAAAATCTGGAAAGGGCTGGTCATTCTGCAATGATTCTGTTTTAACTTTCAAAAAAAGATTGCCTTTTCACCTTTAAAATTCTTACCTAGTGTTCTTACAACCAAAGTTTTAGGGAAGGAATCTCGGGATTTGTTCAGAGGAATTTCAAGAGGTTCTAATAGTTCCTACTCTATATGGCCTAGTGGATAAGTGTAGTACAGAGCGAAAAGTCTTTGTGTTTATAAGCTAATTCAAGCAGCAGATCAAAAGAAGGAGTAGAGGTGATGTAAGTCTGTAATGCTGTCTACATTATTTATAGAAACTTATCGGTGAAATGTCATTTTACAATTCCAACTATATAAACCAGATGTAAATAAGTTGTCAAGTCTAATTAAAAATGTTTTGGCTGCACAGTCGTCGATTTCAGGAAGAACAATTTTAACTGCAGCTATTATATGACCTGATGGTCCTTTAACAACTTCACAATATTACACAGCTTATTCGAAATTTAAAAAAGGCTTCTCTTTCGGCAATGATTAGAATTTGACTATGAAGCAATGTTGCCGTTTGACTTGTTTTCAGAAGTGAGAATTTAGGGTAGGTAACTGGATTATAATGATTCTAGGTGTTGTTGTAATTTAGTGTGCTGTTTTAAATTGCTTTGTATGTCTCATTTTTCTTAAAATGATAGAGCTTATCGTTCAGAAAGTGGTGGGCAGAAAATAATAACAGCACAACAGAGTATAAGCTGTTCATAGGACATCCTTTGACGTCATGGAAAGTAAGTTACTTTTGAGGAGTTCTGATTTCTGATTGATAATATTATATAGGTTTTTTAAACACAATCATTTTGATTGTGTTTTTTTTTCCCCGCTGTTATATGATGAATACCTTCAACTCACTGTTATCAGTGAAATTTGATATATTCTGATAACAGCAAAAATAAACCATTTAATATGTATAATTAATTCTGTACTTTGAATTGTGATTTTTAATATGTACTTATCTTGTCTCATGCTCACTCATCTTTTACTACTTTCTATCAATTTTAAAATTTGTGTTCTCTCATTCACAGATTGAAAGTATAAAAATAACACGTGACTAAGTTAACAATAATTATAAGGTATGTGTTTAGTACTCATTCTGTTACATCTCTTTTACATTTAACTTTTATTAGTTCCACTGCTTCATTTCTTTAACCCTCAGTTTCCTGCCTTTGCTACTTCCCTCATTCCTTTTTCTATTACTTTTTTTTACTCTACTCTTTCCACTCCTGTTCTCAGTCCCTCTTTAAACAGTATATCTGTGTTACTCCCTCTAACTGTCGTTCTTTTAACATTACTTTCAGTTTACTTACTCTTCTTTTTTTTTTTTTTTTTTTTTTAAATTGAGTTTGCTCCCGGTTCGCGTACCGGCGCGCAAACCGGGAAGCGAACCAAAAGAAATAGAGGTTGTCAGAGTGCTAAACATTCTAGCTATTTCTTATAAAGGGGAGGTAGTTCTGAAAAGAACTTTTTTTAAATTATTTTTGTTGTTTTATATTTTTTTTATTTTTTTTATGAACATTTTGGGGTTTTTTTGTATTTTTTGAACGGTTTTATATTTTTTTTGTTTTTTTTGATGGGGGAGAAACAAAAATGATTCATTATGAAGGGCTCAACAGGAGCAACAAAAAAAAGATAATTTATTTCCATGGACGTTTTGCACATTTGTGATTGTCAATTGCTTTATTAATTAAGTTTATGCTGCTCACTCTGAAGCAAATGAGTTGTCCACAAAAAATGCAAACATGCTTCACACTTGCAAATTTCATTTGAATATTTGGGACCATCTCCCTCGCCTCTGGTCCCGACACTGCCTCTTCATTGGTGGATGTACTGGCCACAGGTCGGGGGTTATCCACCAGATCACGTAGTTGTGCAGCACTGTAATTTATAGGGTGCCACCTTTCCATATGGCGATGCATGGTATAATTACCATAACTGTATTTCTTGTCTGTTCCTCTGGACAGTTCATCTTTGCAAATCAGGCAGGTAACATACCGGGCATTTACCTTTTTTTTTCCGGGGGTATTGAAAAAAATTGCCAACTATAACTCTCTTTAACATGGGACCTCCTAGGCTCTTCAGGTAAAAACCTCCCTGTCCCTTGCTCCTCTTCCTCTTCTTCCTCTTCTTCCTCCTCTTGTTGTAGGATGACCTGAGGAGGTGGTCCTCTCTTCCTAGGAGGTTGTGGTGGTGGTGGGGGTCCACCAGCTGCAGCAATCATTGAAGCCATTTCTCTGGTATAGAAAAAAGGTCTTTCTCTCATAAAAATGAAAGTCAGAGTGAGAAAAAAAGGTGGGGCTTTCATCATTTGGGAAAAAAAATGGTCTAAACCAATGAAAAGTGTTATTTTTAGGTCATCTGACCAAGCCTTCCATCATTAGGAAACCAAAAGTAAAATGAACCAATTAAAAGTTTTATAAACAAGTCACATGACCTGTTATGCTTACATTACGCGCTCCGCGCCCCGGATCGCTTCCGGGGCGCTGCGCTTCGTGCCTCGGTTCGCATTCCGGAGCGCTTCCGGGTGCGCTAACGCGGCGCATCATAAGACGCATTACGCGGTAACGTGATACGTCGCGCTTACGCGACGCGTCACGATGTTGATTTCTAACGCGGTAGTTGCGCTAACGGAACATTTACCGGTTCGCGGACCGGATCGCGGAACCAAATGAAGCTAACAGGAAGCTGCCCGGTTCGCGGACCGGCAGCGAAACAAAAAAAATAATTAAAAAAAATGTTTAAAAAATATATATTACAAAAATATAAAATATATTTTTGAATTAGAATAAGAATACATTTTACAGCTTTTGATATTTGCTATTAAAAAACCATTGAAATTCACTGAAAAAACCATAGGTTATAGACCATATATAGTTAGGAATTAGCATTTACAAAACCTTGAAAATTCACTGAAAAAACCATAGGTTATAGACCATATATAGTTAGGGATTAGCATTTACAAAACCTTATTTTACTCGCACAAAACCATTGAAATTCGCATATATAGTTAGTTGCACTAACTATATATCGCGCACCCGCAATCCACTGCTGATCATGTCACATATTACATCATTCATGACATGGTCAGTGACATCACTGATGACATCACTGATGACAACATGCAATGACTGTATGTTTCTGTAAAGTTAAAATATGTCTTACACATTGAAGAATGAGTGGATGTATAAGTGTCTGGATGAAGGATTTAGTAGGTGCATGACTGACTGTATGAGTGAGTGGTTAAATGTGTCTTACTGAGTGCATGGGTTAGTGACTAAACTGTCTTAATTTGTGCATCATTATGTCTGTTGTTCTGTAAACTGCTGCATGTGTTGATCAGTAGCTATATGAGTAACTATATGGGTTATTGATTGGTTGCCCAAGTATTTGTATGGGAGACTGAGTGTGTGTGTGGGTGGCTGGGAGGTGTATGACTCTGTGCATAGATGTGTGAGCAGTTGATTCACTAGATGTATGGGTTCAAAAGTGCATGTGGAAACAGCTGTATGGGCGGTTGACTGTGTGCATGAGTGTATCGGTGAGTGAATGGATATCTCAGTGCTACATGTCAAAGTAAGTACATATGTAAAACACAGTACATGTGAGAGTTGACATATATAAATAACTGTGCATAAGAGCCAGTGAATGTGTGAGTGGCTGTATGGATCATTGTGAACTTGTATCAGGGATTGTATAAGAGAGTAAATATGTGTTAGTATATGTTTGAATAAGTAAGGTGTGTATAACTGAATAGTTAGGAAAAGGAGGTGTGATTGATTCTTTGCATGACTGACTAGGTGTGTGAGTAACTCCATGGATGAGTGACAGTCTGTGAGTGTCTGTTTACACTGAGTGTATCTAAGGTTATATTAGAGTCTGAAGAGGTTCATCGTATTATCACATGAATGATGTCATCAGTGATGTGATCAGTAATGTCAAATGAGATGTCATCAGTGATGTCATCAGTGATGTCATTTGAGCTGTCATCAGTGATGTCATCAGTGATATCATTTGAGATGTCATCAGTGATGTCATCAGTGATGTCACTGACCATGTCATGAATGATGTAATATGTGACATGATCAGCAGTGGATTGCGTGTGCACTATGTATAGTTAGTGCAACTAACTATATATGCAAATTTCAATGGTTTTGTGCGAGTAAAATAAGGTTTTGTAAATGCTAATCCCTAACTATATATGGTCTATAACATTTTCAGTGAATATATATATATATATATTGTCCAAAAGTGCCTATGCTCGGGAGGTCACGCCACAGCGCCTTCAGTGAAAAAAGCAACCAGCTCGCTTTCTTTTCTCCTCTTTATTAAGTTAGACTTGCCGACGCGTTTCAGGATACCAATCCCTTCTTCTTGGGCACAAGCAGCTGAATGAAAGGCACACCTGGTTTTGTTCCCTTTTTGACACGTTCTTGTTCACGCCCACAGTGGGTGTTGCTGTTGGATTCTGGGATATCGTGTCCTTGGGTGTGTACTCGTAAATACCTCTAGTAGGTTCGTTCATGTTGCTTGTAAATAAAATAAAGTATTTCACCTTTGTAGGTAGAGGAATTAAAACGGCCAGTTTAGTTAGCCTGGCGATGTGCTTTCTCTGCTCAGAACGTTCTGAGCTGCAAGTTTGCATGCCGGTTTGTTTGTCTCCCCCAGCCTGCGACGGTGCTCCTCCCCACGGCTGGCAGCCGTGAAATTGTATATTGTCCAAAAGTGCCTATGCTCGGGAGGTCACACAGAGTCTCCGGTGTCTGTCAACATTCTAAACAGTCCGGAGCGGCCGCCATCTTGTCTCTCGGTAGGATCGAGAGACAAGAGGAGGAGAAAAACGAAGGGGGAATTTAATGAAAGGGGCAAGGTAGACCCCTCTTGACCCCCTAGGAATGATGTTGGGGTTATTAAAGGGTCCCGTGGGGAAAATTAAAAAAATGTGATTTTTCACGGTAGAAGCGTTTCTCGGTTTGCAAATTAACGGCTGAATGGATTTGCACGAAACTTGGCAAAATTATAGGGACTGTTAGCCCGATGTGCCTTTGCTGGGTCTCAATATATGTGCTCCAGTGGATTTTGAGAAATTAACGTTTAAAAAACAGGTATATCTGTGACAGCGTCCCAGATCGCGTACTTTTCGCGTAACGGAGCTTTGCGTAGCGAAGCTGATTGGCTCTCCGGTGTCTGTCAACATTCTAAACAGTCCGGTGCGGCCGCCATCTTGTCTGTCGGTAGGATCGAGAGACAAGAGGAGGAGAAAAACGAAGGGGGGTTATTAAAGGGTCCCGTGGGGCAAATAATAAAAATTGGATTTTTCGAGGTAGAAGCGCTTCTCGGTTCGCAAACTGGTAGCGAAACGTGAATTCGCCATTTTGTGTTTCGATTTCATTAAATTACTAGGTATAAGGGGGTACGGGAGACGTATCCTGACCCCTTTTGTTTTCTGAGGGTGGCTGAGGAGGCTCATATATGTTGATACATGTCTTCCAGCGGCTGTGCGTGAGCGTTTTTTTTTTTGTTGCGTGACGTCTGTTAACGTTCAATGGAAATCAGGAAGTGTTGACCGCCATTTTGTCACTGCGAGTAAATATTTTGTTTAAAATAATTGTTATAAATTAATCCTTATTGATAAACATTGTCTGCGCCATCTTGTCTTTTTTGCAATGCCACACTTTTGTTGAGCACGGCAGCCATTTTAGATGCCTTGACCAGACCCATTCTCTGCACGCCGCCGATCCTCAGCATGGCTCCTCACCCTCGCAAGCATCTCCCCCACGCACTGGTCACCCCCGCTCTCTCTCTCATGCATGGGCCAGAAACCTCCTCCCATGTGCGCTGCTCTTCCCTGAGAATCACACCCTGTGCCCGCCCGACACCACCCTTTCACCCTATTCACTACCGCACCCTCTGACACTCTTCTTCCTCTGTGTCCGATTGTTCAGGCCGGTCCCAGGCTATCACCTAGCCTTGCAGATGTAGTTTATGGCCCCAGCTGTAGAGAATCACCCCTCTTCAAAGGAGTTACAGTAGATCTGTCACACCACACGCGTTCCTACTATCTGATAACCATCCTGTATTGTGCTTGGGGAGGGGATTCTCACTGTGAGGGTGTGTCGGACCGAGCCTGAAGCGGAAGATTCCAGGGATGCCTCTTTGTACATCAAAGTTTTTACAATTATGTGTCACATTATAAATATATAGTACTCCAACAAAGTAGGATTATAACACTTTAATAACTTTTAAATATATAGAACGCAACAAAAACAGTAAATACATTTAAACTTTTTTTTGAAAAAAGAAGCAACAATGGTCAGTAGCTGTGTTTTGTGCGAATAGTCCCAAGGCAGCACAACGTGCTGAGTTCTGGAGGGCACCCAGGGGATGTTACCTGGGTGCCGCACTGGTTTTTGGTATCCTACAATGCAGCTCCGAAAAACGGCGTGGGGCGTCCCAGGGGGTGCGCGGGGAGGCCTCGTCAGTAGCGGTCTGTTGTGCGAATAGTCCCAAGGCAGCAGAACGCGCTGAGATGTGGATGGCATCCAGGTGATGTCCAGTAAGTTGTCGCACTGGTTTTGGCATCCTACAATGCTGCTCCGAAAAATGGCGTGGGGCGCCCCGGGGGGGGGTGGGGAGGCGACGTGAACGGGTCTCCCCAGGTGGATGCTCGTCGGCTGTACTGGGGCGCCCCTTTACCGTTTCAGTAGCCATTCCACCCGCTTTTGCTACACTGTGCCTCATCCGCCATTCAGCTGTTTCTCGCCCGCTCTTGCGGCTTCAGCGTCTCGCTCACCATGTAGTTGAGTTGCGCCCACTCTTGCGGTGCAGAGATAGGCGGCTGCCACAGGAGTCTTAAAATGGCGGATGGCTCTTCGGATTTGGGCGTGGTCCACTAACATGGCCCTGGGACACCTTGGAACTCGGACGTCCCCTGAGCCTTGAAGATTTTACAAAAGTCTTGGGGGCTCCCGACTCCTGCAGGCTTCCGGTGGGGAGCGGCTGCCATGATTGCTCGCGGAATGACCACGACGGAGCCACGAGATGGTGGTGCTCTCAGGCTGATGCCAGCTTTAGTCTGAAACATCTAGAAACAAGGTGGGGCTTTCATCGTTTGGGAAAAAAAAATGTTTTAATCCAATGAAAAGTGATATTTTTAGGTCATATGATCAAGCCTTCCATCATTAGGAAACCAAAAGTAAAATGAACCAATGAAAAGTTGTATAAAGAAGTCACATGACCTGTTATGCTTACGTTACGCGCTGCTATAAAAAGCGTAGAAAATCCGTTGGCACGTGAGGCGGCGTCAGTAGCGGACCGATGTGCGAATAGGCCGAAGGCAGCACAACGCGCCGAGATCCGGATGGCACCGAGGTGGCGTCCAGCAAGTTGCTGCACTGGTGTGGCCATCCTACAATGCTGCGCCGAAAGTCGATGTGGGGTGCCTGGGGGGGGGGGGGTGGCGCAAACTGGCCTCTCTCGCCTCCCCAGGTGGAGGCACCTGATGTGCAGTGCGGCGCCCCTTATCTTTTCACTCGCCGTCCAGCAGAGTTGCGCCCGCACTTGCTGCTACAGTAGGCCGAAGGCAGCACAACGCACCAAGATCCGGATGGCACCGAGGTGCTGTCCAGCAAATTGCCGCACTGGTGTGGCCATCCTACAATGCTGCGCCGAAATTCAGCGTGGGGCGCCCCGTTGGCCTGTGAGGTCGCGTCAGTCAGTGGGGGCTGTTTGAGAAAGCAATGTGATGCTGTGCGTCGCCCCCAAGATGGAGGCTCCTCGGCTGCAGTGGGGCGCCCCTTGGTGTTTCACTCGCTATCCAGCTGAGTTGCGTCCGCACTTGCGGCTACAGTGGGCCGAAGGAAGAACAACGCGCCGAGATCTGGATGGCACCGAGGTGGTGTCTAGCAAGTTGCCGCACTGGTGTGGCCATCCTACAATGGTGCGCCGAAAGTTCCATGGTCCGGCGGAACTTTTTTCCTTTTCCTTTCTGCATCTTGTCCCACAATCCGTTTAACCTTTAGACACGACCAGGTCCCTGAATGTGTGCAGGGGGACGCTATTGATTGAATCAAAATGGCGGCTTCACACAAAGCTGACTCAAGCGTTGCTGGTGATGCTATACAGACAAAAATGGTTTTCAGTTTGTACATTCTTCAGGATTTTTCCATCCAAGTCTGCTTGAGAGTTTGTAGAACAATGGCTTTAGATCTTGCCCTCCCCTCTTTTGACTGTTGGTCTTGTTGCCTATGTCTTCTGTTGTCATTTAACTAAACCTTTTTTGACTGCCGAAAGGGGTTCTGATCCGACCGCTGGTTGGTGGAGATATTTTGACTATATCCTGGACCTGCCCGGCCTCGCCCAAAATGGCGCCGGTATAAATGGGACTCGTACCTCCTTGTTGTGTACTGGTTGCACAACCTTGATATCACGAGATACGTATGCAGTTTTGAAGCACATGGCGGGCGGGAATGAGAATTGATTGAATATTTCGACATTCCTATTGATATTAAGTTCTGATGTGTTATTGATTACTGTACTATTGAAAGTTCGAATTAACGTCACTCATGGTACTTGCCCGCAAATGTATATCTAGATAATTTTATTGTAAGTGGCCCTGTCGTATTTTAATTACAAAATGTACGTCCACCGATTACGCAACTGTTAGACACCTTAGTTCTTGCAACCTAATGGCCCGCTCGTTGCGTTCCTCTACAGTGTAAATGTCTCCTCATCATATACGATTCCAGTTTGCTCCGTGGCCGGCCCACGTGGTTATAGGCCCGTATTTGTATACTGACATTTTCACAATAAATGTTTTTAAAACAAAACATGGTAGTAGTATTTACATTGGTAAAGTTTTTAATTTTAGTCACTGTTTTCGAATCAGTAAAAGGCAAGTGAAATAAAGCAGTCCAATTACATGACGGATAAAAGGTATAATACGCAGGAACGCAGTAAAGATAAATGGTCAAGGGCTGTTGTGTTTTTTACTCCTGCAACATAAAGTGATCAATAAGAATCTGATATTCGGGCGTATCGGCGACTAAGACAGCAGGCCGAGCATCTTTTGCTCAACGGCTCCGTCATGGGACGAAGAAACGCCCTTTTGCTAGAAAAAGGAATATATTTTACTTGCAGGACAGTTGTAAATTTTCCGGGAAAATACATTAGCCTGGAACATTATAACATATATGTTTAAGAAAAAATAATGTTCGAAAGCAATAAAAAGCGTAATTTTTAGGTCATATGACCAAGCCTTTCATCATTAGTATAACAAAAGTAAAATGAACCAATGAAAAGTTTTATTAACAAGTCACATGACCTGTTATGCTTACGTTACGCGCTGCGCGCCGCGCCCCGTCATTTGAGTTGTCATCAGTGATGTCATCAGTGATGTCATTTGAGATGTCATCAGTGAAGTCATCAGTGATGTCACTGACCATGTCATGAATGATGTAATATGTGACATCATCAGCAGTGGATTGCGGATGCGCGATATATAGTTAGCGCATCTAACTATATATGCGAATTTCAATGGTTTTATGCGAGTAAAATAAGGTTTTGAAAATGCTAATCCCTAACTATATATGGGCTAAAACCTATGGTTTTTTCATTGAATATATATATATATATACATATATATATATATACATATATATATACAAATATATATATATATATATATATATATATATATATATATATATATATATATATATATATGTCCAAGAGGTCGTCGTAATTCACTCTGCCTTCCACGCAGAACAACGAAGAGAGCGAGACCACAAGGTAAGTGCAGTTTCTCAGTGCAATTTATTTCGTGCCAAAGTTACAGCCTGCAATTCCGCCATATATATATATATATATATATATATATATATATATATATATATATATATATATATATATATATATATATATATATATATATATCTTACCTACTGGCGGTCGCCGGTAGGTATATATAGTTAGGACCTAGTTACCATAGGATATTCCGAACATTTTATTGGGAATAACTTTGGCGCCGATTGAGGGATCTGCCTGTAATTTACCTCAAATTTGCCTCTCTGGGCTCCGCTCCTTCCCTGAAAGTTTCGGGGGGATTTGTCAAGCGGGGGCCGAGAAAAAAGGGGGGTCCCAAAACGTGTTTTCCCCATGTTAATTTCCATAGGGACATTCTGAAAAGGCTACAGCTCGAACGGCTGAACGGAAATACACCAGATTTGGCAAAATGGTAGAGACTGGTATGCAGCAGTGCCTTTTGTATGTTTGGTGTAATCCCTCCAGTAGTTTTTGTGAAAATTGCATTTGAAATTTTTCAAATGGCATTTTTTATGGGACCTTTAGACACGGCTACAGCCCGAACGGCTGAACCGAATCACATCAAACTTGACAAAATGGCAGGGACAGGTATGCAGTAGTGCCTTTTCTTTATTTGGTGAAAATCCCTCCAGTAGTTGTTGAGAAAATTGAATTTGAGCAAATTATATATCTATATGCGCTCAACATTCAATTGGGAATAACTTTGTCGCCGATTAAGGAATCTTCGTGTAATTTTCCAGAATCTTGGCCAGCTCCGTTTCGCTCTTTCCCTAAAAGTTTCGGGGAAATTCGTCAAGCGGGGGCCGAAAGGTGGGTCCCAAAACCTGTTTTCCCCATGTTAATTTCCATTGGGACATTTAGACTCGGCTACAGCCCGAACGGCTGAATGGAATTACACCAAACTTGACAAAATGGTAGGGCCTGGTATGCACATGTGCCTTTGCTATGTTTGGTGAAAATCCCTCCAGTAGTTCTTGAGAAAATTGAATTTGAAATTTTTCAAATGGCATTTTCTATGGGACCTTTAGACATGGCTATAGCCCGAACGGCTGAACGGAATTACACCAAACTTGGCAAAATGGTAGGGACAGGTATGCAGTAGTGCCTTTTCTATATTTGGTGAAAATCCCTCCAGTAGTTGTTGAGAAAATTGAATTTGAGCAAATTATATATCTATATGCGCTCACCGTAGGTGCACCGTACGCGTACGGTACGCGTACGTGCGCGTACCCTTACGTGCGCGAGCGAGTTTATGATTGGCTGGCAGTCGACTGTCGACATTCCAAACTGTCCAAACCAGGTAGTGTTGGCCACCATCTTGTTTTTCAGGAGAACTGAGGCACAAGAGAGCCCAAAACAAGAGTGGAATACACGAAAAGGGGGCAGGGTAGAGACTGCCAAACCCTCTAGAACTTCTCAGGGGGTCCCAGAAGTACACCCAAGGGCAAAAAAAAAAGAAAAATCGAGGGGTATGCACACCGTGTGTGTAACCTGCGATTTTAAAAAAAATAATATTTTTTTTTTGCACTTGGTGGTCCTGGGACCCCCTGAGAAGGGCTAGGGGGTCAGGGGGTCTCTACCCTGCCCCCTTTTCGCGTTTTCCACTCTTGTTTTGTGCTCTCTTGTGCCTCACTTCTCCTGAGAAACAAGATGGCTGCTCAGGTGGTCCCAGAAGGATAATAACATATATAAACGTTACCCGCTAATAGAATAAGCATTTACAAAACCTTTGAAATTTATTGAAAAAACTATAGGTTTCACGCCTGATATAGTTAGGAATTAGCATTTAAAAAACCTTGCATATTCACTGAAAAACCATAGGTTTCAGGCCTTATATAGTTAGGAATTAGCATTTAAAAAACCTTGCAAATTCACTTGAAAAATCATAGGTTTCAGGCCTTATATAGTATTATAGTTAGGAATTAGCATTTAAAAAACCTTGCAAATTCACTTGAAAAACCATAGGTTTCAGGCCTTATATAGTTAGGAATTCCATTTAAAAAAACTTGCAAATTCTCTTAAAAAACCATAGGTTTCAGGGCTTATATAGTTAGGAATTAGCATTTAAAAAACCATTGAAAGTGCTCCTATATAGTTAGTTGTACTAACTATATTTCGCACACCCGCATTCCACTGCTGATGATGTCACATATTACATCATTCATGACATGAATGGGCCGAGATAAAAGGGGGGTCCCAAAACGTGTTTTCTCCATATTAATTTCCATAGGGCGGTCGAACTCACTTTTAGCCCGAACGGCTGAATGGATTTCCCCCAAACTTGGCAAAATTGTAGGGACTGGTACCCCGATGTGCCTTTGCTATGTTTCAAGATATATGCTCCAGTGGTTTTTACGAAAATTAACTTTGAAAAAATATATATTGGGCTACATTGGGCTATATATATGTTAGAGCCCAAATGTAGCCCAATGTAGCCCAATGTAGCCCAAAGATGGCCACCAGAGACAAAAAAAAACAAATGTAGCCCAAATATCAGCCAGATGTAGCCCAACAATTTGCTTTTAAAAAACCTATGAAATTCACTGAAAAAAAATAGGTTTCACACACGTTATAGTTAGGAATTAGCATTTAAAAAACCTTTGAAAATCACTGAAAAAACCATAGGTTTAACACTAGTTATAGTTAGGAATTAGCATTTAAAAAACCTATTAAATTCACTGAAAAAAACATAGGTTTCACACCAGTTATAGTTAGCTGGAAATTTTACTGACATAAAACCATTGAAATTCCCACGTTATAGTTAGTTGGACTCACTATATCTTGCGCGCCTGCAAAGCACTGCTGATGACGTCACATATTACATCACTCATGACATGGTCAGTGACATCACTCATGACATCACTGATGACACCATCCTTGTGACAGAGTGACAGACCTCCTTTCAGTGTAATGTAACCCTTGAAACACATATTCAAAAATAGAGATACCCATACCAGTTTCAACAACCAATTCAGTAATACCGCCATCTATATACACATCCACTCATTCACCAACAGTTCTATATAGTCACTCATATATATATTCACTCATCATATGTAGTGAAACACCTATACATCCTGTTACACACCGACAGTCATCCAAAAGTTACTCACACACATAATCACACATGCAAATAAACTATTGATCATCCATTTATTTGCATATACAGCTATACACACACTACCACCTTACTTGTAAGGAAACTTACACATACTTACTCTCTTAAACAATCACTTATAGAAACACATACTTCTTTAAACAGGAACTCTAACAATCTCTCACTCTCACATATACTCACTTATATACATCAATACTCACATATACTAGATTAAAACATATGTAGTTACTCATTAAGACACTAGTGAGACAGTCATTCACTCACTAACACACACATATACACACTCATCCACCCATACGGTCCTGCACATATGCTGTCTTCAAAACACATACAAACAGTGAGTCAGTCATTGATGCATCTATGTGCTAAGTAATACCCCCACCAAACCATACAGACACTCATACTGATACTAAAAAATATAAAACAACAAAAAAGAATAAAAAAACAGTGACACCATCCTCATGACCGAGTGACAGACCTCCTTTCAGTGTAATGTAACCCTTGAAACACATATTCAAAAATAGAAACTAAAATATAAAACATATTGATTTTTCAGAAAGACACACATTCCCTGGATGGTGTCATCAGTGATGTCATGAGTGATGTCACTGACCATGTCATGAGTGATGTAATATGTGACGTCATCAGCAGTGCATTGCAGGCGCGCAAGTTATAGTGAGTCCATCTAACTATAACGTGGGAATTTCAATGGTTTTATGTCAGTAAAATTTCCAGGTAACTATAACTGGTGTGAAATCTATGGTTTTTTCAGTGAATTTATTAGGTTTTTTAAATGCTAATTCCTAACTATAACTGGTGTGAAACCTATGTTTTTATCAGTGAATATATATATATATATATATATATATATATATATATTTTTTATTTTTTTATTTTATTTATTATTTTTTTTAATGCATTTGCACTTTACAATATGTCTGCCACTATTTTACCGTATTGTTGGCTTAGTCCTCTTTTTATAACCATTTGGAGGTGGAGATAAAATGGCGAGTTTTGTAATGCACATTGACACTGAGGAAGCCGTTTCACGGCGAAACGCGTTTGTCTTTGATGGGGTAACGGGGGTCTGTCAATAAACCACATAATCATCAGCTTCGAGTGCCTTCTGCTTTCTTTGGACATAAGCGAGCGTGCAGCAGTATTACGCGGCTCACCACCGCAAGACGCCAGCACCCGGGACGTGGGCGGAGCGACGGCGGTGACCGTCCAGTGCAGTAAGCTAATTTGGCCGTTTGCCCCGAGGGAAAAGGAGAATCCATTACGGTACCCGCATTGCAGAACCCGGAAGGACAAAGGAATCACGGAGGAACCTGTTTGCAGCCTGCCTAACCCGTGAGACCGCGAAGTGCCGTTAGCTGCCGCGGACGTCCGGAGAGGGTAAGAGCCGCTTGCACCAGTACCCGAGAACATATGTTTGTGTAATTGCCTTCCCTCTGTCCCGTTGAAAGCCCACTTGACAGACCCCCACACAACTTTTGTAACCCCGCTCTAAGAAATCGCTGATACTAACACAGCGGTCAACGCTAGTGCCACGGACTCCCTTGACATCATGTCCCTGATTGCGGACAGGGAAAGAGAGGCGGATGATGTTTTTAAGAGCCTGAATGCTGTGACAAAAAGACCAGAGACTCTGGCATTGCCCCAAGCACCAATGAACAATTTACAAACCCTATTCCACCAGCTGGAGAAAATTCAAGAACATGAGATAAGGAAGTGGTGGGAGGCTACATCGCTGCAAAGATATGTGGACTGTAATAGAGTCCCCAGAGGCTTACGCATCTTCACCATCCCTTCATATGAAAACCCAGATCCCCAGTTGCTGAAAGACTGGGCAGCATATACAGCTGATTCAAGTAAGGGCATGCTACTACTGCTCATAAAATATGCATGAAGCGATAGGGACAAAGCCCTTAATGAGATTCAGAAATTAGAAGATCTAATCGCAAAAGAAAAAGACACGAAGAATATCGAAGAATTACGCGCAATAATGCAAAAACGATTAAAAGAGTATGAGAACGGAATCAAGAAAAGGAAACAAACGAAGTTCCAGAGGGACGAGCAAGATTATTTAACGGGCAGAATACTTACTTTTGCGAAGAAATTCGATGCTACAAGGAAAAGGCTGGTCCAAGGAACCCAACGGGTGAATACATATGTCACCTCGGAATCGGAAGTCTCAGCATCAGAAGACGAGTCGACCAGAACAAGTGGGAGACAAAACACGGGACCCATCCCAGCCGAACCTTTTTTAGACGAATTTCAAGTCATGCAGGAGACACGACAACGTCCCCCGCCCCAGGAGGCAAAAAAAGCCACAAAAAAAGGAGGAAAACCAGACGCGGCAGAAGGGGCCGCACAAGATACAGCACCCATGGTGACCCGAAGCAGGGGCAGGAGAGGGAGACGTTAAATCAAGAAAACACCATAATAAACCTCTCTCAGAGAAAACTTACGATCCATGAAGAACGAGTACTGAGTAGAGGCATGACCTTCTGCCCAACAGCCAAATTTGACCCCGTAGAAACCAGAATTGACATCTTCAAGTTTGTACGAAAATTGAAACTGGACAAAACCTTTGCCAATCGCCCCCAACCAGAATTAGCAACAAGCACTGGTACAAGCAATGGAACAACAAATGATCTCATTGATGAAGACATGCCCCTCCTTCAGATCACACACTCCCTGGCAGGCACGGAAGATTTGCCTAGCTCAAGTGAAGTACTCAGGAGGGAAGAGATTACACAAAAAAGAGATCCAAGCAACCTTAAAAGGAAATCCAGGTTCCTACCACATGTAACACACGACGCCATTGATGTCTTCAATGATGCGATATTACAAGATCTGGACAAACTCGCTGCCAAGAAAGTGGAAATCTCTAGAAACAATTCCAACATCTCCAGCATGGAATGGCAAGCCATAAAATCGCTAAAGGAAGATAACTTGATAGAGATCAAACCCTCGGACAAGGGAGGGAACATAGTTATCTTTGACAAAGATCAATACAAACTAGAGGCACTAAGACAACTGGAAGATAGAGACTGCTATGAGGTGATTAACAAAAATGACTTTGAGAAATGTGTCTCGGAATATCATGGACTATTAAAGATGTGGCTAGATGAGGGCATGCTAAGTAAAAGTGAACATGAATATCTGCACTGCGAACATCCGATTATTCCCACTTTTTACCACCTGCCGAAGGTGCATAAAGACATCAAGCACCCACCAGGGAGACCAATCGTCTCATCGATAGGCAGTCTCTTGGAAGCAACCTCTAGATTCATCGATAACTATTTATCTCCATATGTTAAAGATCTTCCCTCCTTTGTAAGAGACACTCAAGACTTCCTAAGGATAATTGATGGTATACATTGGGACAACGACATGTTATTCATCACTCTAGATGTCGCTAATTTGTACACTTCCATAGGGCATCAAGATGGACTCCAAGCGATTGATTGGTTCTTGAAGAAGAAAAACATGCAATTTCACCAACATAATCGCATGTTATTGAAAATGACTGAACTCTGTCTTTATAACAATATCTTTTTGTTCTCAGGCACATTGTATCGCCAAATCAGGGGGACCGCCATGGGCACGTGCTTCGCCCCCAGCTACGCGAACCTTTTCGTGGGTTGGTGGGAGAAGCACGTGGCCTGGGGGGGACTAACGAACATTGCCTAGACCATATTATGGTCTGGACAAGATACATAGATGACTTGTTTGTCGTGTGGCGGGGTGACAGGCCTTGGCTGAGAGGTTTGTGGCAACACTAAACGACAACAGTCTCAACCTGAGATTCACCAGTGAAATAAGTGAGAAGTCAGTCCACTATCTAGACCTTGAGGTGTTTGCGGCAGGAGGTAGTATCCAAACCAAACTCTACCGCAAACCGACGGCAGGAAATGCCGTCTTACACGCTGCCAGTCACCATCCCAAATCAATGGTAAAAAACATCCCTTACGGTGAACTGTTACGCATCAAACGGAATTGCTCTGAACATAGCGATTTCCTACAGGCGCAAGAAGCAGCGGTATCTAGATTTCAAGAACGGGGCTATTCTAAAACATCTTTATTAGAAGCCTCCAAAAAAGTGGAACTGAAAAACAGAAAAGATCTCCTGGTAAATAAAAACCAAAGCAAAGATGTAGAGACAGAATCTGTAACAAGAATGATAACGACCTATAATATGAGGTCAAAAGAGCTGGTTCAAATCTTCAATAACAATTGGCATATTCTGACTACAGACAACATCTTAAAGAACAGAATATCGCCCAGACCATTGATCACGTACAGGCGTTGTCAATCAATAGGTGACCATCTCACTAGGAGTCATTACACCGACCCCCCTAAACTACCCAGATCAAAACCCATATATGGTTTTTACCCCTGCATGCATTGCAAGGCATGCAAATATAGTCAGAAGAAGACCAAATATGAGGGTAGGCCAAATGATCCTCGACCGACAAGAACTATCACCAAGTTCCTGAATTGTAATTCGGAATTTGTTATCTATTGCCTTGTCTGCCCATGCTCCAAGAGGTATGTTGGTAGTACAATCAATCCAGCGAAGAAGCGCATCCTGGAGCACATGCGTGCTGTCACCAACAGGGATAAAAACTATCCAGTGGCACGCCATTTCGAAACCCACCACAACAGTAACAGAGATCTACTGTCCTTCTATCTGATAGATCAATTGGGAAGGCAGGAAAGAGGTGGGGATAAGATCAGAAACCTCAGGGCTATGGAGTCAAGATACATCATCGACCTCCAAACCATGAAGCCGATAGGTCTTAACAATGACAAAGAACTCTGGGTACACCTGGATTGAGAATTAAGGGGCTATCTGTAAAAGAATAGATTTATAACATCTGAAACTATAATAAGGTATCATCATCTGCCTCACTCTCCCCCACACGCAATGTTTATAGTATTATGAAATCTGTACATTTACATTAGGGAGTCTCATGCCCATACAGGGCTAGACGTACGAAAACAAAACAAAAAAATGCCCATCCAGGGCGTTATTAAGAAAATTGACTTACACAACACATATGCAAATATGACGAGAGAGAGACCAAATATACACGGTGCATTTTAACAGAATGTTGTTAACATGAAGGGTAGAGTATACATACAACTGTCAATAGTTGAATATGTAGTGCTTCATGTAAATTTTTGCAGAAGACTCGTAATGATACCAACTTGTGATTTCCAACATTTCAATGTATTTACAGGAACATTTGCACTGTGCGTATATGTGTATATATATGAATTTATTCGGTCACATGTTTACATTCTCTTGTCCTTGAGTAAGTCACTAAATATTCAAATGGATTACGTAGGGATTTCTTCCCTTGTTGTTTTTAAATGCACGAGCACTTTATCAATTGCCATTTTTTCCATGTTTCATGGTAAACTAACATGCATTTGCACTTTACAATATGTCTGCCACTATTTTACCGTATTGTTGGCTTAGTCCTCTTTTTATAACCATTTAGAGGTGGAGATAAAATGGCGAGTTTTGTAATGCACATTGACACTGAGGAAGCCGTTTCACGGCGAAACGCCTTTGTTTTTGATGGGGTAACGGGGGTCTGTCAATAAACCACATAATCATCAGCTTCGAGTGCCGTCTGCTTTCTTTGGACATAAGCGAGCGTGCAGCAATATATATATATATATATATATATATATATATATATATATATATATATATATATATATATATATATATATATATATATATATATATATATAACCTACTGGCGGTCGCCAGTGGGTAGTTATAGTTGCAACCTAGTTTTTACAAGAAAAGCATTTTTTGATTTGCTTATGACTGAAATTCTCTCCAAAAAACAGTCTAACCATGTGAGCTCCTATCCTGAAAGTTTGGGGGTGATTCGCTAAGAGGGGGCTGAGAAAAAAGGGATTCCCAAAATTCGTTTTTCCCATGCTAATTTTGCGAATTAACCCAAATTTGGCAGAAAGGTAGAGCTTGGTTCAAAAAGCGACCTTTTCTTTTAAATGGTGTAAATCTGTTCAGTAGTTTTTGAGAACTTCAAAAAATAAGACTCAAATTTTTTTCTTCCTATAGGAAAGCTTGTGCAAGTCTACAGCCGAAACTAAATGGTGTATATCCTTTCAGTAGTTGCTGAGAAATTAGAAAAATAAACGTTTTGATATCTGGGTGGAGCCTAAGTCCTGTGCATGAGCTTCACTGTGATTGGCTGCCAACACTACAAACCAGGAACTGTTGGCCGCCATCTGAAGGCTCGGAGGAAGAAAGTTGCTAGAAAACAGAGAAACAAACGTATAAAGCAAGAGACGTGGTCAGGGTAGAAAGACCCTGACCCCCCTAGGCCTGCTTTTTAAATTTCGGCACGTTAGCACAGTGGTGCAGGGAGGGGTCGGGCCTGACATAGCAAGTGTGAAAATGCACCCCCTGGCACATTGTAACTTGGGGTATTAAGTCCCCTTCAATCCTGAGGGTCCCCGCGGGCCAACTAACCCACCAGGTACCTCCAGTATGCGTCAGGGAGCTGCATTGCAGGCAGGTGTTCAGAGGCCATGCCCCATTTTACACCTCTCTGCAATGCAGCTCTGTGGCGCTTACTGGAGGTAGCTGGTGGGGTAGTTGGCCCCCAGGGACCTTCAAGACTGTGTGGCACGTGTTGAGTTTGGGGATTAAGTCCCCTTGAAACCTGAGGGTCCCTGGGGCCAACTAGACCATCAGGTACCTCCAGTAAGTGCCAGGGAGCTGTGTTGAGGAGAGGTAGTCCAAGGCCTCGCGTTAGCACAGTGGTGCAGGGAGGGGGCGGGCCGGGAATTATAAGTGTGCAAATGCACCCCCTAGCATATTGTAAATAGGGGGATTACGTCCCCTTCAATCCTGAGGGTGCCTGGGGGCCCAACTAACCCACCAGGTTCCACCAGGATGCTCCAGTGAGCCGCCTTACAGAGAGGTGTTTAGAGGACACTCCCCTTTTTACACCGCTCTGCAATGCAGCTCTGTGGCACTTACTGTAGGTAGCTGGTGGGCTAGTTGCCCCCCAGGGACCTTCAGGCCTCAAGGGGATTTAATCCCCCACTTTACAATGCTCCAGGGGGCGCATTTGCACAGTGGTGCAGGGAGGGGCGTTGCCTGATGTGACAAGTGTGCAAACGTGTGGCGTGTGTTAAGTTGGGGGATTGTGGCCCCGATGTAGGTAAAATTGATTTACCGATTTCAAATTACCGAATTTTACCGATTCGGTAATTTAAAATCGGTAAATCAATGGGTCCGATATGTAGGTATTCCAGATGTGCTGGAATACCGAATCGGATGAATTCGGTATTTACCGATTCGGTAAATACCGAATCGGTAATGTCCATTCATTCCTATGGGCTTTGAAGCCCATAGGAATGAATGGACATTACCGATTCGGTATTTACCGAATCGGTAAATACCGAATTTCTCAAGGGTGCAGGGGGTGTCACTTTGACACCCTCTGGCACCCCCAAAACAGGCACGGGTGCCATGTGGCAGGCATACCTGCCCTAAGGGCAGGTCTGCCTGTCACATGGCATAGGTGTGCATGCACACATGTGCATGCACACCGGAATCGTTATTTTACCATCAAATAGGATTTGATGGTAAAATACCGATTCGTTAAGGCTCCTGGGACTCTGAAGAGTCCCACCTACATATGGGTGGCTCCGAATCGGTAAAATTACCGAATCGGTATTTTACCGAATCGGTAACTTTACCGAATCGGTAAAGTTACCGATTCTGTATTTTACAGAATCGGTAACTTTACCGATTCGGTAAAGTTACCGATTCGGTAAAATAGTGCACCTACATGTCAAATCATGTATACCGATCGGTAACGGCCGAAAATACCGATTTTCGGCCGTTACCGACCGACCTACATCGGGCCCTAAGTTCCTTTGAAACCTAAGGGTCCCTGGGGGACAACTAGCCCTTGTTAGCACAGTGGTGCAGGGAGGAGGCGGGGCCTGACATAGCAAGTGTGCAAACACACCACCTGCACATTGTAATTTGGAATTAAGTCCCCTTCAATCCTGAGGGTCTCTGGGGGTGAACTAGCCCACCAGGTACTTCCAGTATGCGTTAGGAAGCTGTGTTGCAGACAGGTGTTCAGACACCAAGCCCCTTTTTACACTTCTCCGGAACACAGCTCCGTTGTGCTTACTGGAGGTACCTAGTGGGTTAGTTGGTCCCCAGGGATGATCAGGACTCAAGGGGAGTAAATCCCCCAACTTAGAACGTGCCAGGGGGTGCGTTTGCACAGTGGTAAAGGGAAGGGGTGGGGCCTGACATAGCAAGTGTACAAACGCATCCCCTGACACATTGTAAATTGGGGGATTAAGTCCCCTTCAATCCCGAGGGTCCCAGGGGGTGAACTAGCCCACCAAGTACTTCCAGTATTTGCCAGGGAGCTGTGTTGCAGACAGGTGTTCAGAGGCCATGCCCCTTTTTACACCTCTCTGCAATGCAGCTCTGTGGCGCTTACTGGATGTAGCTGGTGGGCTAGTTGACCCCCAGGGACCTTCAGGACTTAAGGGGATTTAATCCCCAAATTTACAATGCATCGGGGGTCTCGTTTTCACAGTGGTGCAGGGAGGAGGCGTGGCCTGATGTGACAAGTGTGCTAATGTATGGCGAGTGTTAAGTTGGGGGATTAAGTCCCCTTCAATCCTGAGGGTCCCTGCGGGCCAACTAACCCACCAGGTACCTCCAGTATGCGTCAGGGAGCTGCATTGCAGGGAGGTGTTCAGAGGCCATGCCCCATTTTACACCTCTCTGCAACGCAGCTCTGTGGCGCTTACTGGAGGTAGCTGGTGGGCTAGTTTGCCCCCAGGGACCTTCAAGACTGTGTGGCACATGTTGAGTTTGGGGATTAAGTCCCCTTGAAACCTGAGGGTCCCTGGGGCCAACTAGCCCATCAGGTACCTCCAGTAAGTGCCAGGGAGCTGTGCTGAAGAGAGGTGGTCCAAGGCCTCGCGTTAGCACATTGGTGCAGGGAGGGGGCGGGCCCGGAATTATAAGTGTGCAAACGCACCCCCTAGCATATTGTAAATAGGGGGATTACGTCCCCTTCAATCCTGAGGGTCCCTGGGGGCCCAACTAGCCCACCAGGGTCCTCCAGTATGCTCCAGGGAGCTGCCTTACAGAGAGGTGTTTAGAGGACACGCCCCTTTTTACACCGCTCTGCAATGCAGCTCTGTGGCACTTACTGTAGGTAGCTGGTGGGCTAGTTGCCCCCCAGGGACCTTCAGGCCTCAAGGGGATTTAATCCCCCAATTTACAATGCTCCAGGGGGCGCATTTGCACAGTGGTGCAGGGAGGGGCGTTGCCTGATGTGATAAGTGTGCAAACGTGTGGCGTGTGTTAAGTTGGGGGATTAAGTTCCTGTGAAACCTAAGGGTCCCTAGGGGACAACTAGCCCTTGTTAGCACAGTGGTGCAGGGAGGAGGCGGGCCTGACATAGCAAGTGTGCAAACACACCACCTGGCACATTGTAATTGGGAACTAAGTCCCCTTCAATCCTGAGGGTCTCTGGGGGTGAACTAGCCCACCAGGTACTTCCAGTATGCGTTAGGAAGCTGTGTTGCAAACGGGTGTTCAGAGACCAAGCCCCTTTTTACACTTCTCTGCAACACAGCTCCGTTGTGCTTACTGGAGGTACCTGGTGGGTTAGTTGGTCCCGAGGGATGATCAGGACTCAAGGGGAGTAAATCCCCCAACTTAGAACGTGCCAGGGGGTGCGTTTGCACAGTGGTAAAGGGAAGGGGTGGGGCCTGACATAGCAAGTGTACAAACGCATCCCCTGACACATTGTAAATTGGGGGATTAAGTCCCCTTCAATCCGAGGGTCCCAGGGGGTGAACTAGCCCACCAGGTACTTCCAGTATTTGCCAGGGAGCTGTGTTGCAGACAGGTGTTCAGAGGCCATGCCCCTTTTTACACCTCTCTGCAATGCAGCTCTGTGGCGCTTTCTGGATGTAGCTGGTGGGCTAGTTGGCCCCCAGGGACCTTCAGGACTTAAGGGGATTTAATCCCCAAATTTACAATGCATCGGGGGGCTCGTTTTCACAGTGGTGCAGGGAGGAGGCGTGGCCTGATGTGACAAGTGTGCTAATGTATGGCGAGTGTTAAGTTGGGGGATTAAGTCCCCTTGAAACCTGAGCGTCCCTGGGGGCCAACTAGCAAACCAGGTACCTCCAGTAAGCGCCAGGGAGCTGTGTTGCAGAGAGGTGGTCCAAGGCCTCACATTAGCACAGTGGTGCAGGGAGGGGGCGGAGCCTGACATAGCAAGTGTGCAAATGCACCCCCTGACACATTGTAAATTAGGGGATTAAGTCCCTTCAATCCTGACGGTCCCTGGTGGCCAACTAGCCCACCAGGTACCTCCAGTATGCTCCAGAGACCTGCGTTGCAGAGAGGTTTTCAGAGGCCATGCCTCTTTTTACATCTCTCTGCAACGCAGCTCTGTGGCACTTACTGGAGGTACCTGGTGGACTAGTTGACCCCCAGGGACCATCAGGACTCAAGGTAATTAATCCCCCAATTTGAAACGCGCCAGGGGGCGCGTTTATACAGTGGTGAAGGGAGGGGGCGGGGCCTGACATAGCAAGTGTGCAAAAGCACCCCCGGCACATTGTAAATTTGGGGATTAAGTCCCCTACAATCCTGAGGGTCCCTCGGGGTGAACTAGCTCACCAGGGACTTCCAGCATGCGCCAGGGAGCTGCATTGCAGGGAGGTGTTCAGAGGCCACCCCCTTTTTACACCTCTCTTCAATACAGCTCTGTGGTGCTTACTGGATGTAGCTGGAGGGCTAGTTGGCCCCAGGGACCCTCAGGACTCAAGGGGATGTAACCCTAAATTTACAGCGCTCCAGGGGGCACATTTGCACAGTGGTGCCGGGAGGGGGAGTGACCAGATGTGCCAAGTGTGCAAACGAGCCCTGTGACACGTTTCAAGTTTGGGGATTAAGTCCCCTTGAATCCTGAGGGTCCCTGGGGCCCAACTAGCCCACCAGGTACCTTCAGTAAGCACCTGGAAGTTGTGTTACAGAGAGGTGGTCCAAGGCCATGCCCCCTTTTTACACCACTCTGCAACGCAGCTCTGTGGTGCTTTCTGGAGGTAGCCGGTGGGTTCATTTGCCCAGGGACCCTCAGGACTCAAGGGGACTTAATCCCCCAATTTACAACGCACCAGGGGGTGCGTTTGCACAGTGGAGCAGGCAGGGGGCATGGCCTGATTTGACAAGTGTGAAAACGCGCCCTATGTCGCATTTTAATTTGGGGGATTAAGTCCCCTTGCATCCTGAGTTCCCAGGGGGCCAACTAGCCCACCCAGTACCTCCAGTATGCTCCAGGGAGCTGCGTTGCAGAGAGGTTTTCAGAGGCCATGCCCCTTTTTACACCTCTCTGCAAGAGAGCTCTGTGGCACGTGCTAGAGGTACCTGGTGGGCTAGTTGGCCCCCAGGGACCATCAGGACTCAAGGGGAATTAATCCTCCAACTTAAAACGTGCCAGTGGGCGCGTTTGCACAGTGGTGAAGGTAGGGGGCGGGGCCTGACATAGTAAGTGTACAAACGCATCCCCAGCGCATTGTAAATTGGGGGATTAAGTCCCTTTCAATCCTGAGGGTCCCTTGGGGCCAACTACCCCACCAGGTACTTCCAGTATGAGCCATGGAGCTGCGTTGCAGAGAGGTGTTTAGAAGCCACACCCCTTTTTACACCTCTCTGTAAAGCAGCTCTGCGGTGCTTACTGGAGGTAGCTGGTGGGCTAGTTGGCCCACAGGGACCTTCAGGACTCAAGGGGATTTAATCCCCCAATTTACAACACTCCAGAGGGTGCCTTTGCACAGTGGTGCAGGGAGGGGGCGTGGCCTGATGTGACAAGTGTGCAAACGCGCTCTGTGGTGTGTTTTAAGTTGGAGGATTAAGTCCCCTTTAATCCTGAGGGTCCCTGGGTGCCAATTAGCCCACCAGGTACCTCCAGTAAGCACCAGGGGGCAGCATTGCAGAGAGGTGGTCTAAGGCCAACCCCTTTTTTACACCACTCTGCAACGCAGCTCTGTGGCACTTAATGGAGGTTTCTGGAGTTCTAGTTGGCCCCCAGGGACGCTCAGGACTCAAGGGGACTTAATCCCTCAATTTACAACACACCAGGGGGTGTGTTTGCACAGTGGTGCAGGGAAGGGGCGTGACCTGATGTGACAAGAATGCAAACGCGCCCTATGGCGCGTTTTAGTTGAGCGATTATGTCACCTTGAATCCTGAGGGTTCTTGACGGCCAACTAACCCATCAGGTAAGTCCAGTAAGCTCCACAGAGTTGCGTTGCAGATAGGTGTAAAAAGGGGCATGGCCCCAGATGACCTCTCTGCAACGCAGATCTGTGGCACTTACTTGAGGTGCCTGGTGGGCTAGTTGGCTAGTGGTGAAGGGAAGGGGCAAGGCCTGATGTGACATGTGTGTACTTATGCAATCAGTCTGCAAAAAACCTAAGCACTTATAAATTCACCAATCACTCTCCTTCCAGTATTATAATCATGCACTCAGTACCCTTGCACTCAGGCAATGACCCAGGCACTAACTCATGGCAAATAAAGAGAAGGTCATGCTAATCACGGGGGTATCCCAACACATAGTGTTCCCAAGTGTACGCAGGTGTTTTCACTGTATTCTAAGTGTCTTTTAGCATAGCACTGGCTCCGGTCCTGGTTAGTCAGAGTCAGTTACCACCAGTATCCGTCAGTAAAAGGTTGGGGGCACAGGAGGACTTTCTGCTCCTCTGTTGGTTCTTTCTGCACATTTATTGCTTCTTCCTGCAATTTTTTTCATCTTTCTGGACTTCTGTTGACTCTCTCAGCATTTGTCTTGCTTTTTCTGTGCTTTTCTTCCTTTTTCTTCACAAGTCCTACCTTTGTAGGCATAGTTAGAAATTAGCATTTAAAAAAACCTTGACATTCAGTGAAAAAAACATAGGTTTCACGGATCCTATAGTTACAAATTAGCATTTAAAAAACCTTTGAAATTCACTGAAAAAAACATGGGTTTCAGGGACATTATAGTTAGTTGAACATTTCACTTATACAAAACCATGGAAATTCTGCTGATACAGATAGTTGAGCTAACTATAACTTGCAACCCCGCAATGGCGTCACATATTACATCATACATAACATGGTCAGTGACATAACTGATGACATCTCAAATTACACCATTGATGACATCACTGATGACATCACCAAAGTGAAAAACTGATGCACTTCCTCATACTTTTATAAAAAACCTTTGATACGCCCACTCTAAAATACAGACAACCATTTTGGAAACAATACTAATACCAGTTACTACGTATGGACTCACTGATTCATAGGTCTACACACACATCCACTCAGTCACCCATTCAGTCACTGAGAAAGACAATGGAGACAACACCCATCTTCCCCTGAATTGAAATCCCTCAGCAAAATAAGAAATTAATATAACAAGAAGATCATCAGCACAAAAAAGGAATTTATAAGAACAGAATTGGATAACTCCAAAAACAGACCACTGAAATTGTTTGAAATCATAAAACAACAATCAAACAAGATGGCAAACTCTGTTTAAAAGGTCACTAAAATGCAACTAAGTTGCGAAGAATTCTCTACCTTTTTCACTAACAAAGCCAATAAGCTGGAAGAAGAACTTAGAATCGCTGCAGATAACATTGACGGCAATACACCATCCTTACAATCTGCACCGAATTATGCGGATAAGACGACAAAAAACAAAGCTCACTGGGACAATTTCAAATTATTGGACCATAATGAGATTGCTAAAACGCTAGCGGTCACTAAACCCAACAACCATTATAACGACCCTCTACCATCAATATGCCTAAAAGAGATCAGTCACATTATTATTCCAATATGGACAGAAATTAGAAATGCCTCACTTTCCCAGGGGGTCCTCCCAGAATGCATGAAGACAGGACAAGTAGTCCCGATCATCAAAAAACCAAAGTGGATCCAGCAGATCCTAATAACTATCGCCCCGTGACCAATATCCCTTTTCTTGCCAAATTGGTAGAGAAATGTGTACAGAATCAGTTGAGCAGGCACATCAACAACTTCTCATTGTTAGATGACTGTCAATCGGGATTCCGAGCAGATCACAGCACGGAAACAGCAATCCTTCACATTGTCGATGATGCACTTCAAGCACTAGATCACAATCAATCTTGTCTACTCATCCTCCTAGACCTGTCATCGGCATTTGACACAGTTAACCACGAAAAACTACTGAACAGACTTCACAACAGGATGGGAATGTCTGGCACTGTACTGAAATGGTTTGAATACTTTTTACGGAATAGAACGCAGAGATTCCTAGTAAACCAATCACTTTCTCCTTCATGCCCAAACACAATTGGAGTACCTTAAGGATCTACTTTATCACCATCACTGTTTAACTTATACATCGAACCTCTTACAGAAATCCTGCAAAAATCTAAAATATCTTACCACATGTATGCAGACGACACGCAACTATACATCAAGATCGCAAGTCTGGGAGACATAACCATAATGAATGAGGCCCTCAAAATATCGCTAAAATGGCTAACTAACAACAATCTTAAGTTAAACGCAATACTTATCACACCACAAAAGAATCAATCCGAAGTGAAGGAATGGTCCAAAATGATCACAGCGTTAAATTGCACCCCTACTCTAGTTGAATCGGCGAAATCACTTGGAATCACACTGGATGAGAACCTTGATATGAAAAGCCACATTAAAATAATGGCAAAAACGCACGTTTTCATCTGAACTACTTGAGAAAATTGAAATCATTCTTAACGGAGACCGACTTAAAACTAGCTGTACAATCACTGATTATTTCAAGGATTGAATATGGGTGTACAACGCTAGCAGGACTACCAAAAATTTCCACAGCACCCCTAAAAGCATGCCTCAATGCAGCGGCAGTACTTATTAGAGGTTCGAGAAAATTTGACCATATCTCCCCTCACCTGAAAGCTTTAAACTGGCTACCCTACGAAGCTAGAATACAGCTAAAAATGGCATGTATCACCCATAAAGCGATTCATCATAACACACCTAGATATCTCGCCCACAAAATAGAAATTTCAGGAGGAAACAGACCGGTCCATAGTGCTAATTATCTGCTCCTGAGACCACCTATCTTCAGGAAGAAAAAAAACTATGAGAAGGCGTTCTCAGTACAGTGATCTAATGAGCAGCTAGAGTGCTAAAATTCAGAATTTATGGCAAATGTGTGACACATCTGAATGCCCTCTTGATGGAAGCAAAGTAAACAAGCATTGAAAATGCAATAGGTCTCGCCCTCTAGTAGACAGTAGTAGAGAGTGAGTAGTAGAGAGTAGTCGAGAGTGAGTAGTAGAGAATGAGTAGTAGACAGTGAGTAGTAGAGAGAGAGTAGTTGAGAGTGAGTAGTAGAGAGTAGTAAAGAGTGAGTAGTAGAGAGTGAGTAGTAGAGAGTTAGTAGTAGAGTGAGTAGTAGAGAGTGAGTAGTAGAGAGCAGTGGAGAGTAGTAGAGAGAGTAGTAGAGAGTGAGTAGTAAAGAGTAGTAGAGAGTGAGTAGTAGAGAGTGAGTAGTAGAGAGTGAGTAGTAGAGAGAGAGTAGTAGAGAGTGAGTAGTAGAGCGTAGAAGGGAGTGAGTAGTAGAAAGTAGTAGATTGTGAGTAGTAGAGTGAGTAGTAGAAAGAAAGTAGTAGAGAGCAGTAGAGAGTGAGTGGTAGAGAGTAGTAGAGAGTCAGTAGTAGAACGTGAGTAGTAGAGTGAGTAGTAGAGAGTAGTAGAGAGTGAGTAGTAGAGAGTAGCAGAAAGAGAGAGTAGTAGAGATAGTAGCAGAGAGTGAGTAGTAGAGAGAAGTAGAGTGAGTAGTAGAGAGTGAGTAGTATAGAGAGAGTAGTAGAGAGTGAATAGTAGAGAGTGAGTAGTAGATTGAGCAGTAGAGAACAGTAGAGAGTGAGTATAAGAGAGTAGTATAGAGTGAGTAGTAGAGAGTGAGTTGTAGAGAGTGAGTAGCAGAGAGAATAGTAGAGAGTGAGTAGTAGAGAGTGAGTAGTAGAGAGTGAGTAGTAGAGTGAGTAGGAGAAAGAGAGTAGTAGAGAGTAGTAGAGAGTGAGTAGTAGATCGTGAGTAGTAGAGAGTGAGTATTAGAGAGTAGTAACAAGTCAGTAGTAGAGAGTAAGTAGTAGAGTGAGTAGTAGAGAGTAGTAGCGAGTGAGTAGTAGAGAGTAGTAGAGAGTGAGTAGTAGAGAGTGAGTAGCAGAGAGAGAGTAGTAGAGAGTGAGTAGTAGAGAGTGAGTAGAAGAGTGAGTAGTAGAGTAAGTAGAGAGTGAGTAGTAGAGAGAGAGTAGTAGAGAGTGAGTAGTAGAGCATAGAAGAGAGTGAGTAGTATAAAGTAGTAGATTGTGAGTAGTAGAGTGAGTAGTAGAAAGACAGTAGTAGAGAGCAGTAGAGAGTGAGTGGTAGAGAGTAGTAGAGAGTCAGTAGTATAACATGAGTAGTAGAGTGAGTAGTAGAGAGTAGTAGAGAGTGAGTAGCAGAGAGTAGCAGAAAGAGAGAGTAGTGGCGATAGTAGCAGAGAGTGAGTAGTAGAGAGAAGTAGAGTGAGTAGTAGAGAGTGAGTAGTATAGAGAGAGTAGTAGAGAGTGAATAGTAGAGAGTGAGTAGTAGAGTGAGCAGTAGAGAACAGTAGAGAGTGAGTATAAGAGAGTAGTATAGAGTGAGTAGTAGAGAGTGAGTAGTAGAGAGTGAGTTGTAGAGAGTGAGTAGCAGAGAGAGTAGTAGAGAGTGAGTAGTAGAGAGTGAGTAGTAGAGTGAGTAGGAGAGAGTAGTAGAGAGTGAGTAGTAGAGTCAGAAGTAGAGAGTGAGTAGTAGAGTGAGTAGTAGAGAGTAGTAGAGAGTGAGTAGCAGAGAGAGAGTAGTAGAGAGTAGTAGAGAGTGAGTAGTAGATCGTGAGTAGTAGAGAGAGAGTAGTAGAGAGTGAGTATTAGAGAGTAGTAACAAGTCAGTAGTAGAGAGTAAGTAGTAGAGTGAGTAGTAGAGAGTAGTGCCAAGTGAGTAGTAGAGAGTAGTAGAGAGTGAGTAGTAGAGAGTGAGTAGTAGAGAGTGAGTAGTAGAGTGAGTAGTAGAGTAAGTAGCAGAGAGTGAGTAGTAGAGAGTAGCTGATAGTGTAGTAGAGAGTGAGTAGAAAAGAATGAGTAGCAGAGAGAGTAGTAGTAGTAAGTAGTGGAGAGTGAGTAGTAGAGTGAGTAGTAGAGTAAGTAGTAGAGAGTGAGTAGTAGAGGGTAGTAGAGACAGTAGTAGAGAGTGAGTAGTAGAGAGTGAGTAGTAGAGAGTAAGTAGTAGAGAGTAGTAGGGAGTGAGTAATATAGTGAGTAGTAGAGAGTGAGAAGTAGAGATTGAGTAGTAAAGAGTAGTTGAGAGTGAGTAGTAGAGAGCAAGTAGTAGAGAGTGTGTAGTAGAGATTGAGTAGTAGAGAGTGAGTAGTAGAGTGTGTAGTAGAAAGTGAGTAGTAGAGAGAGTAGTAGAGAGTAGTAGAGTAGGAGAGAGTGAGTAGAAGAGTGAGAAGTAGAGAGTAGTATAGAGCGAGTAGTAGAGAGTGAGTAGTGGAGAGTGAATAGTAGAGAGTAGTAGAGAGCAATTAGTAGAGAGTGAGTAGTAGACAGTGAATAGTAGACCGTCAAAGAGAGTGCGTAGTAGAAAGAAGTAGAGTGTGAGTAGTAGAAAGAGAGCAGTAGAGAGAAGTAGAGTAGTAGAGAGTGAGTGGTAGAGAGTGAGTAGTAGAGAGTAGTTGAGAGTGAGTAGTAGAGAGCAAGCAGTAGAGAGTGTGTAGTAGAGATTGAGTAGTAGAGAGTGAGTAGTAGAGTGTGTAGTAGAAAGTGAGTAGTAGAGAGAGTAGTAGAGAGTAGTAGAGTAGTAGAGAGTGAGTAGAAGAGTGAGAAGTAGAGAGTAGTATAGAGCGAGTAGTAGAGAGTGAGTAGTGGAGAGTGAATAGTAGAGAGTAGTAGAGAGCAATTAGTAGAGAGTGAGTAGTAGACAGTGAATAGTAGACCGTCAAAGAGAGTGCGTAGTAGAAAGAAGTAGAGTGTGAGTAGTAGAGAGAGAGCAGTAGAGAGTGAGTAGTAGAGTGAGTAGTAGAGAGTGAGTAATAGAGAGACAGAAGTAGAGAGCAGTAGAGAGTGAGTGGTAGAGAGTAGTAGAGAGTAGCAGAGTCAGTAGTAGAGAGTACTAGAGAGCGAGTAGTATAGAGAGTAGTACATAGTGAGTAGTAGAGAGTGAATAGTAGAGAGAGTAGTAGAGAGTGAATAGTAGATAGTGAGTAGTAGAGAGTAGTAGAGAACGACTGAGTAGTGGAGAGTGAGTAGTAGAGAGTAGTAGAGTGCGAGTAGCAGAGAATGAGTAGTAGAGAGTGAGTAGTAGAGAGTTAGTACTAGAGTGAGTAGTAGAGAGTGAGTAGTAGAGAGCAGTGGAGATTAGTAGAGAGAGTAGTAGAGAGTGAGTAGTAAAGAGTAGTAGAGAGTGAGTAGTAGAGAGAGAGTAGTAGAGAGTGAGAAGTAGAGCGTAGAAGAGAGTGAGTAGTAGAAAGTAGTAGAGTGTGAGTAGTAGAGAGAGAGTAGTAGAGAGTGAGTAGTAGAGTGAGTAGTAGAGAGTGAGTAATAGAGAGACAGTAGTAGAAAGCAGTAGAGAGTGAGTGGAAGAGAGTAGTAGAGAGTCAGTAGTATAACGTGAGTAGTAGAGTAAGTAGTAGAGAGTAGTAGAGAGTGAGTAGTAGAGAGGAGCAGAAAGAGAGAGTAGTAGAGAGTAGTAGAGAGAGTAGCAGGGAGTGAGTAGTAGAGAGAGAGTAGTAGAGAGTGAATAGTAGGGAGAGTATAGTAGAGAGTGAATAGTAGAGAGTGAGTAGTAGAGTGAGCAGAAGAGAACAGTACAGAGTGAGTATAAGAGAGTAGTAGAGAGTGAGTAGTAGAGAGTAGTAGAGAGTGAGTTGTAGAGAGTGAGTAGCAGAGAGAGTAGAAGAGAGTAGCAGAGAGTGAGTAGTACAGAGTGAGTAGTAGAGTGAGTAGTAGAGTGAGTAGTAGAGAGTGAGTAGTAGAGAGTAGTCGAGTCAGAAGTAGAGAGTGAGTAGTAGAGTGAGTAGTAGAGAGTAGCACAAAGAGAGAGTAGTAAATAGAGTAGCAGAGAGTGAGTAGTAGAGAGTAGTAGAATGAGTAGCAGAGAGTGAGTTATATAGAGAGAGTAGTAGATAGTGAATAGTAGAGAGTGAGTAGAGTGAGCAGTAGAGAATAGTAGAGAGTGAGTATAATAGAGTAGTAGAGAGTGAGTAGTAGAACTTATTAGAGAGTGAGTAGTAGAGAGTAGTAGAGAGTGAGTAGTAGAGTGAGTAGTAGAGAGTAATAGAAAGTGAGTAGTAGAGAGTAGTAGAGTGAGTAGTAGAGAGTACGTAGTAGAGAGTAGTAGAGAGTAGTCGAGTGAGTAGCAGAGAGTAGCAGAGAGTGAGTAGTAGATAGTAAGTAGTAGAGAGAGAGTGAGTTATAGAGAGTAGTAACAAGTCAGTAGTAGAGAGTAAGTAGTAGAGTGAGTAGTAGAGAGTGAGTAGTAGAGAGAAGTAGTAGAGTGAGTAGTAGAGAGTGAGTAGCAGAGAAAGAGAGTAGTAGAGAGTAGTAGAGAGTGAGTAGTAGATAGTGAGCAGTAGAGAGAGAGTAGTAGAGAGTGAGTATTAGAGAGTAGTAACGAGTCAGTAGTAGAGAATAAGTAGTAGAGTGAGTAGTAGAGTAGAGTTGAGTGAGTAGTAGAGAGTAGGAGAGAGAGAGTCGTAAAGAGTGAGTAGTAGACAGTGAATAGAAGAGTGAGTAGTAGAGTGAGTTGCAGAGAGTGAGTAGTAAAGAGTAGTAGAGAGTAGCAGATAGAGTAGCAGCGAGTGAGTAGTAGAGAGAGAGTAGTAGTAAGTAGTAGAGAGTGAGTAGTAGAGATTAGTAGAGAGTGAGTAGTAGAGAGCATGGAGTAGAGTGAGTAGTAGAGCGAGTAGTAGAGAGTGAATAGTAGAGGGTACTAGAGAGAGTAGTAGAGAGTGAGTAGTAGAGTGTGTAGTAGAGTGAGTATTATAGAGAGTAGTACAGAGTAGTAGAATAGTAGAGAGTGAGTAGTAGAGTGAGAAATAGAGAGTAGTGTAGAGCGAGTAGTAGAGAGTGAGTAGTGGAGAGTGAATAGTACGGAGTAGTAGAGAGCAATTAGTAGAGAGTGAGTAGTAGAGAGTGAGTAGTAGAGCATCAAAGAGAGTGAGTAGTAGAAAGTAGTAGAGTGTGAGTAGTAGAGAGAGAGTAGTAGAGAGTGAGTAGTAGAGTGAGTAGTAGAGAGTGAGTAAAAAGGGACAGTAGTAGAGAGCAGTAGAGAGTGAGTGGTAGAGAGTAGTAGAGAGTAGTAGAGTGAGTAGTATAGAGTACTAGAGAAGGAGTAGTAGAGAGAGTAGTAGAGAGTAGTAGATAGCGAGTAGTAGAGAGTGAGTAATAGAGTGTCATATAGATGCTTCTTTTCTATATACTGTGTTAAGTTAGCATGAGTTTTTTAAGTGTTTAAACGCCATATTTTCCTTCGGCTTCAGTTTGCACACGACACATACTTGTTATTGTAGCTTTCAACCTAGACGAAAGATGTGATTTATTTGAGAATAATATGTTATTACTCTGATATCAGTCGTGCTTGGTACACTGTCTGTACAGTGAGTGCTGAACCCTCTAAGACTAACTCGACACAAGGTTGCTGGGAGGTCTGATCTTCGCACCACTTTAGACATAACACAAATACAGTTGCTGCCAACATTGGGCTCTAAGCGGGTTTAAGATAGAGTTACTGGGAATGCAAAAACACACTTGATGATGCTTCGCATGCAGAGAGCTGGTGGAAGATGATGTGATCCTCTCCTCCTGAGATTTAGAGGTATGGGCCCGCCCTGCTAAAACCCAAAAGAGACCTTCATAGATATAATATAATATGCTAAATAGGGAGGGTGAGAAATAGGTGTTATTAATTCCTATTCATTTCAGCATTTTAATATGCTATCACCGTTTGCTTACTATGGACTAGTGACTATGCTGATAACTTTGATTCTTATAATATGTTTGCTTGTATTATATAAGATACTGCGTTTGAGAACCCTGCATTGATTAATAAATATTTCAAATATGCACGTGTCCTCTATTACTCCACGTTCTGGTTTGAAATGATTATAGAGCGAAAGAGTGTTCATGTGTTCCACGATACCTGAGGTAACCTAAGTTCATGTTCTGGTTTGTCTAAAGCATTGGGAGTTTGCTATGACCAATGAGACACTGTAGCTAGCTCGGTAAGGGGATTTTGGGTACTGAGGTGAGTTTTGGGTCATCCTAATTCACTGAGGTTCCAGATCTCTATGCACAGTTCTGTAGGAGAACGGAATCTCTGCTACATGGCGCCCAATCGTTGGTGGTCTTATATCATGACCCTCGAGTAGTATATCATTCAAACTTTAACCCCTTCATTGCCGTTTCCGGAAAACGGTGGTGTCGGAAAAACCTACCTATCTTTGAAATAGGTCTTTCGAAGCTTGAATCTATCTAAAACGGTTTCCTTGAATTACTACCCAGTTGTGCTACAAAGTACTCTTTGTTTTTTCACGTTCCTGTGCCGTCATGGCACAAGCCGTGGACATTCCGCAGCATAGTCGCATTGCGGTGCGTGATCATTTGCGGGCTTATAATGTTCCTTTGGAAGGCTTGGCTGTGATAATGGTGGTGAGTGCGGAACATGCTTATCCATACAAATTGTTTTATTCGTGGGTGACGTTTTCGGCGGTGGACTCAAAGTCTGGTGTGTTCCACACATACACAGCCACTCCTGTACCTAATGAGTATACTCCGTACAGGGCGCAGGAAGTTCCTATAGATGTTTGGCAGCATGGAGTTTGGTTTGGTGGCGCCCTACCCCATTCTTTGACCGCTCCGAGGTTGGGTCCTTTGTTCATTCCAGGTGCAAGTTGGCCTGTTTTGGCTGGATTTACTCCTCACCCTCTGCACGGCAATTGTAACCTAGCTGAACTTCGGCGACTACATGTGGTCGCGATTGCCGTGATTAGGACCCTAGTGCACTACACAAGCCGTAATCATCAGGGTGGAGCCCCGGGAGGTGCGGCGCTTCCGGCAGGGCAGGCTGGTTTGAAGATCAGTCCTGTGATGGTCAATTCCGTAATGGGAAAGAAGCCCCAGGATAAGGATGATTTTCCTTTCTGGCTTGCCGAGAAATTTGACCAGCTGGAAGCTGTATTTCCTAATACGACTCAGGGTGAAAAACACCAGATTCTTACGCTTAGTTTGCCGAAAGATTTGGCCCCTGAGCTCGTTGACTGTGAGACATGGGGTAAGACTTTTTCAGTGGTCTATGCGAGGTGCTACGGCACCCTGTCTATGTCCGTGCTGTCTTCATTCCTTAAACGTGTTCAAGATGATCACGGACCGGAGTCTGCGGTTGAGTTGGGAATGCGCCTGTGTGGCACCTTTGATGTAGTTTGCGATCTGATCCTTGCAAATGTAACGGGGGATGCAGCGAACTTTCAGGTTGCTAACGCTTTAGTGGTGCTTCCTGATGCCGAGAAACCCCGACAGTTGGCGAAGATAATTGTGGCGGCTTATAAAACAGTTGGTCGCAATGCCAAGGGTCTTAAGCCTTTTTCTGTAAAGGAGAAAAAGCAGCCCCAGGGACAAACTTCGGAAACGGAGGTTCAGCCCAAGTCCAAAAAACAAAATTGGCCTAAAAAACAGAAACAGGGTAAGCAACAGCAACAGGCTCAGAATTCTCGCCCTGCGTCTCCGTTGCCTGCGCATTCAGAACGCGTTTATGATTTGTGCGACCGCGCGATGATTGAATCTCCTGATCGTTTTCAGGCTTCTGATCAACGCTCTCCTCGTTCCTTTCAGGACTCATCGGCCCCATCAACCGGTGGAGGAGGGGGCAGCAGGGGTCGGGGTGGCCAGCAAGGACGTGACCAGCCCTGCCCGCGCAACGGTGCAGAAAAGCAGGAGGGCTCTACGCCTAAGAGACCGCAGTTTGCCAAGAAGAAAGTCGCAGCCTTAACGCCGCATCGATATGCCCCAGATTGTGAGAACGCGGCTTCGGAATCTGACGTGGGCTCTGACCTTGCTGGACAGCGCGGCGGAGATTACCATAGTGAGAGAGGCCCTCCGTCCACTACTGAAGGTGGCATCGACTGACACTTATGTTGTGATTGAAACAGCTGATACAAGAGTTGCTCCCCCTGATAGACTTTTTGAAATTGTCCTGTTAATAGAAGGTGACATACAGCGAACTATAAAAGGGGTATTTTGGGAAAATCTTTCATCTACGTATGACATTTTGCTTTCGGGGGCTGACTGGCCCCCACCTTTTGTTCTCGCAGCTCGGCGAGGGGAGGAGGTGATCCTCCCCAGTTTCGTGAACACTGTTTCGAGAGTGGAAGCGCTGCATTTTGCAGAAGAGTGGGCTCTGGCGCTTGCACCGGCTGTGTACCGCAATCAATGTGGCTGGGATAAATTGTCCCCATGCCACGAGATTCCTTTACGGTCTCAGCCGCAGCCTCAACCTCAATATCCCATACGACGTGAAGCCAAAGCTTCAGTCGCGGCAATCCTTGAACAATTGGAATATCAAGGTGTAATTGAAACATGTGTGTCACCGATGAATAACCCCCATTTTACTGTAAACAAGCCGGACGGCTCATATCGATTGGTTTTAGATTACCGGCATTTAAACTCGCATTGCCGTAGCTGTGCAGTACAGAATACTCACGGCTCTGCCCTAGTGAATAGTCTTGTGCGTAAACGGTTCAAAACCACGCTTGACATTTCCAATGGTTTTTATGCCCATAGATTGGACGGTCTAAGTTCCCAATGGACCTCCTTCACATGCGGCGGTGTGCAAAAAATGTTTCGGCGTCTCCCTATGGGCTATAAGAATAGTCCTGGAGTTTTTTCCGCCCGCATTGTCTCTCTTTTGGAGAGGATCGACCCAGATGCTTGTTCGTATGTGGATGACATATATCTCACAGACGACGAACTTTGGGAGCATCTGTGTCGAGTCAACAGTATAATTTGTAACTTTGCAGACATGGGTTACAAGTTTAACTTTGCAAAATCGCACATTGCAGAGTGCACAGTGTTGTTTCTAGGCTATGAACTCAACAATGAAGGAAAAGGTTTTGCTCCTCACTTCCTGGAGAAATGCGCGCAGTTGCGCTCTCCGACGACGCTGAAAAAATTACAATCTTTACTGGGCTTCTTGAATTTTGGAAGAACATACATTCCGGAATATGCCCAGTGTATCAAGCCTTTGTATGCTTTGATACAGCCATCTTTTTCCAAATCATGCTGGCTGCCTGAGCATTCGGCTATACTGCAATCCTTGCAAGCTGATCTGCTCGCTTCTGAATACTTACAGACTCGTGATAACCAGACCAACCTGGTGATAAGAATAATTCCGGGGACGGTGGGTTTCACGTACCTAACTTTTAATGAAGGAGATACAGTACCTATTGCTTACAAGTCACACTTGTACACTTCGGCTGAAATGCGATTTTCCACTGTGGAGAAAGTTTTGACGGCTGTGCAGATGGCAATTCTCAAGGAACGTGCCCTGTCACAGGGAAAACGCATGTTGGTTGTTACCCCGTGTCCTGCCTTGGAGGCAGTTAGGAAAGCCAGTGTACCAAATTCAAAAGCTTTGCACCCTCGGTGGATTCAATGGGCTGCATCCTTGACGACCCAGGATGTCACGTTTATTTTTGACGCCACTTTGCGGTCGCAGGAGTACTTACAGTATGAATTCGTTCATCCAGCTCCTTTAGCAATGCGAACTTTGGAGGATTTCCATTGTATCATTTACACTGATGGTTCGGCGCAGGTTGCGCATGGCTCTAAACATGCCTACGTTTCCGCATGTGCCATTGTGGTCGGTGCTATGGTGAACGATGAGTTCAAGTCCAGTGTCGTGCACACGCAGACACTTGGGGACTGCACCACACAATTAGCAGAACTTCGTGCTCTGATACTTGCATTAGAGTACGCTGATCCTTGTGTGACGACTTTAATCGTAAGTGACTCTTACTACTGTGTCCAGTCTTACAATGAGAACTTGTTCTTTTGGATTCTGAATGAATTTCGAGATTCCAAAGGTAGCACAATAAAACATAAAATGATCTGGGTCCGAGTGGCTGAACTTAAAGATAAGTTACCACTCGTGTTTGTGATTCATACTCTTGGCCACCAGCATGTGGGAGTCCACGCTGTCGGTAATTCGCTTGCTGATGAAGGCGCGAAGTCAGCAGTATCAAAATACTTAGTTGCAGCAGTTACACGGTCCAAAAGTAAAATAGATGATGACATCTTGGCGGCTGTAGCTGCCACTGAGAAGGGAGGTAAATATCCTTTGGGGTACCCTTCGAAGTATACATACCACTTAAGTCCCGATATGGTTCCTTATGTGAAAATTCCTGGTGTTGGTGAACGTTTGATTCCCAACATGGATCACAGAGCTACTTTGATTACAGCGGCGCATGAAGGTGTGGCGTCTGCGCATGCGGGCGTCTCGGCCACTGTAACTCAGCTACAACAAAGGTTCTGGTGGCGGGGACTGTACAAACAGACGCGCGATTATGTCCTTCAATGTGACATTTGCCAGCAGATTAAGCCTTCAACTGCTGCGCGTCTGCCTCAGACACAGTTGTACATATCTAATAAACCGCTAGGTTGCGTTTATTTAGATCACTGCGGTCCTATTTCTTCTGATACTGCATATAAGTACATCTTAGTAGCAGTTGATTCATGCACACGCTTTGTGTAGGTATGGCCCCATCGCAGCGCTGATTCACGGACTGTCATAAGAGATTTGCGTGTCTTTGTCGGGATTTTTGCCTGTGGTACCTTCCATTCGGATCAGGGTCCGGCTTTCGCCTCTAAGGCGTATAAGGATGCTATGGTTTCGTTGGGGGTCCAAGTCAAGTTTTCGTCTCCATACAGGCCTGAGGGTAACAGTGTAGTGGAACGAATGAACCGTGACTTAAAGCAATCTTTGACAGCTCGAGTTATAGGTACTGGCAGAAACTGGTTGGCCCATCTCAATTGTGTGCAGCGTGCTCTTAATAATCTCCCTAGAAGGTCTCTGGGTGGGCGGACCCCATACGAAATGCTCTTTGGTATCAAGATGTATATACCTGACCTCGACGGTCTAGACTGCAAGGCCCAGGCCGCGGCCTTTGACGTAGATGAACATTGCAATGTTTTACAGGATCTACAAAAGACCAGAGACAGTCTAGCTAAGGAACATTTGCCCTCCACATCGGATGTTGCGTTGCAGATCCCGGTAGTTGGCTGGCTACCCCAAGTTGGAGAACTGGTTCGAGAGAAGATCGATAACAAGAAGGAATTTGGTCCCTCATATCGAGCTCCGGTTCGCGTTCTTGGAGTGAAGGGCACGAGAACAGTCATATTACCACCACTTCCAGGTCGTAAGGAAAACAGATTTATCTCAATTGACAATGTCAAGATACACAGGGTGGCCGATTCTTTCATAGCATGACACCGGCAGTATCCTGTCCTTCCATGGTGAGACATTCTGTGTTGGTCATTACTTCTAATGCTGAGCCAGAGGTGGCCCTCGAGATGCCTGTTGTTTCCAATCCTTTATTAAATACTTTTCCTATTAATGACAATGATGACCTGAATTACACATATCCAACTGATTTATCGATGCCGGATTTGCAGACTCGTTTGGCCAAAGAATCCAGATTCTCTTTTGACTCTGTTTCAGTACATTTTAAAAAACCCTCACGTTTTGCAATTTATGCCACATTTAAAAAAAAAACATTTTTTGATTCCCCCTTGGACATATATTTGGGTGATTCTTTTTTCAATTTATCTTTTTATGTCAATTGGTTTTGTGTTTTATTTTTTCCGTCTGATCGATGGACACTATGTCAAAGAGAGAACAGGAATTCGGCACCTTAATGGAACATCGGCCCCACTTTCGTCATCACATTCAGCACAAAGACTGAAAAGAGATTTGAATACAGTTAACATCACTGCTTGGCCTGTTCTTGATGGGATTGTGTGGGATGCGGTTAGATTTCAAATCCATGGCCCCACTGAAGTGATTAATGTTCTGAATGTGCTTAGAGTGAACATGGGGGATGTAGTAAAACAAAACATACGTTCTGATGATTGGGATATTCAGGCCGTGAAAGCTTTATTCTCTGATTTGAAATATTATGCTGCCTTTGATGCTTAGGATTTATACTTCGATTCTGTTAATTATGGTGATTTGTTTTGCTTTCAACGTTATGGTAATCATTTTCTGCATAAAACAAGTTCCAGAAGGGGTACTTTAAATTACAAACAGTGGGAACATTGCCCAGCTCCATTACAAGGCAGCTCCAGTACATTTCTGAAAAAATACACTTATTTTACAGACTCTAATCAATCAAATCCTGAGTCATTTTATTTTAAAATGACACAAAAGTCCATGTCCAAAGTTAGACTTACCGATACAAAATTGTTGTATTCGAAGTCCTTTCTAGACAAGTTAGCTGTAGATGGCTACGAGCTATGGAAGGAAATAATTGACCTTAAATCGGTTTGGGGTACCAAAAATTGGCAGGTACAAGGCACTGAGGCTTTGCACCATGCATGTCTCATCCCGAATCACATGTTGTTTCTAAATTCTACCATTTCCCAGACAACATGCTTTGGATTGGCGACTTCTAAAAAATTAAATACACCAACTATCCCCGAATTGGAAGAATATTCAGGTTGGGGTAATTACACTAAATTGTCCATTCGTGATTTACAAACACTATTGCACAATTCATCCTTTAATGTATCCAGTTTGGATACGAAGGGTTGGCTGATGTGGCATAGAAGCTCTGATTCTTGCCAACGTCGATTTCTGGGTTTGACTGAGGGTTTTACACAAGTCAGACCTGAACCCCGTTTTGAAGCTGATTATACTGTTACAACTTACTCAGTGGGCAAATTGTGTCAGAATTGGTTACAACATTCCACGTTAGCTGCAGTTAAACTACATCTATCCCAGTTAAATGATAATGTGGATTTAAATGATTTTATAAAAGGCCCGGCTATTGGTAGATCTAAACGGTGGATTTATGCGATTTACAATGAAATTTGGAAATGTTCGCAAATTGAGGCTGCTAAACGACTAAGGGCTATTGACCAAGCTAATTTGGAAAAAGTGCTTACAGTTGTCGATAACAGTATTAACATGATTTCTTCACGAATTTACACTTTGAATAATATTGTTTCTTCTGTTGTTGACATTGTAAATGATGAGGTGTCTGTATTATACCATGGTCAAAATCAATTGCGTTCTGTAATGCAGTTTGCATGGACACTACAGACACTTAAGGCGAGCCGTGTGCCCTGGAGTTACATGAACGTGTCCTCCCTTTTTGCCCCATTTAATTTGACTGACAAGCAGCGCATGCTTTCAATGCGTGATGCATCATTTTCTATGTTACATATTGAAAGGTTAGAGTCTTTACCGTTTTCTGTAGCTGAGGCCACTGCTGCAACGTGGCTTATCCATGGATTAATTACATTACCATTTGCTTTGTACAAATTCACTAATTGTATGCGGTATATTGCAATAGGGCGATATGAACCACTAGGCAGCGCATTCCTCCATGAGGCATGGTCTCTACCATATACATACAGATGCCTGAAGGATGGAAAGGAAGTGAATCTTAATGGTGAAGAATGCACGCAGTCGCCTGACCGTTCATTAATATGCAGACACATCCAGTTACACGGTTCTTGTAATCAGGACCAGCCTAATTTAGCCTGTGTTTTGAAAGGCACACCAGTTCCGGCAATAGTTCCCACATTTACATTATTGACAAATGGTAGTTATTTGCTTTTGAATAACGAAGAGTGTTGTGGTTTAATTATCGGTATCGCTTATGTGGTAACTGTATCAGAACATGTGGTGTGTTGCAAAAATGTTCAATATCCTCCCACACATGGGAATTCAGATGTTTCCATCTGGCCACGCATCCCAACCTTGAAAGCAGAGTTCAATGGTATGAGTAGAATAAGAGCCCTTTTGTCTCAAAAAGAAGTGGCCCTGAGCTCGGCCCGAGAAACTTTTGTCCTTCACATAGCTAACACACGCACAGAGGTGCAGGCACTTTTAAATACTGACTTGCCGTTTCATTTTTGCGAATTAGTTCATCAAATCTTTCATTGCCTCCTCCACGTCTGGCCTCGCTCACTTTTTTAAAATAGTTAGCAGTGGTCTCGTGACTTCCTTTGAGAAAATATTTGGTATCATCCCTGCGTTCTTTCATTCTATATTTTCGAGTCTGCTCGGAGGATTCCCTGTTTTCCTTGCATTGGCTGCAGGCGTTTTGATAATATTTCGTTTTATAAAACATGGATGCCCATCCTGCACTAGGAGCCGCTCAGCCCCTCCTGGCGCTATTTCGTAACTGGATGCTTGATTACTATGGCACCTTTCGCTTGCGACTTTAAGCACGGCATTTGGATTATCATTTTGATTTTCATATTTCACATGTGTCCAGCCTTCATTGCCTGAACTGCGATTTCAACTGGGACCTTGATTTGTTTCTCTGCTTGACGGTGTCTCCTGACGTCGATTTTAATCATCTGATGAGCCCCGTAGTTGCTCACGAGTTGGTTTGTTCTGGCGAAAGGATTATGGCCTTGGCAGCGATGCATGGACTAATGGGTCAGTGGGACATACTCGCAGCGGCGCATGAGTTCCTGGCACATAGCGTTCTTGAGAACCCACTGAGTTGTCCTCTGATGTTGCTAGAGGATCCGGTTCTGGAGGAGCACGTATGTTCTTTCCCATTGCTTAATTGGATGGCTGAACTGTTTTCGGATGATGACAGTGATTTCATGTTGGAAGCTGTACCTGCATATTTTGCATATTCCGTCCAATCATGAGTTGCCTTGGAGACTTTCATTATTATGGCACATGACGTTTTGTATTTTAGGAAGGTGCCTTTTTCTTACGAACATTTTGTTTTTATACGACCCAGGCCTATAACTTTGTACTGCAGAGGCCTTGCGTTGAAGACTTTTAATAAAATTTGTTTGGCCACTTTAGGCATTCATATATATTTTTTATATTTAGCTTGGCTCAATCCTGTTGAACTCTGCTTTCATGTTAAGCCTCTATTTTAGCGTTGGCTTTCCTTATTTTTGACCGTGCTCGGAACATTGGGGGGGTGTCGTATAGATGCTTCTTTTCTATATACTGTGTTAAGTTAGCATGAGTTTATTAAGTGTTTAAACGCCATATTTTCCTTCGGCTTCAGTTTGCACACGACATATACTTGTTATTGTAGCTTTCAACCTAGACGAAAGATGTGAATTATTTGAGAATAATATGTTATTACTCTGATATCAGTCATGCTTGGTACACTGTCTGCACAGTGAGTGCTGAACCCTCTAAGACTAACTCGACACAAGATTGCTGGGAGGTCTTATCTTCGCACCACATTAGACATAACACAAATACAGTTGCTGCCAACATTGGGCTCTAAGCAGGTTTAGGATAGAGTTACTGGGAATGCAAAAACACACTTGATGATGCTTTGCATGCAGAGAGCTGGTGGAAGATGATGTGATCCTCTCCTCTTGAGATTTAGAGGTATGGGCCTGCCCTGCTAAAACCCAAAAGAGACCTTCATAGATATAATATAATATGCTAAATAGGGAGGGTGAGAAATAGGTGTTATTAATTCAGATTCATTTCAGCATTTTAATATGCTATCACCGTTTGCTTACTATGGACTAGTGACTATGCTGATAACTTTGATTCTTATAATATGTTTGCTTGTATTATATAAGATACTGCGTTTGAGAACCTTGCATTGATTAATAAATATTTCAAATATGCACGTGTCCTCTTTTACTCCACGTTCTGGTTTGAAATGATTATAGAGCGAAAGAGTGTTCATGTGTTCCACGATACCTGAGGTAACCTAAGTTCATGTTCTGGTTTGTCTAAAGCATTGGGAGTTTGTTATGACCAATGAGACACTGTAGCTAGCTCGGTAAGGGGATTTTGGGTACTGAGGTGAGTTTTGGGTCATCCTAATTCACTGAGGTTCCAGATCTCTATGCACAGTTCTGTAGGAGAATGGAATCCCTGCTACAAGAGAGTGAATAGTAGAGAGAGTAGTAGAGCGTAGTAGAGAGTGAGTAGTAGAGAGTGAGTAGTAGAGAGTAGTAGAGAACGAGTAGTAACGAGTGAGTAGTGGAGAATGAGTAGTAGAGAGTAGTAGAGTGCGAGTAGCAGAGAGTGAGTAGTAGAGCGTGAGTAGTAGAGCGTGAATAGTAGAGAGTGAGGAGTAGAGAGAGAGTAGTAGATAGTGAGTTGTAAAGAGTAGTAGAGAGTAGTAGAGCGTGAGTAGTAGAGTGAGAAGTAGAGAGTAGTATAGAGCGAGTAGTAGAGAGTGAGTAGTGGAGACTGAATAGTAGAGAGTAGTAGAGAGCAATTAGTAGAGAGTGGGAAGTATAGTGAGTAGTAGAGAGTGAGTAATAGAGAGACAGTAGTAGAGATCAGTAGAGAGTGAGTGGTAGAGAGTAGTAGAGAGTAGTAGAGTGAGTAGTAGAGAGTACTAGAGAGTGAGTAATAGAGAGAGTAGTATAGAGTGAGTAGTCAAGAGTGAATAGTAGAGAGAGTAGTAGAGAGTAGTAGAGAGAGAGTAGTAGTGAGTGAGTAGTAGAGAGTAGTAGAGAATGAGTAGTAGCGAGTGAGTAGTGGAGAGTGAGTAGTAGAGAGTAGTAGAGAGCGAGTATCAGAGAGTGAGTAGTAGAGAGTGAGTAGTAGAGAGTGAATAGTAGAGAGTGAGGAGTAGAGAGAGAGTAGTAGATAGTGAGTAGTAAAGAGTAATAGAGTGAGTAGAGAGTGAGTAGTAGAGAGAGAGTAGTGGAGAATAGTAGTATAGAAGTAGTAGAGAGTGAGTAGTAGAGAGTGAGTAGTAGAGAGAGAGTAGTAGAGAGTAGTAGATAGTGAGTAGGAGAGTAGGAGAGAATAGTCAGTCAGTGTCAGTGTCCAACAGTCAGTGTCAGTGTTAATCAGTCAATTTCAGTCAGTCAGTCGGTGTCATTCAATCAGTGCCAGTCAGTGTCAGTCAATCAGTGTCAGTCAGTGTCAGTCTGTCAGTGTCAGTCAATCAGTGTCAGTCAGTCAGTCAGTCAGTCAGTGTCAGTCAATCAGTGTAAGTCAGTGTCGGTCAGTCAGTGTCAGTCAGTGTCAGTCAGTCAGTGTCAGTCAATCATTGTCAGTCAGTGTCAATCAGTCAGTTTCAGTCAGTCAGTGTCAGCTAGAGCAGCTGTGCTGACCTGGTTCTCTGGCTCTAAAGCAGCTCTGCTGATCCTGTTCCCGGGCTGTGAAGCAGCTCTCCTGACCTGGTTCTCTGGCTCTAAAGCAGGTCTGCTGACCTGGTTCTCTGGCTCTAGAGCAGCTCTGCTTACCTAGTTCTTAGACAATAGAGCAGCTCTGCTGATCTGGTCCTCTGGCTCTACAACAGCTCTGCTGACACAGTTCTCTGGCTCTACAGCAGCTCTTCTGAACTGGTTCTTAGGCTCTAAAGCAGCTCTGCTGACCTGGTTTCTCTGGCTCTACAGCAGCTCTGCTGACCTGTTTCTCTGGATCTAGAGCAGCTTTGCTGAACTGGTTCCTAGGCTCTAAAGCAGCTCTGCTGACCTGGTTTCCCTGGCTCTACAGCAGATCTGCAACCATGGTTCTCTGGCTCTACAGCAGGTCTGCTGATCTGGTTCTCTGGCTCTAGAGAAGCTCTGCTGACCTAGTTCTTAGACTATAGAGCAGCTCTGCTGATCTGATCTCTGGCTCTACAACAGCTCTGCTGAACTGGTTCTCTCCCTCTAAAGCAGCTCTACTGACCTGGTTTCTCTGGGTCTATAGTAGCTCTGCTGACCTGTTTCTCTGGCTCTACAGCAGCTCTGCTGACCTGGTTCTTAGGCTCTAGAGCAGCTCTGCTGACCTAGTTCTCTGTCTCTAAAGCAGCTCTGCTGACCTGGTTCTCTGGCTCTAAAGCAGCTCTGCTGACCTGGTTCTCTCCCTCTAAAGCAGCTCTGCTGACCTGTTCTATTGCTCTACAGCAGATCTGCCCACTCCTAAAATAATCCTGACAGAAGCATGTCCTTATCTAATCACTCTGCTGAAACATAAGTACTTATAAACGTATCCTGCTGTCAACTACTTGCACTATAGGAACCCAGTCACTGTCTATGCACTTGCAGAATGACTCAGGCATTGAGACAAGCAGTGGTACAGTCACATGTGCACAATGTAAGCGGTCCCTTAACCCCTTGCAGACTACTGAGTCAGTCCTGCAAAAGTCCAGGTAATAGTCATACTTGTCTGGAATCACACTGTGAGTCTGTGTCCACTCCTACAATCATCCTGACAGAAGCATGTCCTTATCTAATCAATCTGCTGAAACATAAGCGCTTATAAAGTTATCCTGCTATCAACTATCAGCACTCTAGGAACCCAGTCACTGTCTATGCACTTGCAGAATGACTCAGGCATTGAGACAAGCAGTGGTACAGTCAAATGTGCACAATGTATGCAGTGCCGTAACCCCTTGCAGACTACTGAGTCATTCCTGCAAAAGTCCAGGTAATAGTCATGCTTGTCTGGAATCACACTGTGAGTCTGTGTCCACTCCTACAATCATCCTGACAGAAGCATGTCCTTATCTAATCACTCTGCTGAATTATAAGCTCTTATAAACGTATCCTGCTGTTAACTACTAGCACTCTAGGAACCCAGTCACTGTCTATGCACTTGCAGAATGACTCAAGCATTGAGACAAGCAGTAGTACAGTCACATGTGCACAATGTATGTGGTCCCTTGACCCCTTGCAGACTACTGAGTCAGTCCAGCAAAAATCCAGGTAATAGTCATGCTTGTCTGGAATCACACTGTGAGTAGGTGTCCACTCCAACAATCATCCCAACAGAAGCATGTTCTTATCTAACCACTGCTGAAACATAAGCGCCTATAAACTTATCCTGCTGTCAACTACTAGCCCTCTTTGAACCCAATCACTCTCTGTGCACTTGCAGAATGACTCTGGCATTGAGACAAGCAGTAGTACAGTCAAATGTGCACAATGTATGTGGTCCCTTAACCCCTTGCAGACTGCTGAGTCAGTCCTACAAAAGTCCATGTAATAGTCATGCTTGTCTGTAATCACACTGTGAGTCTGTGTCCAATCCTACAATCATCCTGATAGAAGCATGCCCTTATCTAATCACTCTGCTGAAACATAAGGGTGTATAAACTTATCCTGCTGTCAACTACTAGCACTCTAGGAACATAGTCACTGTCTATGCACTTGCAGAATGACTCAGGCATTGAGACAAGCAGTGGTACAGTCAAATGTGCACAATATATACGATCCCTTAACTTCTTGCAGACAACTGAGTCTGTCCTGCAAAAGTCTAGGTAATAGTCATGCTTGTCTGGAATCACACTGTGAGTCTGTGTCCACGCCTACAATCATTCTGACAGAAGCATGTCCTTATCTAATCACTCTACTGAAACATAAGTCCTTATAAACTTATCCTGCTGTCAACTAGTAGCACTCTAGGAACCTAGTCACTGTCTATCCACTTGCAGAATGACTCAGGCATTGAGACAAGCAGTGGTACAGTCAAATGTGCACAATGTATGCAGTGCCGTAACCCCTTACAGACTACTGAGTCAGTCCTGCAAAAGTCCAGGTAATAGTCATGCTTGTCTGGAATCACACTGTGAGTCTGTGTCCACTCCTACAATCATCCTGACAGAAGCATGTCCTTATCTAATCACTCTGCTGAATTATAAGCACTTATAAACTTATCCTGCTGTTAACTACTAGCACTCTAGGTACACAGTCACTGTCTATGCACTTGCAATATGACTCAAGCATTGAGACAAGCAGTAGTACAGTCACATGTGCACAATGTATGTGGTCCCTTGACCCCTTGCAGACTACTGAGTCAGTCCTGCAAAAGTCCAGGTAATAGTCATGCTTGTCTGGAATCACACTGTGAGTATGTGTCCTCTCCAACAATCATCCCAACAGAAGCATGTTCTTATCTAATCACTGCTGAAACATAAGCGCTTATAAACTTATCCTGCTGTCAACTACTAGCCCTCTAGGAACCCAGTCACTCTCTATGCACTAGCAGAATGACTCAGGCATTGAGACAAGCAGTGGTACAGTCAAATGTGCACAATGTATGTGGTCCCTTAACCCCTTGCAGACTGCTGAGTCAGTCCTACAAAAGTCCAGGTAATAGTCATGCTTGTCTGGAATAACACTGTGAGTCTGTGTCCAATCCTACAATCATCCTGATAGAAGCATGCCCTTATCTTATCATTCTGCTGAAACATAAGCGTGTATAAACGTATCCTGCTGTCAACTACTAGCACTCTAGAAACATAGTCACTATCCATGCACTTGCAGAATGACTCAGGCATTGAGACAAGCAGTGGTACAGTCATATGCACACAATATATATGGTCCCTTAACTTCTTGCAGACTACTGAGTCAGTCCTGCAAAAGTCCAGGTAATAGTCATGCTTGTCTGGAATCACACTATGAGTCTGTGTCCATGCCTACAATCATCCTGACAGAAGCATGTCCTTATCTTATCACTCTGCTGAAACATAAGCGCTTATAAACCTATCCTGCTGTCAACTACTAGCACTCTAGGAACATAGTCACTGTCTATGCACTCGCAGAATGACTCAGACATTGAGACAAGCAGTGGTACAGTCAAATGTGCACAATGAATGCGGTCTCTTAACCCCTTGCAGACTACTTAGTCAGTCCTGCAAAAGTCCAGGCAATAGTCATGCTTGTCTGGAATCACACTGTGAGTCTGTGTCCACTCCTACAATCATCCTGACAGAAGCCTTTCCTTATCTAATCACTCTGCTGAAACATAAGCGCTTATAAACGTATCCTGCTGCCAACTACTAGCACCCTAGGTACCAAGTCACTGTCTATGCACTTGCAGAAGGACTCAAGCATTGAGACAAGCAGTGGTACAATCACATGTGCACAATGTATGTGGTCCCTTGACCCCTTGCAGACTACTGAGTCAATCCTGCAAATCCAGTTAATAGTCATGCTTGTCTGGAATCACACTGTGAGTCTGTGTACACTCCTACAATCATCCTGACAGAAGCATGTTTTTATCTAATCACTCTGCTGAAACATAAGCGCTTATAAACTTATCCTGCTGTCAACTACTAGCACTCTAGGAACCCTGTCACTGTCTATGCACTTGCAGAATGGCTCAGGCATTAAGACAAGCAGTGGTACAGTCAAATGTGCACAATGTATGCGGTCCCTTAACCCCTTGCAGACTACTAAGTCAGTCCTACAAACGTCCAGGTAATAGTCATGCTTGTCTGGAATCACACTGTGAGTCTGTGTTCAATCCTACAATCATCCTGATAGAAGCATGCCCTTATCTAATCACTCTGCTGAAACATAAGGGCGTATAAACTTATCCTGCTGTCAACTACTAGCACTCTAGGAACATAGTCACTGTCTATGCACTTGCAGAATGACTCAGGCATTGAGACAAGCAGTGGTACAGTCAAATGTGCACAATATATGCGGTCCCTTAACTTCTTGCAGACAACTGAGTCTGTCCTGCAAAAGTCTAGGTAATAGTCATGCTTGTCTGGAATCACACTGTGAGTCTGTGTCCACGCCTACAATCATTCTGACAGAAGCATGTCCTTATCTAATCACTCTACTGAAACATAAGTGCTTATAAAGTTATCCTGCTGTCAACTAGTAGCACTCTAGGAGCCCAGTCACTGTCTATGCACTTGCAGAATGACTCAGGCATTGAGACAAGCAGTGGTACAGTCAAATGTGCACAATATATATGCGGTTCCTTAACCCCTTGCAGTCTACTGAGTCAGTCCTGCAAAAGTCAAGCTAATAGTCATGCTTGTCTGGAATCACACTGTGAGTCTGTGTCTACTCCTACAATCATCCTGACAGAAGGATGCCCTTGTCTAATCACTCTGCTGAAACATAGGCACTTATAAACTTATCCTGCTGTCATCTACTAGCACTCTAGGAACCCAGTCACTGTCTATGCACTTGCAGAATGACTCAGTCAATACCTAAGCACTCATAACTTAACTGAGCACTCTGTTTGCAGCACTGTCATCATTCTAGTTACTAGTGATGTTCTTATAGAATGACCTAGACACCAACACAAACATAACAGGAGATGGACAGAATGTGGATCAATGTCACACATTCACCCCAGTCCAAAGATCTGGGCCCAAATCCATCGTTTTTTTTTTTGCACTCCACACCACCCTGGGTTAGACAATGGCGATATGCAAATCAGCTCTGACCCTGTGCCCCATGGGAACAGTCCAGTCCGAACTACAAAAGCCATGTCCTTCCCAGAACGGAATCAAGCATCCGAGGACCGGACCGGTTTCGAGGTAACACCTCTCATCAGCCCGGCTAGCTTGACTCCAGTGGTGTGGAGTGCCTGGGACCCATGTCTGAGCATCCCCAGCGCACTTATGGCGGCAATTGCAAACAAAACAGGTGATGGACAGAATGTGGATCAATGTCACACATTCACCCCAGTCCAAAGATCTGGGCCCAAATCCATCGTTTTTTTTGCACTCCACACCACCCTGGGTTAGACAATGGCGATATGCAAATCAGCTCTGACCCTGTGCCCCATGGGAACAGTCCAGTCCAAACTACAAAAGCCATGTCCTTCCCAGAACAGAATCAAGCATCCGAGGACCGGACCGGTTTCGAGGTAACACCTCTCATCAGCCCGGCTAGCTTGACTCCAGTGGTGTGGAGTGCCTGGGACCCACGTCTGAGCATCCCCAGAGCACTTATGGCGGCAATTGCAAACAAAACAGGTGATGGACAGAATGTGGATCAATGTCACACATTCACCCCAGTCCAAAGATCTGGGCCCAAATCCATCGGTTTTTTTTTTTGCACTCCACACCACCCTGGGTTAGACAATGGCGATATGCAAATCAGCTCTGACCCTGTGCCCCATGGGAACAGTCCAGTCCGAACTACAAAAGCCATGTCCTTCCCAGAACGGAATCAAGCATCCGAGGACCGGACCGGTTTCGAGGTAACACCTCTCATCAGCCCGGCTAGCTTGACTCCAGTGGTGTGGAGTGCCTGGGACCCACGTCTGAGCATCCCCAGCGCACTTATGGCGGCAATTGCAAACAAAACAGGTGATGGACAGAATGTGGATCAATGTCACACATTCACCCCAGTCCAAAGATCCGGGCCCAAATCCATCGTTTTTTTGCACTCCACACCACCCTGGGTTAGACAATGGCGATATGCAAATCAGCTCTGACCCTGTGCCCCATGGGAACAGTCCAGTCCGAACTACAAAAGACATGTCCTTCCCAGAACGGAATCAAGCATCCGGGGTGGTGTGGAGTGCAAAAAACGATGGATTTAGGCCCAGATCATTGTACTGGGGTGAATGTAAGACATTGATCTACATTCTGTCCATCAAATTGTTTTTTGTAATTTTCTAGACACCAACACAAGCACACATACAATATTCTGTGCACAATCCCTACAAACCTCTAAGCAGATACATACTATTGGTACACTCCACTAAATTCTGAAGTAGTACTAATGCAGCCTAGGATACCTCCTGTCAGTCTCATGCAGTTCGTCAATCACCCATCCAGCACTATGGGCCCGATGTAGGTGGCAAATACCGGTCGGAAACGGCCGAATTTGGCCGTTTCCGTCCGGTATTTGGAATCTTGAGATGTAGGGGGCCAGATTTTACAGATTCTGTAAATTTACAGAATCGGTACATTTACAGAATCTGTAAAATACAGAATCGGTATTTTTACCGATTCGGTAATTCCCAGATGTAGGTGGGACTCTTCTGAGTCCCAAAGCCCCTACAAATTCGGTATTTTACCACCCAATCCAATTGGGTGTTAAAATACCGAATTCAGTTGTGCATGCACATGTGTGCATGCACACCTAGCCATGTGACAGACAGACATGCCCTTAGGGCATGTCTGTGTGCCACATGGCGCACATGCCTATTTTTGGGGTGCCAGAGGGTGTCAAAGTGACACCCCCTGCACCCTTGTGAAATTCGGTATTTACCGATTCTGTAAATACCGATTCGGTAATGCCCATTCATTCCTATGGGCTTCAAAGCCCATAGGAATGAATGGGCATTACCGATTCGGTATTTACCAAATCGGTAAATACCGAATTCTTCCGATTCGGTATTCCAGCACATCTGGAATACCTACATACCCACCCCTTAGATTTACCGATTTTTAATTACCGAATCGGTAAAATTCGGTAATTAAAAATCGGTAAATCTATTCTACCTACATCTAGCCCCTATGTTCTTATTGTATCACTCTGCCAATACCTAAGCACTTATGGGGCAGATTTACAAGCCCCCTGCGCCACCAGTACGTCACTTTTTATAACGTAGTGATGGCGCTGGGGAGTCCTCCATATTTACAAGTAGAGGAAAAGCCACCCTGCAAAGCTTTTCCTATCCTTGAAAATACGACCCATTCAAACGCAACACTTTGCATTGAAGGGGGCGTTACATGGGTGTTTGTGTGCCTGTTCCCACACAACACTCATGGAATAACACATCTCAAGATTTACGAGAAAGTGTAAATCTGTAGATATGTGTGAATGGTGTGCCACCCTAGAGGTGGTGTAGCTAGGCACAACAAGGAGAAATTTCCTCGGTTTTTCCTCTTTCAATGCATGCTGCATTCCACAGCACACATTGAAGGAGGAAATTACTTCACTGATTGTTTTTGTGCAGGAAGGCCCTCCCTGGACAAAAACAATCTCTGCATGACACAGACATCCTTGCACCAAGGATGGGAGGGAGTGCTGGTGTGGGCAGCTTAAGTAGTGTGTGACTCGGCTCCGGTACCTTCAAAAGTGGCATGTCCGGGTCTGATCATGACTAAGCTTCTCGGGAAGGTGCGCATGCGTGCGCATGTGCAATGGCACTAGTCCAGGTGTTAATTCAAGTGGCCATATTGGAAGGGGTTGATGCAGGTCAAAGGCTAAGTGTAGTTTAAATGAAAGTAACTGTATGTGTGCACACACATTTCTCGTGTAATGTATTATCGCAACCTGGCCTTGTGGGGAATGTCCAAAGTATGTTTGGTGGGCTCCCAGTGGCGTGCGCATGCGCTGTTGAACTAATTCTAGTCTGTAATGGGGTGACTAGTATGAAATTAAAGGCTTGAATACTAAACGTGCTATGGTTATCGCAACCAGACATGGTCTGGCGGTGGTTCCCTAGGCGGTCATCTAAAGTATGATTATTTAGACTCTGTTTAGTGATACTGGGGGGCGGGAGCACCTAGGAGGTTGGCATGGCTGTGCAGCCCGGGTGATTGGGTTGGCTGGTGTTTCAGATTGCCATAACCGTGCAGCCTGGGTGGCTGCTGTGGGTGATGGTTTTGGAGAGGGTTTCAATCTACCATGTGGGTGAATGTCCACAGTACTCTTCATGAGACAGTAGCCCTTAAAAAGAAACCCGCAGGAGACTGCAAGTGTGCTAGCCTTCCAAATATCATGCCACTAAAGAATAATCAAGGAAAGCACACAGAAAAGCCACATCCAATAGGAAATGACACTCACCTAAACATAGTTACCAGTGACAGAAAACATCAACTTCCCATTTTACATCTCCCACCAACAATGTACAGCTGCGTGTACCCACACACATGATGATGTGGAGAGGAAAGTACCATAAAATACAGGCATGCAAAAGTTAAGCGCCTGCTCTAAATCCAGCAGCATGGTCAACATTTCGAGTGACACAAGAACATTAGGCAGTGACCAAAGGTGCCAATTGTCATGAAGGCCCATCATACAGATGCGGCAGATGTCAGATACAATAATGACACACTGCATGAAATCAGGTATGGTCATCCTCATCAATGAGACTTGGGATTCTGTTTGCATCAATAACGTTTAGTCAAAGCAGCCAACACCTGCAAAACTATTATAAAAGTGCATCAGACAATGAACAGGTTTGAAGGTATGACACGTCTCGAGAGGATAAAAAGGAGTGCATTAAACAACTCTCAATCAAACGATGACTATGCAAATATTAGCAAGAACAATGGCCACCAGAAGAGTTCCACAGGTGAGTGGGTTTATAGCATATTGTTCACCAGGGAACAATTGAGAAACGACGGAAGCGTCAGAGTACACAAGATGGGCTCATGGTCACACTTAGTAGTAAATCACGTGCATGCAGGAATAACACTGGATCACTTCAGGAACACATACACGGGTAAAAACAATGCCATGTTCTGCAGAACGATTGCACACGTGCATAGCACAGTCCAGGAAGGAGAACGTGTTAAACTGAAGCTCAGCAATATATTTATAATATATATTCTTTATTGAATCCTGTTTATGCGTAGGGACTATTCACGTGTGCCTGCATGTTAATATCTCTTTGATGAAATAACGTTTCTGTTGGACCTACCTGACTGTCTTTGCATGGCATTCACCCAAGCATTATGCCTTCACTCCTCCTGATTGCTGAATTTTTTAGGACTCTACATTTTACCACTACTAAGCAGTGCTGAAGTGTTTGTGATCTCTTCTTCAAACATGGTCAAATTGGCCTGCACATAATTACCATAATTAAGTTCCTAGTAAATGATACTACATGTACATAGGATCTGCAAATTAAATGCTATTAGTGTGCCCCTACAACCCTTGTGCCACACACTAAAGTAGCACATTAAAAAAATGTCTCAGACCTGGCACTGCAACGCATAATACAATTAATTTTCAAGTGCCAGAATGATCTGGGAAAATAAACCTTTTCCTAGGTCCAAGCCTTTCTATTTAATACTCTAAGTCGCACCTAGGGTAGTCGCTATAGGCTTATAATACAGGGTGAATAGTAATTAAAAAGTAGGACTTGTGTACTTAGGTTTTGCATGTGTGCCGGAGGAAAGTCGGGACTCGAGAGTGCAGGTAAGATTGGCTTTAGGGCTTGGTGGCTTGCGGCAGTTGGCACTTGCGGGGCAGATTGTGGGCTTTTGTTTAAGTATTCATGTTAATCACAGCACCTTCGCGAGCTGTGATTAACATGAATACTTAAACAAAATCCCACAACCTTCCCCACACATTGTGTACTTCCAGAAAGTACACACTGTGTTTTTAAACTTGCTCTACTCTTTTGTTTGTAAAGTGCAATCGTGAGAGGGATTGTGGGCTTTTGTTTAAGTATTCATGTTCATCACAGCTCGCGGAGGGGCTTTGAATAACATGAATACTTAAACAAAAGCCCACAATCTTCCCCGCAACGCGCTTTACAAACGTCTTGTGCTTTGTAGCCCAGAGCAGGCAGAACACCGGCACCAAGGCATCAAAGCCTTTTTATGCAACTTCTCTTCTTCGGCCACTGACTTGTGAGCTTGTCATTGCAAAATAGTAAATTGGGCAATATTGCTCCAGCCTTCTTAACGCTGGTGTATTGCAACATCAACCCTGTGGGAGATGGTTTTGCTTTAGCAAACAAAAGTCGACCTTTAAACTTGATGTTAGGAGGTGTATGCAGTGCTTCACAGATCACATTGGAGACATAATCAAAATGGCACAAGGGGTTAGGGCAGCGAACCAGAGAGCCATGTTTTTATGTTTTTATGTAGAGAGGAAAGGACAGACTGGGGGAGAGGTGAGTGAGAGGCAAGAGAGGGTGTTGCAATAGAAGACTATGGTGTATTTGATTTTTTAGCAACACTTCACATAGACATTATTTGGGCTGCTTCATGTTAGGTGGGGGCACATTTGTCCTCCACTTCCCTATCTATGTCTCCTCTTGAAACTTTGTCACCAGAGGGCTTTATGTTATATAGCTGCTATGATCACTTGTGTAGCATTTTTTTTAAAAGGGCTGGGGGGTATTTGTGAATGGGATGTCAGTGATGAGATAACCTTTTTTTGTGCTTGGGTGGGAGGGTTTCCTACAGGGAGGCGCTTTTAGGTTTTTTGCCATATAAAATCTCAGCCTGTGTGCAAGCTTGTATGCAGGTGAGGTGCTAAAGTATTTCAGCTTTCATTTACTTTTTTCACCTGAAAAGGTCTGCCATATACCCTGTCTTCCCTCCCCCTTTGGCGGGAGGGAAGCAATAACCAGCTCAGGTGACAGAAATACCGTATTTTTGCTAGTGGGAAAAGGCATCTCCAGCTATCGTGAGCAAATGCGTACAGATTGTGGGGTAGGTCAACATGCCCCCTTATCTTTTTAATGTAGACTTGAAAGATTAGTTAGAATTTCTTCCAGAATTTTCAGATGCTTGTTTTTGAAGATGGTTTTAAGACCTCTCAGTACTTGGTGATCTGAAATTCATTCCTGGTCGTATTGATGCTCTTTGTAATGGTGCTCTTTAGTTAGTTAGTAAACATCCTAGCTGCCGATCGTGGATTCTACAAAATGATGTATTTGGATGAATTTAGCACTGGTGAAGCACCACTACACTTAGATAGGTCTGCAAATTCAGATTGGTAGGAGCGTCACAAAAGGCCATTCAGTGTGACTGACACACAAAACCGGAAAGATATTAAAAGACTTTTCAACTCGCTAATACAAAAGTTATCAAGCCCCTTAGGATGGTAACATGTACACCTCTGAGGAAATAATCAGTGCACATTCCAAACAAGAGAATGTCTTCAAAAAGTACTTTAAAGTTAGCTGTGATGCATACTGAATGCTGATGTAGTATCCTTACTGAAATACCTGAATGTTATGAAGCACAAGTGGACACATTCCCATGTGCAAATCTAGGGGCGTATGAAGTAGAAGCAGAAGTGTGTGACAGGTAGACCCATGGTGGCAGGTACTCGCTACCCTAAGAAATGCTACTTATTGCGGTCTTCATGAAATGATGTGGCTTAGGACAATGACGTTCCTGGTGATGTTCATCTTGCTTAACAAAAACAACATCCCATTGTTTGCACATTTTTGATTGATTGTAGGGAGACTGGATGTCCCAAATTTGCTGGGCAGTCCTGTTTTTCACCATATTTTTCTGTACATTTAGCTCATGTCCTAGCTTTCAGAGCAAGCCTACTGAACACAGGGGAGAAAAGCTTCAACGTTGAGTACTAGGGCATGATTAGTTAGCAGCACTTAGCATAAAGCCATTTAATTGGATGTATCCATGTTAGGGTGACCAAATGTTAAAACCAAAAACTGGGACATTTAGCAAATATAGAGAAAGACTACTCTTTGAAATTAGCTGAGGGGCAGAAAATGACAGCACACATCAACACAGACAATGAGGCACTACGAGACTAAGTTAAAGGGAAGTTTTGAACCATGGGTATTGTTTAAATCATGCTCTAAGAAGAGCCACAATCTTGTCCTGCTTTGGAGCACATAAAAACTGCTTCTCCATGTCTTCAGTCGATCTTCTCTAAAAAAATTGATTTGAGATACATTTCTCTAAATCTGCTGGGACAACAGGTGAAAAATCCAGGACTCCTGCCCACCATTAATCTATTGGTGTTTATATAGCACAAGCCTAGACAAAAAGGCAGCAGAGCGCTGTTCTGCAGCAAAAACAAGTACACAGTGAACAAGCCATATTACTTCATTGAGATGTAGTGTTCTTAAAGAGGTAGGCCTTCAACTATTTCCTACATTTGAGTAGTGTTGGGGAAGTCCTGATGGATATGGGGATGTTGTTCTAGATACTGGGTGCATAGATGGAAAAGGCGTGCTGGCATTTTTTTTCCACTCTTCTTCGCATCCAGCCTGATGGTGTTCTGGCTTTTATATCAGCCAAGAGTGATCAGGCATGGTGAGTTTTTCTGCTAGATAAGTAGTCATGGTGCCGTTGTAAATGGTGCCGCTGATTTTGAAAGTGGTGTGGACCGGCAAAGGGGCCAACGGAGTTCCATAAGGATGGGGTGATATGATCATATTTCTTTAAGCATTGGATGGGACAGGCTTTGGTGTGTATAATGACCTCATGAGGAGTCTACGTGGAGTCTGGGGAGCAGAAGCAGTGAAATGTGTCAAATTCAAGCATGGATTTTATGAATGGCCTTTAAGAAAATCATATTTCATTTGTGTTTTACTAAAAAAGGCATTTTGAATAGAAAGGATTAATCAATAAAATACGTAGCTTTATTTAATGTTCCTAGCTCCCAGCTGAAACGCATTGTATGTTGTAAAGAGTATGCCAGAAGGGTTTTTGGATTAGTAGGTTGAACAGCGCAGGGCCTATATTCTTAGTTAACTATTTTTTGTATGTTAGCAAAGTGTAAACATAGATGAAGAAACTCAAAAACACGTTTGAACCGTAGGTAAAGTCTCCCATTTCCTGCTGCCAGCGCTGGATTTTGCCTTGCATGTCTAGGCCTTGCAAGTCATGGATGCCCACAACATACTGAAGGTTACAATTATGCAAGAGGGGGGTGGCATCATCCCAGGGTTAGGCATCATCGTGCCATAGATGCCTGGAGCTGCCACCATTATGCTTGAGCTAGTTTTATTCAAATGGTAGGCACCATCATACCATGGATTCCCTTAACTTGCACAGAATTATCAACATCATGCCATCGCTTGCTTCATACTGGAAATGCGCCAGTCACATACATTCAGGCATGCACACCGATACTCTGGCACACACACTCTCACTAACTGTATTAAATGTAGTTACTCTACAAGGCTGTAGTGTGTGTGGTGCAAGCAGCACCCCTTCTCCCTTGTGTTGCCTACAGCATAGTTGGAGGTATGGGGTTGAAAATGCAGAGCTTGAATTCTAGCTGGTCACTTTGTCGTTTGAGATGTATAGTGGTTGGCTGTTATTTGGCTGTTATTTAGGCATCTATTGTAGTATTTATGGAACTCCCTTGAATGGCCGCCCTGCTGTGCCTTTTTCTAGGTTTTGTTTAAACTTATCTGCAGGTAAAACATGATTGAAGGTTATTCCTCTTGATGCTGATTTTTAAATTTAAGGCAGATTTTTTTTATTTACTATTCAAAAACACCCTTAAGTTCCCACAATCAAAAGCTATGTTACTCTTCTGCTCGGGTGGTCTGTCGCAGGTTTTCTGCCATTGCAATGAATGGGAATGCAGCTCTTTGATAGTTATTAGCTCACTGTTCTATATTAGGATTTAAACTTATAAACTGCAAGTAACAAAAGGGTCTGTCTGACAAAAGCAGTAATGAACTGACCTTTTTACATTGCATGCAATTTGTGATCTGCATGATTCACCAGCTTCTTTACATCAGGCATGTTAACCTCCTCTGCTACTTTATGATGAGTCAACTTCCACTCGACAAAAACTCAGATCTCTGCAGCAGGTCCATCAATCTTCAGAGTTATCTTGACATTTTTATGGTTGCCTGAAAATTGCTAGAAACTCTTTATCATATTTTTGCATGCCACTGCATCATCTTCAGGTGGGATCTTTTGATGGCTTGTATGCTGCTCAGTCCTCCTTGTGAATTTCCTTGTTCACCCACCTCAACCATTTGCGCAGTTTGAATGCCAGGGAAAAGCTACATCACAGAAGGTGTAACACGAAATACAGATTTATATACCTGTTTAAGATAATGGATGCTAATAATGAGGCACATGGGCACGTGCCTGTTTGGTCTAAACTGGGATCCCAGGTAATTATTTGGCCATTTTTCCTATTTGGGTCTCTAGACCGGTCCCATTCATAGATTGTAACTTATCGAGCATTTGCTGATGATCTTGTCTTCAATTGTAGGTTGCCATTCTGTAAGCTATTTGGATTTGAGTGGTCTGGTGCGAGTACCCAAAAAGACAAGGTAATTCTGTTTATGTTCCTCGTTGGGTTGGGGGTTGCTGGATAAATAGATTCCCAATGTGCACCCCTTCACTTTTGTAGGTTTGTGAGACTGTACTACATATACAATTGAACAGGCCGACATGAGTACAGGCAGAACAAACAGGTAACTGTTTGGTAGAGTTAAACTGGTGCATCTACTGTTGCAGGTTTTACAGACAGTACCCCGCACATTTAAACGGGCGTACGTGAGTACAAGCAGAACAAGTAATATTTTGGTAGAGTTAAACTGTGGTGCATCTTGTACACTGTAGTATAACATACTTACCCATGTTTTCTTCTGTTGCAGGTTTTGCAGATAGTACCGTACACATTTAAACATGTGTACATGAGTACAAGCAGTACAAGTAATGGTATGGTAGAGTTAAACTGTGGTACATCTTGTACATTGTAGTATAACATATATATATTTTTTTTAACAGTTTTATTGTGATAAGGAAAAAATACAATCATACACAACTACACGCCTACAACCCTGGGGCCGGCGCATTCAGCAATCAAGGATGTAGTACACAGCTTTAAAGCCAACAACCCAAGGTGGGCAGGCAGCGACATAGGTCCAGGGCCCATCACATGCAGCATATGCGCACAACTTGAACATCCAGTGACAAACCCCCCGGCTGGCGTCAATATGTATACTCTAGTCAGGGGTCGATCAATCCATGCATGAAGCTATGAATTGTGGTAGAGGTGAATGACCTAGCTACACCGTGTCCCCTCTAACTCGGTCTCCAAACTACTCTGAGCTCCCTGACTAATCAGCTCTGCACAGGGTAAAAAAAAGGGGGGGAAGGTGGGCATCCTCCTTGCTGTACATTGAATAAGGCCTCTTGGCTTTCATACTGCTAACCGCTGTTTGGAGAGTCAAGGCGCCCAGTCCCCTCTACTGTGTCTGCTGTCTCCCCCTCTCCAGGCTCCCCAATCTTGTTTAGCATATATTTTGTGTATAACCCCCAAAAATTCTTAGGTCGGCTCCGTGGTGGGAACAGCTCACTGTAATTCTCTGATTGTGTGCAGCAATATAGCATATCGCGAGACCATTGCGGCCCGCTCATCCAACATAATGCTACTCTACGCTTCGCGATCAGTAGGCCCATATCTACAAGCCTACGTGAAGCTTTGGGCAGTTTTTGGGAAAATCCCAAGAGCGCAACTGCGGGGACAGGTATCAGCTTGGTTTCCACCTTTCTGCTCATTCTATGAAAATGGCCTCCCAGTAAGAGAATATTCCCAGGCATTGCCACGCTAAGTGCATAAACTCAGCTGCGGGAAATGGCATCTGTCACAGTCCGCTTCCTCTCTAAGTCCGTACCTGCATAATCTCTCTGGAGTGTGATATACTCTGTTAACCCCTTGCGTGCGGGGCGTATTCCCCGCCTGTGCTGACTCCGCCTTGCGCGGGCGGAGTCATGACGGAACGGTTCCGTCATCAGCACAGCTCAACCGATGCTGATGACGGAACCGTTCTGTCATCAGCATGGAAGGGGTTAATGTACTTAAAGTGAATGAGTCTGTGTCTACCGTGTAGGGAGATTCGTCTAGTGTTTATGCAGCAGTAATTCCACATATCGTCTTCATTTGTTGTCTGTAGGTCTCTCTGCCAGGCTAGCCTGGCCGCAGTGTAGAGATTCGCCCAATGAGACACAGCTATTTTATAAATATTGGTACTAATTTATATGGGGATTTAGTTTTATTAACATAGGAGAGTTCCCTCACCTCGGGGGGTTCGCATAGGTCCTTCCCCAGGAACTCTCGCATAGCATTAAGCACTCTGTAGAACTGAAAGCAATTTAACATTGTGCTTGCGCCTGCCACTCCGCACGCCTGTTCCCAAGTCTTAACGACCCCGTCCTGAAACAGGTCCCCCATCGTAGCTATGTTCAATGTGTGTAGCGCCCGGGTAACCCCTCCGTCCCTGCAGGGGGGCAGCCAAAGAGTCCATTCGATTGCCTGTTGTTGTAGGAGTTTTTGCCAGGCGTGGCGGGTCGAGTTCAGGGAGTCTATTATACCGGTTCTGCGGTCTTTGGATTTGAATATCGTGGCAGGAAGAGGCAGTGGATTTGCAAATAATTTTTCTATACGGAGGAACAGAATGTCTGCCTTCCCATGAATCCAAGAGTGAACTTGTGCCCCCTGTGCTGCCCTATAATATAACTCGAAAACTGGCGCTCCCAGGCCCCCCATAGAGAATGGCAATGTGAGAACCTGCACAGTACCCGTGCCTGCTTACCCGCCCAAGACAATTTCAGCATTAACTGATTAAGCCTGAACAAGAAGGAGCGCGGTAGAACCAATGGGATGTTCGTGAAAAGGAACAGCAGCCTGGGCAAAACCACCATTTTCATGATAGAAACTCGGCCTATTAGCGACAGTGGCAGTCTGGTTCAAGACTCAACGTCATCTTCCAATTTAGCTATTGCTGTACTGTAATTTTCTCTAAACACAGTTTCAGAGTCTGTGTGTAACCGAATACCTAGGTAGCGAATAGAGTCAGTGGACCATTGTAACGGGTATTCCATTTCAAAATGTTTTGTGTCCGGGTTGAGCGGGAACACAATGACTTAGCCCAGTTTACTCACAAACCTGAAAGTTCCCCGAAGTGCACACCCTCCCTGAGCACTGAGTATAGATCATTCACAGGGTCATTCACATACAATAGAGTGCCGCCTGCATACGTCAACACAACTATCTTGTAAGTTGGAAAATTAATGCCTTTATGTCCGTGGTATTCACTAAGGGCGCACGCCACTGACTGCACGACCAAGGCATACAACATGGGGGACAGTGGGCAGCCTTGCCTAGTCCCTCTGGAGATGGCAAACAAATCAGTGACAAAATTACCTAGCCGTATCCGCGCTAATGGTCTATTCTACAATACGCCAATCAACTGCAGAAAAGCTGAAACCATTCCCATCCTAGACAGCACTTGCCACATAAAAGCCCACGCAACCGAGTCAAAGGCTTTCTCCATATCGAGGAAGACAGCTACCGCCAAAATGTCTTGCTTAACGTGCTTCATGGTACCAAACACTGTGCGGATATCATAAGTGAGGTTCCTATTAGGTATGAATCCGGCCTGATCCGGGGCTATTAATAAGGAAGAGAGAGGGGCCAGTCGGTTAGCCAATATTTTAGCGAAAATCTTGGTATCTACATTCAGCAATGAAAACGGGGCGGTAAGAACTGCACTCCTCTGGGGGTTTCCCAGGCTTAGGGATTGCTGCTATAGTCGCCTCTCTCATTGACTGAGGCATCATGCCTCTAACGCACAAATGATCAAATAACGCAGAGAGATGGGGGAGTAACAAGTCTACAAAGGTTTTATAGAAATTAACTGTGAGGCCATCCGCCCCCGGGGCACTTTTTGTTTTCATTCCTGCCAATGCTTCAAGTATCTCCCCATCCGCCCCAACAGTAGAAGAAGCATATAATTCCAAATAGAATTGTTTAAACCGATCAGCTATTTCTGCTTCGTCTGTCAGAATACTTCCCTCCTCCGATCTCAATTCTGAGATTAATGTTTTGCCTCGTGTGGCATTCAGGATTTGTGCAAGTACCGAGCCCGGTCTGTCTCCCTCACCGTAAGTACGCGCTGTGGCATACTTGTCCACGGGCTTGAATTCACTATCCGCGGCCTCATGATACTCGTCTAGCGTAGCTTTTATCTCATTAATGATCTCCGCGTCCCCTGCAGCTGCATGCCGGGACTCCAAATCCCTCAGTTTTTGTTCCAGATCCATCAGCCACTGCCATATAGATTTGAGCACCCCCGAGTGTTTGGACATAGCTATGCCTCTAATGTATACATTAAAAGCCTCCCATACCGTCTGAAAGCTGTCCACTGATCCGATATTGGTAGCAAAATACGTCTCTATAGCTTCTGCCAGTTCTTCCTTAAAAAGTGGGTCAAGTAGCGAGTAAGGTGGAAAGCGCCATGCGAATGGTGGTATGGATTTCTTGGTCGTGGCAAGAATCAGTAGCAGTGGTGAGTGATCGGAAAGTGTACGCAGGAGCACCAAGCAGCCACGGACCTGGTCTACCAGTGATGTGGAGGCCAGCCAATATTCTATGCGGGTGTGTATATTGTGGTAGGCTGAATAATGTGTAAATCCCCCCATACTGTGGTTGCGCATGTGCCATACATTACTTATATCCTTGACGATTATGACTCTCTATATCACCCGCACCGCAGCAGTCGGGCTCATTGTCGGGGTTGCCGATCTGTCCAAGTCAGGATTCCGAACCAAATTAAAATCGCCGCCCCATAGAAACTGCGCATTTTGGAATCGGTCCGTCAAGGTAGCCAACTTCTCAAAAAACTAAGGACAATCATAATTAGGGCCGTAAATATTCACAATTATCAAGTCCATGCCCCTACCCTGACACCTAGATATTACAAAACGTCCTTCCGCATCGGATACCAACTGCTCCATCGTGAATGCGTAGCCCAAGTCAACACCCCTCTGGCATGTGTCGTGAATCCTGCTGTATTAATGTTACCCAACAAGCTTCTACTGCGCAACATTGCGCTCGTCTGAGGTAGATGTGTCTACTGCAGTATGGCTATATCTACATTCTGCCTGTTCAAGTAGTTTAGCACTTTACGTAGTTTGTGGTAATTATTAAGCCCACGTATATTCCAAGTTATTGCACTAAGGGAGTCAATTGGTTTCCTGGACATTGGTCTTGCTATGTGACGGCAGCCTGAGTACTGGTTCTCTCAAGGTTCCCCAAGCTATAAGGCACGTGTATTGTGTGTACAATGTGCAAAAACCACAACAAACCCCCCCCAAACATCCAATACGCAGTAACCACCACCCTCCCCCCTCCCACAGCAGACCTCCCTCAACTTGGTCGCGCAGCGTCCCAAAGAACTCCCACTCAGCCCCCCGCCGCAACCCCCATGAAACCGCCCCCCATAACAATACTGGTGTGCAACACTCGTGGGAAGAGGTTGCTCAATTCACAGGAGAAATCCAAAATAAGCTGTCTCTTTTCCGCACTGTCTCATGTACGTCGTCTTAAGAGTGTACAGTATTCTTACACAACATTCACTGATTGTTTATACGTATGCCATATCGCCTACAGAGTCCCACAGCCCTGAACTGAGCCCAGTGCACTAAGGTGCTATTACTGTGGATGCCCTATATGTTGGGTCCGGAATCGCATCCCACCACCGTCACATCTCAAGCTCCCCAGCATCTCTGGCTGTGTTCTAACAGTATCTGCCAGCTAGCGTGTGACTCAGGGAACACCCCGCGATAGGCAAAGTCCCCAACCGACCTCCCTGGATCCCAACACCCCATTCAGTCTTGTTATACTCATCGTACATTATGCGCCCCTCCACATCAGTCCTGTTCCTCCAATGACCCTCCAGCAGCTTTGTCCAATAGTTGTTGCTCCGGGCTCCTCCTCTGTTCTTTGGTCCAACCCTTCAATGCCAGTTGTAGTGCCTTCGGGTCAGTGAAGATATCGGAACGTCCTTGCCTGTTAACTCGTAACTTTGCAGGATACAGCATGGCTAGTCTATGCCCATGTCCCGTAGTTGTTTCTTTAATGAAACATAGTGTCTGCGCACCTCCTGTACTCGAACGGTGAAGTCCAGATATAGTGATATAGTAGAGCCTTTGTATCTCAGATCCTATTTCTCTCATGCCAGATTGAGCGCAGCGTCCCTGTCCCTCAAGTTGAGTAGTTTTGCAATTGTCGGTCACGGTGGGGCCCCCGGAGGAGGTCAGGGACCCAAGGCTAGATGCACCCTCTCCACCACAAATATTGCAGAAAAAACAAAGTCTCCCAAGAGAGTGACTAGTAGCTTTTCAATTAATTGTTCCATATTCCCAGTGGGAGTCGTCTCCGGCAGGCCAGTAATCGTTAAATTGCAGTGACACAAACGGGCCTCTAAATCTTCTGTTTTATCTTGCAGGACACGCAGAACCTTGCCGAGTTGTTTGTGCTCAGAGACATGCGAGGTGTATGCCTCTTCTACCTCCGTGAGTCTTCTCTCAGACATGTCTAGACGTTCCGCATGTTTATCCAGGCGCTCTACCATTCTACCCATTCTGTAGGAGAGGGCGTCCAGCTTCATGCCCAGTGAGGTGATGCTACTTTGCAAGCTCTTTTCCATGGATAAAAGCATGTTGCGGATGTCCGTGCCATTGTCGTCACCCATGGGAGCGTGCATTCTTGAAACCTCTTACGTAATGGCGTCATGTCATTTAGAGCATTTTTGTTCAAAGGAGAGTTTAGCTTGCGTTTTATCCCCTCTGCCCATGTTAGTAATCGGCCAGAATCCACTACTGATCCCTGGCTGCAATGCTGTCTAGGCACTCACTACACTCCTCCAATGGCCGCCTTACACGTGCAGTTGTCTTCGCGGACGTCCCTTGTAGAGTCTGTCCTATCCGTGTGGGGACCTTCCTGTCTCCAGTTGCAGCCCTTCCGATCCCTAGGCCGCGTGGACAGGTGTAGGACCACAAGAAGCCAGAACGAGCCTGGGGTTTAGAGCCAAGCAGGAAGTGCCAGATATCACCCGCAGCTGTGGCGTCCCGCAGTGTGCTTGCAATTACACCACTTCAAGACAACCCTAGCAATATGATGTGTCACCTCACCAGTATCCATGCACTGTCCAGGGCTGTGGATGTATTGCCTCAGAAAGAGCTCCATCTCCCAGCTCCGCTCCCTTTACTGGCACAAGACTTTCACACATTCATAGTCTGCAGCACTTAGGGGGATTGAGCAAGTAACGCTCTCCAGGGTGCTCACTGCTGCATGGTGCCAGGCCACTCTGCTTGCTTCTGTGCTGTCAGACAGATCACCTCAGCTGGGGTCCTTTCTGGGGATTCAAGACTACCCTTCATCAGCCTCACAGCCGCCGCTAAAAGTCCATCGCTGACCAGGTAAACAGCCCAATCGTGTATTGTTCCTCACGGTGGGGGGGCACGCCACTGTGTTTTCTCCAGGGAGGTATTAGACACCAGCCCCTGGCTGCAGCCACGGCACTCAAATCACACAGAGGTGTCCGCTCACTCACCTTACCGTAGTAAAATGGAGGATCCTTGTCGGTGGGTGTTCAGGAAGTCCCCGCAGTAAATCACCCAAGATACAGTTGCGGGCAGGCTCATTTATTTCAGGGACTGTACGGCTCCGCAACCTCCGCGCAGCCAGAGCGCACCTCAGAGCCGCCAATTATGGCAGTGGTCTGCACGACTTGGAGCACCGCAGCATCTGGTCCCACCGGCCGTGCTGCCATCGCTGCTCCACCACCTCTTCCGACCTCTGCAGTGACGGTCTGTCAAACGCCACTCCAGGACCACAGGCTCCGCAGCAATCGTCTATCCCCCCAGCAAGCTCTGCAGTCTCCTGTAACCGCAGATCCACAGCAGGCCGGGTTGCACCCCTACCGGAGCAGCCCCGCCCCGCTCGTCTCTCGAGCCCGGGGACTGCCGGACTGTGTGCCACCCTGCCCCCAACAGCAATTTCTTCGACGTGGCGAATCGGATGTTAGTCAAAGTCGGGGCAGCTGCTCTCACTCACTTTCTGATGGTCGATTCTCAGGCAAGATGTAATTACGTTTTAAAATACTGTTGGATTATTGCAGGATAGTTTGACGACTTAACGGAGCTCAGGGCCCAAGCGTCCATCTCAGTCGCGAGCAAGCTCCGCCCCCCGTAGTATAACATACTTACCATTGTTTTCTTCTGTTGCAGGTTTTGCAGTTAGTACCCCACACATTTAAACGGGCATACGTGAGTATAAGCAGAACAGGTAATTGTTTGGTAAAGTTAAACTGTGGTGCATCTTGTACACTGTGGTATAACATACTTACCCATGTTTTCTTCTGTTGGAGGTTTTGCAGACAGCACTGACAAAGAAAATATAATGCAGTAGTTGAACGACAAAGATCCCTGCCTGAGGCTATCTGACTCAAACTACCATATTTCCCTCCTTGTAGTACTTAACGACATTCTGAGTGAATTTGTATCTCTGTGCAAACTGTTCCAAAAAAGTTCTTTGACTACTGTTGAAGCTGTACAGTATGCACGCACAAAGATTGGCCAAATTAAGGAACAGTATTTGGGGGACACTGTCTTTTGGAGCAGCAATGTAAGAGATCTGATGGTGTTGTACAAGGAAAGGCAAGAGTTTGACAGTGGGCCTATTTTGTCTTTTGCTTCCCTTCTTTCTGAGCACATGTAAAAAAGGTTCACTGAAGATGAACTGAAAGAATGGGCATGTTTTGAAATCCAGGCAATAGCAACACAATCACATTTTGATTTTGGGACTGAGAATATACAAAGACTTGTTGGAAAGTATAAACATGTATTGGTCCTGGGTGATTGTGAAACCCCAGAAGATGTTGTTCGACAATACAGAGACTATAAATATGTGGTGGCAGAACATGTAAAGGGTGGGTTTTTTAACACCTTTAAAGACATGCTGAATTTCATTGTATGCAATGCTGCTCAGTATAGTGTGGTGTCTCAGCTTGTTGATGTCTGAGCGACATTTCAAGCATCTAGTGCAGATTGTGAACAAGGATTCAGCCTCATGAATACTATCAAGAGTAAATTGAGGAATAGACTAGAGCAGAAGCATTTGGCTATGCTGATGAGGACAAAGGCCTACCTCCTGAATGGGAAAGTTGAACTCAATAGAGTTTATTAGCACAGGAATAATGGCAAGGATTGCGGTGGGAAGCAACCCTGTCACCCATCTAGTGATGCGACATTTAACGTGTCTGAACAGCCCTCTCCCGCAGTCCAAGTTTGCCTGGATGTCAGAATTTTACAAACTATCTCCGGCAGGATAGCCCAACATTACTCAGTAGCTTTCACATCAGATTGTAAATATTTTATGTAATTTTGTGACTTATTGTGTATACATGATATTGTATAGGCTCTCAACATTTCCCCAGCCAATGAACGGTGTTCCAGGTAGGAATATTTGGTAAAATCTTATGATGGTACCACCATTGAAGTCTTGTGCTTTTCTAAACCTGAAGTGTACTTGCCTGTGTAACCAATTCATGTCATGGCGTGTTTATACAATTTGCCAACCAACCGTAAGACCCTTAACTTGGCGCTGTATGTGTGAAAATGCACAATTTTTTCACTTTTTTAAGTAAACGTTTGGAGTGACATTTGGCGCTGCACACGCACACTGTCTCATTCCTGGCGCACATGGCCATGGTTGCACCACATGTTCTGCCACCACATGGTTGCAGCGCACAGAGACCCTCCACTGCCGCACACAGAGGAAAAAAATTAGAGGGAACATTGGTCCTGACAGAGAAAAACTCCTGAAGTTGTTTTTCACTGTTGTAAGGACTTTCTGTCTCATTGACTTACACTGAGTTATCGTATTATACTTATTAAGTGCTTACTTTAGATTGGGGCAGACAGAGATATATTCTGTTTACGTTCAAATGAATTGCAATTTAAAATCCCCTTAAATGGAGAAGTCAGATTTTAAGTTACAATTCAGTAAATGCCACGCACATAAAACAAAAGTGGAAGTTGTCTCTCAAAACAGGCAGTGATTTCCCCTGATAATATTCACCAGGCACACAACATGTGTTCTTATAGAACCCTACCCATATACTAATCATGTGGCATGCTTCATCGTCATCAGGTGGGCTTAACCTTGCAGTTGGTCGGAGCACTTTGATATTCTCTATTTTCAAAGTGGGATCTTAGAACAGAAAAGGTTCAAATATCTTCAGAAAACCCTAACCCAATTCTTTAATTAAAGGGGCCCTGTGATATGGTTAAAACATAAAATGACACAAAGTGGCCTTTACTGAGTCAGTGTGTATATTCTAGGTCAACGTGTTTGATCAGCTTCGCAAGATGCGCAGAGTTCACCAGTACCTCTAAGACCCTTAAACTCCTAACCTACACAGATCAGGAGTTATGCATCAGCACACAATCCATGTAAGATCAAGAGATAGTTACCCAACCCCTTTGTACAGGGTGAAATTAATTAAAAACTGGAGATTATCCACCTAAACGGAGAAGGAACACTGAAATGGAATTACACCAGTATTAGAAGATGGGTAATTTAAACAATGAAACCCTGGCACTTACAACGGTGAGATAACTAACCTTAGATATATCCTCATCTATCAGCCAGGATAAGTTACCTGTTATGAATTAAAGTACCTGTAATAGCTAGTGTTCAATATGCCATGAAGTCATCTCATTATCCAAGTGTATTCATACAGTGCATCACAAATCCACATGCAAAGAGTAGAGTAAATACATTTATATATACACTATCAGGCGTCTAGTGTTTTCAATGGGGGACATACATGGCAACTGACAATATCCCGGCCTAATTGGTTCAAATGACAGAACTTGCTAGAATCAAAAGTCACACGCTGTGAAAACATGGAAGAGATAGCCCTACTTAACTAACAAAGAAGAATAAATATAACAACAAATGACCCAAGGGTCTAGGGCATTCCTTACCGCACCAATGCTCAGCAGGTACTTACCAACCTAGTCCGTGGTCCTGATCCCATTAATGTGGTGGAAAGGCAGCTAGAGCCAGTCCATAAATAATGCAGAGCGTGCTTTGGTTATCAGTTACCCCTGGAATCATTAGAGAGAAATGGTTCCAGGCCGACGTGGATCGCGTTGGTCATCTTATAATAGGTTTGACTGCTAAATGTACTCATGTTTCTATCCCTATTCTATATCCAGGAGTGACATTAATTGCTACTGACAGATAATATTCACTGTCCAATCCTTGAAATCTTGACTCAGAGATGAAATCATTAATAGTAATTCCCAAAATGTGGAGGAGAAAGTAATGAGTATACAAGCAAACAAGAAGGTGTGTGTTGAGACTAGACCGCTGCACTCGCTGGACACCCTAATAAAGCAAGATGCAGCAGTCATCTTGTAAGTCTCAGTGGACCTGTATAAGCAAGTGTCGGGCTGGACCGCTGTTGTACCTAATCTGCCCTAAAATATGGAAACGGGAGCCCATCTTGAAATTCTTGGGACGGCATCTAATACTGCACAGTACAATATATATTTTTGTAAGAAGCATAATAGTCATATAGAATATTAACAAAACATTCCAATCTGTAATCTAAAAACCATATAAAATAGATGGAAACAGGCTCCTACGGAAGGGAAGGGGAGCTCATGTAAGGTTAGAGCTCTCATCATTGGAGAGTGTGTAGTACAGTGAATGAATTTCATTGTTCAAATTACCCAGGTCCTGGACCCTTGGCCAGCATCAGAGTATACTCCTCATGAAGAAACAGTGAAAATCCTGAAGTTTGGGCTCCTAGCAACCATGCGAATGGGAAGTTCCAGTGAGACCTACTTTTTACATCAACAGTAACTGCAAGCGACAACAGGCAACACAAGAGCATTACTTCACACTATAGCTGCAGTGACTGCCAAAGGCAAACTACAAGAACTGTCTATGATGCCCGATGGCTCGACGTGCCATAGCGATGGCTATCCACGACATCTTGCCTGCTCTTCACAGCTTACTCAAACACGAACGGACCACTTTGTGCCAGATTTAGAAGGTAACTTTTCAGCAGGACTAACCTGGTCCCTGTATCCAAACCTGCACTCCATCACAGCTGACTTAAACTTGTGGCTTTCCAACATCTACCACGACCTCAGGACCGTGAGTGGCTCTTTGCGCTTTTGCAATTTTAGGAGCTATTTTTACGTAAAACAACTGATTGGAGTTTTGTCATTCTGCTATGATTTTATTTATTAAATCTACTTTCTTTTTCCCAAATATTTTGGGATTTTTCTTGCATTGTGATTTCACTACATTCCTCAGTTGCAGAATCTATATCCAGGGCTGACAGAGAACAAGAACAGTATTGTCTCATATTGGAGTTCATTGCAATGGAACTTCAGTACAGATATGTGAAAATCCCCATTGTGGTCCCTTAGGAAGATGGGCAATTAGAAATTGTGTGGAGTCATTGTCTGGAACAGCATTTCCTGGTTGTAGGTGTAAGTCCTTGAATACGGTTCACATGCAATTAGATACAAAACATGACAGATTTATATAATTCTTCAAGAGCACAAAATGTGAGGTACGGTAGGTGTGGTGAATCCATAGAAAGTCTGTTTTGGAAGACATGTAGGATGTTCAAAATAACACATGGCCATTTGGTAATTTACTAGAAGTTCAAGAGGGGAGCATTATGGTGATGTGGAGATGTAAAATGGCTTGAATAAGCAGGTAGATGTTGTACTGTAACACAAAATGATGAGGCTTTCCTGCAGAATGTAATGAGAGGCCCCCGAGTCTCTCAACTCCCACAGATATTTATTGGTCTTGGTCTCAATGCAGGCACCCTGAATATATACAAATAAAACAAATTTTGTTGCATGCACTGCATTGCATTTGGGGAAGCAGTGCACGTAACGAAATTCGTTTTATTTATTTAAATGTTTACTTACCTGGAAAGCTCCATAATCCATAGATTACTACCCCCTACCCTGCCCCTCCCCCTCTCCACGTCACCGCCCTGCAGGGACACCCGCTACCGACTGCGGCTGATAGGGACAGCACTTCACAGGTGCCTGTTGCACAGTCTAGACTGTCAGTGGAACTATAAGAACCAACAAGGACATTTGACCATTCCACTTTCATCCAGGACCAGAAGGGTGTCAGTATATCCACCATCAGTCAAATGTACCTTCCACATAACTCCGCTATTATTTAAAGCCCGAAACAGGGAATCCTTTGATTCCTGTCACAAAGGCTGTGCATTTTAAGATAGCAGTAAGTAGACATGTTGGTATTCAACTTCTCCCAGCATTAACAAAGGCAAAAATAGATGCAAGTAATTTCATTATTTTCGTCAGAAGTAATTCTGGCCGAGGGAGTTAGCATAGCTGCCAAGTTTTATGCTTAATTATACTTTATGTGTGACACTTTGAGTGACACTATTTCAAGAAACAAAAATGCAATTAAGCCCCTGTAATAAAGCTATCTTAAAAGATTGCAGTAGCAGCTGCTACTAAACAGGGGTGGTGGGCGGGGGGGGGGAGTCTAGAGGTGTCGGAATGATGAAAAAATAAATAAAAACTCTTACCTGAGTACCACTAGCTGCTGCCTCTCCTCCGTCCTCTTCTCTGCAGCTGGTAGGCACACAGCCTCCCAGAATCCTCTAGGCAATGACAACACTGCCTTATAGCTATATTGTGATAGATCTGAGCACCATGGTTCAGCGCTCAAAGAGGGTCTGGAGACTGTGCATGCTCTCCACCCAGGCTGTACAATTCAGCCTGTGGAGAACATGCAAAGTGAGCATGGCGGTTGGGCCGGTCCGAGGCGGATGGCCAAATCATCATGCACACTTAAGGTGCAGCCACCACTCCTCATCCTTCGACAACACAGTTGCCCTTCCCAGCCCGCACTAACCTGGCTTCAACTGCAATATCAACACAAAAAAATTACAATATTGGAATGTCATTATCATTTTATTTTTTGTATTGAGCTTGCAGTTGAAGCAGTGGGGAGACGCTCCTCAACCTTAGCGGAGAAGCCGCCGCTGACATATTAGCCCATTGTGATCACCATAAAAACTTTTGATGGAATAGAGGAACTTGGCGGGCATGTGGGGGTTATGTTCATAATGGCTGCAAAGGTGGGAGAAAATAATCTGGTTTAGATATCCATAGAACATGGCCAGGCCAGCCATCTAAGCACCGCACATTCTTCAAGCCGAGCTGGGAACCCTTATACAAAGTAGGTTTTCAGTTCATGTGTGGAAGCTGTTCCATAATCCATTGCATATTTTGCATTCTCTCTAGGGCATGGAGTGCGGCAGCTTATGCTTTTAATCAGACACTTAAGGAACACTAGGACAAAAGTCTTAGACAGAAATCAGACTCATGGCATACGTGGATTTGGTCATAGGTAGCTCATAAAGTGATAGCACTTTCGATTCACAAAGGCAGTTATTTATGATACAGTGTTATTTAGGACATGAGAAGTTTTTAAATGAGATATATAGCCAAGCTGTGAGTTATCATCTCTGATTAATTCATGAAAATAAAAGTACCCAATAAAGTATTACAAGACACGGTCTCTTTGAACCTCGCCGGTCTTGCATCTAAACATCTAATAGCCTCTGGCACTCTAATAGGACTACTCTCATAGGATACAGCACCAGCGGAACTCATACATTCTCACATGACACAGCCTCTGTGAGACTCTTACATTCTCGCAGGACACCACTTCTAAAGGCCTTGATTGCTCTCAAATACTAGAAGAGGTCAGGCTAGTCTCAGAGGCCAGTGGAGTGCTGCCTCATGGTGAGAGGCCACAAGGGGTTGCCAGCTGAAACAGCTCTCCTAAGTCTCAGCTACTGAGACGCAGCCCCTAGGAGAGGCAGCTGCAGGCTGATCAGAATCAGTGACTGGTTGAAGTAGTTGCTAACCCATGGTCTGGTCTGATCTATTAGAGGCCACTGTTCCCTGCTAAGGCAACTCAGACAGAACATCTATCATACTCTGGGAAGGTCCATGCACTTGAGTAGTCATTATTGTTGGGCAATGACTGGCATCTGGGTTGACTATTCTTGGCTGGTGCTGGTGAGCACAAGATAACACTAAATATGTGCAATAATTAACAAGCATATGCAATGAAATAGGTCTTGCATGTGTGAGAGTTACAGCTATTAGCGCTGTAAATGTCAAGGAGCTTTAGCTATGTGTTTTAGTTGGGGTTTGTTGTAGAGGTATGTGGTGTGGAATGGAAATGTGAAGAGTTCAATTGTGTGGTGTGGGAGTGTGTGACGTTCAGTGAAATAATGCTGATTGGAATTATGTTACTAAGTTTAAAAATGATGAAACATAATGTCCAGAATCTATAGTCCACCTTTTGTTTTTTTGCCCCTATTACAAAAATGTGAGGGGCAAGTGGATTATTCTATTGTGTAGACTGGTTGGTCCGGGCCACTATCTTGAGGTGTTGCGAATTTTGTTTACCGACACACGCAGAGCAACAATATTTTGCTTGGACAAATATTGGTATGCACTATGGATTAAGCGCTCTAAATGTATTGTATTGTATTTTAGGGTAGCCATGTCTTCTTTTAAAAATCTTTTTTTTTCTCTGTTATATCGCTCTAAACTTTCCTGGTGATGTGTACTTTTTAACATCTCTATGATCAAAATAAAGTTTTCTATGATGATGATCAAACATAAATAAAAAGAAAGTCAGATTTTCATTGCACACAAATTTAGAAAATGAAAGAATTTCAACCCTAAGCAAGGAGAAGCTGAAAAGAAGATATACATGTTCAACATGAGCAGGGAAGAAATTGTTTCAAGAACCAACACTACAGAACACCGTTGGAAGGCTTACCAGTAGTTAGGCACTGCTCTATGGGCTCTAAAAAACAACAAGCATTGGCAAAGCTAATCATTTGTGCCTCCGCTAGAGATATTGATTTTGCCAAAGTGTTTTAGCCATATTAACAGTGTGTGACTGTGCAGTATGGCTAAAAGTCAAGCTAGAAAAAAAACAATATAACGCAGCCAGCACTGGATGGAAAAACATGGACAAACATATGAAAGGCAGATAAAGCTGATCCACAGTGGCCCATTAACATGTCGGGCAGATCACCACGGCCCGCATGGCGGTGGCGATCTGCCGGACATTTGTGCCCACCCGCATGCCAATCCCCCCGCCATATTACTATGAGGGGGGGGACCCCGGTGGACGGACAGACCGTCTGCCAGTTTTCCGCCAGTAGGCAAGCCACCCGATTGCCTACCGGGCGAAAAAGCAGTTAATATGGTGGCGTGTCTGGTAGACACCGCCATCCATATTATCATGCATGTGGGGTGTTGCCTTGGCATTGCTGCCACAGAAAGACAAGCGATTATCACCATTGGGGGCCCGTAGTGGGGCCCCAGGGGTTCTGGGGGCTGTGGGGTGCACATGGGGGGTACCTATGGTAACCCCCTGCAGTTCCATGCAAAACATGCCTTCTTGGCATTGCGGCGGGTGGTGCCGAGAGCCCCCTGCCGCAATGTCAAGAATGCAGGATGGGCCCGCCAGTGTGGAGGGCGCATCTTAATATCACCAATGGGACCCCCACACCAATGGCGGGTGGTCCCATTCTGTGACAGGATGATGCCCACAGTGACCAAGGAGAAGCTAAGACATTAGAGTGACAATTAAGCCAACCTTTGGTAAGCAATGGACGCCCTCAAAGCCCCTTTGTGGTTCTTCTTGCCAGCAGGCTTGCTCAAAGAAAGTATAACAATACAGCCTTGCAGATACTTCTTTGTAGCAAGGAGGTATCTGTTCACATTTCACTTATTTGAATTAGGCTTTCACCTTTCTGAATTCAATATTTGGACTATAACCCATGTTAATTGCAGTTTAATTATGATACTGCAAGGCATGGGGGAATGTATATATTAAAACACACTCAGTATAGTGATGGCATATGAATTGAAACACACCATGACTTCTCTACAGTTCATAGTGGTGATAAAAGTAAGGTTCTGCAATCCTTCAATTTTAGCTGCCATATTTGGCACATAAAACTAGAAAAAATGTAAAATGATCGGTAATGACCACCTATAGCACATTGGCTCTTATTTTTTAAGTGAGCTATATTTATGTAGCATACGTAGCGGCGCACAAAGCTTACAGTGTGAGGCTGTGGCAAAGCACAGGCTGCAGAGCAGAACCAAGGCTTTGTTTCCATTGGTTTTACGGACCTGAAAATGCAATAAAGTGTGCAGGGACAGAATATTGAGTACACAATATTGAGTTGCACAAATATCGAGTCATTGATATCGTGGGGCAGAAATATTGACAGCAAGAATATCGTAGTCAAGATTATCGACTTAAGGTAAGTAATATCGATTTTAAATATATTGAAGTGTTTAATATCATTAGCAAAAATATAGCTGTTAAAAATAACGTTTTCTTTCATTGTTATGTATTTTAATATATTTTATATGTATGTGATGTATGTTGTTTGCATAAGAATTGTCTTTTTTATATATGTGTTATATTTTTAGTAGTTATTATTTTATTTTATTTTAATTTTGTGCTCTTAGGTCTGTAGTGGGTTGCGGGGTCATAGGGTAATATGTTGGGAAGTAGTTTAATTATAGGACATTTATTTTAAAAAATGTATTTGAATTCTGCGCTTTTAGTTTCATAGCAAGTTGTGGGTTTATAGGGGAATAATACATTTATTAAAAAAAGATCTTTGAATTCAGCATTTTTATTTCTGTAGCGGGTTGTGGGTTTATAGGGGAATAAGGTGGGAAGGAATTTAATTATTTTAAATGTATTGATATATTTTAATTTATTAATTTCTGTTTAATTGAGATGTTATAGTGTTAAATGTGTAACGTAATTTATTATTAATTAATTAATAATTGGTTGTTATTTAATTTTAATTAATTGGTAGCTAATTATGGTAATTGTGTAATTAATTGTAGGTGTGTCTTATGGTTTTTACAGGTATTGGGTGGAAAGGGTGGGAAGTAATTTATTTTTAATCGATGAATTAATAATTGGTTGTTAATTAATTTTAATGTATTTATTGGTAATTAATCATGGGTAATTGTGTAATCAATTTTAGTTGTGTGTTGTGGTGTTTATAGGAGTAAAGGGTGGGAAGTAATTTGTGTTTGATTAATTAATATATAGTTGTTAATTAATAGTAATTTTTTGATATTTATTTTGGGTAATTGTTTATTTTTGTGTGTGTTGTTTTTACTTTTAAATGGGTAAAGGGTGGTAATTAAAGACATTATTTAATTATAAGTTTTTAATAGTAATAGTGTTTAATTTTAAAAGGTAATTGTGTTTCAATATGTTATACTTTAATTTAGGTGTGTGTTGTGGAAAATAAATTAATTTTTATTAGTTTTTTATTAATACTTTTTTTTATTGATTATTAATTATGTTAATCATGTAAATAAATGTAATTTAAAATGTTGAAGTGTTTTGTTAGTGGTGTGGTGTTATAGGGTAAGAAATAAAATAAATACATTTATGTTTTAATTCATTTCTTTGTAAATATTTTCTAGTTCAAAATAATTATTTTTTGTAAATGTATTTATTATTCTATTATGTATGGTATTTGTAGGTTTTTGTTATGTGTAATTAATATTATACTATGTTTTAATTGTATATGTTTAATATTTTAATTTTTTATATATTGTTTATTCTTTTTTTATGTTTTAATAGATATATCTTTTTTTTAGTGTTTGAGTTTGAATAGTAATTTTGTTTTCTCCACTATCCAACACTTTCCCTACTGTTGCATTCTCGGGAGTGGGAATAGTAATTTGTACCCCTACGCTATCCAACAAATTCCCTAATCTTGCAGTCTTTGAAGCGGGAATAGTAATTTGTACCCCTCCGCTATCCAACACTTTCTCTAATGTTGCACTCACTGGATGTAGAATAGCAAATTTAATTATTTTGCTATCCATCACTTTTCCTACTGTTGCACTGATTGTACTGGGCAATTTAAGTTCACATTTTTTTCATTGTTTAATGTTTTAATTTATTAAGAGTTTGTTTTTATATTTGAAAATATTTATATATGTGTTTTATTTCAATATAATTAATATAAAGTTTTAAAGATAATAGTTCATTAATTATTACAAACTAAATATATACATGTATAAATGATTGTGTTTTTGTGTTTATTTTTTTAAATTAAATATATTTTTAATATTTTGTCAAATCAGTTACATGTATTTTATTTTGTTAAAATGAATATTTAATATATTTAATATATAATATTTTATTTATATATATATATTTAAATCGATATTTTTTTACATCTATATTTTTACATCAATATTTTTGATTCAATATTTGTGTACTTACCTGTGCAGGTATGGGAGTGGATATTTGTGTAGTCTATATTCTTTTTTTTATATTTTGAGCATCAATATTCTATCAGTGAACCTCAATAAATGCACTTTTTTCATGGGCCCTGTCACACTGAACTTTCTTACCAATACTGGCAACATTTTCTTTCTTTTATTTTTATCCCGATGGCTGGGGTGCCATCAGGTAAGGGAACAGTGTACTGCTGCTGCACTATAACAATATCACAAACATATTTAGCTTTTGAAGTATTCAAATAACGTTTGAGAATTAACATATAGTTAATTTCCACACTGGCACAGAATGTTAGCCATAAAATCAGGAAGACACTATTGTCTACAAATCCTTTCATCTTACAAAAATATTCAGAAGACAACTGGGCAGATTTACAAGCCCCTTGCAACACTTTTGCATCGCCATTGCGTCACTTTTGTGACGCAGCGGTAGCGTAATAAATGCATCCAATTTCCAACGTGACACATCTAGGGAGATGCGTCACGTTGTAAAGCCCTGCTGCTTCACATTATACCTGCATCAGGTATAATGTATGCAGGGTGGGGGTTCCCACATAGGAAAGCCTCGTAAAAGTGACGCCGTGAAATCTACAAGATTTCACTGAGTCACTTCTAGGATGCCACTGCATCTAAACCTTAGGTGGAGTGACGCGGTGTAGTGGGAATAGGCCTCAAAATGCCTTGCTGGAGTTGCGTTGTGCTTGCGACATGACTCCAGCAATGCATGCTTTTTGCCCCAAGAGATGCATCAGAATTTCTTACGCATCCGTCAGTCCTTGCGCCATGGTACATGGTATTGTAAAAACGGCGCATCCATGGTGGAGCAAGGGTTTCTCAGAGTGGAGGAGAGAAACTGACGCATCTCTACAAATGCATCACTTTCTTTTAAATCTGCCCTAACTTGTTTATAAATGTGTATAAAAGGGTACTACCATTGATGAGAGTATTCAAAAATACGTTACTTCCAGGCACTAAGGCAGTACGGTACGAGCAATCTATTTAATCTCTTATTTCTCAGCTCGCAAGATTTACAGATATTTTATTTGTTCTCAAAACACCTGCCTCTAAACTCGTTTCATCATGAGTCTGGAAAAAGTACAGCTTTCTAAAGTAATCGATTCTCTTGTGTGTGGGTCGAATGCAGATACAAGGCATTTATATGCAATAACAAACAATCTACAATGAACATGCAAGCACAACTACTGGAATGCAAACCCGAAGATCGCTCTTCTGCATTGTTGACACTCGGCCGATCCATAGAAAGAAGGACAATTGCAAAGCTCATGATATGATTGTTATCTACTTTACATTTTCATGGGGAATATTCCATTACCTAAAAATGCTGTGTATGAAGTGCACAAAATTCAGTTATGAAGAGAACTTGAACTCTGCAGGGACGGCAGAGTGCAGCTAGAGGGCATAGGGATTGCAACATATGAACTCTAGAGAGGTGTCCTAAACGCTATATTAATTGCAAGGATCCAATCAAACAAGGCCAGAAAAGACTCTTAATGAAAGCAATGCGAAATATAAATAACACCCTAATTAGGTCCACTTGAATTCAGAGATATGCTCTGGCTACCCTCTTTTTGGATTTGCTGTAATGGTAGGATATAATAGAGCTAAACAAATGAAAGGCTTGGAGCCAGGTGGATTGTCACTTTCAGGGAAAGCTGAAAATAATAAAAGACACAATTGAAGAGAATGATTTACCAAATGGGCATTTTCTAATGTCTGGAGCTGTACAAAGTGCCATACGCAAATTACGAAGTAAACCAGGGGAGAAGAGCCTGAGGGGCGTTGATCGTTTCAAAACATAAGCTGCAATCGCTTGTGTTCTTAACCGATCCTCGTTAGTTTGTGTTTGAAAACGAGGCAGTATCTGTGTGGCCTGCACAAATAAATGCACATTTGTCCTTCACTGGGAACCAAACACCCTAGTGCAGCGCTTGACTCTCAGAGGGTAGCGTTGCAGAGCAGTCTAAGGCTTACTCAAGGGAGGTGGTGCGGGCTAGTAATCGCCATTAAAGGGACACAGAAATAACACTCAATAATTGATTTTCCAGTTTGTACTTTGCTTTATAAAAGTAAGAGTACATTTATTAAACACAAACACTACTTAATATTATGTACCAATTTACAAATATACATAAGCTGTTGGAATTACTTTGTGACATTGCATAATATCTCCACCCCTCCCGCAGGGTGGTGGGGTCTATTACCACCACTCCCATGTACGCACATCATCTTGCCCCCTAATGCAGTGGGTTGACACAACCTAGAGCGAGGGCCATGCCCACTGGCACTATCCCAGTGGCGACCCACCCCATCATCTCAACAAGCATTAAAATAGGTACACCTGCCCTGGAGACACATAACCCGGACGGAGCATCTCATACTGACCATATAGTATGCACCTCTACATCTTAGTATCTAACAGTCTGGATGTTCCTCCCCTAACGCAGTAGCAAGAATACATGTTTGGGTATCACTTTAAATGAGGTACATTTCATAGCTGAAAACAGTTGTAATGCATTGCAATCACAGTCTCTAAAAGGCATCACAGGTAAAATCACAGGTTTAAGCATTTACAGCCAGACACCCTAGCAGGAATGTCTGGCAACATAACCCCACTTGCACTGATACACGTGTGACTTACAGTCCCTCTAAAAGAAATAACATTGGTAAATGCACTTCTCGTGCAGTTACACCTCTCCACCTCCAGGAGATGCCCTTCTCCAGACATCCCCAGCCCAGCCTTCACACATTGAGGCAATCCTTAAAGCACCCCCCAGCTGTAGAACAAAAGTTCCAGCCCATGGGAAAAGTAATTGCTGGCTGAGCCCTCGAGGGGTTGTTTCTTTTAAGTCCCCATGAGACTTATGGAGGGACTTTCTCCCTTTGTGCTGGTGGTGACTGTGTTGCTCCTGCAGCTTCCCCTGCACATTGTCACACCTTTGGCGGTGACCCAGTCCTCCTGGGGCCACCCCGAGCCAATGAAAAGCTGTTTTCCCTTGCAGGCTGGTCCGGCCCAGCAAGGCATTTTGGGGCGCTTCTCCGTGGCTCCGTGAATATCCTAGCAGCGGCTGCCCCGCTGTGCTAGGAGAGCCGTGCTGTGGACCTCTGTCCGCGTCTTTCCTTTGTTGGCGGGTCCAGTCCCACTGGACCACCAGGTGAGTAATCCAGCTCAGGGAGTCCACCCTGCTGCTCATGCTGATTTTCAGGGCCCGGTCTCGCCAGGGCCCCACGCACCTCCTCTCCAGGGCCTCGGTACCACCTGGGCACCCCGCGTCCTGTACACATTGGAGGGCAGTTCAGGGAGCCCACCCCCAGCTGCCCTTGCCGGCTCTATGACTGGCTAGCACCCTTATGTGCTGCGGCGGGAGCTGGCACGTCTCTTCTGGTCTGCCCGCTCCTGCATCCGGCCTGGCAGGTCTTCGGGGAGGAGTGCAACGGCACTCCCCCTGCCTTACCGCTGCTGCAGGGGAGTGCTGCAACACTCCCCCGTCCTCCTCTTCACCACGGGGCCGGTGGATGGGGTCCCAGGCCCCAACAGGGATACCTGCATGGGGAGCAAGACGGCGCTTCCCGGCTTTGCTTCACTTTTGCCAGGGGTCCGGATGGGCTCCTGGCACCTCCCTGGGGGCATGTTTAATGGGAGCACGACGGTACTTCCCATCCAATCTTCCACAATTCGGGGCCTGGAGATGGGATCCCGGGCCCCGCCCACCATTTTCCAGGGGTGCAACTGCGCTCCCCGATTTCCATTCTCATCAGGGACCAGGATGGGCTCCGGCAACCCTCATAGCCAGTCTTCATGGGTAGCCCGACGGCACTCCCCGACTTTTCTTCAGGTCAGGGCAGTCCCCAGGCCCTGACCCACCCCGGGGGCACATCTAAGACCGGTGCCGGAGCCCACTGCGATTTGTTGTCGGTCCCAGTAGAGGTCAAAGGTTGCCTCCCTTTGGGGGGCATATCCCTGCCCCCAGAGTACCGATCTGCACCATTTTCACCTCTTCTTGCTCCTGGTGGCGCTCCCCAGCCACCGGGGAGCACTTTCTTTTGCACTCTTGGTTTCCAGGAGGGTGAATTCGGCAGAGAGAGGTCTTCACTGGCTCCCTGCACCAGCCTCTCTCCTGGGCCTCTCTTCTCCTTGTGCAGAGGACCAGGCTTCTAGTCACTTGCCCTGGTCTCCCCTTTTGGCGCAAGTCAAGGTCCTGGGCCAGTCTGGAGGTTCTTCCTTCCAGCAGCTCATGGTGCCAGGCTCCGGCACCAGTCGTCATCAGCAGACCACACCCCAGTGAAAGCTCCTCTTCCTGTGCAAAATCTTTTAAAGACTGGTGAGGGCGCTGGCAGGAAGTCTCAGGTTGCCCTATCAAACAGTGACACATCACTTCTCTGCCCCTGCTCCCTCCTTCCTGCCCAGGCCTCTGGGTTTGTTCAAAATGGCCTTGTACAGGGGTCTCATGCCACATGGTCTGTGACAACCCCTTCCCCCTTCGCTGCCTTCTCTCCAGAGCAGCTTGCTGCCTGACACCAGGTGTCAGCTGCTGATGGAAGAACCTGTAGCTCCACCCATCTTCTCTTCTTGGAGTTGAGGCCTTCGCCCTTGGAATGCTTGACATTCAGGGCTGGGCCGCTGATGCTACGGCTTGGACAGGAAGGTCTTTAATTCAGCCTGGCAGGGTCAGCCCCAGCCAGGCCCTGGTTATGAGCTGACTCAGAGAAATATGACATTTCTGGATGCCCCAAAGCAGTGCAAATCTGTCTTTGGACTCTGTAGAATGCTTCTTCTTACATACATTACATTGGACTTTAGTGCGTGTCTGGAATTTGTAGGCCCTATGAATGTGAAATTAGCGTCAAAGGAGAGCAATGGAGTGAAAACAGTAAAGCACACTGACTTTCCCTCAAATGTTTCTTCCCATTGTAGAAAGCCTATTCCATGTAATCACTCAGCTCTGCATAAGTCCTGCCACACCATTCAATTTGTAGCTGCCCCTCTGCTGCGCATACCAGGAATCTCCCCTGCGCAGCCCTTACACTTGTGCACATGCATGTACACATGTGTCTGCATGTAACCAGTCCAGTGCCCCTCACTCTGGCTGCAGCGCAGTGGCCTACTAGCGCCAGGGGGACACCGGTAAAATACACATGCAGCACCTTTTCATCCTGAGTTCCCTGTGGGCGAGTCCCAGCTTATGAGGCTCTCCCACAGTAAAAGCTCAACAAATAGGTGTTCAAAAAGCAAAAAATCTGGGCGGCACATGTGGTCAGAACACCCTTCTAACAGTTTGCAAGCAATTTAACGAGGATCAGCTGAAAACGCAACTGCTATTTAAACAAAGACAAACCTTCTCCCCCATCTAGAGTTATTATATTGGACTGATTTCCATCCTGCTCCCCAGGGAAGTTCACAGATCCTTCCTCTTCCTCCTACCCCTTGTCCATGGATGGGCTGTGAGCCTGAAAGTGATGAAGGTGGTGTTTGGCAGCTGCAGGGGCACTGGCTGCAACCGGAGTTGAGGTAGTACCATGTGAGGTGGAGGTGGTGGGAGCTGCCCCAATATAGAAAAAAATCAAACAAAAAAAACCTGCAAACTCTATAAAGGGTACACCGTGTCTGGTGGAAAAGAAAACAGGCACAGAAAGGGCATTGATGGAGAAGGGATGGGGGAGGTAGGGGGAACAATGGTGTCCACAGATTTTTTTAATTAATACAGTTCCAGCTTCGCACAGCGTCCATGCAGCTGGGAAGGGGAGGTGGGAGTATATTTAAAAATAATAGCCATTAAAGTAAAAGTGCGCCATGGGCGCTTTATAACAAAAAATATTTTAATGTAAATATGGTGAGCCGCATTTAAATAAAGGCATGTACTCAACAGGAAACTGAAAGCACGGGTTAAAAAGAAAAAGCTTTTGACACCATAGCTGAAACAAGCAGGAGCGAAGGGGGAGGCAGCTATAGCTCAGGAGGTGCGCGTAGTGCATTTGCATGTAAAGCAGGAAGGAAGCATAAGTTAAAGACAAAGCACAGCATCCTTTTCGGGTGCGCTTTGACATAAAGCAAGTAATTAAAAAGTATATAGCAGGGTGGCCAGCACTGTGCAAACAGTAAAGAAAAGGATATGGTTGGCCAAAGAAAGAGCAACTAAAGAGCTCACCATTGCAGAAACGCATATTGCATTTCGTGCCTGCAATGGGAGAAATCATTCAAGAAAATAGTGCTCACTGTGTAACAGCACAAGTAAAAGGTCAAGTCTTCATGGGAAGTTACAAATGTAGACATGGCTTTGCTAAGGAGGGACTACTAAGCCTATTGACCAATGAAAAGCCACAGTTTACAAAGGACAATGACACTAGCCAATGAAAAATATGGCGGAGAGTGTGCAGAGTTTCAAGTCCATACCTAAATACCGCATGCCTTGCAGAGCAGCGTATGCGCTGCCCAGGCTCGATCTAAAAATGAGCAGTCAGATTTGTTATCTTCAGGTTCTCAGTCCATTTGGAAACTCTATTTCAGAAGTTTCACTTTACTGCCGGCCTCTCTATGAGGTCTTTGGGAAGCCTACGAAGAGATACATCACTCTGATACACTTTCCTCATAGCACTCAGCTTGCTGTCCTGTGCCTGTATAACTTTAGCTGTTTTTGACAGTTCACCTTAAGTCGTCCTAGTTTTTTCACACGCATCGCGGTAATCGTGTGTGTTTTGCTGTCTCATTTCACATAAGCTTAACGGAAGGAGGCCACTATAAGGATGCTAGGTCGATAGCACTGTTGGTAGTCTGCAAGTGACTTTTGCACAGCTGGTGTTTAGTCGTAAGGTTTGTTTTTTGGTTCGCACAGGGATCACAGAATGGTGCAGTATCCGAGATAATTCTAAAAAAGTTTGGAGGCCACACGTATTGTTTTACCGTAGTGAATTCCAAACAATTTACATGTATGTATTTTATACGTATCTCGCAGTATGCCCCTGACGAACGGACTGTGACTCAAAATGCATTCGGCGTTTGGAAATTATTTATTAATATAATGTCAAGATGTATGCAACTGCAGCATTCCTGAAAGATATAGGAAGATAATGACGAAAACATATATGTACATCTGGATCAATAGATCTGAACATTCCAATATAAAGAACTTTGAAGAAAAGAAAAAAAGTGAGACAAGAGTTCTTGTGAATTTGCTTCAAAAGATGTAGCCTACGCGCCTTGGGAATGAGAAGTAATTTTCCATGATAACATGTATTGTTTTAATTTTTGAAAAAAACGTAATATAATCCGGTGGTGACTATTTGGGAGAAGACAAGTATCATTTGCTGGAGTTTATTGTACAATAATCAAGCTTAAATTCGAGCAGAAACCCGAGTTTGATGGTCCCTTGGTGAGTTGAAGAAAATGTGAAAGCATAATTTAATGCACAATAGTCTTTGAGATGAATTCCGACGCTAGAACTTTATAATATACGTTGGCTTCTCCGAAAATAAATTAGTTTTCAGGCTTCCCACATGTGAATCAGTTTATCTCCGTAAAAGATTTTGTTTAAAATAATCTGATAAATTGGAAGAAAATATGAAGTGGGATGCATCAGTTCTACTTCCAGCAGGCGCATGATTGGCAACATTTAACACTGCACCTGCTTTCTTTACTCTCATGTGTACGATCATATTTGATTGTATAGCCTCGCGTGTATTGTTTTAGTGTACTGAGAAAACTAAGATTTTAAAAATGTGATGCGCCAAAGTACCTCGGTATGATCAATCAGTTCCCCTAAAATATATTATGTTTTATGTGCATTACACATCCATAGATACATGTCGGTCCAAATGCTTTCTGAGTTCAAGATATTAGTATTAATTTAAAACGTTTCTACTTTCTCACAGAGATTGTGCCGCATTTAATATTAATGTATTCCTAGAACCACAAAAATCACTGCCGAAGCCCATGTGTTCTGCCCCCACAGTGGTCTTTGTCATGACTGTAAGTGGTACAAGTATTCATTGGCTGCTGCAATGTGAGGTTGGGAGCGCCTTTACAGCCATACACTGCAGTGCAGAGACAGAGGGCGATCATCATTGGCTGAGAATTTTGCAAGCATTCTACCCACGATTTAATTATGTGACTCCCTAAATACAACTGGGTTACCCAAAGAGAACCCAAAGGTTGCTCTGCCATAGGGACTGAGCAGCACGAAGTGCAACAAACCTGAAACTGGCCTAGGGTTGCTTGTGTACCTGTCCAACAAGGGTAGTGTCTTAACAGCTCAGGCTGCACTGAAGCAAGTTCAAGAACCCTGGGTTTGTCATAAGCCCAGCGACAGTCACTAATTGACATTGGAAGGGGTCCCTGGCACTGGGTATAAAAGTGTATGATTGTCAATAATCCAACATTTATTTTATGTATAATGCTAAAATACAATTCTATAAATTGTATTAGTTGTATTGTCATGTAGTTACAGAACACAGAGTAAAAGTAATGTACTCCTGACACGCAAAGTGATTCAAACCAGCACACAGTCTTAAAATAATATTTACTTTCTGGTACAAAATGTTATTTGTGCTGGAAAGTTGTCCCAAAAGTAACACAAATTAGGTTTAATGCCGCTTTGCGTTAGTTTACATCAAGGAGACATCTCAAGGGTAGTACATGTGAATTCCCATGGGTTCAGCCCATGTTTTGATACAAAACCCTATATGCCAAAAGTGGTAGACAGGGATTTGTACTGAAACATGTCACCTCTTTGCAGCAGCCGTTAACAAGGAGAAATATTAGTATTTCTCCTTGCTTTTCACAAATTTTACATATATGCTCTACTAAGAATAAGCCTCATGCATTGAAAGTCACTTTCCAGACTGTGCTGACTGATGCTAAACCTATTGCGATAGTTACATGTACTGAACATAACTTAAACTTTGTGGAAATATAGGTCATGACACAGACTGAAACAAGAAAATAGGCTGCATAATATGATACCATTTTGTTTGTATTGCTCTGTATAGAAAACTCTGTGACAGTTGTTCACTCTTGCCTGCTGGAATTACCCACACAGATGTAACAAGCAATAATGATGGAAGGAGGGCTTAAACTAATCTCAAACAAAGGCAATCACTTGCAGCATCCCATTCCTCATTGTTTTCACAGCTATGCCACTCTACACAGATTTACCATACACAAATCAGTGTTGGTCCAGCTCCAGTAGTAATAGTCGAGTCTTGACATTATTGCTGATGCACACTGCTTATATTTATACTGATTACTTTTGAATATGGTAATTATTCTTATTGGCACTGGTGAATAACCTTTGGTAGTTGATATTAATCTGGAAACTTCTTGACAAAGCCTGGTCACCACTAGATTGCCAGACCTGCTTCCTATTGATGGGAGCACCAAACCTTGAACTGCCAGACCAGGTCTCTTCCAGATGAGAACACACGCAAAACCAGTCCCACCACAGGCAATCCCAGACCACAGTAATTACCTCTGGCTGAGATCAAGTCAAGCAATCCACTCATCACTTGTTTTTTTCAGTAAGACATCCTAAATGTGATGACAATGCCTAAACATGGGGTCCATGCCCCTGTTTGATAGGAATCAAGCTGCATGCTACTGATGATTGAACTCAAGCTGCAAGCTACTGGAGAAACCCAAGTAGGTTGAGACTTGTCTTGGTTTGCTTGTGTTCCAGTTCAGAGGAACCCTGGCCTGTTGGCTCAGGCTGGACTGTTCCTACTGGTCTAGGACCAGCACAGATTTGCATACGACTGGATCCTATCTGATGTGGTATGATCAGCCAAAAACATTTGACTGGATGGTGGCTCAGAGTATTTACCAGTGGCTAAAATTAATTTATACATTCCACTCATCACTTTTTTGTTCTCTTTACTAGCAAACTCTCCACTGATTGTCTCTCATAATGTTGTATATTAAATTAAAGACAGTTTGTAGCAGGCGAGCAAGGTTTAGTATCACTCACACGTTATATACATGGCTATGTGGACACTTGCCGACCCTTATTGATCCTATTTTCCTTCAGAATTAACAAACCAAAAGCAAAATGAAACCATACATAAAGTACCAAACTGTAAAAAAAAAATGCTAAAACTCCAAAACTAACAACAGATAATGGCTGCCTTCCGCCTATTGAATTGTTTCTGATGTTTCTGATTTTATTCTTAATCCATCCTTTCTGCTGCTTGTATGTGTACCCAAATGTAGCTACTTCTTACTTGGAAGTATGTACTAGATTAAACTTATTATTATAACTATACAAGTAGAACTGGTGACTGCACTTCATCCGAGTGACGTAGCGACGTAGCACGTAGCACGTCGCATGTAGCAACTCACATCTCAAGGCTGTTGCTTGAAGCACTGTGAGTGTTTGGAGCTGGGAGCCCAGTACCAAGAGTGAGAGATTTTCATGTGTGACTATTAACTACTGACCATGCCACCGCCCCTGAATTGGTAAGAGGCGCTTCCAAGTACCCGCATATACCTTTCCAATCGTCTGTTTTCCTCCCAATCAGGAGCATCACTGATGGCGGTAGGCGTCAGGGCCGGCTGAAGAAAGGGTCGCTGAAGTCATTGGGGGCCACTGAGGTCCTGCGGAGGCAGTGTGTGGGAATCGATAGTGACGGCCCGGGTGGTCCGAGTGCGATTCGCGACTTGCTGAGCCGGCACCCATTTGTCTCCCCCGCCTTATGTCGACGGTGCAGGATTACTTGTGCGTGCTGTGGTGAGTGGTGCCCCAGGTAATTCAGGGTGTCTTCAGTTTGCACCCTCAGTCATCTGGAGCTGCTTTCTGAGAGTTGCCTAGATTGAGGCTGTGGTGGCAATTAATTGGCAGGGAGCGAGCTGGTGCATGCTGGTGCTTAACTAGGAAGACACTTATGTAGATGTTAATAGAAATTACTCTCCCATAGGTAGCCCGAGCAGCTTCCAACAGTCCTTTCTTCAGGCACAAGCATAAAACACAAGTTGGATTATTGGACTGTGGGATTTCTGCTCTTGGGCTGGACATACACCCCGCCCTTTCTCTCATCTTATTTTACTATAACCTGCCATAACTCTTGGACCCAGGAGGCACAGTGCGTAGGCAGTTAGTAAATTCACGGGTGGTTGTCACCTGGTGGCACTTGTCATTGCAGAAGAGCCCGGCACCTGGTGTGGCTGTGGGTTGGTTGACAGTGCTGTTTTATTGTTTGGTCGTCTTTTCCTTGGCTTTCAGAAAGAGAGCAGTATTTACGGAGCTGTCCAAAGGAAACCAAAACCTCCTAGGTTCCTCATGTGATCTACCAGTTGGCAATCCTTTAAGGAAGTAACTTGATGTGGCTTCCAGAAAGATTTTAGCCTAACTCCTTTAATCAACTAAGGTTGCAAGAGTAAGCAGCAGTAAGGAAGAAACAACGGAGTTACGCAAACTTTAAATAAACTAAAGGAAACCAGATAATCAATAAATATGAGGTCGGGAAGAACCCGTAAACAAGTAATAGAAAAAACTGGAAAAAAAGCTCTCAAGAAAATCAAGGAGGTATTGGAATCATCGGGAAAAAGCAGACACGCATCAACAAGTACTCTTATTTTACCAATATTTCCGCTTTTTGGTAAAGATTCACCTACTAAAAATGTATGTGTCTAAGGATCCCACTGCAGCAATTTACTCAGAAACTGGTGAAACAGTGGGATTACCAAATCCATTGACCCCACAAAATGGCAGTAGCATCTACATTTCAGGACTCTAACAGCAAATCTATGCAGGATATGAAAAGGGATCAGACAACTAGTAAGCGGATACTAATTCAAGCACAAATACATGTCCTGGTCCGTTCGCACTCCACCCCAAAAGTATTGGTAAAAGAGGGATCTTTTAGTGCCTTGCAAAAACACGAGGAGCACCAATGTGATGTCTCAAACATTACTCATGGCCTAAAGGAAGACCACAACAAATTATGGTTTTATTCATTATCGTTCACAAATAATAGTGATCTCCTTCAAGCATTGGAGGCACAAACTATAAATATAAATCTATCCGACAACTTGACTGATGCCAAAGGGCCGAAGAAACTGTGTACAGAAGTAGGGGGTGTGCTAAAAAATGGAAGAGAGTGTGGGAGCCCTGGCGGAAATACAGAAAATCTGGGGTGGACATATACAGGTTGGCAGGATGGGGGCTACTGATTGTTGTTCGCTCTTGAATATTTTACGGCTCATTCCTTTGGTATCTCCAAACGATCAACGATTGGAACTATGTACTGTATGGTCTCATGAGCATTGTTAATAAAAAGATTTATTAAAAAGAATATATATATATTTCAGACAAGTGGATAGAAAACTCAAGGAGCACTACAACACATGAACACAGTCAGCGGATATTAGAAATATCTAGTACGCTGGAGCATCTTGTCCAAGTGGGTACAGGGAAAGAGAGTAAGCAAGAGGAAAATGACTATAAAGAAATTAAGGTGTAAACAGAGTTGTGTTCTAGTGTAAAGCAAACAAGCAAAATAGTGACAGAAACAATGGAGAAAATAAAGGAGAACGAAATACCAACACAAGAATTCCTGGAGGACGGCCCCCAAAAAAAGGGAGAAACCAAAATAGAAGACTACACAACTGTGTCTACCTCGCTATTAAAAATGCTCGAAACAGCAATAACCACTTTTAATATACAGTCGCACAAATTAGATATACAGATCAATTTATTGAATATAATAGCTACGTATATTGCTGGAATAAATTCTCAGTTGGAAAATCTTACAGATTTAATAACTGCTGAAAGAATTCCGAAAGCAGTGCTGTCCAGTGAGTGTGCATGTGGCCCAATAATCGACAAACTGTGCACAGTACAGGCTATTTTACTAAGTATCTTGATAGCAGGGCAAACTAACAACCTGGAGCAGCCAAAAATGGAACCCATAGAGATGAAGTGATTAAGATACCCAGCCAGTATAAATCCATGAGCAATCAAAATCACGGGAACCAAATGATGCATTCAAGCCGCCTGAGGGGGACCTAGAAGTTGAGAACAATAATATAAAACAAATAAAACAACAACAGACTATGATAATTGTTCAAGATGCTTGCTTCAAAGTCATGTAATCAAACAAAGAGACAAAAAATAAATCTATAAACAATGTAAGGAGAGATGGGAATTACATAATCAATGATTCACCCCCCTTGTGGAATTCAACAAGACATAGTACAAGTTCAGAGGAGTCAATGATCTTAAGTTAAATCAATCAGGAGACATTCAGTAAAAAAATTACAACAACCAAAAGGGAGAAGCTAACAAAACAAATAAAGAATACAGATATCCTAAGCAAATGTGAGACAGCATTTGTAAATAAAAAGGAGAAAAACCAAAGTATAAGATAAGCAGAATCACAAGACAGTATAGTGACAGGACCAACATTACGACAAGACTTAAGCCCGGAATCAACTCAATCAAATATTAAGGGTAGGCCAGAACATACTAATGGCTCATGTACGTAACACAATTGAAGTAGGGGCAAACTCTACAATGGTGATGACATCACCAGAGGAGAGGGTGGTGGCAGCACTCCTGAAGACCTGCTTGAGCACTCACGAGTCAGACTGCGATTGGGAAGCAACACGCAGCTCCTCCTCTGCCTCTTTTTATCTTTGTGATTTTAAATGATTACGATCAATTTTGTCCCGCTTTGCACATCTTTTTAAAACTCATTGCACCTACCTCATCTTTGGCCTGACTACTCTGGGTGCAGCGCGGTTCATCTAATACCCGCCCCCTCCCCTGGATGTGCCTCCCTGCCCCAGTCCATCATGGCTGACGTGCCGCTTGTTGTGGAGGGTAGGAGCCATCTTGAGTGAGGGCCTGGATCTTGACGGTGCCGCTTTCCTGCCTGCGGTCTAGCTGGGGGTGGGGCTCATCCATAAATTGCAATGACCGTCCGGAAGCGCAGCGGACGAGCGCAGCGGGCGCGACGGAGGCGCGCCAAAGGTACGCCTAAGGTCAGCCCATCTGCGCCCGTCCGCGACCGGCCGGGACTAGGGTCCGGCCATGCTGCTCATTCTACCACCTTTGCCGCCTCTGAGCTACTTAGCATGCATGCCCGGTGGCCCCTCCCCACGATGATCGGGCCTAGATTAGACTCGCTTGGACTTTATTGCCCTCGTGACTCTTTTCCTGAGTTCGAACCCTTGCCAGCGCCCCCTTATACTCCGGCTTCCCGGCCTTTGGTAGCTGCTCCCCTGGCACCTAACATTAGACCTACTAGCCCCAAACTGCTAGTGAGCTACCTCAACACACGGTCGCTGGTCAAGCACCAGCTAGAGATCTTTCAGTTGCTTGACCCAGAACACCCTGATATTTTTTTTATCAGTGAAACCTGGCTTAATGAAGAGTCCTCTCCAGACATACTAGCTGCGGTTCCGCCCGGCTACTATGTCTTGCAAACCAACAGAGCCTCTGGTAAGCCAGGCGGGGGGGTCGCAGCCTTCATTAAACATCCCCTTAGATTCTCTGCCCAAGAAGGGACTTGTATTCCCTTAGTTGATTGTCTTATAATTAGGTTGGATTCCCCTGAGGCCCCTCTTCTGTGCGTCTTGGTTTACAGGCCCCCTCAGACCATGCCCAATTTCCCTTCTTTGTTTGGTGACCTACTATCTCAACTGGTCATCAACATTTCCAAAATTGTGATCCTTGGAGGTTTCAACTACTGGCCGTCTGATAACAGAGAAACTGTTTGCTCTTCCACCTCCTCTGATCTTCTGACTGGCATGAACTGTGCCCAACATATCAACTCAGCCACGCACATTAAGGGCCACACTCTTGACCAGGTCTGGACGTCCAACCTGGACATCACCACACCTTGCATTGTTCCGTGCACTTGGTCAGACCACTTTATTATTTCCTTCTCCTTCTCTATTCCTTCCCATGCTTACCGCACTTTAGAGGGTGACCTTCCTGCCAGAAATTGGAATAGGGCTGACCTTGGAGAACTCCCTTCTCAAAAGCCTCTCCCCCCTATAGGGTGTGATTCCCTGGACAGTCAGGCATCCAACCTGCGGTGTTGGCTTGAATCCACCAGTGACATCGTGGCTCCTCTTAAGCGAGTTAGGCTTAAACGCCTCCCCGACGCCCAGAGGTGGTTTTCGGGGGAGCTCAAAGATCGGAAGCTCAAACTTAGAGAGGCAGAGCGGTGTTAGCGGTGCGATTACGCCGCCAACAAAAAGCTGACATTCACCTCCCTGCTCAAGGACTACAAATCAGCCATCCTACAAGCAAAAACACTTTACTTTTCTAAAAAAAAACCTTAGACTCGGCCTCCAAGGCTAAGGATATCTTTTCCATTGTCACTGAACTTTCTAACCCAGACAGGGTCACTCTTAAGCCTCCCCCTACCCAATCCCTCTGTGATTCCTTGAATTCTTTTTTTATTGACAAAATAATAAAAATTAAAAATAGTATCTCCTGAACCCCCCTCCCGGTTCCCACCACCCCCATTACCACATCTGCTAAATCTAATCCTCAAAGCATCACTCAGATACCACCAATTTCTGAGGTGGAGTTCTTAGCCTTATTAAATAAGGTCGCCTCTGGCTCCCCCACTGACTGCTGCCCTCCTCACGTCCTTCGAGAGGTGTTCTCTGCTTGTCCTGCCCCCCCTCTGAGCCTTCTCAATAACTCTCTCAGAGAAGTCCTGCAGGGCCGGCCTTAGGCATGTGCAAGTTGTGCACCTGCACAGGGCCACCAAATCCCAGGGGCCACCACATCAATATATATCCTTAATATAATATTCCTCTGAGGATGGATACATATTTGTGTGGGGGCCCCTGGCAGGGATTTGGTGGCCTCTGGCTCTATACAACTTCCAAACACCATGACCCCCCTCTTCACTGGCCTCCGCGCTCCGCCCCACCCGGACCCCTTCTTCTGGGGCCCCCTACCTACGCTCCCTGCCCAGGGCCACCATGAACCTAGAGCCGCCCCTGAGTCCTGGTCCCTAATTCCTTTAAAAACGCAGAAGTAGTCCCCATCCTTAAAAAGCATAACGCTGATCCCTCGCTAATGAGTAATTTCCGCCCTATCTCTTTACTCCCCTACCTGAGCAAGGTCCAAGAGGCTCACGTCACCTCTGTCCTGAGCCCTTTCATCGAGCACTTGCAGTACCTCGACGCCCAACATGCCGGTTTTAGACCCACCCATTCCACCGAGTCGGTCATTCTCTCGGTGATGGAGGAGCTGCGGAGAGGAGCGGACTTTAACATCAGTCAGGCTCTGGTGCTCCTGGATTTATCGGCGGCCTTTGACACGGTCGACCATGATATTTTGGTCGGCCGTGTCAGGGAGGCCGGTATCCAGGGGACAGCCCTCAACTGGGTCCGCTCATTTTTGAGCAATCATCAACAGGCCGTCCGCCTCTCTCAATTTACCGCGGACCAGGTTGGGCTATCATGTGGTGTCCCTCTGGGCTCTTCCCTCTCCCCCTCCTCTTTAACCTTTACCTTACCCCTCTGATTTGGTCCCTGCGAGGAAGCCATGTCACTGCTTTCAATTATGCAGATGACACCCAGCTTATTTTTAACATCGACCCCTCAGACCAATCAGTTGATAATTTTCAGTCGACTCTGCGCCACATCAGCGACTGGATGCGAGCAAACCACCTGAAACTGAACCCCGATAAGACCGAGCTGGTTGTTATCCGGGGGGCCTCCAATCCATGGAATTTTAATTTCTGGCCCTCTGACCTCGGCAGTCCCCCTTGCCCTGTCGACTCTGCCAAAAGCCTTGGAGTGATTATTTCTAAAGACCTGTCAATGAAGGCGCAGATTAATTCTGTGGTGTCTTCCAGTTTTTTCCATCTTCGAACTATTCGGAAGATTGCCCACTTTCTCACGACCGAGGCACTTACCCTGGCCCTCCTGGCCCTTGTCATGTCCAGAGTCGACTACGCAAACTCCCTATATGTCGGGATCCCGGCCTACCAACTGAACCAGCTCCAGAGGGTCCAGAACCAGGCGGCCCGACTGATCTTTCACCAGCCCAGGCATCAGCACTTCCGTCCCTTGCTAAAATCCTTACACTGGCTTCCGGTGGCCGAGCGCTGTTATTTCAAACTGGGATGCATCGTCTTCAAGGCGCTGGCTGGCCTCGGCCCTGCTTTTATTTCTTCTCTCTTGTGCAGCTATGTCCCCTCCCGCAACCTCAGGTCTTCCCGCCTGGCCCTGCTCACTATCCCTTCCTTCAAACACAAGAAACATGGAGGGCTACGATTTTCTTTCCTTGCACCTTCATTTTGGAATGCACTTCCACCTGAGTTCAGGCTCACATCTTCCTATACTCAGTTTAGATCTTCTTTGAAAACCCTCTTGTTTCGCAAGGCCCATGATTAGCCTTTCCTTTTGCCCGTCTTCACCTTTTGTTTCTCAAACCGTTTTGTTCTCTGGCTGCTTACCAGCGCCAAGAAACCGCATGGAGAAAGTGCGCTTTATACGTTTTTATACATAACATATACATAACATAACAATACAAGCTAATTCATATGTCATATATTGAGACAGATCATGGGGATAGCTGGAGCAAGCAGATTATCCTAATACCCAAGTACACATCGCAGGGACCGCAAGATATCCTCAATAGAGGAAATATAACGCGACTAATGGCTGAAATTCCGGCTCTGAAAAACTTGTATAAATGTGACTTACTGTCCATCAAATTTATTCCTCAAGAAGAAAAGAAACAGATGGAAAGAACTTATAATGATAAAAATCAGATGGAAAAGAACACTTGCGACATGGAGAACTTAGGAAATAGCGGAAGCTACTTTGAATGCCAGACAACAATTTGAAGCATGGGGTATCTTATTGGAAAACCCCTAAGATCGTGTTAACCATTACAGCTAATGAAGCTCTTGACGAATCAGTCACCAGATACTGAATAAAGCCGGGTGTTTTTGGTACTACAAAATGCTAGAGGTTACAAGGGTGACATTAGTAATGGGAACAATACACAAACACTGGGGCAGGGTCCAATGCACTGGGGATGGTTAGCTGCAACTCTTAACGTTCCGACAAGGGAATGACTTGTCAACTAAGCTAACAATCATCATTGCGATAGTTTAAAGCTTCTTTCTTGGAACATAGCTGGGGCAAAAAATTAAATACAGGGGGATGTTACACCGATACACTGGAATAAATCTGATATCATTGCATTGCAAGAGACCTGGCAGTTAAATCCGCAGGAAGTAGCTAGTTATAAAGTTCATCATGTCAACTTTGCAAGATCATATCGGCATGGGAGAGCAAAGGGAGGCCTAGCAGTATACATTTCAACGACAGTAGCTATAGGTTCGGAGCAACTTAGTACAACAACTTCAGATATTCAGGTTATCAAATTAGACAATTTGTCAAAACATGACTTTACTATAATATTATCAATAAATGTCTTATTGCATCCGAATGTGGGGACAAAATTACTGCAGTCGGATAAACTACTCTCGATAATTACAGAATACAGACTGACGAACCCAGTGTGAGAAATCATATTAACAGGTGATTTTAATATCAACCTCTTTTACACCCCCGAGGATGATGAGTTAATAACTGCACAAAATGTTTTCTGGTCGGTACCGGTACAAACATCCTCAAGGGCAAAACGAAGGGACTTAATTGGACAAAAAACTGTCATGGCCCTGGAACATCTAGGACTGAGAATATTAAATGGAAGAACATAAGACTACACATGTTTGACAATAACCTCACAAGCATAAATCATATTAGAGGCATAAATCACAGTAGAGAATAATCTCACAAGAATAAACCACATTATGCAATAACCTTGTAATCATAAATCACATTAGGCCATAGCCTCATAAGCCTAAACCTCAGATTAGGGAATTACCTCCTAAACATAAACATCAGAGGCCTGAATCACTGTGCATAAATCACATTTATCTGAACACTATATAAATCACATTAGGGCCTGACGCCCTATCAACCTAACACTGTCCCCCTGGCCAACTGGCCTTCTCAGAGGGCTAAAAATGCCCTATGTCCCAAATGTCAGGGCGTGCTGCCAATGCAGCCAAATCCAAAAGTGTGCATTTGCGGTTACCTAAATTTTGCAGTTGCCACTAATTGCTGTGCAGCTGTGAAGCAAACTGTGAGCACTGGCACTCACTGTGCCTTCTGGGCCCCTATGGATCCCCAAAGGGACTCTCTAAACAAATATGGCCCAAAATGTGGCAGTTTCCCGCTACAGCGGCGCAACTGAGGAAACAAAGAATCAGACACTGGTGCTTCGGTGCCCTCAGGAGTCCACACAGGGACTCTACAACAAAATGCCCCCAATCGTTGGAGCGGCCCGCTCTCCAACGGGTCCACGCAGAAAATGGGCACTGACAATGTGCCAATCATGAAGCCCCTCTCTGGGGCTCTTTAAACAAAACTGCCCTCAAAGGAAATCCGGCCGGCTCCAGGCACCAGAAAGGTGCCTCGAAAAGGGGTAATTTCTGCATGAAGTAGAGCCCCACTCACTAGGCTCTGCAGGCTCCTCTGATGCTCTTTGGGGACTCTGCTCCTCTCCTTGGCTGAAGGCAGGCCTTTCTGGCCGGCTCAGCCACAGGCAGGTCTCTCTTTTCACCACGAGAGCCCTGCTGACAAGCTGCAGCATCTCTCCTCCTCCGGCAGTGCACGTGGAGCATCCCTCAGCTCAAGGAGCCCCGCCTGACTGCATGCTCCCACTCGGCCGCTCTGCCGGCCGACCCACTGCCATTGGCGACCTCGACAGCCTCTTCCTGGTCTGGGCCCTGCCCAGAGTCAGGCAAGACCGCCTGACTTCTGGGTCAGGCCGGCGGCTCAGTTTTCCAACTGCGATGCAGGTTGGGCACCTGCTCAAAAAATAAAAACATAAAGCGGGGTGGGCACCTGCTCAAAAGGCACTAAAATGCGGGGTGGGCACCGGCTATTTTAGATATATACATGAAGCGGTGTGGGCTCCTGCTCGGTATGTAAAAAATGCGGGGTGGGCACCTGCTCCACAACGCACCATGGGGGATTCCTTATGATGGGGATTTCCTCTAAAAATATGGCAGCTCACGCTACGAAGCCCACGCTCTCTGATGCATGGGGCAAATTTAAATATAGAACTCTCGAGGCGCTGGATGCAACAATAAGTCCGTAGGTACATGGGACATAGCTGGGCCCAGGGAGGCCAGCACACAGGGTCCTCCAGCAGGGAGGCAAGCCCCTGTGGCAGCTCTTCCCGGGCTCCCAGCAGTAGAAATCCCCCCACAAGTCCAGGAACAGCACACCATCATGAGGTCACAGCCCCTATAGTTATATTTGGCATTCCTTTGTCTGCCCTGGCACAGGTATTGGGGGAACCAGCAAATGTGGTTCAGGGGGAAATTAGATAACTCTGTTTACCAGGCTCCTCTTCTCCTTTGTCACATGGGGTCGCGGTGCTCAGACACACCACAGGGGGTGGAGCCAGCGGTGTACATGGCAGGCACAATGCTTTTCAGGGTCAGGGGACTACTCCTCTCACTACTCCAACTGTAGATGTTCTATTCAGCCTAGTGCTTATTCACCCTGTCCCTCCTGGAGACACACACACCTCCCAGCCCCCGTCACTCAAAAGCCAGACATGCAAGTCATCAGGCAGGCAGACACATAGCACACAGAAATGCCAACTTCTAAAAGGAGCCTTTATAAAATAGTTATAATAAATCTGCGCACACCATTGCGCAGCATTTATTGTTACCATTCCAAATATACTAAACTTGACCACGCTACTCCTCCCATATCAGGAATTACTACTGAAACAATTATCAAGGAATCCCCAATGCATTCCTATGGAAGGGCAGCCCCACAGTAGTGAGAAACCAAAATGCCTGTTTGTCACTACCAGGACATGTCACACACTTAAGGTACACGTCCTATCTTTTACCTACTATGCACCCTGCCCATAGGGCTAGCTAGGGCCTACATTAGGGGTGACTGACATGCAGTAAAAGGGGGTCACAGACATGGGATACACTTTAGGTGCCACATCACAGCGGCAGTACCACTGTGTGCACAGGCCCTGCAATGGCAGAGGCCTGAGATAGGGTTGAAAGGCTACTTTTGGTGGGTGGTGAAATCAGCGCTGCAAGCCCACCAGTAGCATTTAATTTACCAGCCCTGGATATATAAGATACCACACTACAAGGGACTGACAGGTAAATTAAATAAGCCAAACCGGTGCAGACCAATCTTACTATATGTAACACAGAGAGCGCACACATTTTACACTGGACAGCTGTGCTAAAGTGCCCAGAGGCCTAAAACCACCAACACCATGTCAGAGAAAAGGCTAAGAGAAAGGCAAAAAGTTCAGGGATGACCCTGCAAAAAGTGCCAAGTCCAACAGAGAATTTATGCATATTTCAAAAGCTGGTAAAAATCTGGCTACGTCCAGCTAACGACCTACACGATGCCCTGTGACCGGCCCAGGAAGAAGATCAGCACTCTAGAATGGCAAGTTTTTGAAATTGGCCTTGGAAGAAACAAAGTCCAAAAAACTCTGCGCACATTCCCCCTCTTTTCCTGTTTTCCATACGGTGGTAAACAAAATGGTGAAACTACACTCATTAGTAGAGGACAAAAATAAATTTTCTAAGAGGTATAATGCCTGGATGGTACTGCAGTCCTGCACACAATTACAACCGACTGAATATCTGAAAACAACATATTCACACTTTCTAATATGGAAACCTATGGCCACCATGTTTGGGTTTCTACTAAATGGACATACAATGGGCCTATATTATGCACACTATGTGGTGCAGAAAAGCAAGACCTCATTCATCTTATTTGCATATGTCCTTGTTTAAAGTCAACTTGGGCGTGGTTTTTGAAAAAGGCATTTAATGAGAGAGGGATTAGATGCTGTAATTTTGCAATATTCAAGGATTTGGATGCAACGTACTTCCATTTAAATTGTAAGGTGATGAAATGTTTGATACAGTATGAACAGATAATAATGAAACTGGATACCAAATTCACCATGCCATTGATTGTGTAGTGTTTACAGGTACCAAAATAATGTTAAGTCCATCAGTTTTGAACAAATATGCACTATTGACTTCAATATTAGGATTGAAATAGGTAGCAATGGAAGTCAATCAATCAGGAGTTTGTTAAAGCGCGACTACTCACCCGTAAGGGTCACAAGGCGCTAGGGGTGGGGGGGTGCAGGTTCCATTCCATGAAGGAGGGGGTCTGTCGAAGAGCCAGGTTTTGAGGTTACTTGCGAAGATGGGGAGCAATGTTGTCTGTCTGAGGTGGAGCGGAAGGGAGTTCCATGCTTTGGCCGCGAGGAAGGAGAAGGAGCGGCCTCCCGATCTGGTCTTTCTGGTGCGGGGGACCACGGTGTAGGAAAGCTGGGCTGATCGTAGGGTCCTATGGGGTGCGTGGAATTTGAGTCGGCTGTTCAGGTATGCTGGTCCGGTGCCGTGGAGGGCCTTGTGTGCGTGGGTGAGCATCTTAAAGGTGATTCTCGCCTCGACGGGTAGCCAGTGGAGTGTGCGCAGGTGCTGGGAGATGTGGCAGTGTTTTGGCAGGTTGAGGACCAGTCTTGCGGCGGCGTTCTGGATGTTCTGTAGCTTGCGGATGAGGTTTTTGTTTATTCCGGCGTAGAGTGTGTTGCCGTAGTCGAGTCTGCTAGTGACCAGGGCGTGAGTGACTGTCTTTCGGTGTTCGAGGGGGATCCATTTGAAGGTCTTACGAAGGAGGCGGAGGGAAGCAGGATGATGAGACAGAGTTGATCTGGCGGTCCATTTTGAGCTTGGAGTCCAGGATGATTTCCAGGTTGCGTGCGTGGTCTGTGGTGGATGGCGGGTTTCCGAGGGCAGTGGGCCACCAGGTGTCGCTCCAGGCGTCGGGGTTTGGACCCATGATGAGTACTTCTGTTTTGTTGGTGCTTAGTTGTAGGCAGCTGTTTTTCATCCATTTGGTGACGGCTTCCATGCCTTCTCGAAAGTTGCGTCTGGCGGTGTTGGGCTCGTTGGATAGGGAGAGGATGAGCTGGGTGTCGTCTGCATATGACACGATGTTGAGTCCGTAGGTTCTGACGATGGGGGCAAGTGGAGCCATGTAGACGATGAAGAGCGTCGGGCTGAGGGAGGAGCCCTGGGGGACTCCGCAGGTGGTAGGTGTGGGGTCCGAGAGTAAAGGGGGGAGTCTGACCCGCTGTGTCCTGCCGGAGAGGAAGGAGCAGATCCAGTCGAGGGCCTTGTCCTGGATTCCTGCATCGTAGAGTCTGCGTATTAGGGTGCGGTGGGAGACTGTGTCGAACGCCGCTGATAGGTAGAGGAGGATGAGGGCTACTGTTTCTCCTTTGTCCAGAAAGGTGCGGATGTCGTCTGTTGCGGCGAGGAGGGCGGTTTCCGTACTGTGGTTTTTTTCTGAAGCCGGATTGGGAGGAGTCGAGGGTGTTGTGTTCTTCAATGAATGTGGCAGGTTGGCTGTTGATGGCTTTCTTGATGACTTTCGCTGGGAACAGGAGCAGGGAGATGGGTCTGTAGTTTTTGAGGTCGGTGGGGTCCGCTGAGGGTTTCTTTAGGAGGGGGTTGACCTCGGCGTGTTTCCAGTCGTCGGGGAACGAGGCGATCGCCAGGGAGCGGTTGATGGTTTGGCGGAGCATGGGTGCGATGGTGTTGGCGGCTCTGTTGAAGATGTGGTGGGGGCAGGGGTCCATGGGGGCCCCTGAGTGGATTGACTTCATTGTCTTCAGTGTGTCTTCGGTGGTGAGGGCTGTCCAGTCATTAATCGCTGGTTTCCGGGTGTCGGGGGTGGTTGGTGAGGGTTCAGTGTGTTGGTTGTCTTCGTCGAAGTTGTCGTAGATGCTCTTGATTTTGTGGTGGAAAAAGATGCTGAGTTAGTCGCAGAGGTCTTGTGAGGGAGGGATGTCGGTAGACTCGCTGGTGGGTTGGCCAAACTCCTTGATGATGCTGAAGAGTTCCTTGCTGTTGTGTGCGTGGGTGGAGATCCTGTCTTCAATCACGTTTTTCCTCATTTCTCTGATGAGTTGATGGTGGGCGTTGGTGGCGGCTCTGAAGTTGTTGTGGGCTTCTGTGGATTTGGTGTTTCTCCAGGCCTTTTCGAGGTGGCGGCATGTGCGCCTGGTCTCCCGAAGTTCGGTGGTAAACCATCTGGCTTTCTTGGCACGGGTATTGTTGTTTTTCTTGAGGGGGACTATGGTGTTGGTGCTGTCCAAAATCCATCTATGCAGGGTTTCGGCTGCGGTGTTGGGGTCGTCGTTTTCCACGATGGTTGGGGTGGAGTTGTTGAGTGAGGAGGTGAGCTGGTCATCGGTGATTTTGGTCCAGTCTCTTTGTGGAAGCAGGTGCTGGAGTCTGTGGATGGAGGGTGTTCTGAAGGTGAAGTGGACGCAACGATGGCCGGTCCATGGGAGTTCGGTGGTGTGGCTGAAGGTGATGGAGTTTCCTGTAGTGAAGAGGGGGTCGAAGGTGTGTCCTGCTGTGTGCGTGGGCTCGGTCACGATCTGGCGAAGTGCAATGTTGTGGAGGTTGTCCAGGAGGCATGTGGTGTTGGGGTCCAGTTAATTGTCAAGGTGGAAGTTGGTGGATGCGATGGCCTGTGGGGAGATAATGTCCGTGATGGAGTTGGCGAAGGGTCCGCAGGGTCCAGGGGGTCGGTAGATGAGGGTTCCTCGGAGGGCTGCGGTGGGGCTGGCCAGTATCTTGAAGTGAAGGTGTTCCATCAGTTCTGTGGACTCGTCAGGGAGTGTGCTCAGGCGGAGGCTGGATTTGTGGACGATGGCGATTCCTCCTCCTGGGTAGGTGGGGCGGTCCTTCCTGAAGATCTTGTATCCTTGGGGGATGGCGATGGCGATCTCCGGTCCCGAGGTGGTGTTGGTCCAGGTTTCGGTGAAGAATGCTACGTCTGGGGTGGTGCTGTCGAGGAGGTCCCAGATTTCTGTGGCGTGTTTGTGGAGGGATCGGACGTTGAGGAGGATGCATTGCAGGGGCTTCGGTTCGGTTGTGTTCTTGTGGGCGGGTTGTTCTGGATCCGTGTTCTTGGCGGCTGGTGATGCTAGCTTGCAGTTGTTGTTGCAGCCTGGGTTGAGTGCGTGGAGTGCTGCTGGGTCGTAGCGTTGGCGGGGCGGAGGTCCAGGGTTCCTGGTGCTGGTCGCAGACGGGTCATGGACGGGCGCAGACGTGCTTGCCTTTGACGCGCCTTCGGTGCACCAGCGCACGCCCGCAGTGGCCGCCATTAAGTAGGGGTCGGGAAGGGCTGGACAGCTGAGAGGTGGGAGCGGGGAGAGGAGCCGGATTGGGCCGGTCGCACTGGGGGGGCCGCGGGGGCAGCAGCGGCTGGGAAAGGTAAAGGGAGGAAAGAAGGGATAAAGAAAAAAGGGAAAAAAAGCAGAAATAAGGCACAAAAGAGCAGAGATGCAGAAAAGGGCCAAAAGGTGAAAGATGGAAAGGGTAGAAAAACGAGTGAAAACGAGTGAAGGAGCAGAGGGAGAGAAAGGGAAAATGGGCAGAAATAAGGCAAGAAAGAGCAGAGGTGCAGAAAGGTGAAAGATAGAAAGGGTAGAAAAATGAGTGAAAATGAGTGAAGGAGCAGAGGGAGAGAAAGGGAAAATAAGCAGAAATAAGGCACAAAAGAGCAGAGATGCAGAAAAGTGCAGAAGGGTGAAAGATATATAGGGTAAAAAAAGAGTGAAGGAGCAGATTGAGAGAAAGGAGAAAGAGGTCCAACTGACCACCAGGGATGAGGTGCAGGGAAACCTGCGGGTGGAGGAGGGCCTCGATCACTAACACTCAAGAGTGCAGGGGCAGGGGCACCTCACTTAATGGTGGAGCTGCGAGGGTGGGAGAGCAATTTCACTGACAATGAGTCAGTGGTCTTGCCTGAGCAAATCATACCTTTGTGTTTACTTGCTTGTGTAGTTACTTCTTGAATACAAGTGAACGCTTCTTTAAATAGTAAGGCCACCCCTCCACCCTTTTTATTTAATCTATTCAGATTTAAGATTGTATACCCTATGGGAAGTGCTGCTGCAATGTCTGGGGTACTATGGGTATCAAGCCAAGTCTCCATAAGGAGCATGAGGTCGGGTTTAATTTGGTATAGGGTGTCCCATATTTCAATAGAGTGCTTAGGAAGAGATCTTGCGTAAAGATACATGCAGGAGACTTCGAGGTTAAGAGAGTTTCTATGTGTTAAACAGTCTATGGGATTACTATCCCATCTGCAAGTCCGACAGCCAAAGGAACCCATGGTGTTGACGGGCTCCGCTTTAGCACATCGAGTGTGACCGTGTGGGACTTTGGTATTGAATTTCATGAGGTTTCCTCTGGAATATGTCAGTCTTGATATATCTGCCTTGTCACTGGTAAATGAGGCAGGGTTTGTGGCCCCTAGTCCCGTCCAGTCGCGGACGGGCGCAGACGGGCTTGCCTTCGGTGCGGTGCCGGTGCGCCCGCTGCGCTCGTCCGCTGCGCTTCCTAGAACGGGGATCCATTTTATTCTGTTGAGGATGGGAGGGGTCGAGCACTAGTCTGCTCACCCTAATCCTAACCCAAGATGGCGGGTCCTAGTCCGGTCCGGTCCCCAGGCAGCACCTAATCGGCTGCGGAGGGGTAGTCCTGTGAAGCAGAAGGGGGCGGCGCCCGTGGGAACCAAAGTAATGTTCAAGTTTTCAAAATGAAGGTTTGTCAGATTCTTTTAAAAAAATTAGGGGGGTGTCACCATAAATCAGCGCAAAGTGTAGGTTTAAAATTGCAGAGATAACTTGCAAAAACACACCTACCAGGTCCCGGCTTTCTGCCTCAAGACCACACTCATACACTATGTCAATCGAGTGTTTCTAGCGTTTCCTGGGCTTTTATGCTGTCGAGGGCGGGAGGGGCCGAGCACTAGTCTGCTCACCCTAATCCTAACTCAAGATGGCGGGTCCTAGTCCTGTCCGTTCCCCAGGCAGCACCTAATCGGCTGCGGAGGGGTAGTCCTGTGAAGCAGAAGGGGGCGGCGCCCGTGGGAACCAAAGTAATGTTCAAGTTTTCAAAATGCAGGTTTATCAGATTCTTTTAAAAAAATTAGGGGGGTGTCACCATAAATCAGCGCAAAGTGTAGGTCTAAATTTGCAGAGATAACTTGCAAAAACACACCTACCAGGTCCCGGCTTTCCGCCTCAAGACCACACTCATACACAATGTCAATCGAGTGTTTCTAGCGTTTCCTGGGCTTTTATGCTGTTGAGGGCGGGAGGGGCCGAGCACTAGTCTGCTCGCCCTAATCCTCATCCAAGATGGCGGGTCCTAGTCCGGTCCGGTCCCCAGACAGCACCTAATTGGCTGTGGAGGGGTAGTCCTATGAAGCAGAAGGGGGCGGCGCCCGTGGGAACCCAAGTAATGTGCAAGTTTTAAATATGCTGGTTTGTCAGATTCTTTTAAAAAGATGACGTGGTTGTCACCATAAATCGGCGCAAAGTGTAGGTTTAAAATTGCTGAGATAACTTGCAAAAACACAGACACCAGGTCCCGGCTTTCCGCCTCAAGACCACACTCATACACAATGTCAATCGAGTGTTTCTAGCTTTTCCTGGGCTTTTATGCTGTCGAGGGTGGGAGGGGCCGAGCACTAGTCTGCTCGCCCTAATCCTCACCCAAGATGGTGGGTCCTAGTCAGGTCCGGTCCCCAGGCAAGACCTAATTAGCTGCGGAGGGATAGTCTTGTAAAGCAGAAGGGGGCGGCACCTGTGGGAACCAAAATTATGTGCAAGTTTTCAAAATGCAGGTTTGTCAGATTCTTTTTAAAAAATGACGTGGGTGTCACCATAAATCGGGGCAAAGTGTAGGTTTAAAGTTGCAGAGATGACTTGCAAAAACACACACACCAGGTCCCGGCTTTCCGCCTCAAGACCACACTCATACACGATGTCAATCTTTTGCTACAAATGTTAAGATACAGAGGGTACAAGTAGTTTTGATTGCATGGTTTTTACTAACTGAACCAATAGTGATATAAATGGCGTGAGGATGTGTTGTCAAGACTAGAATGCCAACTTTGGAGCTGGTAAACCAAGGTTCGAGCCTCGTGGTCGACTCCACATCCTTTGATTCTTGGGCAAATCACTTAGGGGCATATTATCAAGGCCAACAAAGCCGCTTTAACTGGCCGAAAAGCGGCAACTGAATTACCTCACTATTAGCAAGGACACGCTAATAGGCATCCACGCGTGTTTCCTGGTGTCAGCTGCCGTTTCACTAAAGCCTCACATTGCATCTCTAATGAAATGCAAAGAAGGCTTTCCCTCTGAATACAACGCTGAAAAAGTCGCTAACGCACATCGCAGTATCAACAAGCTGGACCCTCACGCCATAGCGACATATATATCTGTGCTAACCGCGGTTAACGCCGTCAGCTAACGTCTGCCAAATTTCAGACTTAGCTATGTGTATAAAGGAAGGTGAATTGTCTGCCAACGACCACCATGGCGTATCAACAATGGATTCCCTATCGCTGCAGTGTTATCGCTGGATTTACAGTGATAAGCCCGCATTTCGCCGCTTTCACTGCTTTATTTATCGCCTTGTAGATAAGCGCTGATATTAATGTGATATCTCCGTGATGAAATGCAGCGATAGCCGGCGATATTCAAAACAGCTCTAATCGCACTCTGCGATGATTGTCGCAGCTCCTTGTTAAAATGCCCCTTAATCTCCCTGTGCCTACCAAAAAAAATTGAATATACAATTAGAACTCCACAATATAAATTGAACTCCTCAACATGTGTGTGACATAAGAGCACTGGTTTTCTACCAATGTCTTCTCGCATGTTTCCTTACTTTAGAATCTGTTGTGTCACTATTTTGCAGTGCTCACAAAACCTACTTGTAAAATACGATATTTGTGTTTAAATACGATTACCAGAATAAGTTATACTATTGAATGTAGCCTTTAGGTAGCCCCAGGAAGATAGACGTAGGAGGTGACACATGTGCCAGCTATAACCAACCATAATATCATGTTTTCTGAAGACCAATGTATTTGTAGATTGTGAATACTCAGAGGTGTAGAACTTGTATTCTGTGCCCACCTGACAATACAAAACATGCAATTTGTTTTCTTAAATACACTGTTTGCATCTGGAGTTTCAGTGTCAGTACGTTATTCTAAAAATTATCCGCAAAATAAATATCAATTTTTTGAAAATCCTACACTTATATGCTAGGTGCCGTGGCACCCTTCCTATATCACTTCCACAGAGACTCTTTGTCTGCAGAGGTGTGGTTTCTGGGTCTTGCATACTATTAGTTGGGCTTGTAGAGGTAGTGAATTAATGAACAATGTTATCCCTTCCAGAGACACTAGTAAGTTGAACATGTTTTTTCAGTATTCACTGCCATTCTTCTATATGGATATGTTGCAGAACTTCTGGTATGAGGTTCGTTAATCCCATGCATTTTTTTAGGAGTCTGATTTCACCCTAAACACACATCGTAAACAGAGGAGGTATAATCTAGATAGTAGTTTTTAGTGACAATCAATATATTTTTTAACTGTAAACTGTCCATTTAGATTGTGTGTTTAGGAGATGCAGATTCTCAAAAAAGATCCTCCACCTTTGTCAATGTACTGGATCTATTACTCCATGTCGAGATCCACGGACACTAAAGGTTTTTATTTGTTTGTTTTTAATTAGTCCTCAACATAAGTGAAGTTATAGAAATTGCTTAATTTTTGCATTATTAGGTCCATCCGATGCCCTACCAACCGCACGTAAAAGTCGAGATTGATGCTGTTGCCCCTGTTCCACTTAAGGTTGCGCTTTACCAGACCCCCGGCGCCCACAGGGCGACATTGATATCGCTGAGACTTTGAGGTGGGTTTGGGGGGAGCTGCATAAAAGAGCGGATGCCCCTCTGCTCTATGCTCCTTCCATCCCGCTAGGCACAGAATCCTATGTTGCCTTGTATTCAAGATTAGGTCAGTAAAACACTCGCACAGGCCATGAATCTACAGACGTTTGTGGATCTGTATCCCAGAGATACATTCAGATCTCCTCCTATGGCAGGTGCGGATAAGACAGTGTCTTTCACCAAGCTGTTTTTATATCACAAACTACGCACAGCATGCCGGGCCCTCTGGGGTTGTTTCCCCGCAGCCCCACCACCACTACCTGCTGCACTTGAAAATATGTTGAAATCTTCCTCTCCCAGAAAACTAATCACACGCATATACACCCAAATGCAAAACACAAACCCGTTGGCGAAGCCTACATCTCTTCAGAATTGGAGCAACTAGCTTCCCACTCCACTAACTGATGCCCAGTGGGAATTTTGCAATGGGCAGCTTGCCGCACTCTCCCCAAATTATAAACTACTTTTGATCCACTTTAAATACTTACATCAGTACTATAGGACACCAGTAAGTCATATGAAGTTAAGGGAGGATGAAAGTTGCTGGCAGTGCCACTACACCCCGGCCACGTTTATACATGTGGCATGGGACAGTCCAGGGATTGCTGAATTTTGGTCTAACATCTTTACAGCTGTGAATCAGATCATTGTGTTTCAACAAACAAGGGAACCCACTAGGTAAGCAAGGACCTGGGGTAATAATCAAATTGAACAACAGCGGTCCTTGACAAGAAGAGATAAACAATAAAAATAATCATAGGCCACAATCTGCACTATAATAACCATAAAGTCCAGCCGGACTTCGAATATAATTAGATACTGGAATGAGTAAAGATAGCCAAACAACAATACAGCAGTGGGACACAGTCCTGTATCCACAAGGCTAGACAAACAATTCACAGTACAAATAACAAAGGGTTTTCAGGCAATTTCAAGAAAAAGGAGCAAAAAAGGTAGAGTCAGTTTGCTTCACAATATGTTCTCCGGTACGACTGAGGTCCCAAGACGCGTGTGGGAGTTCCACTGTGAACTTCAGATACCTTATTATAGGTTATTACCACTTGAAGTCGTCCTATAGAACCGCGCCCATTTGGTGTTGAACGGTTTAAACTGCTTCCATCAAGAGACCCTTGCAATCGCCCTAATCGGGTCCTTGTTTTCTTAATCTCCGCGTACCGCCATTGCCGCGACCTTGGAATTATTATCACCATCACGAATTACGCACCAAGGGGAAGGATCTCTAACCCCGAGGCTTTTAATTCAGGCAAAGCATTAAATGTCCTGATGATGATCCATAATTGTAACTGGATCGAAACGCCATCAACAAATTATGTAATCTAAACACCAGTTCACAATTTTGTGCTAAATTATGTTTTTTCTACATATTGTGAAGCAAACTGACTCTACCTTTTTTGTTTATCTCTTCTTGTCAAGGACCGCTGTTGTTCAATTTGGTGAATCAGATCATTGGCAGAGCAGACGCTCCATCCCTAGAACCGGGCTTATTGGGGTATGTAAATGATACCTTACCTAAGCAGCGTAAATTGCATGCTCTTCTCCTTCTTTTTGCCAAAAGACAGGTTGCACTTCACTGGGGAAGAAAGGGGGTGCCCTCCATTAAGGGTTGGATACACAAATTGACATATGGCCACACACAGCTGAACATGTTCTGGGAACTTATGGTCCCGACCTCACGTCCCTGAAATATCTGGGATACCTTTTTGGCTTGGGCTCAAACCAAAACGAATCTCAAACACCTGAGCACGCAGAAGTAGAGCCAATGATGGTGTGACCTGCTGATTGCCTACGGCTCTCACTGGTATTTTGAATTACTTTACACCTTTGTTGCCCTTGGACATAACTAGCATGTTTGATTAGATGCCATTCACCCTCCTATGCCTATATGTAAACATTATGCACCCCTTTACAGATATATTCCTGCAAACAGTTTTTTTTAATTGTAACTATTTCAATGTACGGTTGTTGTTGGCCACTCAATGTCATTATTGGCTTTTGTAGATTATTGATCGTGACTGCTATATTTTATCTGTCATTGCAACAACTTGCTGGCTTTTTCTTTGTATTCTTCTGATAAAATGTATTAAAAACAAATTAAAAAATAAAAAAGTTATAGAAATCACTTTGAGGTCCTATGCCTCCTAAAAGTCACTGTTGTTTTTATTCTGTTACGTTCCAAGGCTTTTGGACATAGGCTACTGTGTTTAAGCACAGATTTACCAGATCTTAGAGTTACAATATTTCATAATGACTAAACTCGACTTTAGTGGAAAGCTCTATAATATTTAAGAATAAAAGAGAAAAAAGCAGGTAGAAGTTGTTATGTTCTTGGAACATTTGAGATGGCTCAAAAAATAGCCTTTTCTCTTTTTAATTTTATTTTTTTTCCTTTTTATTTTTGTTTTGTGTTTAAGATTTTAAACAAATTACGCAAATAATCAGTTCCACACTATCTCCAAAATGAATCAAAAACTCCTGTTATAATATCACAATCCAATAGAAACATTTAATGCAACTTCTTTGAACCTATTCCACTATTTTATCAACCACCCCACACATACTAGACAACAGAGACCCATCATGATCTGTTTTATTCCTAAACTAAGAGAATAAAGAAGTTGAACAAAACGCGTGACCGGTACATTATAAATTGTTGGATTCACCGGTTGAGAAGTGATTGCAAATCTTGTAATATTACCCTGGATATGGGTTTTTGGGTATTACTTAATTAGACCTCAGAGAAAAAAAATGGAATCAAATTTTATATTAAGCAAGTCAGCAAATGTGTAAAGCTTGTAGAAGTCTCAACAAAGCAGGGTCTTCTTGATGCAAGAGACCTCAGAGAAAAAAAATGGAATCAAATTTTATATTAAGCAAGTCAGCAAATGTGTAAAGCTTGTAGAAGTCTCAACAAAGCAGGATCTTCTTGATGCAAGACAATTGCTTGTCGACAACCTTTAATGATAATATCAGATTTGGACTGTCAGAAGTTTTTCTTAAATTTGGAGTGCACTTAAATTTGAACAAACTAAACAGTTGAGGGTGCTATCTGGAACAATTTCTGCCTGTACTTGTGTGATAAATTATAAAGAAAAATGTGTTTACCTCAGGTGAATTGGACCGCAAACGCACTACTTCGTGTACAAGGCTTTGATGTCAAACAAACCTTATTCATATTTTGACGATGTACAAAAAATTATTTTTATTCTGTTGTACACAATTGATTCAGAAACATGTCAGTTTCAAGTTTTTAACACAAACGTTACTCCACACTTGTAGATAAACGTTGCTGGATAATCATTAGAAAAACATTGGAGGTTGATAATATCAGTGATGCAACCTAATAATTTTTGGGTATAGTACTCATCGTCAGGGGCAACTGTTAGTAAAGAAAAAGGATTTAAGAGTAGTATCAAAACGTCTGTTGCTAAGAAGTATACAGTAAAAACTACAGAAATTTCAGAGAATAAGTCAGAGAAATTAATTCCAAAAGAGATGTGAAGAATCACTCTTTATAACAATGGGACACCTTAATGAACTCAAAAACCAACAGAACCCAGATGTGCCCATAGGAAATGACAACAATAGAACCTATAATAACCCTTGCGTAGAGACACCAGTGAGTCATATTGTGTGCGCCTTGTGTGTACGTTACGGTATGTAACAAGATGTGGTCCATAAAAATAGCAATAATTGTATTTTTGTTAAAAACTTGAAACTGACTTGTTTTTTAATATATTGGGTACAACAGAATGAAAAGTATTTTTTGTAACTTGTAAAAATAAGAATAAAGTTTTTTTACATCAAACCCCGTGGGCAAACAATAGTGCATTCTGAGTCCAGTTCACTTGCAGTGGAATAGCATTTGTGCAATTAACTTCACCAGGAAAAAAAACTGTTTCTACAACACTTGCAAAAGTGTTACTCCTTACTTGCATCTCGTTTTACTTCTAGCATTCATTTTTATTTTTCTTGCACCTTTGGAAAATTGGTGTATTGAGTATGGCATGTGGTGCTGGTTAAGTGGCAAATTTCAGAGTTTCTCACAACTTAGCCTCCACCTGCCTGAACAGTTGCTTCCCCTTCCACTGACCTCCCAGACACTTCTGCTTCACAAGACTCTTCCTCCCACACATCCCAACCATATTCAGAACCAGATCAGGAGGATGGATGTTCCCTTACATCACTCCTAAATCATGGAACACCCTCCTACTCTACATCAGAGCCTCCTCCTCTCTCCTTGAATTCTACAAGAAGCCAAAGACCTAACTTTTCAATTAACCAACCTATCATAGGCAGGGCTAGGTGCACACACACCTGCTCAGCACCAAGATTCTCTCCAGGGGATAGTGCACTTTACAAATACACATAACATACCATTTTGGATGGTGATAAAGGGTCCTCCTCCTGTTAGGGTGGGAGTGGTCATCACCTACATTATCCTGTCTGTACTCTGACCCACCATATTTAGAGTTCACTGTAAGCCCTGCAGTGATCTTTGTGCCTTATCAATAGTTTGCTTGTGAAAAGAAAAACATAATGGGCAAACAATCCTGTGAGAAAACCCTCAGGGTGTGAGAGTCATTACTTTTGTTTCTGTTTGTGATCATCGTGTTTTATATGACAGACTCATACCTCAGACTGTCTTCTCTAAATAGGGCATGTGGTCTGATGCCCTTAGTCGGAAGGCCCCTACTCTTTTGGGGCCATTGCTGTAAGCGATCCTCAAAGGATGGGGAAAGCAACCATTCAGTAGACTAAAGTCTCTATTTTATTATAACAGTAAGGTATATGTCCTGTTTTTGCCTGGGAGTTTGCCAACTTTCCATTTCAACCCAAGGGAAGTCTCCTCTGATGAGTCTATGGAAAATGGTAAGTTAAATTCTTCAGTCAGCAGGAGTTCTACCTTTGGTTATTGTCTCCTGAACTCTTACATTACTTCAATGAATCTATTTATTATTGATTTTTTTGTGGAACCCCCAGAGTAATGTAAACATTTATAAGGATCAGTTGGTGATTGTATGTTTTTTTTCATTTTTGAAGATCTTCGTGGGGATAACTTTTCGATGAAATATAGGTTAACAGACCCACAGAAGGTAGATCCTTTTTGAAGACTTTGGATAACTTTTACAACCTAGGAGATGTAAGCCATGGTCACAAACAAAATGCATGGTATTCACTTAATTCGGTTATTTTTCCCATCCTCCATCTTTCCATGAACCAAAGAACAGATAAAAGTGATGTTCCTTATTTGGTCAGTGATGATTCTTTGTTTCACTAGATGCTGGTTATCGAACCACTTTTATATAATTGTAGAACTGGTTCAGTATACTTCAGAGAGGCTTCTGAGAGTTTAAAGTATCTGGAAGCAGAATAGACTGACAGAGTACTGTAGGACTTGGCCTTTTTTAGCTAAGGTTCCCTAAAGTGTTTGCTTTCCAACAATCCGTTTTCCTGATATAGAGTTGTCAATTTAGATTCATTGGGTACTTTTCCGCTGCTCAAGTGTCAAGAGGAACCTCTGCTTAAGAAGGAGCAACTGAAGAGACTGCTGTGGAAAGACCAACTCTTACTTCATGATCTGGGGCTGGCCTGCAATTTGCTGTTCTAACGAACGGAGAGGCTGTTGGGACTGTGCTTGGAGGCGCTGGGTCACCCTACTAGAAGAAGTGCTTTGTGCTGTGTCTTGTTACCCCAAGGGACCAAGGTGAGCTGGCTCCCTGTTTGGAAACACAGGATCATAAAAGTTTCTGGAGAAGTCCCAAGCAACGCGGTGTGTGCGTGCTTTCGCAGCTTGAGGCCCTCATAAGTGGTGCTTTGTGATCGTGGGCTCAGAGAAGTAAGCTAAGTCTTGCGCAGAGTGCGTGTCATGGTGCAGGCCAGGGCATTGTTGAGGAGCAGCTGGTTGTTGTGTGCACAGGGAGACAAGGTGGGACTCAGACGTGCAGAGTGCGTGTCGTGGTTCAGGCCAGGGCATTGGTGATGAGCGCCTGGTCGTTGTGTGTACCGAAAGAAGAAGTGAGTCTCGGACGCGCAGAGTGTGTGCTGTGGTGCAGTTGGGGCATTGGTGAGGAGCCCCTGGTCACTGTGTGCACCAAGTGAAGAGCTTAGCCTCAGATGCGCAGAGTGCATGTCATGGTGCAGGCCAGGACGTTGGTGAGGAACGCCTAGTCATTATGTGCACCGAAAGAAGACGTGAGTCTCGGACTCGCCAAGTGCATGTCGTGGTGCAGCCAGGGCATTAGTGAGGAGCGCCTGGTCATCGTGTGCACCGAGTAAAGAGCTGAGACGCTGACGTGCAGAGTGCATGTCGTGGTGCAGGCCAGGGCATTGGTGAGGAATGCCTGTTCGTTGCGTGCACCAAAAGAAGAAGTGAATCTCAGACACGCAGAGGGCATAACGTGGTGCAGCCAGGGCGTTGGTGAAGAGCGCCTGGACATCGTGTGCACCAGAGAAGAGGCGAGTCTTGGACGCGCAGAATGCGTGTCAAGGTGCAACCTGAGGCGCTGGCAAGGAGTGCCTGGAAAGTGTGTGCACTAAATTTGAAGTAATGTCTCCACAGTGCTGAGGGCGGGTCTCGTGTTAAAACAGCAGTGGCCGAGACCGGCAGCCCCAGAGGAGCTGAGCTGCCGGCCCAAGCTTGCCGTACCCATTGACGGAGTTCTAGATCAAGGCCCAATTCGCTGAATTAGGAGAAGAGAGTGAAGCTCCAGGTAACGTGGATCATCACCGGGCGTGGGGTGCAGACCCGGAGGGACACTCTCTCAGCATCTCGCTTTTGTGACCTGCATGAGCCTGTTGCTTTGGCTCAGATCTTGGCCCGTGCTGACCCAAGGAGGGGCAGTATTGGGGCTGGAGTGAGAGGCAGTACTTTTGTGTCATCATTGATCCATATTGGGGGCACTGTTAACGGAGCACCTAAACTGTTGTATTACACTTTGCATTATTGCTGCTAACAAACTATCGAACTGTCGTATGATGCCTGACCTCCTTTGTGCCTGATGGACTACATGCTTGGTGCGCTACGCTCTTCATTATTTTTCCCTTGCAGAGTACATGATTGTAACGTGGCTCATTGCATTATTTCTTCATCTCACAGTATCTGATTATAATGTGGCGCAGTGCATTATTTCTTCCTTGAACAGTACATAAATGTAGTGTGACCCATTGCTTTGTTTCTTCCTGGTACAGGGCATGCTGGTAGTGATACGCATTGCATTATTCCTTCTATTGCAAAGTACTTGATTGTGGCGCTACGTATGGCATTGTTTCTCTGTTGCACAGTACAAGAGAATATCGTTACGCATTGCAGTATTTCTTTTCTTTTGCAATGTGTGTGATTCTAGCAATACGACTTTGGTAACTATTAGAAGTGAGTTTAACTGTTGGTTAGAAGCGGTGGTTGGGATTAGAACCTACCAGTCCACCGGAAGGAATACTACCCATTCTTATATGTTGATTTTGTATTGTGGGGTCATATCGTATGTCTGCTTATATAAAGCTTATACATATTTTAATAAAAACTTGTGTGGAGTCTATTTGTGGTGACAACATTGGGTTGCTGAGAGTGTGGTTGCACATATTGTACACTTGTGCCTTGGAGATAAGTCTGGCTGCTTGTGCCAAGCTACCAAGGAGGTGAGCAGGGCTATCTCAGACGGTGTCCTTACTTAGCCTAAAGTTGAAAAGAGGGGTCAGGGACTCCCGCCTCCAGCATTTGGTGGTGGCGAGGGAAAAGGACCTCCACTTCCAACAAGTATCATGGCAGATTTTTTAACAATAGTAGCCAAATTTACAAAAAATTCCCTTGAAGAGAGGAAATATTCAAATGCTCTTCTTCTGATCATGTTACAGTAATAGTTTCAATGTTCTGGATGTGCTTCGAGAAGTATATGATATTGCCTTGGTTAAGTACATCAAATAGACCTTTAGAGGTATAAATTATTTTGACAATGGTCAAGTTGGACTCCTGCAGCAAACCAATTGTCAGGTGTAGCTCGCATGCTGATGTATTGCTTGTTACACATTGTGTCCCCTTTAACAACTTTCAGATTGGGCAACTCTATCATTATTTTTCTGATCAATTTGACCTGCTGTGGTATCTAAGTGATTGTGTGCAGAACACATTGCATCTATTGCATGCATGTCATATGGCACCTGTGTTAGAGAACATGCAAGTTCTTCTTGTTGTTTTACCTAGACATCAAACAGATGTTATATGACCACCATTACACTGGGGTGAGCATGTTATGCTCTGAGCAGAGACATATATGTTGTTTTTATTTCTTTTATGTTCTTATTTTTTCTCTCTCCATGTCCACTCCAATGAGATGTCCACCTCTATTATTTGCTAGTGCTCTTTCCCGACAGCATTAATTGAGTGTTTCAGTACCTAACAGCTTTACTTTCTACTCTCATCTATATGATCACTATAGGACAGAGGCACCATGAGCAGAACGCCACAGTCCCTCAAGTTGAGGCACAACACCAGACGATTGCGGGTAAGCCTGATGGATCATGTATGAACATCATGCTTGGCTGATTGTTCACACACTGTATCATGGTGTTCAATATTCAGCATATTTTGGGGTAAGTCTGTATGAATGCAAAGTTTGTTTAATTTTGCACACATTACTGTGGTGTTCAGTATTGACCATTAACTTGTGTATCTAGTGGCACAATGTGATAGGTGCCACTGATTTATTAACTATAACCTATCTGTCTTTGTTTTTCCTTACATGTTGATTGACAGTGAATCCACTTTGAATGTTACAGTGGACCACTGATTGTATTTTCTGTTTATGAGTATGTTTATTGAGCAAATGTGATTTTCGCAGTTCCTGTTGAATGGCAATAAACCTCTTCTGAGGGTCTAAATGACAGAAGCATGTTGACCTACTTTAGTGACACACCTAAGCAGGGTCAATCAACCACTGCAGTGCCCATAAAGTTGTACACTTGTCCTGGAGTCGGCTGTAATCACTATATCACTCTTTGCATGCTCTGCATACCTCACCACCCTCTAGTTCAACCCATGGTTCTCCCAACTCGTTTAAAACATCTGAAGAGCTTCTTCTTCTCAGTGAATGAATTGTAGCCCGCAATGTGACCAGCTGTCACGATGGGAGGAGAATCCCAATGATGAATCATGCCACCTTTGGTGCATGAGGGGATTTGTCCTTAAAAAGAATATCCCATTTCAGCTAGGTTGTTCTTTCTTGACCTCTTTAGGACCCAGGTGTTTTTTTGTGTTAGTTATAAAACTTGGGAGTGAACACCTGCAGGTCTATAAATAAAGTGTAGCAATTAGCAAAGAAAGGCTCAGTCGTAAGGTTCAACTTAGAAACAGATGACCTTTGAGTTGAGCCCAGGTAAACAATATTTGGTTTTAACATGCCTAAAGAAAGCCTTCCATATCCTTAGTTTCATGCATTTAATAATTGAATATAGTGTTGTGAAAACTGCTCAAAGGTCACTAAACAGTATTACCAGTATCAGCCTCTGATGTGCTGCCTTGTCATTGACCTCAAACCTTGCCTCTCCTGCAAACTCTTTAAAATTTCACCATAGGTATTCTCACATGTTGTTATTGATTCTTGAACGGTGTTGAATGATTCTCTGACGGACCTCCTGCGTGGTTTTGCCGATATACAGCAAGTTGCACGGGCATTGTATGGCATACACTGTGTATTTGGTCTTGCAGTTTGTATGTTCATTGTGACGCCAAAATTTATTCCCATCCGTGAAAAGAGAACCTTCTATTGTGAGGTCACATATGGAACATGTCCCGCATTTACGGTGCCCTGTGACTGGATTGGCTCCGAAGATTGTATTTTGAGAAACCTTTTTTGGAGGCGGTCTAGTGGATGTAATCATCTGTCCAATGCTCCTGTTCTTCTTGAGAGCAAAAAGAGTGGCACCTATATCTCGAAGGATTTCCTGCACCAAATGCCAACTTCTTTTGATGATTTTTTGAAGTTGGTTGGTGTGAGGGCCAAAAGTGGAAACACAAACCATCCTCTCGGTCGCGGGCCTGGATCTTTTTTCAAGGAGATGTTCCCTGGGTGTCCATCTCGCTCTCTTCATGGAGTGCTTCAAGAGTTTCTGAGGGTAACCTCGTTCTTGCAGCTTCGAGGTAAGACCCTGACCATGCAACTCGAACTGCTCGATGGTGGTGCAGTTACGTCTCACTCGGAGGTATTGGCCATAAGGGAGATTATTCCTTAGGCTCCGCGGATGATAGCTCTTATAATGAAGAGCTTTATTCTGTCCGTCTTTTTCTGATACAAAGAACATGACAGCACATTGTCTCTGACTGAAATCTCGACATCCAGAAAGGGAAGAGATCTTTCATGGTAGCTCAAACTGAACTTTATATCCGGACTCCTGTTGTTCAGCCATACATGGAATTCTTCCAATTGTATAGATGTTCCGTTCCACACACACCACACGTCATCTATATATCGGAACCATTGTCCAATGAAGCCTCTGTAGGATTTGTTATTCAGAACGTATTTTTCCTCGAATTGACCCATGTACAAAATAGCCATTTCGGGGGCAAAAGGGCAGCCCATTGCTGAGCCTTTGATTTGGAGAAACATTTCATCTTCAAAGGTAAAGAAGTTCTTTTTCAGAGCCACAGTTGGCAAGGAAATTATAAATTCGGTGGGAACTCGGTAGGGGCGTGGTCGGTTGTCCAAGTAGAGTTCCATAACATCCAAACCGTCTTGCTGAGGTATTTGTGTGTATAAAGATGACACATCCATAGAGGCTAATAATTGACTGGAGGAATCAAACGGAAGGCCTTCGACTTTGTTTATAAAGTCCATGGTATCCTTCAGATAGGATGGCACCTGCACCACAAGGGGTTTCAAAAACACATCAACGAATTTGGAGATAGGCTCAAACACAGAATCACACCCGGACACGATCGGGCGTCCTGGTGGTAATTTGGGGTCTTTATGTACTTTAGGGAGGAAGTACAGATGCGGGGTCCGTGGGTATTATTTGATCAGGTATTCCGATTCTTTAGGTCCAAGAATCCCTGCCTCCTTTGCGGCGTTGACAAGTCTTCTTATTTCATCCTGAATCTGGGCAGTTGGATCATGAGTGATCCTGCGGTACCACTCTTGATTGTACACATGATTCCGCCCCTCTGTACGGTATAGATCTTTAGACCAGAGGACCACCGCACCCCCTTTATCAGCTTGCCTGATAACGGCCTCCTGCTGATTCTTCAGTTCTTGAATGGCTTCTCTATGTTTTTTTGTGATGTTTCTGGGAACAAAAGGACGTTTTTTCTCCAACATATTCAAAGATGACATTACTGAGCGTTCAAAAGCTAGAATGTTTTTAGAGACATTGTGGTTAGGTGGACAAAACGAGGATTTGTTTCTCAATCCTGACGCCTCCGTAGATATTTGTTCGGTCGCATCTTTGAAAAACCATCTCCTGTCCCTTGGTTTCATAGTTCTATGGACTGGTCGCACATTTGCTCTATGCACTAATTTTGCACTGTAGATAATTGCAATTTATTTCGTTCACTGAATTTTTTCATTGTTTTTGGTGTGTCAAGCTTACTTGTTTTGCTTGACTCATTGTTGTAAGTAGTGTACATTTGTAAACTTGTATATTTGTAGATATTGTACACATGAATCCACTGTCGTAATAGTGTTTTGCTCGTGCTTGTGTGTTTGAAACTTTGTTAATCCCAGTCATAAAGAAAATAAATTCATTTTGGGATTCAAACCCTGTGGTCACGTGGTACATTTTGACTGCGTGTCTGGAAATTGTTCTGGTATTTTTCCTGTCCAGCCACCTTGTTCTGTTTTCCCTCTTTCAGTTTTTAGGCCTATATCACTTAGCTCTAAATAACTCCTATCATCCACAGTATTATAACTTTTGCTGATAATAATATCAGGAAAGTAATTCTCTCTGGATCGTCTTAACTCTTGCAGTGTTTCCCTACTACATCCCCAATTTTCAAAGATTGGGCATGCAGCAGTGAATTGGCTTGATCATTTATTGATATGTTTGGTCAATTCAGATTATGTTGCTTTTATAGGGTATATGTCACGTTTACACCATGCGTAAACCCTAAAATGCAATTCATCAAGCCACGCAAGCCACTTTGTGAGGCCTTTAGTTGATTGATAATAAGGAGTAATGTAGCTCATGGTCAAATTGAAGAATAATTTACCAAAAATATATTGCTCTTTAGCTACTCCTTAAACCTTGTATCTTCTTGCTCAAATGCCCTGTAAGTATTGCATAAAGTGAAAGAGACAATTGAAATCCTTGCTATCTTAAATTATTGAAGGGTCCGTATTGCCACTATCACAGCTCACAAAAATATCCATACTGAAGGCTTTTCACTGCTTTCCACCGTTACATCCCATTGAATGAAATGAAATGAAATGAAAAGAGAATTTGTAAAGCGCGGTAGCTACCCTAAGGACAGTCGTGTGGATGAACAGCTGGCTGTTAGTCTGATTTATTAAAAAACAAGGTGTTTAGCTGCTTGCGAAAGGAGAGTAGGTTGGGCTCTGATCGCAGATGGAGGGAAAGAGAGTTCCACAGTCTGGCTGAATTATAGGAGAATGAACGACCCCCACATCTGGCTCTCTTTATCCTGGGTACTGCAACAAGATAGGAAGAGGAAGATCTGAGCTGTCTGTTTGGGAGATAGAGGTTGATCAGGGAATTATTGATGCAAGCGCCTGTTTTCCAGAAGGCTTGTTGGACGATGCATAGGCCTTTGAACTGGATTCTTTTCCTGACAGGGAGCCAGTGGAGATTCTTCAGTCCAGTTTTGACAGGGAGTTGACGGGGGATCTGGAGCAGTGTTCGTGCTGCACAGTTTTGGATCACCTGGAGCTTGAGCAGGGTGGTCTGTGGGGAGCCTAAGTAGAGGGCATTCCCAAAATCCGGACGCGATAGAATTAGACCCTGAATCATGATCTGCTTCGTGTGGAAGGGTAGTAGGAGAAGTATTTTCCGGGTGAGCCTGAGTAGACCGAAGCAAGTGGCTGAGAGTTTGATTGCTTGGCTGTTAAAGTTGAGGGACTTGTCCAGCCAGATGCCTAGGTTCTTGATTGCGTCCTTCGGTGTGGGGGCAGGTCCAAGACAGGAAGGTCAAAGGGGATTGATGTTAATAGTGGGGGATTACCTAGGAGCATCAGCTCTGTCTTGTCTCTGTTCATTTTGAGACAAGATGAAGTCATCCATGAGGTTACTGCTTCTAAGTATCGTCCGCATAGGTGACAATTTTTAGCCCAAAGGGGTGGACAATCTCAGCTGGGGGCGCATGTATATATTAAAGAGGGTCAGGCTCAGTGAAGAGCCCTGCGGTACTCCGCAGCCAAGAGGCTTGCTAGGGGAGGTGGTTTCGCCCTCGAAGACCTGGAAGGAGTGATCTGAGAGAACATAACATAAATTCACCAGAATTGATCCTTTTCTGAGAAAAAATACAGATGTTTATTATATTATCAGAGGCGTTTTATTTGAAAGTTATGAATGCTAATATTTTCAAAATGTTTTTTTTTTGCTGTCATAAAGAATCATATATGAAATCTGTGAGCCTTTGTTGAAGAGCTGTGAACTAAGGAATGGACATACACCAGCAAAGGTTTGGGACTTACAGCTGTCATAAGATTAGCACCTCACATATGAGCAGATCTAACAATGGAGTGGCTTTGCTGGTCTCAAGAAACACGGTTATCTCCCTTGAATCTTCTCTGCAGCAAAAAATCTGATTCAGTTGGCTCTTGGTGAGAAGTTATCCACCCTCATGGTTTAGCACAAAAAGTGCACCCGCAGAAGCGCAGGGGCGGCTGGGTGCAGAGTGATGTTTTTGTGTCTGGTTCCCTGTTGGTTTCAATAGGGATTCTCCTGTTTCAACAAAGACTGTAGGCTCGAGGACAAATATCTTCTAGAGGTGAGCACTGGTTGAGGAGGTAAGTTGGGATGCCTGGTGATGCTGTGACACCGTCAGTTGGGTCACCCAAGGCTGTTGGGCTTCGGGTGCAGGGGTGCCTTCAGGCATCGAGTTTCTCTACCAGTTCGGGTCGCGGTTGGGGAGAGTCTACAGAAAGAGGCTCCAGGCTTCACTGGGAGATTCGAGGCAGGTCTGAGATCACCAGATGTTGGGTTAGAATCGCCTTGGGGACCACCTCGTGGTGTTGGGCCCACCATATACTCTTAAAGGCATTACTGCACTTACAATGTCTAAGAATTGGCTTAGGCACTGTATGGGTACAGGGCTCATGCACCTGTACCCTCACCACTGGTATAATGTGCCCAGCTATAGGGGTGGCTGATCAATTTCAAGGCAGTGGACTGTAGGCATGGCACACAGGGATGTGTGCCATGTCGACTCTTTACTTTGTTCTGCACCAAAAAACGCAGCCTGCAAAGGCAGTGTGTGAGTTTAAAGGTACAGGGCCTCTAAGCGTGGCACAGTAAGCGCTGCAGCCCTTAGTGGCCTTCCCTGGTCACAGTGCCCTGGGTTCCTGTGGTACCATTTACTAGGGACAGACCTGTGGCCAGAGAGTGCCAATTGGTTTTGGTCTTCAATGCAATTTGAGGGAGTGAACATAGGCCCTGGGTACCTGATTGACAGGAGCCCAGGGAAATCTCAGTTAAAGTACATCAGCAGTTCAGCAAAAAGTGGGGGCAGCCATGCAGAAAGAGAGCACTTTCTCACGCCATCTCATGTATATGCAAGACCACTGCTAGGGGAAGATCCTTCTCCACCTTTGCAGCAGCGACCTGGAACTTTGACTAAGCCACAGTGCCTAGTTTAGATCAGCAGCCCCTCCCACCACCCTTACCCCCATACCTTGAGACCCTTACGGGTTAGTAGTCGTGCTTTACAAGTCTCTTGATTGATTGGTTGATTGAACCTTGGCAATTGGGAAATTCTAATTTCTCACTTTCAGAGCATTCCCACCTTAACCAATGGCTCTAGTGTGTCCTCTGACAATGGCTATCCAACTTCCCCATGTGCAGCCTGCTGCCTTGCCCCAATGGAAGACTTTTCCCTCCATTTTGAAGATTAAGTCAAAAGGAAAAATCAGCGCGACATCTTGCAAGGTTCATCAAGCCAGCTTATCCCCGAATCACGAGACTCAGTCACAGATTGGTTCAGTGAAACAAAAATTGAAATCGAAGGCAAAGAAAAAAACCAAGATACCGAATCAGAAACAGGAAAAAAGAATAAATCTTACACCCTCATTAAGAGATTACTTTAAGAAAGTGCCTAGTACATTAATACTTAAACCAGTAGAGAGCACGTCCAAAGATTGTACTAGTGGTAATTTAGCTGATACCATCAGGCTGCCTGAATATTCTGATGACATAGCAATACATAATCAGTTACCAGCCTCTAGCATATCTGCCTGTAGAGCAAGATATAGAAGGTCATAGCTTGCAAGAGACATCTGAAAACATGTCAGATTTGGGAAAATATAGGGCTCTTCCAGGTGACTCTCAAAGAGGGAGGAAGGAGAACAAACAACAGGAAACATCAAGCGAAGGAGGTACCAGTTAAAACACTCAAAGAGCAACTCTAGATCTCCTGCAGACTTTGCCTGATGAGATGAGGAGCAGATTCCAGGTCTCAGAGAAGAATCAAGCTGAAATCAAAGACTTCTGCGAAAAAATTGAAGATAAGTTAGACTCACTAACAGCTAGAGCATAGGCATTAGAAACTACGGTAGTTGAGCTAACAAGAAAAATTGATAAAAATGTGAAAGACCTTTGTAAAGAACAAGAGAGCAATCTTTAGGACAAGTTAGAATCTATTGAAAATGCTCAACGACGGAACAATCTACGTTTATTGAAAGTGCCGGAGGTAGTCAAAGGTAATAATATAAAAGAGTTTGTAGTTAAACTAATCAAGCAGACAACTAACATTGACTGTTCAGAACAAGCTCTATGTGCTGACATTCAAAGAGTCCATAGGGACCCTTTTAGGCTCAATCCGAATGAGAATAGAGACCCAGGAAGATTTTGATTCATTTCTTGACGTATAATTTGAAGGATGAAATTTTTAATAAGGCTTTAAAAATGAATACATTAAGTGTGGACGGGTTTACTTTTCAGATTCGCTCTGATGTTTCCTCCATAACTACATCTAAACAGTGGGAGTTTGGTATGCTGTTAGAACCTTTTAGTCAGTTGGACACAACAGCACAACTTACATTTCCAGCCACTTCAAAAGTGATGTTTAAAAAAAAATGCACCCATTTAGACAGGTGGAGGACGCAGAAGCACTCCTGCAGCTTATCACAGAAAACAAAGCAATGAGTTAATGGTTTGATAAAGGATCTAAAGGATAAAGGGGAAGAATGTTTATTAGGAGATATAGAAAATCTATCTTCAAATAAAATATGATTAATATATGATAAATATAAAAAACAAATAAAGCAGCTATTCATGATTCTTAAGGATGCAACATTTGTTAAGGCCCAGGGGTAGCCTTAAAAGCCAGGGTAGGGCCATAGGTGAAACAGTGGGGGCTCTCCAGGTAGGAGCACAGGAGTGGGAGGAGGGGGGGTTTGGTAGGTCACTGGGTGCGGAGCATAAGGGTAAAAAACAAAAAAAATATGTCCACTACACACTTTAATGATTAATGACCCGGGCTTGAGATGATCAAGCTATACATCTGAAGATGTTGCATGGAATGTAAACGGGTTAAGGGTAAAACATACAATGGAAAGGATATTTCAGTACCTAAAAGATATCCCTGAACAAATTTTAATCCTCCAAGAAACACACCCAGTTGAGGAAGAGATGAGGGCTTTATGTAAAACCAAAAATTGGATTAAGGAGGTTATTTGTACCACACAGCATATAACAACTAAGGGTGTTGCAATATTTCTAAAGAAACATCCTGCTTTAACAGTTGAAAGGTCCAAAGTGGACAAGTCGGGAAGATGGGCCATAGCAAATATAAAGTTTTATTCGCACAAATTTACAATAGTAGGTTACTATGGCCCAAATTTGGATGATACAAGTCCTTTGAAGGATCTTTTTGCTCAGTTGCTGTCCTTTCAAGATCCGGTAATACTTGCAGGAGATTTCAGTTTAGGTATGGACCCTGTAATGGATAGATCCTTAAACAGTAGAGCATCACAAAATTGTAAAATGAGGTCTTTACTGAAAAGCACAATGAAGCAATTAGGGTGGACAGATATATGGAGAGAAAGAGAGGGAGGTAGGAGAGGCTATATGTTTCACAATAGGAAGTATGGCCATAGATCTAGGCTAGACGTTTTTCTAATTAATGAGACCCTCAGAACTTGGGCGACAAAAGTGAAACATCTAGGAGGTCATTTATCTGACCATGTTGCTGTAACATTAGTGTTGAGACTTCCTAGCAAATCAATTAGTAAAAGATGGACGTTAGATCGAGCTATTTTGTTTGAGGAGGAAATAGTAGAAAGACTAGAGGTAGAAACCAATACCTTTTTCTCACAGAATATTGATAGTGCTCCCATAGAAATGGTATGGGATGCCTATAAGGCCTTCTATTCAGTATGCCAGACAGAGGAAATATAAAATAGAGATAAAAGAAAGAGAGGATAAAATTCAAAAGTTAGAACAAAATATTATGGTGCAAGGAGAAACTATAGGGGCACTATAGGGGCACTATTGATCGGCTACTATCCCACAGAATAGCTTTGGCAGGGGTATTAGATACGAGATTGCAGAAAAGGTGGGAGGCCAGTAAAATGGCACACTTTGCATACGAGGAAGGCTCTGGTAAACTTCTTGCGTCGAAGACTAAGCAAGAATTAGCCAGGAGTAATATAAGAGAAGTAGTATGTAATGTCACCGGGAAAGTGTGCCATAGGCCAGTGGATATTGAAGAAGCCTTTCTAAAGCACTTTGAGAAAGTTTATAGAGAGGAGCTTATTCCTCAGGATAGCATAATAGAATCTTGGCTTCAGAGTTATCCCTCAGAATCAGTTAGTGAGGAAGCCTCCAGCAATATCAATAAACCCATATCCCAGTTTGAGATTGAGAAGTCAATAAAGTTGTGTAAGAAAGGCAAGACACCAGAGCCAGATGGTCTTCCAGCTGACCTTGATTTTAACGGCAACTAAGCCGCCGAACCAGTGTAACTCGTACAGACCAATCTCTCTGCTGAACCTGGACTATAAGATCTTTGTCAAGGTTTTAGCAGAGAGGTTGGATGGTATTATGAGTGGTTTGTTGCATCAGAATCAAAAGGTTTTGTTAGAGGAAGAGGCATTCAAGAACTAACTTATAACTTGATTGGTGCTATCGATCTTGCAATGGTTCACAAACTACCATTGGCCGTTATCACGCTGGATGCCACCAAAGTGTTTGATCGGGTCAATTGACTTATTTGATCAAAGTATTAGAGAAATCAAATCTGGGGAAAATTTTTGCAGGGTTATCTCGGCTATTTATCATGCTCCAATAGTTAGAATTTTGATAAATGGCAATCTTTCCTCTGCGATACAAGTGCAAAGAGGCACAAGGCAGGGATGCCCTCTTTCGCCAATGTTATTCAATTTACATATTGAGTCCTTTGCAGAGAGCAGAAGGAGACACCAGCATATTCTCCAGTTTAGATTTGGCAATTGGGAAAAAAAGGCCTCATTTTATGCTGATGATATTATGGTATACACATCAGATCTCAAGAAGACTATTGCTATTATATATAATCTAGCTGAGCAGTTTGACAATATCTCAGGATATGAGATAAACCAATCAACAACTGAGTATATGGCTTGGAATTACACAGCCTGTTCCCTTCAATTAAAAAAGGAAACGAGATACCTAGGTATAAAAATCACTCAGGACATTAATGATAAATCCTAACAAAAATGTATGTAAAATAGAGAAAGAAATTTCAGACTCTCTAAAAAGTTGGGCATATTTACCCCTAACGTTAATAGGTAGAGTCAATCTAGTAAAAATGATGCTCTTACCTAAATTGATTTTTATTTTTCAAAATATACCGCTAGCCTTCAAAGAAGACCGCTTGAGGTAAATTCAGTCAAATATTAATTTATTTATATGGGCTTCTAAAGGGACTAGAATTTCCTGGAAGAAACTTTAAAGAAGGAAAAATAAGGGAGGACTAAGTGCGCCGGATATAATTACTTATGCGTGGGTCTCCCTAGTGAAAACTGGTAAAATGCTGATGAATGAGCCTAATTCTTCAGACATAGGAATAATGTTTAAGGAAATGGTGCAAGACTTAAAAGGAGCGGAATATGCTTTTGTTTATAAATTTGGCGAGCCTCGCTTCTTCAAGACGTTCCGGCTGAAAACTCTAAGGGAGTTGGCAACTACTTGGAGCAAAATTAGAAAGCTTTTAAAAATCAGCTATTATAGCGCCAAGGCGCCCATATGGGATACACCTGTTTTACCTGTATGGACTAGAGACTCACTAGCAGTACCATTAAAGCTGGCTGGTGTCAGCCGCTGAGAACAACTCATTCCAGAGGGAATTTTGTAACCCTGGGAAGAACTAAAGTTTACAAGGGATAATCAACTATCAAAATTCAAATATTTACAAATAAAAAGATGGTCCCAAGCGCTTGGTATTTCGGTTGTTTTTTTTACTGAGTTTGAGAACGCTCTGAGATCTACACAACAAAATAAGAAAGAAGCGGCAAACCTTTACTGGCTCCTGATAGATCGGGCAGATGGGGATTTTATCCTTCCAACACAGTTGTGGGGCGAGTGCTTGCCCGGCGTCAGTACAGAAGGTATATGGCAAGTATCTTTTGATTTTCTATATTCTACAGTCCAGGCTGCCAATTTAAGGAGGAATCATCTTTTTTGCCTTCACAGAGTATAATGGTCTCCTCTTAGTTTGCAAAAGATACCATTCCATGCTGTCCAAAATGTCGGAAGGATAAAGCTAACGATGAGCATATGTTCATAAGCTGAGATATATTTGGGTTTGATATTCAGGGGAGCATTTCCTTAATAATTTTTGGCATTTTTCCGAACTATAATTTGTTATCATTAGATATTAATAAGTTATGTTTTTATCTCATCCTATTAGCGCATAGAGAAATCTGAAATTGTTGGATAAAATGTACCCCTCCGACTTATTTAGATTGGATTAATTCTATAAAATATGTAATGAAATTGGATATAGCCTCACGTAAAGAAAATAATAATAAGAGAGTTTTTTGGACACCATGTATAGAATGGATGGATAATCTTTGAATTTGGGGTATGTTGGTCCAATGATTATGCCTCTACATGGAATTACTTCACCACTCCGGTCAGTTCTGGGGTTCCCAGATAGAAGAAGAGAACAGACAAATTACGAATGGTTCTGTGTAAAGTGTAAACCATTAAAATGAGAGCCCTTGCGCTGGTTCCATCTGACAGGAGGCACGGCAGAGGCAATCAAGCGGCTCCGGCAAGATTCAATGGCGTGTGAGGACTAAAAAAAAAAAAGGAAAAATCCTTGACCAGGCCATTCCAATTTTTGTATCCGATCTTGAGATTCATTGCTGTTGACCTCAAAGTTCACCTATTTCCTGGTCTACCACAACAATAGACAATGATTGAAGCTTAGTGCTTTTCGGTGCTATTTTCACTGAAAGCTATAAAACCCCGTGGCTCTGGTCCCCCTTAAATAATTTCCTTCATTTTGGTGTTATTTTGTTTATTTATTTTATACATTTATTCAAGTTATAGTGGGAATTACATTGTTTGGTGTTTTGATGTTATAACTGTTTTGGTACTCCATAAATACTTGATGAATTGCCCTAAGATAAAACTGTCTGTTCTGTGTCAAAGCAACCAGGGTCTTAATGGAGAGATAATTGGGTGATTACCCTGACAAATTGAAGTTATTATTCCATGAGATGGGCGACTGTCCACCTCAAATAATAATCTACTTTCTCCAAGAAATGTTTTAGAAATGTTATAATTTTATATATAAGTATATATGTATAAGTATATATTATTAGTGATTATGTACTATTACCTTGTTCAGATAGGACTTTAAGAAAATGTATTTATTGTCTATTTTCTAGATGTGTATATGTTGTCTATTGTAGTTGTATGTAAGTAAGATTTTGGTTTTTGTTACTTTTCTCTTTATGCAACCCTGAAGAAGCAGAGTGTGATACCTATGATGCCCATGTGGGATCTGGATAATGGCTACCATCTGGGCAATGGTTGCTTCTAGAAGTTGCTTCTTTGAAATGAAATTATATCTCAAATCTTTGGGGGGAAAATACTTTGGTCTCTGCGAATTTTAACTTTATTTATGACTATGAATCCATTGGGAAGAATTTATACCCAAATTGAGTCTTATAAATTAAAGTTGTGAATATATTATGCAGAATGCACTATAGTCAGTTGTCTTGCATAAACTGTCTGCAAAAGTGTAAATGTGTATATATTAAAGCACTGAAACCTAATATTTTATCAGAGTAATTAATAATAAAACTCATAGAATGACTATTTATGTAGACATTCTATTAAAAAATAGAAGTACTTGTTCTTCTAACTCTGTTCATTGAACTTAACACTCCTATGGAGTTGAGAAAGCTGATGTCTCCTTTGTACTTTTTCTATGGACAATCTACCAGTACCTTGAAGTTAAATTACACCTCAGGAGCTCCTTCAGGCCTGTAATCATGCTTTTTAGGGTCCACGAGCCCACTGTTCTGGGGGTGAGAAGAAATTCAGAAGTCGACACATACTCATCGCACATGGACTTGATGTACGCAAACATGACGTTTATCCCCTGTCGGAAGCCACATCCTTGGGGGATCCTACTTGTGTAAGGATACCCAACACATTCTTGGTCTCCACAGGTATAAGTGTCGACCTCAGATGTATAGCCTCAGGGAAATCAGTGGTGTTGTCTACCACCAACTAGATGAACCAGAGGCTGTCTTAGCATCCAGGGGCCCAACAATGTCGATCACTGCACTTTCAAAAAGTGTACCTACCACAGAAAAAATCTGGAGGGGTGAATTATGCATTCCTCCTGGCTAGAAACTGACTTGAAATGTCATGCCATGGTGGCAGAATGAAAATTATTTCTGTCTCATCTGGGGCCAGTAAACGTGGTCTCAGGTTTTGGCCTGCCCCACGTGTCCTCCCAAAGGAATCTTAGGTATCAATTCCAGTAGCACATCAAAATAGCACTCGGTCACTACCAGCACTCTTGATGACCTAGATCTGGAATCCCTAAGGTCACTATAGAGGTTACAGTTCACCAAGGCCAGACAGCTCTTCCCCTCTAGAATTCACATCACCCCTCTTTGCAGTAGATTCCTTACAAACCATGGGAACCTCTGAGGCTGATAGCACATGCTTCTTTCTTTTCTGTTCCTGGCAGGAACATGGACACTTTTTCCGACCTAACTTTTTTGAATAGCTGCTTTGACTCTTGTGGTCTTCAGCACCCAGTTAGGCAGTCCTTACATTTTAACATGAAACTTGAGCTCTACTTCCTTACAGGGAGTAAGCTTAAGGTTATCTCCAGACAAGCACTAAACAGGTACAGCAGGGCTGAAAAATACTTTTAGATGACCAGTGACTCCAAGCCACCCCAGGGTGACCATTGGATGGCAGATATAGTGGTTGTCCTTACTTACCATACAGTGGTGCACACCGAGAATGATACGCTCGGGAAACACCAGCTGACACCTGGCAGTAGCCATGCGGACTCTGTGTTTTTCAGATGTTCCATCCTTTTCCCATTAATGGTTGGCCACTACCTGTACTTCTTAGTATTAGTAGGCATGTAAAATATGGGTTCCACCTCCCTTTCACCCGTTAAAATTAGGGTGATTTCTGTCCATCGCTGTAACCCACAGGCTCAACATCTTCACCAAGCCTCATACTTGCAATACCTTTGGACCACCTGCCTTTCAGGTACTTCTTTGAATAATCTGAGACCCCTTTCTCTTCTGTTGACCACCATAGCATTGGCCTCTGATGGTAGGGTCCAGAGACCTGCTGCTCGTATACCCCCTAAAGTTCAGAAGTTGACTGGAACTACTCCCATAGTCAGTCTTTTTGGGAACTTTTGTGAATTCTGTGTTATTATCCTTGCTCTCCTCACCCTTAAACTATTGCAGGGCAGAGCTATCTTTTTATTGGCCCTTCAACAGTTTGCTGGGCACTCTGATGGACACTTTGGCGCTAAGCCAAAGGTCAACCTTCTTCCCAAGATCGCTGAGATATGTGAATTGGAAATGAGGGATCTGACACAACTCTATAAAACATTGACTCAAAATTTGCTCCAGCATAAACAAATTATAAATCCATCAAAGTAAGTTACTCTGCTGCTATCCACCAAATCCTCCAATGCTTTATTGGAGCATCAAAACAATCTTCCCCAAACTGCTTGAACTGCTTTAGGGCATGTCTAGGCTTCTCAGGATAGATTCCCCCAGTGAGTCCAAGCTTGTGAATGAGGACCACCTCCGTGGGTTGGTGCTTGGTCCGATCAGACTTCTTCAGATTCAACAGAGTTTTGCTCCCTCGAGTGTGCATAAAGATACCCCGACAACACTTATTTTATATCATGCATATGCAAGGCTACCTCTTAAGCAGCCAACCTCTTACCTATGACATCCCAAAACACGTGACTAGGCAAAAGACTTTCAGGAATATTATTTTGCAATGTTCCCTCCAGGGTACCTCCGTATCACTGCCATGATCCTCACTGGGCTTTGATACCCTCTTGGGCCTCAAGTCCATCATCTGCTGTCTTGTCTCATGAGTCAACATGGCCTTTCACTTTTCCAAGCACAATTGTTTTTTCTAACAGTGAAAGGTCTGATGTTGTCTGCTTTTCCTGAGGAGCCAAGGCTGCAGCTGCCTTAATTGGACCATCTGCCAGGCTCTATTCCTGAATATCATTTTGATCCTCCAAGGCAACGGAGGTCTATTTAAATATCAAAGCCCTCTTGGCCTTCCTGTCTTCCACTTCCAGCTCTGTTGGGAACAATCTTGAAAAAGACACACTGTTGCCAGTCCTAGACAGCATAGGGAAAGCTCCTACCTGGAGAAAATCCTCCTCTTTCACTGGTGTCTGCTCAACTTCATCCTTACCCTCCTCTGAGAGGATTGTCTTAGATCGCCCCTTACCAGGCCATAAGGGTATTCTCATAATCCTTCTTCTTGGTGTTCTGTCCCAATTTTAGGATCCTCTCCTTGTACATGACCATCTCCACAAACGTAAGGTGAGACAGGATAGGCAGATCCACCTGCATGTTCTTTCTGAAAAAGGTGGGAAAATGTGCTAAAAAATATTACAAATTAAAAGTGAGCAAATATTTCTTGTCAATTAAAAATGAAAAAACTTAAAATGAGAATGGGATTTTAATTAGTCTCTTAAACTGGAAGGTAGCTACTGGACAAAGTCCTTTCCCCCCCACTTCAACTAATGTGAGAACCTGGGCTATTAATTTGAGAAGGGGTGACCCCTTTAAATTAATACAAACTTAATACAAACTATTTGTTTAGACCAAACAAAGCTTCTTAGAGAATCTCTGCTCAATGCCTAGTCCCTGTGGCAAACGCAGCAGGCAATTCTCATAGAAATGAGCATTAAATTTAACTAGGACCACCAGTTTTAAAGTCAAGCGAATACGTTTTAAATCTATACACATAGAGAAACATTTATTGAACAAAAATACAACAAATTATTTGAATTGGATTATGCAAACCAGATACACGTGGCACCTAAAATAAGTTAGATGCCATCGAAAAACAGTTCACTATTTTAGGCTGAGTACCAAGAAGCGGAGTTCAGACACACCCAAAAGGTCAGCCCAGTCAACAATGTTATCTTCATACTTAGGTTGGGCTCGCTTTAGTGAATGGCAGAGAGGATACTCTGTCACAAACCTGATGGAGTGCACTGTCTACCAAAATGACAGTCGGACCACTTTTTTTAGAGTTGGACAGAGTTTTCATGTTTATGCTGGCAGTGCCCCTGCTGGCTCTGCTGGTGGAAACCATATACCAAAGGTCTGATGGACTTAGGGCTTTTGGATTAATTACATCAGCCTGTCCGCCTGTCAGTCCAAAACAGAAAAAGAGAAAAATGATCCCTGATACGTTGAGAGAAATCACTTCTGGTGTCAGAGTCAAGTCAGTCTAGAAAAACAAATTTGCGCTTTTGGAGTTTTTTTTTGCAAAACAAAAAGGTTTGCTGACCAGCCATGTGACGTTTATCAGCCCTAAGCAAACTTTGCCCTCAGGAGAGCCACTCTGGAGGCGGCTCCTTTAAAGGCACAGAAATCTCCACCAGCCCAGAGGAGATCTCGAATTAAGGGGATGGCGGTAGTCTTCCAGTAGCCAGAGGTGTTGATCTCCACTATTGTGGCACAGTGGTAGCCTACTTGTCAAACTCTAAATGAGGCTCTTTGTCTTTTTAATGGAAGTCAAAATCCTTCAGCAGGGAAAGGCCAAAGGCCAAAGGCTGAGGTCTCTTAAAGTAAGATACATCATTCTCAAACTCCCGCAAAAGCAGTTGGTATGTTGTTGAGATTCTGAACAGAAGAAAGAGGGATTTAGTAGATACAGAGATCGCTTCATGGTCGACTTAATTTGCTCCCTACCCTGGTCCAGGCATGGCAAGCACAGGCAAGGGTGATGGGTTGGTGGGGCGGGACGGGCGGGGCAGAGGACGCAAGGTATGTGGTTTTATTTATTTTTAAAAAAAAAATTTCCTATCGCATCATTTCTCAACTCCCCCCAGTCCCCTGCCCCGCCCGCCACACTTACCTTTGTTTCCGCGCCTGCCCTGTTCTGAACTTTTACCCACCTATTTAGAGCTTTACAGACACAATTCTTTGTCCAAATGTGAAAGATGTACCATCTACAATGTTATAAGTGACACAGCTATATTACACGTGTAATATGTAATTTTGTTATCCACCTTTTTTGCAGAGTGTTCACCAAAGTCTAAATAAGGCCCTCATTCTGTTATTTGGTTCGTGAAATTCTTCCATTCGGTCACGGTTCTATTTCATTACAATATAGTGCAGCATTCCAGAAGACACTGTTAGGGTGATATTTTAAGTTCAAAAGTAAGTTTAGGTAAGAATATTGATCAAAACAACAGTACTTCGTACAAATGTTCAATACAAAATATCATAAGTTAGGAAGAGGAAATAAATGATAATGTAACCATCTATCTTCATTATCCTTTATTTCCTCGTCTTCACTTATGAAATTTTGTTAGGGTGGTTTTTAAGAACAGAAACAAACACGCATTTGTGTGTGATCTGTGGTGACACAGTCAGATTTGATAAATAAATATGGCGGTGCTTTAATCACTAAAGTGCATACCATTGGTAAATAAGGCACTGGTTCACAGTGGTCTGTCGATGCTTTGTCAAACCTAATTCTGAAAAGCTGCATGCATGTTTACCATTTATCCTTTTTAGTGATCAGGGAAGGGCACTTGAGAAACTCTCCACCTGCTTATCTGAATGCTCCGAATTCCGTCCAAGTTTGCTTTTTGCTACAGTTGTGCAATGTGCTGTCCACGTGTCCTGTACAGAACCATCTGCACTAGCTGTTTTGGGGTATGATGGATTATTGATACACAGAGTGAAGCCTTTCCTGGGAAATAAATTGTGCGATAAACCAGAAGCAGACATTGTTGATAGTGCAGTAAACAATGGTACTTGAAATAGAACATTATAGGGATTGGCTTGGCAATGCATCAAACATCTGTCTCTCAAGAAAACTATTGCTTTAGTACTGTGGAAAATGTGGTCAATTTGCTGTGAGTATGTATTGTGTGCCATGTGTTTAGCGCTCAACTTGCAAATCAGGAAATCGTTAACTTAGGGCATCTAGTACTTACAATGGAAAAGAAAAATATAACTCTGAAAAACTGTGCAGCGTTTATGACTAGAGCATTATTTGCATTTAAATAGAGAAAGAAAATCTGCACCCTTAAAGGGAAGGATATTTGTAAGGCAGTGTAAAGATATTTTCTTCATTATATTTACTTGGCATTTTGCTTGGTATAGGGCTTACCTAGAGGTTTATTCAGAAAACGAGTTTGTGAAGTCTGGCAATGTTACAGACTAAAACATGAACTTTGAAGGAGGGATTCTTGGACCTTGTCCTTGGCAGGGTCGCCCCAGATTGTTACCCTTCTCTGCTCTTCCTTTGAGGAACCCGTTTATGTCGGCTTTGAGGACTAGCCAGTGGCAAAGTGTTAGTACACTCTCCCTAAAACGTGGTATAATTACCCTACACCTGATTGGTACATTTAATTTACTTGTAGGTCCCAAGTAAATGGTACTGCCTGTACCCAGGGCATAACAAGTAAATACTGCTAGAGGGCAGCAGGCACTTACTAAAGGAGCACTGTAAAACAAGTCTCAGGACTGAAACTGAAGCATGTAGTGCTGTTGGAAATTGCCATTTCAACCTGGCAAAATACAATTTTTGCCATATCTCACCATTCCTTTTAAATAGTTATGTCAACCGTAAGGCAGAGACTTAAAGGTTATAGGGCAGAGTGCATGATTTTTAATAAGTAGGGCATGTTGAAGTTTCCATGTCCAGACAGTGAAAATCTCTTAAAGTCATTTTTCAATGATGTAAGGCCTTTCTCTCCCATAGGCTAACAGTGGGTTACATTATTTCTATGAATAAGTACTAACCTCAGATTGTGGACGATAGAAAAATGATGTGTACTCTCATACTAACTGTAATTTCAAATTCTCCTTAATGGTTTGTTCTGTTTAGATTATAATTTTGAAAATGCGACTTTTAGAAAGTCTCTGAGGCCTTTCTGGGAGTTTGTAGCTGCCTAGGCCAATTAATAATTCCTGCATTAAGATTGTGTATTGGTCCTACGGAGTTAACAATAGGCCCTGGGTGGAGCTGGGAGGGAGTATTCTTGGCAGGATGACTGTGGAGGAGCTATAACCTACCCTGATTGCATTTCAAAGTACCTTCCCCCCAGCACACACAAAGGAACCTAACACCAGGCCTAACCTTGCCTTTGTCACCCCTGATAGTTTGCAGGCAGGGTTAGGGAAAGGAGTGACCAGAACCAGTTTTGGGGCTAGGCCAGGGAGTTCCCCCACGCAAAGGTTGGCACCAGGTATAAATGTAAGGCCTTCGGAACCTCACATCATAACACTCCTAGATATATTGAACATTCAGAAGAAGGACTGACCTGCTGTCAGAAGATCTGCCCTGCTGGTAGGAATGCCCTGCTGCCTGAAGAAGGAAGATTGGACCTGATTGCCTTGCTTCCAGGCTATCCAAAGTGACTCCAAAGGTCAGTTGGCTGACCTCCTGTGTGAGCTACAAGGGCATAACAAGCTTCCAGAGTCCTCCTTGAACCTGCATAGCAGACCAGCACCAATCTACCGGTGCCCTACTGCTAGCCTCTGCTGGAGCGGATCCTGATCCCCACAGGGTGTTTCCCAGGTCTTGGACCCTTGGTTGACACCAGTGACAGCTCATCCTGAAGAAGAACATACAAATCCTGGAGTTTAGACTCTTTGTGACCATAAACAGGCCCATTTCCGGTGATACTCAGACCCCCACGATGACCACCAACACAAAGCTCCAGTGAAACCTGCTCTTCATGCCGACAGCAACCATCCACAATGACCAGTAATACAAGACCTGTACTTTGTGCTTAATAAACAATAGACCACTGCAAGCACTAACGCAAAGCTCCTGTGATGATTGACTTTGCGCTACAGCTACAACCGTCTATGACCCTTGGTCACCTCTTCATGCCAAAGCCTCCTTCTCACAACCTCCTTAACACAAAATTAACTCTTTTCTCTGGACTTCAGACAGTAACTAACCTAGTCCTACTCTGCGGCACATGCTCCATTTCTGTCAAACTGAACTTGTGGCTTTCTGCTTGTCCACCGCTACCAGATGACCACAAGCCATCTGGATGCTTCTTGGAGCTATCTTCACTAAACCGTTCAACTTCAATATCAATTTCTCCGTTTCTACTGATTGAATATTTGTTGTTCTAGCATAATTTTATTTTTTTCAATTTGCTTTATTGTTCTAAATTTGTTTGGGATTTTTCTTGTGTTTTATTATCACTTTATTTCTGTTTGAGTGCTGCATAAATACTTTACCCATTGCCTCTAAGTAAAGCCTGACTGGTTTAATGCCAAGCTGCCAAGGTTTAAGCACAAGTCAATTTATTGACTTTTGTGGTTTGCCCTGTCAAGGACTGTGTTTGAATCGGGCTTCGATCTCTCTCAACCAATCAATCAATTTCATATAGGGATAAAAATCTAATAATGAAACAAAACTTAAATAATTCAGAAACATAAGTTGTGTTTAAGCTCCCATAAGATCAATACATTTTGAAATTCACTGGAAAAAAACAAAGTTTAAAGTGACATTAAAGTTAGTTATGGAAAAATATTTTTCTTTCCATACAAAAGAAGTTAGAAATTCACTGAAAAAACACAAAGGTCAAATGGACATTATAGTTAGATGAAAATGTCTGTTAAAACATAATGTTTTAAACTAACAAAAATACTGAACCAGTTATAGTATTCTCAAGTAACTATAACTGATGCCCTAAAGTAAACTATAACTTATGCTCTCGCCCTGCACTGCTAACTACCCCACATATAATTTCATTACATCCTTTGTTACAATGTAACCGGTAACTATGATCTGATGCTCATTTAAAGCGCTCTGATACCTCTGGGTCTAGCCAGCGCTATATAAAACCTTTAAAATAAATCAAAATAAATGAATAAAATGATTTATGACTTCATTGATAACATCATTGCAGCATCTTAAATTATATCACTGATGACAACACTGCATGACATTTGCAAAAACAACAAGTGATGGACTGAATGTGGATCAATGTCACACACTCCCCCAGTCAAAAGATCTGGGCCCAAATCCATCGTTTTTTTGCACTCCACACCACCCTGGGTTAGACAATGACGATATGCAAATCAGCTCTGACCCTGTTGCCCCATGGGAACAGTCCAGTCCGAACTACAAAAGCCATGTCCTTCCCAGAACAGAATCAAGCATCCGAGGACCGGACCGGTTTCGAGGTAACACCTCTCATCAGCCCGGCTAGCTTGACTCCAGTGGTGTGGAGTGCCTGGGACCCACGTCTGGGCATCCCCAGCGCACTTAGGGCGGCAATTGCAAAAACAACAAGTGATGGACTGAATGTGGATCAATGTCACACACTCCCCCAGTCAAAAGATCTGGGCCCAAATCCATCGTTTTTTTGCACTCCACACCACCCTGGGTTAGACAATGGTGATATGCAAATCAGCTCTGACCCTGTTGCCCCATGGGAACAGTCCAGTCCGAACTACAAAAGCCATGTCCTTCCCAGAACAGAATCAAGCATCCGAGGACCGGACCGGTTTTGCGGTAACACCTCTCATCAGCCCGGCTAGCTTGACTCCAGTGGTGTGGAGTGCCTGGGACCCACGTCTGGGCATCCCCAGCGCACTTAGGGCGGCAATTGCAAAAACAACAAGTGATGGACTGAATGTGGATCAATGTCACACACTCACCCAGTCAAAAGATCTGGACCCAAATCCATCGCTTTTTTTGCACTCCACACCACCCTGGGTTAGACAATGGCGATATGCAAATCAGCTCTGACCCTGTTGCCCCATGGGAACAGTCCAGTCCGAACTACAAAAGCCATGTCCTTCCCAGAACGGAATCAAGCATCCGACGACCGGACCGGTTTCGAGGTAACACCTCTCATCAGCCCGGCTAGCTTGACTCCAGTGGTGTGGAGTGCCTGGGACCCACGTCTGGGCATCCCCAGCGCACTTAGGGCGGCAATTGCAAAAACAACAAGTGATGGACTGAATGTGGATCAATGTCACACACTCCCCCGGTCCGGTCCTCGGATGCTTGATTCCGTTCTGGGAAGGACATGGCTTTTGTAGTTCGGACTGGACTGTTCCCATGGGGCAACAGGGTCAGAGCTGATTTGCATATCGCCATTGTCTAACCCAGGGTGGTGTGGAGTGCAAAAAAACGATGTATTTGGGCCCAGATCTTTTGACTGGGCGAATGTGTGACATTGATCCACATTCGGTCCATCACTTGTTGTTTTTGCAATTGCCGCCCTAAGTGCGCTGGGGATGCCCAGACGTGGGTCCCAGGCACTCCACACCACATGGAGTCAAGCTAGCCGGGCTGATGAGAGGTGTTACCTCGAAACCGGTCCGGTCCTCGGATGCTTGATTCCGTTCTGGGAAGGACATGGATTTTGTAGTTCGGACTGGACTGTTCCCATGGGGCAACAAGGTCAGAGCTGATTTGCATATCGCCATTGTCTAACCCAGGGTGGTGTGGAGTGCAAAAAAACGATGGATTTGGGCCCAGATCTTTTGACTGGGGGAATGTGTGACATTGATCCACATTCGGTCCATCACTTGTTGTTTTTGCAATTGCCGCCCTAAGTGCGCTGGGGATGCCCAGACGTGGGTCCCAGGCACTCCACACCACTTGGAGTCAAGCTAGCCGGGCTGATGAGAGGTGTTACCTCGAAACCGGTCCGGTCCTCGGATGCTTGATTCCGTTCTGGGAAGGACATGGCTTTTGTAGTTCGGACTGGACTGTTCCCATGGGGCAACAGGGTCAGAGCTGATTTGCATATCGCCATTGTCTAACCCAGGGTGGTGTGGAGTGCAAAAAAACCATGGATTTGGGCCCAGATCTTTTGACTGGGGGAATGTGTGACATTGATCCACATTCGGTCCATCACTTGTTGTTTTTGCAATTGCCACCCTAAGTGCGCTGGGGATGCCCAGACGTGGGTCCCAGGCACTCCACACCACTTGGAGTCAAGCTAGCCGGGCTGATGAGAGGTGTTACCTCGAAACCGGTCCGGTCCTCGGATGCTTGATTCCGTTCTGGGAAGGACATGGCTTTTGTAGTTCGGACTGGACTGTTCCCATGGGGCAACAGGGTCAGAGCTGATTTGCATATCGCCATTGTCTAACCCAGGGTGGTGTGGAGTGCAAAAAAACGATGGATTTGGGCCCAGATCTTTTGACTGGGGGAATGTGTGACATTGATCCACATTCGGTCCATCACTTGTTGTTTTTGCAAACACTGCATGACATGGCATGTATATTTGCAATTTGATAAAATGGAGCCTTTGTAAAGACAAGGATTTTTGTTTCTCTTTTTTGAATTTTCTAGTATGCAGAACATGGGGCATGGTAGTATCTAACAGCATGCCTCACTCAGAATCATGTTCTTTTGCTTACTTTTATACCAGTAAGTTCATTAAGAAACACAAGTTAAAAAGGATTCCTTTGGGCCTGATTTCACCAAAGCTTATTCCCAAACGAATCAGTGGGCAATAGCTACTGATATCAGTTAGTGCATTTTCTGATCAGACTTCAAGGGAAATTTTGGGAAATGTTACTGGACGGTACCTGTTTAATATCCATCATGACTTGGCATGGTCCATGGTTCCCTGCCTCTTTGCCTCTTTTTGTATCAAAAAAGATGTTCTAGGGACCCTTTTTGTGTTCGGGAACGGATGTTTCTCAGAGGAATCTTGTGACCACCTTTTTTGGTACTGTCCTATGGCACAGAAGGCATGGGCTTTGCACAGGTATGGCTATCTTCCCTATATCCATATGGCAACTGTTCCAAGAAGGTTGTGGTGTTTGGTCTGATCGGATCCAGCTCCCCATGTCACACCCTTGTCAATGTCGTCCCACAGCTCCAGGAACCACCACCTAATGGCTAATTCCAATTATGTGGGGGGTCCTTGTGGACCCCCCTGCCCCAGGTACCACCACCTCCCCAGGGCTAATTACAATTATGTGGGGGGCCTTGCAGATCAACCTGCTCTGTGGACCACCACCTCACTGGGGAACACTCTACGGCCAATCTCGCAGCCCCGGTAATGTCACCTCCCCGGGGCACAAATGCAATAATTAAGGGAGTCCGTTGCTGACCCCTGGCCCCGGGGTTCACTACCTCCCGGAGTAAATTGTAACAAAGGAGGGGAGCCACGCGGCCCCCCTCCAGGAGCCCTAGATGCCACTGGGGACTCTTCAGGGCCGGCTCCAACAATGTCCAGGGATTGCCACCCCTGGGACATTGCAGTTTGCTATGACTTGGTAGGAGCACTGCTCCGGGCCAAACCATAGCAAACTGTCTGCTTTCAGCAAACAAGAGCAAAAATGCTCTCGCTTGCTGAAAACAGAGCAGTGTCTGTTACCCTGCCCATTATGAAGCAAGCAGGAAAACAGACATTGCTTTGGGACCCAGGGACCTGCGTGTCAGCAGCTCCCTGGATCCCAAAGCAATGACAAGTCCAGCAGGAGGCAGGGAGCTGGCACGGAACCAGCAGGGTCTGTGGGCTCCTTGAGACTCCCCCTGAGGTCACCCAACATTCTAAATGTTGGTGCCCTGGGTGGGACCAGAGCACCCACACTAAAGAACTGGGCCCTGGGTATGGGGTCCCCGGGCTGAAATCAACCCAGGAGGCAGGCCGCTCAACCCCCTCCCTGTAGTATGTGTGAACGATTGAGAATACTTTGGAGTCTTAATGAAAGATTGAAGTAGCAGGATTTAATGCACAAGTACAAGACAGGGAGCCCACAGCAGAGGTTGCTGGCAAAGGAAAGCACCAACAGCAACTGTCGTGGAGGGACAGAACGCAAGGGAGTAGAACCATGAGAATACTCTAATAGGAATGCACATATTTAAAGAAACAGTAATAATAATAACATACTACATACCCCCCGTTCAACACAAATGAATACAGCAAATATTCTTGAAATTCGATAGGCAATTTAGAGTTACGATGGTTGCGAACAACAACATCATCGTTGGGAACAATTAGATTGGGTAAAACAGAGTCATTTTCATTCCCTCTGTTGGAATATACTTTGTTAAAAATTTCAACTTGAGATTTGGTAACTTTGACCACATTGCTCTTGCTCCACCAACCTCTGTTTTCTAATAGAACAGAAGGCTTCGAAACTCTAACAACACAGACAGGTAAAGTAAACTTAGACTGACCTTTCCACACTTTAACAGGTTTCTAAATAAGAACCCAACCATTAACTTTGAAATCAATGTGGTTAAATTTAACTTTACCCTAAAAAAAACCTTTTGGATCAACTGTTTATTGGCAACAGTATTTTTTGTGACTTGGATGTCTGTCGCTACATTTCTTTTCCTTTCCAGATCATGGCCTGTAGCTAAGTTGCTGAACCATTTAGGCATACACTTGGACTTAGCTTCTCTGCCTCTAAGGTCCTTAAAAGGTGTGACATTAGAGGTGGAATGAGGAGTATTGGGATATGCCCATTTTTTGTTTTGTAAATGTTCAGCAACATCAATATTAGATGCAAGAGCGGTTCGAACTCCTTCTTTTATGAACCTGTTTGCTCTCTCAACGAGGCCATTCGAAGAGGGACTATACAAAGCAACTTGGAGATGTTGTATTTCATTGCTTTGTAAGAAACTAGCAACTTGATTAGAGAGAAAATGTTGCTTATTGTCTGTGACAATAGAATTAGCGGTACCTTCAATTTTAAAAATATTTTGAGGAAAAGATATAACTGCAGAAGAATTTGCTGCTTGTACAAAAGAATAGAAAATACATTTAGAATGGTATTCAATGGCAACAATACAATATCTTTTGTCTGAAGGTAATAAAGTGAATGGGCCTGAAAAATCCAAAGCATTTTTATCCCAAGGTAGATCAGGAAATGGCACAGGAAATAAAGTTTTTTTGTTAACTTTCCAGTGTTTATCAGAGACAACACATGTAGGGCAATTTTCTATAAAAAGGCGTAATTGCTTGTCTAAACTTGGTCACCAATAGATAGTTTTAAGTTTCTTACATGTTGCAGGGATGCCTAAATGACCTTCATGAGCAATATCAATGATTTTATTTCTTAGCGAAGTTGGAGGGACTACAAGTCCATCCCTGACGCAAGACCCATTTTCAAAAGATAGTTCTTCACTGATTTGTTCAATAGATTTCAACTCATTGCTAAGACTTTTAGTATTTGGCCATTTGGTTTTGATGAAGATTTCTACTTTTTTGAGAGCCTCATCAAGTGCCATGGGAGATGCCAATTCGTTTCGAGAGATATTGTTGAGACACATAGCAACAGCATCAATTAAACCAACAACAAAGTCTTCATGAAAACTGTTTTCGCCTTCGCTACAATCTGGAAGTGGTAAGCGGGAAAGACAGTCTGCACGTACATTTGTCCCTCCTTGGATGCATTTGATTACAATGTTGTACTCTTTTAACTTAGAGAACAATCTTACCAGTTTTGCAGATGATTTGCCTAGTCCATTGCCTGACAGTAGAGACACTAGTGGTTTGTGGTCAGTAAATACTTCACAAGGAACACCCCAAATATATGTTTAAAATTTTTTAACGGCCCAAACGATGGCAAGAGCCTCGCGTTCAATTGCACTATAATTGTATTCAGTTGGTGTTAAGGCACAAGAAGCGAAAGCAATGTTACTCTCTCTACAATCCTCCCATTGACCAAAACTGCCCCTAAACCTTTTTGGCTAGCATCTACTGACATTAAAGGTTTGGCTTTAGGAACAAAGGGTGGTAATGCAGGTTCATTAATGACTAATAATTTGACTTTTTCAAAGATTTCTTGAAGTATGTTAGACCAAACAAATTTGAATTTTTTTTTAGTAGACATCTTAATGATTGTATTAATTGGGCATAACCAGGAACAAATCTGGCGTAGTATTCACAAAGACCAAGGAAAGAACGCAAAGCGTCTTTATCGGTCAGAGGAGGTGTATTGCGTATAACTTCAGTGTTACAAAATTTAGGTTTAATGCCATCACTGGAAATTAGAAGCCCCAGATATTCAACCTCATGAACATGTAATTTACATTTGTTGGCTTTCATAGTCATGCCCTTATTTTGTAAAATTGAAAACACTTTATTGAGAATGAGTAAATGTTCCTCTTAAGTTTCTGTGTGCACCAAGATGTCATCTTGAAATGCTTTTACTTGACTTAAATCACCAAAAAGATTGTCCATGAGCTTTTGGAAAAGGTTCTTAGCTGATGCGAGGCCTAAAGGCAATCTCAAATATTTAAATGCCACAAAAGGTGTTACAAAAGCAGAGAGTGTCTGGGTGAGAGTTGAATTTGATGATAAGCCGAATGTAAGTCAATGGTGGAGAAAAATTTAGATTTTCCAATATTTTCCTCCATTTCATGTATGTGTGGTAAGGGGTGACAGTCAACCATGATATTTTGGTTGAGAGATCTTAAGTCAACACATAACCTTAGGTCGTCTGTATTTTTTTTCGCAAATCCACCGGAGAAATCCATTCAGAGGCATGTATGGGAGCAATAATACCTTCAGCTTGAAGATTAGACAGAAGGGTTTTTAGATCATCTCTGCCGCTGAGAGGAATAGGTCTGACTTTGTGCACTATGGGAATGGCATTTTCCTTAAGTAAACTACTGTGCTCAAATCCTTTGACAGTGCCCACTAAATTTTTAAATAAATCAGGAAAAGATACTGCACATTTATTAATAACATAATCATGATCGCTAATGGATAGTATACTGGAAGGCAGTTCACCTAATATTATGGGAGGATCTTGTCCAGGGCGTAAAATAATACCTAAAAGGGCGAGATCCTTCCACCCAATGATATTTCTTCCTTTGCCTGCTACATATATTTTAGTTTTGATTGATCTGCCTAAACACGTGAGGGTAGCCCAGAAAAATCCTATTGAATCAATATCTTGCTCGCCAATAGCTTTCGGGCTAATGTCGGGAGCAATTAGTGGAGCACTGTCGGGCCATAGGTCATAAAATGTAACATCAGCAAGGATAGTGACCGGTGCACCTCAGTCAGCCATGGTTGGAATACTGTTATTATCAATAGTAATGTCAATGAATGGTCCTTTGATTGGTTTGTTAGAAGACTCAGCAATATCAATAGCGACTACCATGTTAGCAAACTGAGAGGTGCAGTCTTGAGTTTCATGTGTGTCTACAGAAATGTTAGCAATTCTGACTCTGTTGGGATTGCTATTAGAAGTAGTGTCGGTTCTTTTATTACATACGTTTTGAAAGTGTCCATATTTCTGACATTTAGCACATTTTTTCCCTAATGCAGGGCATGTAGGATTGGTTCCTATGTGGTTCCTTGAACCACACCGAAAGCAAATATGTTGAGTCCTCATGGGCTGGTTTCTACAATATTTTCTCTCTGGACCTTGTTTTGAATTAATAGCACAAACGGAATTACCTTCATAAACAAAGTTCATGGTTTGAGAGATATCAGGGGAAACAATTTGTGTGTTATTTTGAGTAGAAACATTAATTGGTTGATTGCTGGATAGAACTTTGGATGTAACAATTGATCCTTCAAAACTTTTGGCGATATCAATTGTTTCAGCCAAAGTGGGATTACAAGAGGTGAGGAGACGTTCTTGTATTTTTTTAGAGTGGCAGTAAAACACAAACTGATCCCTTATGTAGGTGTCAACACTAGCACCAAAATCACATTTCTCTGCTAGAACTCTTAAACTTGCAATATAGTCTTCTACAGATTCTTCTGAGGATTGTTTATACATTGTGAAATTGAATCTCTCTAAAAGAGCACTTGTAGAGTCAGAGTGTTGTTTCCCCATACACAGTTTAGCTTCTATAAAGACATTCCAAGTAGCATCTTCAGAGACTGGTGCAGGAAAGTGTGGAAGATTGTCAAAAACCCTGCGACCAGCGGCTTCAAGGTGATTAATAAGTAGAGCCAATTTCCTTGTGGGATAATATCCATCAGCGTCAATTGCAGTTAAGTAGTTCTTGAAATCTTTTAACCATTCTGCCCATTTTAAATCCGGTTTACCTGGTTGTTGTAGAAAAGGTGCAGGCTGGATAACACCTTGAGCAGTTGCCATGATAATACAGTTGGTGCAATGATTTAGTAAATTAGTCAGTGCAAAGAACAAGGTAAAGTGAAAAGTAATACAAGGAGGTTGGCAAAATGTAGATCGGTAGGAACAAATGGCATGATATAAAGTAATCAAGTTATTCACTCACTGTGGAGAAAATTGTAGGAGTGATGAAGGTTCCAAAAGTTGTACAACATGCTTGAAGTGAAAAAAACAGTAATAATAATAACAATGCTGTTGGTGTGAGAATCACCGCAATGTTGCACCGATGAGAAAACAAAATCGAGCGTTGAATGTGAGGAACTGTTGGGGTGAAGTCGGATGAGCTCTAAATAGCTTTGCGACTTACCCAAAATGGCCGCCTTGCATCTGATGGCAGCACATCACTCCCACAATACCTTGCGTTTCGGTAACGTGAAGACAACGGGTCTCGGAAAACATAGTGAGGCTTGGAGCTCGGAGTGTAGAGAAAAGAAGATGATGCAGATGGTAGTGCGCAGATGGCAGCAAAGAATGTTAGGATTTGAAGAGGAGCGCTCGAGGCCAAACTATATGTTCTGATACCACAAAGTTAAACTCTTCATTTTCTGATGAAAATATCTGACCCACCTTCCAGAAAATACATATAAGTGCAGAATGGTTGAGATGAAGAGTATAACACCTGTGGGCTCCAAATAATGCTGGATTCTTAAAGCTTGATTGTAGGAAATCGTAATATGGAAATAGATTCACTCTACTCCTGGTACCATTTGTAGTACGAGTGAAAGAATAAGAATACTTCGGGGTCTTAAAGAAAGATTGAAGTAGCAGGATTTAATCCACAAGTACAAGACAGGGAGCCCACGGCAAAGGTTGCTGGCAAAGGAAAGCACCAACAGCAACTGTTGTGGAGGGACAGAACGCAAGGGAGTAGAACCATGAGAATATGAGAATACTCTAAAAGGAATGCACATATTTAAAGAAACAGTAATAATAATAACATGCTACACTCGCTTTTTTTATTTAAATAATACATTTTTAAAAAAGGTAGCAGGCCTCGGGGAATGGGATCCCCATGCCAAAAAAAGGTCCGGTAGGGGCACCACAGGGCCCTCCTCTTTTTCAAAAAGAAACAAATGTTTTATAACAGGGGCAGGCCCTGGGAGATGGGGTCCCTGAGGCCACAAATTGTCCCCTTCCTAAAAAGAAAAAGGATTTTTTTTTTTAGGAAGCCTGAAATTCACCGAAGGCCGTGCTCCCTTGCTCCACTATTCTGAAAACGTGCCTACTGGCATGCTCCTGGTTGGGCGATTAATTCCTCTTGCTGCTGAGGGTCCCTAGGAGCAAACAAGACCCCCTGCTACCTCTAGTAAGCCCCACACAGTGGGATTTCTGAGAGGTGGTCAGAGATCATGGCCCCATGTCTCCACCATGCAATGCACTGCTGGTGGGGGGATGAGGTCCACTTGCCTCCTGAGGGCTTCAGGACAAAAATGGACTTACTCCACCAATGAGTAGTGCACCAGGAGGTGTATTTGCAGAGTGGTGGAGAAGGGGGGCATGGCCTCAGACAACCTTTCAGTATTCTACATGTGTGGATCATACTGGAGATAACAGAAGTGTAAGTTGGCCTCTAAGGCCCCTCAAGAGCCAAGGGGACTTCATCCTGCAACTAGTAGTGCATAGGAAGCGTGTTTGCTGAGTGATGGAGAATGGGGCATGGCCACCGAGAACCTCTTAGCAAACCCACTGTGTGGGACTTGCTGGAGGTAACAGGTGAGCTTGTTGGTCCCAAAAACTATCAATAGACAAAGGGACTTCATCCTCCTACTAGCAGTGCACCAGAAAGCATATTTTCAAAGTGTTGGAGGAAGAGGTGTGGCCTGCTACCAGGTCTCAGCAATACTGCTGCGTGGGAGTTACTGAAGGTAATAGGAGGGGTAGTTGGCCCCATCTCCAATACGTCCCACACAGCGGGATTGCTAAGAGGTCTACAGAGACCATGCCCCCTTTCACTCTGCAAACACCACTGCAAGTAAAAAAAAATAGAAAATCACTGGAACAACCAAAGGTTACAAGGATGGTATAGTTAGGAATTAGTATAAAAAAACTTTAAAAATTCACTGAAAAAAAAAAGGTTACAGGGACGTTATAGTTAAGAAATGGAATTTAAAAAAACCTTAGCAATTCTCTGAAAAAATAAAAGGTTACAGAAAGATTAAAGATAGGCTGACATTTCACTCATGCAAAACTATAGAAATTCAGCAGTAACTCATACCCCCATAATGCACTGCTTATGATGACCTCACATAATACATCACTCATGACATGGTCAGTGACATCACTGATGACATCACTGATGACATCATCCACAGAATTTCTAAGAAACCCCAATATAGCCTTTCCTACTCCCACTCCCACTCCAACTTACACCCTAACATTCTCAAATCCATTGACACAACTACACCAGTACTTAAACAACAACTCACTGATTCATAGGTCTACACACACACATCCACTCAGTCACCCATTCAGCCACTCATAATCCAACTCACTCACTAATACAGCCACTGACATATCCACTCATATACCCATCCAGCCACTCACACACTACCAGTGATCCATAGAGCTACTCACACACCTACTCACCCACCCATTGAGTCAATCACACAGCTACATACTCATCTATACAGTACACACACACCCACTCACTTATTCATGCAGATATTAACAAACACTCGCTCACATATACAGTCAATGACACAAGCACACACTCACCCATACAACCACTCTCAAAATCACTCACTCTCACATACAGTCATATAGATACTCCAGCACTCACCTATACTACCTTCCACACATGCAGTTACTCACCCATGCACCACTGACATATGTACTCAGTCACCAACATAACCATACACACACTCACTCACCCATACGGCCCCTGACAGATGCACTCAATAACCCTTACAGTCAACGACTCACCTACTCACTCTTCCATACAGGCAGTCACACACCCCCTCACCCACCCACACAGACACTTTGACAGGTAATCAGACACCCAATCACTCACCCATACATCAACTCACACACCCTTTCAGCAACTTACACGTCAAATAAAATACCAATACAGACATTCACATAACCAGTCACTCGCCGTTGTATTCAATGAGGCACCTAATCATTCACTTACACAGTCAGTAACACAACCACTAAATCATTCATACAGGCACTCATACACTAACTGATTCACCATTATACAATTACACCTTGGTATATATATTTAACATTCATAAACTGTGTGAAAAACAGTCATAGTCACTGGATGATGTCACGATTGATGCCATTTGAGATGTAAAGAGTGATGTCACTGACCATTTCATAAGTGAGTGAGGTCATAAGCAGTGCATTGCCACATAGCGAGTTATAGTTAGCTCAGCTAACTATAACTGCTAAATTTCTCTGGATTTGTACAAGTGAAATTTCAGCCTAACTATAACCTCTCTGTAACCTATGGTTTTTTCAGTGAGACTAAGTTAGCAGGACATTTTACTCATACAAAACCATTGAAATTCCCCCGTTATAGTTAGTTGTACTCACTAGAACTTGCGTGCCCGCAATCCACTGATGATGATGTCACATATTACATCATTCATGACATGGTCAGTGACATCACTGATGACATCTCAAATGACATCATTGATGACATCATCCATGTGACAATCAAATACACCTCATCACACACTAGTATAATCTTTCATCACTCACTGTAAAATAGAAAGTGCACCATATTTGAAACCATTGATACACCAATAGAAATTTCTAAACACCCACTCAGTTATTCATAGAACTATACACACATCTATTCACTTACCTATAGATTCAGTGTTATATGCAGTGAATAATCAACAGAACACTATCAAATATACGTATACGCCTATTTCAACATAACACACCAGCACACATTGTATTCACTTATAAAGACATCCTTCTGACTTATGCAAACAATTGATTATACTGACATTTACTCACCTACACACTTATACAAACACCCCTTCATCTATTTATATAGATAGTAACTCACACTTAGTGTGTTATAAAATCACTATTACAAGTATACAGTTATCCATATAGTGACTCATACAATCACTAAGTCTTAGGCACACTTAATTAGATATGACTGTCACACACACTGCCTTTTTTTTCAAGTTTAATGAAGATGTACCATTGAGAGAAATATGTCATCACCACCACACCCATAAACATATACACTCACTGAAACAACTGTTATAACATGTAGTCTTAACCTCATATACCTACTGAATGAACTATTCACACATTTTTGGGCAATCACATCCCCCCCCCCCCCAAACCACATAGACATTCATTTACCCATACAAATACTCAGTTAACCACATCGCTGCTGTGCATTTTCCCCTCCTGTGCTGCATGAGGCTCATTTCCATTGTTCATGACGAGCTCAGCTCGTCATCAGCACAGCTCCACTGTGCCTCATGACGAGCTCAGCTCGTCATGAGCATCGAAGGGGTTAAGAAACCAATAACAAATATAGTCTTTAACATAGCAATTAAGACAAAGCAATAAAGACTTTCACACAGTTTAGTAACTACATATTATATATAGTTAGACTCTACAAATTAGTCATGGAAACAATCAATGACACTGTTACTAAATCCACCATCCACACATTTATATTTATATATCCACTCATTCCTCAATGCAAAGTAGTGTATTCATAATACATATGTAAATATCAAAGCAAGCAACATTCACTGGATGATGTCATCAGTGATGTCATCAGTGAGGTCATTTTAGATGTCATTCGTGATGTCATCAGTGATGTCACTGACCATGTCATGAATGATGTAATATGTGACATCATCAGCAGTGGATTACGGGCGTGCAAGTTATAGTTAGTACAACTAACTATCACGGGGGAATTTCAATGTTATGTTATGTTATGTTATGTTCTATTTCTATAGCGCACGGCTACTCCAACGGAGTGTCCCGGCGCTTTATATTGGCAGCTCATAAAAAGAAAACATAGCAGATGAAGACATTCAGAAGAGTAAGATAACATAACTAGAGGGCAAAAAGCCAAGTTTTTATGCCTTTCCTAAAAGACAGCATATTAGAGGTACTGCGTAAGGCCAGTGGCAGAGTGTTCCAAAGCTGGGGCGCCCTCACACTAAAGGAGCGCCCCCCAATACGGGCCTTCCTGACTCGGGGGACCATCGCAAGAGACAGAGAATCAGAACGCAGAGCTCTGGTAGGGCGATAGAAAACAAGCCTGCGTTGGAGATATTTTGCTCCCAAACCGAAGAGCGCTTTATGGGCCAGGGTCAGCGCCTTAAAAACTATCCGCTGCCGGATAGGCAGCCAATGGAGTGACTGTAAAAGGCCGGCCCGCGGAGGCCAAAAATGGCCTTGTATGATTTTGTATGAGTAAAATGTCCAGCTAACTATAACTGGTGTGAAACCTATGGTTTTTTCAGTGAATTTCAAAGGTTTTTTAAATGCTAATTCCTAACTATAACGAGTGTGAAACCTATGGGGCCTTATTTACGGGCCCCTTGCGCCTCCGGAACGTCACTTTTCGTGACGTTCCGGTGGCGCAGAAGACTGAGTGATATTTATCAGGCAGGACTAAGCCACTTTTTGTGGCGTAATCCTGCCTGATAAATATCAGTCCCCATTAACGCAGTGTCCTGCGTCATAGGGGCGTGCAATGGGTGTTGCTGGGGGCGTTCCAAGCAGCATCCATGGACTTGAGTAATTTATAGCATCCTCAAAGTCAGTCTTTCAAAAATTCCAAAGTATAGGACATTATAATCCAAATCCAAATGTTTCTCAAGAAAAGTCATAAACCGTGTCCGTAGGTCATATCTGCCCAAACGCCGATATTCCAAACGATGGAAAATGACTTTTCTTGAGAAACATTTGGATTTGGATAGTCATGTCCTATACTTTGGAATTTTTGAAAGACTGACTTTGAGGATGCTATAAATTACTCAAGTGTGCCCGAATTGTGTGGGTAAAATTGATACCTAGTCACTTTGAATAAGAATGTACTTACGACTCGTCTAACATTTGGAAGAAATATCTAGTTATATGACAACAGGATACCGACATAACTTGAAGGAAATAAGAACACCCTGAAGAAGTTCTGTTGCACAGAACGAAATGCGTCGGCTGGTTGTGGTACATAAACTTAAGGAAAATAAAAGCATTTGAATATACACCAAGATTCAGCGCTTCAATAAGGACTTGTTGTGCAAGTGGTGCTGTGCCAAACTTTGGAATATTCTCCACTACTCTCTACTACTCACTCTCTACTACTCATTCTCTACTACTCTACTACTCTCTCTACTACTCTCTCTCTAATACTCACAACCTACTACTTACTATCTACTATTCTCTACTACTCACTCTCTACTACTCTCTACTCTCTACTACTCACTCTCTACTACTCTCTAGTACTCTCTCTCTACTACTCACTCTTTACTACTCACTATCTACTACTCTCTACTACTCACTCTCTACTTCTCACTCTCTACTACTCTCTACTACTCACTTTCTACTACTCTCTCTCTACTACTCTCTACTACTCACTCTCTACTACTCACTCTACTACTCACTCTACTGCTCACTCTCTACTACTCACTCTCTACTACTCTCTACTACTCACTCTCTACTACTCTCTACTACTCACTCTACTACTCACTCTCTACTACTCTCTACTATTCTCTCTCTCTGCTACTCACTCTCTACTACTCACTCTCTACTACTCTCTACTACTAACTCTACTACTCACTCTCTACTACTCACTCGTTACTACTCTCTATTACTCACTCTCTGCTGCTCTCTACTACTCACTCTACTACTTACTCTCTACAATTCTCTACTACTCACTCTCTACTACTCTCTACTACTCACTCTACTATTCACTCTATTACTCTCTACTACTCACTTTCTGCTACTCTCTCTACTGCTCTCTACTACTCTCTACTACTCACTCTCTACTCTCTATTACTCACTCTCTGCTCTCTACCTCTCTACCTCTCTCTACTTCTCTCTCTACTAGTCTCTATCTCTCTACCTCTACCCCTATTCCTCTACCTCTCTACCTCTCTACCTCTACCTCTCTACCTCCCTCTACACGCACACATATACACATATATGTATGCATATATATGCATATGCATTTATATATATATGTATGTGTGTATATATATATATACATATATAAACATATATAATCTGCATATCTATATAAATACAAATATAAATGCATGCATACATATACATATATGCATACATATGCATGTTATTTACATGAAAGTTTGAAAAACACTAATAAAAGCAAAGCTAAAAAGCCACCTCATTACAAACAGAATGGCTTTAACTTAAACGAGGGCGAGATCTATTGCATTTTCAATGCTTGTTTACTTTGGTTCCATCAAGAAGGCTTTCAGATGTGTCACACATTTGCCATAAATTCTGAATGTTAGCAATCTAGTTGCTCATTAGATCACTGTAGTAAAGCTACTGCTCACCAGGGAAGTCTGCTGCTGGTATTCAAGTGCATGTTTCAGTCTGCATGTCAGAATTTTTTTAATGAAATAGAAGAGGATTTGAGAAGTCAAAATGTACCAAAATGTTTCTTTCTTCAGCACTAATCATAATTTCTATGGCAAAATTAACCCCCTCATTTTGTTCCTTTGCAAATTAAATGTTTTAAGTGTTACCACTTTATTAAAATCAAGATGACTTCAGTTGTGCCATACTTTTGTCATAAGTAAGACTGTTAGCCCTCTAGTTGTTCTTTAGAACACGCTGGGACATTCTGTCATTGGGCTATACTTGGGCTACATCTGGGAGATATTTGTGCTACATTTGGGCTCTTTTGTCTCTGGTGGCCATCTTGTGAGACTTATTTGTTATGAAGTTTCCTAATTTCCTCATTTACTACAGTCTCCTTAGTAGGAAATACTTTCAGGTTTCTTCCATCAAGAAGGCATTCAGATGTGACACACATTTGCCATAAATTCAGAATGTTAGCATGCTAGTTGCTTATTAGATCACTGTAGTAAAGCTACTGCTCACCAGGGAAGTCTGCTGCTGGTATTGAAAGTGCATGTTTCAGTCTGCATGTCAGAATTTTTTTAATGAAATAGAAGAGGATTTGAGAAGTCAAAATGTACCAAAATGTTTCTTTCTTCAGCACTAATCATAATTTCTATGGCAAAATTAACCCCCTCATTTTGTTCCTTTGCAAATTAAATGTTTTAAGTGTTACCACTTTATTAAAATCAAGATGACTTCAGGTGTGCCATACTTTTGTCATAAGTAAGACTTTTAGCGCTCTAGTTGTTCTTTAGAACACGCTGGGACATTCTGTCATTGGGCTATACTTGGGCTACATCTGGGGGATATTTGAGCTACATTTGGGCTCTTTTGTCTCTGGTGGCCATCTTGGGAGACGTATTTGTTATGAAGTTTCCTAATTTCCTCATTTACTACAGTCTCCTCAGTAGGAAATACTTTCAGGTTTCTTCCATCAAGAAGGCATTCTAGTTGCTTATTAGATCACTGTAGTAAAGCTACTGCTCTCCAGGGAAGTCTGCTGCTGGTATTGAAAGTGCATGTTTCAGTCTGCATGTCAGAATTGTTTAAAGAAATAGAAGAGGATTTGAGAAGTCACTCAAAATGTGCCCTAATTTTTCTTTCTGAAGCACTGATCATACTTTCTATGGCAACATGAACGCCCTCATTTTGTTCCTTTTTAAATTAAATGTTTTCAGTCTTACCATTTCATTCCAATCAAGATGGCTTCTGGTGTGCCACACTTTTGTCATAAGTAAGACTGTTAGCGCTCTAGTTGTTCTTTAGAACACTCTGGGACATTCTGTCATTAGGCTATACTTTCATTATTTTGGCATATTGGGTTTTTAAGCAACCAACAATGTGCAAAACGGCATTGTGCAACATAGCAAATGACAGTGCAAAATGTATATAACGGTATAAATACCTATAAATTGTAATGTGCAAATTTAGTCAAGTGTTGTTTTTCAACATACTATCATGGTATAAATACTCGTTAAGAACCTGATTCTAAAATTACCTTAAAATCAGTTACGTTAAAAATGCCACACTATAAAAACTCTATATGCAAATTCTTAAAAAAGAGTACTTATTAAAATTGTGCAAATTGAGCATTTTGTCACTGGTTGGATGTTCATCTATTTCTGTTGTCCAATAACTCTGTAGACGCTGTGTTATTCCTTTGTTGTATTGACCATGGTTTTAACCTCAGAGCTGTAGGGGAATTTTTTTCTAAAGTGCAGTGTTTTTAAGAAGTGTAAGTGCCAAAATATTCTAATCGTGTTTCTAAAGGTGTAATAAAGATAAGAGGTGGGGGGTTTTAAAATCGTGATCAATGTAAGTACAAACCATAATGCTTTCCATTCTAATGATCTTGAGGCTCGCTGCTGAAATTTAGGATAGTATGACAGTTGTTTAGTTATCATCAGGAATATAATACTCGTTGATGACTGATTCTTATGCCCTCTTATCTTATATGTGTTAGAGGCCTGTATGCAGATCTTCAGTCATGTTGAGTCCCCCAGGGTGCTTGGAGTCAAGCTCCAAAATGTGTTTGGTTTCCAGCCAGCGCAAATCTTTTACCCTGTCGCCACCCCTTTTGGTGTTAGGCATTGCATCAATCAGATAATATCGTAGATGTTTAGGGTCTCATTGATGTTTTTTCCCTGAAGTGGTGGGCTACTGGGTATGTCTGATCTTCATTTTTAATAGCCTGAATATGTTGCAAAGTTATTTTATGCCCCTGTAGGTCGGTACTCCTTACATATCTCAAGCCACGGGGGCACTCAAGAACATATACAAAATGGTCCGTCTGGCCGGTTAAAGTTTTGTTGAATATTTTTTCTTCTGCACTGAAGGCGGTAGTGTATGATGTTTTACTTATACCGACTTGGCAGGCCTTACACGATTTGCATGTGGTAAACCCTTTTCTACTTGAGCGCCAATTCCCCTGTATCTTGTCCATTGGATTGTTTCGCACAAGTTTGTCTTTCATAGAAGGTGCTCTGCTGAATGTTAATGTCGGTTTTCTGGATAGCAAGTGGCCTATCACAGGATCGTTAATTAAGATAGGCCAATTTCTCTTAATGATTTGATATATCTCTTTTTCCTGTTTGCTGTATCCCAGAATGATCCTAAAGGGATGAGCTTCTTTATTGAGGTTTTGTGTCTCTCTATTTGCATTTGGGGTGGCAACTGTCAATGGGTTTGCTCTTAATAGCTCTGCCCTAGTGTGTTTCATACACTTTTCAATGGCTATCTCAATGCATCTTTTGGAGTAACCCTACTGTAAAAACCTGTCTTTACTGTCATGCTGCGCTTTATGTAGATCTTGAAGGTTGCTGCAAATTCTGTTTAACCTTATCATTTCCCCATAAGGGATGCTCTGGATAAGGTGTTGCAGGTGGGAACTAGAGGCGGGTAAAATTGAGTTCCCTGACGTTGGTTTTCTGTGTTCCTTTTTTTCCATCACCCCTTCTTTAATGTACAGCTCAACATCTCGAAATATTACGTTCTCAGGACAGATCTGCGCCATAAACTGCAAATTAAGATGATTAACATTCAAATTATTGACAAACTCATTTGCTTCATCAACAAATTCCATGCCAAATTAAAAACAGGTTATCTATATACCTCAACCAAAGTTTAACTTTTTTCTGTAATATATGTCCAAAGTTCTTCTGTAGGACCAGCTCCTCCCACCAACCCACATGGAGGTAAGCGTAGCAGGGGGAGAAGCTGGCCCCCATAGCTACCCTGCGAAACAATGCACTTTGGAATACAAAAATGTTGTTGTATAAACAGTATTCAATCATGGTTATCAACATTTTGCTATGTGGTTCTTGTTCTGTAGGCCTTCTGTTAAGGTAATGTTGAACAGCTCTCATTACATCTTTGTGATTGGTACTGGTATATAGTGCTCTGATATCCATTGTCCATTGTCATTAGTACGTAATCCTTTTGCCAGATGAAATCCTTGATTTTCAAAAGAAAATCGCTGGTGTCTCTAAGATAAGACCGCAAACCTCGAACATGCTCTTGCAGAAAATAGTCAATGTATTGCGATGTTCTTTCTGTCAAGCTGTTACGTGCAGAGATTATAGGTCTGCCAGCTGGTTTCAGGGGGTTCTTGTGCAACTTGGGGATAAAGTATATGACTGGTGTTGTAGGGGTGTCATTTTTGAGAAATTTATATTCGGCCATAGATAATATGCCCGCACTTTTCCAGGCCAACAGTCGGGCATAGTATATGTTGTATGTTGATTTTAAAGACAAGATGCCGCTTTTGCCATAACAATTGCGTTCTGACAGTTGTCTCATAGCTTCTTCAACATATTGTGTCTTATCCCAAATTACAAGGTTTCCTCCTTTGTCTGCATTTCTTATGATTAGCTGTGGATTTTTCTTAAGTTTCTCCATGAGCTGGTGGTACTGGATATTTTGTTTGTTTATTTTGTTGTTAACTGTATTTCTTTTTTTATGCTTGAGTAATTTTATCCCTGCCATGACCTGTTCATGGAAAATGTCAATTGAGTCTCTGATTGCTATCGGGGTAAATATTGATTTGGGTTTAAATAGCATGCTCTCTTTTTTGTCAAGTCTAGTATCAATGGTTGTATCATTTTCTTGGTTTTCTCTGACTACTTCTTCTAGATCTCTCAAGATAGGTATGTCAGTCCCGGTAAGTTTGAACGGAGGAGATATTGGCTGGCAGATAATTGTATCTTCTTTCTGCATTGTCAGCTTAGATCTTTTGTTTAGCAAATGGAATTTTTTCAACTTGAGTTTACGTACTCCTTTAAATATGTTTTTACTTGTTGAGGCATATTTAAATCTGTTCTTTGGGCAATACGATAACCCAAGAGAAAGTATTTTGTTTTCAGATTCAGTCAAATTGATATTTGATAAATTGATGACTGTATTGTCTTTTGAAATTACGTTTTTTTTTGCGTTTCCTTTTCTTGACGTTTTGCTTTTGTTGCTCTCCGTCTGTTTTCCCGTCTTCTCTCCCTTCTTCTGATTGAGCTATTCTTCTTTGTTGTGGTTGTTGCTGGGTTCTTGGGCGGAGTGTGTGTCGATGCTCTTCGCATAAAAAACCTACTTCTTGTTCGAGTGATATATTCGCTGGTACCTAAAGGCCTCTGAATTTTCTGTTCTCCTGTTAAGTTTCGCTTTCCATGGCAGAACTTAACTCGGAGGTGGACGGATCCTCAATTGTTTCTCTGTTAGTGCCCGAGTTCGATTTGGATCTTACTGCCTGTGCACCGGTCCCTTTGGAATTCTTTAGAGAGTCATACTTCCGGGCGAAGGTAAAAATGCTTCCGCATTCATAATTGGCCTTATCCCGATGGAACTTGTATGTTTTCCGTTCCCTTATTTTTTCCTCTTCTTTACGAAGACGTATCATCATTTCATCTCTTAATTTAGTTTTCTCTTGATTTAGATTTAGATTTTTTATTTCCTCATTTAGATGTTCAATCTGCTCCTGTATTTTCAGACGATCGACTTCCGCATATTTTACCAGGATCATTACTACTTTTCTGGAAGAGTCTAGGTTGGTTTCCGCCGACTCCTTCATCATTTGGAGTCTGGGGTCTCATAGCTAGGATCTATTAGTATTCTTAGACCACGTGGGATCCTTCCAACATCCAAGTATCTTTGGAGGGATTTCCCCGCTCCACCATTTACTTTGTTCACTTTTCATCAATTTCTCTAAAGTGCGCATATTGTCTTTCAAGCTAGTAACACTATTGCCTGCTGGTGCATTCAGGGTGATTGAGTTTGTACTGGGGCACCGTGCATCGTCAAACATCTCCAGAGCAGCAGCCTCTCGATCACGGAGCGTGTCGGCTGACATTTTTTCTGGTATGTTGAATGTATTCAGAAAGTTAGGGAATCGTTTTTGGGGATATATACACACAATCTTACTGCCTAATGACAATATATCATTAAAGAAAAAAAAATCATTGTAAAATTAATCCATTCACATAATAGTTGCTGTCACATTTTATATATCTTTTTTCTGTGTTTTCTTTTTTTTTTGCTATGTCTTGGTTAGCACCCTCATAAGAAAAGGATCTTGAGAGCCATCACAAGGACATTTCAGACCCTGAGGATCCATAAGTGCAATAGCCCAAGTTTCCGTAAGTGATGGGATGACATATGTCACTGGACCAAGATAATAGCACAGGTCCTGTTAGCAAAGTCCTATTAGCAGAGGGAGTGGATGTGGAACACCCTGGCCACTTTAATGGGATGCATCTTGGTGGTAGTTATCCACAGCTTGACTGGAAGCTGATGGCCAGAGAGCAGCAACAACGGAGTATATGTAAAGTTGTTTGTATGGTGTTGTATGACTAACATGTTTTTTATTTATTTTGAAAGTTTTATAGCGCACAAACATAACCCTTGTGAGTATCAGATCACTTTACTGGAGTTAGGAAAGCAGAAACAAATACAACCAAGAATGTTCATAATTGAAAGCATTACAAGATATGGTGCATCCCCAGCTGATGGATGGATCTACACAATGTAAGGATTGATAGAGCACAGGCATCAACATACCAAGCGAGCAGAAGACAAGTGTGTAGTTGACATGCCATGAGAGGTACTGATAGATGGAATCCTAGGAACTAGGGCAGAAATGTGTTCATAAGTAGTGCTTTAACTTCTTTCTTGATAGATGGGATTGAGGTGTTGATTTCAGGGGGCAAGGAATTCCAAATTCTCAGGGCGGTCCCAGAGAAAGCTCGGTTGTATCAATTAATTGATTATTTTGTATTTATTAATATTTGTTTGGTTGATATTTTATAGTTTTAAATGTGTAAAGTAATTTACTATTAATTAATTATTAATTGGCTGTTACTTAATTTTAATGAATTAATTGGTAATTCATTATGGTAATTGTGTAATTAATTTAGGTGTGTGTTGTGGTGTTCATAGGTCTAAGGGGTGGTAACTAATTTATTTTTAATTGATGAAGTAATAATTGATTATTAATGAATTAATTGGAAATTAATTATGGTATTTGTGTAATTAATTTAAGGTGTGTTTTGGGCGATTTAAAGGGATAAAATGTGTTAAGTAGTTTATTTTATTGTTATTAACTTTTTGTTAATTGATAATAATTAAATTAATTGAAATGTTATTATGGTGATTGTCTAAATAATTTTTGGTGTGTGTTGTGGTTGTTCATAGGAGTAAGGGATGGGATGTAATTTGTGTTTAATTAATTAATATATAGTTATTAATTAATGTTAATTATTTGATATTTATTTTGGGTAATTTTTATTTTCTTGTGTGTTGTTTTTACTATTACAGGGGTAAATGGTGGGTATATATATTTAACATTCATAAACTGTGTGAAAAACAGTCATAGTCACTGGATGATGTCACGATTGATGCCATTTGAGATGTAAAGAGTGATGTCACTGACCATTTCATAAGTGAGTGAGGTCATAAGCAGTGCATTGCCACATAGCGAGTTATAGTTAGCTCAGCTAACTATAACTGCTAAATTTCTCTGGATTTGTACAAGTGAAATTTCAGCCTAACTATAACCTCTCTGTAACCTATGGTTTTTTCAGTGAGACTAAGTTAGCAGGACATTTTACTCATACAAAACCATTGAAATTCCCCCGTTATAGTTAGTTGTACTCACTAGAACTTGCGTGCCCGCAATCCACTGATGATGATGTCACATATTACATCATTCATGACATGGTCAGTGACATCACTGATGACATCACTGATGACATCTCAAATGACATCATTGATGACATCATCCATGTGACAATCAAATACACCTCATCACACACTAGTATAATCTTTCATCACTCACTATAAAATAGAAAGTGCACCATATTTGAAACCATTGATACACCAATAGAAATTTCTAAATACCCACTCAGTTATTCATAGAACTATACACACATCTATTCACTTACCTATAGATTCAGTGTTATATGCAGTGAATAATCAACAGAACACTATCAAATATACGTATACGCCTATTTCAACATTACACACCAGCACACATTGTATTCATTTATAAAGACATCCTTCTGACTTATGCAAACAATTGATTATACTGACATTTACTCACCTACACACTTATACAAACACCCCTTCATCTATTTATATAGATAGTAACTCACACTTAGTGTGTTATAAAATCACTATTACAAGTATACAGTTATCCATATAGTGACTCATACAATCACTAAGTCTTAGGCACACTTAATTAGATATGACTGTCACACACACTGCCTTTTTTTCAAGTTTAATGAAGATGTACCATTGAGAGAAATATGTCATCACCACCACACCCATAAACATATACACTCACTGAAAAAACTGTTATAACATGTAGTCTTAACCTCATATACCTACTGAATGAACTATTCACACATTTTTGGGCAATCACATCCCCCCCCCAAAACCACATAGACATTCATTTACCCATACAAATACTCAGTTAACCACATCGCTGCTGTGCATTTTCCCCTCCTGTGCTGCATGAGGCTCATTTCCATTGTTCATGACGAGCTCAGCTCGTCATCAGCACAGCTCCACTGTGCCTCATGACGAGCTCAGCTTGTCATGAGCATCGAAGGGGTTAAGAAACCAATAACAAATATAGTCTTTAACATAGCAATTAAGACAAAGCAATAAAGACTTTCACACAGTTTAGTAACTACATATTATATATAGTTAGACTCTACAAATTAGTCATGGAAACAATCAATGACACTGTTACTAAATCCACCATCCACACATTTATATTTATATATCCACTCATTCTTCAATGCAAAGTAGTGTATTCATAATACATATGTAAATATCAAAGCAAGCAACATTCACTGGATGATGTCATCAGTGATGTCATCAGTGAGGTCATTTTAGATATCATTCGTGATGTCATCAGTGATGTCACTGACCATGTCATGAATGATGTAATATGTGACATCATCAGCAGTGGATTACGGGCGTGCAAGTTATAGTTAGTACAACTAACTATCACGGGGGAATTTCAATGTTATGTTATGTTATGTTATGTTCTATTTCTATAGCGCACGGCTACTCCAACGGAGTGTCCCGGCGCTTTATATTGGCAGCTCATAAAAAGAAAACATAGCAGATGAAGACATTCAGAAGAGTAAGATAACATAACTAGAGGGTAAAAAGCCAAGTTTTTAAGCCTATCCTAAAAGACAGCATATTAGAGGTACTGCGTAAGGCCAGTGGCAGAGTGTTCCAAAGCTGGGGCGCCCTCACACTAAAGGAGTGCCCCCCTATACGGGCCTTCCTGACTCGGGGGACCACTGCAAGAGACAGAGAATCAGAACGCAGAGCTCTGGTAGGGCGATAGAAAACAAGCCTGCGTTGGAGATATTTTGCTCCCAAACTGAAGAGCGCTTTATGGGCCAGGGTCAGCGCCTTAAAAACTATCCGCTGCCGGATAGGCAGCCAATGGAGTGACTGTAAAAGGCCGGACACTCTGGCTCGCCTGCGGAGGCCAAAAATGAACTTGTATGATTTTGTATGAGTAAAATGTCCAGCTAACTATAACTGGTGTGAAACCTATGGTTTTTTCAGTGAATTTCAAAGGTTTTTTAAATGCTAATTCCTAACTATAACGAGTGTGAAACCTATGGGGCCTTATTTACGGGCCCCTTGCGCCTCCGGAACGTCACTTTTCGTGACGTTCTGGTGGCGCAGAAGACTGAGTGATATTTATCAGGCAGGACTAAGCCACTTTTTGTGGCGTAATCCTGCCTGATAAATATCAGTCCCCATTAACGCAGTGTCCTGCGTCAAAGGGGCGTGCAATGGGTGTTGCTGGGGGCGTTCCAAGCAGCATCCATGGACTTGAGTAATTTATAGCATCCTCAAAGTCAGTCTTTCAAAAATTCCAAACTATAGGACATTATAATCCAAATCCAAATGTTTCTCAAGAAAAGTCATAAACCGTGTCCGTAGGTCATATCTGCCCAAACGCCGATATTCCAAACGATGGAAAATGACTTTTCTTGAGAAACATTTGGATTTGGATAGTCATGTCCTATACTTTGGAATTTTTGAAAGACTGACTTTGAGGATGCTATAAATTACTCAAGTCTGCCCGAATTGTGTGGGTAAAATTGATACCTAGTCACTTTGAATAAGAATGTATTTACGACTCGTCTAACATTTGGAAGAAATATCTAGTTATATGACAACAGGATACCGACATAACTTGAAGGAAATAAGAACACCCTGAAGAAGTTCTGTTGTACAGAACGAAATGCGTCGGCTGGTTGTGGTACATAAACTTAAGGAAAATAAAAGCATTTGAATATACACCAAGATTCAGCGCTTCAATAAGGACTTGTTGTGCAAGTGGTGCTGTGCCAAACTTTGGAATATTCTCCACTACTCTCTACTACTCACTCTCTACTACTCATTCTCTACTACTCTACTACTCTCTCTACTACTCTCTCTCTAATACTCACAACCTACTACTTACTATCTACTATTCTCTACTACTCACTCTCTACTACTCTCTACTACTCACTCTAGTCTACTCTCTAGTACTCTCTCTCTACTACTCACTCTTTACTACTCACTCTCTACTACTCTCTACTACTCACTCTCTACTTCTCACTCTCTACTACTCTCTACTACTCACTTTCTACTACTCTCTCTCTACTACTCTCTACTACTCACTCTCTACTACTCACTCTACTACTCACTCTACTACTCACTTACTACTGCTCACTCTCTACTACTCTCTACAACTCACTCTCTACTACTCTCTACTACTCACTCTACTACTCACTCTCTACTACTCTCTACTATTCTCTCTCTCTGCTACTCACTCTCTACTACTCACTCTCTACTACTCTCTACTACTAACTCTACTACTCACTCTTTACTACTCTCTACTACTCACTCTCTGCTGCTCTCTACTACTCACTCTACTACTTACTCTCTACAATTCTCTACTACTCACTCTCTACTACTCTCTACTACTCACTCTACTATTCACTCTATTACGCTCTACTACTCACTTTCTGCTACTCTCTCTACTGCTCTCTACTACTCTCTACTACTCACTCTCTACTACTCTCTAGTACTCTCTCTCTACTACTCACTCTTTACTACTCACTCTCTACTACTCTCTACTACTCACTCTCTACTTCTCACTCTCTACTACTCTCTACTACTCACTTTCTACTACTCTCTCTCTACTACTCTCTACTACTCACTCTCTACTACTCACTCTACTACTCACTCTACTACTCACTCTCTACTACTCACTCTCTACTACTCTCTACTACTCACTCTACTACTCACTCTCTACTACTCTCTACTATTCTCTCTCTCTGCTACTCACTCTCTACTACTCACTCTCTAATACTCTATACTACTAACTCTACTACTCACTCTCTACTACTCACTCTTTACTACTCTCTACTACTCACTCTCTGCTGCTCTCTACTACTCACTCTACTACTTACTCTCTACAATTCTCTACTACTCACTCTCTACTACTCTCTACTACTCACTCTACTATTCACTCTATTACGCTCTACTACTCACTTTCTGCTACTCTCTCTACTGCTCTCTACTACTCTCTACTACTCACTCTCTACTCTCTATTACTCACTCTCTGCTCTCTACCTCTCTACCTCTCTCTACTTCTCTCTCTACTAGTCTCTATCTCTCTACCTCTACCCCTATTCCTCTACCTCTCTACCTCTCTACCTCTACCTCTCTACCTCCCTCTACACGCACACATATACACATATATGTATGCATATATATGCATATGCATTTATATATATGTATGTGTGTATATATATATATACATATATAAACATATATAATCTGCATATCTATATAAATACAAATATAAATGCATGCATACATATACATATATGCATACATATGCATGTTATTTACATGAAAGTTTGAAAAACACTAATAAAAGCAAAGCTAAAAAAGCCACCTCATTACAAACAGAATGGCTTTAACTTAAACGAGGGCGAGATCTATTGCATTTTCAATGCTTGTTTACTTTGGTTCCATCAAGAAGGCATTCAGATGTGTCACACATTTGCCATAAATTCTGAATGTTAGCAATCTAGTTGCTCATTAGATCACTGTAGTAAAGCTACTGCTCACCAGGGAAGTCTGCTGCTGGTATTCAAGTGCATGTTTCAGTCTGCATGTCAGAATTTTTTTAATGAAATAGAAGAGGATTTGAGAAGTCAAAATGTACCAAAATGTTTCTTTCTTCAGCACTAATCATAATTTCTATGGCAAAATTAACCCCCTCATTTTGTTCCTTTGCAAATTAAATGTTTTAAGTGTTACCACTTTATTAAAATCAAGATGACTTCAGGTGTGCCATACTTTTGTCATAAGTAAGACTGTTAGCGCTCTAGTTGTTCTTTAGAACACGCTGGGACATTCTGTCATTGGGCTATACTTGGGCTACATCTGGGAGATATTTGTGCTACATTTGGGCTCTTTTGTCTCTGGTGGCCATCTTGGGAGACTTATTTGTTATGAAGTTTCCTAATTTCCTCATTTACTACAGTCTCCTTAGTAGGAAATACTTTCAGGTTTCTTCCATCAAGAAGGCGTTCAGATGTGACACACATTTGCCATAAATTCAGAATGTTAGCATGCTAGTTGCTTATTAGATCACTGTAGTAAAGCTACTGCTCACCAGGGAAGTCTGCTGCTGGTATTAAAAGTGCATGTTTCAGTCTGCATGTCAGAATTTTTTTAATGAAATAGAAGAGGATTTGAAAAGGCAAAATGTACCAAAATGTTTCTTTCTTCAGCACTAATCATAATTTCTATGGCAAAATTAACCCCCTCATTGTGTTCCTTTGCAAATTAAATGTTTTAAGTGTTACCACTTTATTAAAATCAAGATGACTTCAGGTGTGCCATACTTTTGTCATAAGTAAGACTGTTAGCGCTCTAGTTGTTCTTTAGAACACGCTGGGACATTCTGTCATTGGGCTATACTTGGTCTACATCTGGGGGATATTTTTGCTACATTTGGGCTCTTTTGTCTCTGGTGGCCATCTTGGGAGACGTATTTGTTATGAAGTTTCCTAATTTCCTCATTTACTACAGTCTCCTCAGTAGGAAATACTTTCAGGTTTCTTCCATCAAGAAGGCATTCTAGTTGCTTATTAGATCACTGTAGTAAAGCTACTGCTCTCCAGGGAAGTCTGCTGCTGGCATTGAAAGTGCATGTTTCAGTCTGCATGTCAGAATTGTTTAAAGAAATAGAAGAGGATTTGAGAAGTCACTCAAAATGTGCCCTAATTTTTCTTTCTGAAGCACTGATCATACTTTCTATGGCAACATGAACGCCCTCATTTTGTTCCTTTTTAAATTAAATGTTTTCAGTCTTACCATTTCATTCCAATCAAGATGGCTTCTGGTGTGCCACACTTTTGTCATAAGTAAGACTGTTAGCGCTCTAGTTGTTCTTTAGAACACTCTGGGACATTCTGTCATTAGGCTATACTTTCATTATTTTGGCATATTGGGTTTTTAAGCAACCAACAATGTGCAAAACGGCATTGTGCAACATAGCAAATGACAGTGCAAAATGTATATAACGGTATAAATACCTATAAATTGTAATGTGCAAATTTAGTCAAGTGTTGTTTTTCAACATACTATCATGGTATAAATACTCGTTAAGAACCTGATTCTAAAATTACCTTAAAATCAGTTACGTTAAAAATGCCACACTATAAATACTCTTTATGCAAATTCTTAAAAAAGAGTACTTATTAAAATTGTGCAAATTGAGCATTTTGTCACTGGTTGGATGTTCATCTATTTCTGTTGTCCAATAACTCTGTAGACGCTGTGTTATTCCTTTGTTGTATTGACCATGGTTTTAACCTCAGAGCTGTAGGGGAATTTTTTCCTAAAGTGCAGTGTTTTTAAGAAGTGTAAGTGCCAAAACATTCTAATCGTGTTTCTAAAGGTGTAATAAAGATAAGAGGTGGGGGGTTTTAAAATCGTGATCAATGTAAGTACAAACCATAATGCTTTCCATTCTGATGATCTTGAGGCTAGCTGCTGAAATTTAGGATAGTATGACAGTTGTTCAGTTATCATCAGGAATATAATACTCGTTGATGACTGATTCTTATGCCCTCTTATCTTATATGTGTTAGAGGCCTGTATGCAGATCTTCAGTCATGTTGAGTCCCCCAGGGTGCTTGGAGTCAAGCTCCAAAATGTGTTTGGTTTCCAGCCAGCGCAAATCTTTTACCCTGTCGCCACCCCTTTTGGTGTTAGGCATTGCATCAATCAGATAATATCGTAGATGTTTAGGGTCTCATTGATGTTTTTTCCCAGAAGTGGTGGGCTACTGGGTATGTCTGATCTTCATTTTTAATAGCCTGACTATGCTGCAAAGTTATTTTATGCCCCTGTAGGATGGTACTCCTTACATATCTCAAGCCACGGGGGCACTCAAGAACATATACAAAATGGTCCGTCTTGCCGGTTAAAGTTTTGTTGAATATTTTTTCTTCTGCACTGAAGGCGGTAGTGTATGATGTTTTACTTATACCGACTTGGCAGGCCTTACACGATTTGCATTTTGTAAACCCTTTTCTACTTGAGCGCCAATTCCCCTGTATCTTGTCCATTGGATTGTTTCGCACAAGTTCGTCTTTCATAGAAGGTGCTCTGCTGAATGTTAATGTCGGTTTTCTGGATAGCAAGTGGCCTATCACAGGATCGTTAATTAAGATAGGCCAATTTCCTGTTTGCTGTATCCCAGAATGATCCTAAAGGGATGAGCTTCTTTATTGAGGTTTTGTGTCTCTCTATTTGCATTTGGGGTGGCAACTGTCAATGGGTTTGCTCTTAATAGCTCTGCCCTAGTGTGTTTCATACACTTTTCAATGGCTATCTCAATGCATCTTTTGGAGTAACCCCACTGTAAAAACCTTTCTTTACTGTCATGCTGCGCTTTATGTAGATCTTGAGGGTTGCTGCAAATTCTGTTTAACCTTATCATTTCCCCATAAGGGATGCTCTGGATAAGGTGTTGCGGGTGGGCACTAGAGGCGGGTAAAATTGAGTTCCCTGACGTTGGTTTTCTGTGTTCCTTTTTTTCCATCACCCCTTCTTTAATGTACAGCTCAACATCTAGAAATATTACGTTCTCAGGACAGATCTGCGCCATAAACTCCAAATTAAGATGATTAACATTCAAATTATTGACAAACTCATTTGCTTCATCAACAAATTCCATGCCAAATTAAAAACAGGTTATCTATATACCTCAACCAAAGTTTAACTTTTTTCTGTAATATATGTCCAAAGTTCTTCTGTAGGACCAGCTCCTCCCACCAACCCACATGGAGGTAAGCGTAGCAGGGGGAGAAGCTGGCCCCCATAGCTACCCTGCGAAACAATGCACTTTGGAATACAAAAATGTTGTTGTATAAACAGTATTCAATCATGGTTATCAACATTTTGCTATGTGGTTCTTGTTCTGTAGGCCTTCTGTTAAGGTAATGTTGAACAGCTCTCATTCCATCTTTGTGATTGGTACTGGTATATAGTGCTCTGATATCCATTGTCCATTGTCATTAGTACGTAATCCTTTTGCCAGATGAAATCCTTGATTTTCAAAAGAAAATCGCTGGTGTCTCTAAGATAAGACCGCAAACCTCGAACATGCTCTTGCAGAAAATAGTCAATGTATTGCGATGTTCTTTCTGTCAAGCTGTTACGTGCAGAGATTATAGGTCTGCCAGCTGGTTTCAGGGGGTTCTTGTGCAACTTGGGGATAAAGTATATGACTGGTGTTGTAGGGGTGTCATTTTTGAGAAATTTATATTCGGCCATAGATAATATGCCCGCACTTTTCCAGGCCAACAGTCGGGCATAGTATATGTTGTATGTTGATTTTAAAGACAAGATGCCGCTTCTGCCATAACAATTGCGTTCTGACAGTTGTCTCATAGCTTCTTCAACATATTGTGTCTATCCCAAATTACAAGGTTTCCTCCTTTGTCTGCATTTCTTATGATTAGCTGTGGATTTTTCTTAAGTTTCTCCATGAGCTGGTGGTACTGGATATTTTGTTTGTTTATTTTGTTGTTAACTGTATTTCTTTTTTTATGGTTGAGTAATTTTATCCCTGCCATGAACTGTTCATGGAAAATGTCAATTGAGTCTCTGATTGCTATCGGGGTAAATATTGATTTGGGTTTAAATAGCATGCTCTCTTTTTTTGTCAAGTCTAGTATCAATGGTTGTATCATTTTCTTGGTTTTCTCTGACTACTTCTTCTTGATCTCTCAAGATAAGTATGTCAGTCCCGGTAAGTTTGAATGGAGGAGATATTGGCTGGCAGATAGTTGTATCTTCTTTCTGCATTGTCAGCTTAGATCTTTTGTTTAGCAAATGGAATTTTTTCAACTTGAGTTTACGTACTCCTTTAAATATGTTTTTACTTGTTGAGGCATATTTAAATCTGTTCTTTGGACAATACGATAACCCAAGAGAAAGTATTTTGTTTTCAGATTCAGTCAAATTGATATTTGATAAATTGATGACTGTATTGTCTTTTGAAATTACGTTTTGTTTTGCGTTTCCTTTTCTTGACGTTTGGCTTTTGTTGCTCTCCGTCTGTTTTCCCGTCTTCTCTCCCTTCTTCTGATTGAGCTATTCTTCTTTGTTGTGGTTGTTGCTGGGTTCTTGGGCGGAGTGTGTGTTGATGCTCTTCGCATAAAAAACCTACTTCTTGTTCGAGTGATATATTCGCTGGTACCTAAAGGCCTCTGAATTTTCTGTTCTCCTGTTACGTTTCGCTTTCCATGGCAGAACTTAACTCGGAGGTGGACGGATCCTCAATTGTTTCTCTGTTAGTGCCCGAGTTCGATTTGGATCTTACTGCCTGTGCACCGGTCCCTTTGGAATTCTTTAGAGAGTCATACTTCCGGGCGAAGGTAAAAATGCTTCCGCATTCATAATCGGCCTTATCCCGATGGAACTTGTATGTTTTCCGTTCCCTTATTTTTTCCTCTTCTTTACGAAGATGTATCATCATTTCATCTCTTAATTTAGTTTTCTCTTGATTTAGATTTAGATTTTTTATTTCCTCATTTAGATGTTCAATCTGCTCCTGTATTTTCAGACGATCGACTTCCGCATATTTTACCAGGATCATTACTACTTTTCTGGAAGAGTCTAGGTTGGTTTCCGCCGACTCCTTCATCATTTGGAGTCTGGGGTCTCATAGCTAGGATCTATTAGTATTCTTAGACCACGTGGGATCCTTCCAACGTCCAAGTATCTTTGGAGGGATTTCCCCGCTCCACCATTTACTTTGTTCACTTTTCATCAATTTCTCTAAAGTGCGCATATTGTCTTTCAAGCTAGTAACACTATTGCCTGCTGGTGCATTCAGGGTGATTGAGTTTGTACTGGGGCACCGTGCATCGTCAAACATCTCCAGAGCAGCAGCCTCTCGATCACGGAGCGTGTCGGCTGACATTTTCTTCTGGTATGTTGAATGTATTCAGAAAGTTAGGGAATCGTTTTTGGGGATATATACACACAATCTTACTGCCTAATGACAATATATCATTAAAGAAAAAAAAATCATTGTAAAATTAATCCATTCACATAATAGTTGCTGTCACATTTTATATATCTTTTTTCTGTGTTTTCTTTTTTTTGCTATGTCTTGGTTAGCACCCTCATAAGAAAAGGATCTTGAGAGCCATCACAAGGACATTTCAGACCCTGAGGATCCATAAGTGCAATAGCCCAAGTTTCCGTAAGTGATGGGATGACATATGTCACTGGACCAAGATAATAGCACAGGTCCTGTTAGCAAAGTCCTATTAGCAGAGGAAGTGGATGTGGAACACCCTGGCCACTTTAATGGGATGCATCTTGGTGGTAGTTATCCACAGCTTGACTGGAAGCTGATGGCCAGAGAGCAGCAACAACGGAGTATATGTAAAGTTGTTTGTATGGTGTTGTATGACTAACATGTTTTTTATTTATTTTGAAAGTTTTATATCGCACAAACATAACCCTTGTGAGTATCAGAGCACTTTACTGGAGTTAGGAAAGCAGAAACAAATACAACCAAGAATGTTCATAATTGAAAGCATTACAAGATATGGTGCATCCCCAGCTGATGGATGGATCTACACAATGTAAGGATTGATAGAGCACAGGCATCAACATACCAAGCGAGCAGAAGACAAGTGTGTAGTTGACATGCCATGAGAGGTACTGATAGATGGAATCCTAGGAACTAGGGCAGAAATGTGTTCATAAGTAGTGCTTTAACTTCTTTCTTGATAGATGGGATTGAGGTGTTGATTTCAGGGGGCAAGGAATTCCAAATTCTCAGGGCGGTCCCAGAGAAAGCTCGGTTGTATCAATTAATTGATTATTTTGTATTTATTAATATTTGTTTGGTTGATATTTTATAGTTTTAAATGTGTAAAGTAATTTACTATTAATTAATTAATAATTGGCTGTTACTTAATTTTAATGAATTAATTGGTAATTCATTATGGTAATTGTGTAATTAATTTAGGTGTGTGTTGTGGTGTTCATAGGTCTAAGGGGTGGTAACTAATTTATTTTTAATTGATGAAGTAATAATTGATTATTAATGAATTAATTGGAAATTAATTATGGTATTTGTGTAATTAATTTAAGGTGTGTTTTGGGCGATTTAAAGGGGTAAAATGTGTTAAGTAGTTTATTTTATTGTTATTAACTTTTTGTTAATTGATATTAATTAAATTAATTGAAATGTCATTATGGTGATTGTCTAAATAAGTTTTGGTGTGTGTTGTGGTTGTTCATAGGAGTAAGGGATGGGATGTAATTTGTGTTTAATTAATTAATATATAGTTATTAATTAATGTTAATTATTTGATATTTATTTTGGGTAATTTTTATTTTCTTGTGTGTTGTTTTTACTATTACAGGGGTAAATGGTGGGTATTAAATACACTTTATTTACTTTATTATTAGCTGTTAATTGCAATAGTTTTGAATTTAAAAATATATTTTAATTATGTTTTATTATCTTATAGTTTAATTTAGGTGTTTTGTGTATATTATAGCGTTAAAGTGTGTTTAGTCAATTAATGTTTATTAGTTTTTTGTCAAGAATATGTTTTAATTGATTATTAATTGTGTTAAGTATGAAAGTAAATTTAATTTAAATTGTTAAAGTATTTTTTTTGGTGTTGTTTTATAGGGTCGGAAATATAAAAAAATATGTATTAATTACTTCTTTTGTTTGTATTTATTTTCTAGTTTAAAAAACGAATTTCTTTTAAATGGATTTATTATTTCATTTTATATAATATTTGTAGGTTTTTGTTATATGTAATTAATATTATAATGTTTCCTTTTTATATATTTAATATATTTGATTTTTCGTTTTTTATATATTGTTTTTTATTTTTATGATTTAATAAAAGATTATATTTAATTTTTGTAACTTTTTAAGTGTGAATAGTAATTCTTGTCTCGCCGCTATCCACCACTTTACCTAATGTTGCACTCACTGGAGTGAGAATAGTAATTTTTACCCCTTCGCCACCAGCCACGGCTGGTAGTAGGTGTAACTGCAGGGCGGTGACGTGGGGAGGGGGAGGGGCAGGGTGGGGGGTAGTAATGTATGGATTACGGACTTTAACAGGTAAGTAAACATTTAAATAAATAAAACAAATTTCGTTGCGCGCACTGCATTGCATTTGGTGATGCAGTGCACACAACGAAATTCGTTTTATTTATTTAAATGTTTACTTACCTGTTAAAGTCTGTAATCCATACATTACTACCCCCACCTGCCCCTCCCCCTCCCCACATCACCGCCCTGCAGTTACACCTACTACCGGCCGTGGCTGTTCGCCATCCAGCACTTTCGCTACTGTTGCACTCACTAGAGTGGGAATAGTAATTTTTACCCCTTCGCCATCCAACACTTTCCCTACTGTTGCACTTTTTTGGAGTGGGAATAGAAATTTTAACCCATACACTATCCAACACTTTTCCTACTGTTGCACTCTTTGGAGTGGGAATAGTAATTTTTTTTTGTAACAAATTTTATTGAATTTGTAGAGGTCAATACAGGATTTCCATACGATGATAGACATGTAAACTATAACATTTGAAAAAAGTCGAGAAATTACAGGTCCACATTTCATCCAGTATCGTAGGATTACACACAATAAACCAAAAAAACATCAACAACTGCATCGAACCAATGCAGAATCTGCGTCTAGTCACTTGCCCATTTTTCTTGAGATTACTTGTGTCACAGTTGCTGGTGTAAAGTGACAGTGTAAGCCCCCAATCATTAACAGTTTGTTACCACTTCAGGCATTAATAAATGATCTTCTGTTTTGTGGATCTCGAAGGGAATAATAATTTTTACCCCTCCACTATCTAACACTTTCCCTACTGTTTCTCTCACTGGAGTAGAAATAGTAATTTGTATACCTCCGCTATCCAACACACTCCCTACTGTTGCACTCACTGGAGTTGAAATAGTAAATTTAATTCCTCCGCTATCCAACACTGACCCTACTGTTGCACTCACTGGAGTCGGAATAGTTATTTTTACCACTTTGCTATCCAACACTTTCCCTACTGTTGCACTGATTGTATTGTGAAATTTAAGTTTAAATAATTTTTAATAGTTTAATGTTTTAATTTATTATAGATTTGAGTATTTTATATTTTAAACCATTTATAAATATATATATTTTTATGTGATTTTAAACTTTTAACATAGATTAAAAATAATAGTTTATTAATTGTTTTAAAGTAAACATATATGTATAAATTATTATTTTGTGTGATTACTCACACTGTTAGCACTACAAGGAGGGAGGAAATAATCCCTTATCTCTTTGTCCTGAAGAAGATGGGATTTATTTATCTATTTCCACCGAAACACGTTGATGATTAGGGGCCTATTCTGATGGCTGGCGGATCGCCACCGCCCGACCAGTGGTGGTGTTCCGCCCATCATAACTCCCAACGCGACCGCCATTTTACCCCCTGCCATATTACCATGGCGGGGGTACCGCAATCTGCGCAATTGCTGGCCCGGCAGAAAGGCCCACAATATGGTGGAGGTGCCTCATATTATGATGCCTGTGGGGTATGTCTTTCCATGGCGGAGACCCTGCCATGGAAAGGCATACGGTAAATTACTTTGGGGGCCCATTGCGGGCCCCCGGGGAGGGTGGGTGGCTGCACTTGCGTGGCACCTATGGTACCCCCTTCATAGCCACACACAAGGAGGCAGGCACCGCTCTGTGCATGTCACGTTGTGCATGGCAATGCACAACATGCCATTTTATCATTGCAGTGGGTGCTGCTTACAGCACGCCCACCGCAATGATAAAGATGCTGGTTGTGACTGCCAGGGTGGCAGTCGCATTCAAATTGGCCCAGCGGGACTGCCGCACCTCTGGCTTCCGGTCACGTTTTCCGTTATGGTGGCGGGCGGAAAAAGTCTGCCCGTCATCGTAATAGGGCCCATAGTGTCTCTGTATCCGCCCACAAGGAATCACTGGAATGAATTAGAGTCGTGCATTCACCAGAATGTGAACTCGATGTAAACAGTTGAATCAGGTTATGCAACAGCATTCTTTAGATTGTGCAATAGGGTCTCCCCGACAGGACCAGTGGTACCCCCTATATTTTTTCCTACATTGTGGTTGTAAAAGGTTTTAACACTATAAATATTGGTTTTTAAATCAGATGTGAGATCTTTCTACTACTGTACACATTGTTTTTCTACTGTCTCCTGCATGTTGTATATGAATTTTAGATTGTCGAATGTTTATAATGATGCGAACTATATTGGTTTTGTGTTGTGATTTTCTTATGTAATTACATTCTCTGATTGATGCATGGTGTATTGCCATTCTGAGTGACTTTGTGAATGACTGCGTTTTTACTTTGAACCCTCTACTCGTCACCCATATTGCACAGCAGGTAAGCAAAGCCTTGCAACATTATATTCATTGTGGAAAATCAAGTTGTACATGTAGTAAGGTTTGTTATCCCCTTTTATATCAGTAACCATCAGGTCAGTTGTGGAGGTAATACTGTCATGGTTACAAAGACAGAAGCAAAGTCATAAGTTTGGCAGGAACAATTATGGCTGAAACGCCTCTGTCAGCTGCTTTTGGCAAGTACGTTATTTACAGAGAAGTCTAAACACTGCAGGGGTTTAACTGACTTTTGTCTGCCATACCGACAGCAAATAAATTACAGCGATAGACAGTCACAAGGCCGATAGAGGTGACGTTGATTTTTGACAGTCCGGACACATTTGCCAAAATATAATTTGGCCATTACACAACGATGGGGTAACTAACCCATTAGAACATATTACCTCGGTACAGTATGGTTCAGAAAGGATTTGGGCCTGACGGAAACTCTTAGATACACCAATTGAAATTGCCTATCCTGACTCTATACCAGTAGTAATACAAACCCAGTCCAAAGGAGAGCGGGGAAAAACCATTCATGAGTCAAGTGAAAAGCATGACACCATTACCACACAAAAGCACAAAAATCGATTGAAATTAATTAAAAACATTGTATCGAAGTTACATATATACATACATACATAAAGCGGATGATTCAATGTGCAGAATATAAGTGTTTGAAGCAAGTGCTTGTGCATAGCTGAACATGAAGTTAAAAGGAATACAACATAATTTAGACAAATTAAAACAACAATTTATATAGTGCCTTGGCCTGTCCATATCATATAAGTACAGTGTGCGAATCAATACTGTACATTCCGGGGATAATATAGTGAATCGAGGATTATAAGAATGGAGTTGAAGATGTTTCAACTCAAGAAAGTAGAAGCCCTATTATAACCTTGTTAGCTTTATGATAATGTGTATATATGTATGTAGGATAGGCTAATTCAATTGCCATATGCATAGAGTTTCTGTCAGGACCTATAGATATAAATTGGGCCTACATCTGAGAGAAGGCAGATATGGGATGATTGGTGCAAAGAATATCAAGAGCAGGGAAGCCCAGTGGGGCGGTGGTGTGGGGTGGAGGGAATGTCGACAGACGACGGAATCGGAATTATGTATTTATTAAATTGTTCCTATTCCGTCGTCGGTCAACATATACCCCACCCCCACCTCCCCCCCTCCCCACCCCAATGCTTTTACCTGCACCGCCCGCTGTTGTTTGAATATTCCTAAACAACACTGGACTATGAGTCCTACAAAGTAGCATCAACTGAATGCTTAGTAGATTGTGACATACTAACATTAATATATTGCTGCAAAGAGAAGATATCAATTGTTGAATTCTACCAGGTATTGAATGCAAACATGGAGGATAATATTTTAGGGTTGGACAGGCAATTCAACCAGAATGCATAGAGGAAGTGTTTACACTAACTAGCACCCTCATAGCGTCCATAACAGTATCTGGTCTTCTTTTGATTTGATGTTACTTGATACATTTCTGTGCATTTGCACCAGGCCATAGAGATGACTACAGTTCACATCATGCTTGGGATACATCTCAGAACCAGTAATTGTATGTCTACAAGGGTATCAATTGCAACTGTTGTTGCACGAGTATTCATTGCGTGTGATTGGATCGATAAGACACCATCGACGTTCCCTGAATGTTGGACACTCCTGCCAGACATTACAGATGGAGGCTGCTAGTTTATAATTTGACAATTTGCTTTGCTTTTCTCTTCCGAATTATTGCTTAAGTGTTGTTCTATTGCCCCCATCCCACTGTTTCATAGTAATATCAGAGCAACGTTGATGTAAAGGAACACTTTCTAACCACTCGACTTCTAGTAATAAAAATAATTTAAAAAATGAAATATTAACATTGGAGAATTGCATCATTTCGCTCGCGAAAAATGCAATCGCATTTGCTGAGAATTGCTTTATGCAGTCAGCTGTTGCGCGATTCATAAGCCAGCAAAGACAGATCCTAACTAAGAGGAATCTGATAGCTTTTGAGGGCCTGACATTTGTCGCTGCAGTGACCTTTATGAGGCTGGTGAATCATATCTCTAGTTCATGAAAACTGTTTGACATGACAGAGGCCCTGGGGAGAAAAGGCAAGCATCCCAACAAGATGAAGGTGGCAACATAGATCTGTGCATTAAACGCTTTCTACTGACCTCTGCAGTGAACTGCAGTCATGAGTATTAATTTCTAAAAGGTCAAATCAGCCCACAGTCCATTTGAGGTTATTAAATTCAAGCACCCGTAAATGATTTATGATTACAGCGCTCAAAGACCGAAAAATGTATCGTGAAGCACCGTCCATAAACAATGTATTATTAATGGAATTATTATTATTATTATTATTATTATTATTATTATTATTATTATTATTATTATTATTATTATTATTCGTATTATTATTATTATTATTATCATCATCATCATCATTATTAATATTAAAAATTTGCCAAGGAACAACCAGCGGGTGCACAATTTACCTTCCCTCTTAAAAAAGTGAAAATATTAAACCAAGGTTTGCTAACAGCAGTCTGTGAATACATTTGTGCATAAAAAGTTATTACTAATAATTAAACACACGCATATTTATTTATTTCTTGCTTTTACCGTATGCTAAGCAAATAAATTGCATATTATTGGGTTGTCTAATGAAAGTTCAATAACCACTGGGTGGGGAAAAGACTGATCCAGGCCTCAGTAACACAAAAAACAGTGCTTTCCTCCTCCTCGCACTTCCAATTTTTCCATCACAAAATAATGACCAGTATGGGGATAAAAAACATATTGGGTTCCCATCTTCCCACTAGGGGGACTGCCTAAAACCAGGCAATATGTGTGACCTCTTTCTCAGCCTGGCCAACTCTTATACCTTGACAACTGCTTATTTCCTAAGTCCCTCTGCACCAACCCTTATCATCTCGCCATCTTGCCTATCGGGCAAGGTTTATGTGCATCTGCTCTCTTTGGGCCTTATTTACAAGCCTCCTCTGCAGTCAGAGCGTCACGTTTACCCATATAAATCCAATGAACATGGCGACTCTGGCTTGCCTCTATCTTCAAGAGACCCGTAGGCTCGCAATGGCATCAGGAGCCTAGTTATCTCATGTTATAATGGCACTAGCAGCTTAGCATAACCGTTGTCATGGTCTCTTGCTATCATCAAGAGGCTCCAGGACTGCAGATGGCATTAAGCTATTCCTGGTGACATTGGAAGAATGGAATAGCAGCTGCTCTCACCTCCGAAAGGTAGCATATTGAGGAATACATCAGGAGAAGTCTGGCACAAATTCTCAGGCATGCAGTGGCTTAGACTTCCTTACTCTCCAGCTCAACTTTGGGAGGCGGAAGCGGATGTCGGATTCTCTGGTCTGCTTCACCTACATAAGGGTGGATCAGGAAGAGGCAGCTGACAGATGTTCCTTTTATCCATCTGATGATGGCAACAAATTCTCTGCATGGCATGCCCACCTCCAGAAAATATATCACCTCAATTTCTGCATGTACTTGTGAGGAAATAATGGGTGCATGATTGTGCACTCTTTCCCACATCTTTTTTCAGACAGCAGGTAACAGTATTGTTTTATAGGAAGAACAGCTGCAAAAGGCAAGTATGTGCCCACCATGATTTCCACACAATTATCAATTAATGCATTTGCCATGTAATGGACTATCTGCTGCTAAATATATCGGTTTCAACAAACATAGTTTCTAGCTTAAACAAATCAAAAGCTATTAAACAAGCTATGAAAAAGTCAACAGGTCTCCTTTTAAAAGAATGTTGTGTGGTAATGTGAAGCATTACAGGTATTAACCTGCCCACTCTGCCCAACTCCCGCAGTGATCCTAAGTAACTTTTTCTTGTCTCCCCGTCCCGCCAAGAATGCCACTACACCTTCTCCCTGTGGTGGTCATTTATTGGCCGCAGTTTATTAGGGTTACAAGGAAAAACAGGTATCGTATCACTTGCATCACGTATCACTTGCATTTGCATGTTATGTCATTATACATTCCTTGCCATTGTCTCTTGCCCCTTCTGGGGCGGTTTTTCTGTTGGTTGGATTTCTTTGCGCTTCCTCTGCGCGGGAAGGGGATATCCATTGTCCCAGAGTTAGGCTGCCTCGCTACCTTTCCGACCTGTTGTGCCCTGCCATCCGGCGGGGGCTGGGCTGCGAGCGCCGTCTCTGCATATTCCCCCTTCCCTTCGTCGCCATGTTGCCCAGCCGTGAGGCATCCCAGAGCCGTTGTCCTTAGGCCATCTCACCCAGCCGTGCGGCATCAGAAGGTGAGTGCTGCTCCCCTGCTCCTGGACATAGGACTATCCCTGGGGGAGCAGCGCTTATATGCCCCCCCAAGGCCTATCTTGTTCCTAGGGCACCCCCTCATTGGGGGTTTCAAACAACGCCTGCCCCCCCCCATTGGCCGCGTGGTGCGGCCGGAAACCAGGTGAGGGGAGGAAGGGGGGGGGGCTGAGCGCCAAATGGGGGCTCCCTCGCGTCTCTGGGGAGACCCCGTATTCCCGCCGTCTTCTCCTTGCTCGGATCGCCGCTTCCGGCCCCCATTTTGCATGCTTTGGTGGGGGCTCGCTGCCGGTTATGGCGCCGGCTCCTGAGCCCCTACGGGGCCCGCCTCTGCAAATAGCACAGTAATAGATATTTATTAGTGTGAAAGCAAAGATCTGTAGAATGACATTGGTGTAGGTAAAAACTTAAGGTGTCAGGTGGACAGTCAAGCGAGTCCCAATGATCCATGTAGGTCAATGACTGCCCTTCTCCCATCTGTGCTGCTGACAGAGAAAAAAATGCCATATATTTTTTAGTTATCTAAGACACTAATAGCAAAACAATGTTCCATGTGTGCCCCTTAAAGTTCATTCTCAGGCAGATGGATGCATAAATTGATCACAGCTGCATGGCGGGGAAGCACCGTTTTGTGGAAGCACATAACTTCTGCCAAATCAAAACATGTACTCTTGGCTCCTAACATGTGGACAGAGCCAAAGCCCGTCTCTCCTGGTGGGACTTACAAAATTGTTTGGCAACAACTGCGCTGAGAAGCCAGACCATAAAAAGCACGAGTGATGCCCACACTGAAAGGCCATTTACAAAATATAACAGGTCACTTTTCATTGCTGATTTCGGTATTTCGTTCCTAGACTGATGGTAAAAAACTTTCGCCCAGAAAAACATCATGTATATTAAATTGAAAAATCTGTGAATTATTGCTGTCACAGGCTGTGCCACATTATACATCACAACTTGCCTTTTCTTGCAACATATTTAATTCGACCATACAGCACAATTTAGTCCTTCCCTGCCACATAATTACCATGGCTCTGTTTCCGGGGCATCCAGGTGTTAAAAGTGCAGTTTTAGAATTAAAATCAGTATTTAGGGCTATGTATTGCTAATGTAGTAATTGTAGCATTATCCATTATTACATTAGAAATCACATCATCAAGTATATCATTGGTAACATTGCATATCTGATAAACAACAGAAGAGTGAAGGTACCAACAGAAAGACCTCAAATGAAAATTTGAGGTTTATGTGAAAGGGAAAGGAGGGTAGAAAAATCAACACATATAACAAGTTATATAAGAACCCTCACTCACCAACCTAGTGGTGACATGCTTCATCACTGGGTTCCCACTGGAAAGACCTAATGTCTTTCCAGTGTGCTACAACGCCTGTTTACAGCGGAGCTGGTTCTTTTGTGTGTTGAGGGTGCGAAAGGAAAGCCAAATCGTGCTAGGTGAGTGCAAAAAAAGGAGTGTTAAGTCTAAAAAGTGCGTAGTTGTGACTGTCAACTATTTTATTAATAGTCCAACCAGCACTGATTAAAAACAATTTAAAGTGGAAACATAGGAATAGTCTCGACAATTAGAGAAACCTAGTCAACAGTGAGGAATAAATTCAGGTCGACATGTTTCTGCTTATAAGAGCCCGAGTCGCTCAGCTTTCTTCAGGACCAAGTTATGTGATCCTCCGGTGGTGTACACACACTAAGGTGCACCCTGCCGTGAGGAATTTAGTGTAAAAAATACAAAAAGACGGGAAATTCCGTACTACTTACGGCTAATAGCCGTTGGGACCCACTCAGCTTTTTGCTAGGGTCAGGTACCTGTAAAAAGTAAATGTTTTCAAGTTAGGAACAACTTTTTCTTAATTACAGTGCATTACCGGTTAATACCGTTCAAATCCCTTCACCAAAACAACCACCCGTGTGATGAAAGTACAAGAGGTGGTGTTTGATTGCTCATTGAATGCGAGCATTTATTGCAACTTATAACTATAGTAGTTAGTAATAGTCCACCTAAACGTCAGCAAGTGTGGTTTATTTGACCACTACGTCTCTGAGGTGACATCCACTGATTTAATATGTTAAAGAAATCATGGAAATATTTGCTACTGGCAACAATCCAACAGTGCACTTAATCAGATGAATAATGGAGTCTAATTGCGCTCCAGAGGGGAGGGGGATTCAGGTAGTGACATAACCCCAGAAAGATAAAAAGGTTCACACGCAAACTCACGTGAGGAGGACGATTCTCACTCCACATGGGCAGACACGGTGGAGGGTATGTTTCACGTTGCATATCTACAGAACAGATAGCCATGCGAACGTTTGAGGAAAATACACTGCCATGTGAGCGCTTTTTGAAACAAACTTTTTCGGTTGGTGAGTGAGGGTTCTTATATAACTCGTTATATGTGTTGATTTTTCTACCCTCCTTTCCCTTTCACTTAAACCTCAAATTTTCATTTGAGGTCTTTCTGTTGGTACCTTCACTCTTCTGTTGTTTATCAAATAGCTATTAGGGGTGAGAGAGTGAACCAGTATACCCTTACTCTCTCTTTGTTAGCATAACATTGCATATCGCCATTGGTATTAGACACTATGGGCCTGATTATGATGTCGGGCGGAAAGCCATCCAACAGCTGGTCAGAGGCTTTTCTCCCGACATCAATTGGTTCCCTCTAAAGAGCTGTTTTGTATTGTATTTTATTGTATGGTTAATAAAAACCTTTACAAAAGATAACAGAAAAGTGAACAGCATGCAGATAAAACCAAAAATAGGTGCCACAAGTGTCTATGGCCTTGGTTCTTGTTGCTCATGCTGCTTCTGATGCAATAAGGTTATCAATGAACAGAAGAAGAGCCGTCGGACCTAGTGCAGGGCAGGGCGTAAAAAGGGACTCATGGGAATGAGCAAGATTCTTTAAATATTTAAAAGCTATAGTCAAAATTCTTTAAAATTTGTTAGGGCAGCAGACAAGGCACCAGGGAGGACCGGCTTTGCAAAGACGCTGATGCAAATGTCGCATGACACAGTGTTTAAAGTGCAATAATCCGATGAGCTGTGGCGGTCGGCAGGCGTGTTCTCTTGCTCAAGATGTGCCTTGTACAGACAAAAGGAAAGGTATGACACAATAAAACAATGTAGCAAGATCAGCCTGCCTCTTTCATACATGTGGTATTGGCGGTTGGTACAGGGGCGAAGTTTTTGATGTTTTGTTTTTTTTGGAAAACCTTTATTGAAGATCCAAAGCACACAGCTATTTAGCCTTACATCCCTGAGGCTAGGCAGCATTGTAGAGAGCGGAAATATGGTGCGCACAATACAGATTGAAGAAACTTGTCAGGTTTAATTTTATAATGTTGTAACAATAAACCTAAAAATAACTAACGAAAATAACACTAAGAAAAGGTAAATAGGCAAGGAATAATGCAAAAGCGACAACCCCTAGTCCCGGGGAGGTAGGCAGGGTCAAGTGCCCACAAAGTTCAGCTATACTGTATGAAACATACGATAACGGGGGGGGGGAAAGAATCAGGATACCAATAAAGCGATAAGTTGGTTGGAAGGGAAGGCTAGGGAGAAAGACGAACCTCTGGAGGGTCAGCATCGGGAGGTAAACAAATGTCGCCTCTGTATTCATTCCAGGCCCCCCAGACCGTTCTCCACCTCCTAGGCTTACCCCTGGCCACATACACTGTCTTCTCATGGAGCATGCACCAGTCCATATTGGTCTTCCACAATTCCACAGAGGGAGGTGATGGGGCCCCCCACTTCTGGGCAATGTCCCGCTTCGCCCCATATTCCCCAAAGTGACCCATTGAGTTTGGGCGTTATTATAATCCGTGGGGCCCCACACATTCAGCAGGCAGCGCCGGGCTTCCGCCTGCAAGTCTACACCAGTCACCTCACGCATCACCACATGCACTCGTCTCCAGTATGAAGCTATAGCATGGCACTCCCAGATGATGTGTAAGAATGTGGCCAATTCTCCACAACCACGCCTGCAAAGACCGTCCACTGAGAGTCCCATATGAATCCACGGAGTCACATAGACTCCGTGGAGAATCTTCAATTGAACCAGATGCAATCTGGCTGAAATTGCCACCTCCTTAGGGGAGGACACCGCGCACTGCTAGTCCTCTTCGTCCAGTTCGACACCATCACGCACCCACTGGTCTCTCACACCCAATAGAAGATCCGTACGAACATTGATCAATTTTTTATAGATCAGGGAAATGGCACTGTCTGGCATATGGCCGTCCAGTACCCTGTCCTCCAACGGGGACGATTCGGGGACCTTCTCTCCCACCGGCAACACTGCCGCCAGGGCATGCCGCAGTTGGGCATACCGAAAGTATTCTGTGGCTCCCAGTTCGAACTCCGTTTGCAAAACTTCAAAAGACTTTATCTCGCCCCTGACCATCATGTCGTCTACTTTGGAGATTCCAATAAGGTCCCATCGGTCAAACCCCTTCGAGTGCCACATCCTGCCCAGCAAGTCAGAGTCATAAAGTGGAGTAGCCAAAGTAAGCCTACCCTGCCACCCCTGCGCTTTCGTAATGGCCCTCCAAATGTGCACAGTGGTCCTGGTGGGACCCGTCATTCTTCCATCCAGAGATCTTGAGTATAACGCTCTATAGTACTTCCCACCGTCCAGGAGCCACCCATCCATGGCGTACCCCGGACTGTCAGCCGGTCCATAGAAACCATGGTTAAGAGCGGCCAGTTGAGAGGCCCAGTAGTACCTCCGGATATCCGGCAAAGCGATACCGCTGTCATACCAAGGGATCGTCAATTTGGCAACAGCAATTCGCGGCCGCCCCTCCCACAGGAGAGTCCGCTGCAAACCTTCAACCTCCCTAAAGTATCTGGAGGGGACGGGGTCCTGTGCATTCTGGAGCGCGTACAAGAATCTGGGCAGGGACATCATCTTAAACAATGCTGCACGCCCAAGCAGGGACAGTGGTAGTTTGTGCCATCCCTCCACATCGCGCCGAAGGCGTGCAAGAGGGGGAAGCAAATTATTGGAGTATCGTGTCCGGGCATCAGTTTATATATAAATGCCCAGGTATTTGAACCCCTGCCCCGCGATCTGTATAGTGCAGCCCCTGGGAAGACGCGGAGTCTCTCCGTAAAGTACGTAAAGGTGAGATTTCGATCAGTTGATAACCAGGCCCGAGTATCTACCAAAAGTACCCAACACGTCACAGGCCGCAATCAAGGACTTACAAGGGGAGGTGAGGTAGAGCAGGATATCATCCCGTATAACGACACGCGGTCTTCAAAACCGGGCGACCACCGTATCCCACAGATGTCTGGGTGGGTTCGTATCCAAGCGGCAAGTGGCTCAAGCGCAAGAGCAAAAAGCAACAGCGACAGAGGGCAGCCCTGCCTGGTGCCTCTACGTAGAGCAAAAGAAGCTGATACACGCCCGTTGACCGTAACATTGGCCAATGGGGAAGCATATAAAAGTCTGACCCATCTTATACATTCAGGGCCAAACCCAAACTTCACCAGTACAGCCCACAGGTAGTTCCATTCAAGGGAATCGAATGCCATCGTCGCGTCCAAGGACGCCAAGACGGACGGCTCACATAGCTTGTTGACTCGCGCCATGACCGCGTGAAGCCTCCTAAGGTTGAGGGCGGTGTTGCAATGGGGTATGAATCCCGACTGATCCAGGTGAACCAGGTCGGCGATCACACCCACCAGCCGGTTGGCCAATAACTTGGCCAATATTTTGGGCTTGGCATTCAACAAGGAAATCGGGCGATACGACCTACAAAGGTCTCTAGGCTTCCCATCCTTGTGAATAACCACAATGGTGGCCAGTCGCTGATCCAGGGGGAGCTCCCCTGCCTCTCGCGCCTCCAGAAACTTATGTTGCATGGGTACAGCAATAGTGTCAGCCTTAATCTTATAAAGTTCTATCGGGAGACCGTTGGGTCCGGGAGCTTTACCAGATCTTAAGGAGCATATCGCAAGCGCTACCTCATCCGCCGTAATGCCTCTGTCCATGTCGTCGCGTTCAGCATCCGACAAGCACGGAAGCTCAATCCCTGCGAGAAGAGAAGCCGAATCCGACTCAGTCATAGCAGAGACCGACGTGTAGACAGACTCAAAATAGTCGGCAAAGGCCGTGACTATAGCACTGGGGTCAGTGACAACCACTCCGTCGTCACCCAGCACCTCGGCACAACTCGGGAAGCCATCTCCTTCTTATCTAGCCAAGCTATAAGCTTGCCTGCCTTATCCCCTGCATCGTAGATCCTCCCCTGTTGTTCTCTGCCCATCACCTTGGCTGGGTCAGTAGCAGTGGCTCGATACTCCGCCTGCTTGAGAGAGAGAGCATGTAACAGGGCAGGCGCCGGGTCGGTCTCCAGTTGAGATTCGAGGTCCTCAATCTCTGACTCCAGCCGCACCACATCCTCATCTCTACGTCTGCGCGCCTCGGCTATTAAGGAGAAAGCTTCTCCTCTCAAACCAGTTTTGAAGGCCTCCCACAGGGACAAGGCCGACGTCACCGAGCCTGTATTTTCAGAAAAATACAGGTCAATAGCCTTAGCCAGGAGGTCACGAGTTTTAGGGTTACGGAAGTACCATGGATTGACCGGCACTACTCTGGAGGCCGCCACGATATCAAAATCAAAGGACACCCAGACCGGAGAATGGTCCGATATGCCTCTGGCCATCAAGCGGGCCTCAGAAACAGCTGAAGCCTGGGCCGCCAGAGCCAAAACGTAGTCAATCCTGGAGAGGCTACCATGAGCACCCGAATGAAAGGAGTATTGCCGCTGGACGGGATGGAGAAGTCTCCAGCAATCAATAAGCCCCATGGTGTTAAGGAAGTCAGGAAGCCAAGACTGCGCACCACGAAGATCTCTGGATGGAAAACGGTCTAGGGTCCCCGATCCAACTGCATTAAAGTCACCACCAACTATAAGCGAACCCACCGGCAGGCCCAAAATGGCGCCCCCGAGATCCTGAAAGGTCGCCGTCTGTAGACCAAGGGGGACATAAACAGAAACCAAAACCAAGGTACGCCCCTCCCATCTGCCCGTGACGGTGACGTAGCGTCCCCTATCGTCAGTCACACTAGTCTCCACCTCAAACGGGAGAGACATGCGCACCATAATCCCCACCCCTCGGGACCCCGAAGAGAACCCTGAATGCGCCACCATTTTAAACCCTTTCCTATTAAGTGCGTGGCATGCATTGCCAATGAGATGAGTTTCTTGTAGCAAGATGACATCGGGTACACACCTTTTAAACATTTGCAACACGACCCCTCGCTTTATGCGGTCACCCAGCCCATTCACATTCCAACTCAGTACATTTAGCTTTTTACCCCCCATCATCAATGTACGGGCCCCCGCCACCCCCCCCCCCGGGAACAGTCACCGCTACATAGCCATCAGAAGAGTAACCACCTTGCCATAGAAGAGAGGAGAAAAAGAAAATACAGAAGAAAAACTCAGCCCAACCACCCCCCACAGTGCACCCCTGCATTAGACTAAAAAGCCCCCCCCAACTAGCAGTGTGCCTGTCGCCCCGAAAAACTAATCTACGAAAAGCCCCCAGAGGAGAAAGGAGTCAGCCTATCCCCCCCGTTTCCCCCGTTCCTGAAAAAGAACAATAACAGAAAACAGTAGTCCTCGACTGACTGCATGTGCAGGCCCATCCACCGATGACGGTCCGAAAGAGTTCACTCACTCCTGAAGATCAGGGCCGCCCGACGCCCCTTCCGACTGTTCCTCGGGCGTGCTCCGTCGTTGGGGCAAAGTGTCCAGCCAGTCCCCAGCCGCCTCCGGCATGTCAAAGAACATTGCCCGGCCGTCATGCTCAATCCGCAGTTTCGCTGGAAATAGCATAGAGTACTTCATTCCCATCTCTCTCAACCTACGCTTCACACCCATGAAACTTTGCCTGCGCTTCTGCACCGCCTGGGTGAAGTCCGGGAAAAAGTTGATATCTGCGTTTTGAAACTTCAACGGCCCACCTCTTCTCGAGGCCTGCAGGATAGTGTCCCGGTCCCTAAAATTAAAGACCCTGGCGATGATGGAGCGCGGTGAGGCCCCCAGTTTTGGCTGGCCTCCAGGCAGTCTATGCGCCCGCTCCACCGAGAAGAACTTGCTTAGTCCACCGGGAGCTAAATGATTCAGTACCAAGTTCTCGACAAAAAGGTCGGTGGCATCTTCCTCCGCGCCCTCCGGTACTCCTATGATACGGACGTTCTGGCGCCTGGCCCGTCCTTCGAAATCATTGAGCCTGCGGGCAAACAACATGTTCGCGGCTTTCAAATCTCGAATCTCCGACTGCAAGTCAGTCACGTCAGAAGTTAAACTCGACGCCTTTATATCGAGGGACTTGACTCTATCGTTAGTTTTGCCGAGATCGGCCTGATGAGGTTGACGTCGATGGCCAACGTGTCGACCTTATGCGTTAGCACTTCATGTTGTTTATGCATCTCGGCCTTGATGCCCGCGATGGCTCCCATGACATCCCGGAGGGTGAGTTCTGAGTCATCCGGTGACACATCACGCTGTGTGTCTTTAGTGCGGCCTGTGGCTCCGGGCGATCCCTTTGGGAGGGTGAAGCGATCGGAGATCGTGGGCTGTGAAAGGGAAGGTTTTCTGCTAACTCTGGGCTTCCCTTTGTCCGGATCGCCCCTGCCCGCCATTTTAGATGAAGGGGGTCGCTCGGTCAGGAAAGTACCCTGGTCGTCCCTAAAGCCTCAAGTCGGTAGAAGTCAGTACTCGCCTCCACCGCTCTCCCAGCACTTCGATCCGCTGAGTGACTTGGCCACTATTTCCTCTTCACCAGACTGCCACCTTGTAGCGGCACTGCCGTCGCCCACGGAAGTCCGGGCTATGGTGGCGCCGTCGTCCCCAACCTTCAACACGGCGTAACTTCGCGTGGGAAACTCGGATCCTCGATCAGAGAACGAGTCCCGCATCAGCAGCAGTTCAGCGACAGATTCCCACTATTTGTGGGACAGGATAGGTGGCAGGATTAATTCGGAGGATCGGAGGGTCTTCGGAGCTCCGAGCTCACGCGGCCATCTTGGTTGCCCGCGAAGCTCCTCCCAAGTTTTTGATGTTTGTAAGGAAAATACTTCAGTGCTAGTACAGTTGGCTGAGTCCAGTTTACTTGCTACAGTTCAAAGAAATTTAACAGTTTTAATGTTAAGTGATGTATTTACTGGGTTCTGACTGGCAATCACTGCTTGCAAGCATGTGTGTGTAACCCTAGCCCGAGAAAGTCAACTCGAAGGAGCGTTATCCTTTGTTCCATGAATTGAGGACAGATGCATAAGTTGTGGCTTAGGGTTACTTTTTCTTTGTCCGCATAAGGGGCAGCTGGTGTCATGGGTAGCTAGGTGGTGCCAAGGCGGGAAGTGGACAAAGAAGTTCCAGTCGCCCATTCTAATGCCACAAGCCACTCTTTTATCCATATGAGATAGGTGCAGGTGATGTAACACTGCTGCTTGGGTTGGGATTATGAGTTCATGACTGACCATGCATGAGAGCGTTTGCATACAGTCGCCATGTCTTCTAGTTTTGACTGTTTTTTTGTCATTTGGGCTGCTAAGCTGGTGAAGACCTATTGTGGGAGGTGTTTTCTTCCAGGCTTCGGCTAGAAATAATTCAGACAGTTTGGCCTCAAGGTGTTGTTTGTATGATGACGATTTTGAGTCGCAATGCTCAGTTTCACCCAAGATTAGGCCGTTCATGATGTCAGGTTGTGCCTGTCTGAGCCTGTGGCAGAAGTTGAGGAAGGAGCTGCCTCAGGCCCAGTACTGTCTTGTGGTATTGAACTTTACACATTACACAGTTCGCATTTTTAGAATCAAGAAGAAAGCACTAACCAGAACGTACACAGGCCACATTTACATCTTCCACTTGGGTGGATCTGATCACGACAATCTCCACAGTCCTCATATAATATGAGAGAGTAAGGGCCAAACGATATTCCACAGTGCTGATGCAACGTTTCAGTACTGCTACTCAATCCATACTGAGAGACGCTCAAGGAACCCATGGCTCCAAATCAACCTTCATGCTCACCCACACAATTTCTCTGGTGTTCCCCCCGACAGGGAAGGGGAGACACAAAGGAGAAAATGATCTAAACAAAATGTAGACAATCTATCATAGCTGGGGCTGGCTGGCAACATCTCTTCAAACAAGAGGCAACCCTTGACAAAGCAATTCAATTCAAGTCAGGAAGCCCCTACGTAGGGGCAGCCTTAGCCTGTGCTCCTGGAACCTACATGGGCTCCTGCAAAAAGTCAAAAATAAAAACACTGCACCATTTTGGCTGGACTTTGATGTCCTCATGCTACAAGAGACCTGGGCTCAATCCTCTGTCCCACAAACAGGCTTTGGGCTTCATAGCGTTCCAGAAGCCCACTATTAAAGCCAACAGACGTGGTAGCCCAATGGGCAGCCCATCAACGTATATCTCCTCAGCTCTGCACCACTCAACGGAAGAAATTAACCTGAAAGTGCCCTGGGCTCTAGCAATCAACCTCACTCTTCACCAACACACTAAAGCACTCATGATTATTAATATCTACATTATCCTGTCCAAGCTTAGGAAAATGGAAATATTGAAGAATCTGGTGTTAGAACAACCAACCTCTAGTTAAAATATTCCTCCTCCAACATCCTGCTATCCGGTGACTTCAACATCCACCTATTTGGTAGGCTGATCAATTGTGAAGCCAAAAGTCAGTTCAAAACCTACCTCAGGCAACTCATCAGAACAACCTTCAAGATTTCTTCCAAAACCAGTGTGACTCTCTAGGCCTCGGGCTCCTCAACGTCCGCTTTAGTGGTGACACCCCACCAGGGTGGACAAGGTCTCTGGACAAGCCTATTTCCTACATAGCTTTTACCCGCAGCTCGGTGGAACTTTTTGATTACATCAGAAATTTCTCACAAGGGCTATGCCATGACATCGACCACACTGTTTAACAAGACAAGGGAAACCCAAAAGGAATAAGACTAGGGTCCTTGGGCAGTAATCTATTGTACAGAACATGGGACCCTAGTAATTGAGGATCGCACAAATGATAGACATATACTCAATAGTATATATGACCTCTGTCCAGCCGGACGGGTGTTTATTTTTCAATTATTGTACTGATTTTTTTATGAAACATTTATACAAAAGTGGGCACAGCCTGTGACCCACAGACAACAAGACAGAACAAGTGACACAAACAATTATGTGAAAACGCACAAAAGCGGTCTGTACTTATTATTTGGTTTTACAGACTGAAATTCATTCATAGCAACCCATTGTTGATCAAAATTCATGAGGTCAAACCAACATATGGAGCATTTAAGTCGACGACGTTTCGATGCAACTGAGTAATACATGCATCATCATCAGGACAAGGAGATACTATGTCATGTTTGTCTACAGAGCCTGTTTCAATCACAGTGCCTCTATAGCGATGTATACAAAATTACAACCACATTTGAAAGAAAATTAAAAGGAGAAGAAAAAACATGGACAAAGTTAGACTTGACTAGGCATGGGTGCATTTTACATCAATGACTAACAGACTTTAAAATCCTATATCCAAACTGGATTGATGCCATTGTGCACATGCTGGTGATCCGTAAAGCGGGATACGTTTACTTAAAAGGCAGCGCAGTGAGTAGAACACGTGCTTATAGCTATATTCGACTTATATGTAGAAGGAATAGTGATTTTCCGCACATGGTCGTGGCCATGCTGCTCAGAGAAATGGCGATTTGCAATATACATTGAAACTGTTAAAATCCGGCGCAAGGAGTGAAGAGTGAGGGAGTTTTGATTCTGAAATTGTCGCGGTGTGGAGAGATTGTGAAAGTGACCAACCGGCGCAGTGTATGGTTGAAGTGACAAACCAGTGCGGGTGCACATCGGGTAAGCGTGAAGTCTCGAATAAACAGAAGGCGCCTAAGTATCGTGATTACCTCGTTAAAAAGCTATTTAGATGCTCTTTGCCATATTTAAGGATCCAGCGTGGCAACGCATCTATAACAAATCGGAAAACGAAATTGCGCTGTTAAATTGGGGACCGTGTTATTAAAGCTGTCTATAGCGCTACCGCGGGCAAAATTATACTCACAGTGGCTCCGTGGTTGAGCGGAGGAAACTGGGGAGAGAGGAATTAATCAATTGGACGTTTACATAGGCTAACAATATTACCGTGTAACCAAACCGAACTTACTTAATGTTGTTTCTTGAGGCGTGTGCTTTTAGCGGTCCGGCAGTGCATCATAGTTATCTAAATAGAAATTAAGCATGCGTGAGCCAGGCATAATGGGCTATATTTAGACTAGGGCAGGGTGTAGCAGGAGCGGTACTTACTTGTTAGTACAGCATGATAGCCGGACAATGGGGTTCTGGCGGTGATCGCTGCTCGGCAGAGGGAGGGATCTGGTAGTTATACTCGAAGAAGGACTATGCGCAGAGGACAGTGACTAAGGCGGCCATCTTATAGTGGTGATTTTAGCGTGAGCACCAGTGAAGTGAAATTGCTATCTGATCCTATCGTGACATATTGTAATAAACATTTGAGATAAAGACTGTATTAGTACCATAAAGCAAAGGCTAAATGATTATTCATAGCAAGGAGGTCCAATCCTCAACTCTGTTGAGGCCATTTCTTATACTGTCCGTTCTCAAAATCCAATGGAGCTCGACTTTGTTCAAAATTTGAGAAATGTCTGCTCCTCTTGGGGGCGCTTTGACTTGAGTAATCACAGTCCAAGTGAAGTCATTCTCTGTGTGACCCTTTTCCAGGAAATGTTCCACCAAAGGTGCATTGGCAGTTTGACAGCGGATTCGGCTTCTATGTTGTCCCATCCGTAGCTTGATTTTCTGACTGGTCTGTCCTATATATATCATCATACAAGGACAGAGAATTGCGTACACCACATTATGTGAATTACAGTTAGTAAAATAATGCCTTTCATATTTGACTGTCCCATAGGTAAATGTTTTGCCTTCTACAGTAGAATCACAGGAGACACATTGGCCACACTTAGCATGCCCTTTCAAAGCAGGTAGATTCCACATATCATTTACAGTATTTCTTGGATCAGATTGGGGAAGCGAGGCACAGACCAGGTGATCCTTTATTTTTTTCGCTCTCTTAAAAGCAAACATTGGTCAATCTAAATTCAGAATACCGGCATTTAAAACTGGCCAATGTTTTAAAACACTTTTTTTAATCGCATTTGAGGCTGGTGAAAAGGTGGTCACACAAGTGATTCTTTCTTGGTTATTCTTACTGTGGGGTTCTAGTAGTGTCTCCCTTGGGCAGTACCATGCTCTTTTTAATGCACGCCGTACCAGTTTGCGAGGATAGCCTCGGTGTCTCAATTTCTGGCTCAATGTTTTAGCTTCTGTAAAGTAGTCCTGTTTATAGTAGCAATTCCTACGTATACGTAGGAACTGCGAATAGGGCAATGAGTCTTTTAGGGCCCGGGGATGGTGACTTCTGTAATTTAGTAAGGTGTTTCTTTCCGTGGGTTTTCGGTGGAGACTTGTTATTAGTCGTCCTTCTGAGTGTTTTATTTCGATGTCTAGAAAAGGCAGAGATTCTTTACTGGTAGTCATGGTGAATTTAAGCCCTCCGCTGTTATTGTTGAGCCAGTGTGTAAATAGGTCTAGAGGAGTATGAGAGTCTGACCAAATCATAAAAATATCATCAATATACCTCTTCCACAGGAGGATGCCACTGTGGAAGGGGTTTGATGTATCCAAGATGGTATGATTTTCTATATGGTCCATATACAAAATAGCCAAGTTGGGGGCAAAAACAGCCCCCATGGATGTACCACAGACTTGCCCATAAAATTGTCCTTCAAAAAGAAAAAAGTTTTTCGTTAGGCATATCTCCAAGAGCTGAAGAATGAATCTGGATGGAACATTATGCGGCCTTGGGCGAGTATCTAAAATAGTTTCAATGACTCGAAGGGACTCAAATTGAGGGATGTTGGTATAAAGTGATTCCACATCCAGCGTGCACAAGGTGCTGGATGTGGGATCAAATGGATACTCCTCAATAAAATTAATCATTGACATGGTGTCCCTAATATAGCATGTAGTTGTGGGCACAAAGGGTTTGATAAAATGATCAATGTATTGTCCCAGTGGTTCTAGGATCGAGCCACATCCGGAAACTATGGGCCGACCTGGAGGATGTTCTGAATTTTTTTGAATTTTTGGGAGGCAATATATTACTGGGATCCTAGGGGCTTTTGTATTCAGGAAATCAAACTCTTTTTTAGATAGAAAACCAGCTTCTAGGCCCTCATTCGTGACTTTTGTGATCAGTTTCTGTATTTCAATTGTTGGGTTGCGTGGCAATTTGCAATAGTGTTCATGATTGCCAAGTTGGCGTAGAATCTCTTGTTTGTATTGTTCAATCTCCTGGATAACAATACCTCCGCCCTTATCGGCCGGTTTTATAACCAGAGTTTGATTGTTCTTAAGGGTTGATATGGCATTTTTCTCTAGGGCAGTAATGTTGTAGGGGATAAAGGATTTTTGGTTTTCCAATGTAGTAAGGTCATTGAGGACCAGTTTCTCAAAAGTGAGAATTTCTGGTGGGACCATAGTGCTTGTGGGTGAAAACTTTGATGGAGGTTTAAAAGGAGTATTGGTATATTTCTGCGGACATGGGTTCAATAGGAAGTAGCTGTGTAGCCTTATTTTCCTAAAGAACCTCAATAGTTCAGTCTGGGCGTCCACAAAATTTGGGCGTACAGTTGGAACAAACGATAAACCTTTACTTAGTAGTGACAGTTCACTGCTAGATAGCGTATGTTTAGTCAGGTTAAAAATAGGAAGAATATTGGTATCATCCTGTGTAGCAAGGGCAACATATTTAACTTGATTGTTATCATTTACCATCGATAGTGTTGGCGGCGGGTGAAGCGTTCGCCCGGGGGGTTCGGCCATTTCTGCGGTTGTTTGCCTCTTCCCTTCCCTGGGGGTTCTTGTTGTCCTTGGCCTCTTGCTAAAAAATTCCTATTCCTATTGGATGGGCCTGGGCTCTCAGTTTGGTCAGAATTTTCAGATGATTCTGCTGAGCTATCTGAAAATCCCACAAAATGTTTTCGTCTATTAAAACTGCCCCACGGTCTTTGGTATTGAGGACCGTTGTAAGAACGGTTTGTGTAATAGTCCTTAACAAGATAGGGGTATGCTCTTTCTTGACTAAAACTTTTTATATCCTTTCTGACTTTGTTAGTTTTTTTGTCAGTTTCAAATTTAGGAAATTCATCAATAGTTTTCTGGATTTGGTCCAAAAGTTTTTTTGCCTCAGTGTTTGTGTTATTATCGTTTATTTGCTTTTCGAGATCAGTTATTTCTATCAACAGCTTTTTTAATTCTTCTGTTGCGATGTCAATCCCTAGCACCATCCAGTGCTGGGAACATGTAGTGCTAATATAACTGAATCCGTTAAGGTATTTTGGATTATCAGTAAAGACTCCAGGTACGTTTCTTACTTGAAGGCCAATCGGGATTATATTTGCCTTAAGGTAATCTGTAAGAAGTTTTATCATCAGTATTGGTCTGACTTCTTTCTTTTTAGCCTTTTCTAATTCATCTTTCACAGAAGGACTCGGGGTGTTAGGAGTATTACCTGAATCAGAGAGGAGAGAAGGGCCTCCTAAGATCTTATTAATATAGTCCAAATCATAAAGTGGTGGGTGGGGGTCTGACATGCCTAGTCAAAGGAACAACAATTACAAATTTTGGGGCAAGGAGTAGGGTAAGTGAGGGGAGTGAAGGTTGAAACCCACTTTTGAGAAAAAGGGGGGAGGGAAAGGATACCAATCCCTTGCAATCCAGCGATTGCGCTTAACTCTGTTTAACAAGACAAGGGAAACCCAAAAGGAATAAGACTAGGGTCCTTGGGCAGTAATCTATTGTACAGAACATGGGACCCTAGTAATTGAGGATCGCACAAATGATAGACATATACTCAATAGTATATATGACCTCTGTCCAGCCGGACGGGTGTTTATTTTTCAATTATTGTACTGATTTTTTTATGAAACATTTATACAAAAGTGGGCACAGCCTGTGACCCACAGACAACAAGACAGAACAAGTGACACAAACAATTATGTGAAAACGCACAAAAGCGGTCTGTACTTATTATTTGGTTTTACAGACTGAAATTCATTCATAGCAACCCATTGTTGATCAAAATTCATGAGGTCAAACCAACATATGGAGCATTTAAGTCGACGACGTTTCGATGCAACTGAGTAATACATGCATCATCATCAGGACAAGGAGATAATATGTCATGTTTGTCTACAGAGCCTGTTTCAATGACAGTGCCTCAATAGCGATGTATACAAAATTACAACCACATTTGAAAGAAAATTAAAAGGAGAAGAAAAAACATGGACAAAGTTAGACTTGACTAGGCATGGGTGCATTTTACATCAATGACTAACAGACTTTAAAATCCTATATCCAAACTGGATTGGTGCCATTGTGCACATGCTGGTGATCCGTAAAACGGGATACGTTTACTTAAAAGGCGGCGCAGTGAGTAGAACACGTGCTTATAGCTATATTCGACTTATATGTAGAAGGAATAGTGATTTTCCGCACATGCTCGTGGCCATGCTGCTCAGAGAAATGGCGATTTGCAATATACATTGAAACTGTTAAAATCCGGCGCAAGGAGTGAAGAGTGAGGGAGTTTTGATTCTGAAATTGTCGCGGTGTGGAGAGATTGTGAAAGTGACCAACCGGCGCAGTGTATGGTTGAAGTGACAAACCAGTGCGGGTGCACATCGGGTAAGCGTGAAGTCTCGAATAAACAGAAGGCGCCTAAGTATCGTGATTACCTCGTTAAAAAGCTATTTAGATGCTCTTTGCCATATTTAAGGATTCAGCGTGGCAACGCATCTATAACAAATCGGAAAACGAAATTGCGCTGTTAAATTGGGGACCGTGTTATTAAAGCTGTCTATAGCGCTACCGCGGGCAAAATTATACTCACAGTGGCTCCGTGGTTGAGCGGAGGAAACTGGGGAGAGAGGAATTAATCAATTGGACGTTTACATAGGCTAACAATATTACCGTGTAACCAAACCGAACTTACTTAATGTTGTTTCTTGAGGCGTGTGCTTTTAGCGGTCCGGCAGTGCATCATAGTTATCTAAATAGAAATTAAGCATGCGTGAGCCAGGCATAATGGGCTATATTTAGACTAGGGCAGGGTGTAGCAGGAGCGGTACTTACTTGTTAGTACAGCATGATAGCCGGACAATGGGGTTCTGGCGGTGATCGCTGCTCGGCAGAGGGAGGGATCTGGTAGTTATACTCGAAGAAGGACTATGCGCAGAGGACAGTGACTAAGGCGGCCATCTTATAGTGGTGATTTTAGCGTGAGCACCAGTGAAGTGAAAGTGCTAACTGATCCTATCGTGACATATTGTAATAAACATTTGAGATAAAGACTGTATTAGTACCATAAAGCAAAGGCTAAATGATTATTCATAGCAAGGAGGTCCAATCCTCAACTCTGTTGAGGCCATTTCTTATACTGTCCGTTCTCAAAATCCAATGGAGCTCGACTTTGTTCAAAATTTGAGAAATGTCTGCTCCTCTTGGGGGCGCTTTGACTTGAGTAATCACAGTCCAAGTGAAGTCATTCTCTGTGTGACCCTTTTCCAGGAAATGTTCCACCAAAGGTGCATTGGCAGTTTGACAGCGGATTCGGCTTCTATGTTGTCCCATCCGTAGCTTGATTTTCTGACTGGTCTGTCCTATATATATCATCATACAAGGACAGAGAATTGCGTACACCACATTATGTGAATTACAGTTAGTAAAATAATGCCTTTCATATTTGACTGTCCCATAGGTGAATGTTTTGCCTTCTACAGTAGAATCACAGGAGACACATTGGCCACACTTAGCATGCCCTTTCAAAGCAGGTAGATTCCACATATCATTTAGAGTATTTCTTGGATCAGATTGGGGAAGCGAGGCACAGACCAGGTGATCCTTTATGTTTTTCGCTCTCTTAAAAGGTATTGTTATCCAGGAGATTGAACAATACAAACAAGAGATTCTACGCCAACTTGGCAATCATGAACACTATTGCAAATTGCCACGCAACCCAACAATTGAAATACAGAAACTGATCACAGAAGTCACGAATGAGGGCCTAGAAGCTGGGTTTCTATCTAAAAAAGAGTTTTATTTCCTGAATACAAAAGCCCCTAGGATCCCAGTAATATATTGCCTCCCAAAAATTCATAAAAATTCAGAACATCCTCCAGGTCGGCCCATAGTTTCCGGATGTGGCTCGATCCTAGAACCACTGGGACAATACATTGATCATTTTATCAAACCCTTTGTGCCCACAACTACATGCTCGATTAGGGACACCATGTCAATGATTAATTTTATTGAGGAGTATCCATTTGATCCCACATCCAGCACCTTGTGCACGCTGGATGTGGAATCACTTTATACCAACATCCCTCAATTTGAGTCCCTTCGAGTCATTGAAACTATTTTAGATACTCGCCCAAGGCCGCATAATGTTCCATCCAGATTCATTCTTCAGCTCTTGAAGATATGCCTAACGAAAAACTTTTTTCTTTTTGAAGGACAATTTTATGGGCAAGTCCGTGGTACATCCATGGGGGCTGTTTTTGCCCCCAACTTGGCTATTTTGTATATGGACCATATAGAAAATGATACCATCTTGGATACATCAAACCCTTCCACAGTGGCATCCTCCTGTGGAAGAGGTATATTGATGATATTTTTATGATTTGGTCAGACTCTGATACTCCTCTAGACCTATTTACACACTGGCTCAACAATAACAGCGGAGGGCTTAAATTCACCATGACTACCAGTAAAGAATCTCTGCCTTTTCTAGACATCGAAATAAAACACTCGGAAGGACGACTAATAACAAGTCTCCACTGAAAACCCACGGAAAGAAACACCTTACTAAATTACAGAAGTCACCATCCCCGGGCCCTAAAAGACTCATTGCCCTATTCGCAGTTCCTACGTATACGTAGGAATTGCTACTATAAACAGGACTAATTTACAGAAGCTAAAACATTGAGCCAGAAATTGAGACACCGAGGCTATCCTCGCAAACTGGTACGGCGTGCATTAAAAAGAGCATGGTACTGCCCAAGGGAGACACTACTAGAACCCCACAGTAAGAATAACCAAGAAAGAATCACTTGTGTGACCACCTTTTCACCAGCCTCAAATGCGATTAAAAAAAGTGTTTTAAAACATTGGCCAGTTTTAAATGCCGGTATTCTGAATTTAGATCGACCAATGTTTGCTTTTAAGAGAGCGAAAAACATAAAGGATCACCTGGTCTGTGCCTCGCTTCCCCAATCTGATCCAAGAAATACTCTAAATGATATGTGGAATCTACCTGCTTTGAAAGGGCATGCTAAGTGTGGCCAATGTGTCTCCTGTGATTCTACTGTAGAAGGCAAAACATTCACCTATGGGACAGTCAAATATGAAAGGCATTATTTTACTAACTGTAATTCACATAATGTGGTGTACGCAATTCTCTGTCCTTGTATGATGATATATATAGGACAGACCAGTCAGAAAATCAAGCTACGGATGGGACAACATAGAAGCCGAATCCGCTGTCAAACTGCCAATGCACCTTTGGTGGAACATTTCCTGGAAAAGGGTCACACAGAGAATGACTTCACTTGGACTGTGATTACTCAAGTCAAAGCGCCCCCAAGAGGAGCAGACATTTCTCAAATTTTGAACAAAGTCGAGCTCCATTGGATTTTGAGAACAGACAGTATAAGAAATGGCCTCAACAGAGTTGAGGATTGGACCTCCTTGCTATGAATAATCATTTAGCCTTTGCTTTATGGTACTAATACAGTCTTTATCTCAAATGTTTATTACAATATGTCACGATAGGATCAGTTAGCACTTTCACTTCACTGGTGCTCACGCTAAAATCACCACTATAAGATGGCCGCCTTAGTCACTGTCCTCTGCGCATAGCCCTTCTTCGAGTATAACTACCAGATCCCTCCCTCTGCCGAGCAGCGATCACCGCCAGAACCCCATTGTCCGGCTATCATGCTGTACTAACAAGTAAGTACCGCTCCTGCTACTCCCTGCCCTAGTCTAAATATAGCCCATTATGCCTGGCTCACGCATGCTTAATTTCTATTTAGATAACTATGATGCACTGCCGGACCGCTAAAAGCACACGCCTCAAGAAACAACATTAAGTAAGTTCGGTTTGGTTACACGGTAATATTGTTAGCCTATGTAAACGTCCAATTGATTAATTCCTCTCTCCCCAGTTTCCTCCGCTCAACCACGGAGCCACTGTGAGTATAATTTTGCCCGCGGTAGCGCTATAGACAGCTTTAATAACACGGTCCCCAATTTAACAGCGCAATTTCGTTTTCCGATTTGTTATAGATGCGTTGCCACGCTGGATCCTTAAATATGGCAAAGAGCATCTAAATAGCTTTTTAACGAGGTAATCACGATACTTAGGCGCCTTCTGTTTATTCGAGACTTCACGCTTACCCGATGTGCACCCGCACTGGTTTGTCACTTCAACCATACACTGCGCCGGTTGGTCACTTTCACAATCTCTCCACACCGCGACAATTTCAGAATCAAAACTCCCTCACTCTTCACTCCTTGCGCCGGATTTTAACAGTTTCAATGTATATTGCAAATCGCCATTTCTCTGAGCAGCATGGCCACAAGCATGTGCGGAAAATCACTATTCCTTCTACATATAAGTCGAATATAGCTATAAGCACGTGTTCTACTCACTGCGCCGCCTTTTAAGTAAACGTATCCCGTTTTACGGATCACCAGCATGTGCACAATGGCACCAATCCAGTTTGGATATAGGATTTTAAAGTCTGTTAGTCATTGATGTAAAATGCACCCATGCCTAGTCAAGTCTAACTTTGTCCATGTTTTTTCTTCTCCTTTTAATTTTCTTTCAAATGTGGTTGTAATTTTGTATACATCGCTATAGAGGCACTGTGATTGAAACAGGCTCTGTAGACAAACATGACATATTATCTCCTTGTCCTGATGATGATGCATGTATTACTCAGTTGCATCGAAACGTCGTCGACTTAAATGCTCCATATGTTGGTTTGACCTCATGAATTTTGATCAACAATGGGTTGCTATGAATGAATTTCAGTCTGTAAAACCAAATAATAAGAACAGACCGCTTTTGTGCGTTTTCACATAATTGTTTGTGTCACTTGTTCTGTCTTGTTGTCTGTGGGTCACAGGCTGTGCCCACTTTTGTATAAATGTTTCATAAAAAAATCAGTACAATAATTGAAAAATAAACACCCGTCCGGCTGGACAGAGGTCATATATACTATTGAGTATATGTCTATCATTTGTGCGATCCTCAATTACTAGGGTCCCATGTTCTGTACAATATATGACATCGACCACAGGCCACAGCACAAGTTCTCCATCAGCCCATCAAGGCTGGAGACCCCACCACTAGCACAGGGATAACCCAAAAAAGCATGAGATGGGATGATAAAATCAGCCAGTAAGCAATACCATGGATTAGAGTTCTACTGGCCGAAGTGATAGCCCAAAACAACAGCCCTATTAGGTAGTGGTCTCTCATAATCAAACAAATCATACAGGAACCCCTGTCAAATTCCACTATACGCAACCTGTCCTCTAAACTCAAACTTGCGCGGGCAGACGCAAACGGATAGGAATACTCGTCGGCGAACACAGGGATCCTGGTAAGTCGCTCCCGCATGGGCGAACACGCATTTTGAAAGCGCGAATAAGGAAAAAAATCCACTATGCCGCGGATCGTGGAATTTTCGGCAATTCCGTGTTCACCCCGGAACATGGAATTGTCAAAATTCTGCAAATTCCGCTAACGGAGCGGAATTTACCACCCAGGCCTAGAAGGAACCCAAGAAAGTTTTGGTCTCTGATTAACCAAGCCACAATTGGAAGCAGAAGGGCGACCAACACCAACATCTCAGAATTAAAGTGGGTTGCTTTTTTGTCCTCCCACTTCTTATCGTGCCCAAAAGCTCAACTCATTCTAGCAGCCCAACAGGCACCCTCAGCGCCAGACTTGTGCCCTTAAGGGTAAGAAAAAGGCCTGGCCCTGTAAATCCTCTAGAAGTCTGTAGTAGACTAGAGGTATGCTGCACACATAAAATGGCAACACTGTCCAAAGAGGGAGCCCCTGGCCCTAATGGGTTACCCACTGCTTTCCTAACTTCCGACCCTGCTCTCTGGTCAAAGATTTTAACTCCTCTGCTCAAACACTGCCTGGTGACAGATTTCATCCCTGAGTTTTGGAGAGGATCTATAACCAACCAAAAAGGGGGCTCAAAATCACACCCTAGCTACTATCGCCTCATTGCTCTATTTGACAACCAGGCCAAATTGTACACCAGCCCACGTCTGTTGACTTTAATAGTGGGTTTCTGGAACGCTACAAGGCCCAAAGCCAGTTTGTGGGACAGAGGATTGAGCCCAGGACTTTTGTAGCATGAGGACATCGAAGTCCAGTCAAAATGGTGCAGTGTTGTTGTTTTTGGCTTTTTGCTGGAGCCCATGTATGTTCCAGGAGCACAGGCTAAGGCTGTCCCTATGTAGGTGCTTCCTGGTTTGAATTTAAATGCTTTGTCACGGGTTGCCTCTTGTTTGAAGGACGGTTGGCAGCCAGCCCCAGCTATGATAGATTGTCTACATTTAGTTTAGATAATTTTCTCCTTGGTGTCTCCCCTTCCCATTTGGGGGGAAGGTAGATTTGGAATCATGGTTTCCTTGAGCACCTCTCAGTATGGATTGAGTAGCAGTGCTGGAACGGTGCATCAGCACTGTGGGATAGCCTTTGGCCCTCACTCTCTCAGATGTTATGAGGACTGTGGAGATTGTCGTGATCAGATCCACCCAAGTGGAAGATGTAAATGTGGCCTGTGTACGTTCTGGTTAGTGCTTTCTTCTGGATTCTAAAAATGTGATTGCCAGAATGTTGGCCAAGTTTATGTGTTGTAAATCAGGAATAGCTTATAACAGTAGAAATATATTGCCCCTGGTAAGGATGTTGTGGGTCCACCTTGATTGATATTCTGGGGTGAAGACCAGTTTATATGGCCCCAGTGTAGCTGGCTGACAGCTGTCAGGCCCTTGCTTGTTCAAAGTTTGTAACAAAGGATTGTGTACTTTTGTTCGGATCCTGATGAATGTTGTTGAGATTTACTCTGTTGGCGTACTCAGTTTTTGAATAGCTAAGAATTGTGTTAGCCTCAGACCTGCTTCTTAGGTTGCTTGGCCGTGTGGAGGGTTCTGGTGCATGTGAAGTAATTTGCGGTGACCCTGCTCAGAAGATCAAGGGGCCTTGACCTGCACAGTGGCTGTGGTCCTGCTTTGGTGGCCAGGGGGTACTAGTGTTTGATGTCAATTCGGGCATGTTTGACCAGCTTATAGTTCAGACGATGCCAGGTCTAACCCCTATTCTAAATTTTTGGGGAATAATGTAGATTTTGGTGTTTGCTGTGTGAAAATCTGATCTGCATGCAATTGTCAGTACCATACAGGCTCCCCTTTTTAAATTCCAGTATGTTCGTACTGCCAAAATATAATGGTTTTATGACAAAATAACATACACAAAAATATCAAGGCACATGTACATAGTGTTAAAAATATTTTTTACCTCAGAAACATTTTCCTGTACTTATAATAAGTCCAAACTGTATTTTAAAATCATTACTAAAAAGATTTACCAACAAGTTAAAAAAGAAAACAAATAATGTACACAATGAACCAGAATCACAAAGGTAAACTTACACTTTGCACATAAAAAGATAGGAATCTTTGTAGTCGTTAACATATTCATAATTTAGGCCTGATTAAAATGGTGGAGGTTGTACTGACTACTGGCCGTCAGTCTGATCGCCGTATTCTGATGCAGGCAGTCAGACCCTAAGCTGTCGGGCTCAACACTGCTGGCTCCCCAAAAGGAGTACAACCTCCACCACTCACAGCAATATAATTATGTTAGCCTCTTACATGCCCTAAGAACACATATATAAAGTGGCTCGCCTCTTCCTGACTATTCCTTGCTGGAGGATAGGCTGTTGTTGGACCCTATCGCAGAGAAACCAACGTCCATGATTTATCGCAACCTCATAAACAATATACCTGACCACCTAGTTACACTTAGAGAAGCTTGGGCCAGGGACCTTGGTAGCACAGACGAGGAGGACTGACGGGATGCATTGCCCTAGAGAGATTGCAATCCGTTCCCGTTTTAGGCTAGTGCAGCTAAATATCCTACACCGCACATGTTATCCCTGCACATACTTGTATGCATGGGGCCAGGTTCAGACTGCGCTGTGTATTAGGGGATGCCAACAAGAGGGCACTTTCTTCCATATCCTATGGGAATGTCCGGAGATAAGTCACTTTTAGAGGAGGGTCACTGATACTATGTCTGAGGTGGTGGGGGAAACGGTCCCAATGGAGCTGAAGTGGCTCTTGCTAATGATTAAAGGAGACACTGCTTGGTCTAGATATATAGAAATATGGTTGGTCCTGGCTGCGGAAATTGCAAAGCGCAGTATTGCAAGGGGGTGGGTGGCACCAACACCCCCACAGCTGGAGAACTGGGCGCGAGACCTGGACTGGTGCCAAAGGTACGAAGAAACCGTGTACAGAAGTAAGGGGTGTGCAAAAAAATGGAAAAAAGTTTGGGCGTCATGGCCGAACTACAGAGGGTTTGGAGGTGCCACGTAGTGGTTGATGGGATGGGGATTATTGATTGTTCTGGTTGCTCCCTCATGATTGTGTTACTGCTGACTGTAGTGATATCTCCAAATATGGACTTTTGTCACTTCTTGGTGGTGTATGGTCTAATGAGCATGGTTAATAAAAAGATTTTAAAAAAAGACTGCCGGATCCACCAGGATCATAGATCCCGACAGGGTGGCAGTCAGAGCAGCGTCCCTGAATGGCAGCGAGGCCAAGGCAGGATTAGCAGCCGGATTACAATATCCCTTTCAAAAGCCTTATTATGATGGGAATCTTGCATTAAAAGGTTATCGGAAAGAGATATGGGGGGCCCCAAACAGGGCCCACTGCCCTTGTAGCAGTGGCGGCTGGTGATTGCAAAAAGTGGTAGGGCGGGAGGGTAAACACATATGCATTTTTACCCAACTCAAATTTTTTTTTTTTATTGACCTTAAGAGGATGAAACACTGAGTGAGGAGCTGAGGTTCAAACCATGGGGTGAAATACTGATCATCAGCCTTGTCGGAAGGCTTAGTGGGTGTATGTGAGCCTTCAGACGCAGGTAAATGGGCTGTGACTGACTAGATTCCCTTCAAACCTTCACCAGTATAGCAAGCTTATGATTCTCACCATTTCTCATCAACTCACATTTTTCCCTCCACAATACACTTTCATTCCCCAACTAAACTATACACTCCCATCCACACACTCACCCATTCTGCCATGTACCCTTTCACTTGCACTCATTCATTCACTCAATCAAGCATCCTCATCTACCATACCATTTATTCACCTGATTCATATTGCCTCACCCACTCATGTTGTACTTTCATTTATTAAAATATAGTATTGTAAGCAGCAAGTGGTATTTCAGTCAATTCATGGTGTTTTAATGAGTTTTTGTCTACTCACCCTATTATGCCTAGTCATCTGTTTAGTTACTTATTCAATTACTCAAGATCATTCACTAGCACCTACACACTATACACACTAACCTATACACATTCAACAATTCATTCACTTTACCCATCTTATGTCAATAACCTACCCACTCATATTCGCCCATGTGTATCAAGCTTCTCACTAACATTCACCCAATTCATGTAACCAGGCATCACAATGTACCTACCCACTCAGTCAACCCTAACTCACCCCTTTACACATGCACATGAAACACATCACTCATTGGGTAACGAGTTCTTAGTGGCTTTGCTAGTGCTGGTTGTATTCTGCCTGCAGATTCCATCTAGATTTCCCACTGTCCCAACAATTAGCACATATAAACTGCACTGGAGATGAAAACAACTACATGTAGTTTTGGCATTAAAGAGTTTAGCTCTGAACCCATTGTTGCTGCAGAGCAGAGAGAGCAGCAGTTAGAAAAGGATGGAAGAGAGGAAACAGATTGTACTTCTCCCAACTTACTTGTTTTAGAGGCAGCTGCTGATTTGGTCATTTTGCTGGAAAAGGTCTCATCACCATCGATCGAATCTAGGATTCATGTGTGGGCTCTACCGATTATAAAAGGGGTTCCTTTTCTGATTTGAAATACTAAACAAAAGGTCATCTGACACCACAGACAGATGAAATATGTTTGTCTGTGTCATCTTTTGCATGCTTCCCCAATCCACCCTTTCCCATCACATCACAGGATGGGTGTGGTCAGGGAAGCTTAAGGGCCACACCTCACCCAGTGGGGAGATGGTAAAGGGTGGTTACCACTGCTGAGTGACATGCAGACGTGTACAGCCCGCGCTTTGAAGTAAAAAGGCCTGAGTCTGTTTTTAAGCTGTGCTCTAGGGAAAGGTAGAGAAATGAGACTGACGTCACAGCGCGAGAAAAGACCAGGGCTGTGGTCAAACAGGCACATGCTCACGTAGGCGCAGAAGGACTTCTAAAAATGCCAATCAATTCCTACTTTTTGTATATTCATTTTACTATGTTATGTTACAAGCCTAGAAAGGAGCGGGGGCGCAGCCCCTGCACCCTTATACAGGAGCCGCTGTTGCATTGTAGGCCACTGAACAACGGTCCTGGGGACATGTAGTGCCCCCACTCACCTCCATGCACAGTGTGCCATGCACGACATGGTGCATGGCACACTGTGCACGGACGTGCTGGAGGTGCTGCACGTCATTGGCATGTGTTGCGGCCCTTTACCATGGCTGCAGCTTGCCCACAACGAGTTTCTGAATGCTAGCCCAGCAGTTGCATCGTGATACTGCGGTCAGACCACCTGTATGTTGGGCGGTCGTCTCTAGGTTTGCGAATGGGTAGGAAAACTGCTCATAATCAGCACCGAAGTGTCTCAATACAGGATTGTTTCAATATATATGGAGTTCATATACATCTAGATGTATAAAGTGAAACTTCAGAATTTCGAATAGCATTAACATCAAGGAGGATATGTATTGCTGGTGAGTGCTGGTTGCTTAAAATGCCATGCTTCCAGAGCCTATTATTAACAGCCTGTTGGCTCTGACCAGAGGGATTGGTTGGAAGGCATGATGGAAGGCCACACCCGTGTCCATTCTTGCACTAAAGAAAGGGGCCTCAGTGTCAAAATCCTACGTCTGGTGCCCAGTGCGGTTTTGCAACAGCTGATAGCTAACCCGTGCAGGCTGCAAGGACAGGGTGAAGGAAAACAGGTTGGGTCCAAAGGCACAGTTGGGTCAAAATATCCTGTTCTCTCTCCAGAGCACATAAAGCACAGTGTCACCTGCAGCCTCTTAGGTGGTACTGTTTTGCGTGCATGACTGAAGGTAACAACCATCAAGAATCACTGCAAGTAGCCAAAAACTGTTGAAAGTGTCAGTATGGACAGGCATATTAGGTACAAGCTATGGTTAAAGGTCCTGGGAGAAAGAGGGTCTTCCCCCCTGCACGCAAAGCTCAGTGGGCATGTATAAGGCCATTCCCTGGCCCATTTGGGGAATAGGATGAACAGAAATGGAGGCTGACAAAGGTCACTCTCGAAGTATAAACCAATGAATGCATTTTGACTCGTGAGGATCTCGCACCCCCATCCATCCCCTTTCCTAGTCAAATGCGCACCCTTTCACGCACTTAGGAAAGCCATGCGTCTCCTGGAGCTTGGCGGGAAACAGTGTGAACCCAGCGGGTCTCTCCTCAGTCTGCTGGGCTCTGGACTGCGATGTCTTCAGTTCGCTGGGAGTTCACCTGTGCTTGTCTTCTTCCACGGAACACGGCTCCCTGGCTCTCAACCCTGGTTCTGCGTTATTGTCATTGTCATTGTCCTCCAGGCCGCGGTGAAACTTTTGGTCTAGAAAACTTCTCTCTGTGATGGCGTTTTTCGGTCATTCCTGTCTTCTTTTTCGGCATTTTAGCATCTGTCTCGTTCCTTGTTCTTCCTCACTTTCACTTCTTCTTCTTATACTTTCCAATGTCATTCTTCTGTGTGTATTTCTTCCTTGGTTTCATGTAATAGTAAAAGTCTGTTTTGTTTTTGTATTGCAGGTGAAGCCGTGGTGGGAGGCCAGTGGCATATTTCAGGTAAGTCCTCTAACATTTCTTTTTTCTTTTCACACCGCTCTGCCTCACAAAAACATTAATAAAATATCAATATGTAATTTACACAAATCAAAATATGATAAATACTATTAAAAAAACAATAAAAATGATCATAACATTTTTAGGTGGGCCAATAGGGTGATCACTATCTCAATCATACTAAACACTGATATTCCGATTTAATGATGACCTATGCAACCATAGCTCTCTCAATGCGCTGCTCATAAACCTTACACGAGGTCACTGGTTCCATCACTGAAAGTGAAACAGCTTAAGGTTCTTAAGAGATGAGTCTGGATTGGATGTGTGTGCTCACCTTGGTGTGCACTGAGCATGTGTGAGTGTCTGTGCGTGCACATGTCTCTGTGTGCAAGTGTGACTGTGTGTGCAAGTGAGCCTGTGTGTGTGTGTCTTTCAGGTCAGTAAGGTGCGCACAGTTTTCACATTGTTCAGAAGCCACAGCTACCATCTCCCCACCTACCAAATGAAGCATTTCACTTGCCCCTGTGAACATTGTCTTGTAATGGAAGCCATATCTGCGGTTTTACACAAGTTCTTGGGCTTGAGTGGTGGGCTCAACAGACCACCCTGTTTGGTTGTGTCACTTTTGGTTTGGATGTAAACATCAACCATTTTCACACACTTCTATAGTGAAGTAAGCATCCCCGGGCAAAAACATAATATTGACTTTTTCTGTGGATTCCAAGGATGTGGCCCGTTTAATGCTGTGACACCAACCAACTCAGAGCTTTGCCTATAAATCACCTGCTTTATGAAATAATTGCTTTTCTTATCGACGCACTTAGTAAAAAAATTATCGTACTGTGGTCTAGAGAGTAATGTTTCAGCGCTCCATGCTCCTAATTTTCATCAGATATTCTCGTGCCATTTCTGCGATCAAAACAATCTGCAGCTTTTGTTACAAAAAAGGGCAAAACATTCTCTTCTGTTGTAACCGATGAAAGGGCATCATGACTACTCCATGGCGTTTTCCTGTTTCCGTTGGCATCTTTGTAAGACCTGACAGCTCTCACAATGCCCACGTTGCAGTCAGCAGTACACCATTAATCACCCGCATGTATCTACACGCATCTTTCCCATCAAATTCACCCCTATCATCGCTAAGATTAAATATAACCTTTTATAGACTCCGAGGGACTATAATTACCTTATGCCTTAGATAAACGCACTAACCGCTCCTCTTTAATTTGGAATTTGAGAGATGATGTTAAATGCATACTCTCTGAAACCCTGTGCAGTTAGATTGTTATTTTTATTCTTTAATCTTCCTCAGAAACCTATGCTTCGAAATATGGGGATAACGAGGTTTATAACTAAAGACACACCATTTATGTAGACAATCAGAAAGAGCAGGAAAGGAAGGGAAGGTTTCCATTGCAAACTCGTCTGTGTGCGTCTTCGATGACGCTGTTCTGTTTGTGACTCAGCCATGTGGATAGATGTACAGGTCAGAAATATTTCAGGATACCTTTAAATGTAATGCTTAAAGGATACTGAAGTTCTACTGCATTTAATTAACATAACAATATTGTGCCTCACATCATAGACTTGCTATATTGCAACCTAAAGGCAACCAAAAGCAAGGACACTGTACCACTTAGGACCCGACAGGCGAATAGTTGGAAGTGGGGAGGGGGAGATATTGGGCCCAATTGTATTAATTGCAGGCAGTATATTCATTCCATTTACAAGCCGCCATGAGTTACTCGTGAGGCACTGGGCCTGAATGCCAGGCCTAGAATGCGGAATGTGGTTCCCTGATCTCGGACCTTTTTCCATGCTCAATTACCACCGGCTTTCAGCAGGTAGACAGTATACAGTGAAACATTGGATAGGACTGAGTGCATTCTCACTTGGAATCTTGTAGTTAGTTTTTACCACATAGCACGACTCAGAACGAGCGCCTAAAATCATAATACAATCACAGATAAGGAAAATGTTCCTGTCCCGAAGCTGAGCATTCTCCCTCATAGATAAGAAGCATAAACTGCAGGTCTCCCAGGGCATTTTTACTCAGGCGTCTGCAGTAAAGGCTTGAAGACAAAGATGTCACGGTTTTTGGGAAGGCTAGGATTAAGGGGCCTGATTTATAGTTTGGCAGATGTGAATTGCCCATCAAAAAGCGTATGTTCAAAAGTTCACCACCATGTAGGCTTGGCCACCTTATTTACTGTATTGCGGTTGTCAGGGATGCACGTTTATCATCCATCTGCCCCCACCGTGGCACTTTCCTTACTCCACCGATGGCGGTATACTCTCAACACAGTGGAGTGGGCGACTGAAAGTATACGTTCTGTTGATGAAAACATGGCGGTTCATTCGCCTCACCTGTGCTGGAGGAAAAAGAGCATAAAACAGTTTTATATTAAGGAGTTTTGGTACCCTGGGCAAGGCATATTTTGAGCCCCACCCACCATTCATAATTTTATTACCCATTTATTGCAAAATGAGGTTTGCATGATACCGAACACACTTTGAGAAATAGGGCTCACACATAAATGGTTAACATATGTCTTTCCAGGGCCCTCAAAAATCCCTAAAATGTAAAGCGAGAGATTCAAAGGTACAGGTGGGCAGATAAGACATATCAAAATAGGGGTGAGCTTGATTTAGAGAAAGTTCACTTTCCAAGGGATCCCCTTGCAAGGTGGGGCCCTGGGCAATTGCCCTCTTTGCCCATGCCTTAAAACATCTCTGCATAAACAGCCAAACCCAGCCGACAACCCCGCACAACCAACACACTTTAGTTTCAGCGACGTAGACAAACACAATGATCTGCGCTCGAGCAGGCAGACCCAGTGTTTCTTGATTGGTGGGCCACGCTGATGAATGTGGATGCCCAAAAGTGGCTGCTGACACACTAGGAAGGCCCAGGACTGCTTGAGGGTAAGTCAGACAGAGTCAGACTCCGGAATACCAAAGCCTAGCAGTAGTTGCTTGGGCAAATGAAATCTTTAATGGCCATGACATTTCCTGAACAGGGGGTAACCCAACAAGCCCTTAGAGTTACTTGGGCTGCAAAAGGTTGTAGAGAACTGGTCCAGTCCTTTTCACCACCCAGTTCAGAAGCAGCAGTACAATACAGCAGAGTAGGTAGTAAAGTAGCAGTCCCTACTGTTGCCAAGCAATCAGCAGGCAGCAGCCTAACCCAGCAAATCAGTTAGAAAAGTGGCAGCCCCTTTTGTAACACTGATCCTCTTCTTGGCAGAGTCTCCTTAGGACCTAAAGTGAGCTAGTGAGAGGGAGTCTTAGACCCAGTACTTATATCCAAATGTGGCCTTGAAGTGGAGGTGACTGCAAAGCAAAGCCTTTATAGTGCACAAGTCTCCTTTCAGCCCAGTTTAGTCTGCCAGCCTATCTGTGTGGGGTTAAATCAGTTTTTTGTGTGAGGCTAGGCCACTACCTATTCAGGTGTACATGTCAGTTCCGCCTCTCCCTCTGGCCCAGGAAGACCCATTAGTATGCAGGCGAATGCAGATTAAACATGGGCTGAAAATTCGTTCAGCTCGCGGAATTTGCGGATTTTCCGCGATTTCGCGATCCGCGAATCTCGCGAAATCGCAGTAAAATCCGCGAAATCAGCGGGGACGAATTTTCAGCCAAGCACTTACAGGGTTACAGCAGCAGGTGCAAAAGTTGAAGCTAATTTTTTGTAACCTTTCACAAAAGGGTTACAAAGAAATTAACTTCAACTAGGGCACCTGCTGCTGTAAGCCTGTAAGTGCTTCCTGGTGCCTCGTTGCCTACTTGCAACTATTCTCTGACCCTGCTCTGACCTTTGAAGCAGGGTCAGAGAATAGTTACAAGTAGGCAATGAGGCGCCTGTCACGAAAATTAAACCTCAACAGGTAGCACTGACAGATATAAAAACAAGCATTTGCAATGCAATAGGTCTCGCATTAGGAAAGTTTGCGCTATATTGGTCTTGTAAATGACAATTTATTTAATTTATGTGTTGGTTTTGAAAGTAGCTAAATTAATAGCTTTGTCATTTACAATGCCATTAGTTATAACTTTCGCAAATGTGACACCTATAGCATTTGTAATGCAACATGTTTTGTATTTACGTGACTTAGCTGTATTGATATTACAAATTACAATGGCTTTTAATTTTTTAAAATAATTAATACTTAAATAAAAGTGATTTTAATTTATAATGGCAATAGCTTAAACTTTTGTAAATAACTTTTGTGAAGATTATGTTCAGTGAATTTTATTGTGATGAAAATCCAAGAACAGAAGTGAAATATTAACATCTTTTTGTGATATTTGTAATAAAGTTTGAAACATTGAGAGAACATATTTGAACCAGTTGTTGTTGAATGGTTGCGCAGATTGATGCTGGGGTGGCGCTGAGTGGTGATGTGGTGGTGCTGAGTGGTGCTGTGGTGATGCTCATTGGTGCTGTGGTGGTGCTGAGTGATACTGGAATGGTGCTGAGTGATGCTGGGGTGGTGCTGAGTGGTGCTGTGGTGGTGCTGAGTGATGCTGTGGTGGTGCTGAGTGATGCTGTGGTGGTGCTGAGTGATGCTGTGGTGGTGCTGAGTGGTGATGTGGTGGTGCTGAGTGATAATGTGGTGGTGCTCAGTGATGTTGTGGTGGTGCTGAGTGGTGCTGTGGTGGTGTTGAGTGATAATGTGGTGACACTGAGTGATGCTGTGGTGGCACTGAGTGATGCTGTGGTGGCGCTGAGTGGTGCTGTGGTGGTGGTGCTGAGTGATAATGTGGTGGTGCTGAGTGATGCTGGGGTAGCGCTAAGTGATGATGTGGTGATGCAGAGGGCAGAAAGGCACAAAAAGCAGTCTAACAGAGGACACAAGGGCAGAAAAACAAGGGAAAAACGAGTCTAACAGAGGGCAGAAGGGCACAAAAAACTAGTCTAACGGGGCAGAAAGGCACAAAAACGAGTCTAAAAGAGGACAGAAGGGCACAAAAAATGAGTCTAACAGAGGGCAGAAGGGCAGAAAAACAAGGGAATAATAGAGGGCAGAAGGGTACAAAAAACGAGTCTAACAGAGGGCAGAAGGGCAGAAAAACAAGGGAAAAATGAGTCTAATAGAGGGCAGAAGGGCACAAAAAACGAGTCTAACAGGGGGCAGAAGGGCAGAAAAACAAGGGAAAAACGAGTCTAACAGAGGGCAGAAGGGCAGAAAAACAAGGGAAAAACGAGTCTAACAGAGGGCAGAAGGGCACAAAAAACTAGTCTAACAGGGGGCAGAATGAATCCCACCCTGCGTGTTTGTTCACGAAGATGCCACCTTTTTGTGCAATACCTCTACTCTACTGAAGTACTTTCTGCTGTCTAATCAGTAAGTGCTCCCTCGTTGGCTAAATGTAATGGGGCAGATTTACAATAACTGGCGCATCCCCAGGGATGCACCAGTTATTGTGCGCCGCAGCTCCGCCACCCATGGTGCGCCGCATTTACAATGTGGCGCACCATGTGGCAAAACCGGCACATTGCGACGCAGCTCCAGCAATGCTCTGGGGGGGCCCTATCTCCCCAATGCTGCATCAAACCTTGCGCCTGCTTCAAGCAGGTGCAGGGTTTTGGCGCAACATTGGCCTAAAAGTGACTGAGTGAATTCTTGTAGATTTCACTCAGCCACTCTTAGGAGGCATTCCTGCGCAGGAACGCCCTCCCCTGCGCCGGAACGCCTCCTGATGGCGCAGGGCTTTATAACGTGACGCATCTCTCAGATGCATCATGTTGTTAATACCCAGCACCATGGCGCATCTTTTGTGCTGCCGCTGCGTCACAAAAGGTCCGGTAGAGGGTGGGAGTGGTGAACCAGAGGGTGGCAGGGATGAACCAGAGGGTGACAATGATTAACCAGAGGGTGGCAGGGGTGAAACAGAGGGTGACAGTGCTGAACCAGAGGGTGGAAGTGCTGAACCAGAGGTTGGCAGGGGTGAACCAGAGGGTGGCAGTGATAAACCAGATGGTGGCAGGGGTGAACCAGAGGGTGGCAGTGGTGAACCAGAGAGTCGCAGTGGTGAACCAGAGGGTGGCAGTGCTGAACCAGAAGTTGACAGTGGTTAACCAGAGGGTGGCAGTGGTGAACCAGAGGTGCTGTGATGAACAAGAGGGTGGCAGTCGTGAACCAGAGGGTGGCAGTAGTGAACAAGAGGGTGACAGTGCTGTACCAGAGGGTGGCAGGGGTGAACCAGAGGGTGCTGTGATGAACCAGAGGGTGGCAGGGTGAACCAGAGGGTGGCAGCGGTGAACCAGAGGGTGGCAGTGCTGAACCAGAGGGTGACAGTGGTTAACCAGAGGGTGGCAGTGGTGAACCAGAGGCGCTGTGATGAACCAGAGGGTGGCAGTCGTGAACCAGAGGGTGGCAGTGGTGAACCAGAGGGTGACAGTGCTGTACCAGAGTGTGGCAGGGGTGAACCAGATGTGCTGTGTTGAACCAGAGGGTGGCAGTCATGAACCAGAGGGTGGCAGTCGTGAACCAGAGGGTGGCAGTGGTGAACCAGAGGGTGACAGTGCTGTCCCAGAGGGTGCTGTGATGAACCCGAAGGTGGCAGTGGTGAACTAGAGGGTGGCAGGGGTGAACCAGAGGGTGGCAGTGGTGAACCAGAGGGTGGCAATGCTGAACCAGAGGGTGACAGTGGTTAACCAGAGGGTGGCAATGCTGAACCAGAGGGTGGCAGTGGTGAACCAGAGGGTGGCAGTGATGAACCAGAGGGTGGCAGTGGTGAACCAGAGGGTGCTGTGCCCATACACGACTGCATGGGTAACTTCGCCATGCAAGCGGCCCGCAAACATGCAAAAAGCCCCGCGAACAAGCAAAAAGCCCCGCGAACACGCAAAAAACCCCGCGAACACGCAAAAACGAAAAATCCGCAAATTCGCACGAATTCACAGATTTTGCGGATTGCAAATTCGATTTCAATTTTGCCCATAATTAATGCAGATGCAGCTGAGTGTCCTGTACTTCTGGCTGTCTAAATAGAATGCACAAAGTGAAGCTATCACCCCACCCCAGACGTGTATTGGAGCCAGGCTATAAAGCACACAAGAGAGCCAAGAGCAAATAAAAATATCCACTTTCTAAAAGTGGCATTTCTAGATTACCAATACCAGATCCAACTTTACCACTAATAAATATTTGTCATTACCAAGCCAATGATATAAAATATAAAAAAAAAACACTCCTCTGCAATCAGGAATTGCACTTAAAAAGGAGATTTAAGGAATTCCCAATGTTAACCTATGAGAGGAGCAGGCCTTACAGCAGTGAAAGCGAGCTTGGGTGGTTGTCACTAGTAGAACATGTAAAACAAAAAGTTACATGTCCTACGTTTTACTTTCACAGCACCCTGCCCTTAGGGCTACCCTAGGTCCTACATTAGAAGTGGCTGATATTTAATAAAAGGGGAGTTTAAAGCATTGAAAGTAGTTGGAAATGTTAACTCAATTTGGCAGTAATCTGCTTCCAGAGGCTGTGCTGTGGAAGGCATGAGTCAGGTTTGAAATGCTATTTCTGTGCTCGGCACACTCAGTACTGAAGGCCCACTAGTAGCATCGGTTTTACAGCTATATCGTATAACTTTACTGTGGACTTATAAGTGAACCAAAAATACCAATCATTGATAAACCAATATTTATTTATTTTTTATTTGTAGATTTATACAGCGCATAGCTGCCCCAGCAACAGGGCATCCCAGCGCTACCCAAGAGACCAATGCCAAATGCCACTCTAACAATCCCAAACAGTTAGGCAGGGAAGAGCCAGGTCTTTAAAGCTTTACGAAAGCTCTAATGATGCTGAAGTCCTCTGATAGACAGCGGAAGAGAGTTCCAAAGTTGGGCTGCCTGAACCTTAAAAGATCGACCACCAGCCCTGGCTCTTTGAAAACGGGGGATACACAGCAATCCCAAGTTGGCGGAGCGAAGGGGACGTTCGGGATGTACTGAACCAACAGATCCGCATTAAGCTACAAGCATTTGGTTGTCACCCAGTCTGTGATTGCTAACAGGTCCTCCTTAAATTTTAGGAGATTATTTTTGCATTTTTTTGAAAAGGCAATAACTAGCTGGGTGTCATCGGCATAAGAAACCAATGACATCCCTCTTCTTCTTGCTACCATTGCTAGGGGTTGAAAATAGATGTTAAACAGTGCAGGGCTCAATATTGAGCCCTGTGGAACCCCATGCTTAATGGCATGCTCCTGCAAATGGTGTGGTGGTACAGCAACCTGAAAAGTTCTGCCTTCCATAAAAGAGTGAAACCAGGCCAAGGCCAGCCCCCTGACCCAATATCCTGCAGCCTACGTAACTGGATGTCATCGGAAACAGTGTCGAAGGTGACACTTAAATCCAACAAAATCAAGGCCTCAGAATCCCCGACATCTAGGCTGCCCCGGATATCCTCGGTCGCGGCCAGCAGCGCCGACTCGGTGCTGTGGCGGGGGCGAAAACCATTTTGTGAGGGGTTGATAATGTTGTTCTGCCCAACAAATTCAGCCAAAACTATATTTACATACGATTCAATATCTTTTGCTAAAAAAGGGAGTTGGGAAATCGGGAGGAAATTGCCCATGTTGGAAGGTTCCAGGGACTTTTTTTTAACAGTGGAACAACTTGTTTCCATGTTGCCGGCAATGATGCAGAGGTCAGTGACAGATTAATCAATTCCCTAACCGCTGGTAAAATTGAGTTGGAAACAAGACGGAGTTGGTCAGGTCTCAAGGGATCAGCAGGGGAACCAGATTTCATTTTAAAACAAAGAAATTCCGTTTCAGAGAGTGAAAGTAGAAGAAAGGGGCACAGCGTTAATTCAGGAGTGACCAACCTGTCCTCGGTCTCAACTATCCGATCAGTGTTGACCCTAGCTGAATGGGAGCAAGTAGTTGGAATGTTATTATAAATATTCTCCACCTTACGCAAAAAGAAACCTGCAAGTTCATCACACTGAGCATTGGAGGAGACTGGGGATCCACATTCACATTAGAATGTTGCATTTTTCTGAGAAGGGAAAAGATCATTTTAGGGGGATTCTTACTCTCCGCAATTTGAGCAGCAATGTATTGAACCATGGCCCTTGTTTCTTCTTTGAACTGAGTTTTGCAGGAATGCCACTCCAGTCATCACAGTCATAACATTTTAGATTAGAACACATGCACTTTAGCATTGGTCAGAAGTGGTAAAGTGCTCAGTTCTTAAGCCAGCAAAAACAAAGTCAAAAACAGAGGAGGATGAAGGCAAAATTTGTGGTAAGCCTGCATAAAAGGCTATTTCCAACACATATAATGTTAACACACTATAAAAACATGTTTAGATTGTTTACTATAGTGTATGCATAATAGTAAGAATTCTAAACAGAAGTGGCTTGAACACAACTGTTATGAGGTTACCCTTGATCCCTGTTTACCCATTATCTCACAGTTCACATATCATATGATTCAACCATGTACCAAAACTCACTCGTTGCTATATAACTTTAAAAAATATTGTACATAGTATCAAGGGTAGCACACACAACCACATGACAGATATTCTACTGATATATAGCCACCCTAGTTACCTGCACACTTAGGGGCAGATGTACAAGCCCCTTGCGCCACGTTTTCGCCGCCTTGCGTGATGCAACAGCGGCGTAAACGTGGCGCATCCCTGCAAGGCATTTACAACGTGACACATCTAGGTAGATGCGTCACGTTATAAAGCCCAGCTCCACAATGGGGGCATTCCCCCGCAGGGTGGGCGTTCCGGCGCCTGTGCGCCTCGCAAAAGTGCCTGCGTGAAATCTACAAGAATTCCTGCAGTCACTTCCGCGACGATGCTACGTCAATTCCTTATGCCTGCTTGAAGCAGGCGTAAGGACTGATGCAGCATGTTAAGTATTGGGCGGCCCTGAGCATTGCTGGAGTTGCGTCGCGCTTGCGACGCGACTCCAGCAATGCGCCGCCCTTACGTCACGAGATGCGTCATGCATCTGCCTACCCTTGCGCCACGGCGCTCCGCATTGTAAATACTGCCGTGACGCAAGGGTAGTTTTGCGTGACGCATTTGTTCTGGCGCATCTCTGCTGATATGCAGAGATGCGCCAGAACTCGTAAATATGCCCCTTAATCTTTTGCATGTCCTTTATGTAAACCTAGCACCTGAAGGTATACCCACATTTTAATGCCGAAATATGAATGTTAAATGTAGTCACTCAAAATTCCACTTTGCGTGCACACAAACACTACTCCCTCACAACACCACTCACTGTTTCTTTATCACGGGGGGGGGCAATTAACTGTATTTCCCACAATGCAACATAAAGAAAAGTACAAGACATGGACATTGAAGTAAATGGTTACCATATTAACTATGCCATCACATATGGTGAACATTAGAACATTTTCAAGAATAACTAATATCTACAAGTAAAAACAGGCATATAAGGTTGAATATTGACTTTTTATAACAGAAATCCAAAAAAGGGGCAAAACAAAATAATAATCTCTAACGGGGTACTTAAATTAAAACAAAAATAAAACTAGTGAAAATGAAAAACAGGTTGAGGTGGATGAAAACTAGTGTCCTATCATAGGTTATTTTTTACAAATGCCTCTAAGCACGGTGCATGCTACCTAGCATTTGCTGTGATATATTCCCCAGGGGGCTCTTAATCCTCCTGTATTACATGGTAGCACAGAGATCAGCTTTTTGGGATGGAGTGAGGTTTTAAGTGTTTTTTTAGGTTGGACAGAGCTACGGAGGGCAAAAGTAGTGAAATATTTTACACTACATTATTTGTGAAATAATTACACAACCTTTCAGTAAAATTAAAGTAAAATGCAAATCCATCAGAAATGCATCAGTATGTACATTTTTGACAGAGGGACGCATTTAAACAAAAGCACAATTAAAACAGCTACGCACATTTCGTTCTTCAGTGCATTTACACTAAGGGGGATATTCACAAGGACGTAACTCCGATTCATCCCCACCTTACCGCATCAAAAGCGGAGATAGATTTAACACCCCTTTCACAAGCTGGTGCAAACTGCAGACATCGCCTGTATTCCTGCGATAACTGCTCCAAAATGTACCTCCATGGTGGACACCACTAACTAACCCTAATGAGATGTAGAGTAGGAGTTCCCGTGCAAAAACACATGAAAAAAACACAACACCACATTCACAACTAAATGCCAGATCCGTGAAGCGACACAAAAACAGGCAATAAGCCGTGGTAGCAGCAGGGATTTAACACCTGCCTTGTGCTGGTGCTAAGCAGGAAGACTACCCACAGCATGAAAGGGAGCCCAGCTGAGAGCCACACCTGTAGACCCACACATGCCATGGAGACAATGATCATGCAATAGCAGGATGTGAGGAGAGGCATGGAGCAGGCATGTGAGAGAACGGCAAGTGACCAAGGAATGTGAACCTACCCAATGCCAGGTGTGGAGTGGAGGTTCCTGACAGACCACAGCGTGCAAACCACGAAAATGCCCATGTGGTGAGCAACTGATGGTGCATGGAGTGCAGTGGCCATTGGACGCTACCATGTCCCTACAGGCTGTGGGGCAAAAAGCAGAAATGTCGCATGTTATGTCTCCTCCTGCATGCGCATGCATAGTAGGTTGGACCTGCATACGCCAGGCCTGCGTAGAGGTGTGAACAAAAAGCCCTCACACTGCTCCGCGGTTCTCATTCTGACTGGACAACGTGTCTGCCAGGGGAGGGCCTCTCAGCCCACCATGAGTCCTGCACTGAGCGCGGCGTGGCCTGCGTCCCTGTGCACCTGCTGCACTCTGGGCCGCTGGTCCCCAGATACCTCATGCCTGCCCCAGCACACTAACAAGGCTCCACTCACCTGCCCACACGGGCGTGTGTCAAAGAGGGCCCACCACGTGCCGGTACAAGCTCCAAGCACCAGGCCTGCGACCTCTGCAGCCTCCGTAGACCATTGCTGCCCCCCCCCCGGTGCTGGCCCACATTACTCCTTTCCCATTTACATACTCAACCGGCATCCTCATCGACCCAGTAGGCCCCACATGTGGAACTGTGTCCTGAGTCCTGAATGGCAGTGTCCCCAAGTTGGTGACATAATTCCATGTGGCAGGCCTTTGACACGTGTTGCCACCAACCCTGTTCAATGCAAGCCGGTGACACATGGTGCCAATAACCCTGTTCAACACAAGCTGGCGACACGTGGTGCCACTAACCCTGTTCAACACAAGCCAGCGACAAGTGGTGCCACTAACCCTGTTCAACGCAAGCCGATGACACGTGGTGCCACTAACCCTGTTTAACGCAAGCCGACAACACATGGTTGAGGGCCCAGGCCTACCCTGCGGACCAGTAGGCCACAAATCCAGCACTCTTTTGCAAATCATGAATGGCAGAGTCCACACCAGTGAACACACAGAGAGGTGTAAGAGGAAGATGCGGTTCAGTCAGGATGAAAGCCGGATTAGAGTGACGGAGGTGATCGAACACTATCAACAACTGACCTGGTGCCATCAACCCTGTCCACCACAAGTCCTCGTGCCACTGAACCTGAACTACGCAGGCCAGTGGGACTATCCAACCTAAGCCGGCGACACTCGGTCAATGGCCTGTGCTGACCACTGCCTCAGGCTTACACTGCAGTCGAGTAAGTCACACACAATTTTGAATTCAGCCTTGATTCATTTATGGCAAACTTGATGTCATTGTACAGGCCTCATCGCAGACTGCATCCCCTTCCAGCCCCGGTGCCACTAAGTCTGTTTTCCGAGACCTACGACACATTCTGGTTGGACTCTGGTGGCAACTAAGTCCCTGGACTTGGAGTTGTCCCCATCATGTCAGTGATACTGACTCTGTTGCAAAAACAATGCTGTGGTAATCCACTCCTCCATTTCCTGCTTCCGGATAGCCTCCACCCTCTGCATCATGCCCTGGAGGACACCTTCCACTGTCCCCCGCAAATCTCTGCCACATACACCTCAGACATTGATGAGGACCCGCTAAGGTCACATGGCCCATCTGACTTCACCACAAGTCACAATCCCGTGGTGGTGTGCCTGTTCCGGCTGCAGTGCATCCGGGGCCACTGACTCTGTGCTAGTCACGTCTGGAACCCCTTCTCTTGATATATTGGATGACCTCAGTGACATTGATATTGGGGTCATCAACGGCATGTGTCTGTGACCCTGCGCTGATCGCTGCCTCAGGCCTACACTGCAGCCCAGTAGGTCACACTTGTGGAATTGTGTCTTGGGTAAGATGTGGAGGAGTCCACACCATTGAACACACCTCATCACAGGTGGAATCCCCAACAGCACTGGTGCCACTAATTCTGTGTGCCATGAGTCATGAGCACTTTCTGGTTTGACCTTAGTGGTGGCTGAGTCTATGGCCTGGTGGTCTCCTGCATCTTCATCTGGCTGGTCCGGACTTGGTGCCCAACATGTGTCTGTTCCATTCATCTCCACCATAGTGACTATTTCAGCGTGGTTCTGCTCTCTGCATCATGCCCTGGGGTACACCTTTCACTGTAACACTCCGCAACAAGCTCCTTTCACATCTACGGGAATCTGCTCTGCACTCGTGACACTACCCCAGTCTTCCACAGGTCAGCGTCCCGTGGCAGTAGGCCCATGTCTTCCACTGTGGATCCGGGGCCACTTACTCTATGTAGCACAAGTGATGGGGCCTTTATGGTTGTATGGGTATGGCTTTAATGATGTACACTGTTGTCGATTTCTGACTGCACCAGGCAGCCCTTTCTGGCTGGTGTGCACACACCCTACACATATCCAATACAAGTGTCGCTTGGTATGTGTGCCTGCTAATAAATGTGACAGTGCGCACATGCACATAGCCATTTACACCATCTGAGCAAGTGTGTCCGTGTGGTCAGTCTGTCAGCATGATGGGCACTGGTCCTGCAATGTCACAGTATGCTTTCGTCAGAAGACCTTACCATGTCACCTCAGCGTTGGCAGTGACCCTGGACATGTTGCTGCGCAAACACCCCCCTGCATGCACAAGTGGCATGTGCTGGTCCAGCATACTTCAGGTCACCGCAGGGGTGTGCTGATTCGGCAGGAGCAGCAGGGCGTTGCTCAGACCTGACCTCATTCAGGAAGTGCGGTAAGTGTGTCTCTGTGTTGGGGTGTAGTCACCACCAGGGCCGCAGTAGCCGATGTTGCAATGTAGCATGCACCAGGAGGTTGGGCCAGCACAGATGGGGACATGTAGGAGTGTAGTGCACACAAGTGAGGGGGCTCGCAGGAGGGAGGAGCAGCTGTATGGCAACATAACACACAGTGGGGCCGCTAATGTGCCACGTGCTGGGCATACCATCCAAGATTCCCAGGGTCACAGACATCCCACCACACCCATGACAGGCCTCTGTACATCTCCTGTATGCATGCAGATGGTGAAGTTACTGTAGGGATGAAAGGTCCTTTGTCTGCACTATCAGGTGGTAGCACATTTGCAGCCCTGAGCAGGAACGTGCATGTGTCCAGCACCCCCTGACAGATACAATAGCATTTGCTTGTGACTCCCACACTACTCACTGCCTGACGTGGGACCAATGTGGATACAACTCACACGTAGGAGTCCTTGGTCGTAGTTAGCGTGCATTAAATGGCCTTCACACGTACTCTGTCCCCACCCCAGGCCTGCATCTGTTGTGCGCAGACACTGCTCATTGCACAGACCTGTGCCATTTCATCCACAGGTCTGGCGCAGGGCAAGCCAATGCCACTTCAAGCAGAGCCACTGACGCAATGGTAAACCATCCCAAAAACATGCTTGACTCTAGTCACGTGGAGCTGTACCGTGCATGTCTGCTGCATGTCCTCGGGGCACTGCCCTTGGCAGTGCTGTAGATAAGTTACTGACTGAGCTTACGCATTGCGGACGTCACTTGCGTTCAGCCTGTGTTGCATTGTCGCTTGTGCATATTTGAGCAGTCCATGGATGTCTGCCTCTACAACGTAACAGTAGCTGACCTGGATTTCGATGTGTGTGTGCACCCCCTGTCGGCCCATGACCAGGAGTGTCACTGTGCTGCCCGTTTATGGCCTGCATGGATGTTTGGCATGCAGGCTGGGAACTCGGCCGGGGACATTGCACGAGTCGTCGTGTACAGTGAGCACCTTGAGCCACTACCCGATTGGGCTTTGGTGCACATTGGGTCGAGTGGTTGGAGAAAGCACATCTGTCTGGGTCAGCTGATGGATTACATCAACAACTTGTCGTTTGTGTTGGACAATGATCGCTCATTAGAGCTGTTGGCCTTAGCTCCTGCACTTCCGTTCATGGACGAGTGACAAGGCACCTGCAGCCACGACTGGATGTGACCGATTGCACGTGTCCCGATCCCTGTTTGCAGGTGGTGGATCTGGTTACATGTCCCAAGATGACAGTGGACATGGCTGCATTGTCCTGGACACATGCTCCCGGCACGGACAACCAACGCAGGTTGGCACTGACTTGGGTTGGTGGTGGACTTCCCAGAGGTGGACAGAGGTGCTTTCCTACGTTCCTCATTCAAACATGCTGCTAAATTGGTCTGCACATCGTGGCACTTTTCTAGGCCGTACAGACCCACACTTGTTGATAAAGTTTGAGCTCTCTCACTTGTCTCCGATTGTGTTGTGTCTTGATTTGTATGCCAATGTTTGTGTCATGGACTCTCTGCCTCCCTGCCATACGTGCATTGCTACCCCATCAGGACTGTGGGTTTGTACTTGTGCATTCTCATGACCCTGTTTCGTGCTTTACTAGCTGCGTATGGCCGTTTACTGGCCACAGGTGGGTGCACTTGTGTCCTGTGTTCGTTAGTGCAAATGTTGGTTATTGTGCCACATTCTGTTTGTTGTTGGGGTGCTCTGCTTCCTATGTGTGTTTGCTGCATTGTGTGTGAGATGTCCCTTCGGCTCTGATTTGGCTCACCCTTCTCCCTCTCGGGCAGCGTGGTTTTCACTTCTGTGTGTGTCGTGGGCCTGGCGGTGCTTATCCCTGATTTCCTCAACACAAATGGACTCATTACACATTTTTTTGAGTTGGGGGTTGTGTTTTCATCTCCGTTGCGGTGGTTTTATCATGGGCATTGGCCGCGTTTTTGGCAAACTATCGCATAGTACAGCTGTGTTGTGAATTCCATGTTAACACGGGGTTATTTTCCCACGATCGGCTGCGATGTGTAAAGGTGCGTTAGCATTTTTTGGTGATATTTAGCACACGTTCTTGTGAATATACCCCTAAATGTTTACCAAGAATAGCATGTTTCATTGTAAATGTTTACCTCAAATGGCATGCAATTGCGAGAAGTGGCTTAATGGTGTCATTTCTAGGGTTGTGCCAAACTCGTGTAATTTACTGTACCATAATTATAAGAAATGATCACAAAAATTATGAAATGCATCTTGTTCTAAAAAACCTACTCAAATGGTTTGCTCAGGTAATAATTCAAGTCAAAAAAGTTATTTTGAATGTATTTCTTTTCCCTCACGTTCAAAACACTGCAGTGCACAGTCAGATTTGTAGTTTTATGCTCATGAATATCCAAACTGTTCGTTTGGGTGAGAAACCTGAAACATTTCTTGACTACTCATGTTAAAGGAACTGCTGTTCATGTTCAAAGCACTACTGCTCATATTCGGATTTGTAGTTTTGCACACAAAAATTACCATAATGTTCTATTCAAATAAAAAATCAAACTGTAATGTTGCTTGCGTTAAAAATTTCCAGACCGGTCCATCTCGCATTACAATTTGTACTGGATTTACGTGATGTGGAGTAATGGCCTATTATCAGTAAGTTTGCGTACATTTCATAATGCAAAATTACCAAAATTATGCTAATTATACTGCTGTAATTAAAATTTCCCCCTGGGCTAGTAATTTCGGGAATTTTGTGTAAAAAACATAATGTGAAATTCCCAAAATTATGCACACTTTACCCACAAAATTATAATTTTGATCAGGCTAGTTTTTTTGGGGACGAATGGTGACAGGTGGTGAGGTGGAATAGTGGAAGGAGGAGGAGGAACTTGGTCAGCAGGAGTAGTTGGGGTGGGTTTGAGATGTGTCAGTTGTTGGAATGGGGTCAGGTGGTGGAATAGGGTGTGGGGTTAGACTAGGGTAAGAAGGAAGAATAGAGTCAGGTGTGCTGAGGCACTGGGGTCAGAGGAGGCGCCACTGCCAAACACAGAGCACTCTGTGTAGAAGGCATGGCATAGCACTTGTCATCCAGGAAGTCAATCACTTGAGCCATTGGCTGACTGACACATTGGATGTCATTCAAGAGTCCCATTCTATCCCACAACGATGTACTTAAGAACCTCCTGTTCCTCCTCTGACAACATTTCTTGTGGAATTGGAGCAATTGGAGCTGCCTGGAGCAAAGAAGAACATAGTCTGTTTTCGGACTTGGTTTTGGCTTCGTACTAGGAGAGGGACATTACTGGCAGTAGTGCTGGTGTTAGTGGTGGTGGTGGCCACAGGAGCAGATGTTAACTCTGTTGTTTCAGTTACCACCTTGAAGGGCTGGCCAAAGTCAGAGGCCTCAGAGACTCATGGAAATGTAGCCGCCTGGCCAGCCATCTCACCCTTGTTGCTGCTGGGTCCTGCTGTGTCAGTAGGCTGCACCTTGCCCTTCTCAGAGCTCCCCTGATGGCCCCACGATGTGTGTCCCACATCTCCCTCACTTGCTCTGGAGGTAACTAAAAGCAGGTATATGCACTGTACTGAGCGAATTAAAAAAATATGTAATCAATTATTTCAATAAAAGTTAATATTCTGAAGAAAGTTCATTTAATGTGATATCAGAGAGTTCAAATTTAGAATTTGGTGGGGGCGGAGCTAGCCATGCCTGAAGATGGCTGCCTTCTGAGCGAGCTCCTTCAGTCACTCGTTTAACCTTCATTTATCCTACATCATAACCCTGTAGAAACTCACAAAACTAGCGCATATGAGCATTGGACGACACTGGCATCCTGAGAATCTGGGGTCTCGCCACAAGAAATACCCCATAAGTGTAGAAAACCACTCAAAACCTCCAGCGGTGGGTGCGGCCGCTGAACGTGCCATACGTGAGCCGGCGGAAAAGAACTGCGACTCCCCGGTGGCAAGAAATATGAAAGGCAGCTGAGATAACCCACCTGCACACGAAGATACAGTAAGCGGTGGGCGCTGACAACGTTGTCTGCTCTGTGCTTGCACGAAATTGTGACACTGGTTAAGAAGTGCAGGGGCGGACCCCAACTGCTGCCGAAGTTGAGCATGCATTGTGCGCGACTCGGCGCTGCCAAGCAGCAGTTGTACAATTGTTTTGAGGAAGCCGGAGGGGAGGTGTCTGCCAAATCAGGCCACAGACCGGTGTACGCAGCAAAGAGAGCCCTGGCACGTCAACACTCTGCCTTAGCACGCGATAGTGCCTGTATTTAGGCAGATTGTAGATCTTGCTCAGATTTGTAAGGACTGCGGTATAGGAACTCAACCGCCGCAAAGCTATTTGGTAAGCGCGTGGGACAAGTACATTGAGCTACTTCGTCGGTGTGTAGTAACCACGGAACTGCTCCATGATGCCATAGCAGTACTTTCTAAGAGCGCATTAAATCCTTAGAAGCAGCAGGACAGGCCACGTGACTCTCTAACAGTGCGATCCGCTGTAGGGGGATCATAACATGCCGACATACCTCTTCCACTGAAATACCCCAGTCGTCATTGCGAAAAGCAGAAGTGAGTGCAGAATCCACGATCAGTCACAGGGGTCCGACGGCCACGCAGAGTCAACCGAAATGGCAACGGGCAGAGCTGGGCACTTGCAATACTCACATCACGGTTCTGGGAGAAAAGTGCTGTCCATAAATAAAACCCAAAAGTGCATCAATGAAATCTTGATTTTAAGACTATGTCTGACATAGTGTCCCGTAGACCTTTCTAACAGTGTTGTGCAGGTTGTTTTCCAACCACGACATCCTCGAAGTGTCCCGCACAGTCTACACTGCTGGGATAGAACTGAACCCGAGTAGAGGGCCAACTCGGAGTGCGGTTCAGAACCAGTTTCTTCCACTCACAAGTACCACGACATAGGCTCCTTCCGCGCGGTCCTGGCAGACCAAAACGTTATTGGGTGAAAATACTGCCCGTGCTGATCCTTGCTTGACATCAAGGGAAAACCAGATAAGACACAACCGAAACTCCATTTCGACCAGGCAAAGAAAGCAGCTGATACGCGCCCTGAAGAACACCAAAATGCTGAACCTGCTGCAATGGTAATGAGCTCAGAAATGGTGTGTGGGACTACGCTATATGTTTGCCACCATTCAGACCTCCCTTTCTAATATTGATGGAAAACTGGACTCATTGACCTACAGAGTGGATCGTATGTCAGATAATTAGGACAAGCATGCTGGGAAAATAGACATGGCAGAACGGCGAATATCGGACGCAGAGGACCTTTAACAACAGATGATCGTTAAGCAAGGGATAAAGGACAAGCTCATTAATGACTGTGGCGACAAAGGCTGAAGATTTGGAAGCTCACTTTCATCGAAACAACCTGAGACTTATGGGAATAGCAGAATCCACACCAACCCGAAATATGGAATGCTATGTTGAAGATCTCCTGGTCACCCTGCTGGAAAAAGACACATTCTCTGGCGTGTTTATCATCGAAAGGGAGCACAGGTCCCAGCCCCTGCCCCCCCCACACCCCCCACCCCCGGGGTCCAGACCATGACCAATCATTGCTAAAGTACTCAATTATAAGGATCGTGATGCTGCTCTTTGTAAGGCCCGTGAAATTGGACAACTATGCCATAACGGATAGGGATCTCAATATACCCAGATTTAACGCCAACAGTCCAGAAAGCCTGTAAGAAATTTCTGGAGGTAAAAAAGAAACTCAGAGACCAAAATATTCCATATGCTATGTTATAACCAGTCTGGCTGAAGATCACGGTGGCGGGAAAGGTGGCGATCCATAATGACCCAAAGGAGGTGCTTCATTATCTAAAAAAGAAAGGTTCACCGACACCACGAAGGAAATCACAGAGGAATGACCCAGAAGACCAAGACCGAATATCGGAAGCTGATGTATAAGACTATCTTACCATTATGAACAATGTGGCCCATATCAGAGACAGTCGACCGGCATGGGGCAGCATGATACAGACTCAGATAATTGATACAGAATACCAAATATATAACTTATATACATCAGTTTCGTTACACGTGGTCATGATGGACTCTATGATCATTAATATGCATGATAAGATGTGGGTTTATGTGTGAAGTTTAGTTGTATAAGCTATTGCAGAGCTTGATGTTTAAAGCCCATTTACTATAGCGACCCCCTGTGTGTCACCACTGCAGTGTTCACGGATGGCAGCTCCCGCCCTACCGTGTGCACCACTACTACAGTTTATCCATACAGGGTTCAAGTTGGGGGGAAGGTGGTACAGGGTTGTTCTTTTGGGGCTGTCTCCACCATGATTGGGATGATGGAGTGGGTGGGGGCGGGCAGGATGGTACAACTAAGAAAAAGGACAGACCAACAGAAATGATGCACTCAAGTGAATTATACAATGAGGGCCCGATTCACAGAATGAACTTAAGACTAAATCCTAAATGTATTACTTTTTGGTATTCACAGAATGCACTTACTGCTTTTGGCATTCACGGAATGAACTTACTACTTTCGGGATTCACAGAATGAACTTACTACTTTCGGTATTCACAGAATAAACTTACGACTACTAACTTTACGTCTGCCGCCGGGCCGTAATTTCCGTTGCTGGGCCGTAATTTGCGGCTCTCGGCGGAATTTACGATTCCGGCCCGCAATTTCCGGAATAGTGCTGTAATTTACGATTCCAACCCGGAAATTCCGATTCTGGGCCTGAAGATACGAATTTTGGCAGTTGGTTATGTTAGCCAAGAGTAAACACCTGTCCAAGTGCCTACAATCCCACACCATGGATCATCTGATATACTGCAGCCAATCCCAGCCAACAGCTCTATTTTGCCATGGTGAATGTTGCCAGTGCCTACCATCCCCCACCACGCTCCAGCTGAAGCCAATTAGCAATAATTGACCAGCACTAGAAAACACATAAAAGCAGCACACATTGTAGGAACAGGTTTGTCCACAGAGAGTTTGTGTCTACATCGCTCACAGTGCCACAGAAAATGGAAAAGAGGAGAAAAAGGAACTTTACAGCAGCGGAGACCACCATGCGTGTGGAGTTCATAGTCAGGCACCACAAGCACCTAGATGGACTCCCACCCTACTGCACCAGTGGGCACAGAAGGCAGAGCTACGGCAGCAGATAGCCACTGCTGTCTCAGCCTTGGGGGAGGAGAGTAGCACAGTACAGGACATAAAAAAAGTGGCAGGACGAAAGGCAGAGGGTGAAGGAGAAATACTCCAGGATTGAATTAAGCAGGATCCACCCTGCTGCATGCCCTGGACCCCGCATCCGGCTCACCCCACAGGAGGAGGATATCCTCACAACAATACACCCCCACTTGGTCCATGGGCTGCCTGTCAGTGACGTCCGCTATGTGGTACCAGGTAAGTGGAATGAAAAAAAAAAGTGCATGAAAAGATTGTCTGTGTTACACTGTCATTGATATTACGGAACTTGTCCAAAGTGTATATAAAAATATAGTCAGTCAGAGACTCATGTGTCACCCTCTGTATGTAGAACCACAAGTCCCAGAATCCTTTGCATTAGAAATGGCAAATCCCTCCCCCCCTTTGAAAACATGGGCACAGTACTGCAGCCGTGCATACACAACCCTGCAAATTCAATAACTGTTCATATTGACTGAAAATGTGCAATGCTATATGGAAATACTAAATAAAGTTAAAAATATAAAGTAGCAATTGACAATTATTAGCAGGGAAGCGCCGGTACCAATGTGACATGGAATTCAACCCTTGCGCAAACACAGATGCTTTGCGTTTAGATAATGGTGCACTGTGGCGCAGGGATAAACACATGTGTGTTGAATCTGATGGTGTGTAGGGGGGCTTTGCTGGAGTCGTGTCGCAAGAGCAATGCAACTCCAATAATGTCCATGCACTGGCCATACCTAACGTGCTGCACCACTCCTTACGTCTGCTTCAAGCAGGCGTAAGATTGCGTCGCAGCGGCCTCTGAAAAGTGACTCTGTGAAACCTTGTAGATTGCACTGAATCACTTGTACGCGGCATATCCCAAAGGAATGCCCATCCTGGCAACATCAAAGCTGACGCAGGTTCAATGTTGTGCAGGGCCTCACAATGTGACGCTTTACCATAGAAGCGTCATGTTGCAAATAATTCTAAATGTGTTGTCTCTTGTACACCACCGTTGTGTCACAGAAGTGATGCAACAGCAGTGTAAATCTTATTCAAGGAGCTTGTAAACCTGCCACAAATTCTCCAAGAAGTACATCACCCTATGCCAGCCTAATCACAAAGCAGAAGGTGAGAGTATCATCAGATGTAAATATGTCATACACATATTCTGTTGTCCATTTTCCACTCTGCCACGCCATTACCTCCCCAACACACCACTGTTCCTACCTGCCCCGTCTGCGGCAGTACTTCTCAACACTGTTAGCATGCAGAAGATATGAGCAAATCCCCGAAAAGTTCCACAAGCACATTTCCCATTTGTTTACTTTTCTCTCTTCTCACCCATTGACACATCCAGCCAGAGCACAGACAACTGCAGTAGCAGAGGTCACCGCATCTAATGGGAGGAATCAGCAACGTACAGAGGAAGGCATGACAACCACACTAACTAGTAAGTCAAACTGGCCAGGAGATGGTCAAAAATGCATACATTGTCAGGAGTCGACAGATAGACAAATAGTGCCCACCTATGTAAGTCAACCAGTGATGCAAAATTTGCTTCATTACAATTGGAGTTGTCAATGGACATTCACCTTTACCTATGACATTTCTGAACAGCGAAACACAAAATATAAAATGTCTTGGCTCATCATATCTTTGCAATTGTGGTACACAACATATATTCCACCAACAGTCCCAGACCGGAAAAACCAATCCTGTAATCGAGGGCCACAATTAGTCAAAAGGGTGTACCCACTATATTGTAATAATGTCTGTAGACCTTATCAAGAAAGTCTATTTGCACGGATATGGAAATGAAAAACAAACAGTGAGATACCAGTCTCTGTAGTATTGACAATGCATACACTGTCCAACTTCAAATCTTTCCAACATACATTAAATTGCACAGTCCACATAGCTGGTCATGTACTGCGTACATTGGATGGATAATTTTCTGGGCATCGACAAAACACGATAGTGGACCTTACCTCTGGATTCGTAGGCATGTCATTGTGATATAGGTAGCATCAAGGTAGTGGCCCATTATAAGTGATGTGTGGGATCACTCCTTACATTATGTATGACACACTTCTGCAACGGTGGTGCCCACAACTGCTTGTGCTCGTCCTCTGTGCCAGAAATTTAATGCATCACATGCGGCAGCAGGAATGTAAAGTTGCAAAACACACTTATCATTGTAGGTACAATGCGGTCCTCCCAGAATCAAAAACGCACACTGACTTCTGCTACTAGGTTGGACTTGACATCTGTCCAGGGACCACTCACTGCTCCGGTGCTGGGCCAAGGTAAGTCAAACGTGCTGAATGCTCATTAATTGTGCCTTTCACCTCCACCGTATGTGTTGGACAACACTGTTGTCTGCATCACAATATGCTCACATAGGGCATTTGAACACACGGCTGATCAAACCCTGGTGAGAAATGAGAGGCTGACACAAAATGTATGCCAAATGTGTGCAGAATGGACATACAATAGAACAATGTGTCATATGAACTGACCAAAACACAACAGGCTTGCAATTCAATGATAGGATGAATCCCTAGCAAACTGTACATGGTTAAATCAAAATGAAGTTGGTATGGCTGAGGCACACACTGGTGCCAGTTGTGTACCTTTCAGATGGGTGTAGGGGCTGCTAAGGTGACTCTTCATGCAGTTACACCTGCAAAATGAATTGGCTGAAGAGCAACACGATAATCCAGTGCAGGAGGGAAACCTCAAAGCTTCTCACCTCATCTGCAATGTGTGATCATAACCAAATGTTGTTTTCTGCTTGCCTCCCTTCTATCGTATTCACATGTATAGGTGAGTGTTTGACATATTAGGTTTGGATGTCTGCTGCAAAAGACACCATCCGTTGTCATGTAAGTAGTACTATGATGTTGGAAATGAAGTATGGGAACAGAGATGGACATTAGTAATCTGTGTCCTCTCATTCAAAAATGAGCTGTGTGACCTCATGGGTAGGGAATGTAGGAATGAATTGCAGTAAATATAGACACAATGGAACTATATTGGTTGGTGTGATTTGTCCAGCCGGACAGTGATCACAAAAATCTTTTACTATTTATAAAATTCAACAGGAAAATTATCTTACATTCACAAAGAGTGAGACACAAGCCTGTGCCTTCACGTAAAAGGATAGGGAAAGGCAAAGAAAGGAAAATATTGGGCAGAAAGTGAGCGATTTCTGGGAAATGAAAAAATAACAGAAATTCAGTGACACCATTAGTCGCATATCTCATTCAATATACATTTGCATATATGGTGTGACAAAGGGTCAACGACGTTTCGATTCCATAACCACAATACACGGAATCATCATCAGGACAAAAGTATTGTGCCTGAAAATACATTACACAATAGCCTTTGAAAATCGGGGAAGAATTAACCCTGAAATTCTTGTCTAGGGATGGCGCCAATAGTTCTGCTAGTATGGAGCAAGGGGTGGTTCCCTATGGATGGCACTGGGAAGAGGGAGCTCGTTCAATTGGAAGAGCAGTCTCGTTCGCTGGAAGGTTCCAGGGCATAAGGACCTCCATATGTAAGGAAGTGCCGTGTGGTGAACCGGCGGATTTAAATTATCGTCCCCGGTTGAACTAAGTCGTAAGAGAGTAGTGTTGCCCGCAATGGGGGGAGTAATACGGCGCCAAAAATAAGGCGCGGAGGGTCGAGCCTAGGGCTTTGCTATGCTGGCGCTTCACAATGCAGCAGTATTGCCAATTTGTAAGCGTGAAGGCACAGGCTTGTGTCTCACTCTTTGTGAATGTAAGATAATTTTCCTGTTGAATTTTCTAAATAGTAAAAGATTTTTGTGATCACTGTCCGGCTGGACAAATCACACCAACCAATATAGTTCCATTGTGTCTATATTTACTGCAATTCATTCCTACATATGCATAGGACCACTGTTGTTATATATAAACTATGTTCCCCGAGGTCCTGTGCTGACTCGTTGGGTGCCCTTGTTGTTCCTCAGCTATCTCATGGGTAGGGAAGCACAAATGGGCAACATCATGTCCCTGTCAACTGCACATCTCACACATGAACTCCTTTCTGACTTGTTAACAGACAACATTACACCCATAATAAAAGTTAGTCTCAATGGTAAAGGTAAAATCAGTGTGATGCAGATGAGTCAGGGTAATTTATCCCCTTCCTTGAAATATCAGTAACCTTCTCATACAAGTTTGTCAGTTGATGTGTCATCTTATCCATGTCAGTGCTGCATTGATGTTACAGCTGTCAAATGCTGCTTGTGAGCAGATGCCCACATGTAAAGTCAATGATGTAAACATGCTGCACATCGTCCTTGATTATCTGCAAATGGTTAATGAGAATGACATGTTGGCTAATAGCTACAATCTGTTATACGAAAATATGGACATGTGTTTCTCATCACAGGTGCTGACAGGATGAGACCACTGCAGCGGACAACACCCCGGGGGATGCATGACATCCTGGCTGCAGCTGTGAAACCGCCGCGCACCTGTCCTTCAGGTAAATCGGGCATGAGGTGTGTCACCAGCTTAGATTACTAAGCCATGACAGAGATCGAGATCCCCTTCTGCATGGAATCAACAGTTGTTGTTTACAAAGTGAAATACAAACTGTCTGTCAATTGGTGATGCAGATCATTGAGAATGTAGTTTCTACCCTCTGCAGCTATGTCTACAACAATTATGAGGAGACAGGTGCAGAAGGATACACCAGGGGGGAACGCGAAGAGACAGCAAGTTGTGGCTGGAGCTGGTGAGTTTGCTAGTATTATGTGCATCTCTGTGTAACACTTCAATGCTATGGTGTGAGCGGTCATTTGTGGTGGTACCCTAACCAGATCACATGATCACAGATCAAATGATCCTCATCTGCTGATGCAAAGTACAGTTAATACAACCCTGGTGTTGCAGCACATGTAATACCTGGTCAATCACTAATACGGTTGCAACCTCTGTGTTTCAGATGATGCTAAGGGAGAGGATGACAGTCCGACAACCAGTGCTGGCCGACAGGGAATCAGAGGGGAGAATCCCCTGATCCTCCAGGCAGTAATGTCAGCAGCAACTAATGCCCAAGAGGAGGATCAAGATCATGAGGACGTTGACTTTGAGGAGGTTGATGACCACATATCCATTGACTCCGGGGATGACAATACTGAAGTCACGGCATCACATCCTCTGCCAAGCAACGCTCGTCTGCCTCCTCTCAAACAAACAATACCATGTCCTCGGCATAGATCAAAACAGCCACGACTCACACACATCCAATCACAGACATCACTCCCTCACAGCCCTCACGTCCGGGACAGACATGGTGGTTCCCCTACCCGCTCTTCCCTGCGCAGTGCATCCCTGCCATCCTCTCCACCAACTGTGGGAATTACCAGCCCTGTTGTGGTGCAGGTATCCCCTGGGCACCCTTCTCCTGCCAGCAGTCTTCCACCTGCCACCCCCCCTGTTGTTCGACCTGCTCATCTCATCCCTGGCAGACACCTGCAGAGGGGGCCTGCACGTGGTGATGGTGACCAGTGGGAGCAGGACTTCTACCAACAGCAGGCAGATGTGAGGCAGGACATTTGTGCCATAGGGGGCTACCCTGTCAGTCATGTCAGGGTCCCTGCATGACATGGTCCAATTCCCTCAGGGGGTGGACGGGGTGTGCCAAGCTTTGGATAGGATGGATAGCACTTGGCATGAAATGTCTAGGAATATTACTGACCTGATATCCATCCAAAGGGAAGAGAGTTCAAGATGCCGTGCCTTGGCCATGAAGATGATGGAGGGCATGGTGGGAGTGATCCAAAGTCTCCCTTCACGGCCAACCCAGGGAGGGGAACGATCATATCGGCATGCAGGACAGAACATCCACACACCTGTAACACCAACTGCACAGCACCACAGCCAAGGTACACAAACACACCAGCACCCTGAACAGGCACCCCCACCACCTGCACAAACACCACCAACCTCTGGACAGTCACTCCTACCACCCTCACCACCTGCACAAACACCGCCAACCTCTGGACAGTCACTCCCACCAACCCCACCACCAACCTCTGTACAGTCACTCCCACCACCCCCACCACCTTCACAAACACCACCAACCTCTGGACAGTCACTCCCACCACCTCCACTACCTGCACAGACACCAACAACCTCTGGACAGTCACTCCCACTACCCCCACCACCTGCCCTTGTCCAGGTACAATATGTATGGAACAGACACCAAATGTGCAGACACCATCTACACCTGCACCTCTTGATCACCCTGTACAACACCCACATACAGGAAGGCGACAAGCTCAACCTCAACCCTCACCGCGTTCATCACCCCCACTATTGCGGAAACGCAAACACGATCGCCCGTGACATTCACGTGGCCAATTTGTCTTGGGGTCCTTAGGTGTATATTGAAAATAAAGATCTACAAAAGTAATATCCTGTAGGTATGTGTGTGTGTGTGTGAGACAGTTAAAAGTGTAACACATCATAGTAACACGTTATTATGTGCATAGCATATGATTCACTAAATATGTGTCCATCTTTGGAAACAGACATTCAAAATTAAGTCAAACAAGTTAAACAAAGTAGAATTACTCAAAGATATTTATATTGGAACAAAAACTGACCGTCCGTTTGGAAGGGAGAAAGGAAAACAAATGTTGATCTTAATGCAGAAGGAGAAGGGAACTTGGATTGGGGTGGGGCAAAACAAATATAATACGTCATGGAGCGTCAGGGAAACCAGTCTTTTTACAAGGGGAAAAAGAAATCTTTGTCCAGAACAATGTCTCAGTCCAAAAGTCAAGTGTCTTTCTGGTCATCCTCCAGGACCACAATGTCTAGATCCTCAGGGTCTGACACATCCACACGACAGGCTTGTGCAGGAACAAGCACTGCATGGGGACGTGACACACGAGGAATACGGGGGGAAACAGTGTGGGGCAACAGACAGGGGGACACATTGACGGTGATATGGGAAGGGATTTGGGAGACAAAAGACGACATGGCTGTGCTCAGGGACTGGATGTGGGTGCCGAGGTTGTCCATCGATCGGACAAGGTCCGCTCGCATCGAGCGTATCTCCAGACACATTTGTAGCAACATGCGAGCAGACCTGTCAGGTTGACCCTCGACCATCCAACTCAAGTCCCCTGGCAGAGCCACAGGAGGAACAACACTGGCAGGGGTCGGGGGGGGAACAGAAGGGATGTGGTGCCTCTGGTCCGGAGCTGATTTGTTTGGCTTGGCGGCTATGAGGAGGGGGACAGGTTTCAGGGGATCGAGCTGGAGCCCCCAATGGCATGGGGGGCTCTAGATGTAGGGAGAGGCAGGTGGCAGGCCCAGATTGAATGTTGGCCTGCCCCGGGGACACCTCTTCATGAGCCACTGGTGATAAGTTTGTGGGTGAGTGGCTCTCCACCACATCATAGTCCGAGGTGTCTGGTCCTCTCCCCCTACAATGTTCACAGCCTCCACCCGGGACGTAGTACCAGAGTCATTTTCTTCCTCGTCCCGGGTGGGTGCAACCCCCTGGTCTGTAGATGTAGAGGTACCCTCCTCCTCCTCTTCTTTCTCTCTGGTGGCAAGAGGGTGTAGCCGTCGGCAAACTGATGTCCTCCTGCTCCGGACTTGCTCCTGCGTATCTTCTGTCTCACCAGCCGTGCCTTCAGTAGTGTAAGCAAAATCCTGATGTGGTGGTTGTTTCATGCAGAACGATACACATACATAGATGAGCCTAGGTCAGATTTTGTGCTCCTCTGATCACACTCTACAGTTGTCAGGGGCCGATTTACAACTTCTGGCACACCTCTGCTAATCAGCAGAGGTGTGCCAGAAGAGTTGCGATGCATCTGCCCACCCGTGCGCCACCCCTGATGCGCCGCATTCACAATGCAGCACACCGTGGCGCTTGGGTGGGCAGATGCGTGATGCATCCCCGATGGAATAGCGGCGCTTTGCTGGAGTGGTGTGGCAAGTGCAACTCCACTCCAGCAAGGCTCGGGGGTGCACAATCGCTAACATGCTGCGTCAATCCTTACACCTGCTTCAAGCAGGCGCAGAGTTTTGACGCAGCATGGCCCTAAAAGTGACTGAGTGAAATCTTGTAGATTTCACTCAGCCACTTTAACGAGGCGTTCCTGCACCGGATGCGTCACATTGTAATTACACAGCAGCATGGCGCTTTGTTTGCTCCGCCGCTGTGAGTGCCATCCTGTGTTCCAGTAGATCTAGTATGTAGTCATGCTTACCTGGTTCAAATGCTGAGGAAAGGACAAGGAAGATAAGGAGGCATGACTTGTTTTGAACCAACATTTTTAGCACATCGTCCACTACATGCGTAAGTACCGATTTAGTGGTGTGCCCTGGTCGGGAGCCAGCTTGGAATTGGTCATGGAGACGGAATTTCTCTTTGTGGTTACAGAGTTGGACGTGTACACATTTTTTTAGGAGTTTCACCAGAGTTGAAATATAAGAGATGGGGCAGTAGTTATTTAGGCCTGTGTTATCAGACGTAGGTTTGTTTAGAATTGGGGTGACCTACCCAGCCTTTAGGAAATCCAGGATTATGCCTTCGAAGAAGAGAGGCATTGACAATCTTGGTCCAAAGTGGGAGAATCAAAAGTTTGATCTCATTGAAGAAGTTGGTGGGGGGAGCAGCAGGTCATTTTAGTGTTTTGAAGGATTCAGGTCTGCTAGAAGTTTTGAAAGTCATTTTCTTCATGGTTTTAAAGGAGTACCACAAATAGTTGTTTTTGAGGATCTGCTCTGGAAGTATTGAGGGTAACACAGCCCAGAAAGTGGAGGGCTGGAGAGGGATGCTGGAAGACTGTGTTCCAAAACCCTCTGCCAATCAGCTTTAATAAATTACTGACATTTCAGAGAAGAAGGAGGCAACGTCTTCACAATTTTTGTAGTAGGCTGGGTCCAGCTAAGGGAGGATTGGATAGGCCAATCAATTGAAGTTTAATGAGCTCAAGTAGCTTTTTTGGTCTGTTTCTTTCTCAATCTAGTTGGTTTATGAAGAAATTAGATTTTGAGTTCCTAATGCTTTTATAATATGAGTTCCTGAGTAATCTCAGATGCTTGAGGTGTTCAGGGGAAGGTGAAGATCTCTTTGTTCAGCTAGTCTCAATTTGCGTCTTTCAGTATTAAGTCTTACATGTTTCGGAGTATTTTGTGGACACTCTTTTGAGCTGCAACGTTGTAACTGAGTCTAGAATGGAGATGGTAAAGTGGCTTGCAAGATATTGAACATCTGGCATGTCCCCAGGAGGTTATTACCAAGGGATGTCAATTTATTAAAGCTATTGTTGTACGTGCTCCTTTTCCATACTTTAGGTTTCATTGCCTGGGCGGTGTTTGATCTTACAGATATCAGAATGAAGAAAGTGATGCAGTGGTGGTCGGACCAGTCATAGGTGAGGATAAATTCTAGTTGAATAGAGTTTGTATTAGCGATGATGGGAGCTAAAGTCGCTCCCTTGTTGTGAGTGGAGCTATTGTAGAATTGTATCTGGTTGAGATTAGCAAGAAAGGATATAAGTCTCTTGGCCATGTGGTCATTCATATTCCAGTGGAGGTTTAAGTCACCAAGGTAGATTTGGGTGCAGTGTTGGCCTGAGTTTGTTGCTATGATTTCCATGAGTTTATTCTGTTACTGCATGCAATGTCGATTCACTGTAGGATAGAACAGGGGATGGAGAGTGCTTGACTGAGAGACTGTTACGGTGCATGCAGTCAATGTATCCACCTGGTCTGCTGGATCTATCAGACCTGGTAATGTCATAGCTAGGAGGGACTAGTATGCAGAGGCATCATTTAGCCATGTTTCTGTCAGGATAAGGAGGTCTATGTGTGTGAAGATAAGGTCAGCAACATCCACTGCATGTCTTAAAGCTGATCTGCAATTGAGTAGCATGCAAGTTTTTTAAGTTTCAAGTTTATTATGATAACGGAACTCTTTACGAGGTCCACATAAAAGACATAAAATATGCATACAAAAAAGCATTAAACATAAAATGTCGAACATGCAATAGTATTAAATACACAACAGTTTAAAAATTACCATCTTAATACAGATCCAAAAAACATTTGAAGAATTTGTACAGTTCAAAACAGAACATTTCATTTGGCGGGTTAATCATGGCTGCCCGAAAAGCAGAGGCTGACAAAATGTTGAGTTGTAGGCAAATTGGTCTTAACCATCTTCGCCTAAAAGTCATCAGAGCTGGACAAACGAAAATGACATGAACCAAATCTTGGTCATTCATCTGACAAAAATCACAGACCGCTGAATGGCCATACCATCTGGAATAAAGAGATTTCAACGGAAGCAAATCCTGTCTTACTAAAAACACTAGGCGTCTAACGCCGTGAGGAATATTCCATTGAGTGTACGGCTGAGCTTTCCTCAATAGACAGGACTCAATAACAGGAGTAAAGCCTTTTTTCAGCAACCGGAAATCTCTATCCAGTCTAAACCCATGTTCCCACGTGGAGGACTTCAAAAGGGTTTTCAACTGATAGGAAGATAAAGAAAATAGAGCATCTTTATCTAATTGCAATTGACCCACAGCATATCTGAAATTTTTTACAATCGAAGAATAGTTATTAAAGTTTCCCAGCAATTAATTTTTTATGAGATGTCGTAAGGTATTGGGCTCACTCTTTGCAAGACTTACAACCCAGCGTATGATACCAGCCAAACCTTGGACCCAGCTACTGCGTAAGCCGAGTTCCTGTCTTAAGGTGGCAGTTGAATTTGCTGTACTAACGGATAATAAACTACGTAAAATCTTTCCTTCCGAGGAATTTAAAAAGCTCCAATTTTTTTGGTCAATTAACTCTATTCCGGCAGGTACTTTTGCTCTGAATACATCCAGTAAAATAGAAAAATGCCTTCTACCTGTGGCTTTATACAAGGATACCAAACTCTTTCCCTGCGAGATAGCCTTCCGGGAGTTATTGGCCATATGAGCTTTCTCGCTTAAATTACTCATGACAATTTTACCCAGGAAGGTATAAGAACTCACGGTTTCCAATTTTTGACCCCCTACTACCCATGGAAAGTTAGGAAATTTAGGTTTCTTCCTTCCAGCCATGCACATCACTTTGCTTTTTGCAGTATTTATCAACAGATAATGGTTTCCAGCGTATTCATAAAGAGCTTGCAGGCGATTATTCAGGCCCTTCGGAGTAAGATCGAGGATCAAAATATCATCTGCATACATGAGGCATACAATCGGAACGCCCCCCAACGTCGGGGCAATACCGGAGCATGCTGAGAGCGCTAGAGGTAAATCAACTGTGTAAAGTGAGAAAAGCAGGGGAGCCAAAAGGCAACCCTGCTTTAACCCGGTGGATGTGGGTATTATTCTAGATAAGCCTCTTTCACCACCCAGCAGCACTCTGCACCAGGTGTCTGAATAAAGGGCATGGATTAATTTAATAAGAAAAGGTGGCATCCCTAAATCAAATAGCTTTCTCCACAGCAGTGTTCTGTCCACTTTATCAAATGCCGTGGAGAAGTCAATAAATGCACCATATACATGCCCACCACGAACTTTCACATATTTTTCCGTAATAACCTGAAGTGCAGTCAAGTTGTCTAACGTTCCATGCTTTTGCCTGAAACCAGTTTGTTCAAAAGGCAGAATTTTGAACTCAGTTACCCATTCATTAATTAAAGTGAGAATACATTTTACGAAAACCTTACCGATGGCATCAAGTAAAGCAATTTGACGATAATTTTGAGGAAGGTCTCTTGCCCCTTTTTTATATAAAGGAACAAGGATACTCCCTTTCCAGGAAGGAGGGACTATTCCGCTAAAAAACCAAGATTTGAACAGAGGAAAAATAATTTTGCTCCATAGCTCACTCTGTCACCATAGCTCACTGCATTTAATATGGGGGGTTACCCTGGTTAGGGAGTTCTATGTGAGGGTAATCTGCCTCAGGTTGTATTTGTTTACTGTGTGAGGAGTTGTACGAAAGGAGGAGGGTGTGGATACCTTCGTCAGACGGTGGGTCTATTAGTCTACAGGGCTGAATGGTGGTATTGGTGTAGGGTAGAGTCCTCTATCCTGAATGTGGGAACTTTGAGGAGGGTGAGTTTAGTGTTTGTGGGGAAGTGCATTGGTGGAATGGAGCAGTGGTTGGTGAAATGATCCTGAAAATGACCATCAGTATTCAAATTCCGATGTGGCCACCAATTGTTAGCAGCTTTTATGGTGAAGTGGATAAGTCTATGAAGGTCTGCCTTGGGTTGTTGTAGGTTTTGTGTAATCTCATCCAGTCTGGATGTAAATGCGATGTGGGCACAGATTATCGGATCTTGTAGCAGGGTAGGACGAGGACAATGAGGACGGGGGGTTTTGAAGCATGTGGTGGTAGAATGTTGTTGGCAATGGGGAGTCAACAGAGGCTGAGTTGATTTGGAGGGGGAAGAAGGCTCGTAGGAGGATGATGTTGATCTTGAAGGCAGTGTCAGAGTGGGTGCTATAGGTTGCTGGGTGGGATAAGGGGTTCAGGCTTCCACCTAGTCATTGGTAGAGGCAGGGAGGGGGTCAGAGGTCTAGTCGGGGAGAAGTGACTTCCATGGCTGCTGAGAATGTTATAAATAATGTAAATAGATACATATAAATAAATAGAAGCACACATAATCAATAAAATGGCTGTTATAAAATAGAAGTTACATATTTGGTAGTGTAGTAAACATGTTTCCCACAAGGTTATCCACCCTTCATTAACATACCATGATTATAGAGGCTATAACAATGTATATAGTATTGTATATTGCAGAAGACGAAATGAAATATATTTGCATTTCCTGAGAAATGCATCTTGTACAGCGTATTCGCACAGAACTATAAAAACATACTGACATTTCAATAATGAGAGAACTGAGCCATTCATGGGTTTGTGTATTCTATAGGCAGCATGATTATCTCTTTCTCATATTGTGATCACAGTGTTGCTTGTGTCAATACTGAAAGACATGACATTTATGCCGGCATTTCCAATTATTATCACGTGATCGATTTGACAGGAATCTTGATTGAAAAGTGCTTTGTAGCCATGTAGTTATTTACAATGTATTAATTGCATCTATATTTCAAAGGGTCGTGTTACGTTTTAGAGGACTTCAAGCTGTTCAAATAAGCCAGCAAAAACAAAGTGAATGGCTATCACACAACTTAAAAAACATTTATGCTCCTTAAGGTGTTACAAATTTCACTAGACCCACTGTGGCTTTTTGCACTCTCAAAGGACAATGGTCTTTGATCTATATACTTGTCATTGTGAGAGTCAAGAACAAGAAAAACGCTCCTTAAATGGGCTTTCTCCTTCTGCCGATGTTTAGATCTTGTGTTAGAAAACCTTAGCTGCCTGTTGCAAATCTATTGCTTCCGAAACATTTCATGTACTTATAGGGCGGGTTATGAGTCAGACCCTTGCTCCTGATTAGAAGGCTTTGTTGCCTATCTTGAGGTGTGTGCTTTGGATTCAATAACTTTCCTTCCTATTCTTGTATTTGTGTTGTAAATGGATGAGTTGTATCCTTCCATTGTTAACGTTAAGGGACTGTTTTTCTTTCGCTTTCAACTCCCCATGGGAGTGCTTGTCTAGCCTTGGTCTCTCCCCTGTCTGCTTTTTCCCTTTGGCATTCCTGCATTGCTTTCCATTTCTTTCTGCTCCCACATTTCTCTTTCACCAATTGCCCTCGCCTGCCCTCTATTTACTACCCACTACTCCTCTGAACATGTGAATGAATGTGAATGAATGAATGAATTGAGGTTTTATGAAGCGCACTGCCACTGTATTACAAGGACCCTTGGCAGCTGCAAGGTGCTTCCAGGCCACCTGTGTCCTTTCTCCTATACACTTTCTTATTTTTACCTTTGAGTTATTATTCTGAAGTGGCAGTCAGCTATGTTTAAACAGTTTATCTATCTATCTATCTATCTATCTATCTATCTATCTATCTATCTATCTATCTATCTATCTATCTATCTATCAGGCTGGGGTCGGGGTAGTTTCCAGAGCTAAGGGGGGCTGGGGTTTAACCTTTACCACAGATATCCCTTTACCAACCATGCATTTACAGTGACATTTTTTGTAAAGGCATGTGTGGTAAAGGCATGCATGGTAAAGATGCAGTCGTGGAGAAAGAGCGCGTTGTTACAGCATGTGAAGTAATCACATGCGTGGTTCCGTCATACCACTTTCTATCTATTCATCCATCCATCCATCCATCCATCCATCCATCCATCCATCCATCCATCCATCCATCCATCCATCCATCCATCCATCCATCCATCCATCCATCCACCCACCCACCTGCCTGTTGGTCTGTCTGTCTGTCTATCTGTATGTCTGTCGATCTATCTCTCTACGATAGCAACTGGGTAGTTTTAGTTAGGACAGAGTTTACATTTTTTTATTTTCTTATGTTTAGAGCTATTCAACAAATATGCACAAAACTATTAACAACAAGGTCATTCAGTTTAGGTTCAGCATGTGATGTTTTGTGCAGATCTGTCCTGGGAGGAGTAAGGGTCACAATATTAACATTCCTCATTTTAATTCCATTTGGAACATTTGGTCTCTATTACTGAAAAAAGCAGAATGATATTACATCAAACTAAGCATGAAAGAAGCCTTTAGCCAAGTAAGTGTTTTCGTTTGCTTTGTTGTAAAATAAATCGGTCAAGTACTTTTTGAAAAATTAGCATTTATAAAATGTTTAAGGTTGGGCGTGAAATTAATAGAAACATTGGGCTATATGGATCCTTAGTCCATGTATCGTATGTTCCATGAACACAGGATTGGAAACAATCCACGTACTAAATTAGAAAATAAATGAATCTCATTAGATAGAGAGGACTTTTCTCCCATCTTTCATATCAGGCTGCAAACTTAAAGCCAGGTCTGAATTGTTGGACACAACAGAAATCAAATTTGTTACAATCATCATTACAGGACGTGGACCACAGTATATGTGTTGTAGAAAAAGAAAAGGAGATATCGAGGGGCAGGTTGAGGACACCATATGACCCCCAATACAAAAGAGAACAGATTCTGCTTGGCAGCCCTAAGGCAGTGCTCACTGGAGATTGGCTGACCGGTTAGGCACAGAGTCTTGCCTAAGGCCATGCCCTGTGTCCAAATTTCTCTGCTCATGGCCATTGGTCCATGGCATTTAGTCATTGGGCCTAGCTGGCATCGCAGCCAACCCCTGCTTTTAATAGCAGAAGGCCAAGCCCTATGGCTAGCCACCACTGTACATAGCCGAAGACTGACCACCGCAACAGCTGACATTGTAATACGATTGGGCACATGGCCTGCAGCCAAGACAGTCAGTAGATGCTCAAAAGCCCACACAGTAAGGATTTTCTGCCGAGGGTAGGTGTGGAATGGGGTCCTGTAGCAGACCAGGCCTTGTGGCCAAACCCTGCTGCACACAGCCTGTTGCAGGGAGTAGGGAGACTACCCTGCACCCAAATATTAAATATGATAAATAAAAACAAGCTATGATTACCTTTGGTTATAGCATCTTACAGTATGTAATAACAAACTATACAATAGTGATCAACAGAAACCTTAGTAACATGTGCAGCTTTGCATTGCAAATGTTGACCTACCAAACTATGAAGTTTAGAAAATTGCTGCAAAGAGTGTGGGTAGCTGGAACTATATTTTGAGAATAAGGGCCTGATTTATTTCTTAGTGGGACTACCATGATCTCACTGTGCCAGTGGTTCCAGGTACTCCATCAATTTGACGGTGGTCCGCCCCCCCCGTATTTAGATGTTGGGGCAATAGACAGTAGACCGTCACAGCGGCGGCAGGCTTCTATGCTGGGTAACAGTACTCCGTCGCAGTTAGGTTGGCAGGTTTGCGCCAGGCCGATTTAGATGTTCCCATTTTGTTGGCAGTGTCCTAGTTGTCATTTGCTGATGTATTGAGTTCATGGTGGAATGGAGACTGGTAGGTACAACTTATTAATGTGTCAATACACATCTGTGTCATGTTTGCATGAAAAAACAGATGCAGGCAATGTGTTATGTCCCTTTGTGTTACATATTGCATGCCACTCACACAATATGCACACACTATAGAATGCCCACCCATAGGCACCACTAGCACAACACCCCCAAGCACCACAATAAATACATTTTTATAAGCATCAATACAAGTGTGCTCATTTTACCTTGATAAGGAGGAAAATGAACACTACTGCTTTACACCTAAGAACAAATATTGCTTGTAAGTGCAATGCAGAAATACACAAGGCTGCAGCAACTGTCAACACACAATACATAGTAAGACAATTGTGAAAGTAGCTTACATAAGAAGTTGTTGACAACAGAGTCATTTGGCGTTGTGGTGAAGTCAGAGCAGCAAAGGAGGGATCTGGATGATGGGATGCAAGACGGAAAAGGAAGCAGGATGCAAGTAAAATGTAAGTTTTTATCCAATTTCCTAGGGTTCCTCCAGCACAAAGTAGGAGGGATTCCTGCCATAGTTGCCCCGTTAGAAAGGCACATAGTAATCAGTTCAGCCGGACTCTTGGCTGGAGTCCCTCATCTAGCCGCGTCTGCCTATGGCACAGTCAACATGGAAGAAGGAAGATTCCTTGCGGAGGTGGTGAGGAGGTCTTTTGCCCATGGACTCACCAACATCTAAATACAGCGGGCAGACCACCAGTTTGGCAGGAAGAGCATCCAATAAGTAACAGCAAGACCTGATCGGCCAACATCTAAATAAGCCCCTGAATATAAGGCAGGATTCTAGGAAGTAAGCCTTAGAAAAATTGAAAAGTAAAAAACCCTGTGGCAACATGGATGATGCCAACATCTGCAAATCATGCCTTGAGAAAATAAATCTTCCAGTTTGTCTGCATTACACTCACACAACAATGCAAATGATACTTTAAAAAATGATTTAAACAGGGCCAGATGTATCAAAATTGGATTTTGTGATTCCATATTAGCGAATTTTATCGATTCGCTATTATGGAATCGCAAAATGCAATGTATGAAGGTATCGCAAAAATAATTGCGATTCCTACGTATTCCTTATTGTGAATTACACAGAGGCCCATAGGAATGAATGGGAAGACATTCACAATTTGCGAGAACCAAATATGTAAATGTAAATGTAGTAGTATTTGTATAGCGCACCAAATCGACCCCGAAGGGGTATCTCAGGTGCTTGTACGCGTACCGCTTCGGAACCCTTCCTGGCTTTTCCCTGTGAAGTACCCACTCCTGCGCACCCCCAAGGTGAAGCCAGGCATCCTAGCGTTGTTGGGGCCGTTGTGGAGATTAAGCAAGCTATTGCCCAGAGTTGAGAGTGGGACCCATGATTAGAATATGCACCGAGGGGAGAATTATCAGGTCCACGGAAATTGAGCCCAAGACCCGCCGAGGCGGGAATTGAACCCTGGTCCTGGGGTAAACATCTGCATCAGGGTCTGCCGCTTTAACCATTGAGCCACACTTCTACACAATATGTACTTGCAAATTGCGAATGCAATTTCAAGGGTGATAGGGGGGCCAAAAGGCCAACCTGTTGCACCCCCTAAAAGGTAAGCGTGCACATGTGACTCACATTCATGCCCTAAATACATGTATATACGGAAAATGACACAATGAAAAATGCAAAAAAGTGCATTTTTTAATGGAATTGTCAAGACCACAAGCACTCTTACCTGTGAGTTGCTTGTAGCTAGATTTCGCAGAGACGTTATGGACCAACTTCCCAAATTCCTAGGCAACACCTAGTGACTTGTAATAGAACACCTAGGTAATTAAATAGAAAATAGGGAGGAGGGCCGGATATTGGACGCTACCTGGTTCCTGGGTTGTCGACCTGCGAGGCAACAAAGAGACCTATGTAACTAAAATCCTTATTTCCAACACTCGCCTATTTCTTGCACTTTTCTAAGAAGACTTCTTGTTAAACTTGTAAAAGGCCTACCTGCGACAATAAGTATCTAGGCGTCGCGTCCGTGTCGTCGTCGAGGGGTGAAGTGATGTGGATTCTTGAAGTTGAGGAGTTGAATTTCCAAAAAGGAGAAATCTGTTCTTTCTCCTAGGAAAAACAATCACGCATGAATAAGTTACTCCTTTCACTTCTACTTCTCTTTTAACTCTCTAACTCTCCCCCTTCTCCTTGTACATATCACTTACTTATACAACTCTGTGATATCCCTTCTCGCCTTCACCTCCTAGATGGGAACAATATTATACAAGAAAATACAATCTGCAAATCACGATATTCAAACTATAGTTCTTCAATCACCAAATACTTTGATATTCTTCTCAAAGCTTTGATTACTTTCTTTCAGGATGTAAAAATGTCCCCTTCCAGAATGTCTCAAAAGTCACTGCAGTAAGTTCGAGTCTTTTAAATATTTGCTGCTTGCTTGCGTTGGGCGCCTTAATTTAAAAGTAGAAAGATTTTTCACTTAGCTTTTCTTTTCCTTTCTGCAGGGATGCGCGCTGAACTCCAAGCGGGAATCAAGAAGACCTTCGGGAGCTTTCCGAGTTGCTGCGGTCGTCCAAGGGCAGAGAGCGCTTCAGGTGCGTTGTCCTCTGGAGCGTAGCGGAAGACGAAGCATCGAGAAGTCCTGGGTGTGGCTTTTTATAGTTGAGCCACACCCTGGCGAAGAGGACGCATCGCGCACCGTTTACCTGCGTGCGTGTGCGTCAACAGCCCCGTCTTGACAGCAGACCTTCCCCGATATTCCGAACAACCAAATCAGAGCGAACCACTATAACAGAGCTTGGAGGGCAACGTTTTACCTTTTAGGATATAGCCTATTCCTGAAATACACGATACAATTAACCAAGTTCCCTAAATAAAGAATAATGAACAAGGGTCATTGTTTACTCATGAATACTGTGACAAAAACGTTTTGCACTAACACACATTACATATACTTTGGCGTGCTGGGTGCACGGGACAGGGGTGGGTTTTCAGAAGGGGCAAATATCTCTTTGCCGCTGCGCAAAGGGCGTATGGGTTAGTGGATCATGACAGTACTCCCCTCTCAAGAGCCCTCCCAAAATCTGAGGAACAGGTCTAGGTTTAGCTGGATTTTGTAGATGAAAACGTTTCAAACATTGAGGAGCATTCTGCAAATGTGATAAAGGTTCCCATGTTCGTTCTTCAGGACCATAGCCCTTCCAATGAATTAGATAAAACAATTTACCTTGAACTCTTTTTGAATCCACGATCTTTTGAACCTCAAATTCAGGGACACCATCTACCTGGATGCTTGCGGGTTTGTCCTTAAATCTTGTTCTTGGATCACAAGGCTTGATTAGTGACACATGAAATACTGAATGAAATTTATACCGGTTTGGTAAACTTAACCTTACACTGACTGGATTTATTATTTTTTCGATAGAAAATGGTCCGATAAATTTGGGACAGAATTTCTTGCAAGTTCTTATCTTTAAATTTTTTGTAGATAACCACACTTTATCTCCTATTGAATATTTAGGTGGGGGTTTTCTATGCAAATCTGAATTTTCCTTTTGCTTTTCTTTTGCTTGTGCTAAATGATACTGAGCCAGTTCTTGAGTGTGGTTTATCTTCTTGATATGATCTTCTAAAGATGGCATATCAGATGGAATTGGTACAGAATCTGGAATGTTTCTGGGGTGAAATCCATAAGTACTAAAAAAGGGTGAAAAAGTAGTAGAGGAATTATCCATATTATTATAGGCAAACTCTAGTACCCAAAGTATATCTGACCATTCTCTTTCTTCTTCCACTAACGCACAACGTAAGAATTGTTCGATAGTTTGGTTAGTTCTTTCCGTTAACCCATCCGTTTGGGGATGATAACCAGAAGAAGTACGTATGTCCATGCCTAAAGTTTTTCCTAAGTTTTGCCAAAAATGCGATATGAACTGAGGGCCTCTGTCGGAAATGATTACTGAAGGAATGCCGTGCAAACGAATAATTTCGTTAGAGAAAACGTGAGTTAACTCTCTGGCTGAAGGTATTTTTTTTAATGGGACAAAATGAGCCATGCGAGTGAAATGATCTACTACAGTTAGAATGGTAGTATAACCTTCTTTAGTTTTAGGAAGTTCTACAATGAAATCAAGTGATAATGTGTGCCAAGGTTGAGGTGGAATTGGGAGGGGAAGTAAAAGACCACTGGGAGCCTGATGTAGCGTTTTATTTTGTGAACAAATTTCACAGGTTTCAACGTAAGATTTAACATCGTTTAACAAAGTAGGCCACCAAAATTTTCTTTTTATCAACTGGCAAGTCTTGGCAACTCCTGGATGAGCTGACATCAAAGTGTCATGATGTGATTGCATCACTTTTTCCTGCAACTCTTGTGTGGGCACAAACATTTGGTCATTCATGTACAAAAGATTGTCCTTAATTTGTAACAGAGGATACAAATCATGCCATTCTTCCATTGTTTTTTCTTGTATTTTCTCTTTTATGTCATTCATTACCTCAGATATAATCACACCTATTTTAAAACAACATTCAGATAACACTGGCTGAACTTCTCCTAGGATGCTATCCTTATCTTCAGAAATTCCTATGCGAGACAGAGCATCTGCTTTCAAATTTTCTTTTCCGGGTTGATAAGTAATTATGAAATTGTAATCGTTAAAAAACAATGTCCATCTTAGTTGTCTGGCAGTTAAGGCTTTTACGGAACGCAAAAATTGCAAGTTTCTATGATCAGTATAAATTGTCACAGGGTGCCTAGCCCCTAACAAATAATGACGCCATTCTTCGAAAACTGCTTTTATGGCTAGCAATTCCTTGTCTGCAATGGCATAATTTTGCTCGGTTGGAGTAAGTTTTCTTGAATAAAACGCGATTGGATGCATCTGTCCGGTTTCCTTATGCCTTTGGGATAAAATGCCTCCTATAGCAAGTTGAGAAGCATCCGCTTCTACTATGAAGGGTTGAGAAGGATCTGGATGCATTAACACTGGTGCTGTGGTAAATTGTTTCTTAAGATCTTGAAAGGCCTCCTCAGCTTCCTTATTCCATTCGAACTTAATGTTCTTTCTTAACAGTCTAGTTATTGGAGTGATCATGTGAGAAAAATTACAAATGAACCGTCTATAAAAATTAGCAAATCCAAGAAAGCTCTGGACTTGCTTTACTGAGGAGGGACTAGACCAATCCAGAACTGCTTGGATTTTCTTTGGATCCATTTCGATTCCATTGGGGCTTAAGATATATCCAAGAAATTCTACTCGAGTGGTATGGAAAATACTCTTCTCGAGTTTAATATACAAGGAATTGTCAAGTAGTTTTCGAAGAATAGCTCTTACTTGTTTTACATGCTCAGTGGTATCTTTTGAATAGATGAGTATATCATCAATATACACTATACAGCAAACGTCCAAAAATTCTCGCAATACCTCATTTATAAAAAATTGGAACGCTGCAGGTGCATTGCAGAGTCCGAATGGCATAACCTGGTACTCATATAAACCAAACTTGGTACGAAAGGCTGTTTTCCATTCATCACCACTTCTGACTCTTACCAAGTGGTAGGCACCTCGTAAGTCCAATTTCGTATAAATTGTGGCATCTTTCAGTTGGTCTAGAAGAGTGGGAATCAATGGAAGAGGATACCTGTTTTTGATGGTGACATTGTTCAAGGCTCGATAGTCGATACAGATTCGCAATTCTCCCCCCTTTTTAGGAATAAAAAAGAGGGGGGATGACACTGGAGATTTTGAATGACGAATAAAACCGTTGGCCAAATATTCATCCAAATATTCTCTCAAATGTTCGTTTTCCTTCTCGGTGAGAGCATAAATCCTGCTACAAGGTAGAGTAGCTCCAGGCACCAGGTCTATTCGACAATCAAAGTCCCGATGAGGTGGTAATGTATTAGCCTTTTTTTTGTCGAACACATCGTATAGATCCGCGTACTCTTTTGGAACTCCTTCCAATAACAGAATACTTTTAGAGTTTAAAGGGAAATTACTGCCTTGAACCACCCATTCAGATTCTGAGGATAACCAACAAGAAGATTGACAAAATTCGGAATCAAATAACACTGTCTTCTTAACCCAGTCAATCTTTGGGTTATGTTTTATCAACCAGGGTATGCCTAAGAGTAAACGAAATTGGGGGGCATCAATTACATCAAAAGTGATTTTTTCTTCATGTTTGTTTAAACAGGTCATTAAGAGCATTTCCGTATTGAAGTGAATTAACCCAGATGATAATTCTTTACCATCCACGGCTTTAACTACTTCGGGATTTTCTTTTGACTCAGTCTTAAATTTTAAGTCTTTCAGGAAACAGGTATCAATAAAATTCCCCGTAGCTCCTGAATCGATTAAAGCGTCAACCGTCCAAACCTTACCTTTATTTAGTACAGACTGTAAGGAAATTTTTATACTAAGATGATGGGATGTAATTACAGGAGTGACGGAGGCCAAGCTAGATAACATACTCGACAATCTGACCTCTTGATTAGCCGAGCTAACTAGTTTTCCGACTGCTGAACTAAACCTACCTCAGAGCTTTTGATTTTAGGTTTAGTTGGACGAACTGGACACTGTTTAACGAAATGCCCAGACTTTCCACAGTAAAGACACTGATTTAGTTTTCTCCTTTTGTCTTTTTCTTCCTTACTTAATGGTCCTTTTATGGTTCCTATCTGCATAGGTTCTCCTAAATCCAACTTAGGTGAAGTGTCTGATTTTACACTACTGATTCTGTCCTTGAAAGCAAACACTTTGTTGTGGTCTGATTTTCCTTTCTCCCCTCTTCGTTCAGATAACCGATGGTTCAATTTTACTACCAAATCTATGAAATCCTCTATATCATCTGGTGGATCCAGGATTTGTGTGACCATGTCTTTAAGCTCATCCTTTAACCCTTTATAAAAGATTGACACTCGCTTATCCTCTGGCCAGCGTGCTTCAATCACTAGTTTGTTAAACTGTGATATGTAATGTAAAAGATCTGAAGAGCCCTGTTTTAAATGTAAAAGTTCATGGTCAGCAGATTGAACAAAAACATGTTTGGCAAATAGTTTTCTCATGGTGTTCTTAAATCGTCTAAGGTCATAAAGAATTGGGTCATTTCGCTCAACTATAGGCACAGACCATTGAGCCGCATCACCACCTAAATAGGATAAAATAAACGCTACCTTGGAAGAATCGTCCGGAAACGCAATTGGTTTTGCGATGAAATGTAGCTGACATTGGTTCATAAAGATGGAAAACTTATCATTATCACCATAAAATCTTTCTGGAGGTGCTAAAGGTACAGGCACAGGTGTTACTACCTGAATCTGAGTTGGGGTAGTAGAAGAATCAGTGCTTGAATGTAAGGTTTGAAACCCAGGTTGAAAGGTAGCTGGTTTTAAAACTGATTTTTGACTAGGGGAAAAACTCCAGGTACTGGGTCCAGATTGTATGTTACGCTGGATTACCGTAACATCCCTACGAAGGGCTACGCTTTCTTCCTGAATAGCAGTTAACATATTGGCGATGTCTTGCAGAGAAATCTGATCAGCAGCATCCATAACGTCTGGGCGAAATAATTAACGTGGGCTTCGTCTTCTGTCAAGACCACAAGCACTCTTACCTGTGAGTTGCTTGTAGCTGGATTTCGCAGAGACGTTATGGACCAACTTCCCAAATTCCTAGGCAACACCTAGTGACTTGTAATAGAACACCTAGGTAATTAAATAGAAAATAGGGAGGAGGGCCGGATATTGGACGCTACCTGGTTCCTGGGTTGTCGACCTGCGAGGCAACAAAGAGACCTATGTAACTAAAATCCTTATTTCCAACACTCGCCTATTTCTTGCACTTTTCTAAGAAGACTTCTTGTTAAACTTGTAAAAGGCCTACCTGCGACAATAAGTATCTAGGCGTCGCGTCCGTGTCGTCGTCGAGGGGTGAAGTGATGTGGATTCTTGAAGTTGAGGAGTTGAATTTTCAAAAAGGAGACATCTGTTCTTTCTCCTAGGAAAAACAATCACGCATGAATAAGTTACTCCTTTCACTTCTACTTCTCTTTTAACTCTCTAACTCTCCCCCTTCTCCTTGTACATATCACTTACTTATACAATCTGTGATATCCCTTCTCGCCTTCACCTCCTAGATGGGAACAATATTATACAAGAAAATACAATCTGCAAATCACGATATTCAAACTATAGTTCTTCAATCACCAAATACTTTGATATTCTTCTCAAAGCTTTGATTACTTTCTTTCAGGATGTAAAAATGTCCCCTTCCAGAATGTCAAAAGTCACCGCAGTTTTGCCAGGTAAGTTCGAGTCTTTTAAATATTTGCTGCTTGCTTGCGTTGGGCGCCTTAATTTAAAAGTAGAAAGATTTTTCACTTAGCTTTTCTTTTCCTTTCTGCAGGGATGCGCGCTGAACTCCAAGCGGGAATCAAGAAGACCTTCGGGAGCTTTCCGAGTTGCATGCGGTCGTCCAAGGGCAGAGAGCGCTTCAGGTGCGTTGTCCTCTGGAGCGTAGCGGAAGACGAAGCATCGAGAAGTCCTGGGTGTGGCTTTTTATAGTTGAGCCACACCCTGGCGAAGAGGACGCATCGCGCACCGTTTACCTGCGTGCGTGTGCGTCAACAGCCCCGTCTTGACAGCAGACCTTCCCCGATATTCCGAACAACCAAATCAGAGCGAACCACTATAACAGAGCTTGGAGGGCAACGTTTTACCTTTTAGGATATAGCCTATTCCTGAAATACACGATACAATTAACCAAGTTCCCTAAATAAAGAATAATGAACAAGGGTCATTGTTTACTCATGAATACTGTGACAAAAACGTTTTGCACTAACACACATTACATATACTTTGGCGTGCTGGGTGCACGGGACAGGGGTGGGTTTTCAGAAGGGGCAAATATCTCTTTGCCGCTGCGCAAAGGGGGTATGGGTTAGTGGATCATGACAGGAATTCGCATATTACCACCAACTTGAAGTTGGTGGTAATTTGAGAGTCCTTACAGGCAGGTCGCAATGTTTTAGGGCTTCCTGCATTTCATTTAAGGAATCGCAACTTGTGATTCCTTAAAAGCATGCACAAAATAGGGAATCACAATTTTTGCAATTCCCTATTTTGCGCATGCCTTTTGGTATGATACATCCCAAGAGGGTTTTTCCCATTTGCAAATGGACGGATTCTGCGAATCAGCCTGTTTGCTAAATGGAAAAATACCTGATACATCTGGCCCTTAGTAATTAAATTATAACCAGAAACAGTGTGCTCAGTTCCCAGCAGAAAGTTGACCATAGTCTAAAACTTAGCATTAAATTATGTATCAGATATAGTTTTATAATATTTTATGGTAAATCATGAACACAAGACCTTCAAGACATGAAAACACAAGCTGACTGAGCCTGCACCATCCTCTATGGTACAGGTTCAGGGTCTGACTGAACCTACGTCATAGAACATGGTTGATTTTAAAGTATAGTTTGTTAACATACATGTCATAAATCAGTGAAATTTCCACCATTGTGTCAGTTCATATGCTCTGTTAGGAACTAGAGGCTACACGTACAGGTTCAAGAAAACTCGCCAGTCTGATCAGAACACAGGATACGTCTGACTTTAAGACCATCCTATGGTCACAAATAAAACAGATTTTCTCTAATATAGAAAACATCTGTAGCAATAACCCAAGATTCATGGCATCATGCAAAAATTACTTTCTGTAGCCTCTTAGTTGGCACAACTAAAGTCTTATTCATGGAAAAAAACATATTTCTTTGGGAGACAATGTATATCATATAGCTTATATGAATTTATCCCAAAAAGAACATATCACACCAATAAACTTAGCAGGATGCAAAATGAGTTACCTGTTTCGCATAATTGGGCTGTTTGTGACCTGTAAAATGTTTTTTCAAATGTACAAAATGCTATTTGGTAACATGTTAACGAATCACAATATGCAATTGCGATTCAAGCATATGGAATGGGCATGTTTTGGGCAACCCTTCCAAATACCAAATAGGTATGATCTGTCTTACTGTTTTGCGACCGAGTAAAACTGTACCACCATTATAAAAGTGGTGGTGACCCATTCATCAATGGGAAAGGGTCCCCTTATGAGCCATTCTTCAAAAAATCTTTTTTTTTTTATGCTTCCTGTTTTCCTTTAAGGAAAATGGACTGCAACTTATTGAAAGGCAGTCACAGACATAGTGGTCTGCTGAACTGAGCGGGCCACCATCCCTGTGGTAGCTGCGATTTCTAATGGGTTGCAAATTGTCACCTACCTCATGAATATTAATGAAATATGTCAATTTGTGACATACTAGGAGTCACTATTTGGGAATAAAGCATTTCATATATTTGAAATATTCAATCAATCAATCAATTAGAGGTTTATAGAGTGCGCTACTCACCTGTGAGGGTCTCAAGCCGCTGGGTGCAGCTCTGGGGCAGTCGAAGAGCCAGGTCTTGAGGTCCTTCCTGAATGTGTGGAGGGTTGGGGCGCATCTGATGTTGACCAGGAGCTTGTTCCAGGATTTGGCTGCTATGTAGGAGAAAGCTCTCCCACCGGTTCTGTTTCTGCGGATGCGGGGGACCTCTGCCAGGCCGAGATCAGCAGAGTGGAGGTTCCTCTTGGGTACGTGGAAACAAACTCGGCCATTGAGGAATTTGGGTCCGATGTTGTTGAGGGATTTGTAGGCGTGGGTGAGGAGTTTGAAGGTGATCCTCTTCTCGACGGGGAGCCAGTGGAGGTTTCGAAGGTATTGGGTCATGTGTTTGTGGTGTGGAGTCCCTAAAATGAGCCTGGTTGCAGCGTTCTGGATGGTTTGAAGTTTGTGTAGAAGAGTTTTGTTGATTCCGGCATAGAGGGCGTTGCCGTAGTCTAGTCAGCTTGTTATGAGTGCATGGTGACGGTCTTTCTGCAGTCGTGTGGGATCCATTTGGAGGTCTTTCTGAGAATGCGGAGGCAGTTGAAGCTGGTGGATGCAACGGCATTTATCTGGTGGTTCATGGAGAGGGAGGAGTCAAGGTTTATGCAGAGGTTCCGAGCGTGGTCTGTTGGGGTGGTTGGGCTCCCGAGGGCAGAGGGCCACTAGTTGTTTTCCCAGGCGGAGATGCAGGGTCCAAGGATGAGGACCTCGGTCTTCTCAGAGTTGAGCTTTAGGCAGTTGTCCTTCATCCAGGCAGCTACGTTTCTCATTCCTTCCTGGAAGTTGAGTCTGGTGATTTCCGGATTCTTGGTGAGTGAGAGGATGAGTTGTGTGCCGTCGGCTTAGGATAGGATGCTGAGCCCTTGCTGTCTGATGATGGTGGCGATGGGGGCCATGTAGATGTTGAAGACCGTCTGGCTTAGTGAAGATCCCTGAGGTAGTCTGCAGATGATGTCAGTGAGGTCGGAGAGGAAGGGGGGAGTCTGATCCCCTGAGTTCTGCCAGAGAGGAAGGATTGGATTCAGTCGAGGGAGGATCCCTGTATTCCTGCATTGTGAAATATGGCGGCTAGAGTGCGATGTGTGACGGTGTCGAAAGCTGCAGAGAGTTCCAGGAGGATGAGGGCTGCTGTGTGTCCCTGGTCTAGCAGCATGCGGATGTCGTCGGTGGTGGTGAGGAGGGCGGTCTCGGTGGTGTGGTTGCTGCGGAAGCCAGACTGGGATGGGTCTAGGATGGAGTTTTCTTCGATGAAGGCGGTCAGCTGGGCATTCACGATTCTTTCAGTTACTTTAGCTGCGAAGGCTGTGAAATATTGATTTCCTAATTGCAATTCAGATATAATCGCAATTAGAAAATCTGTATTCCTAAAGTTAATACATCTGTCCCTTAAATTTCTCCAAACAACATTAAAACAAGGCATTTGAAACAATATTTTTAAAATCTCCCATGCAAGTTAGACAAAATACATTTCATAGAAAAAAAACACAACATGCTTGTCAACTATTTTGACACCTGAAATATTGCAGCATATGAATATTTATGAAGCCTGCTTCCAGTCCTGATTAAAATGAAGCTACCATTAATGATGCATCCAAATTTTTGAAAGTGTACTATGTCATCTTATTCCTCAAAATACCTTCCTGGAGAGATTCCTTTGCAACAAATGTGTGACATTAGATTACAAATCTGGGAAGAAGGGTCTTAAATGAATTTACATATAAAAATGTGAAAAGTGCACAAATGCATAAATATTTCTTAGAAATATTTCTGTGTAACCAGCTCTCTGTAAGCGTATGTAGAACTTATAATTATTGAAACTAAACCCACATTAGGTGAATATCTTAAGTATATGTTCCCCAAACACTTCTATCAAAGAATAGGATATCTACTTCAAGCTTTGCACTATGCACTGTTACTGGAAGATGAGGTATATTTTCTGCGTGAATCTTGTGCCACTGCAGAGTGATTAAACATTAACATAGCTTAACAACCCTAATAATTCTGTCACAAGATAATTCTTAAGTGAAATGTGAAAATCCTGTAGTCTTTAAAAAAGTTCACATGAAATATTCTATAGATAAGTGATCAAGTTAATTTCCAAACACAAAACTCGACTATCAGAATAATCCTCTGCCTTCCCCTCAAACAACTCTTTTTTGAGAAGTATATCCTTGAACTTTGAACCTGGCTGCACCAACAGTGAGTCACAATTGCCTAAGAACGATGAAGAGGGAAGTGATACTCAGATATTCAAGACAGCCATGTGAGCATCGATGGCCTACTGGGAAGAATAGTCTCTTGTCAAGGTCCGGCAAGAAATGCCAGTCTTTTCTTCCCAAGATGGACTCAGTTCAAGCTAGTTTGGAGTATCTGCGCTGGGCATTAATAGGTTCGACATAACTCCTGACGGTGCTTCTGGCAGGTGCCATAAACTCAAAGGCTGACATCTCAGCAGCTATGTTCATGGTTTGTCACATTGCCTTGCATAACAACTCTTATAACAATCATATGGCATGAAGATTAGAAGCTGTTTCACTTGATCACTTCCCAGGGCCGAACTCCATCTACTCCATCAAATATTGCAACTGTTACTAATAATTCTTGCATGTAAAACCTTCACTACCTCATAATCACTTTCAGCGTTCACCAGAACAGGCACGGGATGTAGAGCAAGATGGCTCGGCGAAATGGCGGGAATGGAGTTTATACTTTATCCCGTGACAGCGCTAAGATCCGCTGCACGGGTATGTCAGGAGCGTAAGTGGTGCCCAGAAACAGAGCGCTGGGAGGATGTCAGCTACAGTTAAAATTACATTGAAAATAGTGACACTCAAATTCTAAAATTAGCTTTTCAGTCGTTCTACCGGCTTCCGCCTCAGGAGGTTCAGGTACATTTAAGAGACGCTTGCATTCAGCGTCCTTTAGTAGTGGCGGCAAGGGGCGTGTCCTCTCAGAAGGGGCGTGGCCTGTAGGCTCGGCGAAATGGCGGCAATGGAGTTTATACTTTATCCCGTGACAGCGCTAAGATCCGCTGCACGAGTATGTCAGGAGCGTAAGAGGTGCCCAGAAACAGAGCGCTGGGAGGATGTCGGGTACAGTTAAAATTACACTGAAAATAGTGACACTCAAATTCTCAAATTAGCTTTTCAGTCGTGCTCCCGGCTTCCGCCTCAGGAGGTTCAGGTACATTATCCATGGGATCCATGGGATAAGGTGTAGCATGCAACTCAAGGCCCTCAGAGTCAGAAAACAAGAACTGGACAGTGCTTCAATATGAGGCTCGAAAGTGAACTCAGAATGAAATCACCCCAAGGTTCCTTACCATGGGGTAAGGTTGGGGCGTGTTACCATCTCTGATTGCCACCTGTGGTTAGGATAAGGGGTAGATTTAGTACAAAAAAATCTCAGTTTTGCCTAAGCCCAACTTTAAGAAAACTGATATTCAGCCAGTTCATGACAGAACTAAGGCAGGACTGAAAAAAACTCAACAAGGAGAGAACATTTACATGAAAAGTCAAGAGGAGTTGATTGTCATCTGCATAGTGAGTTAAGTTCAGTGATGAAATGACGTTGTGACATGGCGCTTTTTAGATACAAAATGTTAATAATCTGTTTGTATTGTTATTAATTTGTAGTGACCCCCAAAGAAGGGCACATGGAGGCCCGAAATGCATTAGTGACCCCCGAAGAAGTGCACATGGAGGCCCGAAATGCATTGGGTTTTTTAACTGCACAATAAACGACTACTTGTGAAGGACTTCTTGCATCTATCGCATTCTTTCAAAAAGGCCTGGAATGGCACAGTTTGAATGTCAGAAAACTGAAAATTGGTACCTGAACCCGATTGGTGGACTGAGGATAAAACAGTGAACTACATGTTTAAAAAGGAGTTAAAATATGGATAAAAATGGTTTATAAATTTAAGAATTGACTAAGGAATGTGAATTTTAAGTGCACGCTAAATAGCGGCACAGAGCTGTGCATTTGGCTAAGGGGCTGCACAGTCCCTCTTCTTACATGTTTCTCAACTAGTGGCAGCAGGGCATGCCTCAAAATCTAATTTGCACGCAATTCAAGCCGAAGGTAGATTAACTTGATGAACAAAAAGATGTTGGTTAAAACTGGTGTGCATCCCTCTACTTTCAAGAATTTTCGTAACTCAAGCCCTACCCAGGGATTGCACCCGCACAAAGGAGTTTACAAACGAAGTGAAAGAATATTGTTTAATGACTCACACAATCGGAGCAAACATCGGAGTCCCTCGCAAGATAACCAATTATATGTATCTATTTCGCAAGGTCTGAGAACTGAACAAACATGTAAAAGTGACTTTTTTGCTTATGGACAATGTCAATTTTTCAAGTGATGCACTCTGGGAAATGTGGTTCACCCAGAATCTAAGGTCATGATTCAACAGGAAGCGTTTGGACTTCGGGCGAATTGGGAGGAGAATACTAGGGTGGAGGGCTTTAAATAGTGTGGGTGGGAAATGATTTGTTATACCGGTTCGAATAATCAGGATGAGGACGGGAGACGTTAGTAGATTGTTGAATTAGGTAAGCGTCAGGGCGGAAGGAGTACACATTTGTTTAGCAATCTGAAATATGTGTAACAGGGAAGGTATGTTTTGCAATCTCAAGTATGATATTCACAGCGAGCACAGCACATGTTGAACAGCTCAAGCTTTAGCACAAAGCAGCGCGTGAAGTTTTGATTAACGAAGGTAGCGCTTTGAAAACAGAGGGTTAAAAGGAAGGTTTGTGTTTACCCTGGATGGGAGGGAAGAAAACTGGAAATATTTGCAGGAGAACAGATGATGTTGGATATTTGGATTTATACCCCGTACATTGATGATTAGGCGCATGATGACTGAGGTATAAGAATGGTAGGCACATGAATATAGTGCATCAGGGAGTAATGTCACGATTATCGTGAGTTAAGTTCAGTGATGAAATGACGTTGTGACATGGCGCTTTTTAGATACAAAATGTTAATAATCTGTTTGTATTGTTATTAATTTGTAGTGACCCCCGAAGAAGGGCACATTGAGGCCCGAAATGCATTAGTGACCCCCGAAGAAGGGAACATGGAGGCCCGAAATGCATTGGGTTTTTTAACTGCACAATAAACGACTACTTGTGAAGGACTTCTTGCATCTATCGCATTCTTTCAAAAAGGCCTGGAATGGCACAGTATGAATGTCAGAAAACTGAAAATTGGTACCTGAACCCGATTGGTGGGCTGAGGATAAAACAATGAACTACATGTTTAAAAAGGAGTTAAAATATGGATAAAAATGGTTTATAAATTTAAGAATTGACTAAGGAATGTGAATTTTAAGTGCACGCTAAATAGCGGCACAGAGCTGTGCATTTGGCTAAGGGGCTGCACAGTCCCTCTTCTTACATGTTTCTCAACTAGTGGCAGCAGGGCATGCCTCAAAATCTAATTTGCACGCAATTCAAGCCGAAGGTAGATTAACTTGATGAACAAAAAGATGTTGGTTAAAACTGGTGTGCATCCCTCTACTTTCAAGAATAACCTCAAAGGCTTACATCTCAGCAGCTATGCTCATGGTTTGTCATGTTGCCTTGCATAACAACTCTTGTAACAATCATTAGAAGCTGTTTCACTTGATCACTTCCCAGGGCCGAACTCCATCTACTCCATCAAATATTGCAACTGTTACTAATAATTCTTGCATGTAAAACCTTCACTACCTCAAATTCACTTTCAGCGTTCACCAGAACAGGCACCGGATGTAGAGCAAGATGGCTCGGCAAAATGGTGGCAATGGAGTTTATACTTTATCCCGTGACAGCGCTAAGATCCGCTGCACGGGTATGTCAGGAGCGTAAGAGGTGCCCAGAAACAGAGCGCTGGGAGGATGTCAGGTACAGTTAAAATTACACTGAAAATAGTGACACTCAAATTCTAAAATTAGCTTTTCAGTCGTGCTCCCGGCTTCCGCCTCAGGAGGTTCAGGTACATTTAAGAGACGCTTGCATTCAGCGTCCTTTAGTAGTGGTGGCAGGGGGCGTGTACTCTCAGAAGGGGCATGGCCTGTAGGCTCGGTGAAATGGCGGAAATGGAGTTTATACTTTATCCCGTGACAGCGCTAAGATCCGCTGCACGGGTATGTCAGGAGCATAAGAGGTGCCCAGAAACAGAGCGCTGGGAGGATGTCAGCTACAGTTAAAATTACACTGAAAATAGTGACACTCAAATTCTAAAATTAGCTTTTCAGTCGTGCTACCGGCTTCCGCCTCAGGAGGTTCAGGTACATTTAAGAGACGCTTGCATTCAGCGTCCTTTAGTAGTGGCGGCAAGGGGCGTGTCCTCTCAGAAGGGGCGTGGCCTGTAGGCTCGGCAAAATGGAGGCAATGGAGTTTGTACTTTATCCCGTGACAGCGCTAAGATCCGCTGCACGAGTATGTCAGGAGCGTAAGAGGCGCCCAGAAACAGAGCGCTGGGAGGATGTCGGGTACAGTTAAAATTACACTGAAAATAGTGACACTCAAATTCTAAAATTAGCTTTTCAGTCGTGCTCCCGGCTTCCGCCTCAGGAGGTTCAGGTACATTATCCATGGGATCCATGGATAAGGTGTAGCATGCATCTCAAGGCCCTCAGAGTCAGAAAACAAGAACTGGACAGTGCTTTAATATGAGGCTCGAAAGTGAACTCAGAATGAAATCACCCCAAGGTTCCTTACCATGGGGTAAGGTTGGGGCGTGTTACCATCTCTGATTGCCACCTGTGGTTAGGATAAGGGGTAGATTTAGTACAAAAAAAATCTCAGTTTTGCCTAAGCCCAACTTTAAGAAAACTGATATTCAGCCAGTCCATGACAGAACTAAGGCAGGACTGAAAAAAACTCAACAAGGAGAGAACATTTACATGAAAAGTCAAGAGGAGTTGATTGTCATCTGCATAGGATTCTACTCCCACTCCCAAGGACTAAACACTATTGGCCAGAGGTGACATATATACATTAAAAAGGGTAGGGCTAAGAGTCAAATCCCAAGGAACTTCACAATCCAAGGGTTTTGCTGCAAAGGTAAAAGGAGGGAGAAAAACTGCCTGAGTATGGTTGCCGATGAAAGGTTTGACCAGAACAGGGCGTCATCACTAATACCCATCGTTTCCAGCCTCTCAAGCAAAATAGCATGAGAGACCACATCAAATGCTGAAGAAAGATCCAGAAGCATTACCATAACCGGGGAGTTTCAGTCAAGATTACATTTGATATGCTCAGAGAGCTCAAGAAGTGCTGTGTCAGTGCTATATTAATAGCGAAACCCTGATTGTGAGTCATGAAGTTGATGATTTTCTTTCAGGAAAAGTGTGAGCTGTCTATTAACATTTTTTTCACCAGCTTTTCCTAAGTAGGGAGAAGCAAGATAGGACTAACATTGCTCAAAATCTTAGGATCGGCACAGGGCTTCTTAAGTGGGGGAGTAAAAGAGCTTGTTTCCACTCAAAAGGAATGACCACCTAAACAAGGAGCTCATTAAATATGCCATTCACAATGGGATTGACCATTGAAACTGCCATTTTGAGAATGAACAGGCAGGGGAAAAGTGGGCATCCTGACTGCCATTTGACAAGGTCCAGAACATTCAAATAAAACAAGCATTACCTACTACAGATTCTTCAAGGGAGATGGGAGCAAAATAGGACAAAACTGGTGCAGATAAGGGAAAGCAATGAAAACTCAGAGAACTAGAGGAAAGCTTTGGAAAAAGATCATAAATAGCCTGAATCCTATTATGAAAAAAATGTGAAAGTTCTTCGCAAAGCTTCATAGAGGGAGCAAGAGTATTTTAGTCACCAAAGGGGATAGAAAGATTCTAATCACCTTAAACAGTTCTTTAGTAGAGCTACCTGCCACAGAAACAGACAGGTCAATACATGTTTTTCAAGCAATAGGCATTGCTCCATGGTACTTCTTGAGGGGAAATTGAAAAATCACTTTAGCAACCTCATCATAATTGGCTCTCTTATGTCTTTCTAGCATCTTACAACTAGATTTATGAAGTTTGAGAGCATTGGAGAATCAAGGAGCGGAAGGTTTCAATTTCTTGTCTGAATGAAATTTCTTAGGTGCAATAGTGTAAATGGTCTTTTCCACCCAGTCATTTAAAAGAATGGTGCCATGTTCTAACACTCCGGTCTAATCAAATGTGACGGACTGAAAGGCATCTACCACAAGCAATTGATACCTTTGTGTCAGAGTCTGGACAACTGTTTCATCCTGCAAGGCAGGACACAAAGGGTGGGTGTTAGAATCAGAAACGGAATTAAGGCATGATCCGACCATATGCGATCGACCACCTATTGTACTTTGACCAGGAGTGAACTGGCCAAGATAAGATCAAAGATGTGATATTAGTGGATACTATAACAAGTTGCTCAAGGTTTAAGCCTTTCAAGGTACTCATAAATTGTTGTGCCAGTTTATTTTTTGGGGTCATCCACATGGAGATTAAAAAAAAAACAAATTTAGTGCGTAGTTGGTAAAGTTGGCCAAAAGTATCAGTCAAAGATTGTAGAGAAGTAGGTTCTCCATCAGATAGGGGATAGATAAAAACAACTGGAACTGAGAAAGTGGCAGAGTAAAAGTAAACAACATTCCCACAATATTATAATTATTAGCAAGCTTAGAAACAGAGCACAGGAATGCCGAGCCATATATAATCACCATCCCAACCCCATTGCTGATCTCTTGATCAAAATGTTAGATAGAGAACTCCTGGGGGATAGCTAAGGCAATGCCAGCAGCAGAGCTGTCTTTAGGCTGTGAGGAACACAAAACATCCCAGTTCTTATCAATAAGACGGTTAAAGATATCCAAATCATCTCTAGGTAGAGAGTGACATTTTAAAAGATCAGTTATAAAAGATATTTCTGTCGGAGAACGAAAAACTCCAGCAAAGTCATCTGAAATAAAAGGTCTAAAGGAGTTATTAAGTCTGAGCCTGGCCCGTTTCAAAGGCCCAGCAGAAAAGCTGCAACTCGGGTAGATAAAACTTATTCCAGGGTTAGCAGAGTAAGGAGCTCCGAAATGGACACATTGAGCAGGGGATAATGCTCACAACTTCATCTTAGTGTAGTTGGTAAGAGGAATAGAATGGGATGGCTCACCGGCAGCATGGCTGGTACTGGCCGCGTCCAGTATGCGGACGGAAGCAGACGGGCTTGCTGTGGGTGTGCCTTTGGTGCACCAGTGGCGTGCCCACTGCACATGTCTGCTGTGGGCCCAGAGCATTAGCCGGTTGAAATAACAAAAGATCACTGAACAACTAAATCGCTGCCTCGCAAAAATTTGCAGCTCAAAGTGGGTCAAAATGGAATCAGGAAGTAAAGTGCAAATGACAGATTCGATAAAAATGCACAATTGAAAAAAAAGCTTCAAGAAACCAAGTTCCACAAAAAATATCTCCCCTCCTCCTCTCCCCCCCAAGAGTGACCTACAAGTTAATTAAGTGTGCCGGTTAGGTGGTGTAGTCCAATTTAACCATGTTTTAAGAAGAGAGCATAAACACTTTACCACTAGTTATCAAGTAAAAAGTTTAAATAGCGCTAAAGCCAACAAAAACAGGTTAAGCAAAGAAAGGCAAAGGAGGGCAAAAATCGGAGGTGACCCTGCAAAAAAGACCCATTGCCAACACAGATATTATATAGCAACAAGGAAGTCCTAAAAATTAAGAGAATAAACGTTCTTAACCATTGAGTGCAGAGGATGTGAACATCGCACAACAGAGGGATTTTCAATTTCTTCTTCACTCCCAGCGTGAGATGTTTTTTTCAATCTCTGTAATGGGCAACATGCCATGCATAAGGATGTCTCGGAGACTGCAGGTGAAAGCAACCGAATATATGTCAAAATTATTCCAAAGAAATTCCAATTTCTACTTGCAATGGTGAATGAATGCAATATTTGGGCTCTGGGTCAGCTGGCAACCAGTGGCCCCTAACCAATCATGGGCATTTCTGAAACTTAGGGACAAAGTGGATTCCAGACTGAACTGGAGTGTGTGTTTCCCAGCTAGTTTTCTCACATAAAATGTTCTGCAAACATTAAAGAATGGGTAAAAAAAGACAATTTTAGCCATGTTTTTGTTGCAGAAAATGCGGGCACTTCCAGCCAATGACCAAAGTCATACCACTCTACCTTTCCATACTTCTCCCAATTGTAATGCTGTCTCCCAGGTGGATTAACATAGGAATCGACCAAAACTGTAACCATAGAAGCCCTAATTAACACCACATTGACTTAAAACTATTCACGTGTTGACCTGTTTCCTTGTTTGCACATAGGATCAAAATAACAATGTATTTTTAATTATTTTGGTTTTCTATGACTATTCACAAAACAAAAACATATGGTGCAAGCTGATGTCAACAATGTTCAGGTTATGGACTTGTGCCGTTCCCCCGCACTTAAAATAGAGCTTCTCCAATCTACATTATCCCAACAACAATGTTACTTTTTCCTTTGTCCTCATTGTCCCATGTAAGACAACATAATCCTGGTTCAGTGATCTTCGGAGACCAGAAAGGCCATAAGGGGGCTCCATATATCCCTTGTGCGGGATGATATGGGTAATATAGCTCATCATTAATGGTGATCTGTTCATTTCAGTATATTCGAGCACCGAGTCATTCTCTGTACTTGGTGTACCTTCTTCTTCCCCAGCAGCACGCCACCAACCTTTGTGCCGGCAGCAATGCCAGGGCCATGTATCTTCTGTGTATGAACGGTATTTCCCTCACCAACACCAGCACTGCCACCCTCAGTGCATGGTCGATCACTGCAGACAGCGCAGTGAGTGACATTCCCCAGTAGGTGTCTACCGTGGGACAAGACCAGGCTACGTGTAGAAAGTTTGCATGCTTTTTGTACACATGTGGCACATCTGGAATCTGCATACAGGCTAATTTTAAGTAGTGCTATTGGTGTATAGTAAGCTTGTTGCAGTATTATATAGTGAATGATGCATAATGTACTACTCAGAGAGCAAGCCTGTCTGTGTATAGTAGAATTTTCACATCACATCAGTGATTGTGAAACTCATATTCTCCTCATATCTAGATTGTGTGTGACTCTCAGTACCTGGTCTTTCTTTGAGCACCGCACGGTATGGCATGGCGATAAGAGGCTTTTGAGATGAAGTTTCTTTTTCTAATGCATTGCAGGGCATTTGACCTGTGGGGAAAGCCAGGGTAATTGCAAACAGTGTACCCCTCAAGCCTGTAGTATAGAAAGGTATCTAGTGGTATATATGGACCCATCACAGTGAGTGTTTCTAAAGAGAGTAAGAGCTTTTCCTATGGCCTCATAAATTCCTGACTAAGGCATACTTAACATGGGGGGTGGGTCTGTGGCTAAGACCACAGGCCCTATTCATCTAGGATATCGCCGTTTTCCAACATGGAAAACGGCGATATCCACACTATCTCTGGAATTTTTATGGCCTCGGCAATGCGCATTGTTGATAATGCCCGAACCGGGTGATAAATTCCAGAGATAGCTGGCGATAAATAAGCAAGCGCTAAGCATGCTTTGCGATATTCATCGCCGGCCCTTGTTAATATGCCCCTTAGTTGTCGAGACAAAATCTTAGTGAGAGGCAGTGGAATATTTATGAATAGGTATAGTAGTTTAGGGAGTAACATCATCTTAATGGATCCTATTCTATCAGCTAATGATAGTAGTAAGGTCAGCCAGGGTGCAACTGTTTGGTCAGTTGGTGCATTAGCAGCCCATTGTTGTCTCTTATCATCGTGTTCATCACAACTGATCCATATGCTAAGGTATTTGATGGGCCCCTCGCACCATTTCAGGTGGTAGTCAGGGATGAATCATTGCGATCCCTCTGTGAGGGGGAGCACTAGTGATTTCAAGGTAATGGTGCTCCCTGATACTGCCAACAATATTTTTAATTATCCTAAAATGTCATTAAGACAGACTCCAAGGTCCCTAAGGTAGAGAATCAAATTGATAGTGTATAATGTTCTAAGTATGTGGCATGAGGAGTATCTTAAGGCATGGCCCCCACACAATGGCTTCTAGTGGCTCTAATGCAAGGGCAAACAGGAACGGGGAAATGGGGCACACTTGTCTCGTGCTCCTGTTACAATAGTTCATTTTTGCAATCACTAATGCCACAATGACTGTCTTCTGTAAATCCAAAGGGATGAAAGGAAAGATCTTTTTTTTTTGGTCAGGAAATTCTGGGATAGAGTGTTCGAATTCACCAACCAAACACTAGGCTGCATCCTCAAGCGAGAGTTCTGCACCCTAACAACAGCACATATCAACACAGACATCAACACACAACAGGACAGGAACCTTCTAGATTTCCTCCTAACAAGTGCAACAAAAACCATACTAGCCAAATGGAAAAACACCTCCAAAGCCACCTTTAGGGGATGGATAAATTGGGTTACATTCCTAAGAGGCGCTGACAAAACAGCTCTAAAATACACTCCCTGAAAGAAGCCCAATAGACAGATGTGGTCAGTGCTAGACAGCGTACTAGACCCTTTCAAACCACCGTAGCCAAAGATACCACGGTTTCGAAGAAATACGGTGGGACGATGATCTTTAACCACCTGCCGACAGTTATATGTTACATGTTGCATGTTATATGTTCACGAAAAAGCTATGAGCCAACGCAAGAAGTCTACCGGCATACGGATAGGACTACTAGCCCAGAAGGACGGGGGAATGCCCGCCCAACAGAGTTAAACAATGCACAGATCACCCATTTGTTGAGGATGTAAAATGTAAGACGAAGTGATCGACGCGCCAGAAAGAGCATATGTACTCGTGTATGTTTTATGTATATCCTGTCTACGTAAAAAAATACAATAAAAATATATTTAAAAAAATGGATTCTAAGTAGGAAAAACATGAGGAAATTATCTGATTGATTTGATCAGCAAAGCATAGTTTCTTGTCAAAAGTAACTCCCAGGTTCCAGGCTTTTTGCACTGGACAGAGAAGTGAGCACAGACTAGCCAGCCACCAAGAAGTATTCCAGAAGGTATCATTCCCAAGAAGCCAAACTTCAGTTTTGTCTGAATTCCATTTCAGACAGTTTTCCTGTATCCAGTTCATGGATACGGTCATTAAAATTTCTGGCCACTCCCTCAAGCTTAGATGATATTGACACTACAGTTTGCTTAAGAAATTACTGAAAAGCAATAGCTATGGATTTGGTTGGCCAGGGATTTAATATAAATATTAAACACATTAAACCAGAGGGAATGTTTGTGGGGGGGAGGGAGAGAATATTAGAGATAAGAGGAACATTTGGGAAGGGTGGATCACTGCTCGGAGAAGGAGAAAGGGTTGCGGATAGATCTGTTAGGTGTTTGGCACAGAGTGTTTTTTAATCGAAAAGTCTTAAGTTGCTTCATGAAGGCAAGGCTGTCTGGTGCCATTCTTAGTTTGTTGGGCAGGGAGTTCCAAAATGTGGAAATTAGCACTAGATAAAGACTGGCTTTGAGCCATAGATGATTTGAATTTCGGAGGTTCTAGAAGGAGGAAGGGTATCCAATGGGATTCCCCAAGTCCACTAGATATTTTCAGTAGTTATGAGAGCTAGCTGTGTTGTTCCCTCTGAAGGGCTTTGAAGGTAATGCAACCAATCTTCAATCTGATCCAGACCTCTTACGGGAGCACTACTACTGCACTGACTGTAATTCATCCAAGAACCACCTTAGTATACAAAAACTACCTCCACTTGCACAGGTGTAGCATCACATGTCCACTTACAAATACATATGCCCCATTCATACAGTAAATGCTCTCTTATTCTTACTACTAAAGGTCAATATCATATACCTATGAACTGCCTCATATTTTCATTGATGGCCATCACACAAGGAGCAGCTTTATATATCTATTTTCAAATTCACATGTTTACCTACAAATCTATATGCTCAAGAACTGCCATTAAATGGAAGTTAAAATGTATATGAACAGGTTGAACATTGCAATGTACAAACAGATATGCCCATGTACTGCCACATTTACCGATGTACCACTATGATGTACCAGGAGTAGATCAATATACACAGGTTCTGTCTCACAGTGGACATGTACAGCCTAATAACCAATGTACCTCTCATATGTCAATGTTCTAGCATTGTATATCAGAAATCGCTTCATATGCCCAGGGACAGCTTCACATGTTGATGAAGAGCCTCATGTGCTGATGTACTGCCATCATATCTCAGAAAGAGATTTACATGTCTATACTCAGCCTCACAAGCCAATGCATAGCCTCATATTCACAATAACTTATACATTTGTCCTTATATTGTCATTGTAAGTCAGAGACTGCTTCATATACCGGGATTCAACATAACTTGCTTGTAATCTCACATCTTGTATTCCTGCTCATATGCCTTTCTACTGACATCATATTCTAATGTTCAGCCTCACTTGCCATAGACAGAACTCTATGGCCCAGTTTGCACCCTCATGGCATGATGGGTCTGAGTCTGTTTGATTGCTGCTGTGACTTAACCCTGATATATTGGCCAGGGCAAAGGGGAAGTGGGTAAAAGAAGGCAAAACATTGCCTGGGGCAGTCAGAGCTCAGTTGAGCAGTTTTTCTATCGAAAATATGTGTGCCTGCAGAGGCAGTCTAATATGGCTGCTGCTAAGCCTCCTCTACAGTCTAATGTATGATAGATGAGCTTTGTCTAAAGTTATTACCTCTCCCACCTATACTAGTTATTGGTGCTTGAATAATGTAATGGAGCATCCCTGTATCTGAAGTATCTCTGCGCCTCACAGAATCTCCTGTCAGCGATTTGAACATGCACACATTCTTAGTTTTGTTCTGAGTGAGAGAAGACCCGGAAAACGAGTAAAGAGCTTCGCCAAAGGGTGCACCAAGAAGCACATGAATGTGCTTTGGGACAAAATCCAGGACATCACCAAGCTTGCCATTCGTTAGTTTGATTGCTATGGAGGAGTCAAGCACACCTCCGGCCTTATCCATGTGAAGACCATCTGATTGCTCACAGTTAGTCTGGAGAATGTGATCACACACATTTTGTCAATCCATCAGCCCGTATTTGTAGAGCGCCACTAATCACCCGCAAGTGTCTAGGCACTAGGTTGCTAGGTTCAGTCGAAAAGTGAGGTATCTGTGCAAGGTCAAGGTAGACACAGTGAATGACTCTGGAGGGTTGCTGGAAGTTTAGTCGGTGGTTGATGTATGCTGGTCCTTGGTCATGGAGGGCTTTCTAGTGATGTGTCACCATTTTTAATTGGCCTATTTTCCCGATGGGGAGCCAGAGGAGGTTCCTGAGGTGGGGGTGATGTGGGTCTGTTTGGGCAGGTTGAGGATGTGTTTCACCGCTAAGTTCTATATCGTCTGGAGTCTCTTCATGAGTTGAGCTGTGGTTCCTGTGTAAAGTGCATTGCTGTTGTCCAGCTAGCTGTTGACTAGGGATTGAGTGTTAGTTTTCCTTGTGCTGATTGGGAGCCTTTTGAAGATCCTTCGGAGTATGCAGAGAGTGTGGAAGCGGGCAGCGGACACTGCGTTGATCTGTGGTTTCATAGTAAGTTTTCTCACCAGGATGATGCCAACATTGAGGGCATGGTCTATCGGTGTGGGAGAAGGTCTGAGCTCGGCGGTCCACCAGGTGTCGCTCCACGGTGAGGTATTCTTCCCAAAGATCAGCACTTTGGTCTTGTCAGTGTTGAGGTTCAAACTGTTGGTCTTCATACAGTAGGTAATATTTGTCATGCAGTTGTGCAAGTTGGTCCTCGTGGTGGAGGAGTCAGCTGAGAGTGAGAGGAGTAGTTGAGTGTCATCTGCGTAGGATATGATGGTGAGGTTATGGGTTCTGATGAAGTCGGCCAGGGGCATTATGTACGTGTTTGATAGGGTGGGGCTGAGGGATGAACCTTGAGGGAAGACATAGATTTTGCTCTTTGGTTTCCTGATCTGCTGCCCCGCAGCAGGTCTCCCTGACTCTGACTACAGTCTCTGTTCTGCTGCCCTTGTTTTAACTTCTAAGCCAATCTTCAACATTGCATTATCCCAGTATTAATAACAGTTGGCTTTACAATTTTACATTCTTAACCCCCAACCGTCAGACATCAGCTCTCTGTACAGATCTTATAATACATGCATGCTTAAGAAAGTTTGCTTATTACTGATTTTAGAGCTATAGCCGAAATAGATGGATGGCCAATAATGAATTAGAGGACCGTTCTCCATATAATCGACTGCAATTTCATCACCTTCTTTTACAGCCTTAGAATCCTCTTTTAAAAAAAATAATAAACTCTGCAATGCTAGTTGTTTTCTGAAAAGTAATGAGATGCAAATTCACTTTCAAAAATGACAGTAAGACAAGTAAACTTGCAGGTGCATGGAAATTCCTAGGATTTTTTCTAACTTGCAGAGAAGTGTAAGGACAGGGTAAATCTGGAATTTGGGAAAAATAAAGGAATGATCTGTCTAGCACCTTGCTGGATACATTTGCATAGTGGTGGTACAAGGATGATTGTGAATGGCAATACCAGGTTGTTCTGTGGGTTGAAATATACATACATGCCCTCCCACCAATCAATGGTCACCTGGTCGACGATGCTAGCGTGTCTGGGACGAACAGAAGCCCAACATGCCAGTTTCTAAATTAGTGCAATGAGGAATTCCCTACATTAGTTCATGCTCAATAGTATGCTGAGCCCCCTTTGTGTCTCTGCAAGTACAAAAATGAGTCAAATCATTTATCTCCCCTCAGGGCAGATTGTTAGTGGGCTCAATGACTTCTGGCTCCCAAATGTGGATGAGCAGTAGACGTGGCCTATGTCTGTGTTTATCATACCTCACTGATAACTTATTTCAGTATCCGAGAAGTATCATGGGTATGTTCTTGCGTGTCATGGAATAGTAGGAACCATCACAACTCATGTTAATTGTAATCGACAAAAGCAGCTGCTTTAAGAAATCTTTACCAACTAACCGGGCATCAACCTAGAATATTGTGTGCAAAGAGGAGAACACAAGGCTCTGACCTCCCACCCGCCTGACACTGCTCTGGTGAGCCCTCCATCTTGGCATGCATCTGCACCCATCTGTGGATATTGTAATACTGTTACACAAGCACAATGATTTTTAATCATAGTGCTGTGTTTGTGAGTGTGTGTGTGTGTCTTGGTGTGTTTGACTGGCTGTGTGTGGGGGAGGTTGTGTGTCTGGTACGGCTGGGATTTGGAACTAGATTTTATCTTACCAATCCTTGGAATACGCGGTCGACTAAATGTTTTTTCTGCTAAGAAGTGTAAAGGGAAGATCACTAGTTTCATACTTATGACAATTTTCAAATGAATGAATCAATCCAATTTCAAAGGACCGCTGACTATGAAATGACATTTTTAAAAGATTTATTACATAGCCAAAAATAACTGGACATACAAGCACCTCAGTAAGAGGTTCAGGAAATAAACCGGCACTAATACAAACATGATCCTCCTCAAGAGTCTCAGACGACTCAAGATAAAAATCAATCTAAGTTCAAAAAGCATTAGGCACACAATTACAGTTCCTGCTTGAAGTCTCGACTGCATTTAATCAAAGGAAAGAAAAGGTTAGTCTGTCCCTACACTAACTCTAAGATGGCATGGGGGCGGAGCTAGCTCGCGACCAAGATGGCCGCTTGAGCCGAGAACTCCGACACTTCGCACCACTCTCCTTCAATAATCCTGCAGCTGTGCTACCCCTATAATGCTCAGTGTCAGCTGTGGGGCTACTGAGGAATGGCGTTACTGGCCACACCAAGAACGGACCTCCTACCAGCTCTCTGGCCGCTGTGCTGGACAATTGCTGGTTCTGGGGCGGCCGCGGCGAGAGGCCTGCTGTGCTTCAGTGATCCCCTTTCCTCTCCTTGGCCGAGGAGACAGGGTTGGCAGGCTGCTGGGACCCATGGGGGACGGCTGAGGAGAAAGTGCCTGACCCCCTCCCTTCTGCACTGTTTGCTTTGGCCGACTCGGCTGCACATCATCTGGCAGCGAGGGGCCGATTGTCTTGGATTGTGGCGAGCGAGTCCTGGCGAGAACACACGGAGAGGCGCTTGAAAGTGGAACTCTTCCGGGGATGCTTCTCGAGTCTGGTGGAGGGCCCGCAGCGGAGCTTGACGGACCCCCACTGGTGTGACTCAGTGGCGGGGTAGTCTGCTCTTCGCTGAGGCCCCTCCTGCATGATCTGAGCTGTGGCGGGCCCAGATCGGCGCTGCACGGCGCTCTCACTTTACCCGTGCGGGCGCTCTTCCTCTGCCCCTGAACACTGGGGAGTCGCTCCACTGTGTGTGAGCCTGGGGGCTTGACATCCTTGAATGCAGGAGCGTGTGCACGCATTCGCGGAGCCTGCTGTGGGGACCGTGTTGTGGAGTGCGCTCTGGAGGAGGCAGCGAAGCGTCCCGCGGGGCAGAGGAAATTACTGTCCATCAGGTGAGGCGGCCGCCTGGCGGAACGTCCTGGCTGTCTGTCTTTTTTGCTGAGATGGCGCGCCTGTCCGGGGGGCTTCCCTCTCTTGCATGAAGTGGATCCTGGGACCGCCTACGACCACACGTGGGGGACAGTGTGCTTTAAAGGACCCCTGGGGGCCTTCCCATAGGAGGCGAGACTGGTGGCTCCTCTGTGGTTGCCTAAGGGGGGGCTGACATCCCTGAAGAGTTTGCACCCCTATTGACGGTCATGCGGTGAAATTGGCCTGCGGGACCCTCTGTGAAGCGGTAGGCAGTGCGTGAACAGGGGAGAGGAGGAGGATAGAAGTCCTGCAGTAGGCGGCACACGACGAGAGGATTGCGAGGGACCGCTATTTTAGGAGCGCTGACAGTGGAGAGTGGTGAGGAGGCCCTAACATGTGGAGGTGGAAGCTACTTCTGGCCGTGACTGATGGTCTTATGATCTAAACTGCAACAGTTGTGACCGCACTGAAACCTGTTACTCGGCTGCCGCCCCATAGTCACAGTTGACACCAGTCTGGAAGCAGCCTGCAAGCGGTAACGGAATGGGGCGAGTGGACAGAACACAAACAAAACTATCGTTTGACCCGAAGAAGTCCAAGTCCGGTGAGCCCACCACTGAGGACAGGGCCCGCGACCAAGAGCATGTTGGGGAGGATCAACACCAGGATATCTGCAGACTATTACTGACCATGGAGAAGAACTCACAGGGCAGAATCACCTCCTTGGGTACCAAGATAGACGCGCTCACCTACAGAGTGGATCGCATGGCCGAGAGACTGGATGAGCAAGCGGAGCGAATCGATATGTCGGAGCGCAGGCTGACAGAGGTAGAGGGGGCCCAAACAGTTCTAGATACCAAGCACAAACAGTTGGGAAGGGTGCTCCAGATACTACAGGATAAGACGGAGTACCTGGAGGCCCGCTCTAGGCGTTGTAATTTCCGCATCACCAGCCTGCCGGAATCTACTCCTACGGCAATATGGAGCTCTTTATCGAGAAGTTATTGAAGACACTACTGGGTGGCGCCTCCTTCTCGGGAATGTTTGTAGTGGAGAGGGCACATCACTCTCTGGGCCCCAGGCCTAAGCTGGGCGCTCCCCCCAGGCCGATAATAGCAAAATTGCTCAATTACAGGAACCGGCATACTGCCCTCACCCGTGAGAAACAACCTCTACAATTTGAGGGGTTGATGATCTCACTGTACCCAGATTTCACGGCTAGAGTGCAGGAGGCTAGACACATGTTTGCTCCCATGAAAAGGCAACTTCATGAAATTTGTGCTGATTATGCGATGCTGTATCCTGCAAAACTGCGCATCAATCAACATGGGCATTCCTTCATTTTCACCGACCCCAAGGCCCCACAAAAAGCCCTGGAAAACTGGATGAAAGAGCGGCGGCCCTCCCCGGAGAGAGAACTCCTGGATGAGTCGGCAGGAGGCACTCTGGACAAGAAGGATTGAACATGACAGGAGAACTCCAGTGGCTGAGTATATATGGCCACTTATGGGAGCTTGGGCGGCCTGCCTGGAACTTATTACTGTGGTCTGTCCTATTGTATAGTAGATGCCTAACACATCTGGTTCCTTACTAAGTAAAAGGCTCCAGAACTGACAGAATTGAGGGGGAGGGAGACTAGACCCATGCATGGCGGAGTTCACCCCTGTACTTATCCTTTAAGCACTGTTATGCGAACATATTTGTGGGGTGTGAAAAATGACGATGTTTGTTGGTTCTACTTGACCCTCCTGATTATGGGGTCTCTGAGTGCGAGGGAGGAGGGAAGCCTGCATATCTAGATATCTTGCATGCTGGTGCCGCGGATGGCTTGACCGGTGCTTACTAATGCACTCTTGTACAGCTGACAATAACCCAAGCCAGCAAAGTGTGGAGAAAGGCCATCTCAGGCCGCAAAAGCTTTTGTCTTTGCGAGCTACATCCACCCCAGCGTGAATACCACACGTGAGATGTGTTTCGTTGTTGGGGACTGGGTTGGGGGGAAAGGAGGGTTTAATTGGGGGGGTAAGTACCGCAGCCAAGTTGGGGTTGGGCAGGCGTGGGTGGGGACTGGGGTGAGTATGATTGGTAGTCCCTCATTCTTATTGTTATTACTAATTGCATTTGCATGCTGTGGTATGGTGGGATTGCTGTCCCATAGAACACGTCCGTACGCTATGTTTATTGCTCGAGCTGGGGGGGGGGCGGCACCCTGGATTCACTGGTCCTTCTGACCTGGAAGGTGTGTGGTCTTAACGACCACCGCAAAGCCCGTAAAATCGTAAAGTACCTCTACAGACATAACGTAGACATTGCCCTTCTCCAGGAGACTGTCTTACGTTCTAAAGGTGTACTGGGCAATATCCACTCTGCTGGCTTTACTTCACATGCTAGGGGGGTGCTGACGTGGGTTAATCCGAAGACATCACTAACGTTGACGCCCCTTGAGACGGATAGGGAGGGAAGATTTGTTTTCTCTAAATGCTGAGGGAAGGGACTACAAATCACTATATTGAATGTTTATGGCCCTAACTATGATCATCCAGATTTCTATGCAAACCTAACGGCAAGGGCTCAGTCACATGCTCAGGACCATATTCTGTGTGGAGGCGATTTTAATTTTACTAGACACACTGAGAGAGACAGATCGGATGGTGCGAACAGACGCCCTTCCGCCTCAGCCAGAGTAGTGGAGGCGTAGATGTTGCCGCTTGACTTATGTGACGTATGGCAACATAGGTATCCACATCAGGGTGGTTACACGCACTACTCTGCACCGCACAATATCCACACGAGAATAGATTACTGGTTTGCCTCCAGCTTCAACAGGTCCGTGCTTGCACGATTCTACCCTGCACCTACTCTGATCACTCACACCTACTATTGACGCTTGCCTCTCCCAAGAAGCTTATCCCTCAGTTTATGTGGCTCTTCCCGCCCTATTCCCTGCTTGAGGCTGCTTTTAAAGAATAAATGGCTGTGTCCATTGAGACGTTCTTTGAAGCCAACACGGGGTCGGTGGACTCGTTCCAGACCGTTTGGGAAGCCTTTAAGGCGCATATCAGGGGATCACGATACCTAAACATGCGGGGGTTCTTAAGTCGATCAGAGGCAGACTAATGGCTCTGGAACATAAATTGAAGGATCTGGAGACCCTACGTATGACAGGACAGGATGATGCCCTTACTCACGAACTCGGGCAGACGCTCCGTGAATATCACGAGGAAGCTGATGCGGAAATAAAACCTCTCGGGAAGTACGCAACTGCCAGGTCTTATGGCGAGGGAGAACATCCGGGGGCGGTTCTAGCGCAGATTGTTAAACACCGCAGATATAGATCTGAGATACCGGATATGAGATTAAGGCTGGAGGATCCCCCGCTCACTGAAGCCCAGGTCGCGAAGAAGTTCCGGGAATACTATACATCACTTTATGCCCCTAGAGGGCCCACCCCGGAGGAACACATTCTTGACTATTCGACACACATAGAATTACCGTGGCTTTCTAACCTGAACCGGGAATTTTTGATGCTCCCGATAGAAAGTGATGAAATAATTTGGGCACTTACAGGGATGAAAGCCGGGAGTGCGCCTGGTAGTGATGGCCTCACTGTGGCATTTTATAAGGCATTTCAAGACCTTTTGATCCCGCACCTACTTACGTTATTTGAGGACATATGTACCTCTGGTGTGATGCCCCCGACTATGCGTGAGGCGAATCTGGTTGCTATACATAAGCCAGGGAAATCACTGGAAGAATGCACCTCTTATAGGCCTTTATCTTTCATGAATGTTGATGCAAAAATCTTCGCAAAACTGCTTGCCAATCGTCTCAGCCCTTTGGTCACCTCTCTGGTCGCCCCGGAATAGGCTGGCTTAGTCCCTAGTCGGAATTTAACTTATAACCTGAGGACAGTGTTTGCCGCCAAGCAACATACTTGCCAGGAGGTTCCAGCTATAGCAGTCTTCCTGGACATGGAAAATGCCTTTGACTTTCATGCAATAGGTTCTTAGTCGAATGGGAGTTGTACAACTGCATACCGATTCGGAGGTAGTCCTGAGGGAAAATTATGGAGTTGACATCTCCAAACTGGAGGATGACATTGAGAGATGGATTGGCCTTTCGTTTTCCCTGATGGGGAGGGTATCCCTCATGAAAATGATCGTGCTCCCTTGTTTCCTTTTCCTCTTTACAAACATCCCCATGGTTCTGTCAAAAACTTTTTTCCAACGCCTGCATTTGCTGATGGTTTGGCTGGCGTGGGTGGATAAACAGCCACGGGTGGCCTGGAAGATACTGACGCTACCGTACACGATGGGAGGCTTGGAGACCCCGGATTTTGATCTATACTATAGGGCGGTACAATGCTCTCATGCATACCACTGGATACACGGACCCTCTGATGTTCCACATATACGGATCAAAACTATTGTTGCTGATCCCAGACCCTTGCCAGCCCTACTATTTTCACCTAGAGATAGACGCACTGGCATATTAGACTCTTTAAATTCAGTCACACACGCATGGCATCACATGCTGGATGCGCAAGCCGGTAACTTACTCTGTGCCCCACTGTCTCCTATCGATTGGTGCTACTGGCTTCAGCCATGCAGGGACAGAGGGGTCATTACAGCGCTGAAAACGCTGAAAATAAATACTATGGATGGTACTGCTCGCTCCTGGGGGGAGATCATTGAGGAGGAGGAGAGGTATTCAACGTTATTGTTCTTCCCGTTCCACAGGGTGATACACACACTACGGGACCTACTTGGTGATGATATGGCTGAGCCTCCGGAGGTCACACCACTGACTTCTAATATTGAAGCTAAGTCACCCGCTAAATTGGTGTCAAGGCTGTACCGTATAGCCCTCTCTACAAGGGAAGGTGAATTTTCTAAACCGCGGCTGGAGTGACAGCGAGACTTGCGGGTAGAATTGCCGGATGACAAGTGGATGTACTGTTGTGCGAATATTAAGAGAATCTCGCTTAATGGACGTCACATATTGGTCCACTTCAAGTTTTTGAATAAGATGTACTATACGCCAGAACGCTTACAGCGCTACGGTCTCCGTGAGAGCCCCCAATGTGAGAGATGTTTGATGTTGGTTGCTGACTTTTTCCACGTGGCATGGGATTGCCCGAGGATTGCTGCCTTCTGGGGTAAGGTCCACGCGGAGGTTAACCGCATCACTGAATTTTCGGTCCATTTTCATGACCCGGGGACCCATAAGCACAACACTGGACTGTGCAGACACCACCCCATGATTGTCGCCTGCTACTGGCGATGAGCACCCTGACGATCAGACATAAACACCTCTCTACTCATATCCCTTCCTTGACTGTTGTATCCTCTTGCCGGACAGTACTCCTGGGCGGCGGAGGGATAGGCATGGGGCCTGTTACACTTTACAAATGAAGGTTTTTTGGAGCCTAGGGTGAGGGTCACTACACGGTCACTATACGCCTTGTTTACCTAGCATTGTATACTTGCATTGTGAGGGGTTAGTTCTTCTACAGCTGAATGATGTGTATGGGAGTAAGCTCATTCGCTTTTTATCTTTGTGTATCTAGACTACTGCCTTACTTTGTTATTATTTCTCTGAAAATGACAATAAACATAAAAAAAAACTCTAAGGTGGCATCCCTACTTAGCATCCCTCCCAGACAAGAGAAAAAGGTGTCAGCAGTGAAGACTTCCTAAGAAGTACACTCACTTTCCATAGGTAAGTAGCCTAAACCACAGAGCTCGTTCTCAGATGCTCCTTCCTACACCCCCTCTACTGCTTGTCTTACCCCAAATCTATATTCTGTCTCATGATCTGCTCTAAAGTTCGCTCTTCTCCTCAACGACTGCTCTCAATCTGCTCTACACCTCATCTGTCCTAGAGACTGCCCTCCACCCTCGGGGTACTGTCCCTAATACAAAACCCCAAAAACAGTAAACATGCCCAAAACACAACCTTTGGGCAGGTGCTTCATCCTGGGTTTTTCCAGCAAGACTTCTAGTCCATCCAAAAAACGTTGCTGTGTCCTTCGGTGCCAGGCACCTTCTTCGCCAATTGTTGCATCTCGGCATTCCAGTCAACACCCTTTGTTCTCACTCCTTCCAACCTAACTCCTAAACAATGGATTATTCTACAAAACAAGCTTCGTGTCCTTGCACCTGAGACAGAAACGAATGAGAACAACCTTGCATACACTCCAAGTTACAATCTGAAATTCAACTGCAAACAGGAGCCTTTTCCAAAGTAGAATTACACATTTCAGGTCTACATTATTAGCTAAGCTAAGAAAATCCAGTTAGGCCTGGCTTTTTCATTTCTCAGGCCTTTAAACGTTTAAATGCATTTCTAATACTACAACCTAAACATGTTGTTAATCATTCCAAAGCATTACATTTCATTATATTTCTAAGGCATTTTCCTTCTCATTTTAGAGCATCACGTTTTCATTAATAAGCAACTTACACGTGCAACTTCTAATATCGCACGTTATTCCTAATGCAACATTTTAAACACAAAGCAATAATTCCTGCATTAATTAATGCATATTCTCTGTCAAAGCACTATATTAGTCTTCAAATAATATGAGCACATTACTACATATAACAACAATCTCGGCCTAGAACTACATTTCTAATAATCACAGGTTATCATGGTCCTCTAAATATGCGGGTGCTGACTACTGACGATTATAATGCACCCTTGCAATTTTCAGAATAACATGGTGCTCTATCATGTGTTTGTTTTACAAAAAGAGGTTTCATAGTCATTCAAAATACATGTAATCAAAACAAGCATTTAAATCGGTGATGGGGGGAAGCTTAGCTGTTAGAGAGTTTCATATGAAATGCAAATCACTTTTTCCATTACATAAATCCTAGTGAATAATGTGTTTCCCAACATTAACTGTACCAAAGGGATTAAAACATTGATAAAATTATGTCAACATCATAGTCTGCTCTGTCACAAATCTTCATAAATGTCTGAAGCCCTGTGTGGCAAGAAGACAGAGTTCTTTCTGCTGAAGCCAAATGAAAGAAAAAAAATCAACATTTATTAGTTCAGTTTTATGTTATCAGCCATATCCCAAATCTACACAAGCGGCTCATTTATCAAAATGGTTTCGGCAATTTAAAGCACTTTCAAAAATTATATCTTTCCATTTTGACTTAAATCATTCTTTTTTCCAGAACAAACATTATTCTTTTTATTTTCGTTATGAAATCATTCACTGCCTCAATATTAGGCATTCCATGGGAAGGGGGCTTTACACTAATGAAGGGTTAATGTAATTGCAGATTTCGTCAGTTGCCAATGTCACTGACTACACTACCCACCGCACCACCTACAACAGCACAGTTTAGCCTGGATGCAATACCACCCTGCACCCCGTTAAACATAAAGAAAACCCTTTTGTACTTTCCTCGCCTTTCAATTGACCTCCGAATAGCATCCCTCTGTACTGTAATTTCAGATCAGGGATGAATGTGCTCTGCCTACGCGAAAGGCTTTCGAAAATTAGCTGCATTTCCGATGTCTTTGTAGCTTTCTTTATTACTTTAATGTGTAACAGCCACCCACTCTGGATACAGCGCTGTCGCATTGAGCCCTGCATTTGTCCATGAGAGTTGGATTTGGCCCAGTTATAAAGATCTAATGGTTCTATAAAATGTTCTCTAGTGTGGGGGCGTTGTTTTCCCATTTGTCATGCATCTTTATTACAATGTGAGTGCTTTCTATAGGTTCTTGATTTGCAAACGACTTTACAGATGTTTATTACGGGCCGTATTATGACACATGGGGGACACCTCCATCCATATTTCTGCACTTCCAAGTAAAGTTACTGCAGGTATTAGTCATTCTGTGATGTTAATACATAAATAATCCTCAGTGCCCATAGCATTTTGCCTCTGGGTGATACCGACAGGTTTCTAAAGCTGAATAATTCCAGTCCAGGGCATTGGGACCGGAAAAGTTTACATCTTACATGTTTGCATCTTAGATGTGGTTGAATGTTACAGGGGCATCTGAACCCTGCTTCTATTAACACTATGGGAATACAGAAACCTGGGACATTCGTAGCTGCTGCTCAACCAATTCTCAGCCTCTCAAACATCAGGGTGAATCATTCTCACCTCTTACCCACTCTCTAATGTATGTTGCCCCCATCCCTCTCCATTTGACTTTATTCAACCCCAACACACCTCCTTCCCATCCTCAAATTCACTATGATGAAACCCACCCCAACCCTTAAGGTTCCTCTCCTCTGCTCCTTCAGTTTATTTACACCCTAATACACGTCTTTATGCCGCTGTCAGTGGCATGTGACCACGTGACCCCCTCACACATATACACACACAACTATGGGCATTTCTCAGATATCTACCACCTCCATCTGCCACTGTTCTTTTGGAAACTTGTGATAATACATTTTGATCATAATCTACTTAAATCACAGTTGTTTACCTAATAGCGGCAAAGATCAGAATTGAATGAGTGATGGTTGAACCAAAAAAATATATCATTTTGATAAATAACTTAGAATCTGCAGTTAAGAATTTATAGATTTATAATGAGAAAGACTTGTTTGCCAGAGGAGTCACGGGTATCGAGTCTGACTGCAGGTGTGTCTGTGGCTGACAGGTCTGTGGCTGCAATAAAAATCACTTGTGTTACATGCAAGTAATGGTTTTACGCTTGGGGTAATGGGTAATAAGGGTATTAGTAAATGTAACAATTTACTTCCTTTAAGCAGGTGACACCACGCAATTTGAAGGACACAAGTCAAGTTGGTCTAGCGGAATGCCATTAAAGTATGAGATGCAGTCTCTCTTTGGTAGAATTCTACAGAGTGTAGGGCAAGGTTTAATATGGAATTCTTAAATAAGGTTTTGCAAATAGCTTTCGCTATTACTTCTTTTGAGGCCACGCCTAAAAGGAGTCATGGTGGACAAATTATGGACAAAACCAAGAAAATGGCACATCTAAGTAGAGAGCTGAGAGTGGTGGCGAGCACTCCTGTGTTAGCACACTTAACTCTAACAGTGAAACACAAGCTATTACTACTACATTATCAGGATCAGGATGTCTCCGTTGTGTATGAACACTTTCTAAAATGTAATATGTCTACTCTATCGTAAAAGCATGTAGAAATGTTTCAAAACGTGGAAATGTGAAATAACTTAAATAAAGAGAAAGACAAAGTTTATTTTCTTATGCAATGTAATCATGTGGTTGATCATCTAAACATAGTTAACCTTGAAAATGTCCAGCTGATGACTTCTAAATGTGACAAATGAGGTGAATGCTTACATAATGAACACTTGAAAACAGTTAAAGTGCCTAGCATATGAATGCTTAAAAACATGACATTTTTGCAGTGTTACTTTAGCATTGTGAAACAAACGTGAATTTCAAAAGTGACACACATATTAATTTGTTTGAAAATGAACAACATGTGAAACAGTTAAACCTTTAAAGGAAGAATAATGAGCGAATTTAACTAAGAAAAACTGAATAATTCAAAATAATGTGTGTTTTATATTAATCCTAACGTGATAAGGATTCAGCAAGTTTTCATGTAGGCCTCAAATGCTTCTTTTTCACGTTCGAAAAGCAGAATCTAGCTGAAGTAGTGATTTTAGACACTTTGAAAACCTTTCATGAAGTTTCTTTCTTATGCTCAAGGACACTCTTTTGGTTCAGCAACACTTTTTACAGAAATGTATAGATACAATGACAAATCCAGAGAGAGTGTCTGGCAACAGAAAGACAGTGAACAAAGTGAATTTTCTTACTTCCAAGGAAACAGTGGAAATATAAAGTTATTGAATTTGATGATTTTGCAAAAGGATTACTTAATGCTTCCATATTTCCTGGTGAGATGTTGATCACACCATGAGCAGCCCACTATGGACAACTAATGGAAACCATATGGTGTGATTCAAAGGATACTTTATGGGCATAAACTGAGATCTTTTGGAAGTATAATTGCCTCCAGGAGGAGGAGTCAGGGGCTGGTTGTGGTTTCAATTTCCCTACCTGACATGCTGTTGTACTGAACTCTGACTTTCCTTTCTATGCCAAACCCATTTGAACTGAAGTTTCCGAAACTGACTCAAACCTATACTTTGCCGGCTGGTAAAGTGTGCAGGTATAACTCTTCGGCTGAAGAGTTTATGGATTCTTTCCTGTGACTCGTTAAGCTTCAACCCTGCATATTTAGTTTGTATAACCTAAATGCTGAAACTTGATCTTTCCTATGTTTCTCTCTCTCACTTTGTTTCCTAGGTAAGCAGCAAATGTTATTTCTTGTTGAATCTGTATGGCTTTGTGTGACTAATTGTACTAAATGAAACTCATTAAATCTGATGATAAAATAGGATTTATGTTCCTGACCATTCAAATTGAGGCTTAAGTAAATGGTTAACATGAGCAAACTTATCTTATTTGAGTCATTTTTGCTGTGAAACTTCTTGTCGTAATTCTTATCATTATTGATGTTTAAAGAAATGGTTGTTCGCTGTTAGTATGAATTTGGCATTTTTTATTCCAGGTCCTCATAAGGAATTTGCCTCACGTTCTCTAAATATTCAAGTTCCTGTTAGCTCACATAAAAGATCTATTGGAGGACCAAAGGCAGTTTATTGATATGTTATGGGCCCAGAGAGGAAATGGTGTTATTGAAATATATGTGATGTGAGTATAAGAAAATATTTGCCCAGCTTTCCGCTGCATCATTGGCGACCTCAATTTCCATGTCGATGACCCCAATGATAACGTCACCGCCCTCCTGAAAAACCTGGACAACAACAGCCTCACGCAACTGGTCACCGAGCTGGTTCATAAAGCCAGATATACACTCCATTTTCATCCCCAGTAACAGAATCATTTCCAGCCACATTACAGGACTCACCTCCATCAACCACGCCATCATCCACTTTGCCATCTCTGCCTCCCAGCTCACCACCACCAAGCAGTTCAGCTCCTCCCTTGGCAGCTGGCGAAAAAAAACTGAGACAAAGTGGACCCTGGCCTTCAGCATTACGCAACCTGAAGCTTCATCAGACCTTGACCAGGCCATCCAGAACTTCTCTGCATGGATCACCAAAATCGCAAACAGAGTTGCACTGGTTAAACCAGCAAAACCAATGAAACCTCAAAGCAAGCCAACTGTTACACCCCAGTGCTCAATACCACCAACCACAACTGTTATTGACACAAGAAACAATAGATCGCAACACGAAACCCCTCCTACAGAGCCTCTCACAAAGCTGCCCTCAGCAACTAACACCTGTGCATTACAGAAGCCAAGAGAGCAGCCATCACAGCTTGCATCAATACAGTGGCCAATCACACAAAATAATTCTTCAAAATAGTCAAGGAATTGTCCAACCTGTGAAGCCACAGAGAGCACAATCTTCCATCTCTCCCAAGAACTCTGTGACACCCTGTAGAATCATCCAATAAATGAAGTCCAGGCAGGTGGAGGTGAAAAGAAGGAAGTTTATTGTACAATATAAACTAGGGACCTCATCCTCCAAAGACCAGCAGGCAACTGACCAGAGAAGGTGGAACATCTTGAATAAGGCACATTCCAAGATGGAACAGAGGTAGTACACATAAGGCAGGGGCCAGGACATGCAAGGGAAGTAGAGGATACCACAAGACCTCCCTCTTATCAATAATACAAAACAGGTAAGTGGTGGGTGTGGTGAACAATCAGGGAAGTAAAAGAGAAGCAATACAGTTACATTTACAGTAACAAGTGAGCAGGAGCTCAGTCAATAAAGCGAGAAGGAACAGAACTTTTCCTTGTAGATCTTCTTACAGGAACAGAAGTTGAGGGTACAGGAGAATGACACACAACATTGTCTTCCATATTCTTGGCGCGACACACAGCTATTCTGCTGAGGTTCCACACCTTATGATCTTGTGTCTTAACAGCATTACCTAGAAGTTTTATAACTTTAATTGGTTGGCTGAATTTCGAAACACCAAACTTTCTTTCTGGCAATTTAATCCTCACAACATCTCCCACTCTCACCACAGTTTTTTTAACAGCTTTTCTTATGTCATACTCAACCTTCCTTTTCGCTACCTTTCCCAACTCCTTCTCTTTCCAGTCAGCGCTCAAAGTTTCATTAACCCCAATCTTAGTGCCAACCCAAGAAGGCTTGAGAGGAGTGCAAGGAGACCTTCCTTTGAACAAGACGAAAGGTGACACACCAGTAGAGGAATGTGTGGTGAATCTATACTCACATACTTTCTTTTTAATGGCCTCCTCCCAATTGTAGCTGGAAACCAAAGCTAATTGCATCGTTTCTTTCAGGACCTTGATGAATCTCTCTACAACACGGGACCTCATCCTCCAAAGACCAGCAGGCAACTGACCAGAGAAGGTGGAACATCTTGAATAAGGCACATTCCAAGATGGAACAGAGGTAGTACACATAAGGCAGGGGCCAGGACATGCAAGGGAAGTAGAGGATACCACACACCCTATCGGAGTACTTCCATAGCAAGATTGCCACCATCTACAACAACTTCCACCCCCTTATTCACTGCCCTCAACCTCAACAGCCTTGGCCAACCAGCACACACCAGCTGAAGGATGACCACTTGGTCTCCGCTCACCACGCAGACCATCACGGCCATCATGAACATCCATCCATTCCGGGGTACCCATTGACTCCTGGCCACCCTCTTCTCAACCTCAGAACCAACCCTATAAGCACAGAACTTACCAGCATGATCAATAATTCCATCACCACAGCAGCCTTCCCAGACAGATGGAAACAATCAGAGGTCAGACCCCCCCTAAAGAAACATTCCACCATCCCCAGCGAACTCAAAAAGTATTGACCCGTCTTCCTGCCCCCTTACCCTACCAAAGTACTTGAGAAGGCCATCAACCAACACCTCACTGAATACCTTGAACAAAACCACCTGCTTGACAACTCCTAATTAGGATTATGGCCCAACCACAGCACTGAGACCGCGCTGGTCACTGCCACAGATGACATCAGACCCCTCCTTGGCCACAGAAAGACTATGGCCGTGATCCTCCTCAACCTCTCCACTGCATTCAACACTGTATCCCACCACACCCTCATTGAAATACTCCACAACATCGGCTTACAGCAAAACACCCTCAAGTTGCTAGCCTATTTCCTCACAGTACCCACATATCACCTCCGAACCCAAGAATATAATTTGCAGCGTATCTCAAGGATCATCACTCAGCTCCACTCTGTTCAACACCTACATAACCCCACTTGCAGACATTGTCAGATCCCACTGCCTCAACATAATTCCCTTCACAGATGAGACTCAACTTCTCCTCTCACTCACCAGAACCTCCTCAACCATGAGAACTAACTTTAGTGACACCATGACCAATGTAACCAACTGGATAAGATACAACTGCTTCAAACTGAACTCTGACAAGACAGAAGTACTGATTTTTGTGAAGAACGCTTCCACATGGGACCACATCTGGTGGTCAGCAAAACTCAGACCAACACCCACAAAAGCACACCATGCAGGTATTCTCAACAGCACACAGACCATGAAATGACAAGTCAACACAGTTACCTCCTCCTGCTTGCTTCCACATCCTCCACACATGTCACAGAATCTTCAAATGGATCCCTGTCAACACCAGAAAGACTGTCACCCGACCCTCATCTCCAGCTTCCTCGACTACAGTCAGGGTCTAAAAGCCTGCATTTCCACCCAGCTCCTCAGAAGTTTCCAGACCATACAGAATGCAGTATCCAGACTCATCCTGGAACTTCCCAAACAGATCCACATCACCCCCACCTCTGAAACCTCCACTGGCTCCTCATCCGGAAGAGAAGCCAGTTCAAGATTCTCACACACTCCTAGAAAGCTCTACACGACCAAGGGCTTGCCAACATCAACCACCATCTACCCTCAAGAAATCTGTGCCCCCCCCCCTCACTAGCCAGTGCGCACACAGCCTGCATCCGTCGCTGTGGAGGTCGCTTCTTCTCCTACATCGCCTCCAAGACCTGGAACAATCCGAACCTCCATCTGTGCACATCACCCTCCCTTGGAAGACTTCAGAAAGAAACTCAGGATCTGGTTGATAGTGGTGCACCGTACAAATACTGTTTGATTGATTGGCTGATGACACAGTGAGAGGGAGATTGTTCATTGGAGGGGAAGCGTGACAATAAAGTTAGACTAGGGAACCCACCACTCAAATTTTTCCTTAAAATGGGTTCAAACAGGAAGTCATAATTGCACTCCTTTTATGTAATGCTTATTTTTAGATCTCCATTATATTTTTGACACTCTCTTTCCTTTCTCTGCTAAATGCCATTTCTTAGCTCTTTCATTATTAATGTATGCTGATCACATTATTCTATTGGCTCAGATCAAATCCCAGTTGAGTTCAAATAGATGTCCTAGTGGACTATTCTATATAATTAATTGATGGCAAAAGCAGATATCACAAAGATTGGGACAACTAAGTATGTGCTACAAGTAGTTATGGGTGTGTTTTACATTAGATTAACATAAAGGAAGCATAAAGTAAGTCCACTCATTAGGGCATTTGCAGGAACCTGAGACTTGATAATCTTCAATGTGTACTTTGAGGGATATAATTTTGGCCCATCATTTGTGCTTTTAATGCTTATTTTGTTCCTATGGTCTAGCAAATCTGCACTTTTAGCATGGTCACTCCAGATTTGTCACCTTTTTCTGGGCCCTATTTTTGCTGCTTTTATAACTCTGTGAATTTTATCTCTGCTAAACTGGAGTAAAAGTGCATGCACTCCTCATTTCACCTGATTTGAATGGATTACCACTGATTAACAACTAATATTGCTGAAAACAGCTACAAAAAGTATTTTTAAAGACTATTTTTATTATTTATTAAACATCTAATTATAAAGCCAGATCTTTAGGAACATTTAGGAAAAGTAATGTTTATAAAGTTACTGTTCACCTGTCTAAACTCCAGTAGCATTAGCCTACTGAGAGCTGGTGTGCCAGTAGTAAGCCTAAACGAGGTGTGCAAATGGCTCCTAGTGCATGAACAATGGCCTGGGTGAGGGGTGGTGTTTTTCTTCCACTTTTCTGAATTCAAGTTAAGGTGGACCCAGTAACTTTCTTAACCACTTCGATGCTCATGACGGAACGGTTCCGTCAGGAGCATCGGTTGAGCTGTATTCATGACGGAACCGTTCCGTCATGACCACACCCATTAATATTAGGGGTCAGCACCGGGCGGTAAATCGTACCGCACCAATGTGGTTAACCTGGGAAGAGGCTTGTCCGTTCACAAGTAAATGTGAGATTAGACTTAGCGAAGACAAACCTTCGTCCCCCATCTAGACTGGGTAGACAAAGGTTTGCCTGGTGGGGAAACTTCCTGGGAACGAATTTTGAGTGACTACAGAGGAGGGGACAGCTCATTTCCCAAGGCACATAGGTGGGTGGGCTTACAGACTCTGCACAAGGGAGGAAGGGTTCCCCCACCTTGGATTTTAGGAATGAGGTGCACTGTTTAGCTGTTCGCAGCAGGGCAAACAGGAACTGCTGTAAATATGGGAGGGGTTGTCCCTGAGAACTTTTATCTCATTGGTTATTTTGGAGCCAGGAGCCTCTCCTCCCCACTGGTTAGTATCCCACCCATACACTTTGTGGACTGGTAAGCGAACATACCACCGAAGCGTTCATCTGGGCCTTGCAGCAAAGGTATCTGATCCATGCACCTTCCTTTGATATAGCTTCATGCTTGCCTTGTGGAGGATTTTGAGCTCCATAAAAAAGGCAAAGTCGGAAAGGGAAGTCTTTGACCCTAACAAACTCCCTTGGTAAATCTGGTCCACACTCCGTAGCAGTGGACCTAAAATCACACCTAGGTCCCAGTCTACCACTTCCATAGCCTAACATTGGTGCTTTTTGGACCTATGTTTACCTACTACTTTAAAAACTCCTACCTCTGATTCCCCTTATTGGGTTTTTGTGGTTTCAATTAATCTAAAACTTTTCTCTATTTTTCTGGTCTGGTTTGGGTTTGGTGTTTGGCATTATCATGCTTTCACTACTGCGTAAATACTTTATATATCACCTTAAGTTAATCCTGTCTGCTCTGTGCCACAGCTGCTGGTTGTGAGCTCACTTTAACCTAGTAACTTTTAAAGTTCACCCTGACAGGATAGTGTTACTGCTCCTTGAGGTGGGCAAATGCCTATCTCAAATAATAATCCTCTTTCAAACACAGTGGACAAATTGGATGGCAGTTCTGTGTGGTGTTCCTTAAGGAAAACAAGCTCTATGAAAAGTAAGGTCCTCTTTGTGCTACGACTTGGACAAAAGTCATTTATTTGACCATTAGTTCGTGTGGCTTTGTGATTGGGTTTTGGCAAGCAATTTTGTTGTGAAATGTCCTTCAAATGGTGTCCCAGACAGAAGGTTGTCAGCGACTATATATGTCAATAACAGTATGATTGATTGTTTTCAGAGACATCCTATCGATCGTATTGATCAAACTGATTCAGTAGATCCAAGATATTCATTTAGCTTTCAGATTGTGTTTACTGTACATACTTTACATTACATTGCATTGAAAGGAAATTGAGTAGCACAGAGCACTATTCAGCTTCAGGAATGCAGCTTCTTCTTCTTGTCACTGGAGCATTCTTTCATATAATTTTAGAAGCTGATATTTAGGCTGCACTAGACATTTTATTTAGGGAGAAATATTTAAGTACCCTATTAAACTGTAGTGACACAACTGCACTTTTGAGCACTAGATCAAATTGAATTTGTTATGGACTGTGTTCATTATGGGTCATGCCACAGACAGCATTAGCGGATTCCAGCACTCATTTCATTAACATCAAAAATAGATCGAGAATCAGATTTTGGGTCCGTCCCTTTCAACCATTAGATAACTTGTGTCAGCCTCTATGAGGATTGCTGAAAGAACGCCTCATACATCAACATCATATTTCCTTTATTTCGGCTCTGTGGAACCATAAAAGGTACAGAAGAAAACATTTGATAAAAAGTACAATAAAAACATGCAAATAAATTGTCAAATAGTAACATTCCCCTAAAAAGTATAAATCATTTTAAGGATTGCATTCCAACAATGCAAATCTTTTCATGTTTCCAAATCTATAAAAAGTAAGATGAAAGTTGTAAAAAAAAGAAAAACCCTAATTAAAAAGACTGTCTGAGATGTCAAGTAAAAAACCCATAAAAAGAGTTAAAACTAGAACAGCAAGGAAATGATATTCCAAACCTAACAAAATAATCTTCAGCTGCACAAGGTGACAAATGTGCACAAAACATCTTACTTTTTTATGAGTGCGTTAACTTGTAATGAAGAACACAACACATTCTCTAGTTTTGGTTTTGCATCCCATAAGAGCTGTTTGACCATCCCTAAAGCCTAGGAGTATGCAAAGAGGAATAATTCAATATGAGAGCCGTTTTGCATAGCACTTGTAAAAAAGTAACACATGTTTGGTATTCTCAACTGCCTGGTAGCCCATCGGGCACAGGTTGGATGTATCTTCCATTTTCATCCAGGAGCAAGTAAATGAAGCCAACGGTGAAAAACCTAATCTGAATTTTACATAAAGGGCCTGTGTAGCAGGGCTAATGACAAAATTCAGGTGTGGCTCATAAACTGGTGCTCAAGCGACAAATAGTCTGGGGTGGCTTCGGAAAGTTTGGCTCCTAGTAGAAAGCTCCAGAAGGCCGTTTTTACTTTGTCCCAAGCATCTGTATTAATACAAAAGGCTGCAGCCGAAACCCCTTCAGGTCCACCTTCAATAACCATGTTTTTTTGTGTACAAGCCAGGGAATATTTCCAAAAGAGTGGTCATCTAATATGGCTCTCAAACAATCCCTATAGGGTCCTAAGTCCTCATTAGTCCAGAGCAATATACAATTTTGAATAGGTCTCAACATAGCGATGTCAGAAAGTGATCTGAGATATAGATCAAATCTAATTGGAGGCATAGGAGTACTAATAGGTAGTCTCAAGAGGGTCTTTATAAAAGCATTTACATCTTTTTCAAGGGTGCTGAGATTACAATGCACCCACAAATCTGATCTTGCCCATACTGGGAACCCTCACAGGCTTGAATTTTATATATCTCCATGGGAGAAATGACAAAAGCGGGCACCCTATTGGCAAAACCTATAATGGATCCCGTTCCTTGTTTTAAAGTAAAAACACTTTTCACTATCTGAACTGGCCATCTATAGGAGTTTTCAATTCTCGCACCTAAATAGTCAAACTTGAGAACCTTATCCAATACCTCTTCCTCAAAGAATATCTTGCACTCATTTTTATTCAGCCACTAAAGATCATATTCTTTGTTTTGTTGTTGTTGATTTCCAAACCATATTCTACACAAAAAGTCTGGGATTTGTCCAAAAGAATGGATAGACCATGCAGAGTTTTCTACAGTAGCAAAGTGTCATCTGCTAAGAGATCTCACAGTATTTTGTAATCCTTTACCTTAGGGGAGTCATTTTCACGATTTAAGAGATAGGGGATACAGCCATTTTTTAATTTTTTATTGAAGTTGCAATCACAGTATAAAGCAAGTCAGAGAACACCTCTGTCATTATACTTTACCATCAATGTTGCAAACAATTTTCTGCATTTAGCTATATCAACCCCCCTCCGCCTCCCATCCCATCCAACCCATCAACAACCAGCAAGTATAGCGTAGCACAAAAAAAAAATAAAACCCATTGTGTGTATTTAATTATGTGGGCTTAGTGTGCTGTACTCGGTGCATATGTATTCCCAGAAATGCAGTTCATATCACATGTATTGTCAGGGTTTCGCAACAGAAACGCAGACGGTGTCGCCCAGAAATCTTTCGGTCTTGAGGCTATGGGCAACTCGTCTGCATATACACTCAGGTGGCAATATACCAAGTTCCGTATCCACTTCCGAAGTGTTGGAGCTGCCCTGGCACCCCACTGCATTGCCACTACATGCTGGGCAAATAAGGTGGCAATTGCAATTAATCGCCTATTACATGGTTTGTGCTGCTTCAGCAAGCGCAGCAGACAGACCTCTGGGGCACACATGATTCGTTCCATAGTTATTTCTGATAAAAACGTATTACGCTAGAGAGGGAGGGTCAATGAACTCATTCTCTTTCCGCGACAAATTGTAGAGTTTAGTTTTCAGCCCCCTACTTTCCACCCCAGCCAGCATGACCTGTAGTGCTTTAAGAGTTGATGGTTCTGCAGGAAACCCTGAGTAAACAGACCTGATCGCCTTATGCACTCTCACAAACGTGAAACTCAACATGATGTTATATTCCCAGCCAGCCTGGAATTTCGTTAGAGACTTGAACGCACCATTATGGTACAGGTCGCCAACCTTTGTGACCTTCGCTCTCCACAATACGTTCATTGCTCCCTTACCCTGCGCCACTGATATTCCTGGGTCTGCTGCCAATGGCAGTTCTGGGGCATAAATGTACTCTCGGCTCGCACACTTAGCTAGATTTTTCCATGCCCACGCGGTGCTTTTTACAGTATTTATTTCTTTACTGGCAGTTGCAGCCCCACCCTGCAGAGTCATTGCAATCAATGGCAAAGGATGTACGGTGTCAGCCTCTATGACCAAGTGCGGGAGAAACCTTTGGGGAAAGAACTAGTAGTGCACATATTGTGCTTGCTCACATAAGTAGTAGAGGCGAATCTCAGGCGCATCGAATCCACCTCTCTCGAATGGTTGTGTGAGTATGTTCCAACTACTATGAGGCTGTTTCCCTGCACACACCAAGGACAGCAAACAGGTCTGGAGGGACTTAAAAAGGGGCAGTATCGGGGAATTAAGGAAGAGATACAATAGCTTAGGTACAATGGTCATTTTGACTATTGCGATTTTATCTGCGAGTGAGAGAGGAAGCCTAGTCCATCTCACAACCTGATCTGTAATTTTAGTGACAGCCCATCCATAGTTCATAGTCAATAAGACATCAGAATGCTGGTGGACCCATATACCTAGATATTTCACCGGGTCAGCAGACCAGGACAATGGAGAATCTAGCGCCACTTCCCTGGTGCTAGCTGTCAATGGAAACATTGTGGATTTGGCCCAGTTAACGAGTGGCCTCTGATTGAACCTTAGTGTGGCTTGTGCATGCTTTTGATGGATTTTACAGGCCAATGGTTCCAGAGCCGGGGAAAATACTCAGCATATAATAGGTGAATCCATTGTAAAAAAAAAGGGGGACATGCCCATCCTTCCCAGCACTGTAAACATATACCCCCATTGCAAGGAGTCGATGGCCTTTGCTGCGTCAAGTAACACTGCAACTGCCTGAACATCCGACTCAAAGTAATGAAGCACTGCAAAGAGCTTTTGTAGGTTATGAGGTGTGGAGCGGTTGGGGACAAAACTGGACTGGTCCAGTAGGACTAGCTTTGGGACCAATGGTTGCAGCCTGTTCGCGATTACTTTAGCCAAAAGTTTGGCATCAATATTTATTAAAGAGAGAGGCCGATAGGATTCGCATTTATCAGCGTCCTTGTCAGGCTTCAGCAGGGTGACTAATAAACCCTCTTTTATAGTAGGGGGCAGTATCCCAGTGTCATAGGCTTCAGCATACACGTTCAAGAGTCTATGCGCAATATCGTCAATGTAAGCTTTATAAAACTCACTTGGGAGCCCTTCAAGGCCATATGCTTTACTAGTGGGTAAGGACATTATAGCTTCCTTCACATCCTCGACGTCAAAATGCTGTGTAAGATACTCTCTGGGGCCTGCTGACAGTCACTCAAGCGCTATATCGTCCAGATAGTCAGTTATCACCTCCTCCCTGACTTCTAGACTATCCCCATATATATTGGAGTAATAATCAAGAAATATCCGGTTAAAATCGGAGTCAGAGTATTGCATATCTCCCTCACTATCCAGCAAGCATCTCAGTAAACTTTGTTTGTCCCCTAGGCAGGGCAATTTTGGTGGCTAGGGAGCGACCCGACCTGCCTCCTTCCCCATAATATCGTACCTTGCAGCGTCTGGAGCAGTGCTGGAGCTCTTGATCTGCTGTTTGATTATTTTCAGTTACCAGGTCTCTTATTTTGGCAAGTATTTCCTATGCAGGTCTGTTCTCGTATTACCTTTCCAATGTTGTTATTTGTGCAGCCAGCATTTGCATGAGCCTACGGAGATCTTTTAAAACTCCATCCTGTGGTACTATACATTCCCTCCTTAACGTCACTTTAAAGGCTTCCCATAGGGCCCCTGCACTCTCAACAGTTCCCTCATTTTCAAGAAAAAAGTTTTTGATAGCCGTCCCTATGGTAGTTCGAAATACCAGATCTGTGAGTGAGGACTGCTGTAACCTCCACTGAAAAGGGGTCTCGCACAATCCGGGACCTGCAGATCCATGGATACCAGAGAGTGGTACAAGAGTGTTTTTGACAGGTTGGCAAACCTGACAACCCAGGGACATGCCTCTTCTGATGTTATCCAATTTTCCAATCTGGATCAAGTTCCATTCACTGCGGATGTGAAAGTGCCTTCCCTAGCATTAGGATTACGGAGTCTCCAGATGTCCATTAGCCCCTCCGCATGCATTAGTTCCGAAAGCTCCTGTGAGACTCTCGTCCCCCTTCCTCCTACAGATTGCGACCTATCCATTGTCACATCGATACACAAATTAAAATCTCCTCCACATACCAGCGTTGCAGGAGGGAACTGTGAGATCCTTCTCCACACATCACTGAAAAACACTGGGTCGCCTTTATTAGGCCGATAGATGTTTACCAGTAACACTAAGGTGCCCCCCAGTCTGCCCATAGCCAGTGCCACTCTACCCTGCTCATCCGTTTCTGATCTGAGCAATGTGAATGGGATTCCTTTCTTGATGAGTATCAGCACCACTTGGGTGTACAAAGAGTACGATGCAGCAATTCTCACCATCGCCCATTTCCCCCACATTCTTTTCAGACCATTTGCTAAGGTGCATCTCCTGCAGAAAGGCAACATGTATATTATTCCTGTCCAGATATGCAAGGACAGACCTGATTTTCTTGGCATTATTGAGCCCACAAACATTCCATGTTAAAAACGTTGCTATACTACCAATGTCAAAAATGCAATTGCATTATAATGGCACATTTTCACCTGCCCGCCAATCCCACACAGTAGAGCAAATACATCATGTGAGAAAATACACCATACTTGCTGTGAACACCTCCCCCTTCCTCCCACCCTCTGCCCCACCTTCCCCAATAACTAACATCCCAATATCATTGCACATGTTGGAGACTGCCAATGCATATTTTGCATAGTGCAAACTTAACTGGTCCCCACAGAAGACTCTACCCCCTCCCAATTCATCAACCCCAACATGCCAAAGCCATTCCCTGAGAAAAACATAACAACCCATTTCAAAAACAGATACAGAAGAAATACACGGGGTACACCCATAGGGGGTCGCTAGAGCACCATCTGCATCCCTGTGTGAGGGGAGGTGGCTAAACAACAGTATTTAAGCTCATACATTCTAGTATGCACATTCTAATATGTGCATAGCAATGTAATAATATAATAAACCAGGTGTTGGCAAGTAAAAAAGTCAGCCAGCCCGTGCATCCATGTAGCCATGAAGGTAATCAACATTATTGCATTGTTCAAATAGTCTGGCACATCCACAGTCATACATGTGCAGAACGTGTTGCAGAAAAGTGTTCCTCATTAACCCCTCAAGCATCTCCCCTGCAGGTCATGGCTTCCCTAGAACCTACCACAGAAACCACCAGGCTCCAGGTTTTCTCACCTCGAGCCATACACTAGCAAACAGTAGTGTCATGGTGAGCAAATATTAGAGTTCAAACACATAATTATATATACAGGTCTCAGGGTGTAGATGTCCATCAGTAGTCCGAGCATTTCCAGACCATGTCCCGCTGACGTGTCGTCGGTCCACATTTAGTCCTCTTCGTCCTTCGAGCTTTTAGATCTTTCACGCCGGGAGCGCCTGAGCGTCTGTGCGTATTCCATGGCTGCTTTGGGATTGGTGAATATTTTAGCTTTCTCCCCCGCGCCGAAGTGCAATCTGGCAGGATACTGCATGGCATACGGAACCGTCTCCGCTATCAGCAGCTTTTGGACAGCCTAAAATTCCCACCGGGCAGCCTGGACCCTAGCCGTGAAATCCGGGAGGAAGGACAGAATATTTCCTTGATACGTTATTACTCCTTTTTCCCAGGATAAGCGCTGGATTGTGTCCCTATCCTGGTAGTTCAAAAGGAGAGCAATTATAGGCCTCGAGGAGCTCCCGCGGAGGGGGGATAGCCAAAGCCCAATGAGCCCTAACAACCACCAACAGTGTACACAGGGGCTCAGATCCAAAGATTTCACGAATCATGCCTTCAATGCCTGTGTTGGTGGATTCTGGCAGACTCATGATCTTGACGTTGTTTTGGCGGGACCTAGCCTCCAGATCCTCATTCTTTGCCTGGATCACTGCAAGCACCTTCTCCATATCAAGTGCCTTGGTGGTGCCAGCACTTAGACCATCCTCTGCGTCCGATATACGTTGTTCTGCATCGCCTAGCCTCGTGCCTTGTTTGTCCAGCTTAGCAGACATATGGTCCGTTCTGAGGTTGAGAGCATCTATTTTACCGTCGATGGATTGTAAGCTGTTCTGCATGGCCAACATCGTGGCCTCCAATGGGGTAGTGCTCTACATGGGGGCATCCAGTTTGGAGTCCAATGTGGTCCTCCTCTCCACCTTGCTTGATTTCCTAGCCTCAAATGTGAGGCGCGGCTGAGTTTTGTTCATTTTACCTCTACAGATATGGATGGACGTGCAGACCCAGCAGCCTCAAATCGCCAGGTCCTCCACCCAGCAGTCAAAATGCACTCCACTCATAGACTAAAAAACGCAGATGCAATACCCAGCGCTTCTCCAGTCCAGCAATCAGCCCACCAATAACAGAAGTATGAGTTAAGTTCGAGCCTCAGGCCCCATTAGTTCATTTGTGAAATCTCTTCTGTGCCACCCAACGCCATATTCCCAAAGCAGGGGCCGAAATGCAGACCGGACCAGACCGTTTCAGAATAGGAAGTACAATCACTGCCTGTTCCGCAGGTCACGTCAAAGCGCTGCATGGAGCGCGCAGTCCAGGGACTCCGCTTCATCGTACAGTTCACACCACCGTCTGTCAGGATCAATACATCTGGGGGGTTTACATCGGTCAATAAGGTCCCCGTGCCGCAAATAGGCTGTGCAGTGTACAGCGCCTTCAGGTCCCACATCAAGGGATGTTCAGCCCGCTTGAGACCCGGCTATAGTCCCCGCAGCCGCAAGCTACCGCGCGTGCATCCCAGCGGGGTCACCGTGCAAGGCCTACCAGTGTCATGCGCCTCTCATGAAGCTCTCCACAACAGCACAGTTTTTATTTTATTTTCCCCGGTGATCCAAGTCCGATGCAATTGCCTCATCTGTCAGGGGTAGCGATACCCTCCGATACAACCCGGAGTGGCAGGCCCAGGGTCCTCACTTTGCCACAAATCCACTGTCCATGACAGGCCATGTGCAATCGGCAGCTGTCAGCGCCCGCCCTAGATTTACAGCAGCACTTATCCAAGCCCGTATTCAATCCAGTGTGCCCCGCAGCGGTCCGTGGCCCCCGATACAGCACATCAACAGCCAGCATGGCAGTCCTGGCTCGTAGAGCACACCAAAGGGACCACGGCAACCGTGCCTCCCAGCATTAGCGTACATGAACGGTAAGGCAGCCGCTTGCCGCCACGATGCATGCAGTGCATGGCAGACTAAGTCGTTCTTTGTGCAAGTCTGGTGCCCCGTAGCTTGCCAATTTCACCTCTGTTGCTTTTTGAGCAGTATGACAGTTCACCCCAAGCGGGTGTGCCGTTGGATGGCTGAAAATGAACATGATAATGGCCAGATAGCAATTTCATCTGGTGGAGCTGTACTAAAGCACAGCCATCTTGCTGTGCGCCCTCTAGCACCCATGGGGATAGAGCGATTTATGTACAAAGGAAATAGCGTTGGAGCAAAAATGCACCCTTGTCTTACTCCTCTCATGATGGAAAAATCTTCAGTTAGTTCCCCTGTAGGGCCCTACCTAGCTCTTGCAAAATGTTCAGAGTATAAAGCCTGAATTAGGGACAGTAATTCCCAAGGGACCCCAATCCTATTCAGAACCTCTACAAAGTTTTGCCCTCAGGATGCGATTGAACGCAGCTTGAAGGTCCATGACAACAATCAATGGCCCCCTATCAATATCTACTGTCTACCGAATATTAGACAAGAGTCAAACAATCTGGTCGATTGTGCTAACTTCTCATCTGTAAATGGGATAACACTTTGGCTTTGGAAATCCTGTCCCATAGTCTGGAAAAGTAAAGGTTATGCTAAATACGTTTTGTATGTTATCAATCTGACTTATGGGTCTGTAATTTTCTGGTGTATATTTATCTCCCTTCTTTCCAGGAGCTCGGGTTCAGAGATACTTCCATCAGTGCATTTGACAGGGTGTTTATATCTGCAATTCACTACGAAATAAATCTGCAGGGAGCCTATCGAAGCCCAGGGCTTTACCAGGCTTCTGGGACTGGATTACAGTGGTAGTTTTTTAGGTCGAGCAGACCTACCTTCAATGCGTAAGCATTGATGGTGTCTGCTTCAGACTTATTGTTACCCATATTTAGGAATGAAGACACGACTCAGACGTGCGGTTTTGCAGTCAGTTTTGACCGCGGGAGCGCGCTTCTGAGCCGCGCTTGCGCCGACTAACTCGCTTCCCTCGCATGCATTAACGGCACAGACACAGCCAGCCCCCACCCCTCTGCATGCACACACACACAGGCGCACGCACACATACACACGCTGCCACCCCCCTGCACACACACACAGACATGCACGCATACACACGCCGCCGCAGCCCTCTACCCTCTACTTTGCCGATCCTTACCGGGGCTCTTTGACGCGCACACATACACACGCTGCCGCCACCCCCACCCCCTGCACACACACAGACACGCACGCATACACACGCCGCCGCAGCCCTCTACCCTCTACTTTGCCGATCCTTACCGGGGCTCTTCTGATTGTAGCGGGCTTCCATGGCTCCTGCTGCTGCTCTCACGGATGCTCGTTTCTTCTTCTGGTCTACTATGGTGACGTCAGTACGCCCAGGACGCGTGCACGGGCGCAGCCTAGTATGTTTATGTCGATGGCTATAGGCCAGCGTCCTCAGGTCTTTGTAGTCACAGCTTGTGTCGTCCCTCTTCTATGTCTCCTCTCGTCCTGCCGAGCGCGCGCAGCCCTGGCTCCCTCTTGTCCATTGACAGTGCTCTTGGCCCCGAGTGCTGTGGCGCGCGCTAGCTTGGCTGCGGGAGAAATGTGCGCCACTCGCAGAGGCATCGGGGCTGCACCGACCGAGCGGGGGAAGTTCACTGAGGAGAACCGGGAGCCTCTGAAAGTAACAAGGACTTGAGGCCGCCTCGGAGAGCGCTCTTCTCACTTCGGCGGGCTGCAGTCTGAAACCTATGGACTGCTCGCGCCGCCTCCTCTTCGCCAGCCCTGTACTGGCTGGAGCTTCCCGCACGCCCCTCGCCTCCGTCCCAGCCCAAAGCTTCCTGCACGCCCCTGGCCTCCGTCCCAGCCTAAGCGCGCGGCTTCCCTACCGGAGTCTGTGCGTGGGCTGCAGGCAGTGAGAGGGGAGCATGGAGTGGCCGCTCGGCCTGTGCTGACCAGCATCCAGTGCTTAATTTGTGCCGGTGCTTAGCACCGGCACTTATTTCTCAGGGCTGGGTCTATGTCTCCGGGACACTGGTTGAGATTGCCAATGGTTGTTGGTAACCGCGTTTCGGTTTTTCTGGTCCGTTTTCTCTTTCCTACATGATCCCGCTATATTGTCTCTGTCTCGGTCGAAAGCAGAAGTTGAGTTGCGGTTCAACCGAGGGGTCAAGAGATGTTCTGCTGCTTGAAGACTGTGCTGGTTCGGGTCAAGCTTAGAAGGAGAGAGGAAACCATTGCTTTGTTTTATTGGTATGTTTTGAATGGTGGGAGACTAGAGAGGGAAGAGGCATAAAGTGACTGAGGCGGGTGTGATTTTTGCTGCCTCGTTGCACTTCAGTACTCTGCAAACGCCGAGATGTTTTTCAAAGGTGGGAACTGCTACTCAGTTATGCAACGCTTAAATGTAGTGTGACATTAGTAAAAGCAGTAATTTAGTACAAGTGACGAGGTTTCACTTTCCCATTAACAGGCATCATATCACTACAGAGCATACCTTGGAGTATGGCAACAAAGTGTGGTGTTGGTTCTTCTCCCCCAATAAAGCTCAGGAGCCAGATTGCTGTTCGCTATTTATTTAAACAATTATAATCTCAAGGAGCGCCGAGCACGTCCTTCACTCGGGCCGGCTCTCGCGCCTCTGCCCTTGCTACGCGCGCAGCCCAACATGGCCGCCGCACGTCACGTAATTACGTGACGTGCAACACTAGAGCGCTCACTACATATCTCCCTTTTTTCCCAACATAACTATATGCACAAGTCCTCGCTCATGTCATAGTCTCTGAATCTCGCCGGCTGGACCACCGCCCTTCCCCTCCTAGTCAGTCTTACCGGGGTCATGGCGGTTGCTGCTTCACTTCTGTTACCACTCCCTAGCGCAGCCACGCTAGCCTCTCCACCACTCCGATCCTCTTCATTCGGCCGCTCCTGGCTGGTCCCATTAGCATCTGCCTCTTGTTGTGCCTCCCCGATGTCCAAGTCCTCTCCCCCATATTTTCGGGGGGCCTCACTTCCGTCCTCATTTCCTCCATCTGTTCTGTTATCATTCCAGCATAATATTTTGTTGCATCTGGCCATGCGGTCTTGCGACCAGACGTTACCATCGCTCAGCAAGGCCGCCCTGCCCCTTACTTCCTTCACCTGCATGGGCTTGCTGTACTTACTTTCACCCTTTCTCTGTAGTGTGGCCAGTCTTACTCTCTGTGTTCTTCACATTCCTTCGCGTGTCGTAGTGCTTGGTGTACACTGCTTGGGCTCTTTCCAAGTTGGCCTGTACCACGGCCGGTGACCACTCACTCTTGATTATCTTTTCCTTCCACACCCTGTTGTCTTGGGTGAATGGTTCGTGACCTCTGAGTATCTGGAATGGACTGTAGCCAGTGCCTGTCGGGGTTATCCTATATGCCCACACCATGTGCCATATCTCTGTTTCCCAGTCTTTGTTGTCTGAGATGGCAGCTTGTATCGAACCCATCACCACTCTATTGAAACGTTCCACCAACCCGTTCCCAGCGGGGTGGTATACGGACGTGTGCTTCGCTGTGATGCCGTTCCTCTGCAGGAATTAGGACCATTTTTCGGATCGGAATTGGGGGCCGTTGTCGCTGAGGACACTCTTTGGAATGCCTTCCCTCACAAACGTCTCAGCCATGAAACCTACAATAGTCTCTGTGTCCATTGCTTCCTCTATTCTCAGCTCCGGCCACTTGGAATATCGTTCTACCATGACACAGATGTACTTCTGTATCCCGTGGGCGTTTAAGACAGGGCCTAAGATGTCTATGGACAGTTCCTCCCATGGATTCTTCGGAGGGTCGAATTTACCCAGGGCTGGGCGCAATGGTTTGAGTGTTTTGTCTGCACCTTGGCACCTCGGGCATTCCCTGACATGCCTCTCAGCTCTTATGTCCATTCCCGGCCACCAGTAATTCTGCTTGGCCCTCAGTTTCAACTTGCCAACGCCTAGGTGTCCATCATGTAGCGTGTCCAGCAGCTTGGGGATGATGTTGGCGGGTGGTATGACTTTCTCACCCCTAAACATGAATATGCCCTGGTCATCCATCGATAGTTCTTCTCTGACCTCAAAGTACGGGTTGAGTTCTCGCCGGGTCTTTCTATTGTCAGGTCAGCCCCTTGTCACGTGGGATTTTACTTCTTCCAGCACTAGGTCCTCTTCGTACGCCTGTTTCCACTCCTGTCGGCTGATGGTCGTTTCTTGGTCCTCTGTGAGTGCCACCCATTCTTCTGTTCCCGCGCTGTCTCCCGCACTAGGCTCCATTGCTGCTGCCCTGCTTAGGTAGTCCGCCACTCTGTTCTTGTTGCCGGGGATGTGCTCCACATCATATCTAAACTCCATTAGTTTAAGTGACATCTTTGAGATCCTTGGCGTTGCATCAGCATGACCGCTTGACGTGAGTACTTTAAGCAGGGGCTTGTGGTCCGTTCTCAAACGGAACCTGGTGCCCCATAGGAATTGTCTGAACCTAGACATGGCCCACACTACTGCCAGCATTTCCTTCTCAATCACACTGTATTTCTTCTCAGTGTCACTCAGGGTGCGGGATGCGAAGCTTATCGTTTCCAATCCTCCTTGGCCTCGGTCTTGCATGAGGACTGCTCCCAGTCCTTTGTCGCTGGCGTCGGTTGTGAGCACCGTGCTTCCTTGAGGGTCAAATCCTTGCAATGGGACGGCTCCTGCCACTTCCTTTTTCACCCTGTCGAATTCTTCCTGAGCCTCCTCCGACCAGCGGAATTCACTGTTTTCTCTTGTGAGTAGCCTCATGTGGTGAGTCTTGGAGGCGAAGTGCTGCACAAACTTCCCGTAGTACTCTGCCATCCCTAGGAACGATCGGACTTCCTCCTTATTGGACGGTGGGGGCGCGTCACAGATCGCTTTCACGTTTTCAGCCTTAGGGGTCACTCCTCGTACACCGATTTCATGCCCCCAGGTAAGTCACTTATTCCATTCCGATCCTGCACTTGGTCCATTCTGTCGTGAGGCCCTTCTTTTCCAGGATTCCCAGTACATCACTTAGTTTTCTGTCATGGTCGGATCTGTCTCGCCCCATCACCAAGATGTCGTCCTGGAAGTATTGGACGCCAGGCATGTCCTTGAATAATTGATGCATAAGTTTTTGGAAAACTGCTGCTGCTGAGGCTAGCCCAAACGGCATGCGGCGGAATTGATAGCACCCGAATGGGGTAATGAACGAGGTCAATTTGCGACTCTCCGGGTGCAGGGCAATTTGGTGGTAGGCGGATGTTAAGTCTATGGTGGGGTACCACCTGATGCCCCTGGTGCTGGCCAACATCTCCTCTATTCGGGGTAAGGGGAATCTCTCCACTACGATGTTCTTGTTCAACTCGCGCAGGTCGACACACAGACGGACCTTGCCACTGGGTTTCTTCACCACCACTAGTGGCGCCAGCCATTCGGCGCACGTGATAGGCTCGATGATCCCTCTCTTCTCTAGCTCCTGTAACTTGATCTTCACGTCGTCCCTCACCGCCAACGGGATGTTTCTCACTTTGTGGGCCACTGGTACTGCACCTTCCTTGAGAATAATCTTGTGCGCAAATTTATCCAGTCTACCCACTGTGCCCCCGAAGGCAGTTGGAAAGTCCTTGATCCATTTATCCATGTTCGGTCCATCTTCCTGTTCCGTTAGCAGAATTTGTTCCTTGCCTCCTGGGTCCAATATGATGCCTAAGTTGCCTTGGTCGAGCCACCCTAGGACTGAGGGGCCTTTTTCGGACACGTATAGCTTGCACTGGGCGGATCGCCCTCTGAATTCGAAGTTTAACCTCCTGTACCCGGCCCATTGTATGTGACAGGGCGGATGTCCAGTCTCTCCAGTTCGGGGCCCAGTTGTGGTGCGAACTTCTCCTCCCATACGGTTCTCTGGACTATGGTGTAGGGTGATCCGGTGTCTGCCACCACTTGAATTTCGACACCTCCTATCGTCATCTCCAGAATTGGTTTCATCGTTCTCCTTCCGTCGACTTCCAGAACTTGTCCTTCCACACTCAGGACTTCATCGTAGATGCAGAGCACCGTCACTACTTCCTCCTCGGCCACTTCTTCCTGTTCATCCCCTTCCTGGCCGACGTACTTCACGGTGCTCTTGGAGGATTTCTTCCGACATACCTTCTCATAATGGCCGACTATACCGCAAAACATGCATTTGGCGCGGAACGCAGGGCACTTCCGGTCGTGCGCCTCGTGCGACCAGCTTCTGCACCTGTAGCATGACCTCTTGTTACTTCCCGCCGGTTTATCAGAGGGGCCTGGGTTACTTTGCCATCTGCCCGGACCCTTCTCCGACGACCTCCGGGTCTGGTGGTCTCTGCGGTGCTCTTCATTGTCCACCTTGTTCACTACGACGCTGGGCGCTGCTTCTTTCTTCGTAGCTGCTGCGCATCGGCGCGCCAGTTTGGCCCTTTTGACAATGACCAGTACGTCTTTAAGCGAAGTGTCGCCTGCAGCCCATAGCTTGTCTTGCACGTTCGTGCATGTGGTGTGCATCACCGCTTGATCTTTTATAAATTCACTCTCCCAGTTGGCGTACCTGCATGAGGACGCCAGCTTCCTCAGCGCCGCCACATACTCCTCCACCATCTCTCATGGTTGTTGTTTTCTTTGTTGGAAGTTAAACCTGTCCACTGAGACACATATTGATGGTTTGAAGTGTTCGTCCAGGTCTTCCACTGCGTGGGCGTACACATCATCGTCTGTGGCTTCTCTCTTTTTTGGAACCAGGCTTTTGTAGATCCTCAGGCCTTCCGGGCCCAGGTTTAACAGTAAGATACGTTTCTTTCTCGGTGGTTTGAACTTCTCTTCGCTTTCATCTTCCAGGACTTCTATGAAATTGTCTATGTATTCCTTCCAGTCCTCCCATTTCATGAGGGGTTCCCCCGGTCTGGGAAGGAACTGGACGGGTGCCATCGCGAACCCCGCTTGCGCACTCATCTTCTCGCTCTTAGCTGTTGGCGGCGCACTTCCTAGGCCTCCCGGGCTCCCTGGCGCGTTGTCTTGTTCTTCCCCGAGCACTAGGGGTGGGGGGCTGTCCCTTTCAGCCCCTTCCCGCTTGGGTGGAGTAGCCAGTGCGGTTCCCTGTAGGCCGTGGTCGTGGCTTGCTTTTGGCGCGCTTCCTGTAGCAGCTCCAGGCACTGCGGGTCCACTGTTCACTCCTCAGCACTCTTGTCGGCTCTGCCACGCTCCTTGTGGTGCACGATTGAGGTACCGTCACTGTGTGTACACCTCGGTCCTTCCGGGCACTCTGCTCTGTGGTTCTGTCCTGTTCTCCAGGTACTGTCGTTTTTTCTATGTTGTGGGGGGTTGGGGGGCTGCTGATCCCACCCTCGTCGCCACTGTGGTGTTGGTTCTTCTCCCCCAATAAAGCTCAGGAGCCAGATTGCTGTTCGCTATTTATTTAAACAATTATAATCTCAAGGAGCGCCGAGCACGTCCTTCACTCGGGCCGGCTCTCGCGCCTCTGCCCTTGCTGCGCGCGCAGCCCAACATGGCCGCCGCACGTCATGTAATTACGTGACGTGCAACACTAGAGCGCTCACTACAGTAAGGAAAAGAGTTGGGCTGCAGATTGAATAATGTTAAACGTGTATTTAAATTCAGGGGCATGGGAAAACAAGAAAGTTAAATGCCCGTACAGCAGTAGCTCATATATCTTGCTGCAAGGCTGTATGGAAATCGGTGGGGGGAGGAGGAGTACATCTTGAACCTGCCCTGAAGGTGTGGGTGTGCACGCAAAGAAATAATGAGAGGCCAGTGAGCTTGAGATGGCAAATGAGCCGAAAATGTGTTTTCTATTTCAGTTATAACGCCGTTCCAGCTGGAGGCTTCCTGTGTGTATGTGTGCTTGTTTGTTTTCTGGTGTTTTTCTGGCCTCATCCTCTGTGTGGTTCTTTCTCGATGTGCCCTGATTATTTTAAGTGCAAAGACACTAAGTAAGTGTTAAAGTTTAAGGTGTAGCTGTGAAGCAATACACAAATAAGTTTTTTTTTCTTTTGTGTGGCTTCCACTTGAAACACTTTCACGGTAATGAGAGAACGCTGGGAAATTCTACCTTCACTGGTCTTTCTCCATCTCGTCCACGCAAATGGTTGGAATGAAGTTCTGGTTCCTGATCTGGCTTTTACCATGGCTGACTCAGGGCCCAAGCCACAAATCTTAAAATGAGTACCCGTAGCTGTCTCAGTAAAAGTCCTGCACACAACAACATCCCTCTTGATTTCAGAGATTCATATTAAGCTGCTTTAAATCATATTTTTTACTTGCCAAAGGTGCCCTTTGACACCCCCCTTAAACCCCCTCCCATCTCCCTCTTATGTCTCTACAAAAATGCATGCATATAAAGCCAACCAAAACTATAAGGATACACTTTCAGCCCAGTATGCAAGTAGTGCCCCCATGACTGGCAGCAAAGTTCCTCTGAAGTGTAGTACCAGAGCGCGGTATGACAGGAAAGTGCATATATGAAGTGCCAGGTCTTTAGCTTCTTGCGGAACTCAAGAAGTGGGGATCTGGCTGTGATGTGTTGAGTCTTTTGGATGCGGGTGGAACCAATAAAGGAAGTGGGTGGAGTCAGTGGATGAAGTGGGTGGGGCAGGAAAGTGGGTGTGGCCTCCTACAGAAAATGTGAGCACCTGCACTTAATATTTTACAAATTAAGCACTGCCAGCATCATGGAACTTGGCAACCCCTTCAGTTGAGCCCAAGTAATGGGTGGGCCGGAGCAACGATGAGGGACTCGTGTGCGGACAGGAGCTGCCCGGGACCCCCAGACTGCACAGTTCCAAGTAATGTTTCGATCAGTGTAGTGCTTAATTAATTGCAGCTTCCATTTCGAAGTGATGTAACTAGTGCCCAATTTGTTTAATCGACCTAGAAAGGGATAGAGAGCTGGGGTGCCCTTAGTGGGGTTTGAATACTGACCTACAGCCGTCTTGCTTTCAGTACCGTAGAATGGGCTGTATTTGAATTCCTAAACTAAAGCAACAAGATGTCTGTCTAAAAAAAATCAAAATCGCAATAAACTTAAGCGCAACACGTTTTTTGTATTCACTTTGATGGATCGTACTTTAAAGCCGTTGGAAGAACTGAGAATAGACTTTTATTTGGATTCATCTTGTAGAATGCAGGCTAAATTGACACAGAAAAGTTATGAAAGCGTGTTTTGTTGAATCCCAGTTTACACTGTGACATATATTATGCTTATGCAATGTTTGAATTGCTGCTGAGTTTCTCTTTTCCTGCATCCACCTGTGCACACCCAGAAGACTGCACCCAGTGTGAGTGAGTCGCAGAAGGCTAAAAACTGCGGCCAGGGAATGTGCTTGCATTCCTTAGCCTTGAATCTTTGGGCACGAGGGAAGGTCACAAGTGGAGTAATGCGTGAGTCAGTTTATCCGAATTTCTTCAGCATTGAAAGTCAGTCTTTTAGAAGAGAGGTTACATTGTGGTAGTGAAGAGTAAATATCTAGGCTAATTGTTTTGAAAAGTTCGTGTGCTATTACCTGTAGGCACCGTAACTGTTATGCAGAGCACAGCTGCAGTTCATCTTACACGACAACCGGTGCTCGGTTCAAGCTCTAGAATGATAGCATTGGAAAAATATCTTCTATTTTGACTGTTAAAAAACTGAATTATGTTAATTTCTCTTCCAATAAGTGACCGAATGATAATGGTAGTGTTAATGAGCTTGGTACAGAGTAGTATAACATGTCTTCCTAAGCCTTCATTTAAATGTTCTGATCTTTAATAAGCATCACACAACATGTCTTCAAAGTGATGCACTTCCTGGAAACAGGACGGCGTCGGCCCTTCCAGACAGACACCGCCGTGCGTGCCTACATCTCCTCGCAGGAAAGTTTGCCAGGAAACGCTGTTCTTTGCACGCTGATCACCACCACTGCCATGCACACACAGACGCCACCACTGCCATACACACACGGAGACCACCACTCCCATGCACACACGGACACCATCATTTAAAAAAGTTTAAGCTATTGCCATTATAAATTACAATAACTTTTATTAAAGTATTAATTATTTAAAAAAATTAAAAGCCATTTGTTATTTGTAATATCAATACATCTAAGTCACATAAATACAGCACATATTGCATTACAAATGCTATCAGTGTCACATTTGCGAAAGTTATAACCATTGGCATTGTAAATAACAAAGCTATTAATTTCGCTATTTTCAAAAACCAACACATAAATAACAAATTTGTCATTTACAATATCAATAGCTCAAACTTTCCTAATGCGAGACCTATTGCATTGCAAATGCTTGTTTAAGTAAATGGTTTTATGTCTTCTCCAGTCCAGGGGTTCTGTAGTGAGAGCTGACAGTCTCTAACGACCCATTGCATACATTTCCCACCCCATAAAGAGCCTTAAAATGTTTTACCTAATCTTCAGGGGCAATATGGCAGTCCAGATGAGCTAAGTCTCTGAGTCTGTTTTGTGTGACCAGACGCCAAGAACGCTTGTTGCCCCTCAGCGTTACTGCATCCAACAAATCAACCCATATACCAGATTTCCATTTGGCCTTGCTAGTTTTGATATCCCTGGTGTACTCCCATCTAGATTCAGCAATCTGTATTGTTTGTTTGCTCTTCATGGCATTTACCAAGGTCTTCTTAGGATGTTTGCAAAATTCACTCGTTTGTGTTGGCTGATGTCCCCTTCCAATTTTGCAATCCTTCAGAAACAAATTTCCTAACTAAGGTGTTCATGCAGTATTGTAATCTGGGTAGGGGACAAGGCTTGACACTCAAAAATGTGCAATTTTTCCAATACTAGACATATACATTTCGGATATGGCATCTTTTGATCTAGAGTGAGCCTCCCATTTCACCTAATGTTTATTATTACTAATCACCCCAAAGCTGGATAATGTGGACAGGGTTGGGTTCTCCCTATTCCTTATACATGACTTGTCCCAATGTAAAACAATAGGGAAATGGTCACTGTTAAGGCAGTCTTCGACTGCCATGTCTTTTATTTCGTGCCATGCCAGTACATCCAAAAGGATAAAATCGATATGGCTTTTACGATTACCCCTCACAAACATAGGCTTGGCAGCAATATCTGATGTAAATCGACCATTATATCAATAATCTGGAAGGCAGCAGAGCTCATTTTGGGTGATTTTCTGGGAGTACAAAAAGGAAGGATGCCCCAACATTCATCTTCTCCCTCCACTAATTCCAAAAGGGGGTATATGGATCAAGAGGCATATTAAAATCTTGTGCAATAATTGTGCAATAATTACCTTCAGGAAGAGTCTTAAAACCCTGCTTTTCACTCAGTAAAGTATTTCCCCTCTCCCGCCCATCTGTACAGTTGAGGATCTTAAGTGCCGGGACACTCCTCGGAGTAGCTAAGCTCTATAGAAATCCCTCATATAACATAACATATGATAACATGGCTGAGGTCAGAATCTACCACAAATGCTTTCAAAATTCTTAAAGTCTCAGAAAGTTTGGCAAAAGGAGTTGACCTATTATAAATATTGATCAACAAATAAGGGGGCCCCGAATTTTGTGTCAAGCTGAGAACTAAGAGACTACAGGAATCAATATTAATTTTCTTAATGGCACACTCAAGTGATAATTTAGTCGATACAATAAGCCCCCGCCCCCCCCCCCCCCCCCCAATGGCCTACTTGCTATCAATGGAACTGCTTCAATGATATGTGCTAAGAAGCCCTGCCTATGCACTTGGGTGAGAGCCCAAGTCTCTTGGAAGATACAACAATCTAATCTGTCAATTAACAATCTCCAGTCTACGTCATCCCTTATAGACCGGATCCCAGCAGTGTTCCAAGAGATAAGATGAGGAGCAGAAGCAGAGTTTTCCATGAGCTGCAAGGGCCTCGTAGCTGTTAACGATGGTTGCAGGAGGTAGATTGTCAGTTCAGGATAATTAAAGGCTCCCATAGTGGCTGAAGCAAGAATAGCCTTCCCCTGGCTAGATCGCAAGTGGGAGACCCCTCCAGATGGAGAAAGCAGGTGAATAGGTGCAAGGGATGGGGGGTCAGACCATCTCCTCAGGTAAATCAATGCCAGACCAAGCAGCGGACAGCGCATGGAAGCGCGGTAGGGCGGGCAGGGGACGGTGATGGGAGGGGTGAAGTTGACAGACGACAGAATAGGTCAAAATATATAAAACGTATTCCGTCATCTGTCGACTTACCCCCGCCCTGCTCCACTGCCTCACCGTGGTTACCTGCACAGGCCATGACTGGCGAGACCACTCTCCTGGTGGCTGGCACGCTGGGCCCCATGTTACGGACTGGTGTCACTCTTCCTTGTGGTAGAAAGTCTCATTCATATTTTGGTTCAAATAAGGTCATTGGCTAATCTGTGTGTTAGTCCGCCTCTCTAAAGGGTACTTCCCATGCCAGTGCCAAGACGTTGAAATGAAGCATTCATACACAGCAGTGGACTGCAATAGATGAATATGTGTGCTCTGAAATGAGTTTTCACACTGCTGCCAATACTGAATTAACAGATTTTGGGCTCTCAAATATGAGTTTGCTCATACATTTGATTTATGTGCTCCAGTTGCACCAAGGGTGATTTTGCACTATAGTATGATTTTAAATTTAAATATAATTTTGCTCCTAGAAAGGATACCACAATAGTGCTGAATTTGCACTAAATAGTGATATTGCACCTAAAAGTAAATGAAGCTTCAATGAGATGTGTTCACTTCCAATGTTTTCATCTTCATGTTAATGCTGCATTAATGATGATCTTGCATCTCAACGTGCTGTCGAGCAAATGAGAGGCTATCTTTTTTTATATAGAATGTGTCATTTTTATTTTCCCTCTGTACTGCGTAAGCATGCACATGCATATGATACCTGCTGAATTTACACGAATGGTAATTTTGCACAAAAATGTTTGTGGATCAAAATCGATCTTTTGCTCCTAAAAGTGTTTTTATACCCAGAGGTATCTTCGTAATTAAGTTGAAGTTGAAGAAGGGGTGATCTTGCAAATTAGTGTGATTTGACAATTGTCTGTATTTTTGCAATATCATTTTCTTTGCACTTACAAATGCTTTCACACTACTGCTGTTGTTGCCACAGCATTGATTGTACACCTAAATGTGATTTTGCACCTAAATCTTATTTTGTGTCTTGATTTCAGCTCTTGGGGGGATTTTTACAGGAAACTGTCGGAGCATGGCTTTAATCCAAAATAGCTAACGCCGCGGTCCGACAGTTTCAAAATGTAGGGATGCCCCGTATTTACAAAAATGTGGTGCACTGTTGCGTTTCCCCTAGCACTGGTGCTAAATTTAACTGCTTAGCACCAACAACGCAGGCAACCTTGCATCATAGTGCAAAGGTGCTTGGGGCCTCATTTATGAAAAGTGACGCATCGCTGCGTGAAAACAGCGATGCGTCACTTTTCACTGCGCACTCCTTGCGACACCAATGATGCGTCATATTTAATGTATGAAGCATCATGTCGCAAGGACTTACAGATACGTCAGTATTTCTGACGCATCTGTAAGCGCAAAAGAGACGCATTGCTGGAGTGTGTCACAAAAGTGACGCAACTCCAGCAATGCGTCCTTTCACATGGGGCAAGCCCCATGTGAAAGGGCTTGCGTCAGTCTTACGCCTCCTGTGAGGCAGGCGCAAGATTTTGACGCAACAGCATCCTAAAAGTGACGCAGTGAAATCTCATAGATTTCACTGCGTCACTATTACGAGGCTTTTTGCGGGGGAACGCCCCCTCTGCATACATTATACCTGACGCAGGTATAATGTGGCGCAGGGGTTTAAAAAGTGACGCATCTACCTAGATGCATCACTTTTTAAATATGGCGCAACAAGGGGCATTTTGTACGCCGCTGGTGCGTCACAAAAAGTGACGCACCGGCGGCGCAAAACTGACGCAAGGCCTCATAAATAAGGGCCCAGATTTGCAGGGAATGATTGTTAATGTGTGGGAAGGTGTCTCTTCCTGCACATAAACAAACAATATTGGCACTTTGCACCTTCTAAGTATTCTACTGAACGCAGCACATATAGAAGTTACAAAATGTAATTTTTTAATGATTGTTTATGCGCAGGAAGGGACACCTCCTTTGAGCCTGTTTAGAACCAGATTTTTCCTAGTCTTCTTTTTGGCACTGCCCCATATTTACTGCAATCTTGTAAATAGGGACCAGCATTAAAAGCTAAAATGGGTGTTGCAGTGGACTGCTGCAGTAAGGAACATATTTACAAGGTGGTGTTAAGGCACATTAAGTGGTGTAACTGCACCTTGTAAATATGGAGCAGGCAATTGCGCCACAGGACCATCGATAAAAATTACGTTCCTGTGGTGCAGTGCCCTTGTAAATATGCCTCTTGCTGTCTTTTCACCTAGGTAGATTTTGTACCTAACTGTTTTGTGCACCTAAATGTAGTTTTTGCACCTAAAATGTCTCCACATATTAGTTGATGTTGCACATAGTATGTTTTTGCATCTAATCGTGATCTCATACCTAATGTATTTTTGTACCTAATTATGTTCCAGACTTCAGTTAATGTTACACTCAGGGGTCGATTCCGATTCGGGAAAAAACGCTCCGAATAGCCGTTCGGAGCGTTTTTCCCGTACAAATTGCACCCTGTACGACGAAGTACGATTCGTACCAGGAGCCGTACTCCGTACGAGTCGTACAAGACACCGTACGACTCTAATCTCCGTACGATTCTCCCTCGGAACCCGCTGTACGCGACATCTGTACGGTTCGCGGCTGGTTTTCACCACCCAGCAAGTACGATACGTGTCGGGTACGCACCGTACGACCCTTTTTCTACGTGAGCTGAAAACAGCCATAAAAGCAGAGTTCGTGCCGAAACAGGTACGGAACAACCCGCCCGGGTACGTTGCGTACCCCCATGATCACAGGGGTACGCACCTTACCCCTGCGATCATGGGGTGTACGAGCCGTACCCCCATTGTACGATTGGTGTACGATCGGTGTACGAGCCGTACCCCCATTGTACGATCGGTGTACGAGCCGTACCCCATGTACGATGGGGGTACGGCTCGTACACCCCATGATCGCAGGGGTACAGTGCGTACCCCTGCGATCATGGGGTGTACGGACCGTACGGTGTGTATGTGTTTGTGTGCTTTTCAGTATGACTCGTCCTTACCTTACGTGGACCGTACGAATTGCGTCCTCATACCCCGGTCCGGATCGTACTCGTCGGGTCGTACGGCATGTGTACGAGTCGTACAGTATGTGTACGAGTCGTACGGTTCACGGTTTCAGCCTTGCAATACGTACGGATCGCGACGATTCGGGCGAATTCACGGAATACGGATCGTACTTTGCGACTCGGACGGAAGGGTACGATTCGTACGGAGAGGGCTCCGGATACAAATCGTACGGACGCTTTTTTTCCCGAATCGGAATCGACCCCCAAGTGTGTCCAGGCCCGTAGAAGTGAGTAGACACCTAAAAAGTGGATTTGCACCTAAATGTGTTTTTGCACTGAAATATGTCTCTACCTGAAAGTATTCTATGTACCGGATCACCTGTTGAATAATTGTTTTGCCCAACTCCTTAGCTACTGGTAACTTTTAAGAGGTAAGAAATTAGCCATCTTGATTATTCATTCTGCAACAACAAAGATAGTCCCATTTATTGAGAGTAAATCTGCAACAAAATCTATACTAATCATATGACAGGGTGCAGTGGATTTGGTAAAATCCAAAACAAACTTGTAGGGTGAAAATGGGAAACCTTTTTTCCAGGGACAGGTGGGAAAAGTTTGAACAAAGATATTTCCATCGGATCACTGACATAATATCGAGGGACAGAATATCGACCATCAAGAATATCGTTGAAAAAATATCGACAGTCAAAATATCGAGTTTCTATCTACAAACAGGCAAGTACAAAAAAATCGAGTTAAAGTTATCGTTTACTAAAATATAGTTTTAAAAAATATCGACTTTACTAAAAACAATGTTAAATTAAATTAATATTAAAAATTAATTACTAAAATATATTTAAAAATACTTAAATTAACTTATAATAATTAAATAATTAATGAAAGTTAAAAAGAAAAAAAATTAATTCATATTTGTTAAAACATATATATATAGTAACAAAATATAATTAAATAATAGCCAATATTATTAACCTACAATAACAAAAGTGTAAAAATTACTATATCACTCCAAAGAGTGCAAGCGTAGGGAAAGCGTTGGATAGCGAAGGGTTTAAATTACTATTCCCACTCCAGTGGGTGCAACAGTAGGGAAAGCGTTGGATAGCGTAGGGGTAAAAATTAATATTCCCACTCCAGTGGGTGCAACAGTAGGGAAAGCATTGTATAGCGTAGGGGTTAAAATTACTATTCCCACTCCAAAGAGTGCAACAGTAGGGAAAGCGTTGGATAGCGTAGGGGTTAAAATTACTATTCCCACTCTAGTGGGTGCAACAGTAGGGACAGCGTTGGATAGAGTAGGGGTTAAAATTACTATTCCCACTCCAGTGGGTGCAACAGTAGGGAAAGCATTGTATAGCGTAGGGGTTAAAATTACTATTCCCACTCCAAAGAGTGCAACAGTAGGGAAAGCGTTGGATAGCGTAGGGGTTAAATTTACTATTCCCACTCCAGTGGGTGCAACAGTAGGGAAAGCGTTGGATAGCGTAGGGGTTAAAATTACTATTCCCACTACAAAGAGTGCAACAGTAGGGAAAGCGTTGGATAGCGTAGGGGTTACCATTACTATTCCCACTCCAAAGAGTGCAACAGTAGGGAAAGCGTTGGATAGCGTAGGGGTTAAAATTACTATTCCCACTCCAGTGGGTGCAACAGTAGGGAAAGCGTGGAAAGGGGCGACCATTCAGTCCCCCCGAACGTATGGCGGAGTACCACGATCCCCCCGGGAAGCCATCTTGGGCGGGAGGCGAGTCTCGGCTGGTATGCCCGAAGCGGCGTAGCCGGGGCGCGCTTTTTCCCGCCCTGGAGTGGGCTGGCCTAGACACTGACGCGGACGGCCACGCCCTTCGGGGCAGGCAGGGGCGGGTTTACGCCCGCCCTGAAGACGGATAAAAGGAGCAACAAGCCAAGAAAGCATCCTCTTGTTCCTGTGCTCTGAAGCTGCACCTCCTCGCTGCACGTGAGCTCGAGACGGAACGAAGAGCCAATTTTGACCCACCCACCAGCCCCTGAGGACAGCAAGTGGTTTTGAATAAAGTTTGATGTGATAACGCTAATTTTTGCAGGTTGTGATGATTATCGTGATACCTTTTGAATATGCAATAAAGAATGAATAAATTGTAGTATGTTTTTGCAAATAAAGTAATTATGCACTAGTGTTGACCAGTAATCATGCCTTTTTTATAAGTCGTAATTGTTACTGTCTTTAGTAATTTAGTCATTTAGTAATTTAGTTAGAATTGTCGTATTTATTTTGGTCGGGCGGTAAGGTCATGATCGGTGAGCAGTAATTGGAAGATCCCTATGGGTGGGCGTCACCCATTACGGATGGGAGCGCTCGAGGGAGGTGGCCATCGGCCCCTCAACGGGGAGGCGGTCCCTTCTAAGGATGGGCCGCCGAAAGGAAAGGAAAGGCGGTCAAGGCCCCTTCCTGGGTAGGAGGGGCTACAGCCCCCTCCTGGGGAATTTCCCGGGGCCAGGACATCTGCGACGGCAGATGTGGTAAGTTGTGTGGGGTTTGGGAGGGGGTCTACGCTACCTTCTAGATACCTCACACGAGTCCTCGGACGACCTTTAAATGGCGTCGAGTTTATTGGGGCCCCCGTCAAGTCAAGGGAAATTGGTAAATGCACTTGAGGTACGCCTCTGTGCGGTCGCCCCTCACAAGTGAGGGGGATATGTCTGGTTTAGGGATCTTGACACCGGTTACGACCTTGCCGTTGGCCCTTAAACGTTAGGATGTACAATTTCAATTTAAAGTTTTGTAGGATGTTAGTTTGGCTAGGAGAACCTCTGTATTAGAGTATATGTTAAGGTTAGCCAAACATCGCAAATGTGGAAATAAAATTGTACATTAATATGAAACTGTTATTTTAACGTTTTAATTTTGTTTCATATTTTAATAAATACGGCCGGGAGGGTCACTCCCTCCCGTCTTCCAAAAGTTCAGAACGTTTCCGGTTTCCCATCCTTGGGGATTGTGTTGAGAGGGGGTGGCGGGTATCTCAGCCATATTGGATAGCGTAGGGGTTAAAATTACTATTCCCACTACAAAGAGTGCAACAGTAGGGAAAGCGTTGGATAGCGTAGGGGTTAAAATTACTATTCCCACTCCAAAGAGTGCATCAGTAGGGAAAGCGTTGGATAGCGTAGGGGTTGAAATTACTATTCCAACTCCAGTGGGTGCAACAGTAGGGAAAGCATTGGAAAGCGTAGGGGTTAAAATTACTATTCCCACTACAAAGAGTGCAACAGTAGGGAAAGCCTTGGATAGCGTAGGGGTTACCATTACTATTCCCACTCCAAAGAGTGCAACAGTAGGGAAAGCGTTGGATAGCGTAGGGGTTAAAATTACTATTCCCACTCCAGTGGGTGCAACAGTAGAGAAAGCATTGGATAGCGTAGGAGTTAAAATTACTATTCCCACTACAAAGAGTGCAACAGTAGGGAAAGCGTTGGATAGCGTAGGGGTTACCATTACTATTCCCACTCCAAAGATTGCAACAGTGGGGAAAGCGCTGGATAGCGTAGGGGTTAAAATTACTATTCCCACTCCAGTGGGTGCAACAGTAGGGAAAGCGTTGGATAGCGTAGGGGTTAAAATTACTATTCCCACTCCAGTGGGTGCAACAGTAGGGGAAACGTTGGATAGCGTAAGGGTTAAAATTACTATTCTCACTCCAGAGAATACAACATTAGGGATAGTAAATACTTCATATATTATTTAAAATTTTTAAAATGAATATCTATTAATAATTAATTAAAAATAATTTAAAATATTATATAATATAATAATTAATATATTACAATTACTAATTCAAAATAATTATTTCAATTGATCACTTATTAATACAAATTAATTAAAAATTAACAATGAATTATTTAATAGTTAAAATTATTTAACAATTATTTCCAATTAAATAAATTTAAATACATTTAATTATTTAATTAATTATTAATAAATTACTTCCCACCCTATTCCCCTATAAACCCACAACCCGCTACAGAAAATAAATTATTAAAATGTACATAATTAACAATTAATCAATTACATTAAATTAATTGGCAAATCCATTTTTTATAATTACCCATAAATACTTAATTAATAATTAATTCTAAATAAATACCAATTTTACATATTTAATTAATTATAATTTAATTACTTCCCACCCAATTCCCCTATAAACCCACAACCCGCTACAGAAAATAAATTAGTAAAATGTACATAATTACCAATTAATCAATTAATTAAAAATTATAACCAATAAAAATGTAACTAATTAAAATATATAAATTACTTAACAATTAATTAAAAATTACTATTAATAAATACATTTACATATTTAATTAATTATAATTAAATTACTTCCCACCCTATTCCCCTATAAACCCACAACCCGCTACAGAATTAAATTACGCAATAATTATAAAAACAAAATTCATTAATTAAAATTAATTATAACATAAATACACACTTTTCACACATATTATAACATAAAAATACACTATAAAAAATTAGATATTATTAAAAAATCGATATTTTTAACTATATATATTATATACTTTGATATTTTAACTTTCTATATTTTGAACAGTCGATATTAAATCACTTACCTTAAAAACGATATTTTGGTTATCTATATTCAGTCCTGTCGAAATTTTGTCCAGTCTATATTTACTACTCGATATTAACTCCAATCGATATTTTGGAGTCGATATTATGTCTGTGCACCGTTTCCATCTCTGAATAAGGTTTCTCACCAGATCCAATGCATGCAATTTTGTTCTCATAGGTGGACTGCCACATGTGATGAATGACACCAGTTTATTACAATTTCTCTCAGCTCAGGAGTTGGGACACACACCGGCTCAGCAGTAGCGATCCGCCCCCCATTGTAATCTGATTAACCCCCCGCCATATTATAATGGCGGGGGTATCGCGGCAGACGCAAAGTGCGTTTGACGCTTTTCCTCTGATCGGCAATCTTTCCGATTGCCGACCGGGTTGACTTGGGCCACAATATGGTGGTGGTGCATGCTAGGCATATTAGGATGCTGAGATGTAAAGGCCTTTCCATGGCTGCATCGCTGCCATGGAAAGACTGGCAGGGATTTGCTATGGGGGCCCGTTGTGAGCCCCCAGTGAGGGTGGGGGGTGCACTTGGGGGGTACCCATGGTACCCCCTCCCTTTCCATGCACAAGGTCGCAGGCACCGTGCAGTGCATGCCACGTTGTGCATGGAAATGCAGAACATGGCAATTTGGCATTGCGGTGCCGCAATGTTAAACTGCAGAATGCGACACCAGGGTGGCGGTCGCATCCTAATTCGCAATACGAGACCATGCATGTCTGGCGGACGGTCCCAACACCGTGGGGATGGTGGGCGGACTTAAGTCCACCCGCCATCCTAATCACCCCCTTAGTCATTCTGATTAAAGCAACTATCTTTGATGCTATGATTGTCTTTTTTTAGTTACTCCTTGGCATATAATACGTCAGTAACTTTATTACTTCTCTTTTTGAATTCTTAAGCAAATGGCAATGATTCTATAATCAGGAAAAGTATGAGGTGCAGTGTCTCTGTCAGAATCTTTTTCCTTTGAAAACTAAACTCTGGACAGAGTATCAGCTTTAGCCTACTTTGGCTCTTGCTGATAAATGGTTCTGAACGATCACTGACAAAATATCGAAGTTCAAACTATCGTGTTCCCAACATATCGGGACATAAATATCGATGTCAAAAATATCGACATCCTATCTACATAATGGGAATATCGAATAAAATATATAGTTGTTGAAAATATCGAAGTTAAAATGTTAATGAAAAATAAATTAAATAATACTCAAAACTTAAAAAACATTATTTAGAATTATTATAAAATGTTAACAATTATAAGTAATAAATGTAATGTAATTATACATACATATATAAAATATAACATATATATATATATTTACTTAATAATAAGTAATAAATAATTATTTTAATACATTATCAAATGTTAGAAATAGATTAAAAATATATAAAAACATACATATACATACACCTGTAACATAAAAAACCCATTAAATATTATAATTTACATTATTAAAATATTTATTAGTTTTTAAAACTACATTTTACACTACATTAAGTGTAACAGTAGGGAAAGTTTTGGATAGCGTAGACGTAAAATGTACTATTCCCATTTCAGAGAGTGCAACAGTAGGGAAAGTGTTGGATAGCGGAGAGGAATAATTTACTATTCCACTCCAATGAAAGCAACAGTAGGGAAAGTGTTGGATAGCGGAGGGGTAAAAATTACTATCCCACTCCAACAAGTGCAACAGTACTGAAAGTGTTGTCTAACGGAGGGGAATATTCTACTATTCCCACTCCACTGAATGCAACACTAGAGAAAGTGTTGGATAGTGGAGGGGAATAATTTACTATTTCCACTCCAGCATGTGAAACAGTAGGAAAAGTATTGGATGGCTGAGACATAAAAATCACTATTCCCACTCCCGAGAGTGCAACAGTAGGAAAAGTGTTGGATAGCAGAAAGGTACAAACTATTATTCCCACTCCAACGAGTGCAACAGTAGGGAAAGTGTTGGATATTGGAGGGAAATAAGTTACTATTCCCACTCCAAAGAATGCAACACTAGGGAAAGTGTTGGATAGCGGAGGGTTATAATATACTATTGCCACTCCAGCAAGTGCAACTGTAGGAAAAGTGTCGGATAGCGGAGGGGATACATTTACTATTCCCACTCCAGGGAGTGCAAGAGTAGAGAAAATGTCTGATAGCGGAGGGGTAAAAATTACTATTCCCACTCCAGCAAGTGCAACAGTAGGGAAAGTGTTGGATAGGGAATGGAAATAATGTACTATTCCCATTTCAGCAAATGCAACAGTAGGAAATGTATAGGATAGCGGAGGGGATAAAATTACTATTCCCACTCCAGGGAGTGCAACAATAGGGAAAAGGTTGGATAGCGTAGAGGTAAAAATTACTATTCCCACTCCAGCAAGTGCAACAGTAGGGAAAGTGTTAGATAGCGGAGGAATATAAATTTCTATTCCCACTCCAGCAAGTGCAACATGAGGGAAAGTGTTGGAGAGCGATACAAATTACTATTCCCACTCCAGCCATTGCAACAGCAGGGAAAGTGTTGGATAGAGGAGGGGAAAACATAACTATTCCCACTCCAATGAGTGCAACAGTAGTGAAAGTGTTGGATAGCAGAGGGGATAAAACCAAACATTACAGCTACTGAACCTAAATCCTAAACAGAATAAAAACAAAACGATTACCAAAAATATTGATCAATTAATAAATAAATATTAATGATCAACTAATGTTACATTTATTTAACCAAATTACTTTCCACCCTCTACCTCAATAAATACCAAAACACACACTTAATTTTTTTTTACACAATTTACATTACTAATTTTACATTAATAAATTAATACCAATCAACATCAAATCGTAATTAAAAAAAATATATCTTCTCAAAATTAACAACTATAAACCCCACAACTTAGACATCAAAATGATTCCAAAATTAGAAAATGTAATTTTAATTAATAAATTAGGATTAATTAACAAAATATTGAATACATAAACATTAATTAATAAAAAATATTTAAACATTTATTGTAATTAAATTACTTCTCACCCAAATTCCACTCAAAACCTTCAACCTGCTACTGAACTTAGGGGCTCATTGGGATGGCGGGCAGAGGCACAACCGTGGTGCTGGCGGTGGCATAAAATGTCATTTTCCACCCTCCAGCAGCAGTTTTCGCGTCCGCCATATAACAATGGGCAAACATAGCCCATTTTCCGTCCGCTGTGGAGAGACGTGATTCACCCGAAACTTGGGCCCACCACTGGGAGCCAATAGAGAACCATCACCGTGCCGAATGACGTCCCGTTTGCCGTGCAAATCACGATGCTGCAACACGCCCATCACACCACAGCGGAGAATCCGCCAACCCAGAGACGGCAGAAGCTCTACTGTAGAGAGCTATACCAGACTCCCGGTCCCCTCTGCTAAGTCCTGACCGCAATGGATCCAGCTCTGCAAGCCTTACTGCTGCTGTACCTCATCCACTACCAGCAAATAATGCACCGCCGTGGATAACGCTGCAGGTACGCAAATACACAACTACCCACACAACCACAACACACAACTCCTGTGCTGACATACGGTTCCTGTACACATCAGACACTCTGGTGGGGACGGGAAGATATCCCCCAGTGTACCCACATATGTCCTACCTGTCACAAACTCATCCCTCCGCATTCGGGTCACCCATCAACCGTGAAATCACTGCAATCTCCTGGTCACGTCACCGCAGCAGTGAAGACACGGGAAAACCTGTGCACAATGTAGTAGGCATGGGCGGTCTGGCCAGATTCACAGGGCTCCACCTTCACCCTTCACATACTACGCTCCCCAAACCCATTTGGGAACATGCTGTGTGCACTTCCTGTGCCCCCCCTGCACAATTAATCTGCCAGGTGTAGCCAGACCTCGCACCTCACAAGGGAGATTGACAGAGAAGGTGGGGGTGTAGAGGAACACCCTGCACAGATGCTCAGGGGCTGGACAACCCTCCTTCTCACACCAACCTTCCACTCATGTGAAGCAAACTGAGTTTGATCACAAAATGAAGACTCACACTTCATATAAACATACACTGAACTGTTCACACTGCCTGTCAAATCACTCACAAACACCCAACACTGGCACACAGCCACATACTCATAACATAGCTCAGCAGCAATGGAGGACAATAAATGGCCCAGCCAAAAGTGAAGACAGTGCTGGAAATCCATGGAGCAAGCCACATAGAATCTGTACATCGCATGCACAAGAAGGAACATATCACACCACCCTTAGGTCATCTAATCAGACATGGGTGGCACAGTGAGTGAAATTAAACCAAAGTGACCTTTATGCAACAATTCAGGGAGACATCAATGCTGGCCATGAATAGGCACAGGAATGATAGGAAGTGTCAGAAGTCATACAGTTACCAGCCACACATCTATCTCAACTACCTTGACATGTGCATGTCAGCGGCACAACACACATAGCTCATTGTCACACTCCTTAACTGTCAAACACAAGTAGGGCCTTCACACATACCCCTCCTCTACCCACCTCACACCGCAACACTCAACACCTGTAAGAAACACAAATAATGGTCAACCTGATGTCCTGTGAGTTCAATGACAAACAATCACACTCCCTGTGATGCATGCACAAACATCACACTCACACTCAGGGATGCCTGAACCAATGCTGTCACAAAAACAATAGCCAAACACAACACTCGCAAACAACATCCACAGACGTCCAACAAGCCGCGCCATGTGCAGCCAAACAGTGTTAAGGCATTGTGACCCTAGACACAACAGGAGTACACACCATTGTCACTCAGTGCCAATGCACAGACACAATACCCCAATACAAATACAAATTGCATCATTTCAAAACAATCATGAACACTAACTGGGATGAGTGGGACAAATAGCTAACACAGACAGAGACACCACACCACTCCTCAAGTGAACATGGTATTATAGTGTACCACAAGCATGTACATGCACAATCCTGACAAGTGACAGGCCAAAAATAGGAGGACAAACCACCATTGTTCACTTAAAACAAGCTCAGGAACAAGACTCCACTTTGCTACATGTGACAGACCCACAAGTAATGCACACTACACGTGCAACACACATCTGAATGTATCACACAGAAACTACTCACACACAATGTCATGCAAATAGAACATCACTCTCACATAGCATCTATCAGTAGAAAGAGCCAACACAGGTCAAACAGTGCACACATCGACAACAAAAAAACAACAGATGCGCATACCAATCGATCACATTGCAAATTCAGCTTATCATCAGAGGATGCACACCAGGCAAGTAGAAGGCAACATACACTCACAGAACTGCATGCACACAAAGCAGAATGTGCACACCAACCAAACCAGTAGCACATCTGAGTGCCACACCATGAACTCCCACAACACGAATCATCACAACACACAGAGAAGATCACACTCAGTAAGGGTAGCAGTACCGCAGCAAACACACATACAACTCACCCATCACCCAGAGATGCACAACTGAGTGGCACCCAGGTGCAAACAACATGACTAGAGGACAGTGATGCTCAAACATATGCAAAGCACATGAGCGACAATTGAAACAAACAGGCACTCATTACTTGGATCATACATGTGTGCAGTTGGCTTTGACGGGGCACACACACATCAACACTACTGACAATGACAGCCCATTCACATTGCATGACCACTCAAGTTCACATATTCAAATGTACCTATGTGACTAGGAAGACAGGTCTACATCAGATGACCACACATCACCACTGCTGTTCAGAAATCAAGAAAGATCACACAGATATGATGGACCCTGGCCATCCCACAAGTAATTCTGTGGATAGAATTCACCTCTGTTCTGGTATTGCATCCTATCATGACATGTGTACAGTTTAGCAAACCTGACCATAGAATGATTAGGATAACAGTAGATCATCACTAACAAGCCTCAGAGTCAAGAAGAACTAAAGTGCCTGTCTTCCTCTGGCAAACTCTGAAAATGTCAAACAAGAAATTGGCAATGTTAAAGTGGCATACAAAGCATGTGTCACATGAAATCATACCCATAAATAAAACATTTTCTTTATTACATACCACCTAGATAGACATTCACAGTGACAGCAGCAAGGCCATTGGCAAGCACAAAGTAGAAAAAAGTACATATGTGCATGATAAACTGCACAGTGAATGGGCATCCAAAATGACAAACAGCAAGGCCATTGGCCAGGCCATAGTTCAAAGAATGTACATGTGTGCATGAGAAACTGGACAGGGAATGGGGATCTAAAGTGAAAAACAGCAAGGCCATTGGCCAGTCCATAGTTCAAAGTATGTACATGTGTGCATGTGAAACTACACCGGAAATGGACATCCAAAGTGACAAACAGCAAGGCCATTCGCAGTCCATAGTTCAAAGTATGTACATGTATGCATGAGAAACTGCACAGGGAATGGGCATCCAAAGGGACAAATAGAAAGGCCATTGGCAAATACAATGTCAAAAAAGTATGTGTAAGCATGAGAAACTGTACAGGGACTGGGCATCCATAGGGACAAACAGCAAGGCCATTGGGCAGTATAAAGTCAAAAAAATTACATGTCTGCATGAGAAACTGCACAGGGAATGGGTAACAATGTACACTTGCATAGAAATTTCCACAGCTCTGGGGATACCAATGGGCAGTACAGGCGCCGCTGTAGAAGAGATGGGTTTGGACGGGGACTGTGCATCAGACTTGGCTGTCAGTTGAACTGGGAGGTGGCTGATTGTCGAGGCCTCTTGTTGAACTGGACCTGGGAGAGAGAAGAACAGCTGAGCTAGAGGTATCAGTGGCTTTAGGAGCCGGATGGCTACTTGGACCAGGTGGCATCGTGGCATGGGGAGGCGGAGATATGCTGTTGTGAGACACAAAGTGTGAGGGTGAATGTGGAGGCCTGCCTCTCCACTTCTTGGGGATTCGATAGCCAAGAATTGTCTTAGTAGAGTGGGAAGGAGGGTGGGCACAACAGCCTCACTCTCCACCAAAGGTGCATCAGGTGCAGGTGGTGGCCCTCCCATTGGGGATTTGCTAGATCTGGTGGTACGCTTGGCCTGGCCTTGCCTTTTCACCTCCATCCCCTGTTGACCAGGTGAACCCCCATATTGCTCTCTTCTCCCATCTTCACAGGGGTAGGAGTGGGAGTTGAGGTTGTGGGTGAATCTGCCTTAGAGAGCTGTTTCTGCAGACTCTTTGCAGGCACCAGCTGCACTGTAGGCAGGGCAACTGTTTGTTTGTCTTTTGGAGCAGGTTTGGGGACGGGAGTGTCCTTGGATGGGGCTGATTTTGATGCATATGAGCCTGAGGCCTGCTTCTTGGACTGATGCCCCTAATTGTCACCTGAAGTGCTTTTGCCTTTGTGCTCCTGCATGCCTGTTTTATTTGTTTTGGGGATGGTGTCTCTGCTCTGGGCCACTTGGAGTGCTGCTGTTGTGTGCTGTATGTTGAGTACCTGGAGCCTGAGGTCTGTAGTCACTCTTGTCAGATGTTGCCACTGGCAGGATGGTTGCTGAAGGGACTGGAGCTAGACTCTGAGCCTGTGTGGCAGCTGAATGGCTGCAGTCACTGTGGAGGACAAAGACTGGACAGTTCTGTGTATCCCACCCACGTCAGGATGATTCAACTCCATAAAGGCAACTATCGGTGCCAACTTCTTGTCATGATCCTGGATGGCAGCAGGGAGCAGCTGTGCCTGCAGGAAAGACACTCTACCCTTCTTACTGCTGTGGGCACAGGCAGCACTAGTGGTAGTAGCTGGGAGGGTGGGCACTGGATGATGTGTGGTAGAAGAAGAGGCAGCATTATCACTCCCTGTGCCCACCAACATTTAGGAGTCCTCTCTGGAGTAAGATGATGTTGAGGTTGGTGTTTCTGGGCGTGAGTCTTCAAGGGCACTCCCGTCCCCCTCCGAGGCGCTGGTAACATCAGTCTCAGTGAGCTTGTGTGTAGCAGTCATGCCAGAAGCCTCACCACTGGTGTCTGTCCCCTGTCCTTCGGTGCCCTCGGTATATGCTGCAATAGAGAGAGAGGTAGGTTCAGTATAGTGCCATACTCATGGACATCATATGGAAGTAAAGTACCAAACTAGAATATGATACTCTCATGTTGCACACCACCCTTTGCAGTCTGCATCTGCAATCTTAAAGCAAAACTCAGAAGATGCATGGAAACATTCATTGTTGTCATCAATGACGACCAATGTGATGTTCACACAGCCAAATAGCGGGCCCGTGCCTCATTGTAACCTAACATACTGATCTCTGTAAGCATACCTATGTGCCTGTAGGTGAGAGAGATATACACCTCAACATGTTGTCTCAGTCACATATGGAGTCAGTTTAAGGGGTCCACACAGATACTGACTCAAAAATGTCCTTTTACAATGGCTATGAGCTACTGTTGTCCACCATGTTGTGGTTTGAAGCACAATGACCATTGCACATTGGTGTCAGATGTGTAGTACTCACAATTTCCATGTTAAGCACTGCACACATCTCCAAAAGCACACTAAGATGATGCACACTGCTGTTCACTGCCCGGTGATGACTATGACACCCATAATGCAGCAGATGTCAGAGGGCCACATCTCATCTTGCAATATCAAGTGCCATTGTATTAAACACATGAGAGAGTATATGTAGCAAAAATGCATGACAGCTGCACTCAACACAAAGGCCACTTACAAGCCATCACACTAGAAACATCACGGAGCTCTGCTCTGGCTCAGGTTTGGGATACATGCAGTCACTCAACATCCAAAGTCACCCTTCACAGAATACTCCCCCCCAACTTACTGCTGATGGGCCCTCAAACGTCCATCCAGCTCTGGCTGTGTCACTGCCAAAATGCAGGCTTTAGTGGTGTCATGCTCCTGTGCACTGTTAGACTTGGCATCTTTTGGTGTGTTTCCCTTGACTTTTTGCTTTCGGACCTCCCGGTGTTTTTGCTGGTGTAATGATCTGCGCACTTTCCTCACTGCTGTCCAGTGGTAAAGTGCAAGTGCTCCTGTATAAAATGAGGTATGGATGGTGTTTCCATGATTGGCCTATTTGATGTATGTGTCAGTCCCTAGTAAAGTACACTGAGAGTGCCAGGCCCTATAAATCAAAGCTGTTGGTGGGCTGCAGCACTGGATTGGGCCACTCACGCAAACAGCCTGTAAAGTGTAATTCTGGCCTGCCATTGCAGAGCCTGTGCGCAGCCTGGGGCTGCCATGTTGACTTGGCAAATGCACACACTTGCAAGTCCCTAAACCTTCCCTTTTCTATATGTGAGGCACCCCTATGGTGGCCCAAGGTACTCCCATGGGCAAGGTGCATTGTATGTGAAAGGTAGGACATGCCCTGTTGTGTGTGACATGTCCTGTTAGTGAATTACTGCCTAAGTAGGTTTTCACTATTGCAAGGCTACCTGTTCCTCATAGGCCAGTGTGGGAAGTTTGATTATAACATCCTATATTCCTACTGACCCAGTGAACATGGTAGAAATTCGAGTTTAGTATGCCTGAAATCAGAATGATAACATATATTTTAGTGAAGTTGATTTTAACATTCTGTGTTTAAAAATACCACTTTTAGAAAGTAGGTATTTTCTGACCTAACCATCCAGCCTGCCTCTGCTAGCTTGTGTATTAGCTGTCTGTGTTATGAGTGACAGGGGCTGGATGGGAGACTTCAGGATACAGAGTGAGTCAGCACAGGGCTCAATAGATCTACACATAGATGGGTGGGAGGAGTAGCACCTGGCTCTGAATGGGACTGTGCCTGCCTTCCACAATGCTGGCTCCACCTCCTGTGGTGTGTCTGAGAACCCTGGCACACACTGACAAAGGTAGAAGGTGCACACTGGCAGGAAACACACAAAACAGGGTTGAACTAGGGCCATGCCCCTCTGCCTCCAGAGGACAAAGGAAATGCTGATATAAATATTGAGGCCCAGACCCCAAGACTTTAGAACTTGCTGGAATCAAGGAACCTGCCAAGAAGAAGAGCTGGAAGAGCTGCCACGAGGAGTACCTTCCCTTTACTGTGTTGTTGCTTTATTGGGTTGGCCTGCAGCTGTTGCTTTTGCCTTGGGCAGTGAAAGGACTGGACTGAACTTTCTCTACTTGAGTATCTCCAAGGGACTGAAACCGAGCTGGCCTCCTGTTAAGAAGTCTCAGGGACTGCAAAGACTTCACCAACCTCTGGGTACCGCTCCTGGAACTGTTGTTTCAGTTGCCGCAGAGAAGAGGGAACTGCGACTGGCTCTGTCACCGACTCTGTTGCTGGCCTTGTGTCCTGAAGCCACAGCAGGCCGGACCATCTTGCCCTGCACTGCAAGCCTTGGTCTCACCGATGCCGTCTGCACGATATTCACCGAGCCGCTGCCTTCACCGCATCGAGAGGACACCGCGCTGCCTTCACCTCCTCACTTCACTGCGCTGGCCTGGTCTCACCAACACGATCGCTTCTGGCTCAACACCTGTGACCGCCTCTTCGCACACAGCTGTCCGGCTCCACCAGCACCAATTCCCTCCAACCGGCTCTGTAGCTTGCATCACAACCTACCAGCATTACATCGAGCACTGTCTCAGCCTGCACCGCGAGCCTCGGTCTCACCGATGGCTTCTGCACGATTGTCACTGTGCTGCTGCCTGCAACGCATCGAGAGGACACAGCACCCTGCACTGCTTCCACTTTGCACCATAACCATGACGGACGCCACCATCAGCTCTGTCACCCGTACTGCAACCTACCAGCACCGCATTGAGCACCGTCTCTCCCTGCACCGCCAGCACTGGTCTCACCAACACCGTCTGGACAATCGTCACCGAGCCGCTGCACGCACCGCATCGAGAGAACAATGCACCTTGAATAACTTCCGCATTGCAACGCAACCGTGACGGATGCCAAGACCATCTCGCACCACTGTGTGATCCGCACTAAGAAAGGTACTGTTAACGAGTCTGTTCACACTGTTGCGGGCTGTACCGACACGGTCAGCTGGAACTGCGAGACTCTGTTGTTTTCCGCATCGTGGTAGGCTCAGACAATATCATATTTGGTCTTGTTTTAACTATATAAAAATATTGGCTATTTTTCTAAACTGGTGTGGTGTCCTTTTGTAGTGCTTACATTGTATTACTGTTGGTTTTGTGGAAATGCTTTACACAATGCCTCAAAAATAAGCCTGATTGCTCGTGCCAAGCTATCAAGGGGGTGAGCAGAGGTTATTTCAGGAGTGTACCTCCCTTATCCCGACTTGGAAGTAGGGTCCCAACTTGGACAAAGGTGCAAGCCTTTGCCAACTAGAGACTCCCATTCCTAACATGCTCCAACCTGCCACTCCAAGGGAGCAGCCCCAGCGTCATCTTTGTCACGTTTTTGCTCAGCCGGCAGATGCCATCCCACCTCTTGTGACAGTGTGTGTGTCGTCGGGTGGAGACACCCAGAGCCCGCACCTTGCGTGCAATGGCCCTCCATAAGCCCTTATGCTGGTGGACTTTAAGCTGCAGGCATGGGAGACAAGAAGAGGAAGTGCTATGTACCACTGCGTCTCAGTACAGGAGCATGCACAAACTCAGCACAGCTATACAGAAATGTGGAGCAGAGGCCGTACAGCATGACACGTAGTACATTTGCATCAGATAATCGCATAGACATGCATGCAGGTATGAGGAAGGACACAGTACCTGGCCATCTCATACACATGCAGAATGCCAGCACAGAAAGCAATGTGAAGAAGGCCCTGATCTGTGATGCAGTATGTGAGGGAGCAAGACATGCATTACATTGTAAATGATGTGTCGGGGTAGACTCAATGTGACCAACACTACACACCCCTCAATGTCCTTGGCCTGTGAATGTCTCACTGGGTCATGGAGGTCATTTAGGGGCATGATCTCACATTCTCCCACCCCTCTCACAAGGTCTGTCTTTTGCAATCCTCATGCCTAAGATACCTCATTGAGGAATAGGGTGTCAGAGAACACATATGTCTCACTGTCCATTTACTGATGGGTCCTGTTGAAATTGGGCAGTACCTGTGCAGGCCAGGGAGACTCACTCTGAGGTAAAACCTAGGCCATCAGAACATTCACATGCATGTACAATATGAGAGGGCAAACAGTGCCTGCGCATGCGAGTCAGTACACATATTGAAAAAAATCAAAGGAGGATGTTTCAGAAGTACATCAATCTGATGTGTCATAGGTGAATTTCCACCAAGAGTGCCACCCACAAGGCATGATGTTTACATATTCATGGTGGCAATATTTAAAGTGTACACACATCCTTCTGTACCCTCTGGATGAAACACATTTGTAATGTCACAAATGAGCATGTGAAAAGCTCATGGACTCTGACATCCATTAGCACAGGCATAGCTTGTTCTGACTTCCACTTTCCAACCCAGCAGTGTTACTGTATGACTGCAAAAACACTGCATGCCCCTCCCATCCGGGAATGCAGCCATGGATCTGTGGAAATTAGGCTACAAACCCCATTTACCTGAAGTAAGCATGTTAGGCAGTGTATCACACAAACCTGAACTCACTGGCACATACTACATCAGATCAACTGCATGTGTGCACTCCTTGCACTCTCCAACTTTCACTCTGAAACACTTACCACTACATCTGGCACACCATATAGCCTCCCATATTGTGAAAGTACCTCGTCCACCAGGACCTCCAGATTTTCTGCGGTGAAAGGACGGGCACTTATGTTCTCAGCTCTCACCATCACTGGGTCCAGGAGACAGGAAAAGCAGCAGTTGGTGTTAAAGAATGGTAGGCAGCAGTGTCTGGATGCAATGGAAATGTGTGGCTCTCTTCCAGACATATATAACCCCCTGGGGTTGTTTCAGTGGTACTCAGCTGCTGCAATTGGTGTTCCAGGTTAGCTTTTTTCAAATGTGACTAATGACCGGCCCGCAGTAGCGGAGCACGTCTACCGCGATTTTCAAATGTGTATTTCTGTACCACGATTGCGCTTTCCATTGGCTGGTAGGGCATGGGCATTGGCGGTGTCACACCGCAGGGGGCAGGCGGTCACTACTGCAATCGTGCATCTTTCAATTGTATCCTAGGACCGGACCCGCGGTAGCAGACCATGCCTACCGCGATTTTCAAATGTGTATTTCACTACCGCAATCGTGCTTGCCATTGACTGATAGGGCATGGGCATTGGCGGTGTCACACTGCAGAGGTCAGACGGTTGCTACCACAATCGTGCATCTTTCAATAGGTGGCACTGGCCGTGATTGCGGTGGAGGAGCATGCCTACCGCTATTTTCAAATGTGTATTTCACTACTGCGATTGCAGTTGACATTGGCTGATAGAGCATGGGCATTGGTGGTGTCACACTACAGGGGCCAGGCAGTCGCTACCACAATCATGCATCTTTTAATTGATGCCAGTGTCCACGATTGCAGTGGCGGTGCACGCTTACGTCACCTATGGAAACATCATGCTGTGACAATGGCAATGGCCAGTTCTCAGCATTGAACAGTAGTCACTTACTCTGAATCATGCAACCAGATAGTATAATTCAATGCTAGTGTGACATTTAACTCACTGATGACTACACATGCCATGTCAGTGCACAGGATTACATTCTTTGGCATGTACACCCTCACATGTCACTTATGATGTTGTTGTGCATGTACACAGATCTGTTGTGTGATGGACTCTCAAATATTTACACATTTCAATGTGTGAGATGGCTAAGTAACGCATAGTAATGATGGATTGGCTACGTAATGTCCCTATTTCACTGTGTAGATTGCTGAACTCATGTTTATACTTGAGCTTTATGCACACACTGGGCTCATTATGTTGGTAATGGGTTCCCTATCCGAATCACGGAAGAAGGTGTGGCAGGTACAGCAGCTACGTACACGCCAGCAGTGTTGCTCTTTCAGACGTGCTGTGTCAACTACTCTCAGGGCTGGTGACACAGGATGTTGGAATGTACCATTTGTTATTCACATAGTCTGAATCTGTTTTGGGGATACTCACTATGTACGTACTGTACACGTGTACAACTACTTTAGATCAAGGTGTCTCTACATGTGACTTGTGCTGTAAGCTGTTGTTTCTGGCCCTTAATTTTTGGTGCTGTGTCAGTCAAGATGTAAGATGTTTGACACATCTCATAGGGGTATTGAATTGACATGTGTCCCCTTTCATCTTACCTAGGAGGCGACCAAATGTGCATCGTCCATTCACATTGCTTGCAGACATGGAGGATGAGGACATCATACATACGTAAATTCCTTCTGGACCGACCTACCATTCAAGACCTATGTGCTCAATTGGAGCTCCTTATTAGGCCTCGCAGAATATATCCTAATGCTTTGATACCAACTATAAGGTGATGGCAGCCCTGCATTTCTTTGCAACTGGTTCGTTCCAGTCCACAGTGTCCATCCAGCGCAGGTGGGATGTCTCAACCAATATTCAGCATGGTGCTATGTGATTTCCTGTCCGCTATGATGACCTACAAGGACAGCTACATCCATTATCCTAGGAGCCATGCCTAGGCAGCTGCGAAGGGTGAATTTTATGACCTTGCCCACATCCCCAATGTTGTTGGTGCCATTGACTGCACACATGTTGGTCTGGTTCCACCACTGGCACTTGCGCACATCTATAGGAACAGGAAGCATTTCCATTCCATCAATGTGCCAAATTTTCAGGATCAGCACATGACTCCTACATACTGCGTAACAGCAGCGTACCAGAGCTGATGGCAAATCTTCATCCGGAGCGAGCATGGATTGTGGGTGAGTACGCAGAATCAAGTAGCGTGCTGTATGTGTCAAATGCTGTTCTCTGCCAGAATGTCCTCTGCCAGCATGTCAGCATGTTTGATATAACAACATTGGTCTGTGTATCTGACACCTAGGTGACTCTGCATATCCCAACCAGCCTTGGTTTCTGAGCCCACTGAGGAATTGAAGGACCCAGGGTTAAGTCCACTACAATGAGTCCCATGGGAGGACACATCGTGTGGTGGAGCATACCTTTGGTATTCTGAAGTCTAGATTCTGGTGTCTGGACAAGAGCGGAGGTGCACTACTCTACTCTCCCCAAAAGGTGTGTCAGATCATAATTGCATGCTGCATGCTCCACAACCTGGCCATGCGCAAAAGAGATCCCCCTGCTCCTGGACGATGATGAGCAGCAGATGCCCCCGCCTGCAAACCCACACATGTCCAGTGAAAAGGAAAGTAGAGAGGAGGAAGGTGTCGACCTGCGTCAACAGGACATCAACCACTACTTCCCTTGAGTGTGAGTGACATTCGCAACAGTGACATTGTCTGCTATCTTTGATGGTTGTGCAAAGGCCTAGGGGAGCTTTCTGACTGCTGCCTTTTGTTGTCTCTGTGCTGAAGGCTGATTTTGTGGCACAGTGTAGTCATGACCAGCCAGATAATGTATATGTAGATATTGGTTCTAATTGTAATGTGTGCTGGGTTGTGCGCCTCGATGGCTAATGTTATGTACTGGCTGTGATGTCATCACCTGACAAGTAAATGTCATTCTCTCAAGTTTTTCTAGGTCCCTTCAGCCTTTCAATGCCTCGTCACAATCCCTGCTTCAGGTACATTGGAATCAGAGACAACATTGTACATCCTGTGATAAACATGGAGCTGACACAAAGACATAGGTGTGTAGAGTGTTTATGTACAAAGATTGTTTGTGGCAGACAAGTGGGGTTAAAGAAAATGGTGGAAAGTGAATCAATGAGTTGTCAGTGATGGTAGATGAGACAATAGAGTAGTCACCACATTGATGTAGTGATACAGTCCAACAGACATCTGCCATCAACATGGCAGTGTTGGGTAAGGATAGTCAACAAAGTCAATGTCAAGGTTAAGAGAGGTGCCATCATGGCAGGCTCTTTGACTTGCGTGTGGCTGGTGCTTTGCCACGTGATCCTCCTGTAGGGTTTCTCAAACTGCCCCTTTTGCATTTTCTAGGGGGGCCTCTGCTGCAGGCCCAGTGGTGTCTGAGGAGTCATCCTGTTCCAGCTCAACCCACTCAATGGCAGTAGCTGAGGTGGTGGGAGCAACATCCTGCGGGCCACTGGATGGAGGTTGGGCTGTCCTTTGGTCCGCATGTATGTCCCTCAGAACACCCACAAGCTGGCTCATGAGGTACCCGATTTGGCACATACGCATGTCCATGGACCTCAGCAGCAGGCGCAGCTCACGCATTTCTTGCAAAACCTGTCCCATCTGTTCCTGGGATTGTTCATATGCCCCAAGGGTTCGGGCAATGTTGGGCAGGGCGTTGGCACCAGCGTCCTGTCGATTTTGTCCCCCAGTTGCCCTCTCACCTGCCCTGCTGTCCTGGACATGTGGCGTTGCCACTCAATGCACCCGTAGACTCAACCTGCCCTCCTCAGATTGTTGAGTGGTGTTGGTATTCTCGGAGGCAGGGAGTGTGTTGCAGACAGCACTGGTGGTGGTGGTGATAGTGGTTGAGGCCGCACAGGTCATTTGGCAGGGGTGAGTCCGGTTGTTGTTGCTGAGGTGGTGGGTACAGTGGGGGCTGGGAATGTGGTGCGCCCTGGCAGTCCTGATGGGCCAGGTTTGTTCTCCTCATCTGAGAAACTGAGGGAGGCTGCATCTGAGGGTCCATGTTCCGGGGGGAGACTGGCTCAGTGAATGTTCATGGTGGAATGGGAGGGCCACCGCCAGTCATCTGAGCCAGCTTAATGTTCTTGTTGTTCCTCTCTTTCACCTTGCTCTTGAGGTCATTCCCCCGCTTCCTTATCTTCTTGGAGCAGGGGATGGTCCCTTTGTTGACTATCCTTTCCCACATTTGATTTTTTTTATGGCTTGTGGTGTCTGTTGGACCAGGCTTCTAAACAAATGTGGTTCTACTCTGATTACCTCATCTATCATCACTGACAACTAATTTTTAGTGAATGTGGGCATTTGGCGATGCAGCACGCACAACGGAATTCGTTTGGTGATTTGAGGAAATATAAATTCTATGGTCAAGTTTGTGTTCCCTAGCGTGTACCCCACCGTCTCCATGTACCAGCTTAAAGTGCATGTAACTTCCCTCCTGTGCCAGCTATGAAGACGCAAATACATTTGCGTCCAACGTTAACATGTCCTCTTCCAAATCCACCCTGAACGGGTTGAATAGTCCGTTTCTAAGTATGCTATGCCAACGTCTTTTTGTAGTGTACTTTACACGTTTTTCTGCTCTGGCGAAGTAGGCCCTGAAATTCTGCCATCGAGCCTTTTTTCTGGCTTCTGACTCTGAAAGCCTCAGCCCAGGCTGTCTCTGTACCCGTGAACTCTGACTTACTTCCAGCGCGGCCCACCGCGCTTAGCTCAGCCTGCTGCCTGCCAAGACTGACTTCAACCTTCGAATTATCTGTTCCGCTCCTCGAAAATACATTCCTGCCTACTAGTTTAAGTAAACATCCTCCCAGCTGCAGAGCAAAGGGCTCGGCATCACTGTCTCCATGCAAGTAATTCATAACCTCTGTTACCATGGTAGGCCCATGCCCCTCGCATTCTCATGTAGACACTTAGGCGCTTATACACGCACTCACAGTTAGTATAGAATAGTTTCTGCCCCAGACACCTTTTCCGTTCAGATAATATGGTTCCCAAACATCAGATATCAGATATGATAAAGGTACGAGTTGATCTGACATGCCAGACTTCTGTCTCTTTCCGCCAGTGTAAATGTCAAGTCCCCTGCACCCTCCAGTTTCCACGTCAATCACACGTCATGCAGCTGCGCGCGCATCCAGGCCTCAGATTTCTGCTGACATTACAAGATTCTGCTTCGTTGCCACCCACTTATGACACCTATCTGTGACGTTTCTAGCACACACCTCTATGTTCACGCCTAGTTCACGCCTTCTAATTACGTATCACTACCACGTGGATGCTGTTATCTTGTTTCTCTCAGCTGTTACGCCTACTGTATTGGTTTCTATAATGTAACTTAAGTATATAAGCTATGTATTGTCAATAAAATATTGCTCTATCCCTTCCTGAACCCCTTGTGGTTGCAGGAACATGATATCCAGTTCCGGAACGATTCCTTTTTAAGGAATAAAACCCCTAAGAACTCCAACACCACGGACTCTGTTTTTTTCTTTCCGATTGAGTTATTATTGATTAAGTACTTACCTGCATAGAAATTAAGACGGTAAATCAAATATTTACCACAATATTTTGGCGCCCGAATAGGGACCCCTCCCCCACCCCACGCGCCGGTTGGTGCGTTGCAAACTCTGTCCCCTGCCATCAGTTAGACGGAAACTACGCGTACCGGCAGGATTTCCTGTATCTCCCTCTGGCCCACGGAGGTGACGAAGACTGCAATCAGCACCCAGACGAGGCGGTGAGGAGTGCGGAGGATCCCGACCAGAGCCTAGCCGAAAGAAGCAAGGTCCGAGGTGTCAAGAGGCCCACCAGTTTCCGAAGTATCTACGTGTTGAGTCGAGTCGAGTCCGGTCCAGTCCAGTCGAGTTTTCCGAGGCCTTCTGTTTTCCGTGCTTCCCGGTGAGTACCATTGCTGGGACGTATCTAGACGGATTTGGGTACACAAGTCCGGTCTGCACTGTTTTAGACAGTGTATCTGTACTGTTTAGCAGTACATCAGTTATTCAAGTTTTTGCATTGTCTCTGACAGTGTATCTGTGCTGTTTAGCAGTACATCCAGTATAGGGGGGTAGTCATATATGTCTCAAATGTCTTTTTATGTGATCAATGTCGTGGTATGAGTGTGACTGTTTTTAATGTGCATTATTGTGTTCTTGTGTAACTAGCTGTATTCAGTATTAAGTAGCAAGGATTGAGCATTCAGTACTCAGTAAACAAGATGCCGTTTTTCAACAAGCTAAAGCAGATAGGAACTAGGAAAGGGATACTAGAGGAAGAAATTCCTATCCCCCCTAGGGACACTCCTGGAAATTTTATGTACCACAAGCATGGCTTAGATGCCATATTGTATCTAGATTTATGGGCCGATTATACTAAGCATCTAGACGAAAGACACAGATGGCCTGTTACCGGAACATGGGATGCCGAGTGCATCATGAAGGTAGAGGAAGCACTATGGAAAAAGAAAGCCAGACAATCTCAGAAAGACGCCATAGAGTTTTGGCGTAAGGAATCACATAAACGTGCTGAAAAAGCACTCCGTCAAGAAGACAGACTTAAAGAAGCAGATAAAGCCCGAGAAAATGAATTAGTTACTGAAGGGATCCGAGTGAAATCAGAGCAAATAGACCGCGCCCGAAACAATCTCGTAAATGGCATGTATCTCGCGGCCGAGGGTTCGCCTGAGGCCACTTCAGAAATACCGAAAAATCTGCCGCCACCATTGGTTCCAACCAAAGTAACTCACAGGACCACTAAAGACATATTCTTGAATTCCTATCTAGAGGATGTAGCACAAGCTTACACCAGTCTGCCTGTCCGCGTCCCGCCTACTGACGGTGCCGGGGGTGTCAACCCGCCTCCAGACCAAAATTCCGCCACAACTGCAATCAGGTTTCCCCGTTCGACAGCCCATCATTCCTCCACCTCCACCACTTCCCGCACTTAAAATTGATCTACCAAAACCGCTTCTACCTGATCCTACTAAAAGACAAGTTCAAGTACAGATACAGACTCCGCAGAGAGGTAATGTCCAAGCTTCCGCTTCAGGAGGTGCGACCGGGGGTCACCAGACCCCGACCCAACACACAGATTACAGCTTAGGGATATGCAGAATCCTTTTTCGTTCCAATCACCCCGTCTCGACATACTCAAAGAACCGCTCCAAGTTTGCAGATACGATCCAGTACCCGGTAAAGACGATAGGATGTTTTTAGCATCACTACGCTTACGACATGCTGCAGATTACCTATTGTTATTATCAGGAATGAAAGAACACCTAGATAGAATATATCACTTTGTCCAGACTGGGCAAGACCCTGAAAGTATTAAGGATGCCATGGCGCATCAGAAAGTTGACATTCAAGCATATATACTATGCTTTTTTATAAATTGCCTAATCAGAGAACGAGACAGGCCTGGGACAGAACAGGATGAAATGGAGGCACTCAACAAGTGGGGCCAAAATATATCTGAAGGAAAACATGATAAAGGGAGTTGCATAGCCAGTATGTACAAGAGAATAAGAAAAGCAGTGATAGAAATACACGAAAAAGAGAAAGAAAACGCTTCCTCCGAGGAGGAGGAAGAACCTGAAGAACCAGAAAAGACTACAGATACGATAGCGTATGTAGGTAAGGGAACTTACCTTAGGAAAGGCATTCGTCCAGAAAGCAAGAGAGTTTTTCTCTCTGGCATAACCAAACCGAATTCTCCTGAACATCAGTTTCAAGAGACTGATAAAAGGCTTCGAGACCGAATAGGGTACCACGTACTCAATTCTATGGATGAACAAGAACTAGCCCGGTCAGCAGTATTATGGGCTGACAATCCGAACATATACAATGATGACACAGTGGCGCAGACATTTCTGAACCTTTCCCCAGACGAGCAGAAATTAGCAGGTGTATACATGATTCAGCACCTCCTCACGTTATACAGAAACCAACATTCTGATCCAGGTCCCTTACACGATACATTAGAAGCACTACTCATGGATAGATGGAGAGGTCTAAGTACCAAGTTAATACAAATAATTCTAGAACAACGACATAGATATAACACTTTCGTAAGCTCCGAATATGTTCCCGCTCCGCCCCCAGAAAGAAAAATGTATCATATGGAGCGTCTGCATGGCATTGAAAGTCAGAACCCCTTACGAGAAGTACATCCAGTTATGGGTGACGATCATACCTTGAAACGTGTGTATGTACACATGCCTCTGACCAAGTTAGAACTGTTAGAAATGAAGAAACTGGTACCGTGCCATGATAAAGACCCTGCAGGTTTTCACCGAGAACTTAAAGACATGTTACTAATGGGGGATTACACATATGAAGATATCATGAAAATGTTAAAGGTACTGCTGCCCACGGGCATCTACGAGAAACTCAAGGAAAAAGAATGGGAGGTGGGAGACAAAAAGATTGTATGGGCAGAAATAGAAGACGAGGAGGAAAAACGTATCCCAGGGCTAGGCCTTGGGGAGAAAACTAAAGCATTACCAGGTTTGATAGTACAGGTTCTGCCAAGATTACTGACAACTAGAAAGGAAGATTGGGACGCAATCTCAGCATGTAAACAGAAACCCGATGAAGATACTAGTGACTTCTATTCAAGATTCGAGAAATGTTTTATTATTAATAGTGGTCTAAAACCAAGTAGCGAGTCGTACCCGCATCTTTTTGTATCAAAGTTAGTGGAGAATTCCCTGTTAGCAGTTAAAAACCGTGTATACAAGGTTGAGAGTACATGGCAAGCAAATACGCCATCACAGATGCTGCAGATGTTACAATACCATCAGAACAGAATTAGAGAAGAACAGGATCATGAACAAAAACGCATGAAAGATACGAAAATGAAAATGTTAGTGGCCCAATCAGTTCCAGCCGACAGCCAGAGAAAGGGTACGACCCAGACAGGTCACACCGCAGCTCCCGTTAAAGGGACATGCAACTATTGCAAGCAGCCGGGTCACTACGTACATGAATGTCCAGTTCTGAAACATAATATAGCAACAGGTAAAACTAAAGAGAGACCGCATCCACCGAGACACGACCAGGCCCAGCAACAGACCTCACAGAACGTACAGCCCATGCAGAATACGCAGCCTATGCATGCTTCATCTCATACAGCACAGACAGTAGCGGTATCACAGCCACAGCCCATTGCCGCGACTCAGCAAGTTTCACAACAGATGTACCAGTATGCCCAATCTGCTTACCTCGATTACCAACGATACGCATGAAACATCCTAGAGAGGGAGTTGGGCTTGCCTCTTATTGAAATTCCTGTAGATCAAGAGGGTCCTTATGTACATAGTCAAGTATTGGGAAAAGACAGAAAGTTTTTAATTGACACATGGGCAAGCCGCACAACAATAAGCCATGACGAAGTCCCAGGGGCACCCCTCTCAGGCTCACAGAATGTTTCCCTTGGTTTTTCAGGACAGCCTATTGTAAATGAGGTATCAGAACCCGTTCCCCTGGCTGTGGGTCCATTATCACGAGTTACAGACCTGTTGCTGACGAAATCATGTCCAGAAAATCTGTTAGGAATAAAGACATTGAAGGCTCTAGGAGCCGTAATATGTTGTTCTCCGGAGGGAGTTAGACTCTTTCTGCGGGATTTCAAGGGTCACTATGTATTACGAGAGTTTGATGTCAGATTGAAAAATGTACCAGATCACTTGTGGGCACAAGGCGCAACTGATGTAGGCTGCATGCATATCACACCATACCGTGTTACACTCAAGCCAGGAGTTGTTTTACCCCGAATCAGACAATACAAGTTACCACCCGATGCTGTAGTGGCTTTACTGGAAATCATTGAAGAGCTCATTGCCCAAGAAGTGGTCGTAGAGACCGACTCCAATATCTGCAATTCCCCTATCATTCCGATTCTTAAACGTACTGATCCCAATGCACCGCCAGTATATCGGCTGGTGATTGATTTGCGAGAACTGAATAAATGCATTGTACCACAGTACCCTGTGGTCCCCGATATCTCTTCCCTATTGACTGCTATTGATTCTGAAGCAACGTTCTTTACTGTAATTGACCTCAAGAACGCCTTCTTTAGTGTTCCGATTGATCCAGAGAGCCAATACCTCTTCGGATTCAGTTTAAATGGACGAAGTTTCAAATTTTCCCGCGCACCTCAAGGATTCACAGAAAGCCCCAGCATCTATAGTCAAGCACTGAAAAGACAACTAGATTGTATTCAAATGCCAGTTAACACCGCTTTACTGCAATACGTCGATGATCTGCTGATCACCGCACGAAGTGAGCCCGAATGTGAACAAGCATCACTGACAGTTTTACATTTTCTGGCCGACAAGGGACACAAGGTGTCTCCTTCGAAGCTACAATTCTGTGTTCAGCAAGTTGTGTACTTGGGTCACTTGCTGTCCAAAGTGGGGAGACAGCTCACTCCCGATCGCATTCAGTTAATTGTAAATATGCCACAACCCCAGACACAAAAGGAAGTGCGGGCCTTTATAGGCCTCACCTCGTACTGCAGACAATGGATCCCTCAGTATGCATTTCTAGCTAAACCACTCATTCAGTTAACAACACAGGAGGCAGCGACTTCGACTGTCCTCCCTTGGACTCAGGAACACACACAAGCCTTTGAGGAATTAAAGAAAGCCTTATGCCAAGCACCAGTTTTAGCGACACCATGTTACAGCAAACCTTTTACACTTTTTGTTACAGAACGTGATGGTACAGCATTGTCTGTCCTCACTCAAGACCAAGCAGGTTCACATAAGCCTTGCGCTTATTTTTCAAGTACATTGGATTCGGTAGCCCAGGCACTCCCTGCGTGCTTAAAGTCAGTAGCAGCAACAGCATTAGCAATCAGACAGAGCGACTCAATTGTTTTAGGCCATCAATTAACAGTTCAAGTTCCACATTCTGTAGAGGTTCTTTTAAACAGAACCCAGACTCAACACTTGACTATAGCACGACTGACAGGTTACGAATTAACACTATTTCAGCCACACATAGAAATCAGACGCTGCAGCATTCTGAACCCCGCAACATTGTTACCTACAATTATGACAGATCCAGCCCCGCATGATTGTATAGAGATCATTAATGCAGTAACAAAACCTCGACGAGACTTAACAGATGTCCCACTGACAAATCCAGACCTGACACTTTATGTGGATGGTTCATGTATGAGAACAAGTACAGGAGAATTAGTGGCCGCGTATGCAGTGACCCCTGAAACCGAAGTTAAAGAAACGCATCGTATTGACACACTGTCCGCTCAAGCGGCAGAGCTTATTGCTCTGACCCGAGCCTGTATACTAGCCAAGAACAGAAATGTCAACATATACACTGATTCCCGTTATGCCTTCGGAGTTGTACACGACTTCGGAATGTTATGGCAAGAACGAGGTTTCTTGACCTCTCACGGTGCCAAGATCCAACACGGTCCCCTCATTCAAGCACTGTTAGAAGCAATACATCTGCCTTCAGGCATATCCGTCATGAAGTGTAAAGCACATACTAAAGTTACAGATTCTGTTTCCCAGGGTAACGACCTGGCAGACCAGACAGCAAAACATACAGCATTGACTCACAGCCAGACAACTGATGTGACAAAGACAATAGTACCGACAAATTGTATGACAGTCAGGGATCCCACACTAGATGTAATCGATATTCAGACACATGCTACTGAAGATGAAATCAAGAAATGGACTGAACTAGGAGGGATCCAGACAGATCAAGGTTGGATGACGAAGGGAAAATCCACATGGTTTCTCCCTGACTCTATGGTTCAAGTCATAATCAATACAGCACATAGTCCAGCACATCTAGGAGAGAAAGCGATGTTAGACAGTTTACAAAATCTCTGGAGCAATAAACACTTACGAGCAGCAGCAAAACAGAAAGTGCGTACTTGCATGATCTGTTGTCAATTCAATCCAGGTAAAAGCGTCCCTGTAGAGCAAGGTGGATTTCATCCTCCCGATCACCCTTTTGAAGTCCTCCAGATGGATTATATCCAGATGGACCGTTGTCGAGGATTCAAATATGTCCTCGTAATTGTTTGTGCACTTTCCCGTTGGACCGAAGCATATCCAGTCTCAGATTACACTGCTCCGACCACTGCCAGACAGCTGGTTCGAGAATTCTTCCCACGGTACGGCTTGCCTCGTGTCGTGTACTCAGATAACGGACAGCCATTCTCATCCGAATTAATGAAACAAGTTTCCTTGCTGCTAGGATATCAGTGGAAATTCCATTGTGTCCGACATCCCGAAGCCGCAGGCCTTGTAGAGAGGCATAACCAGACACTAAAGACCCGCCTTGCTAAAATATGTAAAGAGAAAGGGGTCGACTGGATAGTCGCCCTGCCAGTTGCATTATTCTACATGAGAATGGTTGCCCACTTGAGATCAGGACTATCCCCGTACGAAGTGGTCTTTGGCAGACCACCGAATATGTGGGGGACGCCCATTCCTAAGAAAATTACTGATGTTGATTGTAACATGTTGACAGATTACCTTGCCTCCTTGATGTCTGCACTCCAATCATGTCGTTCACAGGTTGCCGCAGCCTTCCCTGACAACACTGATGTAAAGCCGCATGATGTCCGTCCTGGGGATCTGGTCTTGATTAGGAACTTTGACAGGAAAAGTCCGCTGGAGCCCCGCTGGAAAGAGCCGAAGACCGTCCTTCTTACTACGAGGACCGCGATAAAGGTGGAAGGCAGAAAGGGGTGGATACATACGAGTCATATTAAAAGGTGCAATGAACTGAAACCAGACCCAGACTCGTCCACCCCCTCCAAAGACTGTATTGAGCCTAGTGACTTTAAAGTTCCCGAACGAGAGAAAACTCCCCAAGAGGAGTATAAACTGAAACTCCGATCTAGCAAGTCAGACAGTTTAATTGTTTAAGTCCTCCCCTAGGTGAATCGGTTAAATAGTTTCTGACATGTATCCCCTAGATCGAGATAGAGAGAGAGAGAGACAACTCAAGAAACGTACATATTGCAAATCACTCCGTAGTCACTGTATAGTGACATTATTAATTATGTTTTTTCTAAGTCTTCTGATTATTGTTGCCAGTATACTGCTTCCTATCTATTACCCTATTTTCAAGCGTGAACAATCTGCTTACAATGTTTCTGCTGAACATTCTTTTAGTGAATTACCTCCACACGAACTTTCTTACAGACTTGCGCTGCGCAACAACACATTCATTAGTATGTTACATCATTCCCATCAGACTAACAATGCTACAAACTGCTGGATATGTGGCCGACTCCCTCCCTACCAGAAATACAAGGGAGCTCTGCCCCTCTTTCCGTACCCGTTCACTCACAATGGCTCCATGGTGCATGGTTTAGAATAATTAATTCCTTAGATCCTGATATTGCTGTTTTCAAAGGGAGCTGGGTTTGGGGAAACTTGAACTTAGTTCTGCTTAATGTCTGTTACCCTGATAAGAAGGGACTCCCCACTAGAATAGGAACTGATCTAGAAAATGAAGTATATGGATTAGGTAATTATACAATTAACCTTATGATTCTTACTGTTGAATCCGAAGCTGCACCAGTTCTCCCCGCTATGTCAGTATTACCAGTCACTGGTGAATTATGTGTCAGTAAGAAAGGTTCAGTACACTTAGGTCATAGTAAATGTACTACTGTGGTCGAATTCAGTGATCAAGGTAAATCGTCCTTTAGAGCTACCCGTCATTCCTATTTTGTTTGTGGTCATACCGCATACATACGCTTACCTCCAGATTGGGATGGTACCTGTTATATTGCATTCCTTCTGCCACCTGTTTTTCTAGCCCCTCCTGATTATCACAGAAATACAAATCTAGTAAAGAATAGACTCCGAAGAGATCTCCCGCTTGTCGACTACACAGAAACAGCATGGGAGCAATACACCGATTTTAATAAAGGATTCTTTTTCTTCTTAGGCCCCGTCCAAAATAGTAAACTCATACGCAGATTAACTAGAACACTTGAAGCAGTAGTAAATGAAACTGCCTCCGCCTTAGGTAACTTAACCGAAGAGCAGTCCGCCATGCGGGTTGTTGTTCTTCAGAATCGTCTTGTTATTGACGTCATCTTGGCAGATAGAGGCGGAGCTTGTAAGGTCATCGGGTCAAGTTGCTGTGTTTTCATTCCAGAAAACGCGCCATCTGTATACAAAGCTATTACACGTCTTCATAAAATTGCAAATCTGATACATCAGAATCCAGGCACCTGGACTTGGTCCGGTTGGTTCTGGACAACGTTAACCGCTTGGGGATGGAAGATCCTATCCTTCCTAGGTATTGGCCTAGTCATAGTATTCAGTTGTTGCCTGTGTCTACAGTGTGGACCAGCGATTTGTGGACTGTGCGCCACATCATGCATTGAACATTCCAGTTTTCTCTCAAAACGTGAAAGAAAGAAAGACGAACAAATGATGTTACAAGAACAAACTGATCGATTCATGAGGATCGATATATCATGAAGGGTCCGTAGGGAACAAGGAGGGAATGAGGAAATATAAATTCTATGGTCAAGTTTGTGTTCCCTAGCGTGTACCCCACCGTCTCCATGTACCAGCTTAAAGTGCATGTAACTTCCCTCCTGTGCCAGCTATGAAGACGCAAATACATTTGCGTCCAACGTTAACATGTCCTCTTCCAAATCCACCCTGAACGGGTTGAATAGTCCGTTTCTAAGTATGCTATGCCAACGTCTTTTTGTAGTGTACTTTACACGTTTTTCTGCTCTGGCGAAGTAGGCCCTGAAATTCTGCCATCGAGCCTTTTTTCTGGCTTCTGACTCTGAAAGCCTCAGCCCAGGCTGTCTCTGTACCCGTGAACTCTGACTTACTTCCAGCGCGGCCCACCGCGCTTAGCTCAGCCTGCTGCCTGCCAAGACTGACTTCAACCTTCGAATTATCTGTTCCGCTCCTCGAAAATACATTCCTGCCTACTAGTTTAAGTAAACATCCTCCCAGCTGCAGAGCAAAGGGCTTGGCATCACTGTCTCCATGCAAGTAATTCATAACCTCTGTTACCATGGTAGGCCCATGCCCCTCGCATTCTCATGTAGACACTTAGGCGCTTATACACGCACTCACAGTTAGTATAGAATAGTTTCTGCCCCAGAGACCTTTTCCGTTTAGATAATATGGTTCCGAAACATCAGATATCAGATATGATAAAGGTACGAGTTGATCTGACATGCCAGACTTCTGTCTCTTTCCGCCAGTGTAAATGTCAAGTCCCCTGCACCCTCCAGTTTCCACGTCAATCACACGTCATGCAGCTGCGCGCGCATCCAGGCCTCAGATTTCTGCTGACATTACAAGATTCTGCTTCGTTGCCACCCACTTATGACACCTATCTGTGACGTTTCTAGCACACACCTCTATGTTCACGCCTAGTTCACGCCTTCTAATTACGTATCACTACCACGTGGATGCTGTTATCTTGTTTCTCTCAGCTGTTACGCCTACTGTATTGGTTTCTATAATGTAACTTAAGTATATAAGCTATGTATTGTCAATAAAATATTGCTCTATCCCTTCCTGAACCCCTTGTGGTTGCAGGAACATGATATCCAGTTCCGGAACGATTCCTTTTTAAGGAATAAAACCCCTAAGAACTCCAACACCACGGACTCTGTTTTTTTCTTTCCGATTGAGTTATTATTGATTAAGTACTTACCTGCATAGAAATTAAGACGGTAAATCAAATATTTACCACAGATTTAATTGTCAACTTACCAGCATTCGTCCGTATTCCGGTGTTTACTACCCCCCACCTTGCCCCTCCCCCACCCCACGTCACCGCCTGGTAGCAATCCCACCAGGAGCCGCTACTGAGATGTGCAAATGGACCACTTGACATTGCCATATTGCATTGTCCAAGCATGCTGGGCTGGAGAATTGAGACAGGGGTGGAGGGATGATGCAGCATTCTAATATTGTCCAGGGGTGCTTTAAGCTTCAACCCACACCTATAAACTATGGATTAGCAGAATTTGTGGAGTTTGATTACACAGAATAATGTGGAATTACATACAAATTCCAGCAGATTACACTGAATTCCATGACAGGGTGGAGTGGGTATTTGTTGCTATTTTCTTAGTGCAGAATGCACCCTTCCGTCCATAAATGGATATGAAGATGCATTTTCCCTAAGAAAATAGCAAGGCCAAATGCAACTTGGTACTTTAGAAACCAATATGTTTACTTGGTGTCCTTCCATACTCTGCTGTGATTAAAAGCTTCAATTCATGCAGAGTATGCATGGGCACCAAGCGGTATATGCAGTGGCATGTAAACTTTAGAAACAACAGCATCATTTTTAGTTACGCAGAATTACCAAATATCTCAGATTCTGCCAACAGAATAAAACATTGCACCCAGGCCTACTATAAACTCTTAGACAATAGAGAGACAGGGACTGGGACCCTGGAATTGGACAGCTGCAACACCACTGACAGATGGAAGGACATAATCCTAATTCTTTGATGGACTATTGCCTCTACCTGACCCCAGGAGTGGCGGTTTCTTCAGGACCAGTGAGCTTGGCACACTTATTCTCCCTGCGGACCAGTTGGAAGGAAGACCTGGTAAGTGCTTCAGAGACCAGGCAAAGGACAAAAGCATGTTCAGAGGCTCCCTGCAAACTGTGCCTTCTGGAGACCAGTTGGCCTGTTGCAACTGCTCCTGGTAGCTAGCTCTCACCATCAGGAGCAAAATGAGCCCAGGATCAATTGTGTGCCTATTACTTGTGCAGCCCTCAGTATCCAGCACAACCAATATCCCAATTACCTACAGAAAGCATACAATGTATTAGCATTAGTATAAAATGCATAATAACCATTCATCCATCAAACAACCAAAATGTTGTGCTTACCAAGGTGATCGACAGAAAGTAATCTAGTTGCCCAGCTACCAGAACATAGAAAGATATCCGAAAGGAAAGGAAGCATTAGTCAAGTAAGTCTTCAGTCTTGGAATCTTTCTTATGTGAGCCAAAGCAATCGAAGAACACCAACTGGGGAGTAGTAAAGGACTCTAGACAATCAGAGGGAAGGAGGGAAAATGTAGAGGTCTGTCTACAAGAGAACAAACTGCAGATGACACTGAGGAAAGGGAAAACACAAACACATGTGAGATCACCAATGTGGTGCAAATTGGAATGGAACCAGAGGAACCACAACAATCACAGCTGTCAAGCACAGTCTTCCATGAGCTCTACCCTTTTAACTGGCACAGCCTCTCATAGATTGGAAGGGAAACTAGTTTCCGACCCCAATGGCCAGTGCTTTGCAGCTTGTAACTTTCTGTAAACAAAAGACAGGCACGTTTGCAAATTGGCAAACTTTGCACACTCCTGCAAATTACACCATGTTGGCGTAATAATAATGTGGGCTAAATCTGCCTCATAGTGAGTGAGCATTCCAGGTCAGGTATAACACAAATATTTGGTATGCACAATGTTTTTACATCTCAGTCCCACCCTGGAATTGATTGCTGAATTATTTCTATTAATGGTACGAGCACATCTAATAATAATGCTTACAATTGTATGTACTCTTGTTAAGCAGCTTCCTGGGAGAACTCTTGGAAATATTTTGATATTTCTAAAGAAATGTACATTTACTCCAATCTGTGATGGTAATTAATGGAAGACAATCTATGATTGTTTTGTCAATCACTGTTGAAACATTGCAAAAATTGCAGGTCAAATGGCTGTGCCCGAAATACAACAAAGGAATTTACAGCATGTTTAGCGTTTATTGTCAAGCTTCCTTTCCTTATCCTAGACTGGCCTATCACCAGTTGAAGTTGGAAATCAGAATGTAGTATTGCATCATGCTATGGTTGTATGTCACAATATCATACACAAAATATGTTGGTACAAAAATATTCCTACAAAAATTCCAATAAGAAAATAATATTATATTTCTATCCCCTTGGTAAACAACACAAATACCAACAACTAAACTATTACTTTAAAACATATTGTTCAAACAACATCTACTAATAAGATACATCAAGGTGAAAAGAAATTAAAAAAAATACAAAATATCAATAAGCTAAAGATCATTAAACTTTTCTAACAAAGAGTCTCCTAAAATTACAGGTTTCAAACCACAGCAAAATAAAATATATCAATATAAAAAGTTGATAGAAAATAAACATATTTATGACAACCCAAGTCTACCTTAAAAGGGGAAGCTCCAACAAAGGTCTAAATTCAAACATTGACCAATGAGATTTAAAAGTAAAACAATTAAGAAATAGACAATGCAAAACAGTGAATTAGTATAAATAGAGCTGAGAACAAACAATCAAACTGCTACACAGCAGTGTTAGAATAGAAAAATATGCTTTAGCATTGTTTATATAAAGTTAGCTTTCGCTGTACCATTTTACGTATGCCCGCCACTTTTAATAATAATCAAAACTAATCTGTTGCTGTTTCAGAGAAACAGCCTTCTCTAGGTCGTTTCTTCGGAGCTGAGTTCTGCTATACTATTGAATTCACTGTCCTTATTAGCGCATACCTTAGATGTAGGCCTTCTCCCACTTGTTTAGCAGTGGGCACAGGCAGAAGGACCTTGAATAGCAGATAATGTGTGCCCGGCCTCAGAATCGAAAGTTACTGTTCAGTTGCATCTGCTTGGAAAATTCGATGGTGGGCATGCTTTTATTGCTTTCAAAGTGTACATACTATATCGTTATGCTTGCTGATGTCTGTCCCTCTGCAGCTCTCTTAAGTGACTAGGCAGACCAGGCTACACTCTGAGTGCATTAGAATAAACAAGTATTGCTTTGTATTCTGTACTGTCTGACCGACTCTTCATTTTATATGGAAGGCTGAGAGGTGGTCATGAGTGACCTGGATGACCCTATTTGGACCTTTTCCTTCAGCAATCTTGGAACAAAGGAGAGTGTCACTCAGCCAGAGTACATGACTTCCAGATACTCAAACCCTCACTCTGCCTGAGTAAGTCACCATGTATTGTTTACGAGTTCAGTGGTCTTACCACCACAGCAGTGATCCAAAGAAGAGTGCCACAGTGACGGTCCAAAGAAGACCGCCGAAGCGGCGGTCCAAAGGAGACTGCCACCAGTGGGCCAGAGGCAGTGTTTCCAAAAACGGGGAATATTTTTTCATATTTGTCGATGCAGGTTTGTCTATTTTGACTGCACAATTGTTAAATATACACATATACAGGACCCATGGAAAAAATATCTACTACAAGTGTTTCCCGTTGCTGGAGTCTGGACCATATGTGCCCAGTCCAGTCAATTGACAAATAGTGCAAAACAGAATTACCTGTATTTTGGCACCAGCAGGGTAATTTATTTCAGGGTGCAGATGCTGCTGTGAAGGGGGGCCATGGAGTAAGAAATCCACGTGGAAGACTGAAAGGAAGAAAAAGGAAATGGATGAGTGTGCATCCCAATTCCTCTGATTCTGCCAATTCGAAGCAGGTGGTCTACCCACCATAACTTGTAATCAGGCCTCAAGTGTGTGAACTTCCCCCAAATGCTTTTTTTAATTTTCTATACTAAAAAATGGAATACATTTTTTATACATTTAAAATGAATTGTTTTAACATATTATATTTCCATATTTACTAATTTCAACAAAATAGACTGGAAGACACCTACACAATTAGGAACTCATCAAATCACTATTCAAGTTACAACACAAATGGCTTTTATAACCGATAAAGAGGATAATAGTAGCCTGAGCCTGAAGAGAAGAAAGACAAGCAAGTCCTGCACCAAAATGCAGACTTTCACAACCACCTTTGAGAATCACATAAAAAAGAAGATTTTATTTTGTATGAGAATTTAGATAATGAGAAGAAAGTAGTAGTTTTCAGTACAGGTAAAAATAGAAAAACTATCACAATATAAAAACTAGGTATATATGATACATTTAAATTGCACCCTTCACAATTAAGCCTCATATATATCATTTATTGTCAGTATCAAACCATAACATCCCACTGGCCTATGCATTACTCACTAATGAACAAAGTAACTCCTATCATGAATTCCTTTCAATGATACAAGAAACTAACAATTATGTAGCTAGAAAAATTGGAATGGATTTTGAACTACAATGATCTACAACATTTGAAAGTATGGTTACTCAGAATACAAATACAAGAGTGTTATTTTCATTGTAATTATGCTCTATGGAGAAACCTTGACAAAATAGACTCTAAGCATAGACTTCCCACCAAATAGTGAATTTACATTACAAAGTAAAAAAACTTACAGCCTTAGCCTTTATACTTCATAAAGAGTAAAATAAGAACTATGAATTACTGTTTGATTCACAATATTCATCAATTTTGGAAAAGGTGATGGACAGAGTTTCTGAATGATGCAGAATACTCCTACCCAGTCAAGAGATCAGGGCTTGATCCATCACCGTTTTTTAGCTCACTGCACCATCCCAGCTCAGAACCTGGCTACATGCAAATTAGTCTGTTCCTGTCCCAGTGCATGATGGGAACAGGGCAGACCAAACTACCAAGCCAATTCTTCACCAGAAAGGAGACAAGCTACCGGGGACCGGTTTCTGGCCATCACCAACCCCTTTTCCAAAATCGATTTTGTCCACACTCTGCGTGGGAGGGTATACTTAGACGTGAGTCCCTTGCTCATTGCACCATCAGGATTCAAGCAAGCCGGGCCGACGACGGCTGAAATGCCAAAAACCGGTCCCCGGAAGCTTGTTTCCTTCCCAGTATAAGAATTGGCTTGGTAGTTTGGTTTGCCCTGTTCCCATCATGCACTGGGACAGGAACAGACTAATTTGCATGTAGCCAGGTTCTGAGCTGGTATGGTGCAGTGAGCTAAAAAACGGTGATGGATCTAGCCCTGATCTCTTGACTGGGTGAGAGTATTCTGCATCATTCAGAAACTCTGTCCATCACCAACCCCTTTTCCAAAATCATTTTGTCCACACTATGTGTGGGAGGGTATACTCAGACGTGAGTCCCTTTCTCATTGCACCATCAGGATTCAAGCAAGCCGGGCCACCGACGGCTGAAATGCCAGAAACCGGTCCCTGGAAGCTTGTTTCCTTCCCAGTATAAGAATTGGCTTGGTAGTTTGGTTTGCCCTGTTCCCATCATGCACTGGGACAGGAACAGACTAATTTGCATGTAGCCAGGTTCTGAGCTTGGATGGTGCAGTGAGCTAAAAAACGGTGATGGATCTAGCCCTGATCTCTTGACTTGGTGAGAGTATTCTGCATCATTCAGAAACTCTGTCCATCACCAACCCTTTTTCCAAAATCGATTTTGTCCACACTATGGGGCCGATTATGATTGCGGTTTTTCCGCATCCTCGGGGCCGGCGGAAGCCACCGCCGGCCCAGAGGATGCGGAAAAACCGCAGCGGACTGACCAAGGACCCACCGCCACATTAGGATGGCTGGTGGGTCCTGGTTTCCGTCCGCAGCTTTTCCGCCGCGGTCGGCTTACAACCGCGGCGGAAAAGCTCTGATATGGTGACGGTGTCTCTCAGACACCGTCCGCCATATCAGGATGGGCTTTAAAAAGTGCTTTTCTGCGGCGGGTTTTCCGCCGTGGAAAAGCATACGGATCTTCACTGCGGGGGCCCGTTGCGGGCCCCCTAGGTGAAGGGGGGGTGGGGTTGCACATGGGGGGTACCTATGGTACCCCCCTGCATTTGCATGCAGAAAGCAGCAGGCACCGCGCTGTGCCTGCCTCTTTCTGCATGCAAATGCAATGCATGCATTTTTAACATTGCTGCGGGTGCAGCTTGAAGCTGCACCCGCTGCAATGTTAAAAATAGAGGATGTGACCGCCAGGGTGGAGGTCACATCCTAATTGCACAGGAGGGAACTCCGCATGCCATGCGGAGGTTCCCTCCTGCTCTGGGGTCGTGGACGGATGCAAGTCCGTCCGCGATTCTAATCGACCCCTATGTGTGGGAGGGTATACTCAGACGTGAGTCTCTTGCTCATTGCACCATCAGGATTCAAGCAAGCCGGTCCGACGACGGCTGAAATGCCAGAAACCGGTCCCCGGAAGCTTGTTTCCTTCCCAGTATAAGAATTGGCTTGGTAGTTTGGTTTGCCCTGTTCCCATCATGCACTGGGACAGGAACAGACTAATTTGCATGTAGCCAGGTTCTGAGCTGGGATGGTGCAGTGAGATAAAAAACGGTGATGGATCTAGCCCTGATCTCTTGACTGGGTGAGAGTATTCTGCATCATTCAGAAACTCTGTCCATCACCAACCCCTTTTCCAAAATCGAAGAAATCAACATCCACATATGGGTGGTCTTTAAAAAAACAAAGAAAAATATCGTAATCTTTTAAATAGTATTTAATTTGGCTGTGGCCTGGCCACGCGACAAGATGGCCGCTTAATTCAGGAGCTCCATGCTGTGAGGAGCCCCGGACGGTGACAAGATACCTTTCGAGGAGTCTAATTTACATCTGAACCTCAGTTCCAGACAGCAGGACAGGTGAGATTTTTTTGCCCTGACTATGTCGCTGGATGGCACCAGTGAGTGACGCTTTCCTCTGGAGACCTGAGTGAGGCCTCAGGAGTGGGAAATTGTGGCCTGTCATACACGCACCGAGCCGAGGAGAGGAGGCCGCAGAGAACGCGTCAAGTGCCTTCTAGCTTCATGGCGGTCAGGTGGACGCATGCTTTGTGGTGCGCTGTCTCTTGACTCTAGTTTTCACTTCAAGCAGACAGACTTTGCTTGTGCCAGACCTGGTAGGCATGATCAACTGACCTGACATGTGGGGAATTGTAGCTTGTGATGCACGCACAGAGCTGAGAGGAGGAATCTGTGGTGAGTGCACCTGGTGTCTTCAAGCTTCACGGCGAATCCACGGCTGTGTATTTTGTGATGTGCTGCCTCTTAATTCTGTCCTTTTCTTCAGGAAGAACCGGGCTGTATTGCTACTGGACGGATAGACTAAGCATATGAGTGCAGAGTTGTGGCCTGTGACACACGCACAGAGCTGAGAAGAACCTGTGTTTATCGCGGCCAGTGTTTTTTGGCTTTATGACAGTGTTATCTTGTACATAGATCCGTCTTTACTACTGCTGGATCGGGTAGGCATGTTAACCTGATTTGGACTCCTTGTCTGGCCATCCACTTCAACGTGACAAGGTTAGTGAAACACCATATTAGGTCCCGATTTCTCAAGCGACCTTACCTTCACAGGCCGGCGTAGCACCATAATAAGAGGTTAACCCCCCCCCATTTGAAAGACCTATGCATAGCCTTATATGAGTGATCACCCTCCCAATTTTTCATAAAGTATTAAAGCCAGTGAGCACTACCTACCATTCTTTGTGCCCCTATTTTCCCCCTTAATGACAGGACGTTTCCATTGTTTATGGTGTACGTGAAGGATGGAGTCTGCAGTGATTAATATCAGTATGTCTGTACTGTGATTTTATATCAACACGGAAGCGGCCTCGTAGTACAGGGGAAGAGTTGACTATGCCTGCCTCATTGTATCTTGTACTGACATTTTTCAACGCCGTTATCACTGCCCCTAAGATGATTCCCATGTTCATCGAACAACAAATGGTCTTATATTACTATTGAGCTTCATATGGGTTATTTGTGACTGTCACCCCCATAGACGGATTGCCTCTGAATTGAAACTACTCGTACCGAAGAAGCTAATCCCACCAGAGTCACACCTGACCTTAACAATCTGTTCTCCTGGGGCAAAATATGGAATAGTTGATCTAATTTGGGCCCTTTGACACAACTTCCACATTTTCTCCATCATGTGTGTAGCTAAGTGCAAAACCGGAACTGATATCCATATATCAACTCTTTTTCCTTTGCCTACTGCACATAAATATATATACCCACATTTTCCGATAAATAGATTACAGTCATTAACTCAGTAAACTATTTATAAACCTGAAGTCAGACACAAAAAATCAGGTAAGACATTTGAAAAACCCGCTAAGCAACTTCTTTTCTCAGAAGCTCTAAACAAAGGTTGCTCCAACCCAGATACGAATAGTGGCATCCCCTTGACTCATAAACCATCTAATCCCATCATGACAGCCTCATCAGACTCCACAATGGAATGGATCCTACAAGAAATATCTGCTGTGGGCTGATGATTAGAGGGTAAGGAGTCCTCCATATCCACCCTCACAGCTGAGACCAAATCCATCTGCTCAGATATAGCTGGATTCCAATTCCAGTTGAATGGCCTTACTGCACGGATGGTTGCAGTCTAGACTTAGTACAGGACCGTGATCAAGAGCTTCTGTTTCTAAGAAGTAAAGTGATAGATTTGGAAGATATAAACGATCGAAACAATGTCTGTTTTTTTCATTTTTTCCCAAAATTTTGAAGGAACAGACGCCAAATCCTTCCTCAAAGAAAGTCTTCCAAAGCTTACAGGTCTTTCCTTTGATTCGCCAATGGAAATGCAGAGAGCTCATCATATTGGTCCACCCAGCACAGGTAAAGATATCCGAGCACGCTCTCTCATTGCATGTTTCTAACAACACATACAACCTTGCCAACTGATCACAGCGGATTGTACTCATGGCCCATATACATTTGGAAGTCATGAGATCAGCATAGCTGCAGATTTCTCAAAGGAAACAAATGATCATCGCAACGCTTTCCTTTCTCTTAGACTCCGCCTATGACAGCTTGATATAAAATATGGTCTATTTGACGCTCATGTTTGTGGATTACCAAAGATGGGATCTCCAAGGAGTTCTTTAATCCAGAATATCTTTGTAATTTCTTAGACAATCTTTCTTCTCAGAGCATGGAATACACTACAACCTCACAAGAACTTGGACACCCCACATTCATCAACACATACCTCCGAGTGGATTTCGACGTAATCGATGCCGATCCTAGAGCCGGGACCGAGATTTAGACTGTCCTGTCCGTTCTTTAGCAGACCGAGCTCAGGCCCTTCAGGCAGCTGCTGCGCTCACACAGGAAAGAGATAGGGATAAAACTCGCTCTCCTCTGAAAACTTCTTCATCAGACAAAAATGTGAACTGAGCCGGGTTCAAATTTGCTACCTTGCTGCCCATTGAAAAAGAAGACACTGATGGAGAAATTGATCTAATATAGGTTCCTCAGATCCTCACACAATAACACCCTCTAAACTGGAAAGAGACAATACTTTTGTATGCTCTACTGTTTCCTACTTTCTCCATTCAAGGAGGATATGCCTTGAACTCATGTTTAATAATTTATCTTTCTAAATTGATGACTTGATGAACATTTACCACCTTCGAACATGGCGATTAGATGAGAATTTTATTTCTTGTTGATTCCTTCTTTTATTCCATCTCTTTTTTCAATATCTTCCCATATTTATTTCAATTACCTCTTCTCTGTCCTTAAAGTATTTTCTAAGATATGATTATTTATTTTATCATTGTGTATTCTCAAACCTGCATTTCCAAAAACTTAAATAACTGTACATATAATTTTTCACTTACTTATAAAGAATTTGCTATATATTTATCATAAATTAGAAGTACTACTATGCTCTATCTTTCTTAATCTATTTTCACACACTTTCTTCTCTTCTTCCTCCATTTAATCAGTATCTATGATATCAATTAACTTTGATAATATGTTATATTGAACTACCCTAATATTTAATTACAATGCAATCTAACCACACTGTGAGGATATTTTGCTATGATAAAACTTTAATATAATAATATATACCTAGGAAACCATTTAGTATCAAGTCGTTGTTACTTCAAAGTTATGTTATGTTAATATCTCTTATATCTCTTTCATCTTTAAATTCCTTTCCAAAGTCTGTTTATTTATGTTTTTTATTGTACATTGTTAAACTTTATAGGACAGGCAACTGGGATAATCAAAATGTATACATGAATAATAGTTTACTTGTTTTGTATATTTCATGAACTTGATGTACATTTTAAGTTTTATCATGCTCCTCTTCTATCAACCTCCTATTCACACTCTTCCTTTTTCTTTTCTTTTCTCTTTCTTCATCTTAATCAATACCTATGATATAATCTTACCATGAAAATATTTATTATATATTATTTAAAAGTCCTTATATTTATTTATGCTATTATTAAATTATATGGTGACATTATTTAGATAAAAGAATATCTAATTATGTTAATATTTACCCATGTTAATTTTCAAGATTTCATCTTTACTATTATTATATTAGGAAAGGTCTGTTTGATTGTTTGAACTTGTCTTTTATCATTGACCATGTCGCCGGATGGGGCTCCTCTGGTGCGGATAACCCGAAAGCTTAAACCTCCATTAAACAGTCCTATCCCAGAGGTGCTGTGGTGTCCCTGCACAGTACAAAAATCACTCCTTTCTTTATATTTTCATTCCCTTTTATTTTTCTAATATTTATTCATCTATATAACATATAACTCACTTTTTCATTATCCTGTCACTTCCTTAAGTTTTCTCGAAGATTTCCTATCCCTTAATCTTCTCCTTACCCGGAATGTATTCTTTTTCTTATTTCTTTAAATATTACCTCTTCTTTCCTCCTTTCCTACTTTCTTTCACTCCCTCCCCTCACAGAATCTCCTATCTTATCCTTTAGTCTCCCTTTTTTCTCGTAATCTCCTCCCCCAATATTTGTTCAGCCATTATTTCTATATTTTACTCCTTTCTTAATCTTCACCACCTTTATATTTAATACCTCTTATAACCCACTTCAAGTGTTCTTTTAAATTAACATCTTTTTACTCTTATTCCACATATGGCAGTGAATACATTCTCTTTATCTCAGGCATTACGCATAATCTCATGGAATGTTAATGGCCTTACGCACTTTATAAAATGTTAAAAAGTACTCTCTTACCTTAAAAAGAAAAGAACTGATATTGCTCTTTTACAAGAGACTCATCTCGATGCTCTGGAATCAGCTAAGTTGCAGAGAGATTGGGTGGGAAAAGTTATTCATTGTTGGTTCACAACACAACCCTCTTCTGAGAAGAATCAACTACGGAAATGCGGTGTGACTATCCTTTTACACAAATCTATACCTATCACAATTGTCAAAACATGAATTGATCCAGAGGGCAGATTTGTCTTTGCCAATGTAAAAATTGGAGAAAAGGTCTTCTGTGTAGATTTTGTATACGCCCCAACAGGCGCTAAGCTCTCTTATTTTCTCAACCTTAATCGTTTACTTGTGGAGATTGGAGCATCCAGTTACATCATCGGTGGTGATTGGAACTTGACTTGTGACTTGATTTTAGATAGAACAGGCCCTTTGGACAGATGTAATGCTGGTAACAGGGCTTTAATTAATGATATAACAACAAATCATGGTCAAATAGATCACTGGCGGCTCTATCATCTGTCAGATAAAGATTATACCTTTCTTTCCTCTGCTCATGGCACACAATCTAGGATAGACTAATTTCTTACTTCCCAATCAGTAGTTACAATCACGAATGAATACCAAACTTTAGAAGCCACTATTTCTCATCATTCTCCAGTTCTTCTCGCTCTAGAAATAAGTTTAACTTCTCCTGGTCGAAGACCATGGTGTATGAACATCCAAAGATACCGTTCAACTCAGAGTAAAACCCAATAACTTTCTCATCTCTCTAAATGCCTAGCTAACAATAGAACATCAGTTATTGTAGAACTGTTTGTGCATCTGCGAAAACAACAATTTGTGGACCACTAATGAGAGATGCAGCTACGGCCAATAAGTCAGCATCCCTGTGTCGTACTGAACTTGAAGCCCAAATGTTGTCCCTTACTCATTTATATACTTCTTGTCCTAATGTAACCAACCCCAAAAACCTAGAGTTAGCTAAAATGGCACTTAATAACCTATATACCTCCAAAACAGAATATGCTCTTCAAAGTCTGAAAGGTAGGCATTATGAACAAGGTGAGAAAGCAGGTTGATTGCTCGCAGCACAGCTAAAACAATATGAAGCTTCCATGGCTATATCAGCAATGCAAACATAATAGGGTGAGATTCACAATAAACTGCGAGAAATAGCAAATACCTTTGCATCCTTCTATAAAGTACAATGCACTCCTGAAAATCAAGAGACTGAAGATCAAAACACTACATAGCTTGCAAATATTGACCTTCCATGTCTTACAGATGAAGGCAGAAATTTACTTGGTGGTGATATCACTAAAGAAGAAGTAGCTACAGCCATCTCCAAATTACCCTATCACAAATCCCCAGGTGAAGATGGATTCCTTGTATAATATTATAAATGGTCTGGAGTAGAACCAATTGCCACTCTTCACTCGGCCTTCCAAGAGGCTGTTCAAACATCCTCTCTGGGTCCTATTTCTAATAAGGTAAGGATCAGCTTGCTTGTACTAGCTATTGTCCCATCTCCTTAATAAATGGAGATGTTAAAATGTTGGCAAGCATACTTGCAACGCAACTTCGTAAAGTTATTCCCTACCTAATACACCACTCTCAGGTTGGCTTTATCCCTGGTCATTCCTCTAGAAGTCATCTCCAAAAATGTGCACATACTTTATGGTATGCAAGAGAATTGGCGGAAGACTCAGTCGCCCTTCTCTTGGATGCAGAGAAAGCACTTGATCGTATTGATTGAGTGTATCTTTTTGCCACTATTGAAACGCTTTGGTCTAAGAGATCAATTTATTTCCAAGGTTCGCTTACTATATGACAACCCCATAGCCCAGGTCAACTGTAGAGGTTTTCTCTCTGACCCCTTTCAAATTCAAAGAGGTACCTGTCAAGGCTGTCCTTTATCCCCACTTTTATTCCTACTAGCAATGGAGACACTTGCCACCCTCATTCGTCATTCAATGCAAATCCAGGGTATATCTAAAGCTGAAGGTAAATCAAATATATATTTATATCCCGATGATATTCTTCTCACCCTTAAAGATCTTTCCGATTCTTTATCATCTTTACTCGAGATTATGAATGAGTTCTCAACCCTTTATGGTTATAAAGTAAATTGGGATAAAAAGTGAAGCTCTTCCACTCTCTCCTGGTGCTACTAAAGCTTCAATCAATGGATATCCCTTTTGCTGGATATCGTCCCATTTAAAATATCTAGGTATCTTAATTAATCAGGGTCTAGAAGGGATGGATTCGGATAACCTCTCGCCTCTTATAGCACAAATGGAAATTGATTTTGCCAAATGGTTGCTTTTAGGCTTCTCGAAGTGGGATAGAGTACAGATGGTAAGATTGGTCACTTTACCTCATTTTACTTATGTCCTAGGAATGCTTCTGGTTGTAGTGCCTTTGACCACACTTCATCGCATAGATTCCTGTATGTGGGCTTCCGTCTGGGGAACTATGCGTCCTTGTTTAACTGCTGCAAAGTAGCCTTACTGCTAGAGCAGTGGACCTCGAAGCTGGGGAACAGGGTTCGAGTCTCGACAACCACGCATCCTGTGATTGTGGGCAAATGACTTCATCTCCCCCTGCCTAACAAAAATGAATGTTTCCTTTTGTAACGAAACTGGTGCTCATGTAAAGTGCTCTGATACCCGATATCTTGGGTCTAGTTCGCGCTATATAAAACTCAAAAAATAAAAAGAATTGCTTGTCATTTACATGGTGGCTTAGGTTTACCATCATTGGAACATTAGTCCTTAACCTTGCAACTCTCACAATTGGCCTATCTATTACCAGGTGTGACTGATCCTCCACAAAGGGTAGCAACAGAACACTTAGTACTTGATTGTGACAATGGTCTTAATTCCCTATACAGTACTCGTAAACCCCTTATTTTTCCTCTGCATCCTGTGCTTCATGCCACATATCCAGCTTTGCAAAGGCACACCATCTTTTAGTGCTTGCCCATCTATTTCATTCTAAAGCTCCCTTTATGGGGAAATGAAAGAATCCAAATCAATGGTCGAGCTATCTAATAGTCTGATTGGAGTTCAAAAGGAATCCAGACATTAGATCAGATTATAATAAATGGTGAATTGAAATCATGTCATCTTCTTTATGAAGAATTTAATATTCCTTTGCATCAAGCTTCACGACATTTGCAACTACAGCATTGTCTGAAGAGATGTTTTGGCCCCTCCTCCTGGACATTAGAATCCTCAGTGATCTTGCACTATCTTCACAGATAGGATTGACATAAAGGAGTAATGTCAGGATTATAAAGCCCTCTAAATAATCACCTATACTCACAACCACTTCTTAAATTTATTTGAGAGAAATGGCAGGAACGTCTACATATCACTATAGAAAAAAATATGAGGCGGAACATGCTGGAAGCCCTTAATAGGGGTACTCGTAAAGAATGCCTGAAATTTTCTCTTCGTAAATCTTTACATGACTCGTACTGGACACCTTCAAAATTGCAACGAGCAAGATTACTTACACATTCCAAATGTTGGAGATGTTCTGAAGTTAATTGTGACCTTCCCCATATACTTTGTGAATGTCCTTCTATACAACACTTCTAGACACAAACAGGAGATACACCAGAGGAAACTATTAATCTTCGCTTACCTCCTACATCTTCTATTATTTTACTGCATGATCTTGGGAGTACACCTAACATCACACATTCTCAGCGCCGACTTTTAGATACTGCACTCTCTACTACTAAAAAATGGTATCTTAAGATTGTGGCAATCACCTAGCTCTCCCTCAAAAGAGGATTGAATGGTTGCAATGATTCAGACGGCATCACGTGACTGTGTAACAAAGAAACTACAGGATCAAGAAGAAATATTCCAACAAGTGTGTACTTCTTTTCTCCGAGAAGCTTGAATATTTCTCTCTTACTGCCTTGTCTGTTCTTTATCTCCCATCTTTTCTTCACTTACCTTTTGTTTGCTTTCGTTTTCTTTGCTTACCTTTACTTTCTGGGTAGGGAAATGACTATCCTCACATCTCTCCTCTCTTTTGATTTCTTTATCTATTCATTCTTACATCTATTTATTCATCTACTTGTTCATCTATCTTCCTAATTATTTATTTATTTATCTGTTTATTCATCTATTTATTAATTTATGTATTTGTCTATCTATGTTTTTATTTATTTATTAACCTTCATGATTTTTCATCACTCCCTATTTTCATATTTCATATTTTATACATGTAAAAATGTAAGGGCTCTAAATATATTTGCTAGTTTCACAATTTACTCTGTTTAACTTATTCCATCATTATAATTAACTGTATATGTAATGTCACTAGACCATTGTAGGTCTACTATGCTGTACTATACTTTTATGAATTTATTTTCCTTTCATTTCTCAATAAAGAATTACAACACAAATATAAATAGTATTTAATAGGAAAAATTCCATATCAAATACTAGGAAACTTCAAAATCCCCAAAGATTACTTAAAATACAAACACACCAGACAACAGAATAATATAAGGACAATGTTAAAAATAATTCTAAAGTAAAAAAATATTGCCAAGCATTTTCTATAGGTAAAAGAAACATACTCACCATTGGTTATAATGCGATCGTTTCTAAGTAGAAAAGAAGGGCAGAAATTTCCACAAAGGGGCTGATTATGATGGCGGGTGGACTTTAGTGGAAATGGGTCCGGCCGCCAGACTTGTGGCGGTCCTTCAGCCCTAATGAGGAAGCGACTGCCACCTTGGCGGTCGCATCCTGCATACTTGACATTGCGGCGGGTGCTGCATACAGAAGCACCCGCAGCAATGCCAAAACGGCATGTTGTGCATTTGCAGGCACAATGTGGCAGGCACAGTGTGCATGCAAATGGAGGGGGGTGTCATGGGTACCCCCCAAGTGCCCCCCCCCACCCTCCCAGCCCCCCGGGCCCACATAGGGTCCCCAAAAAGCATCCACGCCACCTGCCATGGAAAGGCCTTCACAACACACCAGCCTAATATAGATGGCAGTGGCAGGCACTGCCACCAGATATGGAGCCAATTCCCCCCGTAGCAATCGGAACGATTGCCAACCGGAGGAAAAGCAGCAGACATGCTGTGAAACCCCCACCATTGTAATATGGCGAGGGGTTTCACTTGTTACAATGTCATGGCGGTCGCCACCGCCAGATAGGCAGTGGCGAATGTCACAACATCATAATGAGCCCCAAAGTAACACAGTGATAAGCAACATATAAGATATACAAGCTAAAATCTACTAACATCTCAACATTTCATTAATATGCTAGCACTAAACAAAGAAGACATGTAAGTTGAAACTTACACATAACTCTGAAATGATAACAGAGAAACTATTAGCCAGAGCTAACATGCACATTATCTAAGATCATCCACATAAAAAAAATACAGAGCACACCTACACAACGCAGTAGCAACATATAAAATATTTCTTTCAAAGTGTTTTACCAGTAATGAAAACAAGATCCCTACAATCAATATTTTCAAACTAATGAATTCCATTCAATGGAAAAACATGATGCGGGCTACATGAAAATAATGAATGATCCTGATTCCATTTAAAACAATAGAAAATTATACTATATTTTTACAAATTATAAATGTGACTTTCATTATACTATTTTATTTTCAACATCATTTCAAAAATTGTACAATGAAAAATTAAACTGAAACTTTTTTTTTCCATTAAATTCCCTTGTAATTATAACTATTTGTTCAAAACAATACATTTTTAATTTAACTTTAACACTACAGTTACAAATAAATTGTTACATTTATTTTTACTATTTCTATATATTAAAGTTATTAAAAGGGTTTGTATGAAATACGTATTCAATAAAATGTCTAAATAATATAAACGTACATTAAGTTAAACATACAAATTAATAACCTAGGACCTGATTACGAGTTTTACAGTCCTACCTCTTGGCCGCTGCATCCGCGGCCACCAAAATACCCTAGTGGTGGTGGTCTTTCAACCGCCATATTACGAGTTTACCGCGTTGCTGGCAGTGTGGCTGTGGAGATCTTGCGGCGGTGGTGATTAGTTTTCCATATGTATCAATGCCTGTGTGAACATTTTCACTGCATATGTGTTGAATGCACACATATGCATGATACATGTAGAAAAATACCACCTACCTATTGCGGGAGTATCGCCCATATGCCGACAGTCCAGGCCATGAGAATATGGTTAAAAAATTGACTCACCGGTATCTCACCACAAACAGGGTCATGATCCACGTTGTGAAGTTGCTGCTGTGAATTGGTGACCTGAAAAAAGGAATCCACGTTGAACTCTGACTGATATAAGAGGAAAGTGGTGAGTAAGCACCCCAAATTCTTTGTTTTTGCCACGTTGAAGCTGGCGGTCCCACTGCCACAGTCAGCTTGTCGTAAAGCCAAGTTCTAATGCGGATGGCAGTGAAACTCCTCTGGATGTATTTTATATGTTGTGTTCTTTTTAACTTGTTGTTTTATGTAATGCTTTTAAAGATAATTTTTTATCAAAATAAAGTCTATTGACTTGACTGAAACTCCTCTGCACCACCCTATGGGAGTTGGTTTTCCCTGACTGCGACCCTGGTGGTCAACAGTGTGCTGGTGGTGTAGGCAGTCCAGCCACAGTCTTTGCAATAGCAATGCACCCATCTCGTAATACTGCGGTCGGACCAACAAGGTTGTGTGCTCTTGAAAAAAGAAATAACAAAAAGCTGGGAATCACATGCAATGGAAAAATACATTGAAGTGGGAAGAGTCCCAAGAGGACTGCAAATCTTTACACCACTACTACACCTAGACACAAGGCCTGAGATGTCGGAAGAATGGGCTAAGAACAACATGCACTGTTCCAAAAACAGGATGCTAATAATCATCAAATATGCTAAAAAAGATATTGAGGACATCCACAAATCTATAAGTGCATTTAAGGCGGAGATTCAGTCATTGAAATCAGGCGAGGAAAGCAAACAGCTGGGACTAGAAATGGAATCTAGGCTTGACAAATATGAAAATGAAATTGAAGAAAGAAAACAGAGAAAATTCAGACGTGATGAAAGGGATTATGGGATCAGGACCATATTCACTTTTGTCAAAAGATTTGAAACATTGAAAGAACAACTGAAATCTTGTCAAACAATTGGCTATGAATCTGATGCCACCATCAGTAATTTGGACACTGACCTGAGCGAAAGAGAAGGAACAACACATGCATCTCACAGAACGACTTTTTTAGAAGAGATAAAATTACTTCTATATAGACCAAAGACTAGGAAAAGGAAGAGGCAGGGGGATAGGCCGTGGACAGGGACGAGGAAAGGGAGATCATTAAGTCATGCAATAGAAAAGAAAAACACAGAGGGGATCATGAAAGAACAATATATATAATAAATAATAAATAGAAATAAAAAAAATATATCCCTTGTCCAGTCGGTAAAGGAAACAATACATTTATCACAAACGAAGATGGAATACATTCTTTTCATCAATCTATAAAAACTTACATTGATTAAAGATCAAATTAATCTTCTGAACAAGGGCTTAACCTTTTGTCCTGAAAAAAAATTATGATTATGTGGAGACCATAATTACAAATGTATACAAAAACTATAATTACCAAATATTTTCACAAAAAAGGGGATACATCAACCTATGCACGTAAATGCAGCCACGCCCAGCACACATTTATTGACTGAACAAATATCAGATTTGAAAACTGCATACAATCTGATGTTTGATCTGGAGGATGACGAGGTCACTGAAACACAAATTGGGAATGAGCTTGGAATCAATACAGCATATCACAAATTCACGAAATTTAAAAAAAAGGCAAAATGTTTTCCCATACTAACTCAAGGCAACAGAATTGATACTTATCACAATTTGGTTATTTCAGATTTACAAGAATTGAGAAATAAGATCCAGAATAATAAAAAATAAAATCTTACATGTGTAGAACAAAAATCACTGCTGGACCTTATAAAAAATTATTCAATTGAATTTAAACCAGCTTACAAAGGAGGAAATGTAGTAGTCATGCACAAACTGCAGTACATAAAAGAGGCAACAAGACAACTAATGTGGCCACCAACTATACGAAACTGAAGCAAAATCCCATAAATGAGCTCACAATGACCTGGAACAAAAAAAATAAAACAATGGCAGTCGGAAAACTTATTAAGTGAGGAAGAAGCTAAATTCTTACAGAATGAGAGCCTGATCATGCCAACAATATATTTTCTCCTGAAAGTTCACAAAACACTACTTAACCCTCCAGTGAGACCCATAATATCCAGCTGTGGGGCTCTCTGAGAATGTATCCACCTATTTAGACCATTTCCTTGCCCCTCTAGTACCAACCTTAAGTTCATATATCAAAGATACGGGGGACTATCTGAGTATCCTTGCAGACAAGGATTGGCAGGATGAATTCCAGCTAGTCACTATTGATGTAGTGTCTCTGTACACTTCTATCAGTCAAGAGGTAGGTTTAGAAGTTGTTAAATGCTTCAAGTCTCAAAACAATTTCTGAATTTGAAACACTCACAATTACTAAAAGAAATGATAGAACTATGCCTCCATAACAACATCTTCCTATTCGACTATCAGGTCTACTCCCAGATATAAGGGACAGCCAAGGGAGGTTACTTCTCTCCAATCTATGCTATCCTCACCATGGGATGGTGGGTGAAAACCGTAGCATGGAGTGAAGGAAATTAACAACACACAGAAATATTAAACCTGTGGCTATGATTTATAGATGACCTATTCATAATTTCGAACAGCACCAATGAGGAATTCATTGAATATTATGAAAAATGTTACCAAAATGAAATGGACCTATCCTTTACATATAATACAAGCATAACAGTAGTGCAATTCCTGGATGTCAAAGTGTACATTGAAGGAAATCAAATCAAGACAAATGTTTATCATAAACCAACTCCAACAAACAGCATAATACATGGATCGAGCTTTCATTTGTGATCACTGAAAAAAAGTATCCCACATGGGGCATTCTTGAGAATGAAACGAAAATGTTCAGATGAACAGGAATTTAAATCGAATGAAACCAAATTGAAATTTGTACAAAGAGGATACAAAATATAAGATATAAGAGAAGGGAAAAGTGGGCGGAAGGCATCCCATAGTCACAAACTTTGGTGAACAAGCAATGGCTTACAGCTCAGAGAAAGAAGATCCATAAATGAGAATGGTATTTAGTTGTACCAAATAAAGACAACAACTATGTTATGGCCAAACATTTAGAAACCCATCCGGGATACAGTTGTAAAAAAATTAGATATTATGATAAAGCCAGAGTATGCAGACATGAAAGGGGAGGTGACAGAATGCTGAAACTGAGACAGCTGGAATACCGGTTGGTTATGAGATTCAGAACCAAACATTCACATGAATGGAATGGGGATGAAGAACTGTACATGCATCTCTAACTGCAGATTTTTGTTTTGATAATCATTCTGATTGACGGGAATGAAAATGATTTGAATAGTGTAAGACCTTAAATAGACATGTGTTTTGTGGCTGAAGTAGAAATGGCGACAATTAATGTGGGTGTTGTTAAAAGTCATACCACCTGTGAGCCTTAGTGAACATGAGGGTATGACATGGAACAAGTACATTGTCACATACTTTCCACCTAATTTCACTGCACAACATACCACATAATTTCACTACACACAACGTACATCCACTCGAGTCAAAAAACATTCGTAAAAAACGTTTTACATTTACAGCGCCAATAGCTATAATTCTCACAAATGTGAAACCTATTACATTGCAAACTCTTCTTTAACTAGTAGTCTCCTTTGCAGAGTGGTAGACAAAGGGTTCTGGGCCTCCGACCAGCGCTCAGGAATTCTGCTGCGTAGGCCTTACAGGAGATACCAGGAGGGCTTCTTGGCCCCCAAAGTCCCTCAGGAGTAAATTGGACCTTATTCCTCATCCTGTAGTCTGCCAGGAGGCTTGTTTGCAGAGTGGTGGAGAAAGGGGGGCATGGCCTCCGAATATGTCTTAGCAATCCCACTGTGTGGGACTTACTGGAGATAACAAGAGTGGTAGTTAGCCCCCAAGCACAACCTTGGGGGCCAACTACCCCTCCAATTATCTTCAGTAAGTCCCACACAGCAGGATTGCTAAGTTCTCATAGCAAGCTACTCCCCCGTTGCCCACCAATCTGCAAAAGCGCTCCCTGGCGTGCTCTTGGATGGGGATTGAAGTCCCCGTCGCTGCTTGGGGTCCTTTAGGGGCCAACTAGCCTACCTCTTACCGCCAGTAAGCCCCACACAGTGGGATTGCTGAGAGGTGGGCACAGGCCATGCCCCTTTTCTCCACCATTCTTAAAATGCGCATCCTGGCACGCTCTTGGTTGGGGGATGAAGTCACCTTTCCTCCTGAGGGTCCCTTGGGGCCAACTAGCCCTCCTGGTACCTCCAGTAAGCCTCATACAGCTAGATTGCTGAGAGTGCCCAAAGGCCACACCACCATTGTACATGACTCTGCATACGTGACTCCTGGCACACTGCTGCTCAGGGGATGAGATCCGCTTTAGTCCCGAGGTCCTCATCGTTCCACCAGCAATGCGCCAAGAGGCACGTTTGCAGAGTAGTGTAAAAAGTGGCATGGCCTCGGACAACCACTCAGCAATCCCACTGTGTGTGGGGCTTTCTGGGGGTACCTGGTGGGCTAGTTGGCCCCCAGGGACCCTCAGGACTCAGGGGGACTTAATTCCCCAACTTAGAACATGCCAGGAGGCACGTTTGCAGAGTGGTACAGGGAGGGGCGGGGCCTCCAGGAAGATGCAGCTTTTCTTTTTTTTGTTAAAAGGGGAGCTGTGTGGCCCCCCTTCTCTTAAAATTTTGAGGGCCCTGGGGACCCCATCCCCCAGGGTATGACCGTGAAGTTGGGGACCGTGGGTGGACAACTGTAAGAATGGAGACTAAATATAAGTAAAAAGCTCATTCTGAATTATTGAACAGTCTAAAATGTAAGTTTGTGTTTTTTGCCTTTGAATATGAAGTAGAATATTGAAACTATAGGCATAGATCGAGAAGAAGATTCACTAAAGGTTCTAGTAAATGGAGTTCCTATTACAGACAAAACAAATTGGCAGGAACATGTAAGCATTGATAGGGTTAAGAAAAATGTGAAATCACTTAAACTAGATAATGTGTATTACAAAGATGTTGATGTAGAGGGACATGTTACCTGTGTCAGAGCAGGAAGTTCCACATAGGTTGCTTCTGATCAGTTTGAAAAAGTTGACATAAGTGAAGCACAATAAATATATGAACTTTACAGCATTTACCCTTTACATTCAAGTGACACGATGAGTGATGCTTCAGAACTGTACCAAAGGAAGCAATCAAAAGGAGAACCAGTAAGTTAATGGGATAAGAGCTCAGAAGCACTGTGTTTTCCCATGTTGTTCTCTACAGTCGAAGGTGGTCATTATATTGAACGTCCAGTATGGGTCCCTGCCTCAGAACATAGTTCAAGTAGATTTTATTCTGATTATTCACACTTTAGGTAAACCATTCCATACATTTCCCACCTTTTGTTTGAAAGTGATCTGTCATTGCTATTGTATTCTGTGTGCAGTATTCTGAGAATGAGGCCCTGTTTAATGGATCACTGTGAGAGATATTGTGGAAATAGTACATGGTAAAGACAAGGCACTAAAGGATAATTTGATGAATCTCATGGCTTGCTAATGTGCTATGAATGAATATTGGTTCCATCGCCACGGTGAGCTAAAGTGCACGTTAGGCAATCTAGGTGCCCCAACCTGTCAACTTTGTCAACTTGAGCTGAGAAGAGTAGGCTTGGGATTAGCTTCATTACTTTCTCAGGCAAGCTAATTTAAACATTGCAAGGATTCATTTCAGACTTCTGGTGAATTGTGTTCCATTGATCCTGCAAATGTTTGTAGATACTTTCAGAACAGATTTGAAGCCATAATGCATGTTATCTGTAATAAAAAGAACCATCCACAAGGTGAGGTTGTGAACTTTTTGGGAAAAGAAATTCCAATCTAGAGGGGCTCCACATATAAGTACTTTATTTTTGGTGAAAGATACACCAAAGTTTGGTCAAGATACTGATGAGTCATTGTTGTCATTCATTGAGTAATATGCAACTTTTGAGAAGTCTCAGAACAGAACTCTTTGGCAACATGTCTTGTAATTCCTGTCCCATAAATGTGGCAAATGTAGTTGATGGAGATACACAGGAAAAGGTTGATATTACACTTTTGGATTCCCTTGTACTTTAGTCTCTAAAGGAAGAGTGAACAGTTTTATGTCCGCAGTCAGGCACACTGTTACTGGGAAGTCACCTAAAAATACATTTAACCTAAAAAGAAGTGATGCTTCAAAACATCAATGATTACAATCCAGTAATCCTGTCCATGTGAAATGCTAACATGGATATTCAGTTTGTAGCAGACAATTCTATTGATGTACCTCGATATGTCACGTCATACATAACAAAGTCAGGAAGACAGAAATTAAGCATGTATGGGAAGAGATAGCAGCAGAGAAGTCTTTAAATAAAAAAGCTTTACCGTTTCAGTGTAAAGATACTCTTAGAGAGAAATTGGATCTTTTGACAATCTCACTTCTTCTAATTTATACTGGAAATCCAAATCCATAATTTGGACCAGTTTAGGCCCGCCATCAACACATATTACATATTAGAAAATGTTAAATGATGACATTCAACCAGAAGAATCAATTGCTATAGAGGTTGCAAAAGGCAGTTCACAAGACAGCCAGAACTCAGGACCTAATAGTAAAGATCCACTTGACTGGCCTATTTTTGAAAATAAGGCATTCTTTATGTTATGTTATGTTATGTTAAGTATATTTTTGAGCGCACAGCTGCCCCAGCGAAGGGGCGTCCCGGCGCTGTATCTGAAAAGAACATAACTAACAAGCAGAAATCAAAAGGAAGCAATAGGGCAGGGGGAAAAGATAAGTTTTCACAGCTTTCCTAAAGGCGAAAAGGTTTTCTGAAGAACAAATGTGGACAGGAAGTGCATTCCACAGTTTGGCGGCCAACACCATGAACGATCGACCGCCCAATCTGCATTTATGGAATCGGGGAACGAGTGCCAGACTTTGGCCAGCAGAGCGCAGGCTACGCGAAGGAATATAAGGAGTCAGGAGATGCTGGAGGATGGCGGGAGTGTCAGATTTCAGAATTTTGAAAGCGAAACATAAGGCCTTGAATTCGATGCGTCTGATGACTGGCAACCAGTGTAGTTTAACAATTGTGCTGCGGGCTGAGCAGACACGCGGGAGGCCTACCAGGGCTCTGGCTGCTGCATTCTGGACCCGTTGGAATCGCAGGACTTCTGCCTGGTTAGCGCCCAGAAGTAATGCGCTGGCGTAGTCGAGTCTAGATAGTACACTCGCTTGAACCACCATCTGGCGAGTGGGGGCATTGAAGAATTTGAGGATATCCCTCAAACCACGTAAGATTCCAAAGCACATAGATGTCAACTTCTTAGTGTGGCACGAGAAGGTGAGTTTGGAATCCAGCCAAACGCCAAGGTTCTTAAGTTCCGACACAGGGTTTGGGGGGGGTCCCAGCTCCTTAGGCCACCAGTTTGCACCCCACAGATCCGGCTGTTTTCCCAGTACCATCACCTCGGTTTTGAGGGCGTTGAGCTGTAAACAGTTGGCCGTTAGCCAACTGGCAACTGCCCTCAAACCATCCGCAAAGTTAGAAGCCAGTTGGTCGGAATCTCCGTTAAGGGCCACCGCCAACTGGGTATCATCGGCGTAGGATACCATTGTGAGACCCCAACTCTTCGCAACCTCCGCTAATGGTTGAACGTAAAGGTTGAAGAGAGTGGGGCTCAACGCCGACCCCTGCGGGACTCCTTGGGTGATGGCACGAGATTTAGATCTAAATGGTGTTACAACCACCTGAAAGGAGCGTTCCGAAAGGAACGACTGAAACCAGTCTAACGCACTGCCTGAAATGCCAGCCTCACCAAGCCTCTGGACAAGAATGTATGTAAATGTATGTAATGTATAGGCATTTATATAGCGCACTACTTACCCGGGGGGTCCCAAGGCGCTTCAACCGCTGCGAAACCCTTCCTGGCTTCCCTGAGAGATGGACCCTTAATGGGTATCTCCAGGGTGAGACCAGGCATCCCCGGTGGTCTGGTGGGGCCGTTAGTGAAGATGAGGCAAGCTAATGCCCGAAGTTGCCGAGTGTGAACGCTGATCAGAGTGGGCACCGAGGCGAGAGAATTATCGAGTCCGCTGACCCTGGTCCAGAAACCTGCCGCGCCGGGAATCGAATCCTGGTCCCGGGCCGTCCTCTGATCTCGGGTCTGCCGCCTCTAACCAGTGAGCCACACTACTTCACTGGTATGGGATACAGTGTCAAAGGCGGCACTAAGGTCCAAAAGCACCAGTGCCGCCGTTTGACCAGCATCTAGTACAGAGCGGAGGTGTTCAATAATAAATAGGAGTGCCGTCTCTGTACTGTGTCCAGGTCTAAAGCAATTCTGTGTGGGATCCAATAGTTGTGCTGAAGTCAGATGTTTCGTTAAGATGTTATTCACATGGGCCTCTGTGATCTTTGCCACCCATGGAAGGAGAGAAATTGGTCGATAGCTCTCCGGCTTCAACGGATCCAGTCCCGGTTTTTTTATGATAGGCATGACGCAGGCAGCCTTCCAGGCAGGCGGAACTGAACCGGTGGTTAGGGATTGCTCCACTAGATGGCGAATAGGAGGAAGGCAGAGGGGCGCTGAATCCACAAACTGGGCTGGTCTCAGAGGGTCATCTGGTGAGCCAGATTTGACCTTGGCCACCAGGAGATTGAACTCCGGTTCCGATGGTATGGGAAGAGTGGCCAAGCCTTGAGAAGTACGAGGTGTTAAGGTCGTACTATTGTATTGTATTGTATGTTGGATTTATATAGCGCTTATAACCCAGGGGTCTCAAAGCGCTTGCCTTGGGAACCCGTCCTGGCTTTTCCCTGTGAGATAGCCCATGCAGGGCATCTCCAAGGTGAAAGCCAGGCATCCCGCCGCGGAGGGCCGTTGTGGAGATTAAGCAAGCTTAATGCCCAGAGTTGCAGAGTATGAACCCATGATTAGGTCAGGCACCGAAGCGAGAATTATCGAGTCCGTGGACATTTGAGCTCAAGACCCTGCCGCATCGGGAATTGAACCCTGGTCCCGGGTCTGACCTCTGCTTCAGGGTCTGCCTGCTCTAACCAGTGAGCCACACTTCTCCACTTCTCCACGGGTCAACTTTGGGAAAAGAGCGATAGATGGCATTTACTTTTTCCACAAAGAAACTAGCCAACCCCTCACAGTGGGCAAGGGAGCAGACCTCGGTATTAGGGAGTCTGTTCACTGTGAGCTCCTTCAAGACTTTAAAAACCAGTTTGGAAGGGTTAGAACTTGCCTGGAATTCCCGTGCATAGTAATCAGCTCGGGCCCGGCAGACAGCTCTATGGTAAACCTTAACCTTAGCCAGGTAGGATACTTTTAGGTCTTGCTCATATCTCTTCCTCCAAGCTCTTTCGGCTTGTCGACAGGTGGCTTTTATTCGCCTGAGGTCCTCCGAGTACCAAGGGTTTGACTGGGAGGAACGGTTCCTACTCCAGGTGGCTGGTATCAGTACATCGAGCGCTCGAACAATTAAAGCGCAGAAGGTGTTATACCCAGATTCAACGTCATCCGGATGAGCCAGGGGTGTAGTGGTCAGAACACGATGGAAATCCTCCAATTTGAGCTTTTTCCAGGGACGCCTGAAGGATGTTTTATCGGGCTTCCCGGTAGGGCGAACTGCCGTAGTAATAAAAAGCTCAATGAGGTGATGATCACTCCATCCCATGGGTTTGGGGGGTGAGACCTCAGCCAGTTGAAGGTTTGTGAAGACCGGATCTAGAATATGACCACCCTCATGAATCGGATGACGGACCAATTGGGTCAACTGTACAGCTTCGAGATCGTCAAGCAAACCACTGACCGCTGGTACCTCCAAGGCATCGAAATGGATGTTAAGATCGCCGATGATGGTGAGATTGAGGTGAGCAGAGAGAGAGAGCTTACCAGCTCAGGAAGAGCTTTCCTAAAAGCACAGTCACTCCCAGGAGGGCGGTATATTACCAGACCTGAGAGGGTTTGGTTCGGGCTAGTGCTGATGGAGAATTGAGCACATTCAGCGCCCACCAAGTCCATAGGCTTCCAATTACAGGTGAAGCAGGTTTTAAAAGCCATGGCAATACCTCCGCCTCTCCCCTTACGATTTAAGGTGTAGATTGCATAGCCTGGGGGAGAGCCAGATTGATAATGGCCGAGTCCTCATCGCCTAGCCAGGTCTCCGTCATAAAGAAGACACCAGGGCCTTCTAAAGAGATAACTTCGTAAATATCTCAGTGGTGTTTCGACAGGGACCTAACATTATGGTGCCACAATTTAATGGCACTAGGGGGAGGGAGTTCCTTATTCCGATGTAACACTACCTGACTAGGGGCCTTCAACGGAGCCGATAATTCCCACCGGCCACATGGACAAATATGAGGACCACACAGAGGATGTTGACCCGAGTGCAAGCAGGGGGGCAAGGTATGTCTGATCAGGTGTAACGACTCAGAGGAGTAATGATAAATCATTATAGCAAGAGAATAGAGCCCTACCACAGTCCACGCGTCCTTAGCGCGGACGGGCGCAGACGGGCAGGACTCTGGCTTGACTCCGGCGCAAGTCAGGTGCTACCACTGCGCGTCACCGCTGCGCGGGGGGAGTGAGCTTTAAATACAGCCTCACCTGGTCTCCAAACGGAGCACTAGAGCGCTGAGTCCGGTGGCGCGCTGAAAGTACAGCACCCCCAGTATGGCGGCCAGGCGCCACACGTAAACAATGCCAACACGAAGAACTCCGCTCTACAAGCGGTGGGGGGCCCAATTAAGTTGCAGTTCTTAGTTATGAATTAGGTGAAAATTGCTATGGGCCAAGTGAGGAGTTGTACCATTGATTTAAGACAATTTGATCTCTCATCTGAATCAAGAACAGCTAGAAAGGTTTAAGCAAGTAAAAAATCAGTAGAGCATAGACTCCTACATAATAACTCAGAATGTTCATGTACAACATTCAGGCCTACACTTCTCTATCTTAATGGTCTGGCAGGTACAGGAAAACGTTTTCAAATTAAAGTGGTGACTGCATTTTTTCACAGGAAGACTAGTAGTGATCCTTCATGTATTTTGACTCCTTCTACTGGACTAGCTGCTCACAACATTAAAGGATTAATATTGCACAGACTACTTATGTTGCCTGTTGAACATAATAACAAACTAGAGTACTTGGAGGTATCTGGTGCTGCTTGTCATGAAGTTTCATGAGTTCTTAAAACAATTAAAGTTCTGAATATTGATTAGGTTAGCATGGTATCAAACTTAATCCTAGCTTTCATCTATGCAAGAGGTCCTCAGAACTATGATGTGCTGTTTGATGGTAAGCAAATCATCGTATTTAGTGATCTTCTACAGTTGTCTCCTGCCATAGGTCAACCAGTTTTTAAGAAACTGCCTCATGAGGAAGCTAAAAAGTAATTTTGGGAGCATTGCAAATTTTGATATATGGTTACATTTTCAGTATACTGAGTTGATCAAAAGATGAGACAAGCTGCAGGTGTGGAGTATGGCAATATATTAAAAGACATAAGAATAGGAAGTATCTGTTCCCACAAAACAACTCATCGGCTTTTGTAATGCAATATGTTATGAAGAATCACAAACAAATTGTGTGCCTCATGCCAACATTGCACAAGTGCACTCAATTTAACTTAGAAATGCTTCATTTGGAAGAAAAATACATTGTAAGTCTTAATAATAAAGACAGACTGGAAAATCAGGGTTGAACTTCACCAATATGCCAATCAGTGGAAAAGAAACTGGAATTACTAGAGAAAACTGTATTACATACTGCTTGTTTAGAAAAGACTCTAAGCCTGTGTACAAATTGCAGAATAATTTTGCAACAAAATCTAAACATTGAGGAGGGATTAGTAAATGGTGCAATGGGGAATGTATTATACTTCATTACATATTCCAATAAAACAGAGTACATGTATATTTGGATAACATTTGATCATATTGAAGAGGGTAAAAAAATTGGAAGGTGCACTGCTAGATTTCTGTCGGTAATCGACCTCTGTGTGAGAAGATAACGGTTCCCTCTGTGTTATGCCTATGCTGTCAGCATTCACAAATCCCAAGGATTAAGGGCCTGATTACAGGTTTGGTGGTCTTCCTGCGGGCTGCCATGCCAGCACCCCACAAGAAAATAACCAAACTCATAGTCAGCCCACCTGCCAGATTACAAGTTGAATCCTGGCGGGCAGTGCGTGCTGTGGTGGTACCATTGCAGTGCCTTTCTAGGGCTCGAAGGAGAGCCTTAGAAAGGCACTGTCATGTGAGCCCAGCAGCACGTTCCTGCACAACTAGAAATGCACCATGTCATGCATTTCTTCCTGAGCAGGAATAAGGGATGCAGACATACAGGGGGCACACCATGGGCCCTGCCACATGCACCCTGCATCCAGCATGCACCCCATGCACAGGGGCGAAAGGGGGCCCTGCCAGGGCTACCATAGTTTCCTCACTGCCACCCTTTTCATGGCAGGCTTACCACCATAAAAACATAGATTAGTATTAAACACTAACTCAACACAATAATTACAGCTCAATATAACCCTAAAATTTTACGATCTTGTGAGCATCTCGTTAGCTGCTCACGAGACTCGTGCGAGAAAAAATGCATACCCAATAAAAATTATTTAATTAGTTAATACTAACAGAATACATTATTGAAAGGAGTGATCATCCTCTTTTTTTTCATTTATAATCACCTCCTCAATGTAAAAATACTTGCACATCCCTTAAACAAACTTGCATTAAATTTGTATTGACCTTAGTGAAAAAACATGTCTACATGTGTATTGACAAGGAGTGGGATGATAGAAAACATTAAAAAATCATTGCCATATCATACAATTTCACACCCAGATGACACACATACAGAGAAATCATGAAACATCTTCCCTTATGGTACAATCAAATACTATTACCTTCGGAAATTATGTGAACTCATAGTGATTCACTTTATTGATTCTACCATGTGTAAAATAAACAAAATGACTTCATGTTAAAAAAAACTAGAAATTCACAGAAAAAATAATGGTTAAGTTAACGTTTTATTAAGGTATGAAAAAATGTTCTGTTTTTGTTTTTTTTAAAAACTTAGAAAATCATTAAAAAAACAAAGGTTAAATGTAACATAATTGGTGAATCTATCAGTGACATAACATAACATAAACGTTTTTAACTAAACAAAACACAGACATTAACCAGTTATAGTTAGCAGAGCTAACTATAACTTGCCCCCCGCCATGCACTGCTTATGTCCTCACATATTACATCACACATGACATGTTTTATGTCATTGTTTATGACATCACTGATGATATCTCAAACAACATCACTGATGACATCACTGATTACATTATCCAACCTTTTTTCGTAGACATAGCTTAATAAACGGGTATGGCATAAGAGCTATGAAAGTAAGAACAAAGTAGCACACAAAAATATCAAGCAACATTACTTCTATCATACATACAATCTCATAGGAAAAGCATGCTTGTGTTATGTGCAACATTGACTCTGTACCATAACCTTCATGAGTAGGCAAGTTTACGCTGACTATGAACCACAGATGAAAAAACAGTGTTCAATGTGTATCAGGGAAAACCAAGTTCCTCCAGGTACTCAAGCCCTATTACATAACAAATGCCCTACTACGGACAGTCTTTAACTGTACCAAACCCCTGCCAGTCAATAAACCTACATTGAGAAATGAAGGGGATATGAGTAGAAAAGTGGGAACTGCTAACACTGTTTACTCTAAGTAGAGAGTTTACTCTGTCCCACACTGTTTACAGACAGTTAAACCCTCATGAGAAATACACTGCAGAGAATTAAAAAATATCTACTAAGCACAGTGTACACTCAATGCAAAATGTGTCAAAAAACATCTATTAACTTAAAATAACCAAGGTCTGAAGTTGCTTAAAATCAACTACCTACCTGCAGCCTTCATACTGTGGTGAAAACTTTACAGATAACCCATCTTCTGATACAAAACAAGCACATGTACATAGGTTAGTACCTGGTGCACATGGTCTTCTAAGTTATGTAGAAATTGGTATGCTGAGATAATTCTGTCTAATAATTCAAAGCTGCTTACAATATGTAATATTTTTTATGTACAATCTTTATCTTTTTGGAAATGTAATCTCCAGAGCCAAAAAACGTGGGTGGAAAATGTTCAACAGAAGTCATCAACTGTCAGCCGCACACAGAGTTAGTCTTCAATATAAAGATTTATAACATGCACAGTACTTCTACACACCTAAGATGCATTAGGAGCACATTTGTTTTGTACACATTTACACCCATTAGCTGGACACAGGCTGTATGCAATTAGGTAGAAAATTAATATGGTATTTACCGGCCACTAGGTAAACTATAAAAAAAACTAGCACACTCATTGGAATATGTTGTCAGTGATGTCATCAATTATGTCATAAGTGATGTCATCGACAATGTCAGAGAACATTTCATGAGGTGATGTAATATGTAAGGTCATAAGCAGTGCATGAAACAGAAACAGAAACAGGCAGTGGTGGATAGAAGGGTCGCAACTCAAGAGTACTGTATGTATGGTATTACAAAATGTATTTAAATAGTAACCTCACAAAAAGAGTAGAGTTGGTGCCACTCAGGGTAAAACACCCCACTAACTAAGGTGTTGAAAACACAAGAAAAAGCTGTAACTCATGAAATGTTACAAACAGAGAAACCCTGGCATTCAAAATGTAACAGATTGTATTAATGACAGTAATCCGTCAGTCTGACCCAAAGAACAAAAAGGAAGAAACATGCCTCTTAACACAGGAAACATGGGTAATGCATTCCTCTAGACATTCATTAATTTACTTTGTAAATAACAAAGTACCAAAGTTGCTAAACAAAACGTTGAAAGGACTAGAACTTAATGTTCTGATTTGTTACCTTTGCCTCAAATTGTAAAGCGCTCTGATATCCTTCGGGATCAAGTTTGCGCTATATAAAACTTTATAAATAAACTTTATATATAAATAACAAATATAGGAACATTTGAAATTTGTAATTATTTATACTATTACACTACTTACAGACACAATGACAGTAAGAACAAGATACAGAAATGAAAGAAATTACTATGTCACATGGACTACACCTACAACAAAGTACATCAGTGGAAAACGTAAAGTAGAAATATTGTCCCAAATATTATTCTAAGACTATACTATGGGAGGGTCACAACAAAATATAATGTAATAATGTAAAGGGAGCACAACTACACCCAAATGCGATAGAAAAAGAAGTAAGGGAGGTATTTCAGGATATAAGAGAAGCAAGCACGAGCTCCCAGGAGCCCACAACCAAAAAGATATACTACCTAAAGACCCTGAGCAATTCAAAGGCCAACAACCACATGTACCTACTTTCAAACGTTTAATTGAACAAACTAAAAAAGCCACCCGCAAAACTTCTCGTACCCCTATAAGATACCAAAATATAGAAATATCTGAATACACATTATGGGAAAGCCTTCCTGTTATATGGTGACCTATACAATGATAGATGATTTCAATAATTTTCTATAGCTGTAGTTGGGCGGTCCTGCAGCAGCTGGCCCACGGCGGTGCAGTGCTAAGGCTCATACATGAGCCTTGGCAACGCAATGGGAACACCATTGTACGTGCCTGCAGGGCATGAACTGTCAAGTCCATGCCCTGTAGGAACTGAGGGTGCATGCAGACATGAGCCATGTGTCCCCCTGCATGCATCTTCTGGTGCAGAGGCACCTGTACGGCCTGTTGTTTCCTCATGACTCACACTTTCAAAGGGGGCTCCTCTGAGGCCCCTAATATGCTTGGCAGTGCTGCAGCAGCCCACAATCTTTCTTTAATTACTCTTTTGCCTCTTTAATGACCATTTGATTTACAGTCCATTTTAAGGTGCTCTGAGCAAGAGTGTCTTTACAGAAAAATGTCATATTGACATATCCTAACTTTAATATTATTTATGCTTGCCTGGGGTAGGGATGTTTGAAATTTTCTAGGAAAGAAAATATACAAACAAAAGGTACTGTAAATCTATCAGTCAATCAGAAAAGTGCACAAAAATGCCCTAACATGCTTGTGTACATTATGTTATACATAATTTGATAAGGTATTCCCTGTTACCATAAAGTGTGGCTGTTTCAAGTAGTTACTGTTCTTCTGTTATCTCGGTCGGTGCTGAAAATTTGAGAAGGTCCCACTTGGTTGATAATGGACATTTCAAGTAGAGGGATTTGGAATGACCATTCAAAGCATTTCAAGGACTATCAGTTTTTTTATCCTTAACTTACTGTGTTCAAACGTCTACAGTTGTTGCTGAAAAAGAAATAACTGTGCCCCTTTCCATACCTGGTTTGAATGAACAAAGGCACAATAATGAATTTGGCGACATGGGTGTACGACATAATATGTGTGAGGTTAATAACAAAAGAGGTCGTAATATTTAAGTACACCAGCTTATTTATCAAGTTATAGATTTGTGAGGCTATATAGGGTAACCAGTTCACTGTTTGTTGTCTTTCGTGACCAGTAAAGGTAAGGAGGTGCAACTAATAATTGCACTAGACGGCACCATCATCACTTTGTAATATAAAACATTGTTTATTGTTTTGGCTTGGAGAAAGGTAAATCTTATGTGTTAATGTTGTTGATGTATACTGTGCAATTACCCGGTGGAGATAGTTTAGCAATTTTGACCTCCACCACTGACCAGCACCTCCCCTGATGGAAGTTTTGGTGGAGTTACAATAGTAATTTTGACCAGCACCTTTCGTGTGGCTAGTGGTTTGTACAAAATACATTTTACAGTATACTTATGGAAGATTTTCCAAAGAATTTTTTTTGTCTAAATTAGATTGTTAAACATGTATGATGATACTTTTAAAATTGAAAAAATAGTAATTTCTGAATTTGGGTTTAAAATGAAACTCAAATGTTGTTTGACATTCACTTACTTTTGAAATTAAATATGTATTCTTGTGCTGGGGCTGTTTTTCAAGTTCTGTGTGCAACATCTTACCCTTATGCTTTAGGCATGGGCATGGGAATAATTAGAAACTGAGGTCCCATGATGGTCTCTTAAGAAGAAAAGTAGAGAGCTAGATCCTCATGTGCATATTTGGCCCTGTAAATGCTATTGACTTGGTGAGATGGATCTTATCATAGTCACATTTATACCCAGAGGGAAGGTGAACTTGAACCCCGGAATGGCACAGGACTACGGCACTGGATTGATTAGTAATTCAAGAAATTGTAGAAGGCGTTATTACCACATAAATTTATATAAGGCTCCCAGATTTCATGATATCCTATAGTAAGATCAGTCCAATCATGTATTATCTTTGAGTATACTGAAATACAAAGAAAAAACTGTTGTGTTACACCGTTATTTTTCTACTGCAGCAAAGCGTAAAAATCCTGTCATCTATTAGAAAGTATTGCTGATTAGATTCTATTTTGTGGATCAAATAATGCAGTGTCTATATATTTATAGAGCACAATTGTATAGTGAAGAGAAACAAATTCATTCATTTGCAGAAATCTGCTAAAAAGCAAATGGGCAACTAAAAGTACATCCCAAAATTGAATGACGTTGAAACTTGAGATTATGTCCATAATTTTCCCATCCAGTTGTCCACTATTATCCTTGTCCTTATTCAAAGAGTTATAGCTAAACTACTAAAAGCTTTTCAGATTCATCTGGGTTCAGTTAAAGAGTAGCATCAAAAATAAATCCATATCCAAAAACGCTTCTTGTGGTTTCCTTGTCATTTGAAATAAAAAGATTTTACAACACAGTATAAATCAGGTCGAATGACCTGAAGAATTCCCAAAATAACAAACATATATTAGAGTTTGACATTTTCTAGCCCAGTAGATATTTGTATGTAAAAGGCTGGGCAACATTTGAAAATATATCCAATTGGAGATTGTTCAACTATTCAATTCATGTTTTAGGTCTGACTTAAAAGCGCAGCACTCATCACAACGTATGTGATAAACAGAAAAAGAGCTTTTAGGAGAATTAGTGAGAGAAAGGCTTTTGCTCCAACTAAATGTTGATTGCCATAAGTACAGCTTTTGATTGGGCAGAAGTTATTTGCTTCTGTTCAAAAGAAGTGCTTGCACTGAACTATTTTTCCCTTGGGCCAAAGCTCATGACAAACACAGCAGAACTGCGTTTGTTATGGGAAATGCACATTACTCAAGGCTAAAGGTCTAATCTGTTTATTATCAAATATAACAACAAAGACAGTCGGCCTGACATTTATTGTTTAAAAACATTTCAAAGCCAATAGGCCCTCGAGGCCGGAGGTAGGTATTTGGTTACAAGGAATCTAATAGATTTCTGTGGTAGGCAAGGGTTTTGAAGTTTGTGACACACCTTCGGGGTAGAAGATTTGGACTTTTGAGCATCCTTCCTATGCCATGTATTGAACTTTGCCATTTCTGCAGGGATATCCCTTGCCTTTTTGCCTCCCCCCTCTTGTTTCTGAACCTGTTTTTGTTGGCCTTTAGAGTGGGCACTTTACCACTACTAACTAGGGCTATAGTGCATGCGGTCTCCCTTAAAACATGGAAGAACTGACCTATACCCAATTGCCATATTTAATTTACTTTTAAGTTCCTACTAAAGTGGCATTACCTGTGCCCCGGGCCTGTAAATTAAATGCTGAAAGTGGGCCTGCAGTACTGATTGTGTCACCCACTTAAGCAGCATTTTAAACATGTCTCAGGTCTGCCATTGAGGCCTGTGTGTGTGCAGTTTTTTTTGCCAGGCCCAAACCTTTCTTTTTAATACATATATGTCACCCCATGGGTAGGCCCTGGACAGCCCAGAGGGCATGCTGCAATGCATTCAATAAGTAGGACATAAACGTTTAGGGGCAGATTTACAATTACTGGCGCATCCCTGCATATCGGCAAGGATGCACCAGTAATTGTGTCACGCATCTGTGCTGTAAAAGCGGCGCATTGCTGGAGTTGCGTTGCAAGCGCGACGCAGCTCCAGCAATGATCAGTGGGGGCCCTATGTGCACAATGCTGCATCAATCCTTACGCCTGCTTCAAGCAGGCGCAGGGTTTTGATGCAGCATGGGTCCAAAAGTGACTGAGTGAAATCTTGTAGATTTCACTCAGCCACTTTTGGGAGGCGTTCCTGTGCCAGAACGCCTCCCCCTGCGAAGGTACGCCTCTTCTGGCGCAGGGCTTTACAACGTGACGCATCTGGGAGATGCATCACGTTGTAAATACCCCGCACCATGGCGCATCTTTTGCGCCGCCACTGCGTCACAAAAGTGACGCAACAGCGCCATAAAAGCAGCGCAAGGGGTTTGTAAATCTGCCCCCACATTTTTACATGTCCTGGTAGTGAAAAACTCTTAAGTTCATTTTTCAGTACTGAAAACCCTACCTCTACCCTAGGATAACATCGGAGTTACCTTATTACATTTTAGAAGTGCAATTTCCAAATGGGAATGGGAACCCCATTAATGTTTGGTGACTCTGGAATTATTACAAAATATCGTAACTTATGGTAAAGTTGGATTTTAAATTCCAATTTTGTAAATGCAGTTTTTAGAAACATGTCATTTTTGTGCCTTACCCTTTGGTGGCTGCAGTCTGTTTCTGGGTCACATGATTGAGTGTAGTTGACTGTTGGGCTTTGTGTATTTTTCCTAGACAGCCTCACACAATGGGAATATTATGTGTGACTAGGCAGGCCATCACTGGCAGGATGGGAGGGCGGAGCTGGGCCAAGCCCCACTTACACTTGAATAGGCTGCGTTCTGTCTCCACACATAGGGCTGCATACCCCCTGTATTTACTCTGGAGCTAGGCCATTGAAGGCAGCACACCTGTGCACTTCAAAGGCACACCTCTAGAAGCTTCTTCCAACGTTAAATGCACAACTGTTTATAACTACTGGACCTCAGACACCAACTCTTCAGTACACCTCTGGACCTGTGGATACTCTGTCAAGGAGAAGGATTTATGTCCTGCTTAAAGTACTGCAACACTGGTGGACTGCTACTTTGAAGGACTGCTACCCTGCTGGGCTGACCTGCAGCATGCTGCCCTCTTGCCTGGGTGAGAAGGACTGGGCCTGCATTTCTTGAACCCAGAACCTAGAGTGACTCCAAGGGCTAGTTTGCTGGCCTCCTGATCTGATCCTGGGGGACACAACAGGCTTCCAATAACCCTGCACCTGTACTTGGACTCTACCCTGCCAAGTGGTGCCTATCCAGTTCTGGACCCTTAAAAGTGGGAGTAAGGTTCTCTTCCAGCCACCGTGGATACAGCAGAACAGATGCATCCCCTCTGCTGCACAGCGCAAACGCAAGCCGAACTGATGCATCACCTTTGCTGCCTGGACTGGACCCATCCAAAAGACCCGCATAGCCTTCACAGTCCCATCATAACTGCTGCTGCATGATGCATCCTCAGCACAGACCCTCGCAAACGATCGTCAATGGCAGCCGTCCATGACAGACTCCACCTCACATCTCTGCAGACCTGATGCACCGTGCCACCTTGCAGACACACTCTCAACATCGGACTTCACATCAAAAGCCCTCATTGATAAGATACTCGATGAAGATGCAGGGATTTACTGCACTTTTTCACTACTGCAAGGGCTACCTGTACCATTGGATAACATTGGAGACAACTTATTATATTTTTAAAGTTTCATTTCCAAAAGGGAACAGGTAACCAGTTAATGTTTGATGTCTCTGCAATTGTAGTGAAACATCCTAACTTAGGGTAAAGTTGGACTTTACATTTCTATTTTGAAAATGCCACTTTTACAAAGTTGGTATTTTCTTACCTTAGCCATTTGGTGCCTTCAGCCTGTCTCTGGGTCCCATGACTAGGTGTAATTTACTGTTGATAGTTTGCATAGTCTTCCTAGACAGCCACACCAAGAGGGATCTAAAGGTGTGACTGGATGGGCAGTCACTGGCAGGATAGGCAGGAGGAGGTGTCCAGCCTCACTTATACACGAATAGGCTGTGTCCTGTCTCCACACATAGGGCTACATATCCCTTGTACTTAGTCTGGAGCTAGGGCTAGGAAGGCAGGGTACCTGTGCATTTCAAAGGCATGGCTTTAGGAGCTTCCCCACACTTTAAAGGCACAACTGGGTATAAATACTGGATCTCAGATACCAGGTCTTCAGCACACTTATGTACCTGTGGAAACACTGCCAGGAAGAAGGTCTGCAGTGCTGTTGAATTGACTGCCTCTCTGCTGGACTGCTACTCTTAAATACTGCTGCCATTCTGCCTACTGCCCTCTTGCCTGGAAGAGAAGGACTGGACCTGCATCTCTTGAGCACAGAACCCACAGTGACTCCTAGGGCTAGTTGGCTGGCCTACTGATCTGTAGCCTCATGAACACAACAGGTTTCTAACAACCTTACACATGCACCTAGACTCTGCCATCTGTGAACCCATTCTGCCAAGTGGTGCCTCCCCAGTCCTGGACCCAGGGAAGTGAGCTTAGGGTGCTCTGCCAACCTCTGTGAATCCAGCGGAACCGAGGTATCTCCTCTGCTGCATAGGAATCTGTGAGAATGGGAATCCTTACTTTTACCAAACCCAAGCAGAACCAATACATTGCTGCTGCTGTGTGAATTGGATCTGATGCAAAGACTGTTATTGCCTCCGCAACCTCATTGGAATCAGCACTACAAAAGTCCATTCTTGGTGCAGGCCTCATTCATGGTAGTCTTGGAAACGTACTCCCCATCTCAGCATCCCAGCTCCTCAGAGCTGACGCATCACCCTGATTGTGCGATGCATCCTCTGCGCTGGTCTTTGTATCACAAGTCCCCACCGACAGGATGCTTGATAAAGATGGAGGACCTGGAATTGCAGCATTGCTGCACCTCAGAAATGACACATCACTTCAGATGGACAACGCATCTTGTACTTTAATCCTCGCAACCATGCGGAACACAAGATTTAAGGTACTTTGTTCAGTTGGCCTTAATGTGTCCCTGTAGCCAACCTGCCCTCCATTGTGGTCAGCCTGAATTTATGACTTTGTACCGGTCTAGCATGACCATGTACATACAGTTGAAGCTTTGTGCTGTTTGGTGCTATTTTCACTACATTCTTTAACATTGCATATCGCCTATTCTACTGATTGGATTGTTGTCATTTTGTCCTTGATTTATTTTTTAAAGAAAGTTCTACTTTTCTAAATGGCTGTGGGAGCCTTCATGTGAGTGTCTTCACTTTATTATGGTTTGAAGTGTCGCCCAAAAACTTTACACATTGCCTCTAACTTAAGCCTTCCTGCTCCATGCCAAGCTACCACAGGGTTGAGCACAGGTTAATTTACAGTTCACTATGCCTCACCCTTACAAGGATTGTGGTTGCTGCTTGACCAAGGCTCATAGTCCAGTCAACCCAGAACCCAATTTCTCACTCCACTTGAGGAAAAGCTATATAGTGTTATGTCAACCGTAATTTTGTAAGGGGTTCTTGGAAATCCCTGGGCCACCATCCTCATTTTCCCTGCCTCCCTTGTGCCTGTGCTCATTTTCCCATTTACAAGCTCACCTTGTTCTAGGCCACATTGCAGCCATAATGGCAGGTCATTTCCTTTCACAAACAAAAGGATGTTCCATTCCTCGTATCATTCTCACATGGGATTGATTCAGTCCTCACCTTTTCCCACATAAACTTGTATGCCAAGGGATATTATTGTCTGTACCACTATCCAACTTTCTCCTTACCTCTTCCCACATAGCAGTTGTATGCTGACGGGGATTATTGCCTGTACCAATATCTGACTTACCAGGGGATAAATAACACTATTCAAGGGTTGATGTTATCACCCACAATGCTGGTTCCTGCATGGTGCCTTACTTAGATTGGACATTAATTTCATTAATTTATCTTTAATACAGCTGTTGGTTACTATTTTAGTTTCACCATGAACTCCTGCAAAATTGCTAACATCAGAGTGGAAATTTCATGAGACTTTCTAATCTTGTCTGCCTTTGTGAACAGAACTTTTACTTTAGATATAAACAGACAACAAGTACTGATGAGATTGATCAGACAGACACCACTCTGCAACAATACGTCGATTTCAATTTGGGTTTGTTTTTCTTTGTGGGTGCTACATTGAATAGCAGAAAAATCAGACGATTAACTCGTGTAGTGGAAGCTGTCACCAATCGGACAGCTATGGCACTTGGGAACATTACAGAAGAACTGCAAATTGCAAGAATTATAGCACTCCAAAATCAGATGGTGCTTGATGTGATTTTGGCTGATCGAGGTGGTGCATGCCGCATCATCGGTAGCAGTTGCTGCGTTTTCATCCCAGACCACTCACCTTCAGTTTATGACGCAATCTCTAAGCTACATAAGATTGCTGCAGACATTCACCCAGAGACTGGTACATGGACATTTTCAAACTGGATATGGACACTCTTTGTTACTTGGGGCTGGAAGCTACTGACTATTCTATGTATACAAGGGGAATCCTACTAACAGTGACTGAGGGAAGTGTTACCCACAGGAGTGTTGAAGCACTTAGTGTTTTGTAAAATACCCCTCACACACCAAAAGGCCCCTTGGTGTCATGCTTCATCATAGGGGTCTTCGCACCCCTCTAGCGGGATGCGGCGTGCTGCGACCTACGACTACGTGGGAGCACTAAGAGTAATAACTATGTGTGGTGCGTGTGGTGCAAGTGATAGGGATATTTATGTGAGTGGTGGGATTTAGTGAAGAGTTAAAAAGTACCTGGCTCATGGGTGTATAGGAAAAAACGTTATTCACAACCCCGGGCTGATACTACTAAAAGAAGTGAAGTGCAAGGTTTAATCTGTCGTATCTATGGACAGTACCGAATGTGTGCGTCGACATGTGTCAGAGCATGTGCTCCTTCTTCAGGACAGGGGCACATCTTCCCCACCTTACTCACGTTTCACTAGTTTGTAACTTAAAAGTTTTGTGTAAGTAACACAAAGTGAAAAATAATTTTTAAGTGTATAAAAATATATAGGCTATAATGTGCCTACAGCGGTTTTTGATCAAGTTACATGCAATTGCATGACCTGAAAAAGAAAAAAGAAAAAGGAGATGGTCACCCTAGTCATGGGTAGCTCAAAAAGGTGCAGTCACCTGGAACAAACCATTTGCGCAATTGGCCCTGTAAAAGAAAAACTAACAAGACATACAACATAGAAAACACACATTTTTGTCTCTGAAATGAATATTAAGGAAGTGTTGGTCATACTTAATAGATATAGCTTTCTTGCTTCATGAGCACTCTAGAACGTCTGGGGGGTGATTGCTATTTGTGCAATCTAAGTAGAGAAACAATCTGGGTTTTAAAGTCATTTCTTACTTACTTTGTCATAAGGAATGCTTTGTGTTGCCAACTCTATACTCACAAACTCGGGATGAGTTGTCCTTCGTCTTACCCCACACGCTGCTCCGCCGGAATGAATCAGAGAGTCTGCCGTGTGTGGTATTTATACCCGGTATTCCTAATTAGTGGAGCAGGCTAATGAGCCCAAGCGGATGTGGTGTTATACCCACATAAGGGTAATCCGCCCTTTATTCATTGATTGTTAGGCTGCTTGTAGGTCCTTTTAAGGCAGGTCCGGTAGAGCCTGCTCTCATTTCAGCCCCGTGTCCGTGCGTACGCGCATGCTCAGATTGTGTCTACCGCAACGCGCATGCGCGGCGGGAAGACACAAAGTCCCCCGCGTGCGTTCTTGGCTCAGAAGTGGTCGCACTGCATGGTTTTTGTACCGTAGTAATCACACGATTTGCTTTTGGAGAATGGGGGATCTTTAAAGCGGATAAAGCCAAAGTTTTTACCGAACAGGGAGATTTTGGTAGGGCCATTTAAGTATAATGAAAACATTGTCATATCACACGCATTGCTTAAGGAGACTGGGGGATCAAGCCAAAGTTTTTAACGAGCATGGAGATTTCGGTAGGGCTATTCAAGTGTAATAAAAGCATTGTCATTTTAGATATAACAGAAACACTATATCCTTTACCAGATTCCATGATGTACTGATTTATTGTGGACCGCAGACACACTGGTCCATGTTTCTGGCATTATTGGTCTATTGGTACTAGCACAATTGATAGGTTGTAGGCGTAACTGCTAGTGAGACAGCTGTCCCCAGGGAACGTCCTCATTCAGTCCCAGAATGTTTGTGCCCAGACGGAACACCCACCTTTGTTCCTTTTGAAATAAGCCTGCTTCTGATGGCAATGGTTCAATAATTGTCCATCTTAGATCATTTACACAGTGTTGTGTTTCGAGGTAGTCTGTTGCCATCTTGGTTGTGCTTTTTTTGCAATGTACATTGCCTTTGTGCTCATTTATCCGTATTTTTACAGCTCTAGTGGTCATTCCCACGTATTCCAATCCACAGGGGCAGGTGATCAAGTAGATGACATTTTGGTATTGCAGTTCGTGAAGTGTCACTGTTCCCAAGTGGTGCCATTTCTGAATGTTAGCATACTACTCTTTTGTGTCAGGTGGCAGCTACTGCAGTTGCCGCATGGGAAGTGACCTTGTATCCCAATGGTGTTTTGCCTTATCTCATTGTTGGGTTTCGGTCTTATAGGCACCAAAATGTCTTTAAGGTTTCTACCTCGGCGGTGTGCGTACATTGGTTTTTCCAGGTTGAGTGTACCACAGTTCAGTATCGCCCAGTGTTTATTTATGATTTTGGAGACTTCATTGGACACGGTGGTGTAAGTGGTGACGCATATCGGTCGTCTGTTTTCGTTTGTCTCCTGTTGTTTGTCCTCCAAAAGGGCATCCCTGTGGTTGCTCTTTGCCCTTTTCATGGCTTTGTCGATAATTCTTACTGGGTACTGCCTCAGTATTAGTTTCTCTTTTAGGTCACATGCCTGTGACCTGTACTCAGTTAGCTCAGTACAGTTGCGTCTGAGGCGCAAAAATTGACCATACGGCAAATTTTCTCTCAGGTGTCTCGGGTGGAAACTGTCATATCTTAAAAGCCAATTCCTTGCCGTGGGTTTGAAATGATTTGTGCTTTTGAGCTTACCCTCTTCGGTGTAAATGTTAAGATCCAGAAAAACCATTGACTGGTTTGAGACAGTGCTGGTGAATTTCAAGAATGCATTCTGATTGTTGAGCCATGTCAGGAAATCGACTGCAGATTGATGATCTCCGTCCCAGATGACAAAAACGTCGTCTATATACCTTTTCCAGGTATTGATGTTACTCTTGTATGGGTTATCCAAGTGAAGAATTTTGCTTGTCTCTAAATGGTGGACATAAAGTCCAGCCAGACTAGGAGCAAATGTACTACCCATGCTGGTACCATGGCTCTGTAGGTAAATAGTTTGTTTATATTGAAAAAAGTTTTGCTGTAGTGCCAAAGAGATACATTCGAGGACGAGACCCCTTGGTGTTTGGTACTTCCATGGTGTCGTAAACAGAACTTCCTCAATATTTAGGAGTGTTTCATCATGTGGTAAGCTCGTATACAAGCTTTCCACGTCCAAACTCATCAAGAGTTGGTTCGTTGGGTCAAAAGGTCTGTCCTCTAATAGTTGCAGGACCGATTTTGTGTCCTTTAGGTAGGTGTTAGTGGACTGTACCAATGGGCGTAGGAAAGCATCTGCAAACTTCTATAGTGGCTCCAGGATAGAGCCAATGCCCAACACAATGGGTCTACCTGGTGGTTTTGTGATATTTTTATGAATTTTCGGGATGCAATAGAAATAGGGGATGTGTGGTGCTGACTGTTGTAAAAACTCAGCTTCCTTCTTGCTCAGCCAGTCATGTGCAAGCCCTTCTTCAATCATGCTCCCTATTCTTGTGCGCAATCTCTCAGTGGGATCCTCCTGTAAGACAGTATAGTAACGCCTGTCTGACAGTAGTCTCATACATTCTGTGTCGAATGCCTCCATGGTCTGTAAGACGATGGTACCACCTTTGTCTGCTGGTTTTATGATTATCTCTTTGTTATCCCCAGTTCTCTTATGGCTTGTTGTTCCTGTTTACTGGTTTTGTGAAAAACACTGGTATTCGACAAATTGATTTTGTTGACTTCAGTCATGATTGCTTTCTCAAAAGTTAAAAGTTCAATAGGTAGTGATGAATCAGGAGGAGTGAATGTAGATTTTGGCCTAAGCCCGTGTCTGTTGCTCCCAAAATGGATAGTTTGTTTTGGAAAAAGGCTTGTAATTTCAACTTTCTGATGAAGTCTTGTATCTCCATATTCAGTTTGAAAATGTCTGGTTTGTGCATAGGTACGAAACCTAGTCCTTTGTTTAGCACATTTTTCTGGGTTTCAGTTAAGGGCCAGGGGGTCAAATTAACCTCTAGGTCCCCCTCTTGCTTGTCGAGGGATGGTTTGGGAGGGATCCTGTCATGCTCCTCGTGGTTCAGGAGTTGCTCTGTTCTTGATCCTCCCATACGACATTGTTGCCTTTTTTGTTTTTCCCCGTACTCCGGGGCGTGTGCCTAAAAAAGGTTGCGGGCCGTAGAAACCATCATTATACTCAGGGTTCCATTGCTGGTAGTTTGGTCCTGTGGTAGGTGGTCCGTACTGGAAAGGGGTGAATTGTGGTGGGCCCATATATTGTGGATATTGGAGTCCACGCACACCACCAAGGTAGAAGCCTTAAAGACATTTTGGTGCATACAAGACCAAAACCCAACAATGAGATAAGGCAAAACACCATTGGGATACAAGGTCACTTCCCATGCGGCAACTGCAGTAGTTGCCACCTGACACAAAAGAGTAGTATGTTAACATTCAGAAATGGCAACACTTGATAAACTGCAATACCAAGAATGTCGTCTACTTGATCACCTCTGTGGATTGGAATACGTGGGAATGACCACTAGAGCTGTAAAAAACACGAATAAATGAGCACAAAAGCAGTGTACATTGCAAAAAAAGCACGACCAAGATGGCAACACACTACCTCGAGACACAACACTGTGTAAATGATCTAAGATGGACAATTATTGAATCATTGCCATCAGAAGCAGGCTTATTTCAAAAGGAACAAAGGTGGGTGTTCCGTCTGGGCACACACATCCTGGGACTGAATGAGGACGTTCCCTGGGGACAGCTGTCTCACTAGCAGTTACGCCTACAACCTATCAATTGTGCTAGTACCAATAGACCAATAATGCCAGAAACATGGACCAGTGTGTCTGCGGTCCACAATAAAGCAGTACATCATGAAATCTGGTAAAGGATATAGTGTTTCTGTTATATCTAAAATGACAATGCTTTTATTACACTTGAATAGCCCTACCGAAATCTCCATGCTCGTTAAAAACTTTGGCTTGATCCCCCAGTCTCCTTAAGCAATGCGTGTGATTATGACAATGTTTTCATTATACTTAAATGGCCCTACCAAAATCTCCCTGTTCGGTAAAAACTTTGGCTTTATCCGCTTTAAAGATCCCCCATTCTCCAAAAGCAAATTGTGTGATTACTACGGTACAAAAAACCATGCAGTGCGACAACTTCTGAGCCAAGAACGCATGCGCAGGACTCTGTGTCTTCCCCCCGCGCATGCACTTTGTGGTAGACACAATCTGAGGATGCGCGAAGCAAAGACAGACCCGGGGGCGTACCCATGGACATGGGGCTGAAAGGAGAGCAGGCTCTACCGGACCTGCCTTAAAAGGACCTACAATCAGCCTAACAATCAATGAATAAAGGGCGGATTACCCTTATTTGGGTATAACATCACATCCGCTTGGGCTCATTAGACGGCTCCACTAAGTAGGAATACCGGGTATAAATACCACATACGGCAGACTCTCTGATTCATTCCGGAGGAGCAGCGTGTGGGGTAAGACGGAGGACAACTCATCCCGAGTTTGTGAGTATAGAGTTGGCAGCACAAAGCATTCCTTATGACAAAGTAAGTAAAAAATGATTTTAAAACCCAGATTGTTTCTCTACTTAGATTGCACAAATAGCAAACACCCCCCAGACGTTCTAGAGTGCTCATGAAGCAAGCAAGCTATATCTATTAAGTATGATCAACACTTCCTTTATATTCATTTCAGAGACAAAGATTTGTGTTTTCTATGTTGTATGCCTTGTCAGTTCCAACTCATGAGGTTTAATAAACTCTGTCTTTTCTATTCCAGTTTCTGTGCTAACTTCTTATTATTGGTCTAAAGACTATAAGCAGAGAAGGGCGAATCCTTTGCACTAGTAGGCCTGGCTGGGGCTTGCTACCACACTGGGGCACAACAGAGACTTTCGCTCAGCTCTAGGAAAGCTTTCAAGCACTCATCGTTGCATGGAAGTGCATCAGGCACATCTTTGTGTGTCAGCCTCAGTAAAGGTTTAGCCACTAGGGAAAAGTTTGATGTCCACTGTCTACAGTAGCCAACCATTCCCAGGAACATTCTGAGGTCTGTCTCTGTTCTGGGTGGTTCATCTGGAGATAGTCTCCACTCTCTCTTGTTATACCTTCCTCATTCCTTTCTCATTGATATGCCCTAATTATTGAAGTTCTTTTTGACAATATTGCAGTTTACCTGGAGACAATTTATGTCCATTCTCAGCCATGTGATTTATTCTCTCTGCAAACTTCTCATGTATCCGATGCCTCAAGCAGGTCATCAATACATTGCACAAGAACTGATCTGTAAGACCTCTGCAGAGATTCAAGATTTTCTTTCAATATCTAAGTAAAAATGGATGGGCTTTCTGTATACCATTTTAGAACTCGACACCATGCCAAAACATTCTCTTGAACACAAAAGAGATCAGAAACTGGTCGTCCTCATGAAATCGAACAGAGAAAAATTACTGACACAAGTGCACAATTGTAACCATTCTAAGAGCACTGAATTTGGAAAAGGATTGTGGCTGGATTCCATAATACAGGACAGCATGAAACAACAATGCTATTAATCTTTCAAAGATCCCGTATGTTCCAATATTTACCATTAGGTTTCTGCAAAGCCATGATCGGAGAGTTACAAGGACTTCCAGCAATTTCTTTTGAAATCTCTTTCCTCACCTATCTTCAATTACTGGTGTTATGCCTAGCACTGTCTCCGTGGTCATATTGTATATCAATGTTCTCAGATACTCAGCATTAGGCTTCACAGTGATTCAGACTGGTTCCACACCTGTTATTAGTCCGATATCTTCCCCTGTAAATTCCCAAACTTCTGGGTTCACAGTCTCTTTTAAATCAGGAGTCATCTACAGTCTCTTTTAGATGAGAATCATCTACAGTCCTCAAGGGATACAATCCAACAACTGTTTCTTATTGGGCCATTTTGAATGCAACATCTACATCATGAGTCTGAAACTCACCATCATCTGCTGTACAGTAAATGATACAACTTAATTTGCACAAACTTGGATCTTCTTTTCCCAAAAGGCGCAGGTCTGGTCCTTCCGCTGTTCTAACTGTAGAACGGGTAGCTCCAGTGTCAATCAATAATTACACTTGGTGGCCATTCATTTCTCCTTCTACAAATGGTCCACTTTGGACCACCGTCAATGGGAATTATCGGAGCTGAAACTATCATTTTCTAGCATAGGGTACTGTTGAAAAGGGTTTGGATTCAGGGTCAGAAATGGATTTGGATTTGCCTTGGTCATCTGATTCATATTAAATTCAGGATTTTACATATTCTGTGGGACCATCAGGGCTTCTGGAACTTGCATCATTGGAACCTGTCTCTGCATTGGCACTTGCATTTGCTGAACAGATCCATTCTGCACTTGATTTCCTCTTTACATTTGACCATTTCCACTCACTCTATCTGGATTCAGCCTACACTCCCTCTTCAAATGCCCAATTTTATTACAAAATGACAAGGGGTAATTTATTTCAGCGTCACAACACCAGAATTTGGCTCAATTCGAACACCTCTACCACTACCATGTGAAACACCAACTCCTCCTTGAACACCTCGAATCCGCAAACCAACACCTTGCATCTCACTCTAATTGACTTATTCATAAAAACCTTTGTCTCAAAGAGGCAAACATTTCTCCTTTCGTTTTTTCGGTTTCATCTCTTCTTTGTTGCGGCAATCATTTTCATACTTTAGAATTTCGTCTAACGGTTTTGTTTACCAGCAAATAAAACTCTGCTGTATGTGCATACAAATTACAAATAACAAAGTATACAAATATCAAATTGAGACACTAAGAATTCCATATCACCCTGTTTGGGATGCTCCATTACACTTTGTTGTTAAAACACCTGAAGCAATTGTTCATAGTCATCATGCACTTACTCCATTGGCTCCTGTGAGGTTCTTTTTATCTTTACCCAGTCAGTATCTTTTGGAGCAACCTTGCCTTTCAGAAATGTAATCATTTCATCATATTTATTCATAACTACAGGAGATGGTGCATTAGAGCGGGCGGCTCTCATAGGTTCTGCTTGTGGCCATTGTACAGCAGTTTTGCACTCAGGCCCACAAATCATAATTTGCACTGCAATATCAAAGAACGTCTTCAAATCTGTCCACAGTCATTTCGAAATCTTTCAAGTCCAACAGCTTGTGTATACCACTGTACAGGCTTTTCTCTCTCTGCTTTGTAAATGCTGCAAGATCACTTCTGCTCCAAGGTACGTAAACATACCCTCCACCCGGTATTACTTTCAACGGAAAAGCTGTGGCTTTTCTTCATCTGGGAAACCTAGCAATGGCTAATTATTTACTTTAACTGCCTCTAATTCTTTCTTGCCCATGTTCTCTCTAATTTCTCAAAATCACTCCATTTACGAATGCATTTTGCTAAATCATTTATGTATAATTGCATTCCTGAAGAACACATTGTCTCAGTGGCTTCATCATCAAATTGTGTCCTGAAAACTTTCTGCAATGAGACACTTTTAAAAGATCAACTTTATGTTTTCAGGCTAATTCAGTTAATTTATCTTGCAAGGTCGTTTCACGTCTACTAATTATTTTGCTCGAATATATCAGCTCTTTTTCTTGGTATTAATTCTTATGTTCAAGAGGTAAACATCCTCTAGTTATTTCTTCTAACTTAATTTTCAATCTCGGACATCATGTTCTCTCCTTCTCTGTCTCTTGTGCAGTGGGAGCCAGATTTTCTGCATTTCCTGCTTTCTTATTCATTTTAGTTTCTTCAAACCATGGAAAAATTCCATCTTCAAACAGATTAGTCTTATCCTGTGTTCTTGGTGTCGTAAAGACAGTCCTTCTCCCCTCTCTCAATGATTGAAATGTTTTCAATGGTGTCCAGGCAACAATATGTGAATTCTGCAATGCTGGGATAAACCCTGTCATAGGAGTTCTTCCAATAGCTCCTTGAACTACTGTATTTGGAACAATAATAATTGAAGTAGCTGTTGTGTGAATCTTTAATGGCTGTGCTGTTATGACTCTAGTAGCAGGTGTTGGTACAGTTGTAATGGAATCAGTAATACCTGGAGGTATCACTGTAGGAACATTCTCAGCCCAGGCAGGCACAGCATTATATATAACATGGAGAGGGAGACGGAAGGGATGTAGCCTTATGGCTAGAGCTGTCAACCTTGAAGCTGGGAATCGGGTTCAAGCCTCGGCATCGACGAGTAACATCCTGTGATTCTAGGCAAATCACTTAATATCCCTGTGCCTAACAAAAAACAAAATGAATGTGTCCTTGTGTAAAATTGGTGCTCATGTAAAGCGCTCTGATACCCGATATCTTCAGGTCCAGTTCACGCTATATGAAACTCCTAAAAAACAAAAAAAAAAAACAGGTTGTACAATAGGCTATTTCATCTGTGATGTACTTTCAATCTGAATGGAATTCAGGTCAGTGCCTGTGCCACTGTGGCATTACATGTCAGGGGTCACATAAGTGGTGAGCACACGGTTAACAATGCGTCCATAATTTCGTGCCCTGAATCACTATTGGTATCTGATTTCTTTCCATCTTTTTCATCTTTTGCATCATTATTTCCTGTGCTTTATTCTGTGTTTAATAGTAATAGCTGGGTAGAGTATACAGTCTTTTCTTTGACTATGACTTTCCTCCACCTCTGTTGTTCTTCATTCCATCGAGCATCTGCATAATTGTGTTTATGAATAGAATCTGTATTCCTTGTTGTGATTATTGTTATTATTATTTGGGATGTTGGTTCAACTGTTCGGGAATAACAAGTCCACAGAAAAATGATTTACTGCTGATATAAATGCGAGCAACTCGTTCTTATGAGTAATGAGCCTGTATATACGCACAAGATATTCTGTCAACACGTTAGAGTGTCATATGGTTACTACGTTTCTATATATTGTGTTAAGTTAGCATGTGCTTATTAAATGTTTAAACGCCATATTTTCTTTCTGCTTCGGTTTGCACACGACACCTAATTGTTATTGTAGCTTTCAATCTAGACGAAAGATGTGATTTATTTGAGAATAATATGTTATTGCCCTGGTATCAGTCGTGCTTGGTACACTTGGTACAACTGTCTGCACACTGAGAACTGCACACTCTAAGAATAACCTAACACAAGGTTGCTGAAGGCCTGATCCTCGCACCACGTTGGTCATAATACAAATAATGTTGCTGCCAAAATTGGGCTCTACATGGGTTTAAGATAGAGTTACAGAGAATGAAAAACACACTTGATGCTTCGGATGCTGAGAGCTGGTAGCGGTTGATGTGATCTCCTCCTACTGAGAATTAGAGGTATGGGTCCGCCCTGCTAAGAACCCAGATGAGACCTTCTTAGATATAATATAATATGCTAATTAGGGTGCGCGAAATATAGGTGATACAGAATTATATAGATCTCTGCATCATAACATGCTATCACCTTTTGCTTATTATGGATTAGTGACTATGCTGCTAACTTTGATTTTTATAATATGTATGTTGATATTATATAAGATACTGCGTTTGAGAATGTTGCATTGAAAAATAAACATTTCAAACTTGCACGTGTGTTCTCTGCCTCCCAGTTTCGGTTTGTAATGATTATATAACGAAAGAGTGTTCATGTGTTCCACGATACCTGAGGTATTCTAAGTTCATGTTCTGGATTGTCTAAGTCATTGGGAAGTATTTACTACTGATGAGACACTGTAGCTAGCTTGGTAAGGGGATTTCTGAAACAAAGGTGAGTTCTGGGTCACCCTGACTCACCCAGGTTCTAGATCTCTGTGCACAGTTCTGTGGGAGAACGGAAACCCTGCTACATGGCGCCCGTACGTTGGTTGGCCTTATATCATGACACTCGAGTAGTATAACATTCAAACCCTAACGCCTTCATTCCCGTTTCCGGAAAACAGCAGTGTCGGAAAAACCTACCTATTTTTGGAATAGGTCTTTTTCAAGCTTGAATCTATCTGTAAAAGGTTTCTTTGAATTACTACCCAGTTGTGCTACAAAGTAATCTTTGTGTTTTCACTTTTCTGTGCTGGCATGGCACAAGCCGTGGACATCCCGCAGCATAGTCGCATTGCGGTGCGTGACCATTTGCGGATGTATGATGTTCCTGTGGAAGGCTTGGCTGTTGTTCTGGTAGTGAGTGCGGAACATGCTTACCCGTACGAACTGTTTTATTCGTGGGTGACGTTTCCACCAGTGGACGCTAATTCTGGAGTGTTCCATTCATACACTGCTACAGCTGTACCGGCTGTGTATGCTCCGTACAGAGCACTGGAAGTTCCTATAGATGCATGGCAGCATGGAGTTTGGTTTGGTGGCGCCCTACCACACTCATTATCGGCTTCGAGGTTAGGTCCTTTGTCCATTCCGGGCACACCTTGGCCCGCTTTGGCTGGGTTCACTCCTCACCCTCAACGCGCCACTTGTAACGTGGCTGATCTGCGGCGGCTTCATGAAGTCGCAGTGTCAGTGATTAGAGCGCTTGTTCATTACACTAGCCGTAATGTTCAAGACGCTGCCCCACGGGGCGCACAGCTTAGGGCAGAACATGCTGGTCTGAAAATCAATCCGGTCATGGTTAATTCCGTGATGGGTAAAAAGCCCCAAGAAAAGGATGATTTTCCTTTCTGGCTTGCTGAGAAATTCGGCCAGCTGGAAGCTGTGTTTCCCAACACGAGTCCGGGTGATAAACACCGGATTCTTACACTAAGTTTGCCGAAGGATTTGGCTCCTGAACTTGTTGACTGTGAGACCTGGGCCAAGACTTTTGCAGCGGTCTATTCGAGGTGCTATGGCTCCCCGTCTGTGACCAATCTAGGTGGGGTCCTTAAACGTGTTCAAGACGAACACGGACCGGAGTCGGCTGTTGAATTGGGTATGCGCCTGTGTGGCTCCTTTGATGTAGTTTGCGATCTGATCCTTGCGAATGTCAAGGGGGATGCAGTGAACTTTCAGGTTGCTAACGCGTTGGCGTTGGTTCCCGAGGCCGAACGACCTCGACGGTTGGCAAGGATAATTGTAGCTGCTTACAAAATGGTTGGCCGCAATGCAATGGGGGTTAAAGCTTTTCCTGATAAGGAGAAGAAACAGCCCCAGGGTCAAACTTCGGAAACTAGTGGTCAACAAAAGTCCAAGAAGCAAAATTGGCCTAAAAAGCAGAATCAGGGTAAGCAACAACAACAACAAACACAGGTTTCTGCTCCTGCGTCTCCGTTGCCTGCGCAGTCGGATCGTGTTAATGATTTGCGCGACCGCGCGATGATTAAATCGCCTGAGAGGTTTCAGGCTTCTGACCAACGCTCTCCTCGTTCCTTTCAGGACTCATCGGCTCCGTCAACCGGTGGTGGAGGGGGCGGCAGGGGCAGGGGTGGCCAGCAAGGACGTGGTCAGCCCCGCCCACGAAACGGTGGAGAGCAGCAGGAAGGCTCTACGCCCAAAAGCCACAGTTTGCCACGAAGAAAGTCGCCGCCCTGACAGCGCATAGTTATGCCCCAGATAGTGAGAACGCGGCTTCGGAATCTGACGTGGGCTCTGACCTTGCTGGACAGCGCAGCAGAGATTACCATAGTGAGAGAGGCCCTCCGTCCACTGTTGAAGGTGACAGCGACTGATACTTATGTTGTGATTGAAACTGCTGAAAGGCATGTTGCTCCCCCTGAGCGACTTTTTGAAATTGTCCTGTTAATTGAAGGTGACATGCAGCGAACTGTAAAAGGGGTATTTTGGGAAAATCTCTCGTCTACGTATGACATTTTGCTTTCGGAGGCGGACTGGCCCCCACCTTTTGTTCTCGCAGCTCCGCGAGGGGAGGTGGTAATCCTGCCCAGTTTCGCGCACACTGTACCGAGAATTGAAGCGCTGCATTTTGCAGAAGAGTGGGCTCTGGCGCTTGCGCCAGCTGTATACTGCAATCAGTGTGGCTGGGATAAATTGTCTCCGAGCCACGAGATTCCTTTACGGTCTCAACCACAGCCTCAGCCTCAATATCCCATACGGCGTGAAGCCAAAGCTTCAGTCGCGGCTATCCTTGAACAATTGGAATATCAAGGTGTAATTGAAACGTGTGTGTCACCGATGAATAACCCCCTTTTTACTGTAAACAAGCCAGACGGCTCATATCGTTTGGTTTTGGATTATAGGCATTTGAACTCGCATTGCCGTAACTGCGCAGTACAGAATACTCATGGCTCTGCGTTAGTGAATAGTCTTGAGCGTAAACGGTTCAAAACCACGCTTGACATTTCCAATGGTTTTTATGCCCATAGATTAGACGGTCTAAGTTCCCAATGGACCAGTTTTACATGCGGCGGGGTGCAAAAAATATTTCGGCGACTTCCAATGGGCTATAAGAACAGTCCTGGAGTATTCTCCGCCCGCATTGTCTCTCTTCTGGAGAGCTTCGACCCAGTTGCTTGTTCGTATGTGGATGACATTTATCTCACAGACGACGATCTTTGGGAGCATCTGTGTCGAGTAAATAGCATAATTTGTAACTTTGCAGACATTGGTTACAAGTTTAACTTTGCAAAGTCGCACATTGCAGAGTACACAGTGTTGTTCCTCGGTTACGAGCTTAACAACGAGGGAAAAGGGTTAGCCCCTCACTTCCTGGAGAAATGCGCACAATTGCGCTCTCCGACAACACTGAAAAAATTACAGTCTTTGCTGGGATTTTTGAATTTCGGGAGAACATACATTCCGGAATATGCCCAGCGTATCAAGCCTTTGTATGCTTTGATACGACCATCTTTTTCCAAATCATGCTGGCTGCCTGAGCATTCGGCCATTCTGCAGTCTTTGCAGGCTGATTTGCTCGCTTCTGAATACTTACAGACTCGTGATAACCAGACCAACCTGGTGATAAGGATTATCCCTGGGGCGGTGGGTTTCACGTACCTGACTTTTAATGAAGGAGATACAGTACCTATTGCTTACAAGTCACACTTGTACGCTTCGGCTGAACTGCGATTTTCCACTGTAGAAAAAGTTTTAACGGCTGTGCAGATGGCGATTCTTAAAGAACGTGCCCTGTCACAAGGAAAACACATGTTGGTTGTTACCCCGTGTCCTGCCTTAGAGGCGGTTACGAGAGCCAGTGTACCTAATTCCAAAGCTTTGCACCCTCGGTGGATTCAATGGGCGGCATCCTTGACGTCCCAGGATGTCACGTTTATTTTTGACGCCACTTTACGTCGCAGGAGTATTTACAGTATGAGTTTGTTCATCCTGCTCCGTTAGCAATGCGGCCGTTGGAGGATTTCCATTGCATCATTTACACTGATGGTTCGGCGCAGGTGCGCATGGCTCTAAACATGCCTACGTTTCCGCTTGCGCCATTGTGGTCGGTGCCATGGTGAACGATGAGTTCAAGTCCAGTGTCGTGCACACGCAGACGCTTGGGGACTGCACCGCACAATTAGCAGAGCTTCGTGCTCTGATGCTTGCATTGGAGTACGCAGATCCTAGTGTGACGACTTTGATCGTAAGTGACTCTTACTACTGTGTCCAGTCTTACAATGAAAACATGTTCTTTTGGACTCAGAATGAATTTCATGATTCCAAAGGTGGCACAATAAAACATAAGATGATCTGGGTCCGAGTGGCGGAACTTAAAGAGAAGTTGCCACTCGTGTTTGTGATTCATACTCTCGGTCATCAGCGCGTGGGGGTCCACGCTGTTGGCAATTCGCTTGCTGATGAAGCAGCGAAGTCAGCAGTATCGAAATACTTGGTTGCAGCAGTCACAAGGTCCAAAAGCAAAATAGATGATGACATCTTGGCAGCAGTTGCTGCAACAGAGAAGGGAAGTAAATATCCTGCGGGGTTCCCTTCTAAATACACATACCACTTAAGTCCCGATAAGGTTCCTTATGTGAAAATCCCTGATGTTGGCGAACGTCTAGTTCCCAACTCGGATCGCAGGGCTGCTTTGATTACAGTGGCTCATGAAGGTGTGGCGTCTGCGCATGCGGGCTTCTCAGCCACTGTAACTCAGCTACAACAGAGGTTCTGGTGGCGGGGACTGTATAAACAGACGCGCGATTATGTCCTTCAATGTGACATTTGCCAGCAGATTAAGCCTTCAACTGCTGCGCGTCCGCCTCAGACACAGTTGTACATCTGGAATAAACCACTTGGATGCGTTTATTTGGATCACTGCGGTCCATTTTCTTCTGATACTGCGTATAAGTACATCTTAGTAGCAGTTGATTCATGCACACGCTTTGTGTGGTTTTGGCCTCATCGGAGCGCTGATTCACGTACTGTCATTAAGGATTTGCGAGTCTTTGTGGGAATTTTTGCCTGTGGTACTTTCCATTCGGATCAGGGTCCGGCTTTCGCCTCTAAGGCGTATAAGGATGCTATGGTTTCGATGGGGGTCCAAGTCAAGTTTTCGAGCCCCTACAGACCTGAGGGTAATAGTGTAGTTGAACGAATGAACCGCGACTTAAAGCAATCTTTGACAGCTCGAGTTATAGGCACTGGCAGAAACTGGTTAGCCCACCTCATTGGTGTGCAGCGTGCGCTTAATAATCTCCCTAGAAGGTCTCTGGGTGGGCGAACCCCATACGAAATGCTCTTTGGTATCAAGATGTATGTACCTGACCTCGATGGGCTAGACTCCAAGGCCCAGGCCACGGCCTTTGACGTAGATGAACATTGCAATGTTTTACAGAATCTACAAAAGACCAGAGACAGTCTTGCAAAGGAACATTTGCCCTCCACATCGGATGATGCGCTGCAGATCCCGGTAGTTGGCTGGCTACCCCGAGTTGGAGAACTGGTTCGAGAGAAGATCGATAACAAGAAAGAGTTTGTTCCCTCATATCGAGCACCGGTTCGAGTTCTTGGAGTGAAGGGCACAAGAACAGTCATTTTACCATCACTTCCTGGTCGTAAGGAAAACAGATTTATTTCTATTGACAATGTCAAGACACATAGGGTGGCCGATTCTTCATAGCATGACACCGGCTGTATCCTGTCCTTCCATGGTGAGGCACTCTGTACTAGCAATAACATCTGGCGCAGAACAGGAGGTGTCCCACGAGATGCCTGCCATATCCAGTCCTCTATTAAATACTATTCCTGTTACTAACATTGATGAGCTGACCTACACCTATCCTTCTGATTTATCAATGCCTGATTTGCAGACCCATTTGGCCAACCAGTCCAGATTCTCTTTTGACTCTGTTTCGGAACCTTCAAAGAAACCCTCAAACATTGCAAGATATGCCACGTTGTTTAAAAAAAAATGTTTAATTCCCCTTGGACATACTTTTGGTTGATCCTATTTTCATTTTATCTTTTTATGTCAATTGGTTTTGTGTTTTATTTTTTCCGTCTGATTGATGGTCACTACGTTAATTAATTAATTAATTGTGTGCTTATATAGCGCAGGAATCACTCCCGAAGGGGTACCTCCGCGCTTCGACCGCTGCGAAACCCTTCCTGGCTTCCCTGAGAGATGGTCCCTTAATGGGTATCTCCAGGGTGAGACCAGGCATCCCCGGCAGTCTGGTGGGGCCGTTAGTGAAGATGAGGCAAGCTAGTGCCCAGAGTTGCCGAGTGTGATCGCTGATCAGAGTGGGCACCGAGGCGAGAGAATTATCGAGTCCGCTGACCCTGGTCCAGAAACCTGCCGCGTCGGGAATCGAACCCTGGTCCCGGGCCGTCCTCTGCTCTCGGGTCTGCCGCCTCTAACCAGTGAGCCACACTACTTCACTGTTAAAAAGAACAGGAATTCGGTACCTTAATGGAACATTGGCCCCTCTTTCCTCTTCACATTCAGCGCACAGACTGAAACGAAACTTAAATACAGTTAACATTACTGCTTGGCCTGTCCTTGATGGGATTGTGTGGGATGCGGTTAGGTTTCAGATACATGGGCCCACTGAAGTGATTAATGTTCCAAATGTGCTTAGAGTAAACATGGGAGATGTGATTAAACAAAATATACGTTCTGATGATTGGGATATTCAGGCCGTAGAAGCATTATTCTCTGATTTGAAGTATTATGCTGCCTTCGATGCTGAGGATCTGTATACAGATTCTATTAATTATGGTGATTTGTTTTGTTTTCAACACTATGGTAATCATTTTTTACATAAAACAAATTCCAGGAGGGTTGCTGTAAATTATACACAATGGGAACACTGCCCTGCTCCATTCGGTGGCAGCTCCAATACATTTCTGAAAAAATACACCTATTTTACAGACTTTAATCAATCAAATCCCGAGTCATTCTATTTTAAAATGACACTAAAGCCCATGTCCAAAGTTAAACTTACAGATACAAAAATGCTGTATTCGGCGTCCTTTCTAGACAAGTTGGCTGTAGATGGCTACGAGTTTTGGAAAGGAACAATTGACCTTAAATCGGTTTGGGGTACCAAAGATTGGCAGGTACAAGGCACTGAGGCTTTGCACCGTGCATGTCTCATCCCGCATCACATGTTGTTTTTAAATTCAACCATTTTCCAAACAACATGCTTTGGATTGGCTACTTCTAAAAAATTAAATACACCGACCATCCCAGATTTAGAGGAATATACAGGTTGGGGTAATTTTACTGATTTGTCCATTCATGAGTTGCAAACTCTTTTACACAATTCGTCCTTTAACATTTCCAGTTTGGATTCCAAGGGTTGGCTGGTGTGGCATAGGAGTGTTGATTCTTGCCAACGCCGTTTTCTGGGTTTGGCTGAGGGGTTCACAGAAGTCAGACTCGAGCCCCGTTTTGAAGAAGACTATACTGTCACAACTTATTCTGTGGGGAAGCTGTGTCAGAATTGGTTACAACATTCCACATTAGCTGCAGTTAAACTACATCTGTCTCTATTGAATGATAATGTGGATTTGAACGATTTTATAAAAGGCCCAGCTAAAGGTAGATCTAAACGATGGCTGTATGCGATTTACAATGAAATTTGGAAAGTTACCCAGGTTGAGGCTGCTAAACGCCTGAGAGCTATTGATCAAGCAAATTTAGAAAAGGTGCTTGCAGTTGTTGATAACAGTATTAACACTCTTTCTTCCCGGATTTACACGTTAAACAATATTGTGTCTTCTGTTGTTGACATTGTACATAATGAAGTGTCCGTGTTATATCATGGTCAAAATCAATTACGTTCTGTGATGCAGTTTGCTTGGACACTACAAACTCTTAAGTCTGGTCGAGTGCCTTGGAATTTTATGAACGTCTCATCACTATTTGCCCCATTTAATCTGACTGAAAAACAGCGCATGCTATCGATGAGAGATGCGACATTTTCTATGTTACACATTGAAAAATTAGAATCCTTGCCTTTTTCTGTGGCTGAAGTGACCGCTGCTACATGGCTTATCCATGGTGTTATTACCTTACCTTTTGCTTTGTATAAATTTACAAATTGTATGAAATATATAGCCATTGGGCGATATGAACCATTAGGCAGTACTTTTCTCCATTAGACATGGTCTTTACCATACACTTATAGATGCCTAAAAGAGGGAAATGAAGTGAATCTGAATGGTGAAGAATGTACACAGTCACCTGACCGCTCACTAATATGCAGACACATCCAGTTGCATGGTTCTTGTAATCAGGACAAACCTAATTTGGCCTGTGTTTTGAAAGGGACACCAGTTCCTGCAATAGTTCCCACGTTCACTTTGTTGTCCAACGGTAGTTATTTACTTTTGAATAACGAATTTTGTTGTGGGTTAGAGGCCGGTATCGCATATGTGGTTACCGTGTCAGAAAGGGTGGTTTGCTGCAAGAATGTGTTATATCCACCCACGCATGGGAATTCAGATGTTTTAATTTGGCCAAGAATACCAACCTTGAAAGCTGAGTTCAATGGTTTAGGCCGTATAAGGGCCCTATTGTCTCAAAAGCAGGTGGCCCTGAGCTCTGCCCGCGAAACTTATGTCCTTCACATAGCAAACACACGCACAGAAGTACAGGCACTTTTAAGTACTGATTTGCCGTTTCATTTCTGCGAGCTGGTTCATCAAATCTTCAATGCCTCCTCCACAACTAGCCTGGCTCATTTTTTTAAAATGGTTAGCAGTGGTCTCGTGACTACATTTGAAAAAGTATTTGGTATTATCCCTGCGTTCTTTCATTCTATATTCGCTAGCCTGTTTGGCGGATTTCCTGTTTTGCTGGCTTTGGCTGCAGGCGTTCTGGTGATATTTTACTTTATAAAACATGGATGCCCATCCTGCGCAAGGAAACGCTCAGCACCTACTGATGCAGTTTCGCAACCGGATGCTTGATTACTATGGCTCCCTGCCGCTTGCGACTTTAAGCACGGCTTTTGAATTATCCTTCAGATTTTCCTATTTCACATGTGTCCAGCCCGTGTTTCATTGCCTGAGCTGTGATTTCGACTGGGCCATTGATTTGTGTCTCTGTTTACCGACTTCTCCTGACGTCAACTTTGATCAGCTGATGAACCCCGTAGTGGCTCACGAGCTGGTCTGTCCTGGCGAAAGGGTTATGGCTGTGGCAGCGATGCATGGACTAATGGATCAGTGGGACATATTCGCAGCGGCGCATGACTTTCTGGCACAGAGCGTTCTCGAGAACCCACTGAGTTGTCCTCTGATGTTGCTAGAGGAATCGGTGTTGGAGGAGCACGTATGTTCTTTCCCATTGCTTAATTGGATGGCTGAACTGTTTTCGGATGATGACAGTGATTTCATGTTGGAAGCTGTGGCTACCTATTTTGCATATTCATTCAACCCATGAGTGATTTTGAAGACTTCCATCATTATGGGACGTGACTTTTTAGTAATTCTGAATGGTGCCTCTTTCAATACGAACATTCGATTTTTTCAGATGTTCCGGGCCTATTAACTGAGAGTAGGCCTCAAGTTCGACTTTTTATATTTTGTGTGGCCACTATAGGCATTCATACATGAATTTTATTTTTAAATTTTACATACATTTACATATATTTAGCCTGGCTCAATATCATTGAACTCTGCTTTCATGTCCTGCCTCTCATAGAGTATTGGCTTATAATTTTTCTTTTTTAACTGTCCTCGGATCATTGGGGGGGTGTCATATGGTTACTACGTTTCTATATATTGTGTTAAGTTAGCATGTGCTTATTAAATGTTTAAACGCCATATTTTCTTTCTGCTTCGGTTTGCACACGACACCTAATTGTTATTGTAGCTTTCAACCTAGACGAAAGATGTGATTTATTTGAGAATAATATGTTATTGCCCTGGTATCAGTCGTGCTTGGTACACTTGGTACAACTGTCTGCACACTGAGAACTGCACACTCTAAGAATAACCTAACACAAGGTTGCTGAAGGCCTGATCCTCGCACCACGTTAGTCATAATACAAATAATGTTGCTGCCAACATTGGGCTCTACGTGGGTTTAAGATAGAGTTACAGAGAATGAAAAACACACTTGATGCTTCGCATGCTGAGAGCTGGTAGCGGTTGATGTGATCTCCTCCTACTGAGAATTAGAGGTATGGGTCCGCCCTGCTAAGAACCCAGATGAGACCTTCTTAGATATAATATAATATGCTAATTAGGGTGCGCGAAATATAGGTGATACAGAATTATATAGATCTCTGCATCATAACATGCTATCACCTTTTGCTTATTATGGATTAGTGACTATGCTGCTAACTCTGATTTTTATAATATGTATGTTGATATTATATAAGATACTGCGTTTGAGAATATTGCATTGAAAAATAAACATTTCAAACTTGCACGTGTGTTCTCTGCCTCCCAGTTTCGGTTTGTAATGATTGTATAACGAAAGAGTGTTCATGTGTTCCACGATACCTGAGGTATTCTAAGTTCATGTTCTGGATTGTCTAAGTCATTGGGAAGTATTTACTACCGATGAGACACTGTAGCTAGCTTGGTAAGGGGATTTCTGAAACAAAGGTGAGTTCTGGGTCACCCTGACTCACCCAGGTTCTAGATCTCTGTGCACAGTTCTGTGGGAGAACGGAAACCCTGCTACAAGAGATATTTTGACTCTAATCCCTGGAAATGTAGTTGTGCGTTCTTATCCTTGATGTAAGGAATGCAGTGTTTAATAAAAATAAGTAAAAATAAATAAATATGTCTATATATATATATATATATATATATATATATATATATATACATGAAACAATCTCAGCTTTCTCTCGCCTGAAGCCCAGTCCTGGATACCTTCGGCGCAGAAGAAGAGAGGAGACCCAAAGTGCAGGTGAGCTGTGTTTTATTCAATAGTGGAAAAGGCGCACCCAGCATAACGTTTCGGCCTTCACAGAGGCCTTGGTCACATATATATATATATATTCAATGAAAAAACCATTAGTTTTAGGCCATATATAGTTAGGGATTTGCATTTACAAAACCTTATTTTACTCGCATAAAACCATTGAAATTCCATATATAGTTAGATGCGCTAACTATATATCGCGCACCCGCAATCCACTGCTGATGATGTCACATATTACATCATTCATGACATGGTCAGTGACATCACTGATGACATCTCAAATTACATCACTGATGACCTCACTTATGACAACATCCAGTGACTGTATGTTTCTGTAAAGTTAAAATATGTCTTACATATTGAAGAATGAGTGGATGTATAAGTGTCTGGATGAAGGATTTAGTAGGTGCAAGACTGACTGTATGGGTGAGTGATTAAATGTGTCTCACTGAGTGCACGGGTTAGTGACTAAACTGTCTTAATTAGTGCATCATTATGTCTGTTGTTCTGTAAACTGCTGCATGTGTTGATCAGTAGCTATATGAGTAACTATATGGATTATTGATTGGTTGCCCAAGTATTTGTATGGGAGACTGAGTGTGTGTGTGGGTGGCTTGGAGGTGTATGACTCTGTGCATAGATGTGTGAGCAGTTGATACACTAGATGTATGGGTTCAAAAGTGCATGTGGAAACAGCTGTATGGGCGGTTGACTGTGTGCATGAGTGTATTGGTGAGTGAATGGATATCTCAGTGCTACATGTCAAAGTAAGTACATATTTAAAACACAGTACATGTGAGAGTTGACATATATAAATAACTGTGCATAAGAGCCAGTGAATGTGTGAGTGGCTGTATTGATCATTGTGAACTTGTATCAGGGATTGTATAAGAGAGTAAATATGTGTTAGTATATGTTTGAATAAGTAAGGTGTGTATAACTGTATAGTTGAGGAAATGGAGGTGTGATTGATTCTTTGCAAGACTGACTAGGTGTGTGAGTAACTCCATGGATGAGTGACAGTCTGTGAGTGTCTGTTTACACTGATTGTATCTAAGGTTATATTAGAGTCTGAAGAGGTTCATTGTATTATCACATAAATGATATCATCAGTGATGTGATCAGTAATGTCAAATGAGATATCATCAGTGATGTCATCAGTGATGTCACTGACCATGTCATGAATGATGTAATATGTGACATCATCAGCAGTGGATTGCGGGTGCGCGATATATAGTTAGCGCATCTAACTATATATGGAATTTCAATGGTTTTATGCGAGTAAAATAAGGTTTTGTAAATGCAAATCCCTAACTATATATGGCCTAAAACTAATGGTTTTTTCATTGAATTTTCAAGGTTTTGTAAATGCAAATTCCTAACTATATATGGACTATAACCTATGGTTTTTTCATTGAATTTCAATGGTTTTTTAAAAGCTAATATCTGTAGCTGTAAAATATATTCTTCTTTAAATCTTGAAATATATTTTTCATGTTCTTTAGACAATTTTTTTAAAACACTTTTTTTTTGTTTCGCTCCCAGTCCGCGAACCGGTCAGCTTCCCGTTTGCTCAATTTAACCAGTAAACGTTCCTTTAGCGTAACTGTTACGTTCGCATGACGTTTTGCGTTATCGCGTAATACGTCATTGGACGCGCCAAGTTAGCGGACCCGGAAGTGGACCGGAAAGCGGAGCAAAGCGCGAAACGTAAACACAGCAGGTCATGTGACTCGAAAATAACACTTTTCATTGGTTCATTTCACTTTTGGTTTCCTAATGATGTAATACTTGGTCATGTGATATAAAATTAACACTTTTCATTGGTTTAGAATTTTTCCTTCTCCCAAATGATGAAAACCCCTCCTTCTTTCCTCACTCTGACTTTCATCTTGGTGAGAGAAAGACCCTTTTTGATTCTTCAGCAATGGCTTCAATGGTTGCTTCAGCCAGTGTGCCCCCACCACCTCCTCCACCTCCTCATGGGAAGAAAGGACCACCTGCTTCACTAATTATAGAAGAGGAGGAAAATCAAGAAGAGGAGGAAGAGGAAGAACATCCAGAGTTTTTGCCAGAGGAGCACAGGAGATATAACAGGAAAGAAAATTACATCTGGCAATTTTTTAAATTTCCACCTGACCAAAAAAAAGTCAATGCCAGATACGTCTTTTGTCGCATTTGCGGCGATCGTCTTTCAAGGGGCACTGACAAAAAGTACAGCTATGGGAATTATACAATGCACAGGCACATGAGTCGGTGGCACCCTAACAATTACAGTAATGCCCAGCTTCGCGACCAACAACAAAATCCCCCAGAAATGGCAAGAAGATCTGTTGTTCAGGAGGTATCGGGACCGGAGGCGAGGGAGGTGATCCCGAACATCCAAATCAACATGGGGGAAGTGAAGCAAGTCTGTGTGTGGTGCAACCAGACACTTTGCTACCGCGAAAGTAGCATTACCCTTATAATGAGAGCCATCAACAATCATGTGTGCCCAAAACGCCCCAAAAAGTAAATTCTTCTTTTTTTTGTTGCTCCTGTTGAGCCCTCTTCGATGAATCATTTTTGTTTCCCCCCTCCCCCCAAAAAAACAAAAAAATATACAAAATGTTCAGAAAACTAATAAAAAAAATTTAAAACAACAAAAACAAAAAAAAAAAGTTCTTTTCAGAACTACCTCCCCATTATTAAAAAAAATTGGTAGAATTCTTTGAACTCTGCCAAGCTCTATTTCTATTAGTTCGCTCCCAGTTCGCACTCCGGTACGCGAACTTTGAGCGAACCCAAACATTTTTTTAAAAAAAAAGGAACAGTAAGTGTAAGGAAAGGAAACAGACAGTTATGTTACAAAAAAGACAGCTATAGGGAGTAAAGAAAATATACTGTTACCCGCAATTCACTTCTGATCATGTCATATATTACATAATTTTTAACATGGTCAGTGACATCATCAGCAGTGGATTGCGAGTAACAGTTTTTTTTGTTTACTTCCTATAGCTGTCTTTCTTGTAACATAAATGTCTTTTCCTATCCTTATACTTACTGTTCTTGTTTTAAATTTTTTTGGAGATCATTCAGAAACAGTAACATTAATAGAGACAGAATTAGTGAATAATAATGAAGAAGTATGAGAAGAGAGGGAGTGAGAAAAATAGTGGAAGGAGTAGAAATATTAAGTAATAGAGAAAGGAATGAGAGAAGTAGCAAACACAGGAAAGTAAAGATTAAAGAAATGAAGCAGTAGAACTAATAGATGTTAAATGTGATAGATTAAATGATTGATTGAGGGTGACGATAAGGTGTGTCCTCTCTAAAAGTTTGTTTAAGGTGAACCGTACTCTGGGTTGCATATCAAATTTATGCTTGTTGAAGAATACAGACGAGATAATAGATGTGAAGACCTACCATTGCAGTAAAACATGCCCACTTATTACATCATTCATAACATAGTCAGTGACATCATCAGCAGTGGAATGCAGGTTAAAAAAGTAGAAAACATTTACCTTATAATTCATGTTAACTTTTCAAGCACATTTTTCATACATTCAATCTGTAAAAGAGAGAACAAACATTTCCAAAAATATTAAAACATGTATTTAAAAATTAGAAAAAAGAAGGGAAAAGGTTCAAGAAGAAACAGTTTTTAAACAACTTTGACACTTACAGAAACCTCTACTTCTCTACGACCCGTACACAATCCTAACGATATTTATTTTAAACAAACAGTATCTTCATGCTGATGAAATGAGGCCTATTTTGAAACATAATGCTTCTTTTGCATTGCTTATGTCTCACAATAGTGATGCAATAGCAGCGCAAAAGAGATGTAAAGCCATCATAAAATTGTGTCTAACATTTTAAATGATTGTTTCAGGATGCAAATAAGATGTGTGCTTTCAAGAGCTTTCTTTGAGGTGAGGCCTATTTCTTTTTTTAAAAAAAAACAGTATCCAGAAGTACAGCACTGTAAGCATTAAAATTGACACTTACAGAAGACTCAGCTTCTCCATATCTACCTCACATTTCTAAATGTATATCATAAGTACAAAAAGCATAACATTAATTATACATGTTAAATGGTTTATTTTTGCTGTTCTCAGAATGTATCAAATTTCACTTAAATCAGTGACTTGAAGGTATTCATCATGTAACAGCGGGAAAAAAAAAACACAATCAAAATGACTGTGTTTAAAAAACCCATACAAGCTAAGAAAACTGATTTCAAAACTCCTTAAAATTAACTTACTTTCAATGACGTCGAAGGATCTCCTATGAACAGCATCCACTCTGTTGTGCTATAAATATTTTCAGCCCGCCACTTTCTGAAAGAAAACCTCCATCGATACGAAAAATATGTTACATAGAAAAAAAGACTTCTCTCATTCTATCACATGTTTCCACTAGGCCAAATCATGTTGCCGCGATTCGCAAGTCTTGTAATTCTTCCAATCAAATCCCGACATTTTCTATTTTCGCAACTTTCAAAAAGAAAACATTTGAGATTATTTTCACAATCCTGGACTACTAATATCTTACTCTTCTTTGTCACTCATGTTCTCCCTTTCCTATGCTTACTATGAAGCAGACTTACTTGCATCAGGTTTATATAGTTGGATTTTTAATCTAGACAGCATTGCAGACTTACATTCCCTCTACTTAAAATTTTGGTTTTAAAAACACCAGATAAGAATTTTTAAGGTCAAACGGCAATTTTTTTTTGAAAGTTACAACGGAATCATTGCAGAATGACCAGCCGTTTCGAGACTTTAAGTAAGCTGTATAATGTCCTGATGTTGTTGATGGACCATCGTGATAGATAATTGCTACAGTTACAAAAGTCCTCCCTGATATTGACAGCTGAGAAGCCACAAATTTTTTTATTAAAGTTGACAATTTTGATCCATCAGGCCTACATCGTTGGATCATTAAAATGACATACTGGCCATATCTACGTATAAATAATGTTGACATCATATCACATTTACATTGGCTACACTCCATGTTGTGATCCGCTGCATTTACTAGCTTATTAAAGGACACTGATTTACTGTCTGGCAAAGTTAAATATAAAAATCTTTCTGAGTCTATACTAGTAGTACTTGATACCATACAGTTCTCGCAGTCATGCTGCCATTGATAAGAAAGCCCAAACAGGTGATGTACATCTACACCCTCATCTTGCAAAACATCAAGCATATACATTAAAAACTCCTGACAATCTTGCTGATTATTTTCAGAGAAGTCTGTTTGACCTGAACATTCATCTAACAGATAACGAACTTCAGACACACTTTCTACTTTTGTTCGATCAGTGCTACATTTCTCGAAAACAGAATTCAACAAACAGCATAAAATTTGTTCTGAATTCAACAGAATCTGTTCTCTTAAACTCTCTAGTGAAAAGAGAACATTAACCACTACATTTGCATAGCAGTTGACACCAGAACTGTTTTCAAATTGAAAACCGACAACATCTTCAACAGAATCCACTTTCTTTCTGCTAACAATTTTCGGTTCATTGACTTTTAGTCTTTTTGCAACAACCTCCCTACTATTACTGATATTTCTACGTTTCCGGCCTACCACACGTTTCTCAAACAAAGGATATTGAGGCAAATGTGGCGCATACTCTCTTCTTAACCTATTGTATTCCTTAACACAATCTAGATCCGCACAAATGTTTGTGACATCACAGTCAATCAAGTACAATCCCGATAAAGTTCTAACTCGTGACAATGCCACATATGCCATACCCTCCTTGAACACAGAACTGCCAATATTCACCAATGCACTGTCTACACTTAAACCTTGCGATTTATGGATTGTCACCGCATATGCCAAGCAAACAGGAAACTGTTTACGGCGAACATATAAGTCTTTAACAAGCAAAAACCTAGCAGAACAACGACCAATTAGCTGTACTTCCTCAATGCCATCAAATTTAATTCTTAAAAATTCTATTCCATCTCTATTTCTGTATTTCTCAAAATCAACAACATTACCCATTGATCCATTTACCAGACCTCTTTCTACATGTAAATTCCTTCTCAAAATGATTCGGCAATTTAAACACACATTCAAAGTCTTTTCAAAACCCGCTGTTTTAGATATAGTCTTCTCTAATGAATCCAATTTTGATTTCAAATTGTCTGACAAAATAATTGTTGATCCCATATGCTCTAATTTGTCGATAGCTTCAAGTTTCACAATCTCTTGCTTTTCTAAATTCAACATTTTGTTGTTGAAGATGGCACATTCTGCAAGAGTTGGCATCAAACATATCCCGGATTTCTTCTCAGTAATTTTCTGAAAAATATTCTCAGGCACAATCTCTTGTTTGGGATATAAATTTGACAGTAATCGTGCATTTAAAGCTTCTTTCCCATGCTCGGTCACTTTTCCAATTCTAATATCTTGTAGAATATTCTTGTAATCTTCATCCTTTGCCTGACGCATATTTTCATGCAGTTCAGCATAATTGAAGTTTAACCATATATTGACGTTGCCAATGCTCCCTAGGCACTTCCTGGTATCTTCATGCGTGAGTATTTTGAACACAGGTTGACCTTTTACTGGTGTCAGCTGCAGAAAATCTCCGAAAACAATGATGTGTTTGCCACCAAATAACACATCATATTCAGTTTTAAGTACTTCTTGCATTCTCAAATGCACAAAGGCAAGCATGACATTGGAAACCATGCTTACTTCATCAATGATAAGTAGTTTCATTTTCCTCAAGACTCTTGAAACTTCACAGCAAGCATCCCCAGATAACTTGTTGTATTGTAATTTGTTGTCATGCTCCACCGGCAGCATCAGTAGACGATGCAAAGTAATACCTTTAATGTTATGTGCTGCCAGTCCAGTAGAAGCGGTGACAACACAAGACAGCGATGACTCAGTCCTTTCCTGCAAATAACAAGAAATTGCTTTAATGAGGAAACTTTTTCCAGTTCCCGCTTCTCCACTCACGTACAGTCGGACAGGCTTCAACGATGTACATGAGCACTCGTTCTTCTCATGACTTAATCCGTGCTCAATTTCCTTGGTAACTTCATCATATATTTTCCTCTGCTCAACGTTGAGTTGTTTTTCCAAGTCTTCTAAGTTAACTGAATCCTCCTGAGCATGTGCCATGGCTCTTTCTACTTCATTCATAGCAGTGGCAGCTTCATTTTCGATAATAGGTCCTCCAAGTGGATCTTGACTCAATGAAACAGAACTCTGACTGTCCTGAGAACTGTCTCTGGCAATCTCAGCTGCAATCGTTGCTTCCTGCTCAATTTCCAAAGTTAGCATTTCTTGATATTTAGGAAAAGCAGGACATTCTATGGACTCCTTGGCTGCATTGAAAGAGTCTTCGTAACAGAGGAAATCTCCAAGCAGTTCCTCTTCTGCACGCCTTGAAAAGTTGCAAAAGTGCTAAATAGAAAAACTCCTTTTTTTCTGGAGATTCACCACTCAATTTTCGATGGTTTACTAATTGGCATTTTCTTTGCTTGACCAGGCATCCCTCACTTCCAATTACAGCATACACTCCTTTCTCAATATCTTCTTTGATGTTCCTCTTGAATATATAATTTTGGAGAACCTCATATAGACAAACATTCTCAAGGTGACTGCTTCGATTTGGATAATATGTATCCAACATGTTGGTCTTCAAAATGTCGGTACTGTTTGGTTCCTTTTCTGCCAAATACTCAATTTCCCGGACAGGTTTCAGAACTCGATTTCGCGTTGCAGCAAGACCAAGACTCGCCCAAACGAGACTCCTGGATTTGGCATAGAGACTTGCTGAAGACAATCGATCAGAACATTCGTAAGCTCCGATTTCTCGATGCGACAACATCTTCAGACTGAAACTGTACAACTTCTTGCTGAGGCTCTTTTCATGGGAAATGTCCTCCCACATATCCTTCAGTTCTATCTTTTCTTTTTTGGTGATGTAAGATGTGACATACCGAGCCACAGCCATACAGTTGTCAGCCACAAACTGTATATCCATGTTAGCATTCCACATGGACAAAATCACTGGGTTGTAGTCATTGATGTACTTGGACTCTTCGTTCCTTTTCAAATTGTATGTATTCTTGGGTGATTTCCTCGTCACATTATGTCGCAGCGAAGACATCAAACTGTTCACTCTTCCTTTAGAAATCACCGGTCGTGGAAAGTTGAAACGACATTTGGTGTAGAACTTGTCCTTGTTTCTGAATTTACGACGACAGTACTTTCCACAACGATGGCTTTGGAAATGTAGAACTTGTTCTCTTAGGCTTTTCTTCTCCGTTGCATTTGGAACAGCACACGTAGAATACTGTTCTATGAAATTCATCACTAAGTCATCCGGATCTGTTCCAAATTTAGGTGCATCCTTGATCCACAATAACATATGTATATGAGGGGCACCTCTTGCTTGGTACTCCTTTCTCCAGAAGAAATCCAACACCTCTCCAAGAGGTGGATTCTTTTTATTTGTGATGAAAGACATCATAGCTTCAAATCTATGATTGAAGTACCTGCATACATTCACAGGATCCAAAGAACACAGTTCTCCAGGTGTCTTGAATTCAATGTTTTCAATATTTCCATTTGCCTCTCGTAGAAATTCAAGTAAGTCTTCCCAGCCATACTCGGCACAGCTCAGAGTGAGGAACCATGTTGGAGTTCCTAAGTTCCTCAGCATACATTTTAAATCACCATGACGACGGTACCAGTACTCATTAGTACCACGCTGACACGCCATGAGATTAATTAAGTGAGAATCCAAAATACTGTCTTGGGCATTGACTTTATGCATAAAGTCACTTGCCGAGATGTTTCGCATCTGTATACCACTTTTTAAAATGTGGTTCACTGCATATGACAGTCCTGACAGATCGCTTTCAAACAGGAGATGAAACAAATAGGGAATGCATTGACGAAACCTAGGATCTTCTGCATACAATCGTAAAGTCCGGTATTCAGATGCAGGAATTTGATGAGGTCGCTCATCATATCTTCCTCCTTGACCTGTGGGAAATAGCTGTGGGAAACACCGAGCTTCCAAACTTTCCTCCCAAACACTAATGGGACTCCCTTTGGCTTGTTTCATTTGAAACAACTCAATAGCATTCCCCATGACTTCCTTGGAATGCAAAGGATGAACACTATAATGTTCATATATTTCTTCACTATTAGACACCTCTACTTTCTCAATTTGGCCAGCACACAAAACGCTATCCTCTTCATCACTTACTTCCTCTTCTGCAACATATACATTCTTATAGTACTTATTATTTTTCTTCAAATACAAAGTTGCATTTTTCACTTTCCTAACATCCACTAAATCTTGCCATATTTTCTTATTCTTTGTCGGAACCCCATTAACCAAGATAACCAGAGGTTCCTCTTCCACTTTCTCAACTCCAATTGTGTTAATGTTTTTGTTCAAATCTAGAGGCAAATAAACAACTCTTCCCTTTAATCCTCTCTGTAAATCTGCTGGAGGCAACTTCCCTGTCTTTGGCTCCATTCTTACAATAGCCTGAAAGGGATGGATACTTTGAATCAAAATAGATTCATAAGTATTTAAATCCTTCAATTCTGAAGGTATCTCAACCAATTCCAGATTATTATGAACTGCCCTAGCAGGCATCTGGTTTTGATTTAATTTATTACAACAATAAGTACACACACGTTGATCCACTCCCAAATCAAAACAATTTTCTACCATCAAGTATGTGGCAAAATCCTTCCATTCACTATTATTTTCCCTTTCAGTTTTTGCATATAAATCCACTAACTTAGTCTGATTCTTATAATAAGTGCGTCGACAGCATACACAAGTGAAATTAGGCCTCTCACTTGATTTCATCTGAAACGTGGCAATTTCCTTCTGAAAATTATCTGAACTAGAAACCTGTATATTATCTTCAACATAACCCTCTACTTCTGGGTCAATTTGAACATTCTCATCTCTACTACCAAAGTAACAAAACTCAATTTCTTCACAAATATTCTTCACATCTATTTCAGAACCATGCAAAAGAGCAGCACATAATTGTTTAAGCATAATTGCTGGACTCTTAGCATAATACAACATTCTCACTAATTTTCTCACTTTATTATGATGCACTGCTAGCATCCTGAAATGATGAAAAACACTCTGGCATACTCTCCTGGAAAGACAAGCCAGTGAATGACCACGCAAACCTGTCATTTGTCTCACTCTGCAAGGATCTAAATCTTGCAACAACTTCATTTTCTGCTTCAAACTTTTCTTATTAAATGTCCGTATAAAATCACAAAGCAAATTGATGGAAACCTGTCGCACACTGCAAATAGAACTACACTTCCAAATGTACACAGGACCCTTAGGACGTCTTCCTAAAACCTCATCACTTAGCGCCTCTTCTGTCTCTGTTGTCACAAGTTGTTCTTTTTCAACTGGACAACCATCCTTCACTTCATAAGCTCGACCACTGGTGTCAACTGCAAACACCAAATCATTATCTTGAAAATAACTCTCCTCATTAAAAAATGCCTCACAACTTGAACTATGCATCCATTCTCCGGAAAAAACTTCACAAAAGTTAGTACGATTTACTACTCTCTTCCATCTACTTTTTGTTTTGAAATCAGAAATTACCTTGCTTAGTTTCCTAATTCTATTGATTACCAAAATAAACAACTTTCGCTTAATTTCAAAAGCATGATCAATAATTTTCTCTACATTTTTCTTCTTCTTATAAAATGCCGCTTTCTGTTGGCCTTTTTTTTTAATATTTTTCAATAAATTAACTATTATCCTGTTACGGAACATTCGATGTCGAATGTCCCTAAACTGTTCTTTCCTTCTACTATCATGCACAGAGTTATCTCTTCCTCTACCAGTAACATTTTTGATGGGTCTCTCCTTTCCATTTAAATTGCTTTTCTTTTTGTGGACTGAAACATTTTTGGGAGAAATACTTTTTTTACTACAAATATTTCTTAAGAATGATTTCGTGCTCTTACCCGGACCTTTCTTGGTGTTTTGACAAGTATTTGGGGAAGAGGACTGCTGCAATAAAACATCATCCTGCTGTCTTTGACGTTTTCTCGCCTTTCTAATTCTATTTTTTGTAGGCATTTTCCAAACTATGAAAGAATCTGCAGTTGAATCTGTGGAAAAATATAATAAAAAATGTTATTAACCACTATTACCAAACAGTAAATGAATAACAGTCATCTAAAACGTAATGCCCTACTAATTATTTAACATAGCAAATCTTTTGCACCAGCACTGCATCACAAAAATGACACTCAATGGTACAAAACAGGCATAGAACAATCATAAATCTCTCCCTAATATTTTAAATGATTAATTTAGGATGACGATAAGATGTAGCCTATCTAAAGGTTTGTATAGGCCCAGATCTTTGGACTGGGGTGAATGTGTGTCATTGATCCACATTCGATCCATCACCTGTTTTGTTTATTTGAGGTGAGGCCAACACATGGTTGCAGAAATAAGTCATTATTTGAAAACCATTACATTTCTGGAAATATGCACTGCTAGTGCTTCATAAGTTGTTTTGGGTCATATTTATAAGGCATTTGAGTGTCTATTATGCTATTTTACGTTCTTCATGGTGCAAATTTCTTGTAAATACGCTCCCACCTGCGGTTGGCAAATTTAGATTTTGATTATGGGAGTTACATAGGCATGTTAATAATTTCCCAAAAAAGGTGTATGACCCCAAACAACCTATGAAGCTCTAGCAGGACATATTCAGAAATTTAATTGATTTCAAAAATGTTTTTTTAAAAACAACATATCTGTTTCAGCTTACATAAGAGACCATGGAATGGACTTCATATACAACAATAACTTGTGTTACTGCATGCCAGAATGGTGCACCGAATATGCAATTACAATTTCTCAAAGAAACAAAATCTATTTCTATATCACTACAGACAAAGCCACAGTTTAAAAACACAGCTTTCTTCATCATTTTCTCCTTAGCAAGATTTATCGCAAATGCGATAAAAAACAGCTGCAATGCATGAATATCGCTGAAAAGTCAGCGATATTCATGCATTATCCAGCAAATGCTCTTAGCCATGTTATCCACCTTCCATTGGATAACATGGCTAAGAACTGCTCGCAAATGCAAAAAAAAAGCCCGCAATGCATGAATATCGCTAAAAAGTCAGCGATATTCATGCATTTTCCAGCAAATGCTCTTAGCCATGTTATCCACCTTCCATTGGATAACATGGCTAAGAACTGCTCGCAAATGCAAAAAAAACGGCCGCAATGCATGAATATCGCTGAACAGTCAGCGATATTCATGCATTTTCCAGCAAATGCTCTTAGCCATGTTATCCACTTCCCATTAAATAACATGGCTAAGAACTGCTCAGGGCCCCATGAGGAACACTATCCATTTTAAAAGGAAAACATAACATCAAAGACACTCAAATGCCTTATAAATATGGCCCAAAACAACCTATGAAGCTCTAACAGTACATATCCAGAAATGTAATTGATTTCAAAATTCGTTTTTAAACACAGCATATAAATCAATTGTATACCTGCATTCATGAGGAAATGACTGAAAATGTCCTTGAGACACATGAAAGTGTTTTCTGGAATGCCCTAGCACCATTTTTGGGACACTATTAACATGGCTAGGTAACTCCCATAATCAAAATCTAAATTTGCCAAGCGCAAGTGGGAGCGTATTTACAAGACACTTGCCCCATGAAGAACGCTTTCCATTTAAAAAGGTAAACATAACATCAAAGACACTAAAATGCATTCTAAATATGACCCCAAACAACCTATGAAGCTCTAACAGTACATATCCAGAAATGTAATTGATTTCAAAATTCGTTTTTAAACACAGCATATATATCAATTGTATACCTGTTTTCAAGAGGAAAGGACTGAAAATGTCCTAGAGACACAGGAAAGCGTTTTCTTGAATGCCCTACCACCATTGTTTGGACATTATTAACATGGCTATGTAACTCCCATAATCAAAATCTAAATTTGCAAAGCACAAGTGGGAGCGTATTTACAAGAAATTTGCACCATGAAGAACGTAAAATAGCATAATAGGCACTCAAATGCCTTATAAATATGGCCCAAAACAACCTATGAAGCTCTAGCAGTACATATCCAGAAAGGTAATTGATTTCAAAATTCGTTTTTAAAAACAACATATCTGTTTCAGCTTACATAACAGACCATGGAATGGACTCCATGTACCACAATAACTTGTGTTACTGCATGCCAGAATGCTACACCGAATATACAATTACAATTTCTCAAAGTAACAAAATCTATTTCTATATCACTAAAGACAAAGCCACAGTTTAAAAACACAGCTTTCTTCATCATTTTCTCCTTAATTCATACTATTCTCTATCTAAAATAAATAAATCTTTTCTCACCTTAGCAAATACTTTTTGAGTTTTGAAAACAGTCTCAGAAATACACCAAATTGTCTTCAGCAGAAGAAAAACGATGCACTCCAGAGGCTGCAGCTATTGAAAGCACAGAAATACAGATATTCATTTCACATATCTCTCATATTAGCCAATCATAACTCTTCCCTCACTTTTTTCAAATCAAAACCCTTCCCCCCTCTGCCCTCTCTGCCTTTTTTCCATAGCAACCACCTCCTGGAAGACCTCTCATGTTTGCAAATTCACACAACAATGTTTCAATTGAACTCTGAACTCTCAGTGCACCTGCGTATCCAGTGCAATCTTTCATTAAATGTTTCTTCCTTGACCATTCAAATTACATCTTTCAAAGAACACATCCATGCACCCTAACTTTCTGTTTTCAGAAATGGAAATGCACCAATCACTGCTAATGATTCATTAGCATTGGAAATCCACAGTTTTTTTTCTTTACAAACTCCTACTGTTTCAACTGCCCTTTCATTACCACACTTCATCTGACTGCAGAACAACCTTCTCCCACCATTTTTAAGGTCTGGATTGTTGACATAGTTACATCCACTGGGCTCAAAGGTATGCTGAGAACAGACATTTACACAACCTCAATTTACAGGATGTGGAAATTAAGTGGTTGGGCCAAAGAGGATTAAAATGTCACCAATTGATACCATTGGTGAAAACCTTTATGCATTTGCCAAAACCTGACCTGTTAATAGTGTACTGTGGAGGTAATGATTTGGGCACTTTGACAGGGGTAGGTCTGGAAATGCTTTTAAAGGACACCTTTGAGCAATTAATGGCACTTTTTCCTCAAACTGCTTTGGTATATTCCAATATATGCCAAAGACAGAAATGGAGGTGGTCCAACCAATTTTCTCCACAAATTGAGAAAGCGAGGAAGCATGTAAACAAATCTGTTTCAGCTTTCATGAGAGACCATGGAATGGGCTCTCTGTACAACAATAACTTGCGTTACTACATGCAAGATATCTACAGAGGAGATGGAGTTCACTTCTCAGATGAGGGCAACAGAATTTTCATTCTGAATTTAAGACTGTGCATTGGTACCTACTTATAAGTACCTAAATGTACCATAAAACCAAAAGCTCTTCTCAGAGCTACCCTTCATCTGATCACTCACAATTATTGTTTTTTTCTAACTTTTTTCTGTAATTTTCAACAAACTACGCTCAAAGACCGCTATCCGGTACGCGAACTGGAAGCTAACCGCGCAAAATTTCAAAAAAAAAGTTTTTTCTTCGCACATATAGTCCTCCTCAGCCACCCTCAGAAAACGTAGGGGGGCAAACTACTTGTACCATGCCCCCTTCTACCCATTCAGAACATTATTTACCCTCCATTTTATACCTTGATTCGACCGAAACACAAAATGGTGGACTCCCGTTACGCTCCTAGTTCGCGGACCGGACCGCTTTCCGGGAAGCGGTCCAAAAAAAAGGTGGGAAAGTAATTTACAGAAAAACGACTAGAGACACTCTCACCAAATATAAATTAGCTCATACTACATAACAATCCCTTTCATTCTCACAAATTTGATTGAAATTTCATTTAGCCATTTAGCCTGTAGACCTCTCCAAGTACCGTGAGGTAAATTACTTCACAAAACACATCTGAAGTGTTGGAATTGACAACCAATGAAAATGTTACTTTCATTTTCTACTTTTATTACCTGACATTTGATTGGTTATATACTTGAATATATATAAAGGAAGAGAAGAAAACACAGCCATTTTGACTACTACTTCTTGTTGTACATCACATTTCAATAGCTTCCAAAAACTTCAACTTCTTTGTGAAGGTAAGTTATAATTTTTAAAAACGAAATATATTGTGCACTATAACTTAATATAATAGAATTTTTCTGCTACATATACACTATCCCTCTGTACTAGTAATGTATTTAGATAGACTTCTCTGTTATAGTTATGAATGGAGTTAGGCTTGTCTTGGTTAAATCACATACACTTTTTTATAGTCCTATTTCCACTCTGATACTATACACTGCCAAAAGATAAATTCACTGATAAAAACTGCCTATCTAAAATTAATCCCAACAGTGCCCTATCTCTACTAATATATATTTTTTTAATCCAAATTTCAGGCAAAATGGAAGGCGAAAACCAAGTTTCTTTTGAAATGGACCTGCAAGAGAGCAGCCAGGAATTGATTGAACAAATTGACATGGAATTTATGGATGAAAGCTTGGATAATGAACTGCTGCAATGTGTCCAAGCAGTAGATGCCCTCCTTGCAAATGAGGACATTTTACAACCTCACAGATTGCAAACAATATTTCAAGAAAATAATGACATTTCAGACACTGAAATGTTAGAAAGTTTAATAAATTATGAAAAACAATCAAAATAAAAAAAACTTTAAAAATAAAGAAAACAAAAAAAAAAAAAAAAAACAACAAACAATTAACATACAGTCTTTGAAAAGTGTATCATTCTATTATCCTTATAGTGCGCTGCCTAGAACGCTTTCCGGTTCGCGTACTAGGCGCTCATCGCGAAAAAAAAAAAAAAGATTTTTTTTTTGACCCTGCTGGGCCCTTTTAAAACCTCCACATAAAACCTAGGGGGTCAGGGAGGATCTACTATGCCCCCTTATGGAAATTTACCCCTTTGTTTTGGCCTCCTCTTGTCTCTCGATCCTACCGAGAGACAAGATGGCGGCTGCACCGGACTGTTTAGAATGTTGACAGACACCAAAGAGCCAATCAGCTTTCCGTGCGCAAAGTTCCATTACGCGAAAAGTACGCGAACCGGATCGCTGCCCGGACCGCTGTTACAGATATATATCTTGATTTAAACGTTAATTTCTCAAAATCCACTGAAGCACATATATTGAGACCTAGCAAAGGCACATTGGGCTAACAGTCCCTACAATTTTGCCAAGTTTCGTGGAAATCCATTCAGCCGTTCGAGCTAAAAGTGAGTCCAACCGCCCTATGGAAATTAACATGGGAAAAACGCGTTTTGGGACCCCCCTTTTTTCTCGGCCCCCCATTGACGACCCCCCCCAAATTTCCAGGAGCTGCTCAGAAACAAAATGTGCCATTTTCCAGAAAATTTCAGCCAATTCCGTCCACAAACGCCAAAGTTATTAGACATAGAATTTTCAAAAATCCCATAGGGAAAAAATCCTAACTACCGCCAGTAGGTAATATATATATATATATATATATATATATATATATATATATATATATATATATATATATATATATATATATATATATATATATATATCTCAATGCCGCACTTGCACAACAATTGCCTGATATCAGCGCTGCACTCAGGGTCATTATCATCCAGTAGCAGCTCTAAGCTCTAAGCAAACATAAATAAACACTCTTTTTTCTGCTCTGCTAAAAAAAACAAAAGGCAAATCAACAATCTGAATATTTAGGCTTTTACGCCCTTTGACTTTTCCACGCAGAAAGCTCTTTCACACATGCAAAGGAAATCTCGGCCAGCGGAAAATCACTCTAATCCAATAATGTAGCTTCACCTTTGCACATTAAGTTCTGCCTTCACCAATCCTTATTAGTACATTCGCAACAAATTATTATATATCTTAATTGTATAGTTGACAGTGCCTCACAGCACATAAACATCATCAATCAATTTAATATTCACACTCCAATACTTCATGATTAAAATGCATTAATCAAACTATTTATGATGCATAACCATGTTAATACTCACACCTTCAGTACAGCAACTGCCTTCGAAACCACACCTCAACAGTTTTCACATTTTGGGCTTTGGGCTATGGGACTCAAGCATTACTCTAATAACTAAGCTAACTATTTTCAGCTCCGGTTCTCATAAGGAAACCGTCCTCTTGCTACCAATTTTCTGGAGCGAGTATTTAGTTTAAATTAAAATCTCGGTTTACAATCATCAGGGCCAACTCCTGCTTTTGGGTCTGTCAAGGACTCTTAGAACTCACTTGTTAGCCAATACTCCCAGGAGCAGAATGTAGAGATTTTCCTAATTCCCACCTGAGGCCTTCCCACAAAAACCAAATTCACTGGCTGTCGTGTGAACCCCGTAGGGGAAAAGGGGAAGTGGACAGAGAAGAGACTGCCTTGACTTTCTTTTAATCTCCTCACTCGCTCTTTTCCTTCTTCTGAAAGCACTCTTTATTTGTTGCCTTCTCTCTCTTTTCTATTGCTTATATTGGAGATACAGTAACAGAAAACACACAATTAATACTTCTCAAAAAATCTCCTCCCTGACTCTCCGTGATATTTTTCTCCTTAAACTTCCTTACCCAACTAGTCTAAGGATTATGCTCCTCTTCTTTTCTTCTTTTAATGTAATTTACATCAGGTATCCTAAACCACAAACAAGTCTTAGTATATGTTGTCTATTATTATTACTTGACGTCAATTAAATATTACTCACTCTCACTCTTACTTGTTATTTTCTGTGACAAACTTATCTTTTTCCCCAACAGGAGGGCATTCTTGCTGTTCGCTGTTGTCAGGACCAGCAGAAGAACAGTAAGAGAATAATCTTCCAATTGCTTACTTTTATTCTTCCCAGAAAACTATGAACGGAATGCTAATTCCTAACTAACTAACCACTGCATCGAAGTGCACTAACCTGCGCAGAAGCCTAGCAATAAGAAACTACCCTAATCTCTAACCATCTAAACGCTGCTTCTTAAACCTCTTCACTCAGGAATTCCGTTGGTAAAGTGCATGGACCTGCAACTTCCCTATCATTCCTCCCTTTTGGGAATACTATACAGGTTGCCTTGTTTCGCACAACGATCACCCGTGATTTATTTCGAGCATGTGATTGTTTCAGAATTAGTTTCTTTTGGACCACAGTTGGCGCAATGGAGTTTATGAACTCCCTTCTATCCAACCCTAACAGGGTCTCTCCAGGTCCTACGGATTTTTGCCGTTATTTTAGAGAAGAGCAAGAGCTGTACATCACATACATTATAATCACAATAAATATTCTATTTTCTGTAAATAATTAAAGTTGTTTATGAATTAAAGGGCTTTATTAATCAAATCTTTAGTAATACTTTTTATTTTAAATTACAAATACATTTGTATTAATCTCGAAAATCAATATATAAACAAAAATCAAAAATGTATTTTAGTCAAGCAGAATAAAATATAGAAAATTATTCCTATTCGAGGAATGGGGAGAAAATGGTGTCAGTCAGAATCCTTTAACAGTTTAAGAGAGAGTGGGAGAGAACATGCATAAATCTTTTCCATCAAAAGTCAACTAAATAAAATCAATATTCAGTCAAAGCAGAACTTCTTATATAGAGAGAGGTTCAGGAAATTCAGTAGATTCTCAGAGCAACGTAGAACAAGGCTCAGGGTCTCGGTAGTAATAGGAGTAGAGTGTGGAAGTATTAACCTAATCTAGGACCATGTAGTATTATAGACTACACATTATCAGTGTTGCAGCTTGTGGTTTCTTCTTTCATCAGTCAGCCCATTATCTTCTGATGCTCTGATGGTCAAAGGATCACTCCTCGTTTCTCACAGAAAAGACTTTGGCTCTACTTAGCAGCTTTCAATGTTGCTTGTTTCTTAGCATCTAGCGGTTACATCTGGTCTCCTTATAACACATTTTTTGTTAAAACTACTTTTCCATGAAGAAATCTCCATCTCTATCATTCTACATGTCAACATATTTATTTGTTAGGGGCGAGCTTTGTGCAAGAAAAAACATTAGAGAAATTAGATAAAAACATTTATGCAACTATTATTCATTATAAAAAACACGTTCATGTAAAGGTCAGGAAAAAACATTATACACAGTGAGCATTTTCTAATCATGTCAGCTTGGCAGGAAATGTTGCTTCAGCCATTTAAGGCTGTAAATATGGTTTCCTATTTTTGCATTTAAATGCATTTTTCTTTTTCTTTGAAATGCTTCCCCACCATCAACTGCTTTGTCCAACTGTGCATTCATATAACCACGTATCACAAATACATTGCAATGTGAGTGATTTTTTTGGACCAACCCCATAAAGTGACAAAACCAATACAATTGAAAAGGCTTGCTGTAGAGCATAAATGTAATCCAATTTTGGTACCTGAATTTTTACACTTCATGACACCATTGATTTATATTATATGACAGATAAAGTATTGTATTTATTTGTTTTTTGGATAGTCTTGGCATCGCATCACTTTCTCCATTAAATGCTCTCATTGATTTGCCACATAAGACAGCAATTTTGTGTGTTTGCATGCGTCTTTGTGTGTGCACGTCTACACCCATAACCCCCATAACAATATACAATTGGCCGTCATCTGTACACATGTGGAAGGATTCCCTTTATGGTTGGTGTATAATTGGTGGTTAAGGTAGACTGATTTTCATAATGGCCTTTTAGACCTCATGAAGAGGTGTGGAAATGGGGGATCTTGACGAGATGTGTTTGCCATTCTTTTCTTTCAATTTTTCGATCTGGCTAGAAAGAGTGTAATGATTTCTACCTATTTCTCAGTGTCTATCTCCTCGATACTCATTTTATCAACATAACTAAAGAAGCAAAGCAGTATGCCTTTTTTTTCTTCAATTAAGGAGCTTCTCCATTAATTAGCAGATTCTTGTGTGGTTATATGGATGAGTTAATGTGAGAATGAGTGGATAGCTGTATGAGTCAGTGTTTGAATGAATGGATGAGAGGTGCAGCAGAATTTTGTGAGATCGGAAAATGCTGAGAGAGAGACAAAAGCAACAGAATTCAATAGGTGCAGTAGAAATAGATGTGCCTTCAAATGAATGGTGAAGCAGAATGACAGATGCAGAGTACCATTAATGTAGCTACAGCAGAATAAGAATGTACTCTAGAACCTCAGTACAAGAACATTGTGGCACACTAATATCATAGTCAAAATGTATAGGGCCAAAATATCCATAGGTTAGAACATGTAGAGTTGCAAAGATGTATTATTCTAGACTCCACATCTATGTAGCTTGAAGATACCACCCTCAAGCTGGCACTGCTCATAACAGTGAACCCGACACATCTCTCCTCGGACCACTTCTGGACTTATGAGAATCAGAGGAAGGATTGCTCTGCTGTATGGAGCCTGCTGTTACTACTGAAATGCCTAAAAGTAGACTGAACCAGCTTGCCATGAACCCAGGACCCCAGAACTGACTCCAAGGGCCAGTTGGCTGACCTCTGTTTTGAGCAACAGAAACACAACAAGCTTGAAGAGGCCTCTCTCCCTGAAACTACCCATCTGACCATTTCCAAATGGATCTGCCCTGCACCCAGCCAGCCTCTGTTGGAGTAAATTCTAAACCGTCAGCAGTGTCTCCCGAGGTAATGGACCCTTGTCTGGTGTGAGAGTGTACTCCTGTTAGAATTGGGGATCTCTAGTTGGCAGAGGTGGGTACCTTTGACCAAATAGGGACCCTTACTTCTAGTCAGGGTAAAGGGGCACACACTGTGGATAACCCCTGCTCACCCGCTTGGTAGCTTGGCACGAGCAGACAGGCTTATCCCCAAGGCAATGCGTAAAGTATTTTGCACAAACACCCACAATAACACTGTGACACACCACAAAAGAACACCACACAGGTAATTATCAAACATAGACTCTTTATCTAAAATTTAGGCAAGACCAAAAATCAACAATGCAAGACCATCATACATAAGAGCTTCTGTTGTAGATGAAAAGAAAAGTGGTTCTTTGATAACCAAACAAAAACGATGTGTCGTAGGGTTTCTTTAACTTATAGTTCACTTGTCCTTGCTAAAAGAACACATTCCAGCCCCCCAAAAAGGGGGGGGGGCTCAGCTCAAATCATGAGGCAGTCTCTGGGTCCCACTATCACAGAGAGTATGGCAATGCTGCTTGCTTTCAACACAGGACTCCAAACATTACATAAGCCCCCGCTGCCTCTTCGTTACGTTGGGAAAACAGTTCCTGCACACTGCCGGTAGACTCCTCTCCAGGCCTCCCCACCCCGGGTAGATTAAACATGCTCCCTGGTGCCGCTTGCGGCTCCCTTTCCCCGTGCTACTAATAGATTCAGAGCTCAGCCAGTTTACCTTGGCCTGCGGGGCAGGAGGGAGCTGCCACTGCGTGTGGGCTTCTGGCGGCCCAGTTTCCCTGGCGTCCTCTGGCCGATGCAGCTCCCTTGAGGGTGGCAGACGAGCGTTGGGCTTCCACGAGCGCTGGGCCAATCCCAGCGCGGCCTCACTGGACGAGCCCCCTCTGATGCGGCACCTCTTCCTAGCGCTGGGCCAATCCTAGCGCAGCTCACTGGGCGAGCCTCTCGCGGCAGACCAATGAGAGCGTGGCTCCTCAGGCGAGCCTCCCGCGGTGGCCCAATCTCAGCGCGTCCTCTTTGGTGATATCAGTGGCCCCGGGGCTGATAGCGGTGAGGTTCCTCAGCTGTTCTCTGTCAAGGGCAGCGGCGGTGATGTGGAAACCAGGCGATTTGGGGCGTGGCAGCCCCCTTCACAGGGCGTAGGTCGCAAGTAGGCCGCCCATGATGGCACAAAATCGCTCAGGGGAATTACCGACACAGGAGGCCCAACAGTCCCACGGCCAGCGTTAGTTGGGTGCCGATAAGCACACCGATCCTCCCACACGGTAGGCAGTCAGTAGCTAAGCACAGCTAGGCGAATAAGATTTTTCTTACAGCGTCTAGGCTCTTCTTGGGAACTTTTTTTAACCCTGTGTTCCAGGAACAGGAGGCCAGCTCTTCTCAGGCCCTTGGAGACTCTAAGCAGACACAGCACACAGCAAAGTCTTGGTTGCAAGCATGTTGGGGGGAGCACAGCACCCAGCAAAGTCCCCTTCTTCTCTCCTTTAGTTGAAGCAGCAAAACAACAGGTCAGCCTCAGAGCAAACAGCAAGGGCAGTCTTCCTTAGTTTCTCCAGCTGTTCTTCCTCCGGCAGAGGTTCCTCTTGATTGTAGAAGTCTAATTTTCAAGGGGTCTCTGTTCTACTTTGATACCCCTAAAGTCTTTGTTCTTCATGTGTTGGGGGTTCTGGACCCAGTTCAAACCAGTCCTGGGGCACTCTGCCAGTGCACAACTTCTTCCTTTGAGACAGGGGGCCAGGGTCCTCAGACGCCCCGCAGGAGATGGAGCCAGTCCTTTGTGGAGGCAGGCACAGCCCAACCCAGCTACAGGGATTTCCCCACCCACCTCTCTAAATGCAGATGGGCCTATTCAGCCTAGGACTGCACACCCAGACTCCTGGAACCAAGACACCTCACCAGCCCCTGTCACTCCCCACAGCCAGACAGTCAATCTACAAACAGGCAGAGACACACAGGAAGGTTGGAACAGAGAAACAGCAGCTTTCTAAAAGTGCCAATTCTAAATGCAGGATTTAAAAACGATCTTTGCAAAAAGATGTGTTATTAAATTCTGAATTCAAGGGTACCAGTCTCCATGTCTCCATCTTGTTCCTATGGGAAGATAGGCTGGTATGATGGTACACAGCCTTCCCCATTCTATCCTATGGGCAAGATGGCCTCCCAATAGTGAAAAACTAAATTGGCTGTATTTCACTACTAGGACGTGTTACACACATCAGTACATGTCCTACCTTTCACCTGCACTGCACCCTACCCAGGGGTGTACCTTGGGCCTACTATAGGGGTGTCCGATGTGCACAGAAAGGGAAGGGTAGGGCCTGCCAGGTGTGGCATTTGCCAGGATGACATGGCAGTTCACAGACTGCACCCAGGCACTGAGTTGGCAGGCCTGAGACACCATTTTAGGGCTACTCATGTGGGTGGCACAATCAGTGCTGCAGGCCCACTAGTAGCATTTGTTATCACCAGCCCTGGCACACTCAGTGCACTTTACTAGGAATTCTATAATGCATATTAACAAGCCCATTATCGCCGTTTTAGCAGCAGTTTTCTGCCGCTAAAACGGCAATTATTTTAACGAGCCTCTTGCTAATGTGCCCCAAAAAGAGGCAATCAGGCTTGTTCTTGTGCATAGGCATCATGTTACAGCCCCAGAGCATAAAACAACAGTAGAGAAGAGTGAGACAGATGGGTGCAGCAGAATGAAAGGTACATGGATAGGGGAATATGATGTACAGATGCAATAAATTGAGGCACATTGCTGTGAGTATATATGAAAATATCTATAAAAAATTAAACCAATTGCCACATAAATGAAATGTACAAAGTTGGCTATGGCTGTTCTAGATCAACTGAGTAATGTCAACAAGAAATATGTTCCTTTATATTTACTTGCATAAGAGTACTATCTTTGGGAACCTCAAGAGTGCTCATATCAGTAAATGAACAATATAATTCAATGTTTGAATACACATATATTATGGACACAGGACACACTGACAAATGTGCAGGTTTGATCATAGGTGCTTCTATTGAAAAAACAACAAAAGTGAATAGTGCAAAAACTGATAGGTGCTCCCACACATATACAGTGTGCTGCTGTCACATAGGCAAACGTCCCTATAGCCCAGACTTAGTATATGTTCCTGAGTATAATGTCCAAAATAAATGAGTGCCCAAGTAATACGCAATCAATTTGATTGACCCAGAATCTATATTACAATGCAGCTGTTCCTTTTGGTACAGCTCAATTGCAGAATTGGGTTTGGATTACATAAGCTAGAAATGGCTACCGTGTATGGGTAGATGAGCTGGTAGCTGTGATTACCTTGAAGAGTGATTCAATGTCATGTGGATGGAAGTACAACCATTTGGTAACTAATCTTCTTGGTTTGCAAGGGAGAGAGGTTGAAGGTGAGAGATTTAGATCAAGGCATATCTTTTCTAATTGCTCGGCAAGATGAAGCTTTCAAATATTTGAGCTGGGAATTTAAGGTTTTTGAGTATTTTGTGAGCAGTTTGTTGATACTTTCTTGGTAATTCTAGTAAATTATTTGGATTGTGATATCTATGGAGAACCAAAACGATGCATGCTAGCAGAACTCACTGAAGTTTCTAGGGCTGTCAGTACTTAATTTGTGAAAAGAATATGTGTTGCGGCCCTCATCAGCCACTGCAGCTAGTACTACCCATTATCCCTGCAAGCGCTGCCAATGATAGTACTAACACAACTACTGCCATCGGGAAACATCGTTAACAACGCGGTCAGTACACCGCAATGCTGTTACATCGCGGTCGTTACAACGACTGCGATGTAACCACGCTATGCCATTACAACGCAAGTCTTTACATCGACTTGCGCTAGATGGCGTGTTAACATTAAAAATAGTGTAGTTTACTATCCCAACACCTTCCCTACTGATAAGTGGTCTGGAGTTGGAATAGTAAATGACACTTTTTTAATGTTAGCATGCCACCTAGCGCAAGTCGATGTAAAGACTTTCGTTGTAAAGGCATAGCGTGGGAACATCGCAGTCGTTGTAACGAGTGCGATGTAACAGCACGCGTTGTAATAACACGCGTTGTAACATCATACAACCACTGCCATCACACACCTACATGTGTGATAATGTTAACTGTTTAGGGCCCACAACACTATAAGAATGGCTTCGATGGCAGGTATCAGTCATTTTTAATGTATAGTGAATAAATAAACAGCTGTTGTGCTACTGCTAATCTCTAAATCAAACAGCGCCACCATGTGGCACACTGTCATAAGTGCCAATGTTGGCAATTAAGTGCCACAACTTAAGCACTGAGGACTGTATATGAAGGTTAATATATTTAGGATTTGAAGACGGGATGATCCTCTTCAGAAGCTACTTTGAAAGCCAATGAACAGTAACACAATCGTAGAGACATACTTGGGGAAAACTATCAATAGGTGGAAAAAGCCAGAGGTTTAAAAAACCTCATCAGAAATTGTCAACAGGGGCACATAAACTGTAAACAAATGGTAAGGACTTGTGGTATGGATTGAAAAGGCTCAAAAAATGCTACTGGATTGATAAAAAGGGAAATCCACATTTTTAAAAATGGTCCTTTAAGCAGGGTCAGCCCCAAACCTTTTGCCTTCAACTTCCACTTTTTCTCACCTTGTACTTACTGGTATTAGGACTCTGTGTACTTTACCATTGCTAACAGTGCAAAGGTGCTTGTGGTCTCACCCAATTGCATGTTTAATTTAGTATAGGTCCCTAGTAAAGTGCACTACATTTTCCCAGGGCCTATCATTTAAATGCTACTAGTGGGCCAGCAAAGAGAACAGATGATAGACGGAATACTGAACAAATCAAACATTCACCCCAGTCACAGATCTGGATTTAATCCATCATTTTTTTGCTCACCACTCTACCCCAGTTTGGACCCAGCCATATGCAAATCAGTCTGGAACCTGCTCCCCATGGGAACAGTCTAGCCCATACTGTCTGGCCAGATCCTCCCTGGAGTCAGGCTAGCTTGAATCTAGTTGCACAGTGAGCACAGGCCCCACGTCTGGGCATACCCTTCTCACTTAGGGAGAAAAAAGAACAGATGATAAAATGGTGGGCATGCAGCACTGATTGTGTGACCCACTTAAGTAGTCCTTTAACCACCTCTCAGGCCTGCCACTGCAGAGCCTGTGTCTGCGGTTTACACTGCCTTGTCGACCTAGCAAACCCCAAACCTTCCCTTTTTATACATATTGGTCACCTCTAAGGTTGCCCCTGGACAATCCAAAGAGCAGAGTGAAATGTATTTAAAAGGCAGGACATGCATGTTTAACTTTAACATGTCTTGATAGTTAAAAACACTGAAAGTCTTTTCACTACAGCAAGCTCCATCTCGCCCATAGGATAGCAATGGGATTAATTTATTACATTTTATGAGTGTAGCTTCTAATTGGGACGAGATGAAACCTCAAAGTCTGGTGTCTCTGCAATCCTAACTTAAAATGCTAACTTGTGGTGAAGTCAGATTTTAAATTAAAATTCTGAAAATGGCACTTTTAGAAAGTTGACATTTTCTTACTTTAGCCATTTGGTGCCTGCTGTCTCTGATCACATGTCTGGTTGGGTGAAAGTTGCGTTTTCTGTATTCCTCCTAGACAGCCACACACAATGGGAGCTTAGGTGTGACTTGATGGGCCATTATGGCAGTATGAAAGTGAGGTACTGGACCCAGCCTCACTTACACCTGAATAGGCAATGTCCTGTCCCCACACAAAGGGCTGCATACCCCCCTGTATTAAGCCTGAAGCCAGGGCAGGACCTTTGTGCACTTCAATCGTCTGTCTTTGAAGTCCCCCCTTCAAAGGCCAACATGGGTATAAGTACTGAACCTCTGGCGCAACCACTTCAGTACACCTCTGGACCTGTGGATACTCTGCCACGAAGAAGGACTCCTGTGCTCCTAAAAGGACTGTCACTCTACAGGACTGCCACTCTGCAGGAGCTGCTGCCTTGCTGTGCTGATCTGCTGCCTGTTGCCCTCTTGCCTGGAGAGGAAGAACTGGACCTGGAATACATCTTGAATGCAGAGCCCCAGGGGGACTCAATGGGCTAGTCTTCTGGCCTCCTGATCTTAGCGTCAGGGTCATAACAGGCTCACCAGAGCTCCTGACCCCAAGAGGAGTCTCTCAGATCATGGGCCGTTGGCAATTTACTTTTTGCTCTTCAAGTCAAATGCTTGGGCTCTTCGCAAATTGGGCCATTCACTCAAAACTTAATTTCTCGCCCGGAAATCCAGCCCAAGCAGCTCCAAGTTTGCCTCTTCAAACACCAAGTATTGCCACTGGCGACCTCTAGGCTCGAGCCTGTCTATCTATGGCTCGGGCCATGGCTATTTAGAAAAAAAACTTAAAAGATATCAGCCCGCAGAATCTTGAGGTCCAGCTCTAAACTTCTACTCATCCCTCTGCACGTCTGCACTGTGCGAAATGGAGGCCGCTCTTTTTCACATCTTGCTCCTCACCCCTGAAATAGGCTTCCACTCTATCTCTCGTCCATCTCCGATAACCTGCACTTTCACAGAGAATTGAAAACATGGCTGTTCTGAATTGAAATCTGGCCTAATTCCCCAGGTAGTGGAATCCTCCGCGAGCGCCATGAGACTTAACGGTGATTTGTGGGCTATATAGGATTCTTTGACTTTGACTTTATCTGCGACGTCCAGCCAGCTCTTTGCGCCCCACCCACCATCGCCAGCAAAGCTCTCCTTGCTCCCGGCGAACTTCTTCCCCACAAACTGGACACTTGGCACAAAACTTGAGAAGGTAAATCTTCAGCAGGGTATTTCTGGGGCTTTATCCCGCCTGCGCTCCATCGCGGTCAGCCTGAACTTTTGTACTTGACCGTGTCCAGTTCAACCAAGTTGGCGCTTTATGTTTTTATTGCTATTTTACAGTTTATTCTTTAAGAATTCATAACTCTGACTCTAATTATTAGATTTTTGTCATTTTGGTCTGTTTTATTTATAGAATGTAGCTCTATCGTTCTAACTTCATGTGGTGTCTTTTTGTGTGGTGTTCTCACCGTTTTACTCTTTTATGTGTTGCACAAATACTTTACACATTGCCTTTAAGCCTGACTATTCTGTGCCAAGCTGCCAGTGGCTGAGCACAGGGTCATTGTTACTGCTTGACCAGGGCTTATATCTTAGTTAACCAAATACCCAATTTCTAACATTGGTGATCAGTGGTGACATGAGGACTTCTGTTTGTGCAGTGCCATATAATAACTTGGTGTACACTACCAATCCACATCCAAGACCAATTTGAATTTTACATTCTGCCTAATTGGCATTTTTTATTTTGGTTCAAAATCATGTGTCCAGGTGTTGGTTCTACAACTGGAAGCATGGAATGTGAGCTGAAAACCTATGGAGTGGCCTGGCTCAGAGATTTTTGCAAGTATATTGGGCTTCCTGTCAAGAGTGCCACCAAGAAGGTGGTATTACAAAAGGTGCTAAGGACCTGGACAGAAACTCACTCCAAACATGCCGACCACACATCTGTGGATGATGTATTGGGTTGATTTGGTATGGCTCTTTTGGGGAACCACCTGCAGTGGCTGAGGGTGAACACCCTGAATTTGAATCCCCGGCAGGGCAGGGAGCAGTGTCTCCTCCCATGGCCTATATCCAGAGGAACTGGGAGAGAGGAGGGAGAAAAGAGCATTCAAAATTAAAATGGCCAAATAAAAAAAGAGGAAAGAAAACTGGACATGAAAGAACAGAACACTAAACGGGCCTTGGAAGAGAAAAAGTTGTTGTTTGATCAGGAAAGGAGCCTAAAAGAGCTGGATATCAAGGCCAAATGGGTGGATTACAGCAGTGATGGTGGCAGCATTCCTGCAGTACAGCAGAGAGAAATGGGCTCTCGTACCTCAGGATTTGGTGCCCAGTTATGTGTTAGGAGATGAAATTGAGAAATGGGTTTCTGCTTATGAATTTGCAGTGAAGGTAGACAGTGTTCCTGAGGAGCATTAGTGGTGGTCTGTGGAACCACATGCCTAATGAAATTTGGACTGACCCCTGAGAAGTATCACCAAAGATTCAGGAATAGCCAGAAGCTCCCTAACCAATCCTGGGAAGATTGTGTGGATTATTCCAGCACTGAATGGTTGGGTGCGGGCAGCAAGGTTAGTACTTTTAATGGGTTGTACAATTTAATCATGAAGGCGCACATGCTCATAATGTGTTTTCCTGAGTTGCACCAGCACCTAGTTGACAGAAAGCTGACTGACCTCAAGAAGCTTGCTGATGAGGCGGACATCTGGGCCAGTACCAGAGTGTTCAAGAAGGTACCTGGGTGTGACTCCAGGAAGGGTAGTTCAGGTTACCCCCATCAGAGTGAGGGGAAGGTTAACGATGACCCAGTTAAGTCCCAGAGTAAGGGCAGAGAAAAGGGTTCCCATGCCCCAGCTAGAAAACAGGGGAGTGATTCTTGTAGGTGGTGACCAAGGGTGTTGCATTGCCAACCCCATTATTTTGAGTGCTCCCAGATAGGACACAAACAGGAGGACTCTGTCAGTCCAAATAAACCACTAAAAGGTGGGAACCTCTACAAGGGTGGCTGGCCTTAGGGCTAAGCAGTGCTTAGGGGCAGTTCATAGACCATTCCTTGATTTCCCTTAGTTGGGAGATAGACTCAGAGGGTGAGCTGTGATCCCTAAGGGTGAGAGTCACCCAAACAGAGGGTGCAGGAGCCCAGATGGAGGGGCAGAGTGAGGAAGGACACACCCCTGTTCAACCTCAGGGTACAGACACTGGATTGATTGGCCATTCTGAACTGGCAGTATGTAGAGTGGACATAGGTTGCTACTGCGCCCCACTCTGAGACATATCAGAGGCCACAGAAACTACAGTAGCCCATACAGAATGCCTTGCCAGTCTCAAGGCTGCAAGAGGGGTCTACCTAATATCCCCACTTGGAGTCTCCACCTAGCAGTGGGTGACCTGGGGCCTGGGGCCTGGCTCCTAACACTGAGCTTCCATTTACTGTCCTTATGGGTAGAGTTCTCCCTGGGTTTGGGGTATAAGTCTGATCCAAGGGATAGAATGGGCCACATCACATGTGGGATAGGATCCAATTGAGCTGGTTTACATTTTGAATATTTGGGGACTAACCCCAAATCTAAACTGAGATTTACAAGTAAAACTGCAAATATATTTTAATTCAGCACACTGTGAGTAGATCTAGCATTCCCAAAAGACTATCTAAGATAGTTGCCCGAGCCTTGGAAATGTATAATGCTAAGGCTTAGGAGGCAGCCCTCTATGGCTCAGAAATTTGGGGCAGTGAATACCAGCATATTGACTGTTGTAGAAAACAAATTAATTAGATCTCTTTTGGCACTCCTTTATATTGTAATCAAGAAAATCGCAAAGAAAGTTTAGTGTACACCTTTGATTTATTGGCACCACTTATGATCCTTGACTGGTTTAGGAGCATATTGAGAGGGTCAATGCATGCTCCTATCCTCTCTTGTATTTGTAAAATACCATAGTTGAGGTTTGTTAAAGCATTATTTGGGAAATTGGGCATGGAGAGATTCTGGATATCCCCAGAGGAATTAAATTCACTATTCAATGTGGCTTTAAAAGCATTGTACTGGGAATATGTGTCTGTTCAATCTGTTCACAGTTGTAATGGTTCACTGACAGTGGAGTTTATTGTTTTTAAATCAGTTCCTTTGTATGAAAGTACAATTGATGAAATTACTCCTCCACTTGCTCATAAATTGTATATTAAATTTAGATACAAATCCTTTCCTACAAGAGCCTTTTGCAACACGTGGCATGATGTATTACCTCTGGCAGATGGCTGTCCCACTTATGAAGGGGCTTCCGAGTCAAAAATACAACATGTTATTCTTTTGACAGGCTTATGGATATCAAAGAGCAAAATGGAGTGTACCCTTGTGTAGGAATTTTAGCACAAAGCTGACATATTTAGGCTTATAGGATTCTCAGCACTGACACTACTAGAACTGTGCTATACTCCATCTCGAGATTCCTTATTACGACTTTGATTTAGCAAAGCAAGTGTATCTAAGCAAGAGAGTAGCTAATACTATTTTTATCATAATGGTGTCTTGAATACTACTATTTGGCACATATTCCTGGAATTTAAATGGATTGAAGTCTGTGCCCAGCACATGTTTCTAGGGTTATAAATGATTGATAGTCTGAGCTCATATGAGAAATTCTCGAAGTCACTTTATTAATAATTTCCACAGGTCTATCTGTACAACATTAGGGATTAGTGGGGCATTTTGCACACGATTAATCTGACCTTCTTCTACAATGTTTAATTTTTTATGTTATGTTAAATAATTTGTCAGTCTTACTTTGTTTTTATGTGTGCTTTTATAATCCTTGGTGACCTAAATAAAGTTATTATGATGATGATAAAATTGGTGTTTGTTGACCTTTAGCAAGAGCTCACATTCTTGGAAAATGTGTTCTACGTTTTGACAAGTTTGAAACGTGGTCATTGATTTGCATTTCTTGAAGAATTTTGAGGTATTATTTTCAAACAGATGGTTCTAGTCAATACAAGCTGGAGGAAATAGTTGAGGGATTAATGCTGATATTTTCCCTGCAAATTCAGTTTTTTATTGACTGAGCAATCTGTTCAGTGTTACTCGATAATACCATAAGAAATCTGCTTATATCAACCTGCCGACTGATGGCAATAAATGCAACCCTTTATAGACATGACAAGGTTTCTGTGGCATCGAAAGGAAAGTGGCTAATATAGATTGGAGTTTTATCAAGATGCCATCTGTATATCCAGTGTTTCCCCAAGCTAGAAACAAAAAGATGGGACTATGGAGCTTTTAAGGAGTAAATATAAAGTAAATATTACTAGACTAATAGCATGCCCTTTGGATATCGCCATCAATACAGAAAAGGCTCACCGCAGAATAGATGTTTGTTCATCAGAGGTGTGCAAGCCAGAGAACTCATGCACAGAACTAAGCCAGAGCTGAGCCAGTGCTTTGACATGGCTCTTAGACCCAAAGTATGCACCAATTCTTCATCAGAATTGTCATGTGATTTCTGCAACAAAAAAATGAAATTCACAAAATTGACACAATTTAATTGATGCATAGTGAGCCTCATTTATATAACAACACTTTAAAATGAAAAACAATTTTCCAAGCAAACAGGTCTTTGCATGCTGGGATATTCTATCTAATACTTATGATACTAAATTCAAAACTACGACTTCCAAAATACTAAGGGGCAGATTTATGTCGGACTTGCGCCACGTTTACGCCGCCGTTGCGTGACGCGACGGCGCGGAAACGTGGCGCATCCCTGCGCCCTATTTACACCGTGACGCATCTAGGCAGATGCGTCACGTTGTAAAGCCCTGCGCCACATGAAACCTGCGTCAGGTTTCATGTGGGCGTTCTGTCGCAAGGTGGGCGTTCCCTCGTAGGAAAGCCCCGTAAAACTGACGCAGTGAAATCTACAAGATTTCACTGAGTCAGTTTTACAAGGCTGCTGCGTCAAATCCTTACGCCTGCTTGAAGCAGGCGTAAGGAGTGACGCACCACGTTATGTATGGGTGGCCTCTGTACATTGCAGGAGTTGCGTCGCACTTGCGACGCTACTCCAGCAATGCGCCGCCCGTACACTACAAGATGCGTCACGCATCTGCCCTTCCTTGCACCATTGTGCGCCGCATGGTAAATGCGGCACATCTGTGGTACCGCAAGGAGGGAATTGCGTGACGCATCAGTTCTGACGCATCCCTGCTGATTTGCAGAGATGCGACAGAACTCATAAATCTTTCCCTTAAGTGCTGTTTCTTAAGGACTTGAATTGACTGACTGTGTCACACATTTAGTACTGGCATTAACAAACTGCCTTTAAATTCACAAGTGGCGATTATCCTTTGGTTCACGGATTCTGTGGCCAATCTGATATATGTGAATGATGTAGGTCGGATTCCAAGGACAGAACATTGTCTGCACAAATAGTTACCTAGTTTTGAGCCATACTGTTTATGCAGAAAATTAGAGCAGGATGTCCAAAAATGGAATTTGCTATAGTAGGGAGTCGATATATGCATAGGCAGTCATTCAAGCTTTGAGGCCTCTTGAGGTTTTCTTGGAAAAGGACTTGGAAAGCTCCCAAATATAGTTACATAACTCTCATGCTATTGCTGCTTTAGGATTGAAGGCGGGGCATGGGGCCCTCTCTCCACCTTTCGAAATGTTTGGAACGCAAAAGTAAGTGGCACATTATACGGCAAAGGGATCTGTGGTTGACAAAACTGAATCCACTCCTGTGACTAAAAAATTTGATGAGTATTGTTTTTGAATCTTCTTCCATGCTTTTAGTGTTCATTGCAGTCGGTGGTTCAAATATAATTTTCATCAGTTAATAGCCTGCTCTGTTTTGGGGTAGAACTTTGGTTGACTCGAAATGTTTCCCTTGGTTGGCAGTCTTTAAAAAATCTTTCAATCAGTTATGAAGCTTCAAGGCGTGGATGTCTGGATAGCTTTCCTGTCTTTGTGCTTTAATGAAATATGAGCAGACTCAAGAACTACAAGTCATGGGACATCCGAAGTAATTAGTTCCAAGCACTGGGATAAACTATTAATAGATGCTCCCAGTGCCACCTGTAAATCCTCTGTAGGCATAGAGAAATTACAATACGAAAAGGAAATTACTTGGAGGTGATGAGACTCTCATCTTAAGGTCAACAATACTAGCAACATCCTGGTGGGTATAATGCTCAATGCTGAAAAGGATTGAAACAGTCTGATTCATTCAGTAGGTGGACACTGATTTTCAGCAGAGTGCCTTAATTGTGGAGATGAATGTGTATGGGAAGTTAAATTAGCCATGTATCTGCCATAGACACCATTAACAGACTCTGTCGAAGGTCCTTTCAACATCAGTGAGAATTGTATTCATTTATTTATTTATTCAGAGAGCTTTACAAAAGAATGGCATGAAGGTAATATAACTATAAATGCAATATTGACACAGAGTAAGAATTACAAACATGAGTAATTCCAGGAGAAAGGGATCAGGGAGAAAAATACCGAAATTGGTACACAGCGGGCTAATAGGGGGCAAAACGATCAGGTAAAGGAGAGTAGCAACAAATGGATGTTTAACAGTTGTGGGCTCAGTGAATTAGAGCATATGATCCTAACCATTTTTACAGTAAGAAATAGTTCATTAAGAATCTTTTGGCTTCCAATTTGAAAGCAACCGTGGAGGAAATTCTGTGTACTTCGGTGGAAGAGAGTTCCAGATCTTTGGGGCAGCGCCGTAGAAGACTCAGTGGCAGGTTATTTTTTTGCTAAAGATCTGTGGTTTCAAGAAGAAAGTGTTAACACTTCTTGAAGGTCTACCACCCCCTGGTAATTCAAGGTTTGTGCACCAGACAAGCAATCTTTAGGTATATTCAAGCTACATAGGGCAGCCATTTAGGAGATTTTAGGACTAGAGATATGTGCGTATTTCTTCGTTTCCCTGTAACCAGCCTGGTCGCAGCATTCAATGATGCCCTTTGTGGGGCCAAGGTATATTTGGGGGGCCACATAGCGTAGCCTGCCATAGTCTAGTCTGGGCAACACAAGCGTTTGGACCACGTGCTTGAAATCAGTTTGTGGAAGGAAAGGTTTTAGGTTTCTGAGTACCCTCATCAAGTGATTAGCTCCCTTACGTATATTGCTGATGTGATTCATCATATTCAGGTTCTTGTCCAGGGTGATTCTGAGAGATTTGGCAGAGTATATGATGAAGGGGAGCAGTTGAAGGCAGTTAGGTGATTCAGCGAGAGGTCTAGTTTGGGGTTGTAGGGTTGTAGGGGAGAAGAGAAGGAATTCTGTTTTGGAGGTGTGGAGCAGTAGGTGGTTCTCGGTCAGCCAGCTTTGAGTAGACGTTAGGGTGCGTTAAGTGAGATGAAATCATCCGAGGAGGAGATTTTCAGATATAGTTGTGTATTGTCCGCATACATATGGAAGAGAATGTTCGTGGAATTCAATTCAATAAATTAGCTAAAGTTTCCAAGAACAGGTTAAAGAGTATAAGAGATATGGCGGACCCTTGGGGGACCCCCATGAATACTGGAGAGGGATGGGAGGAGAGTGGTTAGCCTTGACTCTTTGTCATCTGTGGTGGAGGAAGGACAAGAACCATTATAACACCCTACCAGAGAAGCCCATCCTGTTCTTCAGAAAGGATAGGAGGTTGTCGTAATTGACTGTGTCGAAGGCGGAGGAAAGGTCAAGGAGGATTAGGAGGCAGGGTTAATTTTGGTCAAGCATTTTTAACATGTCATCCATCACGTGAGTGAGTGCCGATTCCCTGCTGTGTCCCCTCCGAAAGCCAGATTAATGCTGTCAAGGAGCTGGAAATTCTCTATGTGAGCACAGAGTTGGGATTCAGCGCATTTTTCTAGGAGATTGGATAGGGTGGGTATGTTGGAGATGGGGCAGAAGTTGTTGAGAATCCTTGAATAAAACGTCTGTAAAAGTTGGCAAAGCCCAAAAATCTTTGGATTTCCTTGATATTATGAGGTGCTGGCCAATTCTCCACCGCTTGCACCTTTCCAGGGTCCATAGTGATTCCTTGAGAGGAAATGACAAATCCTAAAAATTCCACTTTGGACACGTGCAATACACATATCTCCTGCTGGACAAACAAATGGTGAGATTTTAGCCGCTCCAACATCAATCTTACATGTTTGATATGATCTTGTGTGTTCCTGGAGTAGATCAAAATGTCATCCAAATAAATTATGGCAATCTTATCAATCAAGTCGCCCATGATATCATTAATGAAGTGTTGAAAAACTGCAGGCGCATTACACAGTCCAAAGGGCATCACACAATATTCAAAGAGGCCGAACTTGGTACGAAAAGCAGTCTTCCATTCATGCCCCTCTTTCATGCGAATAGGGTGGTAAGCACCCCGCAGGTCGAGCTTGGTGAAAACCTGAGCCTCTTTAATTTGATCCAGCAAGACTGAATTCAACGGTAGAGGGTATCTGTTCTTAATGGTTACTTGATTTAAAGCACGATAATCAATACAGGTTCTCAAACTTCCCTCCTGCTTCTTTGGTATTAAAAATAGTGGAGAGGATATCGGAGACTGAGATGGTCTGATGAATCTATTAGCAAGATAACGATCTAAATACTCTTTTAGATGATCATTTTCGGCTTCTGCCAGGGCATAAATCCGACTGCAAGGGAGGACGGCCCCAGGCTCTAAGTCTATGGTACAGTCGTAAGAACGATGAGGCGGTAACACTTCTGCTTCTTGGTTGCTGAAAACGGATTCAAGATCTCGATACTCTGAAGGAATTTCTCCAGAAGTGTTGACTCCATAGACTGACCTCCAAAAGAAAGTAGAGACGCTTGAGAAGGTTCTTCAAAACTTTCCCTAGGACCATAGCAATGTTCCGAGCAGAATTTGGACTTCATATTAACAGTTCGATTCTCCCAATCGATGGTTGGATTGTGAGTGGTTAACCATGGTAGCCCCAAAATCAATTGAAACTGCGGGGCGTCAATCAGGATAAATTGCAAAATTTCCCAATGACCATCGGATTGAATTAACTCTAATTCTTCTGTGTGACTGGTGATGGGACCTGAAGACAAATTTGTTCCGTCCACTGCACGTACTGGTTCTTGTTTATCTTTCTTTATGGCTCGAAATCCCATTCGCTGCGCGTATTTGATGTCACAAAAATTACCAGTGGCCCCAGAGTCCAACATTATGGCCACTCCCAATATCTGATGTTCTCGGAATCTTAACGTCATATGAAGAATCACATGGGGTGTCATAGTCTGAAGAGTATTTAAAATGAAATGAGGTTCTGGAGCCGACTTGTCATCCTCCACCACCAGAGTGACTCCGCCTACTGATGGCTCGCATCGTTTCCCTTAAACGGTGTCTTAGGTCACTTGGTACATTCCTTCACGAAATGACCAGAGCCTCCACAATATAAACATAATTTCTTCTGACGTCTCTATTCGTTTTCTTCCTTACTCAAAGAACCTCTAACAACTCCAATCTGCCTGGGTTCGGTATCATTGTAGCCACCAGTTCCTTTCTCTGTTCTCATCCGATCAGAGCGAGGAATATTGACCTTCCAATCCTTCCTCTTCTCCCCTTTACGTTCTGAGTTACGGAAGTCCAATTCCAACACCAAATCCACCAACGCGGATAATTCTGTCGGACAATTAGGAACTTGAGCCAAGGTATCCTTAATCTCATCCCGTAAGCCTTGATAAAACAATGCTGTTCTCTTTTCTTCTGGCCACTTAGTTTCTATAATGAGTTTATTGAATTGAGTAAGATAGGTAATCAAATCCTTGGATCCTTGACGCAACTCCAGCAACTCGTTATCTGTGGCCTGAGAAATCCTTCTCCTGTCAAAAATTCGGAGAAACTCACTCTTAAATTGAGTAAAATCATAGAGTAAGGGATCATCTCCACTAACCAATGGCATAGCCCAATTGGCAGCATCCCCTCCAAGATATGATAAAATAAAAGCAACTCTGGACTGAGCATCAGGGAAGAGTGTCGGACGACACATAAAATGTAAAGAACATTGGGTTAAAAAAAGTTGTGCCTTTTGTGGATCCCCGGTAAACCTTTCTGGGGCTGCTAGGGGAATTAATGGAGAAACTGAATTAATCACCTGAGCTACAGTTTTAGGATCAGGACTGGGATTACTGGTACTATGAACTGGAGTACTCTTCACTGAGTTACCCATTGCCAAATCATCCACCTTCCTAGCTACACTTTAGTCTCTTGACGGGAATTTACTAAATCCAGTTTTATATTCTTATTTTCCTCACGAACTGCACCTATCTCTCTTTGAATTCCCTCAAGTATTTCACCCAATGCCTTCAAATTCATTCCCTCAGCCATGCTGCCCGGGCGAAGTAAAACCGTGGGCACTTCAATCTGTCAGAAGGCTCCAAACACTTTGCAGAGGCAGTATAGATGCTAGTCCCAATTGCCCACCCACCAGTGTCTCCGCTACTAAGAGCAAAGTACACCAGTCAGAGGGAAAAGGGGAAGTGGAAGAGATAGAAGAGACACCTTGTAAGCTGCTGCCACCTAAACTGCCTGTTGGACTGCTAGTAGGGCTTCTGCTGTCTATCCAATGGAGTACCTAATACACAGAGGGGAGAGAATAAACAACTACCCACCTATTCTTATGACACTCCCATAGCCACTAGATGCAGTCTCTGGTACTTATTTCTCCTCTTGAAGTGCACAATAAGGTACAGGGAAAGGTTCAGGGGGGAAAGGAAAAGATAGGGTAAGCGCAAGGAGGAAGGAAATGCCAGACAAGATGCTGCAATTATCCTTGGCAATGCTCAGTCTTACTGTCTGTATTCTGTCTGTATCTCCGCTGGAATTATTCTGCTGGTCTGCTGAAGACAGTCCAAAAAGGCTATGATGACCTGAAATAGTCCTGATGGCTGCGGACTCAATTCTCTGACTACTCCACTCGAAACAGGTGGAAGTTACTAGAAACGGTACACTCTGCTGCATGACTAAGGACAAGGAACCCTCTCTGAACTTCTATGACTTCGAAACTCTGGAAACTAACCCCACTAACTCCCGTCAGGAGAACTTGACGCGGAGCGGTGGACTTCGCTGTTGCTTCAGGAATTTTCGTCGTTGAAGTCCGCAGTTAGAAACTCGCGCTCTTCCCAATACACTAGACCGGGTGAATGCTCGAGATCACTAAACAGCCACTGCGGCGGCCATCTCAGGAGAAGGAAACTCATTACATAACAAGGGAAGTTAAAGGCAAGAGGTAACGGACACTATATACATGGGACTAGAAGGTCTTTTTACTGTGGGCAAGGATACCAGACATTTACCAGATTGGGTTTTGGTATTGCCCGAGTCTTTGTCCGCTGCTTGAGAGAACACAGAGCAGCAATTCTGTGGATCCTGACAAATTCTAACTGTACTTACAGTAACTTGAATTTCCTTCCATAGGCTAACATTGACTGGTTTCACTTGGAAATTCGTCTAAGTGTGAAGTTTTGGAGCTGTAGAAAATTCCTCTAAAATCAGCTAAACTACGAATTCCGATTTACTCACCTGTTATCAGGAAAGACCTCAGTGCTGCATCTTTCAGCCCACTACTAATCCTGTAAAGTAATTCTAACCATACTCACAGTAACTTGAATTTCCTTCCATAGGCTAACATTTACTGGTTTCATTTGGAAATTCTTCGAAGTGTGGAGATTTGGAACTTTAAAAAATCCCTCTAAAATCAGTTGAACTACGAATTCTGATTTACTCACCTGTTATCAGTATAAAAAAATACAACAATTAATATATTTAAAAACTGTCAATTAAAAAACCTTCGAAATTCACTGAAAAAAACATAGGTTTCAGGCCTGATATAGTTAGGAATTAGCTTTTAAAAAACCTTTGAAATTCACTGAAAAAACCATAGTTTTCAGGCCGGAAATAGTTAGGAATTAGCATTTAACTCCATGGCTGCTATGCGTTTTCCCCCTCTGTGCTGAAAATTCTTTTTTTACATTGTTTTTTGACGAGCTGGGCTCGTCATCAGTGTTTGAGGAGGCTACACCATGACGAGCCCAGCTCGTCATGAGTGTGGAAGGGGTTAAAAAACCTTAGAAATTCACTGAAAAAACAGTAGGTTTTAGGGGTGTTATAGTTAGCTGAACATTTCACTCGTACAAAACCATTGAAATTCCTCCGATATAGTTAGTTGTACTAACTATATCTCGCGCACCCACAATCCACTGCTGATGATGTCACATATTAAATCATTCATGACATGGTCAGTGACATCACTGATGACGTCTCAAATGACATCACTTATGGCATCACTGATGATATCATCCATGTGACAATCAGATACACCTCATTATACACTAGTATAACTTTTCATCACTCACTGTAAACTACAGAGCACCATATTTGAATCCATTGACACACCAATACAAGTTTCTAAAAACCCACTCAGTGATTCCAGGATCTATACACACATCTAATCACTTACCTACAGGTTCACTCATATATGCAGTCAATGATCAATAGAACACTATCAAATATACTTATACACCTATATCGACATTACACACCAGCACACATCCTATTCACTTATGAAGTCATACTATTCACTTATGCAAAGAATGGATTATACTTATATTTACTTAGCTATACACAAACACCACTGTATCTATTCATTCATAACTTATACTTAGTGTGTTATAAAATCACTAGTATACAGTTATCCATACAGTCACGCATACAAACACTGAGTCTTATGTATACTTATTTATAAACAACAACTGACACATATATTGCCTCTTATTTTTCTACTTTGTTGGACATGTACCATTGAGAGAGATATTTGCTCATCACCACGGCCATAAAGATATTCACTCACCCAAACAACTGTTATAACATGTAGTCTTAACATCATATACCTACTAAATCAACTATTCACACATCTTTGGGCAGTCACGCACCTCCCACGGAACCACATACACATTCCCTCTCCCATACAAATACTCAGTTAACTAATCAATAACTAATATAGACTTTCAAATAGCTAGTAACGAACTGGAGAAGTAGTTTACATAACAACTGACAAAGTGATACAGATGTTCACACAGTTTAGTCACTATCCAATATATTTAGTGAGACACTTTAAATTAGTCAAGTAAACAGTCAATCACACTGCTACTAAATCCTCCATCCAGATATTTATATTTATATATCCACTCATTCTTCACTGCAAATTGCTATATATATATAATACATATATAAATAACGAAGCAAACCACATTCACTGGATGATGTCATCAGTTATGTCATCAGTGATGTCATTTGAGATGTCACCAGTGATGTCACTGACCATGTCATGAATGATGCAATATGTGACATCATCAGCAGTGGATTGCAAGTGCGCAAGATATAGTTAGTACAACTAACTATATCGGAGGAATTTCAATGGTTTTGTATGAGTGAAATGTCCAGCTAACTATAACACCCCTATAACCTACGTTTTTTTCTGTGAATTTCGAAGGTTTTTTAAATGCTAAAATGCTAATTCCTAACTATATCAGGCCTGAAACCTATGTTTTTTTCAGTGAATATATATATATTACCTACTGGCTATCGCCAGTAGGTATATATAGTTAGGATTTTTTCTCTATGGGACTTTTGAAAATTCTATGTCTAATAACTTTGGCGTTTGTGGACGGAATCGGCTGAAATTTTCAGGAAAATGGCACATTTTGTTTCTGAGCAGCCCCTGAAAATTTGGGGGGTTTCATTAAGGGGGGGCCGAGAAAAAAGGGGGGTCCCAAAACGCGTTTTTCCCATGTTAATTTCCATAGGGCGTTTGGCATCACTTTTAGCTCGAACGGCTGAATGGATTTGCACGAAACTTGGCAAAATTGTAGGGACTGTTAGCCCGATGTGCCTTTGCTGGGTCTCAATATATGTGCTCCAGTGGATTTTGAGAAATTAACGTTTTAAAAAATTTATATATCTGTGACAGCGTCCCAGATAGCGCTCCAGATCGCGTACTTTTCGCGTCACGGAGCTTTGCGAAGCAATGCTGATTGGCTCTCCGGTGTCTGTCAACATTCTAAACAGTCCGGAGCGGCCGCCATCTTGTCTCTCGGTAGGATCGAGAGACAAGAGGAGGAGAAAAACGAAGGGGGAATTTAATGAAAGGGGGCAAGGTAGACCCCTCTTGACCCCCTAGGAATGATGTTGGGGTTATTAAAGGGTCCCGTGGGGAAAAAAAAAAAATTGATTTTTCACGGTAGAAGCGCTTCCCGGGCCGCGAACTGGGCCGCAAACTGGTAGCGAAACGGGAATTCGCCATTTGTGTTTCGTTTTAATTAAATTACAGGGTATGAGGGGGGACGGGAGACGTATCCTGACCCCTTATGTTTTCTGAGGGTGGCTGAGGAGGCTCATATATGTTGATACATGTCTTCCAGCGGCTGTGCGTGAGCGTTTTTTTTTTTTTTGCTGCGTGACGTCTGTTAACGTTCGATTCGATGGAAATCAGGAACTGTTGACCGCCATTTTGTCACTGCGATAAAATATTTTGTTAAAAATTAATCCTTATTGATAAACATTGTCTGCGCTATCTTGCCTTTTTTCCAATGCCATAATTTTGTCGTGCACGGCAGCCATTTTAGATGCCTTGACCAGACCCACTCTCTGCACGCCGTCGATCCTCAGCACGGCTCCCCACCCTCGCAAGCATCTCCCCCACGCACTAGTCACCCCCGCTCTCTCTCTCATGCATGGGCCAGAAACCTCCTCCCATCTGCGCTGTTCTTCTCTGAGAATCACACCCTGTGCCCGCCCGACACCTCCCTTTCACCCTATTCACTACCGCACTCTCTGACACTCCTTTTCCTCTGTGTCTGATTGTGCAGGCCGGTCTCAGTCTATCACTTAGTCCTGCCGATGTAGTTTATGGCTCCAGCTGCATAGAATCATCCATGTTCAAAGGAGTTACAGTAGATCAAGGCCCCCACCCGATGAGATCCGTCACACCACACGCGTTCCTACTATCTGATAACCATCCTGTATTGTGCTTGGGGAGGGGATTCTCACTGTGAGGGTGTGTGGGTCCGAGCCTGAAGCGGAAGATTCCAGGGATGCCTTTTTGTACATCAAAGTCTTCACAATTATGTGTCACATTAAAAATTTATAGCACTCCAACAAAGTAGAAGGAAAATAACACTTTAATAACTTATAAATATATACATCGCAACAAAAACAGTAAACACCTTAAAACATTTTTTATTAAAACAGAAGCAACAATGGTTTATGACATGGGGAACAGTAGTGATATCCTGGGCGGGTGATGGAACTGGGTTTGTTAATGGAAAAACATCTACAGAGAAAACTATTGGTAAATTATACCTCTCCGGAAATTTAAAACTCACAAATGTTTCATTTGTGTAATCGTTTTATGAACATGTACATTAAAAAAACTAAAAGAAATGCCAAAAACGTCCCATGTGAAAGTGAATTTTATCTGGCAATTTTTTTCTTTTCCTTCTCATGAAAAGAAAGTTAAAGCCAGGTTCGTTACCTGCCTGATCTGCAAAAAAAAAACTCTCGAGAGGGACCGAAAAAAAATAGCGCTATGGTAATCATACCATGCATCGGCACATGGAGAGGTGGCACCCTCTTAATTATTCTAAAGCATAACTTCGAGATTTGGGGGATAACTCCCGACCGGCAAAAACATCCACCAATGACTTAGCAATAAGCGAGTCAGAGGCAAGGGAAACGGTCCCAAATCTGCAAAAGAACTTTGGGCAGATGAGATTGACTTGTGTAGCATGTGGAAAATTAATTTCATGTGGAGAGATCAGTATTACTTCAATAAATACAGTAATCAATGATACATTGGAACTTAATATCAAATCATTTTCCGAACGTGTAATCAGTACCTGTCCCATGTCAATTCATTGTTCGAACTTCAATACCCATCCCGGATCAATTCATTGTCCGAACATATAATCAGTAAAAAGTGCGACAAGTGCAACAAAATCATATCGATAATTCATTGTGAGCAAGTACCAAAAGTGTCGACAATTCTAACCTTCAATAAATATAGTAATCAATGATGCATTAGAACTTAATATCAATTCATTGTCCGAATGTGTAATCAGTACAAGTCCCATGTCAATTCATTGTTCGAACGTATAATCAGTCTTATCCCAGATCAATTCATTGTCCGAACATATAATCAGTCTTATCCCATTTCAATTCATGTGCTAAAAACTGCATACATATCTCATGATATCAAGGCTGAGCAATCGGGGCACAATAGTTTTATTTGTACCGGCGCCATTTTGGGTGAGGTCTGGAAGGTGCAAGTATAGTCAAAATGTCTCCACCAACTCGTGGTTGGACCGGGACCTCTTTCGGCAGTCCAAAAGTTTTCGTTGAAGGATAGTAGAGGGGACTGGCGACATGAACCATCAGTCAAAGAGGGGTGGGAGGCAAAAGTCTCTCCTACCGGGTCATACTGGTGTCCCACCGGAACTGATCAAGTTGGTAGTCTTGCAGGATTTTGGTGATTTCAAGACTGAGGCCGGCGCCGGCATGAGCGCGCCGACGTCCCGCGGCTACGTCGTGGTCGTTCCGTGGGTGATCAAGGCAGTCATTCCCCATCGGGGGTCAGGGGCCCCCGTGGCTCTTATAGAATCTTCAAAGTTGAGGAGAACGTTTCTGGATGCAGGACTCATTTTCTAGTTGAACTCAGAAGCGCCGTTGCACCGCAACAGTGGACGAGACCCCCGCTGGGTGAGCGGAGCATCATTGCCTCGCAATAGTGGACGAGACCTTTTGTCGGGTGAGTGCAGCGTCGCTGCATCGCAAGAGTGGAGAAACCCTTTTGTTGGGCGAGTGGAGCGTCGCTGTATCGCAAGAGTGGACGAACCCTTTTGTTGGGTGAGTGGAGCGTTGGGGGTGCAGCTGAGGGGCCCCCACCTGGGGGGGGGTGGGAGAGGCTTGTTCGCCCCGCCTCTCCTTCCCAGTGCACCCCACGCCGACACCTGGCGTTGATATCAGTGATGTCCGGACCAGGCGATAAGGGGGGGGGGTCAAAGGCAGAGGCAAGACATCCCCCCCCCCGTGGCCTGCAGGGCGCCGCTTCAGGCCCGAACGGGGAGTTCATATCAAGCCGAGGCCAGACCAGGAGATACGAGGGGGGGGGGTCGGAGGCAGAGGCAAGACATCCCCCCGTGACCTGCAGGGTGCCAGAAGAGAATGGGAAGACCAGTACATCCCGGGCCGACCATCCCACGACTTCTCCGGCTGATGGCGGCTAGTCGGGCCCCGCCCTGCACGTGTCGAGGCCTCATCTTCCGGATGGGCGTAACCGTGGACCTGTTGCACTTCGGGAGTTTCCGGAATGGGGTAGGTATCTGCTGATTTGTATTTATTTCATGTTACCGTTATTGGGCGTGGCGGGCAGTGGGACAGACATGCTTGGAGCAGTGGGGGGGTGGCGGAGCCTAGCTACCTTGTGGCTGCCGTAACGTCAAGCTTGGCTTCTTTCACCATTTTCATGTTTCTTATTTCTAGCAAAGACAAAAACTCATCAGAGGCCTACTGATTTTGTTCGATTTCTTTCCTTTCCTTTTCAAGTGTGTTTCATGCTAAAGTTTCTGTTTAACAGGATACAGGGATTACTTCGTATTTTACATATGTCTTCTTTATTAGGGGTTCTCTCCGGTTGAGTCAGATGATGTACCTCTAATAAATGGTCCGGGTGGAAGTAGTTTCTCAATCAGTGGGGAGTGACAGATTACAACGGGGGACAAAGGTCCGCATTACCCACCCTTCACTACTTGCAAAGACTAGACAGAATATTTCTATTCCACGTTATTTGCAAACAGAGAGTACCTCGAAAGAACTATTCCTTGAACAATAAATTTCCAGCCAATCAATCAGGCATGACGGATTACAACGGGGGACAAAAGTCCGCATTACCTATCCTTCACTATCTGCAAAGGGAGACAGAATATTTCTATTCTTCTCTGTTTGTAGATAGGGAATATCTCAAACAGCAATAATCGATAAAAAAAAAGTAGGATTATAACACTTTAATAACTTATAAATATATACATCGCAACAAAAACAGTAAACACCTTAAAACATTTTTTATTAAAACAGAAGCAACAATGACAACTAACAGTAGTGATATCCTGGGCGGGTGATGGAACTGGGATTGTTAATGGAAAAAGATCTACAGAGAAAACTATTGGTGAATTATACTTCTCCGGAAATTTAAAACTCACAAATGTTTTATTTGTGTAATCGTTTCAGGTCAAACGGATTGTGGGACAATGTTCACAATGGAAGAGTCACCAAAAGGCATTTGGATCGATGTTGCAGCAGGCTGTCATGTATATAGTTATTTAATAAAACGTTTTACCCTGTTACTTTGCTGGTGTGTTGTATATTTTTATAATATTTGCATAGGGTTTGTCGTATGGCTGAGATACCCGCCACCCCCTCTCAACACAATCCCCAAAGGAGGGAAACCGGAAACAGTTCTTGAAGTTTTTGGAAGAGGGAGGGAGTAACCCTCCCGGCCGTATTTATTAAAACAAAATTAAAACATTAAATCAACATTTTATATTATGTACAATTTCATTACCACATTGCGATGTTTGGCTAACCTTAACAGATTCTCTAATACAGAGGTTCTCCTAGCCGAACTACCATCCTACACACATTTACTTGAAATTATGAAATTGTACATCCTAACGTTTAAGGGCCAACGGCAAGGTCGTAACCGGTGTCAAGATCCCTAACCAGAAATACCCCCCCTACTTGTGAGGGGCGACAGCACTGAGGCGTACCTCAAGTGCAACTACCAATTTCCCTTTGACTTGACGGGGGCACCAATAAAACTCGACGCCACTTAAAGGTCGTTCGAGGACTCGTGTGAGGTATCTAGAAGGTAGCGTAGACCCCCCCCAAAAACCCCGCACAACTTACCACATCTGCCGTCGCAGACGTCACTGGCCCCGGGAAATTCCCCAGGAGGGGGCTGTAACCCCTCCTACACAGGAAGGGGCCTTGACCGCCTTTCCTTTTCTTTCGGCGACCCATCCTTAGAAGGGACCGCCTCCCCGTTGAGGGGCCAATGGCCACCTCTCCCGAGCGCTCCCATCCGTGTTGGGTGACGCCCACTCATAGGGATCTTCCAATTAGTGCTCACCGATCATGACCTTACCGCCACAGGCCGGATAGTTGACCGGCTATCCGGACCCCCCACAAAGCTCCTACCTAAAGGTCATGTTCTAACGTTTTTAACCATGCTAAGAAGTCTCCTATGAGTAACTCATTCCCCACCCGAGACAAATGCACACCATCCCCCAAATACATACTGTCATCATTAATACAGCCATGCGAAATAGAATGCAATGTCCTGGAACGGAACAACCTACTCACTTTGTTATTAAGCTTTCTAACAGAATGATTCAAAGCAGGAATAGAAATAGCCCCTCGCCATACCTTTCGTGGGATCATATGGGACCACGCAATTATGCACCCCGGAACTCTCCTCGCCAACCAACTTACAGTGGAAAGCATTGCCTCCAGGAGAAGTCGTCTACCGGTGGTGACTAAATCATTGCCCCCTAGATGTACTATGACTATAGACGGCGGTGACCTCGTCCGCCCTAACAAACCCTCGAAAAATGCTTGAAACTGGTCAATACAGAGACCGCCTCTTCCGTAGAAGGACACCCTGTACCCGTATTCCCCAGCTACGTGAATCATGTCACCTGCCTTGAATACGTCCGCGGCACGCCTCACGTATGAGTGGCCCACGACCCACACCTCCTTTTTCACAGCCGGTGATGTCTGACCGCTGGCCCGGTGTTGGGTCGACTGCATAGTCCGCCCCGCCTCGTAGGCTTGCGCAACTGAAAATCAAACAAAAACAAGAGGCGTGAGTACATCATTACAGCTTCACAACATGTGCAACCGCACATACCTCTTATAACAATTGGAGGACCAACGCCCCACTCTTTTTACTTGTTCAACATTAAGACCCCTAGCTGTAGCTTCTGTAGCAGCCCCTATCCGAAAGGAATGGGTCCCAAACTCGCCCGGGTTCAAGCCTGCAGCGGCAATTGACATCGCAAGCACCCGCTGAAACTGAAATTTCGTCAGTGGGGTGGCGTCCGCGTGTCTCAACAAGGTCCCCCCCCATGATGCCACCCTTCGTGCTAGGTAGTCATCTAAACACTTTACCGGACACATGGAGGACCCGGGAATCCTGCGTATGATTATGCAGTCACCCATTCCACCCTGATCGGTCTTGGACCTGACAAAGGAGACAGTCATTGTCTCTCCTCTGATCTGAACGTGTTCCTGGCACAAACCCCCTGTCACATCCTGTTTGTTCCTTGCCACTAGTTCGCTTACCCGCATCGCCCCATGAAATGCCAGCGTAAAAGCGGCTCGGAACAACACTGTTTCAAACTGAGACGAACATGTGGAAGGGAGTGTGGCCAACAACTGGGCCAACCTATCCAAACCTATCGGGCGCCTATCATCTGCTCTGCGACCCTCAAGGCGTTGCCACCCACGCAGCGCTTTCTGTACCACGAAAGACGCTGTCGGGTCCTGGATACCATGAGCCCTGGCAACAAAGGAAATGGCAGCACGATGCCTCTGGGCCGTAGCCACTGATTTCCCAGCCCTACGTAAGGACATCAGAAAATTCACTACCCATTCTTCGTGGCCCCAAAGCCCCTCTCTATCGGTCCCCAAAAAGGCTAAATAGGACCGAAACGCTCCTTCATATGCCTTCCTCGTCCTTGGTGCTAGACTCTCTCCCACGAGGTGACGAAGTTCGGGGCACCGAGAGACCAGAGAGCTTCGGGAAAGGGTGCCGGCTCTGGGTCCGCTGTGGGAAGGAAACCCGAGAAAGCCTGCATATGAAAACGAGACAGTGCATCAGCCGCCTGATTCATTACCCCCGGGACATGTTTTGCTCTGAATAGCACATTCAGTTGCATACACAGCAACACAATTTCTTTGAGCAGTCTTAAAATCAGTTTACATCGTGCAGCCTGGCTATTGATGCACTCGACCACGGTCATATTGTCAGACCAAAATATCACAGAGTGATCTTTGAACCCTTCTGGCCAGGTTCTCAGGGCCACCAAAATGGGGAAAAGTTCAAGGAAAGCAATATTACTTGTCAGACCATTGTCATGCCACCATGTCGGCCACCTTTGTGCCGACCATTTTGTGCCGAAGATGGCACCAAAACCTATGCTACCTGCTGAATCCGTCCATAGCCCCAGCTCTTCCGAGGACACGGCTGGTTTGTTCCAGACGACTCGACCATTAAAGTCCGCCAGGAATGCTAGCCAAATGCGCATGTCCTGGCGGACCTCAGCCGATAGTCTCGTGCGATGATGGCCCTCCTTTAAGCCGACCATAGCTTGGGCAATTGAACGGGAGAAGGGGCGGGCCATTGGTATAACCCTCAGGGCAAAATTTAACTGTCCCACCAACTGCTGTAATTGATGCAGCGTAACTTTAGATCCATTTATACACACTCGCAGGGCTGCCCTGAACTTCAACACTTTGTCAGCTGGCAAACGAAAACAACCCTCACTGGAGTCTAACTCGATCCCCAGAAACTCGAGGCAAGTCGCAGGACCCACCGTCTTACCTGGTGCCAATGGCACACCAAACTGCTTCATTAACATACAAAATTCGGCCAAGGCCCGGCCACATTCAAGATCCCCGGCTGCCCCAAGGAACAGAAAATCATCAAGGTAATGCATTACATGTTGGAAACCCGTCTTCTTTGTGAAGACCCATTGTAGAAAACTACTGAATTTCTCGAAATAGGCACAAGATATAGAGCACCCCATCGGCATACACCTATCCATGTAATAATAACCCTGAAACATGAAACCCAGGAGACGCTGGTCGTCTGGGTGTACCGGGAGCAATCGGAACGCTGACTCGATATCTGACTTCGCCATCAGCGCCCCGGGCCCCAGGCGATTCAAAATGGCTACGGCCTCATCGAAGGATGCGTACCGCACCGAACATACATCCGGGTCTATTGCATCGTTTACAGAAAAACCACGTGGAGCTGATAAATTGTGAATCAATCGGAACTCACCCGGGTCCTTCTTGGGGACCACCCCTAAAGGAGAACAAACAAAATCCTGCACCGGGGGTACACTAAACGGGCCGGCGACCCGACCTCGAGTAACCTCTTTCCGGATCTTATCCTGTACCACGGTCGTATGCTGCAGGACCGACAGTTGATTTTTACACTTCTCCACACCCTGAAAGTCCCCTACCGGGATGCGGAAACCATACGAAAATCCGTTCCGCAGCACCCCAGCAGAAGTACGATCCGGGTATTCACTGAGCCAGGGAATCATCGCCAAGGTATCAATCGGGGTAGGTAAAGGCACCCCTCGGACTATGTTAGACCTGTTTGGCGCCTCCTCTCCCCCCGTTATCACCCGTTTTGGCTCTGCACGTGGACTCAGGATGGGGCGACCCGCACCCACTACATTCATGTTTAAATTTACACGATCATTGGGGCCTAGTACATTTAACTCTGTTGAAATTAAAGCATAACCCCTTTTTTCCTGTATTGCCGGCAGGTCTCGAGTAATCGTCGGTACCCGTACCTGAACCAAAGGGCGTCCCCCCATATTGGCGGGAGGATTCGCCAACATTACTTCCTACCAATGGCATTTTCAACATACCTGTCTCCTTCATTTTATCCCATGTCAAAGAATCGTAACAATCCCAGGTTAAGCTTTTATTATGCTCTTTAGCCTTTCTAAAAAGATTATCGTAGCAAAACCAATGGTTACCCTGGTATGATGTCGAGTACCCCATGATTCGCGACTGATAGGTCGGCAACTCGGCAAGCAACTCGGGCCTACGTTCCCCCAAGATCGACGTAAAGATTCCCCATGCATTGCCCCAATTGCCAATATTTTCATTCACTTTAAAGGCGGCCATTTTTGCGCGCCAAACACTCGGATGCCTGAGGTCTTTCTGACCCTTAACATGCTCCACCTCATAATGATCAACAAGCAAAGAGAAGATGTTCACATATTCCCCCGCCCAAATCTTCTCCTTAATTGCCAAAGGCACATGTTGACCCAACCTTTCTCTACGAGAGGGTGCTGACTCATCCCTCGCAATCGGCAATGGCCGCTTACCTGCACCGGACGCTGCCTCTGCGGTCGCAATCGTCCCTTGTGGCTTGTCAACTACTGCAACCGGTGTGGACACCTTGGCTGCATCCCGTTTCTCGCGCAATTGCTTCATCAGCGTCTGCGCCTCGGCAGCCGTGGCGCCCTCACTACTTTCGCCCAACCACGCTGCAAGTTGTGCTGCCAGCTCGGGCGGCATATCCTCATTGGACACCGGGGTGACCACCACGGGAATCGGGTTCCCCTCCGCCGGTACTGGGGTTGGCGCTTCGAGCGGGGTACAGGGAACCGGGACGTCTCCCCCAGCCGGTCCCCTCCTTGGCCTCTTGGCTCTCCCTCCTGGGGCTGCTCCAGCCGGCGGACGTTCCGGCCCCCCTTCCCCGTCTCTCTCCGCCACCCGCTTCTTCAGCTCGGTCATCTCCTTCATGAGGACCCGCACCATCTGTTCAGTCGTCATTCTCTTCCCGCCTTTCTTGGGCATTTCTCCGACAGAGTATCTGTAAGACAAAAGAGAGATTACAACGCTCAAAATTGGCTCTTCGTTCCGTCTCGAGCTCACGTGCAGCGAGGAGGTGCAGCTTCAGAGCACAGGAACAAGAGGATGCCTTCCGGTCTTGCGTCCCCTTTTATCCGTCTTCAGGGCGGGCGTAAACCCGCCCCTGCCTGCCCCGAGGGCGTGGCCAGCCGCGTCAGTGTCTAGGCCAGCCCACTCTAGGGCGGGAAAAAGCGCGCCCCGGCTACGCCGCTTCGGGCATACCAGCCGAGACACGCCTCCCGCCCAAGATGGCTTCCCGGGGGGATCGTGGTACTCTGCCATACGTGCGGGGGGACCGAGTGGTCGCCCCTTTCCATTATTTTGGGAGGGGTGGGGTGGGCGGCGGAGTCGAGCTGTCTTGCAGCCATCATGGTGTGGAGCTAAGTTCATCTTACTAGTTTCGTATTTCTCATGAGGGGTTGTTCTTAATGTTTCTATTTTAGCGAGGTCAAAAACAGATCCCATTAGTGGCCTACTGATTTTGCTCGATTCCTTTTGTTTTTTTAAACGATTTTTCACTATCTGCAAAGACTAAACAGAGTATTGCGACTCTGTGCTTGTTTGTAAATACAGAATGAACCAAAGAGAACCAATTCAAAAACATTAAATGCTTGGATAACAATCAATCAAATGGAGAGAGAAGCAGGCACGACGGATTACAACGGGGGCAAAGGCCTGCGTTAACTACCCTTCACTATCTGCAAAGAGAGAGTACTCCTAAGAGAAAAGAGGGGGGGGGGCAGGGTTCAAAGCACATCAGCGTGCATAAACACAAAAATGTTTTTACCTATCATGTACTTGACATTTGACAGCATTTGATATTTGCTATTAAAAAACCATTGAAATTCACTGAAAAAACCATAGGTTATAGACCATATATAGTTAGGAATTAGCATTTACAAAACCTTGAAAATTCACTGAAAAAACCATAGGTTATAGACCATATATAGTTAGGGATTAGCATTTAAAAACCTTATTTTACTCGCATAAAACCATTGAAATTCGCATATATAGTTAGTTGCGCTAACTATATATCGCGCACCCGCAATCCACTGCTGATGATGTCACATATTACATCATTCATGACATGGTCAGTGACATCACTGATGACATCACTGATGACATCATCCAGTGACTGTATGTTTCTGTAAAGTTAAAATATGTCTTACATATTGAAGAATGAGTGGATGTATAAGTGTCTGGATGAAGGATTTAGTAGGTGCATGACTGACTGTATGAGAGAGTGATTAAATGTGTCTCACTGAGTGCATGGGTTAGTGACTAAACTGTCTTAATTTGTGCATCATTATATCTGTTGTTCTATGAACTGCTGCATGTGTTGATCAGTAGCTATATGAGTAACTATATGGGTTATTGATTGGTTGCCCAAGTATTTGTATGGAAGAGTGAGTGTGTGTGGGGGGGTGGCTGGGAGGTGTGTGACTGTGCATACATGTGTGAACAGTTTATTTACTAGATCTATGGGTTCAAAACTGCATGTGGAAACAGCTGTATGAGCGGTTGACTGTGTGCATGAGTGTATTGGTGAGTGAATGGATATCTCAGTGCTACATGTCAAAGTAAGTACATATGTAAAACACAGTACATGTGAGAGTTCACATATATAAATAACTGTGCATAAGAGCCAGTGAATGTGTGAGTGGCTGTATGGATCATTGTGAACTTGTATCAGGGATTGTATAAAAGAGTAAATATGTGTTAGTATATGTTTGATTAAGTAAGGTGTGTATAACTGTATAGTTGAGGAAATGGAGGTGTGATTGATTCTTTGCATGAGTGACTAGGTGTGTGAGTAACTCCATGGATGAGTGACAGTCTGTGAGAGTCTGTTTACACTGATTGTATCTAAGGTTATATTAGAGTCTGAAGAGGTTGATCGTATTATCACATGAATGATGTCATCATTGATGTGATCAGTAATGTCAAATGAGATGTCATCAGTGATGTCATTTAAGATGTCATCATTGATGTCATCAGTGATGTCATCAGTGATGTCATTTAAGATGTCATCAGTGATGTCATCAGTGATGTCACTGACCATGTCATGAATGATGTAATATGTGACATCATCAGCAGTGGATTGCGGGTGCGCGATATATAGTTAGCGCAACTAACTATATATGCGAATTTCAATGGTTTTATGCGAGTAAAATAAGGTTTTTAAATGCTAATCCCTAACTATATATGGTCTATAACCTATGGTTTTCTCAGTGAATATATATATATATATATATATATATATATATATATATATATATATATATATATATATATATATAGATATATATATACACTGAAAAAACCATAGGTTTTAGCCCATATATAGTTAGGGATTAGCATTTACAAAACCTTAATTTACTCGCACAAAACCATGGAAATTCGCATATATAGTTAGATGCAATAACTATATATCGCGCACCTGCAACCCACTGCTGATGATGTCACATATTACATCATTCATGACATGGTCAGTGACATCACTGATGACATCTCAAATGACATCACTGATGACATCTCAAATGACAACATCCAGGGACTGTATGTTTCTGTAAAGTTAAAATATGTCTTACACATTGAAGAATGAGTGGCTGTATAAGTGTTTGGATGAAGGATTTAGTAGGTGCATGACTGACTGTATGAGAGAATGATTAAATGTGTCTCACTGAGTGCATGGGTTAGTGACTAAACTGTCTTAATTTGTGCATCATTATTACAGTAGTTCTATAAACTGCTGCATGTGTTGATCAGTAGCTATATGAGTAACTATATGGGTTATTGATTGGTTGCCCAAATATTTGTATGGGAGAGTGAGTGTGTGTGTGGGGGTGGCTGGGAGGTGTGTGACTCTGTGCATAGATGTGTGAGCAGTTGATTCAGTAGATGTATGGGTTCAAAAGTGCATGTGGAAACAGCTGTATGGGCGGTTGACTATCTGCATGAGTGCATTGGTGAGTAATTGGATTTCTCAGTGCTACATGTCAAAGTAAGTACATATGTAAAACACAGTACATGTAAGAGTTGACATATATAAATAACTGTGCATAAGAGCCAGTGAATGTGTGAGTGGCTGTATGGATCATTGTGAACTTGTATCAGGGATTGTATAAGAGAGTAAATATGTGTTAGTATATGTTTGATTAAGTAAGGTGTGTATAACTGTATAGTTGAGGAAATGGAGGTGTGATTGATTCTTTGCATGAGTGACTAGGTGTGTGAGTAACTCCATGGATGAGTGACAGTCTGTGAGAGTCTGTTTACACTGATTGTATCTAAGGTTATATTAGAGTCTGAAGAGGTTGATCGTATTATCACATGAATGATATCATCAGTGATGTGATCAGTAAAGACAAATGAGATGTTATCAGTGATTTTATCAGTGATGTCATTTGAGATGTCATCAGTGATGTCATCAGTGATGTCATTTGAGATGTCATCAGTGATGTCATTTGAGATGTCATCAGTGATGTCATCAGTGATGTCACTGACCATGTCATGAATGATGTAATATGTGACATCATCAGCAGTGGGTTGCGGGTGCGCGATATATAGTTATTGTATCTAACTATATATGCGAATTTCTATGGTTTTGTGCGAGTAAATTAAGGTTTTGTAAATGCTAATCCCTAACTATATATGGGCTAAAACCTATGTTTTTTTCAGTGAATTTCAATGGTTTTTTAATAGCAAATATCAAAAGCTGTCAAATGTCAAGTACGTGATAGGTAAAAACATTTTCGTGTTTATGCACGCTGATGTGCTTTGAACGCTGCCCCCCCCTCTTTTCTCTTAGTAGTACTCTCTCTTTGCAGATAGTGAAGGGTAGTTAACGCAGGCCTTTGCCCCCGTTGTAATCCGTCGTGCCTGCTTGTCTCTCCATTTGATTGATTGTTATCCAAGCATTTACTGTTTTAGAATTGATTCTCTTTGGTTCATTCTCTATTTACAATCAAGCACAAAGTCGCAATACTCTGTTTAGTCTTTGCAGATAGTGAAAAATTGTGTGAAAAAACAAAAGTAATCGAGCAAAATCAGTAGGCCACTAATGGGATCCATTTTTGACCTCGCTAAAATAGAAACATTAGGAACAACCCTTCATGAGAAATACGAAACTAGTGAGATGAACTGAGATCCACACCATGATGGCTGCAAGACAGCTCGGCTCCGCCACCCACCCCGCCCAAAATAACGATAAACTCTCTGCAAATATTATAAATATATACAACACACCAGCAAAGTAACAGGGTAAAACATTTTATTAAATAACTATTTACATAACTATTTTATACTTTTTGCTGCCTGATCCGGCTAGCTCAATCGATCGAGCATGAAACTCATGCACTCTGATAGCAAGCGTTGCTGCTGATGCTATGCAGACAAAAACTGGTTTTCTGTTTGTACATTCATCAAGATTTTTCCATCCAAGGCTGGTTGAGAGTTTGTAGAACGATGGCTTCAGATTTTCAACATACGGTGTGGTGGCGCGGACTGGGAGGGGGCGCTTGGCTCCTGCCCCCTCCCCAAGTCGTGTTGCCCTGGTGTGGCCTAAGATCGCCCCCGACATAGGCGGCCGGCTCCCGGAGTCCGGCGGAACTTTTTGCCTTTTGATGACTCTTCCATTCTGGACCTTGTCCCACAATCCGTTTGACCTGAAGACATGCTGTAGTGGGGCGCCCCTTTACCGTTTCAGTTGCCATTCCGCCCGCTTTTGCTACACTGTGCCTCTTCCGCCATTCAGCTGTTTACCGCCCGCTCTTGCGACTACAGCGTCTCGCTCACCATGTAGTTGAGTTGCTCCCGCTCTTGCGATGCAGCGATAGGCGGCTGCCACAGGACTCTCAAAATGGCGGCCGGCTCTTCAGATTTGGGCGTGGTCCACTTAAATGGCCCTGGGACACCTTGGAACTCGGATGCTTGTCTGCTAGGGCTTGGGCCCCATTCTCAAAAGCGTCCACTGAGCCTTGAAGATTCTACAAAAGTCTTGGGGGCCCCCGACTCCCGCAGGCTTCTGGTGGGAGCGGCTGCCATGATTGCTCGTGGAATGGCCACGACTGAGCTACGAGATGGTGGTGCTCTCATGCTGACGCCAGCTGCAGTCTGAAACATCCAGAAACACTGTAGACTACCAATTTGATCAGTTCAGGTAGCGCCCCAACGTGACCCGGTAGGGAAGAACTTGCCCTCCTCTCTTTGACTGATGGTTCTTGTTGCCTGTCCCTTCTGTTGTCATTTAACAGAACTTTTTAGACTGCTGAAAGGGGTTGTGTTCCGACCGCTGGTTGGTGGAGACATTTTGACTATATTCTGGACCTACGTTGTCGCGTAATGCGTTATATGACACGCCGCGTTAGCGCACCCGGAAGTGCTCCGGTGCGCGAAGCGCAGCTTCCCGGAAGCGATCCGGGGCGCGGCGCGCAGCGCGTAACGTAAGCATAACAGGTCATGTGACTTGTTAATAAAACTTTTCATTGGTTCATTTTACTTTTGTTATTCTAATGATGAAAGGCTTGGTCATATGACCTAAAAATTACGCTTTTTATTGCTTTCGAACATTATTTTTTCTTAAACATATATGTTATAATGTTCCAGGCTAATGTACTTTCCCGGAAAATTTACAACTGTCCTGCAAGTAAAATATATTCCTTTTTCTAGAAAAAGGGCGTTTCCTCGTCCCATGACGGAGCCGTTGAGCAAAAGATGCTCGGCCTGCTGTCTTAGTCGCCGATACGCCTGAATATCAGATTCTTATCGATCACTTTATGTTGCAGGAGTAGAAAACACAACAGCCCTTGACCATTTATCTTTACTGCGTTCCTGCGTATTATACCTTTTATCCGTCATGTAATTTGACTGCTTTATTTCACTTGCCTTTTACTGATTCGAAAACAGTGACTAAAATTAAAAACTTTACCAATGTAAATACTACTACCATGTTTTGTTTTAAAAACCTTTATTGTGAAATTGTCAGTATACAAATACGGGCCTATAACCACGTGGGCCGGCCACGGAGCAAACTGGAATCGTATATGATGAGGAGACATTTACACTGTAGAGGAACGTAACGAGCGGGCCATTAGGTTGCAAGAACTAAGGTGTCTAACAGGTGCGGAATCGGTGGACGTACATTTGGTAATTAAAATACGACAGGGCCACTTACAATAAAATTATCTAGATATACATTTGCGGGCAGGTACCATGGGTGACGTTAATTCGAACTTTCAATAGTACAGTAATCAATAACACATCAGAACTTAATATCAATAGGGATGTCGAAATATTCAATCAATTCTCGTCCCCGCCCGCCATGTGCTTCAAAACTGCATACCTATCTCGTGATATCAAGGTTGTGCAACCAGTACACAACAAGGAGTTACGAGTCCCATTTATACCGGCGCCATTTTGGGCGAGGCCGGGCAGTCAAAATGTCTCCACCAACCAGCGGTCGGACCAGAACCCCTTTCGGCAGTCAAAAAAGGTTCCGTTAAATGATAACAGAAGAGATAGGCAACAAGAACCATCAGTTAAAAGAGGGGAGGGCAAGATCTGAAGCCATTGTTCTACAAACTCTCAACCAGCCTTGGATGGAAAAATCCTGAAGAATGTACAAACTGAAAACCAGTTTTTGTCTGTATAGCATCAGCAGCAACGCTTGAGTCAGCTTTGTGTGAAGCCGCCATTTTGATTCAATCAATAGCGTCCCCCTGCACACATTCAGGGACCTGGTCGTGTCTTCAGGTCAAACGGATTGTGGGACAAGATGCAGAAAGGAAAAGGAAAAAAGTTCCGCCGGACCCGGGAGCCGGCGCCTATGTCATGGGCGATCTTTGGCACCACCAGGGCAATAGTGAAGCTGCAGCAGGTGCAAATAAGCTTCAGACAGTGTTACAAGCGCTGCTCAGAACTCTCAACTATGACACCACCTCCGTGCCATCCGGATCTTGGCGCCTTGTGCTGGTTCCGACCTATTCACACATCGGTCCACTACTGACACCACCTCATAGGCCAACGGGGCACCCCACGCCGACTTTCAGCGCAGCATTGTAGGATGGCCACACCAGTGCGGCAACTTGCTAGACACCACCTCGGTGCCATCCAGATCTCGGCGCGTTGTGCTGCCTTCGGCCTACTGTAGCTGCAAGTGCGGACGCAACTCAGCTGGATAGCGAGTGAAACACCAAGGGGCGCCCCACTGCAGCCGAGGAGCCTCCATCTTGGGGGCGACGCACAGCATCACATTGCTTTCCAATGCAGTCAGATCCTCAAACAGCCCCCACTGACTGACACCACCTCACAGGCCAACGGGGCACCCCACGCCGACTTTCGGCGCAGCATTGTAGGATGGCCACACCAGTGCGGCAACTTGCTGGACACCACCTCGGTGCCATCCGGATCTTGGCGCGTTGTGCTGCCTTCGGCCTATTCGCACATCGGTCCGCTACTGACGCCGCCTCACGTGCCAACGGATTTTCTACGCTTTTTATAGCAGCGCGTAACGTAAGCATAACAGGTCATGTGACTTGTTTATAAAACTTTTCATTGGTTCATTTTACTTTTGGTTTCCTAATGATGGAAGGCTTGATCATATGACCTAAAAATAACACTTTTCATTGGATTAAAACATTTTTTTTCCCCAAACCATGAAAGCCCCACCTTGTTTCTGGATGTTTCAGACTGAAGCTGGCGTCAGCATGAGAGCACCACCATCTCGTGGCTCCGTCGTGGTCATTCCACGAGCAATCAAGGCAGCTGCTCCCCACCGGAAGCCTGCAAGAGTCAGGGTCCCGCAAGACTTTTGTAAAATCTTCAAGGCTCAGGGGACGTCCGAGTTCCAAGGTGTCCCAGGGCCATTTTAGTGGACCAGGCCCAAATCCGAAGAGCCGTCCGCCATTTTAAGAGTCCTGTGGCAGGCTCCTATCGTTGCACCGCAAGAGTGGGCGCAACTCAACTACATGGTGAGCGAGACGCTGTAGCCGCAAGAGCGGGCGATAAACAGCTGAATGGAGGATGAGGCACAGTGTAGCAAAAGCGGGCGGAATGGCAACTGAAACGGTAAAGGGGCGCCCCAGTACAGCAGACGAGCCTCCACCTGGGGAGGCCCATTCACGCCGCCTCCCCCCCCCCCGGGGCGCCCCACGCCGTTTTTCGGAGCAGCATTGTAGGATACCAAAACCAGTGCGGCAACTTACTAGACATCACCTGGGTGCCATCCACATCTCAGCGCGTTCTGCTGCCTTGGGACTATTCGCACAACAGACCGCTACTGACGAGGCCTCCCCCCGCACCCGCCGGGACGCCCCACGCCGTTTTTCGGAGCTGCATTGTAGGATACCAAAAACCAGTGCGGCACCCAGGTAACATCACCTGGGTGCCGTCCAGAACTCAGCACGTTGTGCTGCCTTGGGACTATTCGCACAAAACACATCTACTGACCATTGTTGCTTCTTTTTTCAAAAAAATGTTTAAATGTATTTACTGTTTTTGTTGCGTTGTATATATTTATAAGTTATTAAAGTGTTATAATCCTACTACTTTGTTGGAGTGCTATATATTTTTAATGTGACACATAATTGTAAAAACTTTGATGTACAAGGAGGCATCCCTGGAATCTTCCGCTTCAGGCTCGGACCCACACACCCTCACAACGGGAATCCCCTCCCCAAGCACAATATAGGATGGTTATCAGATAGTAGGAACGCGTGTGGTGTGACGGATCTCATCGGGTGGGGGCCTTGATCTACTGTAACTCCTTTGAAGAGGGGTGATTCTCTACAGCTGGGGCCATAAACTACATCTGCAGGGCTAGGTGATAGCCTGGGACCGGCCTGGACAATCGGACACAGAGGAAGAGGAGTGTCAGAGGGTGCGGTAGTGAATAGGGTGAAAGGGAGGTGTCGGGCGGGCAAAGGGTGTGATTCTCAGAGAAGAACAGCGCAGATGGGAGGAGGTTTCTGGCCCATGCATGAGAGAGAGAGCGGGGGTGACCAGTGCGTAGGGGAGATGCTTGCGAGGGTGGGGAGCCATGCTGAGGATCGGCGGCGTGCAGAGAGTGGGTCTGGTCAAGGCATCTAAAATGGCTGCCGTGCTCAACAAAAGTGTGGCATTGCAAAAAAGGCAAGATGGCGCAGACAATGTTTATCAATAAGGATTAATTTATAACAATTATTTTTAACAAAATATTTACTTGCAGTGACAAAATGGCGGTCAACAGTTCCTGATTTCCATCGAATCGAACGTTAACAGACGTCACGCAGCAAAGAAAAAAAACGCTCACGCACAGCCGCTGGAAGACATGTATCAACATATATGAGCCTCCTCAGCCACCCTCAGAAAACATAAGGGGTCAGGATACGTCTCCCGTACCCCCTTATACCTAGTAATTTAATAAATCGAAACACAAAATGGCGAATTCACGTTTCGCTACCAGTTTGCGACCCGGTTCGCGAACCGAGAAGCGCTTCTACCGCGAAAAATAACATTTTTATTATTTGCCCCACAGGACCCTTTAATAACCCCAACATCATTCCTAGGGGGTCAAGAGGGGTCTACCTTGCCCCCTTTCATTAAATTCCCCCTTCGTTTTTCTCCTCCTCTTGTCTCTCGATCCTACCGAGAAACAAGATGGCGGCTGCACCAGACTGTTTAGAATGTTGACAGACACCGGAGAGCCAATCAGCTTCGCTACGCAAAGCTCCGTTACGCTAAAAGTACGCGATCTGGAGCGCTATCTGGGACGCTGTCACAGATATATCTGTTTTTTTAAACGTTAATTTCTCAAAATCCACTGGAGCACATATATTGAGACCCAGCAAAGGCACATCGGGCTAACAGTCCCTATAATTTTGCCAAGTTTCGTGTAAATCCATTCATCCGTTCGAGCTAAAAGTGAGGCCAAAGGCCCTATGGAAAAATGAATGGGAAAAACGCGTTTTGGGACCCCCCTTTTTTCTCGGCCCCCCCTTGACGGAACCCCCCCAAATTTTCAGGGGCTGCTCAGAAACAAAATGTGCCATTTTCCTGAAAATTTCAGCCGATTCCGTCCACAAACGCCAAAGTTATTAGACATAGAATTTTCAAAAGTTCCATAGAGAAAAAATCCTAACTATATATACCTACTGGCTATATGTATATATATATATATATGTATATATATATTATATATATATATATATATATATATATATATATATATATATATATATATATATATATATATATATATATATATATATATATATTACCTACTGGCGGTCGTCAGTAGGTATATATAGTTAGGATTTTTTTGAATAGGGATTTCTGAAAGTTCTATGTTGAATAACTTTGGCGTTGATGGACGGAATTGGCTGAAATTTTCAGGAACATGGCACATTTTGTTTCTGAGCGTCCCCTGAAGGTTTGGGGGGGGGGTTTCGTCAAGCGGGGGCCAAGAAAAAAGGGGGGTCCCAAAACGTGTTTTTAACATTGAGTTTTCCATGGGCGGTTGGACTCACTTTTAGCTCGAACGGCTCAATGGATTTCCACAAAACTTGGCAAAATTGTAGGGACTGGTAGCCCGATGTGCCTTTGCTATGTCTCAAGATATATGCTCCAGTGGTTTTTATGAAAATTAACTTTGAAAAATATATATTGGGCTACATTGGGATATATATATGTTAGAGCCCAAATGTAGCCCAATGTAGCCCAGAGACAAAAAATACCAAATGTAGCCCAAATATCAGCCAGATGTAGCCCACCTATAGCCCAGTGACAGAAATTTTCAGGAACATGGCACATTTTGTTTCTGAGCGTCCCCTGAAAGTTTGGGGGGGTTTCGTCAAGCGGGGCCGAGAAAAAAGGGGGTCCCAAAACGTGTTTTTAACATTGAGTTTTCCATGGGGCGGTTGGACTCACTTTTAGCTCGAACGGCTGAATGGATTTCTATGAAACTTGGCAAAATTGTAGAGACTGTTTGCCCGATGTGCCTTTGCTAGGTCTCAAGATATGTGCTCCAGTGGATTTTGAGAAATTAACTTTCCAAAAAATATATATATCTGTGACAGCGTCCCGGTTAGCGCCCCGGTTCGCGTACCAGACGCGTAACGGAACTTCGCGAGGAGAAGCGGATTGGCTCTCCAGTGACTCTCAACATTCTAAACAGTCCGGAGTGGCCGCCATCTTGTCTCTCGGTAGGATAGAGAGACAAGAGGTGGAAATAAACGAAGGGGGAAATGAATGAAAATGCCAAGGTAGACCCCTCCTGACCCCCTAGGATTGATGTGGGGGCTATTAAAGAGCCCCGCGGGGCAAAAAAGATAAAATACATTTTTTGTTCGATTTTTCGCGGTGGAAGTGCTACCTGGTACGCGAACCGGGTAGCTCACCGGTAGCGTAACGGGAGTCCGCCATCTTGTGTTTCGTACGAATCTAGTCACAAGATGGAGGATAAACAATGTTGGTAATGGGTATAACGGGGCACGAGAGACATATCCTGACCCCCTAAGTTTTCTGAGGGTGGCTCAGGAGGCCCATATATGTAAAAAAAAAATTTGCACTGTTAGCGCCCGGGAAAGCGTAACAAGGGGAAAACCAAGGTAAATAGTAAAATATTATTTTAGAGTGCTTTGAGGTAGGGTAGCTCTGAATCGAGCTGTTGTGTTGTGTGGGTGATGTAAGTACCAACATGTAGGTACCAATGAAGAGTCTAAAATTCAATGTACACCGTCTCCTCTGTAGATATTTTGTATGTTCTAATATGGGCTATTTAAATGTAAATGTGTGGAAAAGCACTTCATGCTTTAAAGCAATTGTATTTTGAACTGATTGTTCTTTCCTCTTAGTCCTCCTCTTTGGTTTTTTTTCCCCATACTCTTCTTCAGCATGATAGTTGATAAATTCGTTCCCTCAAAAAATGTATATACATAAAAAAATTATATTAAATACATATAAAATATATTTTTCCTTTAAAAGAAGAATACATTTTACAGCTTTTGATATTTGCTATTAAAAAACCATTGAAATTCACTGAAAAAACCATAGGTTATAGACCATATATAGTTAGGAATTAGCATTTACAAAACCTTGAAAATTCACTGAAAAAACCATAGGTTATAGACCATATATAGTTAGGAATTAGCATTTACAAAACCTTATTTTACTCACACAAAACCATTGAAATTTGCATATATAGTTAGTTGCACTAACTATATATCGCGCACCCGCAATCCACTGCTGATCATGTCACATATTACATCATTCATGACATGGTCAGTGACATCACTGATGACATCACTGATGACATCCCTGATGACATCTCAAATGACATCACTGATGACATCACTGATGACATCTCATTTGACATTACTGATCACGTCACTGATGACATCATTCATGTGATAATACAATGAACCTCTTCAGACTCTGGTTTTGTGTGAGTAAAATAAGGTTTTGTAAATGCTAATTCCTAACTATATATGGTCTATAACCTATGGTTTTTTCAGTGAATTTTCAAGGTTTTGTAAATGCTAATTCCTAACTATATATGGTCTATAACCTATGGTTTTTTCAGTGAATTTCAATGGTTTTGTAAATGCTAATTCCTAACTATATATGGTCTATAACCTATGGTTTTTTCAGTGAATATATATATATATATGTTTTCCAATGGCTCTGCAGCAAGGACGCACTCCTGAACAGATGGTTTCAAAGAAACATTTATTTCCTCAACCGGCAAGTGCATTCCCAACAATTCCATTGCCTGACGCGTTTCAAAGCATTTCAGCTCCTTTTTCGAAGGCAGTGCTGGAAAGTTCACAGTGTTGCTGACGTGATGCTTTTGAAGTTTTTTAAGTGTTCATGCCTGCTCACTGATTGGTCTCCTATAGTAGGTAAGTAATCAGTGCATTATGGGCTATGTAGTGCATGACAGTTTTATATTGTTCCTCTTAGTGAGTTCTGTGAATCTTCTCATGATTTAAGCAATTATTTCACCCACAGTGGGCCTCGGAAACAGCACTCCGGTTGTCTGTGAATGGAATCTGTTCTTGCCTGCGAGATGCTGCGATGTTCCCAGCTCCTCTGGCCCCTGCCTTTCCGGGGGGTGCAGCCACTAAGAGGAACAATATAAAACTGTTGTGCACTACATAGCCCATAATGCACTGATTACTGGGGGCAGAAGGGCAAGAAGTATTCGATCATTTGCCTGATCTTGATGATGGTAGTTTACATGAGTATGAGATATGTATTGCAAAGCTGGATGAACATTATCTTCCTAGAGTCAGCACAATTTTAGAAAGGTATCATTTTGGTCGGAGAACACAAATGGAAGAAGAGACAATTGAGAATTATATAACAGCTTTAAGGAAGCTTGCTTCCTCATGTAAATTTGGTGCAAGTCTTGATGAGCATATAAGGGATCAGTTCATGCTTGGATGTTATATTGAAAAAGTAAGGGAGGAATTGTGGCAAAAGTACGAACCTTCTTTAGAGGAAGTTCTTACTATTGCAAAGAGGATAGAACATTCTATCAAGTGTGTGGAAGGCATTAAGAAAAATGGTGAGAACAAAACTACTAAAGAAACAGTGAATGTTGTAAAATCTACTCCTAGAGTAGGTGACAATCACCAGAAAGAGTCTAAAAATGAAAATGTTCCAAGCAAAATACCCTATAAAAAAAAGGAAAACAGTTATGATTTCTCCCAAGTAAAATGTTACAGGTGTGGTAAAATGGGGCATTTTGCTACGGATAGACAATGTCCAGGTTGGAAGGTGTATTGTGGTAGATGTAAAAGGAAAGGACACTTTACCACATGTTGTAAAGGGGGAAACTACAAAGGTAGAGTGAATGAGATATTTTATGATTTTGGAAATGAAAGTAATTCAGATGAGCACGTAGATTCTGGTCAAATCTTTATACAGACCGTAAGTGCTGAAGAAGCAAAGAATTCTCCTTCTGACGAAATTCTGGTAGAAGGTTTTCCCACAAAAGTTTTGTTTGATTCTGGAGCAAAAATCACTATTGTAGCAAAAGAATGTTTCTTGAATAAGTTGGGACAAAAGCTTGAACTGTCTCGCCCTGATATAAGGCCTTTTGGTTATGCTGGACAACCCATTAAATTACTTGGGGTTTTTGAAGGGGTGATCAATTATAAGAATAGATTGACCAAGGCAAAGATTTATGTTTCTCAAAAAGGAGATAGCATAATAAGCTGGTTTGCTCTCAAGCATTTGGGCGTAATACTTGATCCGAACTCGACACCACCTATTGTTTTAAAAGAGCCTTTTCCCTGCACCTCTCAAACAGTTTCACTGGTCTCTCAAGATTTCACTAGTGAGCTGAAAATGAAATTTCCTAAAGTTTTTTCTGAAGACTTGGGGTGTCTGAATGATTATTGTCATCGTATCATTTTGAAAAAGGATGCTGTACCTGTTTGCTGCAAGGTACGAAATGTACCTGTGGCTGTCAGGGAGCAAGTTAAAGCTGAACTTGACAAACTTGTCAAGGGAGGCATTATAGAAACAGTAGAGGGAACGGAGTGGGTTGCCCCGATTGTTGCAGCTAAGAAATCGGACAACTCTCTTCGTCTCTGTGTTGATTTAAGAGAGCTCAACAAGTGTGTGGTTACAGATCATTATCCTTTACCCAAGATTTGGGACATGCTTATGTTACTTAAAGGTGCTAAGATTTTCAGCACCATTGATCTAAGGTCCGCATACCATCAGATTAGGTTGGAGGAGGATTCGAAGGATTTGACCTCTTTTGTGACACCTTATGGCACTTTTAGGTTCGTCAGACTACCATTTGGCTTGGTGTCAGCCGCATCGGTTTTTCAGAGGGCATTAGAAAAGGTTTTAAAAGGTTTACAAGGTGTCAGAGTCTATCAAGACGATATTCTTGTGTTTGGCATAGATAATTCGCAACATGATTTTAGGCTTTTTGCTGTCTTAGAAAGACTATGTGTTGCAGGTTTAACTGTCAAGATTGAGAAGTGCAAGTTCAGGAAGACTTCCATAGACTATTTAGGTCACACAATCACTGAAGGAGGAATTTTACCTAAAGAGAATTTGATCTCTACCATTTCTAAGATGTCTCCCCCACAGAACAAGGAAGAATTGATGAGTTTTTTGGGCCTTGCTGAATATTATAGCAAGTTTGTGAGGGATTTTGCCTCTTTGTGTGCCAACATGAGATATTTGTTGAAGAAAGGAGTGGAATTCATTTGGGGAGAAAAATGTCAGCACAAATTTGAAGTCATCAAGGAGAGACTAGCCTCTGCCCCGAAATTGAGCAGTGTTGATCCTTCTGGAAAATCTATCTTGATTACTGATGCAAGCTTGAAAGGTTTGGGTGCAGTACTTGTACAGAAATTTGAGGGCACCGAGAGGGTCATTCTTTTCTTGTCAAGGAGTTTAAAAGGAGCTGAAACTCGATACTCGGTGATTGAGCGTGAAGCACTCGCTGTTTACTGGTCAGTCAAGAAGCTTAAAAACTTTTTATGGGGAACCACCTATTGGTCCTCAGTTAGTGTCTAAAGAGATGGAACAGTTTCTGTTAGAACAAGGTGTTAAACACAAAAAATCTTCTTTATACCACCCAGAAAACAACGGTATAGTTGAGAGATTCAACGGTGTTCTTAAAGAAACTATCAGAATGGCTAAGTCTGCTGGCACAGATTGGAGGACAGATGTTTTTAAGAAGATTAAAGTTTACAGGATATCTCCCTATGCTGTTACTGGGAGGACCCCCTTTGAACTTTTTAGATCACGTACTCCTAATACCCTTGTAGTACCTGCATGGGTTAATGATCTGCAACCTTGTCCTCATGATGTCAGTGATGATTGGATGTTGCGTGAATCTTCTAGGATTGAGAATAGAAAAAGAATTTTTGATGCAAGGAATTCTGTAAAAATCACACCTGTTAAAGTGGGCGATTGGGTACTTATTAAGAATCCCTGCAAATACAATAAGGCCCTTTCTGCTACCTTTAAGAAGCCTATTCGTGTCATCAAAGTTTTTAAGAACGCCATCAAAACTGCAGATCATCGCGTTTGGAATTTGAACAGGGTGGTGGTGGTTAGAAATGATCTTGTGGAGGCTTCTTGTAGTCGTCATTGTCAAACTACTAGAGATGAGCCTTCCTCACTTCCTCGCAAGTCTGCTAGGGTTTCTCATTCTCCTGAGTATTTAAAAGACTACGTGACTGTATAATTTATGCTTTGATGATAACTTGTTCATTTTTGTAATTTTGTTCTTGTCATTAGAAGTGAGATGTGTGGCATCGTGGTTCTGTGTGTCTGTGCTTCATGACATAGCTGCGCTGATGTCATGAGGCACTGGAATCTCCTGCACATCTCCTGGAATGTTATGCTTTGTTCAGCAGGCAGTGATAATCCTACTTTGATGCTGGCTGGATGTTCACCTGTGGATGGGATCTTTATTCTGAATAAACCACAACTTATTACCTTCAACTTGTGGATCCTTATTTTACATTACCTACTACAGGAGACCAATCAGTGAGCAGGCATGAACACTTAAAAAACTTCAAAAGCATCACGTCAGCAACACTGTGAACTTTCCAGCACTGCCTTCCAAAAAGGAGCTGAAATGCTATATATTCTATATGCTATATATTCCCAACTCTGGTCTGTGATTTACGGCAAACCAATTCACTCGAGTGCACACAAAAAAGCCATTCTTCGGGGTTTTTTTCAAGCAGTTTCAAATTATTTATTTCGCGCTTCTGCAGCCAGTTTGACAAGCGCGTTTCAGCGTTCCCGCCTTCGTCAGTGTCAACTCATAACTTTACTCATGCCAGTTTAAATAAACAAAACAATTACCATGTTAATCAACATAGAAAATGTCTCGTGCATTATGTACAAGTGAAAACATGAAAATAAATAGTGGACAAGCCATGTATTCAAAAAACGGCAGCCATCTTGGAGGTGTTCTTACCCTCTAATGCTTAGCGATTGATCTAATCTGTATGTGTATGAATATACATTTACAATTTATCAAAGCACAAATGATCATATACAATATGAAGCCTCCTATTTTGTGAGTGTTACTCACTACGTTTGATAGAATTTATATCAAAAAAGCGAATGAAGGTAACGTTTTATATACTGAAAAACATACCTATTCTACTGTTTATAGAATAGGGCCCTGAATGGGCTAGGGAAACACAGGTTTAACAGTAGTTTTGCACTTATCATTGGAGAACTGTTAGCTAGGGGATTTCGAGTTCAGGTAAGGTTGCTGTAGGTTAACACAGTTCCTAACGGCCTACATGAACCCACATTTCTTCCTCATTATTAAGACCCATAGGGGCCTTTGTCTGCAGCTTTATAATGTACTTGGACTCCAGTGTACGGAGTTTCTTGATGTTGTTACCTCCTCGTTCTGGTTTAACCAACTGGTCCAAACAGAAGAAGGTTAAGAGATTACAGTTGCTGCCATGTTCTTTCTCGAAATGGCGAGCCACCGGATACACTTGATCTTTATTTGTGATAGCTCTTTGGTGTTCTAGTGTTCTCTTTTTGGTAGGGTGAATTGAACTCCCCACATAACGTTTTCCACAGGGACATGTGAGACAGTAAACTATATATTCTGAATTGCAATTCAGCAACTTGGTAATAGGCAGGCCCTTCTGAATTCCAGGTACTGTATATGTTTTGGTCTTCCTACTATGCTTGCATGCCTTGCATTTCATACAGGGGAAGAATCCTATTACATTCTTGGACCTTTTTTTCTTAGAATCATAATGGCTGTCAACCAATTGGCCCTTTAAGGAATTTCCTCTCCTGTATGTGATTAAGGGATTGTCAGATAGCCTTCCTCCTACTATAGTGTCAGATTTAAGCACCTTCCAGTTTCTCCTTAGAATCCGGTATACCTCAGAGGATTTCTCAGTAAAGTTGCTTATTAATCTGACTTGATTGTCTTCTTTCTTGACTTTGTCTCTTAGTAGGGTGTCTCTAGCTGTTTCATTACATCTTTTCTCTGCCTTTTCCAAGAATCCCTTACAGTATCCTCTTTTCCTGAACCTTTCTTTAGCTGAGGTTATAGCCTTGCTACATTCTGTGGACGTTGAGCAATTACGCTTCATTCTTAAAAATTCTCCCACTGGAAGGTTTTTCACCACCCTTCTAGGATGACTACTATCAGCGTGGAGAATCGTGTTTCCAGCTGTGACCTTACGATGCAGTGATGTTTCAATCCTCTCATTTTCTATATACACTTTCAGGTCTAGATACACTACTTCCTTTGCGCTTATGCAGCCTGTGAACTTTAGAATCAGGTCGTTCACATTGAGGATCTCTATGTATCTCTGTGCTTCACTCCTTGGGCCACGCCACACGATGAATAAATTATCAATGTAACGCGCCCATAGGGCGATTTCGTCCATCCAATGTTCATTTTGCCCCGCCCAGGCCAAGTGCTTCTCCCACCAGCCGACGAATAAATTTGCGTAGCTGGGGGCGAAGCATGTGCCCATTGCGGTCCCTTGTCTCTGGCGGTACAGTTGTCCTGAAAATTTACAAATGTTGTTATACAAGCCGAATCTGGTGAATTCCAATAACATCTGATTAAGTTTTCGGAATTTCAGAGGTCTTTTGTTCAGAAAGTAGTTCATGGCGTGTAAGCCCTTTTCGTGATCTATTGAGGTATATAAACTCGTTATGTCCAAAGTTATTAGGAGCATATCACAGTCCCAACTGGTACCTTCAATGATTCATAAAAAGTCTTTAGTATCCTTTAGATATGAATTAAGATCTTTCACCATTGGGGAGATGAAGTGGTCAATATAGATTGAGGTATTTTCCAAAAGGCTCTTTTTGGAAGAGACGATGGGTCTTTCCGGTGGCCAGGTCTTGCTTTTGTGAACTTTTGGTAAGTGGCAGAATGTTGCCACTTCTGGATGTTCACATTTGATGAACTGCCAGTCTTCCTGGTCCAGAATGCCTTCATCTCGCCATCCTGATATCAGTTCATTGAACTTGGTAATACTGTCCAGATACTCCTGACGTTTTATTGGAGTATAATGTTCTATATTTTCCAACTGTACAAAGGCTTCATCCTCATATTGATCTTTGCTGAGAACCACTACATTCCCCCCCTTATCGGAGGGTTTGATGATGATGGTATTGTCTTCCTTGAATCTCTTTGCCGCCTTCCACTGGTTCTTGGTCATGTTCCTTTTCCTTTCATTGAACTTTTTTCCTTGTATCTGTTTAATTTCCTCAATTACCAGTTCTTGAAATGTATATATTGCATCATGAGGTGTCCTAGGGATTATTTTCGATTTTTTGCGTATAGTGCTTTTACATCCTTTTTGATTGATTCCAGTGTTTTCCAATAATTGTGTGGCATTACTTTCCATCTGTTCTTCCTCAGCGTCTAATTCATTTAGAATGTGTATGGTTTCCAAATCCGATCCCACAAGTGCGTCAAAAGACCCTTGTTGTCCTGTTGTCACATTCGTATTTTTCCCAAGGTGTAGAATATGTATTTTCAACAATTTGATTTTTCTTATGAACAGATAGAGATCTATCCGCATTTGTGTGTAGTTATATGCAGCTGTAGGACAAAATGTAAGTCCTAATCTAAGAACAGTCATTTCTATTTCAGTCAGTGTTCTGTTCGATAGATTTATTACTGTCTGTTCATTGTTTACTTCCATTGTTTGCCCCGTTTGCTCCGAGTGACTACTAGGGTAGATCGCCCTGTATCAGCTTTTTTTGCCCCTCCTTGTTGGCCTCCTCTTCCTTCCGGGGGTACTCATTGGGCTGGTCGTTGTCTCAGCCCTCTCATTAACTCGTACCCCTGAAAAAAAGGAGGTGTTGGGGCAATTGATGGATTTGAAGTTGTGGGAATTTGACCTGCGGATCTTTCCTCCCCTCCTCTTCCGGCTTGTTCGTCCCCCGATATTTCTGATTCGGAAGTGCTTGGCGGTGTGCTTCGTTTAGACTGAGCTTTCGATAGTTCTTTCCTAGGGGCGTCGTATTTTTTCGCAAATGTCAAAATGCGCCCATTGCTGTAATTTTTCTCGTCTCTTAGGAATTTTGTTTGTTTCCTTGTTTTTATTGTAGCCTCATAGTCTAGCAGTCTCTTCTTCATCGATTGCCGAAGTTCTCACTTTTTTTATCATCCTTTTCTACCTCGATTTTCTTTTCAATATTTTTGATTTTTTCTTGTAAGTCAGCACGGTCTATCCATGCATATTTGATTAGGATTTTCAGCATCACACTGGTCACTTCTGTTGTGTATTCTGCCCATTCCTTGAGTAGGGCCAGGTTGGGGGTCTCGTAAGAGGGTACGGTATAGATCCGAAGGCCACGTGGTACTCTGCCTACATCTAAATATTTCTGCAGGCTAGTTGCTTCCCACCATTTGCGTATTTCTTTCTCATACGCTTTCTCTAACGCTGTGAACAGACTTTTAAGTGTTGTTGGAGCCTTTGTTTTCTCCGGCTCGTTTCTCTGTCCAGATTCTCCTTTATGTGCAAACAAATCCTCTGCTGCTGCTTCCCTTTCTGTGTTCGAAAACATACTCTATTTTGGAGAAGGCTTTACTATAATGCTTGACACCCCCTGTTCAATTGCTTTATCGTAACTTGCCGGTGCTTCATAGAAAATCGGGAATAACACTCACCGCGTTCTCCGGCGCTCCGCCTCTCGGGTCTCCCTTTGAAACAGTCACGCTGGAGATCAGCGGTATGTGTCCCTCGTTCTTTCACGTCTTCTCATAGACGCTGCGGTATCCACAAACACTCCGACGGGGCAAAACGACAATTAAATTCCTCAACGCACTTTCACCAGTCGTTGCTCCACATGTTGCGGGTGCTTCCTCTGCGCACGGTGAGATGAGCATTTACACTCCCAATTCTGGTCTGTGATTTACTGCAAACCAATTCACTCGAGTGCACACAAAAAAGCCATTCTTCGGGGTTTTTTCAAGCAGTTTCAAATTATTTATTTTGCGCTTTTGCAGCCAGTTTGACAAACGCGTTTCAGCGTTTCCGCCTTCGTCAGTGTCAACTCATAACTTTACTCATGCCAGTTTAAATAAACAAACAAACAATTACCATGTTAATCAACATAGAAAATGTCTCGTGCATTATGTACAATTGAAAACATGAAAATAAACAGTTGAATGAACAATTGGAAAACATAGGAAACCCACTGATGGGTAAGAATTGGAACTGCAACTCCCGGCATGCTGCTCACTGGAGAGTACATGCCAGAAGGGTAATAAATGTGGCAGTTCTTTTCCGGTTTTCCATCTTGCATACCCTCTGATGAAAGAGAAGGTTCTCTGAAACGCATAAGGGACATTAAAATGATCGGGTTGCTGTGCCACTTCCATGAATAAATTATTCTGCTGAATGTTCCTGCGTGGAGTTGCGTCTTTAAGCTCGGGGGCTTTGGGAATTATATATATATATATATATATATATATATATATATATATATATATATATATATATATATATATATATATATATATATATATATATATATATATATATATATATATATATATATATATATATATATTCCTTGGATTCCTCTAACCCTTCTCCTCGGCGGAAGTCACAGCCACAGCAGTAATTCAGATAAGTTACTTTTATTAAATTAATACACCATGTGCAAAAGTGAAAAAAAGGACGACCTACGGGTTTCGGCTATGATTAGCCTTCAACTGGACCATAGAGTCCTAAACGTCTAGACAATTTATAAAGTGCTCAGTGCTAGTACCCTCATTTGTGTTTACAAATGTTTAAAAACACTAGACTGCCAACCTCATTTACAAATTATGGCCACAAGGGATCGACATTTTTTTCTATTCCTTTTTCTTTTCTTTTTTCTTTTCACGGTAAAGTACTTTTTAAAGTGCAAGGTGCAAGATGACACATAGTAATGAATCTGTACATGATAAAAAATTCTATATTCTATTGTAGAAATAATTTCCTGTCTGCGATGTAGTTCAAGTTGGTTTCTAGAGTCAGTTAAATTCATGCAATCATTTATGATAATCACCATCTACAAAATTCTTCAGAATTCCTCTCTATGGAATTTACAGTAAAGTACTTTTGAACATTCCACCAGATGTGACTATCTCATCTATCTATTGCATTCCTCTATTGAAAAAAACCTTTACTATTCACAATATTCGCAATCCCAATTATGTACAGTTAAGATTCTTATATATATGCACATATCCACGAAAAAAACACAGGTTGCAGGAACGTTATAGCTAGCGGAGCGAATAGTAACTTACACCCTGCAATGCACTGCTGATGACTTCACATATTACATCACTCATGACATGGTCAGTGGCATCACTGATGACATCACTGAAATGCAATGTTCCAGGAGTGGGCACCCCGAGACATTGCTGGAGGCAACCTTAGGGCCTCTGGGCCATTTACAGCTCCACGATGGGGGCCAACAATATTTAAGATCCAAGGGGGTGGTGTCCCAGGGGCTGTGTGTGGGGCTCAAGCCTCCCAACACTTTATTTTTAAATACTGCCGCAGAGAGGTGGCAGTCCCTAGGGTTCTGTGGGGGGGCTGGAACACTGACTCCCCCTTGCATATTTCTAAATTTTTCCCTGGGGAGCCACCCACCGATTCTTCATTTATTTTTTATTTTTTTTAAGACGTTTATTAATGTTCAAAGGTACAGTACATATAGCAAAGCCTACAACCCTGCGGGCCGGCTGCAAATGAACGGTGAATCGTGAGGGTGTGGGCCATCATAAAAGGGCATGTCATTGCGTCCCATGTGTCCCCGGTGTGCTAGGACATGGATAAGATAGTCACATTTTCGTAAGTCTAGAAAGGAAAAGTCCATAAATGACGCCTTGTTTTTTTTTTTTTTCTAGAACTGAGCCATGAAATCGGCAAACTAAACAAAACAGTTCGTATCGGTATGTCCCAATGTTCCTATCGCGACTTCCCCACTCGAAGTCCGTCCCACTCGCACGGTGTTAGTAGGAGCCACCTCTGATCGGTGTGTTGTTTGCCGATGCTGTTACAGTGCAACTGGAGGTCAGAGGTGTGTGTGCGCAAGTGTGCCTGAACTTAGAGTGGGATAGCCCCTGTGGGCCATGGTGTGTCATCGGTCGCCGGCCTTGTTAGCGGAGCATGTTGCAATCAGGTGGGGGAGCCTCGCTGTCGGTGCGGCTATCGGCGTCTACGCCTGCAGTCGCCGTCTGTAGTGCCGCCAGCGGCTCTTACCCACTTCAACACGGGGGGTCAGAGAGGCCACCGTCTGTGAGCAGGGGTCTGATACTGCAAACATGCAAACATATATGTGAAAGTGAGTGGGGGGGGGGGGGTGGAGTGTGCTTGCGGGGGCGATGTCAGCAACTCTGTGCTTGGGGCGCGCTGCTGGGCAATGGCCGCTGATGGGCGCCCGCGTGGGCGTTGGGTCGTATCCGAGGTCTACGCGCTGGCTGATTCTTGTCTGTGTCAGGGGGGGGGGGGCCGCTTGCGGTGGTTCCTGCGATACAGCATTAGCCTCTGTGACCCACCTCCGGTTTCACTTATTCTACGTGAGCCCTCTGACAGTGCCCTCCCCCTGCATGGACCCCAGGATGCCATCCCAGAGCTGTGCTATCGGGAACTGCCGCAGGCCCGCTATCTCTTCCCGGTGGAGCGCCGTGCCTTCCGCCCTGGCCCAGTTTGTAAAGGATGTGAACCAGTGTTTTGGGGTAGGCGGTTCCCGCCGTTTCCAGTGTCGCGTAAGCAGCCGTTTGGCCGTGATGAGGCCCAAATCCCAAAATCGTGCCTGTATTTTGTTCAGCTTGGTTCTTTTATAGAGTCCGAGAATGCACCCACCGATTCTTCATGGAATAAAGCCCTAGGGAGGTCGCAATCCCCGGGGATGTGGGGGCCGCGCAGCCCCCTGCATTCAATCTATAAGCACCGTGGAGGTGGTGTTTCCTGGGGCATGCTGATTGGATGGCAAGAATTGTACTAAGCTTGCTGGGCAAAATCATAAGTGTACTAAGATCAGTACCACATTCGGGGGTTCATTGGATGACAGCCATATGGAATGCTGCCTGATCTCTGGTGATACCCAAGGTTTAGCACATGTGGAGCAAGGGGACATACCGTTACATTCCAACAATTTGATGCTGCTCTCAGTTGAAAGGAAAAAAGAAGTGCCCTAGTTGGAAGGAGGTCTGTGCATGCACTATCAATGGCACCAATCCTATGATTCTTCATGCCATGATGAATTCAGACATCAATCAATCAGTACTTGTAGAGCGTGGCTTATCAACCATGAGGGTATCCAGGTGCTGATTTGCTGGACTTAGTTGAAAAGCCAGGTCTTGAGTCTCTTCCTGAGGTCCATCAGTGAGGGTGATGTTCATCGGTGGAAAGGCGCCCAAGGGAGAGGGAGGTGGAGTGAAGGTTTCTGGATGGTTGGTGAAAGTTCAGGTGGTGGTTTAGGTACGCTGGTCCTTTATCATGAGAGCTTTCTGTGTATCTGTCAGAAGTTTGAATTGGCATATTTTTTGAATTGGGAGCCAGTGGAAGTTCCTCGGGTGGTGGGTAATGTGGGTCCATTTGGGCAGATTGAGTATCAGTCTGGCCGCTGAGTTCTGTATCATCTGGAGCCCTCTCATGAGTTTGGTGGTGGTTCCCTGATTTTGTAAAACAACAGTTACATCTTATTTATCCAATGTTCCATTGTTCATTGTCTATCCACCCTACCACCATAGTTCCTAGTGTCAGGTCTCCCTTTGCTGCATATCGCTTCACCTCCAGATGCCTGTTTTCTTGGAATTTTCATTGTGTTACCGCTACCCGTAATTGATTGCCTGCATAGCCGTTAGCTGCTACATTGAATCCTATTAGCCATCAACATGGTATCCAACCTGCAATTAAAATTTCCATTTGTATAGCCAGTAACTCAATTATTTCATGAGCCCCTACTGTGCTCTTTGTTAAACGTAATACCTTTAGTCTTATCTTACCACATTTACTGTTGCTCCTGTTTGTTTTGCCTTTTGTTATTTCTTCTGTTTTTGATATACTTCCTCCACTCCCCCACTGATGCTCACTTTCCTGCCATTTTCCATGCTCCTTTCCCTCCCACTTCCCAGCACCCTACCTCCTCCCAAGACCTACTTAATGGTGGGTACTGGCATGACTGCATCACCAGGTCGCCAAAGACGTGGCAAATGCAAGCCTGTTTGCACGGCTGGACAGTACCCTGTGCCAGGAACCCTGGCTCGCCAACCTCCTGAAGCTCACTGCCACTGAGCTCTGAGCCCTGGACCCTGAAACAATGACTGCTGCTGTACCTCGCCTCTATCTACGGTAGAACCTTTTGCCTGCCAACCCCGCTTCTTCACCTGCAACACCAGAGCACCCGCTTGTATGGCAACCACTACCCCACCGACCACCACCACCTCGGAACAACTACACTGCCTCATGCTCAATGTAGGATCTCTCTGCAAATACTCCACCGAGATCTGGGATACCAATTTCAATTCAATTTCAAAAAATCTTTATTCGGATTTCAAAAATCCATAAAAGCACACTTTAAAACAATTTGACATTTACAATTACAGCTATAATAGGTACAATAGACACTATAAAGTACATTATTAGGGCATTTACTAAGTCACGCATTTCAAAAGTGCAAGAAAGGAACAATAGTCATTGATAGTTCAAGGGTTTTCCATACTTCTGCGTACATTAAAAATGACTTTTAAAAAACAACTTGTCCGAAATATAAGTTCATCTTCCTCCAATTTTAAAAGCATCAAATAAGACTGGTTCAGGGAAATGGGTCTACGTTTTTTAAAATATGGTGCTAGGAACCATTTAATGTATTTCATATAAAACTTACACATGAAGAAGAAATGTAAATCATTTTGTTTACTGGTTCCGTCACAAGGACACGGAATCTTGTCATCTACGGTGTGTCCCAGAGGAAAACAAAGTAAAAATTTTACCGTTCCTGCTTTCATTCTAAACAATAGAGATCTTTCCCAGTAGCACATTGGTAGTGTCAAATACAACGGAAGTTGCTGGGTTAATAAGCCATTGTTAATATAGGACACAACAGTTTGTTTCTTCATCTCTTCTGACAATCTTTTTTCCCTGTAATTGGCATACAATTCAAGTTGGACTACTTTTTTGTCAGTCCTCTGTATATGAGATGGATTTTCAAAGAGGTTGCCCCTGTCTATACTAGACAGACTCTCTTGTACGCCACGGAACCATGGGATCTTATTCCATTTGTCACAAGCTAAACATTCCCTCAAAATGTCATGTGTTAGGCTAGCATACTCATTTACCCAGATGGCTAACCAAAATAATGCAGGCCTGGCTGCAATAAAGTCACTAATATAGGGTGCATTCAGCTCCGAATGACAGATAAACCCTGATGATGAAATGGGAGCCCCCAGTAGCTTCCTACAGAGCCGATTTTCTTCTCTTTGTATTGAGGGGGTTTTTACCGACCCCCAAATTTCGGCACCGTAAGTTGCCACTGGGATGCATTGGAGCCTGTAAATCTTTAAAATTGCTTTAGTTGCTCCAACTTTCCTCGGTTTGGGGAGAGATAAAATTGAATTTATGGCCTTTGAGAACTTGCCTGTGGCGTGGGCAATATGCCCACTCCACAGGCCGTTCGCAGCAAAGACCATACCTAAATATGGGAAAGTTTTAGTTAGGAGCAGCTTATCAGCTCCTATCGTGATGGAGTTTAATTGCTTAGCACCCGGCCCACAGGAAATGATGAATGATTTTTTAAAATTAACTTTTAAATCCAAATTCCCCATATATGATGCAAAATCCCTGACTAGTGCCCGTAGGGCGTTAGGTGTTAATCCCATAAGCACAGCGTCATCAGCGTATAAAAGACACGGTAGTTGGCAACCTTTAATTTTAGGAACATCTTGGGTAGCCTTTTTTAGGGAGTCTCTCTAGCCATTTATGTAGATAATAAATAACAGGGGTGCTAAAACGCACCCCTGTCTCACCCCCCTTTCTACATTAATTGGACCAGAGAGTGTACCCTCCATGTCAATCCGTACTTGTGCCTTTGTATCTTTGTGTACATAGGCAAGGAAATGTACCAGAGGGGGATCCAGGCCATAAGACAATAGAATCGACCACAATTTTGACCTGTTTACCAGGTCAAATGCGGACGATAAGTCCATAAATGCCAAATAGATGGGTGACGCCTTAGCAATATTATATTTGCTAATTAAGAGGTTTAAATTTAGGCATTGTTCGATGGTTCCCACCTTGCGTCTAAAACCCATTTGGCAACGGTCAAGTACCCCCATTTCCTCAGCCCAGTCATTAACTCTATTATAGAGTACCCTACCCAGGATCTTTGAAGTATTGTCCAAGAGCGAAATAGGCCTATAATTTGCGGGATCAGATCTTTCGCCCTTTTTATAAATAGGCACTATTATGCTCGTGGACCAAGTTGTGGGTATTGGGGCAAACGGTAGACTGTTAAAGAGGTTGACAAAAATATTTCCCCAGAGTTCTGGGTTGTGCTTGATTATGTCTATTGGGAAGCCGTCGGGCCCAGGTGCCTTGTTACCAAGGCTCTGATTAATGGCCACGGCGACTTCCCCCACAGTGATTTCCAGGGATTCTAGTGCTCCTGGGGTATAATCCTCTAAAACCACGCCAGGGCTGGCATATATTTTAGAAAAATGCAATTCCCATTGCTCGCTTGCTATGGTACAGCTAGTCGGGGTTAATTGCTTACCCATATCCCGCATCTTTTTAACGGCAGGCCAAAAAGTGGTGCTGCTCCCCAGGGTAGCAGCGGTTGTTAGTGCCTCCCATTGCTCAGTTAGTAGAGCAGCCTTCCTTGATCCTATAGCTGTTTTATAATTTAGTCTGGCGGTCCTCACATCTAGTTTGCTTCTCGGTTTACAATTTAAAGCTCTGCGAAGAGCTTTATTTGCTGCCGAGCAGTGGCAGTCGAACCACCTTGGCTCAGGAACAGTTGGTTTGATAGGGACACTTAAGAGGGATTTAATGGTGTTGCAGAGTTTAGAAAAATCTTTTACTATTCTGCAATGGTTCCCGTCATCCAGAGAACATGATTCAAGTAACGGACCATGGTTACTTATAATAGTGTCCGTTACTTGTCCACTATTTATCCCTCGCCATTTTAACCTCAATTTGTTAGCTGAGACCATAATATCCCTTGCCCCCAGGGATCGAACAAGGGCATTCGGAGGGCCTAAGCCAATGTTGACCTCCAAAGCGTTATGGTCCCCAAAGGCAGTTTCAAGGACACCGCCCTTATTAACTCTATCTATTAAGTCAGAGGACATAAAGATATAATCCACTGTACTAGAAAAATCTCTTCCTCTAAAGGTTGGGATATAGATAAGTAACTCCTTTTTGTCAACATCCATTATATCTATTAGGATGTGTTCATTAAGGAAGCATTCTAGTTCTTTGCCCCGTTTGTATGCCCTATCTATTTGTGCATTGTTCGTTTTTGATGTTATGAACTTGGCATTGAAATCTCCAGCCAATATTGTCCTGGTGCTTATTTGATAATGGAGCTTTTCTGCTATTTTAGATAGTTCTCCGAAAAGTTCAATAAAATTCCTGTTCGGAGTAGAACTAAAATCGTTATTATAAAAGTTAATAAGATAGTATGGAACCCTTCGAGTATACTCAATTATTTGGATATTTGGATTTTTTGAATGGATCAATTTTATGGACCCTCCTATGCTTATCTTGAACCCTATCAATAAACCTCCAATCGGGCGGCCAAAGACAGGCTTTCTGGCATTAATACAATAACAGTGGAAACCCTCTATATGCACCGCTGTTGTCGCCCAAGTTTCCTGAAATAATATTATGTCCTTTTCGGAAATAACCTTTAGCCATTCAGGATCGGAGACCCTTTGCTGTAGTCCAGCAACATTCCAGCTTAAGATCTTAAACTCCTTATTATGCTCCTTTGGGTATTCACTACCTTCATGTATCACCAAGTCATGGGGTGTGGCATGTTCTTCTTTTCCATAGGGCGCTAATTGACCCAATGAATTAACTAATCCTTGTACTGGTGTAGCATATATCTCATCTATTTGTATGCTTCCTACCTGAGGCTCATTTATGTTTTTGTCTCTAACACTGACATCTGATGGGTTGTTTTGAAATTCGGGTGGTGATGGGAGTCAGTCTACCATGTCCAAGGTATTAAAAGCATTGAATCTATTGGATGTAGGAAACCCCCAAGTTGGATCCCTTGCTAAATGGGGTCTTTGGTAATTCCAGTGATTGTTATTATTGTTGTGCCTATGGTTATTTCTCCCCCATTCTCCCCAATTGTTTCTCTGTCCTACCTGGGTCCACCCTTCGTCTAAACCATAATCATAATCATCATAACATTCTTGTCTTAGATTTCCTCTTGGTGGGTAGAAATATGAGAGGTGCCTTGTCTCAATGCCCTCGTTATATCCCTCACTAACCCAGGAACAAATATAATCCACTGTACGAGGGTCATTGAAATTAATAATGATACAGTCACCTTGAGTTCTCTTTTTCTCATGGCCTACCCAGGGTACTCTTCGTACTGTCAAGATTTTACTTACATAGTATGATGGTAGAGGCCTATTATTATTCAGCCAATGTGTAACCTTGTTAAGTAGCGACCAAGATGGCTCATCTATATTATCGGGGGTCTCAGGGACTCCTGTCATCACTACGACATAGGGACTTGAGCCTGGGGGTAGATTGGCAGCAAATCGTTTATTTTTCCCTTTGTGCCACTCATTTCCCTTATTTGCCTCATTGGCTTTATCTTTACCAATAGTGGAAATATCCCCTGCAGTATTTTTATTATTATCTTGGAGTTTTGCAGTTGGGGTTTGCACTATTGGTTTTGTTGACAAATTCTTAGCCATCGGGAGTGCCTTAGAGTTAGTTGTGGCAGTAGGGGGTAGGTTAGTTCTAGGCGTTGGCTGGGTATTTTTTGCTGAGGAGGGGGAGGGGGTTTTGGGGGTTTAGCTGGGGGTCCTTTAATTATGGTGCTTAGTTCATTCAATTGTTTTTCTATCAGTCCCAGTCGTGTATCTATAGTGGCAAGATGAGCAGTGACAAGTTCTCCAACCTTCATTATTAATTGGCTGTTGGAGGTACAATCTTTACACAACATGGCTAAGCTGGGCATTTCCCCAGCACATACAGAATCTACAGTTCCTTTCTTACTTCCTTTCTGAAGGCTGTTCTTTATTTGGTCCTTCCCCTGCTTTTTCTGACCCTGTGGATTCCCCTTAGAACTGAGTGCAATTGTGACTGACTTATGTGGCGGTAGTTTTTGTACAGCCCCCTCCCTCAAACCTCTCAAATTCCTTGAAATAGTAGTGGAGTCATTCAGAGTATTACTGCTGGTAACTATGGGTATGTCAGGAGCAACAGATCGGTCCAAGTTTATATTTGATGTGTCATTCACGATAGAGGTATTTTCAATATTAAAGATGGCTTGCGATGCCTCTATCATAATTGGATCTAGACCGTTTGCCAGGTTCACTGATGGAATGGACTCAGTTACAATATCTAATTGTGTATTAAAGTCCTCCATCAGATCTAAATTTGGCGACTTCTCCAAACTCAGCTGTAATTCTGATAATGACTGAGTTGCAGATAAATCAACAGTGTTTGGCATGCTGTGTATTTCCACTATTGCAGTAGGTTTGTTAAGTGTTTCAGGGTCTCGATGGGGTGTTTTCGCATTAGCTAGCAGACCCAATGATGACCTTTTTGCTTCTGCCAACTCTAAAGAAACACGTCGATTCAGTAAAGATATACCCTGGTCTATTGCATCATTTGCTTTTGCAATAAAATTGTCAATGGGACCAGTCACCTTGGCTCCTCCAGCAGCAGTTTTGCTCCGGCTGCCCCTTGTGGACATGATCACCGTTTGTACGTAAGCAGAAAATGTGTGTTACAAAGGATAAAGAGTAATTACTTATCCTCACAAATCACAGGATCCAGGTGTAAGGGGGGTGGCCCGTCCCGTCCCTGGTCGTCCCCGGACGGCCACAGACGGTCCCGCCCTTGTCCCGGACTTCTCCCGGTCGCTCCCGCGCGCTCCCGCGCCGCGGGAATGAGCTGTTTGCTTTAAAGTGCCTGGGTTAGGGTGGGAGGGGCGTGTCCTGCAGGGAGAGCGCCCAGGTGTGTTGCTTGAGGGCGGGCGGTCAGGCGGGCGCTCCTGGGACAGGTAGTCCTGCGCCTCCGCCTCCGCCTGCTCGCAGCCCTTGCAGGATACCTTGGTTCTTCTGCTCACCCCAACGAAGCGAGTTGCAGCGTTCAAAGGAAGGGTTTTCTACAGGTCTCCCCTGTCGACCAGCAATCAGCAGCCAGTGCGCGAGAGAGTAATCCCGCTGCTGCTCCTGTCCCGCAGCCTTTTCTCCACGGTCAGTTGGGGGCGTGTCCTGCAGGGAGAGCGCCCAGGTGTGTTGCTTGAGGGCGGGCGGTCAGGCGGGCGCTCCTGGGACAGGTAGTCCTGCGCCTCCGCCTCCGCCTGCTCGCAGCCCTTGCAGGATACCTTGGTTCTTCTGCTCACCCCAACGAAGCGAGTTGCAGCGTTCAAAGGAAGGGTTTTCTACAGGTCTCCCCTGTCGACCAGCAATCAGCAGTCAGTGCGCGAGAGAGTAATCCCGCTGCTGCTCCTGTCCCGCAGCCTTTTCTCCACGGTCAGTTGGGGGCGTGTCCTGCAGGGAGAGCGCCCAGGTGTGTTGCTTGAGGGTGGGCGGTCAGGCGGGCGCTCCTGGGACAGGTAGTCCTGCGCCTCCGCCTCCGCCTGCTCGCAGCCCTTGCAGGATACCTTGGTTCTTCTGCTCACCCCAACGAAGCGAGTTGCAGCGTTCAAAGGAAGGGTTTTCTACAGGTCTCCCCTGTCGACCAGCAATCAGCAGCCAGTGCGCTGATTGCTGGTCGACAACAATCACAGAGTTGGATTCACCATCAGCCACAAGAAAGCCATTGGCTGCACCACCACCACAGACAACACCACCCCGATCATGGAGCATCTCAATTTCCCACTCTACACCAGCAGTAAAACACCATCAGAAGTACGCTTGTCTACAGACATCCAAGACCTCATCCCAGTTTCTGCGACGCCTTCCCCGATTTCATCTCCCCACTGGCCATCGACTCCAAGCACTACATTTTCCTCAGAGACCTTAATTTCCACCTCGACAACCCTAATGACTCCAACACTGCCAACCTCCTCGAAAGCATAAACACTCTCAGCCTCACTCAACTAGTCACCAACCCCACGCACATTGCAGGACACACACTTGACCCCAGATTCATGGCCAGCGACAGAGTCAAGTACAGCCATGTCACCAAACTCACTCAAACAGCCCACGCCACTGTTAACTTCTCCATCGCAGAACCCCCATCAACACCACCAAACCACCCACTACCTCTCAGCACAGTATCAGAGAACCAAATAAATTGACACCCTCAAGTCCTCCCACCCAGGCAACTTAACCAACCTAGAACAGCCTGTCAAGAACTTCTCAGCCTGGATCACCGATTGCACCGACAGAGTTGGCCCGATCAACCCCATAACACCTAAGAGACCCTCTAAAAAAGCCAGCTGGTACACCACAGAGCTAAGAACTGCAAAAACGCAACTGCAAGCAACTTGAAAGAAGGTGGCATACCAGCAAGGACAACACAGACCGAACATCCGGCTAAAATCGCTCAACCAATACCACCCATTCTGGAAAAGGACAAATAGAAGAGCCCTAGCCAACTGCTTCGAGGCCCGTGCCAACTGCAATAAAGAATTATTCAACATCATCAGGGAGTTCTCCAACCCCCTCAGCCTCTGAAACCATCATCACCCTGTCCCAGGAACTCTGAAATGCTCTGGTAGACTTCTTCCATGACAAGCTCTTTAATGACAACAAAAACTTTGAGCCCCAAAGTACCACAGCCGCCCTCCTCAGCCTCATCGCTCCCACAGGGGCCTGCACCATCTGCTAACCACCTGGAACCGGCTCACCACTCAAAATACCACCACCATCATTAACTTCATCCACTCAGGAGCACCTACGGACCCCTGTCCCCACCACATCTTCAACCTTGGGAGAAGTCGATCAGCATCGAACTCTCCACCATCCTAAACACATCCATCGCCATGGCCACCATCACTGATGACTGGAAACATTTTGAAATCAAACTTTTTCTGGTCTGCAGGAGATGATAGTCTCATATGTGCCTTCCACACAATTGCACACATGGGTATGTTGACGTGTTCACATGCAACCCGCCCAGTGCCTCTTGCAATAGCTGTGCATCAGCGGCTTTATCATAAAAGCCAAACACTGGAAGAAAGCACTCTCAATCGAATTTACCATGAGTGAGACTCAGGTAGTGGGGCCCACTCACAGTAAAATTCCCAAAATCAGGTAGTCAAATGCAAAAAAATCAAGTGTAAATGGGTTATATACATTTGGTACAGCCCAGCTGCCAGACACGGCTTTTGTACAGGCATAAATAACCAATCAGACCGCACAAATATCCAGACATAATGAGGCGGTACTGCTAATCTTACAAGTACAACCTAAGGGAACATGGCTGCAATCCCTTTTACAAGCAGCTGTTGGGATTCGTCGAGGCCCTACAAGAGTAGGTATATACATTGCAAAGGAAAAACTCCTACTTTGGTCAATAATAAGTACATCTTCTCAAGTTCTACATTATAGAAAAAAGCAGATTGTGTGCCGTTGAACAAAGTCTGTTCAAGATAGAACCAAGCAAGGGGCGTTGCTTGGCGCTCAAGGGTGATGGCAGCGCCCGAGTGAGGCTCCGCTGCGACGCCGGGAGAATCCTGCTTTCTGCCCGCTTTTTCCTGCGAGGCGGTGCTGGCTTAATGTCGGAACATCTGTAGACTGCCTTGGGATGTTGGAGGACTTCTGGGGTGCCACCAGGATGACGCATTTCATCGGAGTGAGTCTCGGCGAGCCCCTGTCACAGCGGCGACCATTTTGCGTTCTCCCTCAGCGAGTTGCACAATTTCATCCTCCCGATGTGTACTTGGCCACCTGCATGCTGAAGTATAACCGGAGGACCCCACCACGTCTAGAGACACTCACATTACCCTGTAGTCAGGATTAATGCTGCACTGACGCTTTAGTTACTGCGCTGCTGTGGCGACCGCCATTTTCTATGTATTGCGTTTCATATTACGCTCAAAGAATTATAGGTACGCTTTGTCTAATGCAGCATGCTCACTCCTCAAGTCTCTCCAACACTGCTCCTGTTTATGCACTAATGTAGCCTTCTAGCTCTTGCTGCTTCTTTTCCGTTGTGTAATTACAGCAGCGTCCTTTTTGCTTCATGGCCATCGCAACTGCCGCCCTGTGATGCTTCAGTTGTCCTCCTCCGATACTCTCTCTACAGTGTTTGGGAGACAGAGACCTTTCTCCTGATTGTTTCCTGTTGGCAGATGTTGCTTCTGATATGCGGAAGACACCATGATTTACAACATTGTCCCCTATCTTCTCTTTATGAAGCTTCCTGTGTATAGTTGAGTCTGGGACTTGCCTTTTCTACGTGGGCTGTTGTTTTCGCGTAACGCCCCTTATTTCTCCAGCTATGCTCGCTGTTTGATGGATGGACCCCATTGCCTTCAAGGAATCTATGGCTTACTCATTTGCTGGCCTCTTCTATTTGTGACGACATGCCCTTTTACAATTAACTGCTTCACAGTCTTGCACCTCATCTGCTGCTTGTAATGCATTTTACCTTACTTATCTGTTCTGCTTTTTGAGGTTTGCCTTGCCTACTCCAGATACTCTATGCCTTCTCCATTGACTGCACTCATCTAACGTCATATATTGCTCCCTCCTCCTTTTATGATAATCTGAGGGCTTCTGTTGTAATCCATTTTGGGTGACACTGTACTTTGTTGCGCTTCTCTCTCTCACAGCTGCTTAACTGCGTTGGTATAATTTATATTATATGGGCAGGCTCAAGTCTCTGTCACACTTGCCTCCCACAACAAAGGCTGCCTTTGTTAAAAATTCTAAGATTTTCTCAGCCTTTTCTAAGTTGGAGGATTCTCTCGCGTCTTCGGGATCTGACACTGCAATGGAGTCTTCCCAACCTTCATGGGGGAAATCTACTATGAAGAGATTGAAAAAGATCCTCCCTCACCACCTAAACAGTCTACGCCTGTCTACATGGAGTTATTACTGGACGAAATTAGGTCCTTTCGCCCTTTTGTGGAGTAAATCAGATCATTACACCCTTTCATGGAGGAAACCAATGTCAAACTCCAGGCGCTTACGGACAACTGGTCCCAAATGGAAACAAGGGTCTCTTCAGTTGAGCATTCAGTTACATCCCTCCAGGAGACATGTTCTACTGTATCTCATTTGAACTCCCAAGTGTCTGTTCTGCAACGCCAGGTGGAGGAGTTGGAAAATAGAAATAGACAGAACAATCTCCGCATTTACGGTCTGGTGGAGGGACTTGAAGGCTCAGACTCACTCTCCTTCTTCAAAACATTTCTTCCCAAACCGCTTTGTTTACCTGAAGGTACCACCCTCAACCTTCAATCGCGTGCACCGTTTGGGTCGTCCTTCCACCTCTGCATCCCCCTCGCAGAGACCCAGAGGCGTCATTCTTTACTTCTTGGAATATACTGATCTTCTAAAGGTTTTGTCAGCTGCCAAGTCTTCTCCAAAGTTGACATGGTCTGGTTCCTCGTTGTTTTTTGCCCAGGAATATGCAAAGGCCACAGCTAACCGACGTAAGGCTTTCTTAAGCATGAGAGATGATCTTCGTTCAATGGGAGCAAGATATGGACTCTACGACCCCTGTTTATTCAAAGTCACCTACAACAACAAGACGACCACCTATGTAGATCCAGTTTGTCTACAGAGCTTCATTAATGCGCACAAGACTTCTACCATGGACTCCTAAGGACCCTCAGCCTCCTTCCCTGGCTGAGGTGCATTTTCTTTCATTGCTGTTCTGATGTTGCATTTTGCTAGTTTCACTATTTGAGAAGTTTTCTTCTATTCATTGCCTTTGACTTCTTTCACGTTTAGTGCTATTAATTGTTGTCTATGTTCTTGTTCCACTTTTGATGGCACCCTAACCCCTCTTCTCCCTTTCGTTCCCGCAGGATTTTCTCCTCATCTGATGGTATCTCCCTGGCTCTCCGCCTAGCTGACCTTGGTTGTGTTGCCTTCCCCGTGTAGCCTCATCCCTCCCTGACTCCTTTTCTTCTTCTCCTTTAGTAGGTATGTTCCCCTTTTGTTCCTTCCTTTTGTTTTTCTTTTCATTTTCCATTTCTTTTTATCTGTTTTCTCTCCCCCATATTTGCTTGGATGATTATCTTTGTTCTCTGGGTTTTCTTGACTTCCTTGTATCTTTTTCATGTGTCAATCGCTCTTCTCCAGTCTCTTCTTTAGTCCTATCATTTCTTCTCCCCTTTTTCCTTCTTTTGCTCTTTGTGTTTTTTTCTTCCTTTTTTCTTCTTTCTTCTTCTGCTGCTTCCTTCTTTTTCTTATCTCAATTTTTTCTTTTGAGCTTCTCAATCACGGTTTGCTACTGTTTTATCATGACTTACCTGTTCTGACATGTCTTTGAATCTAGTTACATGGAATGTTAAGGGTATTAATTCTCCCATCAAAGGTCAACGTATTTTGTCCGATTTAGCTAAATCGAATGTTGATGTGGCTTTCCTGTAGGAAACTCACCTTTCTGCAACTGAATCCTCAAAACTTAAGAGAAGGTGGGTGGGTGAGGTTTTTTATTTCCAGGGTGATGGCAAACGAAATGGTGTGGCGATTTTGTGTCGCAAATCTATCCCCCTCTCGATTATTTCTCAAGAGTCTGATGATAATGGTAGATGGACCTTTGCAAAGGTGTCTATTAGAGGTGTTCCAGTCTCTTTTCTAAATGTTTACGCCCCCACCGTGGGTGAGCCTCTTTTATGGGCGGAATTTTCTCGACATATTTCCCGCTTTATAGATGATAATTTTATCCTTGCTGGTGATTGCAACCATCTCTCTAACAAAAGAGAGGGACCCAAAAGACAAAAGGGTACCAGAAGACAAACTGTCAATAAAGTTTGCCCCTTTGGGTGAACTTCAAAGTAAACCACAGTTTTATACTAAACATACAGAAGATTCATCCACTTAAAGAAAATAAGGAGCAGTAAATGAGAAACATGAATCAGTCATACAGAAACATTGTACATTTTATTAGGGTAAATTAAAAACAGTTTAAAAAGCAGTACATCATTACATAAAGATGGGACAGTACATAAGGAAAATAATTCCAATTTAAAAGGGGGAGAATAAGGACACCAGTTTCAATGTCTTGTTGGGATTACTCCAAGTTGTATATTCAATTTCCACAATTAAAGGAGTTTCTTACCTCTATCACTCGATGCTTCTCCACCATAAAAAGCATCGACGCATTTCGGTTATGGCAAATACATGCTCAAAGCCAAAAACCTTCATCAGGAGTAAAAAAAATAATAATATCCCACTTAAACACAATATCTGCAAATAAAAAATACACAAAATAAGATATACAACATATGACTGTCTAAAATACACATAACGACATACATGTTATACAGTACTACTCCTCAAAAAAACTCATTACACTCACTGCATACATCTGTAGGTCTACATTATGTACATTTGTTTAATCAAGATGTTCAATGCACCTTCAAAGTGTCACTAATTGCATATATAGACACTAGTCACCAAAAAAACATTAAACATTATTGATAAATGAGTAGGTGACTCCTCTCAGAAACCTGCTCCAATTTGGACCAATATTAATTGAGTCTAAGGGCAGTCACTGGTCACCAAAAAACTTTAAACATTGTTAGTAAATGAAAAGGTGACTCCTCTCAGGCGCCTGCACCAGTATGGACCAATATTAATTGAGTCTAAGGGCAGTCGGTCAGATAAGGTGCTAAAAGTCCACTGATCTAAGTACGAGACAGCAGTTTTTTAATATGCATCAATAGTAGATAATAGATTACCTTGATAGTTCTCAAGCAAATGTTGCATATAGTCAACCGCTTCTATTACTCAGCCACCTCCAAGAAGTATCTGTAAAGGTTGAAGAATAATCAGTCTTTGTGCACATTGTTTAAATGCACTGTACAGTGTTAGTACATCTATCTAAGTATGAGGTACCCCAAAAGCATTTTATTAGAATACTCTGGTATTGATGGGTCTAACAAACATGTTCTAAAATCATGTTCCAAGGCTCTTAGAGTTATGGACTAAGGGGGAACGAAATAGCTAGAAGCATAGCCAAAGACAAAAAATTATAATGGCAGCTGCCTCAGTGAAAGAAAGTCCTATACACTAACAAGGTATACATGTTAAACTAGTTTCTGAGTATTCGAGAGCATTTGCAATTTCTCAGAGGTCCCACCACTATATCCTTACTACGTGTGAAACAGAAAAAGGTCTGTCAGGTAGCGATAGTCAGCCTATTGCAACCGGAGACTAAAGCCATTTGTTGCAAAACGGAGACTAAAGCCAATTATTAATTAAAGGGATAGATGGATTACCTTCAGAATAGTAGAGATGTGCATATAAAAATACTGCCACAGTTCTTGAGAAACGTCGTAATGTAGAGGCAAGATAAATGAGATTGAGACGGAACTGCTCGAACTTGAATGATTTCTATAAACATTCTGAAATTTTGAAAAAGAAATTTAGAGATAGGGGTTACCCTAAAAAACTCCTCTCACACTCCATGAAAAGGGCTAGGTTCTATGACAGAGAGGCACTTGTCAATAATAATAACAAGGATAGAAGAGAGAAGTAACCACTTAAAAAGATTGTATTTGTTAGTCAGTTTTCAAATTTAAGTAACCAAATCAAGAATGCCGTGAATAAAAACTGGCATATCTTAAACCATGATGAACCTAATAAACTTGAGAGACCCATGTTCGCATTTAAAAAGAATAAGAATCTACGTGATCTCTTGGTCCATACAAATAGAGAAGCACCACAACTGTGTCAAAGAACTATGGACAATATCACAGCGGTAGGAAACTATAAATGCGGCACTTGTAATATATGCCCGCAATGTGTACAAGCAAAGGAGACTAAATTCAATGGACAGGTATTAAAATCCAAAAGCTTCACTAACTGTAGGAGCAAGAATATAGTGTACTTACTGCAATGCTCGTGCGGACTGGGCTATGTTGGAGAAACCGGTAGAAAAGCGAGGATAAGGTTTCAGGAACATAGATCAGCCATAAAAACTAGGAAAATTACTGCACCACTAGTGGAACATTTTCTGGAAGCAGGCCATGGTGAAAATGATTTCACATGGTTTATTCTGGAAAAAATAGTCATTGGAAAGAGAGGTGGCAATATGCAATCTAAACGCAAATCACGTGAGCAATGGTATATTTCATTCCTTAACACTGTTAGAAAGGGCTTAAACTCAAAAGAGGAATGGGAACGCCTGATTAGACCTGTTTACAAACTAGAAACATGAGTTTACTTTTGATCAATATATGTCCTTACATGGAGCAAATATGGCCTATTTAAGTGCCCACAAAGTAATAAGAACTACAAGGTACTTTTTCTGAAACTGCCCACATTATTACAGAAATCTAACTGGGGGCTACCATCTGTTAGGATTTGGCATACAGTATAACATATTATCATATATGCGTATAGGAATATAGATATACCATTGCACATTGATATAGTATTAATGCATTCGGAAAGAGAAATGTACTATATATTGCTGTATGTTGTAGGATATCTTCTAGGTCTTGACCAGTGTATTAGAAACATTTTGTGTATTTCTATATATTGTGGGAGACACTGATTGAAAATCAATGATTGAAACGATATATTTGTAACTCATCTTACTATAACATGATGTTCAGGCTAAGATGTATGCGATTGTTATATATGTTTGACATACCTCTGCCATTATAGAAGGAGAGATGGCAAATGTTGGGTAACGTGTCACTAGACTTGTTCCATGTATTATCACATCGTACTTTCGCTAAGAAACAATGACTGAAAATGTTAAATGCATATGTAATATAGGCGAATTTGCTCAGCTAGAATAAAATGGACAGGAGAAGATGTGACCATTTGTTCAGCCTGAACAAAATGTATAGGATAATATGCTATTTGGGGCTGTTAAATGTATGGCAATAGTTACGGAATCTTGTATTTACAGAATCAATGTGTAATATTACATTGATTATTATACCTGTCATTTATCTTGCCTCTACATCATGTGTATGAAATAATACATGTATAGATGGTCGTGTATAAATATAAAGCTGGACTAGTTTAATATTAGAAATCTATGGATAATCGCTAAGAAATATAATAATAGTCGTAGTGTTATCTTTTAATGTCACATAGGACTGTGTATAAAATATTCACTGCGGATTGCTATTATAGTGGTGCCTTGGGTTCAACAAACACCGTGATGGGTGATTCATTTATAAATCGCCGTATTGAATGGCTCAGGCGCTGTTTAGTCCGTCATTGAATGTTTACTGACCAACTTTGAGACTAATCCGGAAGTATTCCGTTAAACCGGAAGTCCATAATGTCGAGCCTCGTTTTTTCACAATATAAAAGCGGCAGTCTTAAATACGTCCGCCAATAGCGGAGGATATACCACGAAGTACCCTACGTTGCGGTGCAAGCAGGTTCACTAGCAGGTAAGTGAAACCCTAGGGAGAGTGAGTTCTCTTTTCGGAGACGGTACATTTACTATTTTCGATAATTAATCCGGTGTTTTTCTTTTGGCATCCCAATCCGGTGTTTTTCTTTTGGCATCCCCTAGACTGCGGGCGGTCTGACTAGGAATAAGAATAACTCTGTCGATCCCCTATACTTGAGACGTGATTACGACGTTTCTCAAGAACTGTGGCAGTATTTTTATACGCACATCTCTACTATTCTGAAGGTAATCCATCTATCCCTTTAATAAATGGCTTTAGTCTCCGTTTTGCAACAAATGGCTTTAGTCTCCGGTTGCAATAGGCTGACTATCGCTACCTGCAGACCTTTTTCTGTTTCACACGTAGTAAGGATATAGCGGTGGGACCTCTGAGGAATTGCAAATGCTCTCGAATACTCAGAAACTAGTTTAACATGTATACCTTGTTAGTGTATAGGACTTTCTTTCACTGAGGCAGCTGCCATTATCATTTTTTGTCTTTGGCTATGCTTCTAGCTATTTCGTTCCCACTTAGTCCATAACTCTAAGAGCCTTGGAACATGATTTTAGAACATGTTTGTTAGACCCATCAATACCAGAGTATTCTAATAAAATGCTTTTCGGGTACCTCATACTTAGATAGATGTACTAACACTGTACAGTGCATTTAAACAATGTGCACAAAGACTGATTATTCTTTAACCTTTATAGATACTTCTTGGAGGTGGCTGAGTAATAGAAGCGGTTGACTATATGCAACATTCGCTTGAGAACTATCAAGGTAATCTATTATCTACTATTGATGTATATTAAAAAAACTGCTATCTCGTACTTAGATCAGTGGACTTTTGGAACCTTATCTGACCGACTGCCCTTAGACTCAATTAATATTGGTCCATACTGGCGCAGGCGCCTGAGAGGAGTCACCTACTCATTTACTAGCAATGTTTAAAGTTTTTTGGTGACCAGTGACTGCCCTTAGACTCAATTAATATTGGTCCAAATTGGCGCAGGTTTCTGAGAGGAGTCACCTACTCATTTATCAATAATGTTTAAAGTTTTTTTTGGTGACTAGTGTCTATATATGCAATTAGAGACACTTTGAAGGTACATTGAACATCTTGATTAAACAAATGTACATAATGTAGACCTACAGATGTATGCAGTGAGTGTAATACGTTTTTTTGAGGAGTAGTACTGTATAACATGTCGTTATGTGTATTTTAGACAGTCATATGTTGTATATCTTATTTTGTGTATTTTTATTTGCAGATATTGTGTTTAAGTGGGATATTATTATTTTTTTTACTCCTGATGAAGGTTTTTGGCTTTGAGCATGTATTTGCCATAACCGAAACGCATTGATGCTTTTTATGGTGGAGAGCACCGAGTGATAGAGATAAGAAACTCCTTTAATTGTGGAAATTGAATATACAACTTGGAGTAATCTCAACAAGACATTGAAACTGGTGTCCTTATTCTCCCCCTTTTAAATTGGAATGATTTTCCTTATGAACTGTCCCATCTTTATGTAATGATGTACTGCTTTTTAAACTGTTTTTAATTTACCCTAATAAAATGTACAATGTTTCTGTATGACTGATTCATGTTTATCATTTACTGCTCCTTATTGTGTTTAAGTGGATGAATCTTCTGTATGTTTAGTATAAAACTGTAGTTTACTTTGAAGTTCACCCAAAGGGGAAAACTTTATTGATGGTGATTGCAACCATCCCTTGGATCCCTTTGTTGACAGGAATTCTGCTGTTCACTATATCCCTAATAAATCCCATAAGCTTTTTTCCCAAACCGTCAGTCACCATAAGCTCATTGATGCATGGCGTCTGTGCAATCCGACTTTAAAGGAGTTTACTTTTTATTCTCCATCTCATTACTCTCAATCACGATTGACTACATTTTTGTTTCACACAACATTGCCCAAAAATTCTTAATACCGCTGACATTGGTCCGATTTTGCTTTCGGATCACGCTCCCATTTTGATCAGTATAGATGTACTCCCCAAGTCTGTTGGGCCCAAGAGGTGGCGCTTTAATAACGCTCTGCTTTTGGATCCCAACTTCACTTCCTCCTTTCAGGCCTTTTTTGATGATTTTTTCTTATTTAATGATACCCCCTCCATACTAAAACATACTATCTGGGATGCTTTCAAAGCTACAGCACGGGACTTTATCATTAATTCTGTGGCTAGGAAGCGTAAGGCTGCCCGTACACTTATCAGAGACCTCCTCTGTGATATTAAGTGACTGGAACACGCCTATTTTACCTCGCATTCACAACATAGTCTGACTGCTCTTGTTTCCCCCAAATTGAGTTTTAACAAGAAATCCACTAAGGATGCCTCTTGTATTTGTTGAAATCCAGTGCTAAGTTTTACGGAGGGAGGAATAGGGCTGGGAAGATTCTTGCTAATTACTTGAAGGTCAAACATAACAAGTTGAACATTGAATCCATATCGATGCTGACTCTGTTCTTAAGCATAAAGATGCTGACATTCTCACTGAATTCTCTCTCTTCTACAAGACTTTGTATTCTTCTGCAACTCAACCCTCTCTTCAATCTCTTACACATTTCTTTTCCAACAACCAGAAACCTGCACACTTTCCTCTCGACCTCTCTCATTTAGAATTCAACATTTGTCAGAAGGAATTACTCAATGCACTTCGCCTCCTTAAATCGAATAAAGCCCCGGGCCCTGATGGCTTCACTGTTGAATTCTACCTCCATTTCTCCAAACTACTCATCCCAAAATTATGCTCTCTTCTGGATGCTTGTACTGTTCTTGGTCATTCCTCTGGGACCTTTTCCGATGCACATATTTGCTTGATACCCAAGGAGGGGAAGGATGTCCAATATTGTAAGAACTACAGACCTATCTCCCATGTAAATATCGACTTTAAAAGATTTGCTAAAGCACCGGTGATGCGTCTCGACCTCTTGTTACCTGACCTCTTGGGTGAAGAACAGTACGGTTTCGTGAAGGGCCACTTTATAACTGATAACACTAGACTACTGTTCAATATTTTGTCAAAATCCTCCCGTTTACAGCATCCCCTTGCAACGATTGCCCTGGATGCGGAAAAGGTGTTTGACAGGGTTGAATGGTCTTACCTTTTTCACACCCTCCAATGGTTTGGCTTTGGTCCCAATTTTATCTCCCTGGTTTCTCTTTTATACTCCAGCTCGCGTGCAGCAGTTTGCGCAAATGGTCAAGTTTCTTCTTTTTTTGACCTGTGTAGAGGCGAACGTCAGAGATGCCTCCTCTCTCCTTTTTTGTTTAACCTAGCATTAGAACCCTTTTTGTCCAGACTACGTCAAAACCCGAACATTCATGGTTTTCAGACCGATACTTCCAACATTAAACTTGCTGCTTACGCAGATGATATTGTACTCTTTCTTTCGAATCCAACAGTTTCCATTCCTGCTTTCCTGGAGAAAGTACGATGTTACTCCTTGATATCTGGTTACAAACTCAACAATGATAAATGCGAGGTCCTGCCCTTAACGAAATTGACTTTTAAGCCTGACTTCAGCGCTTCCAATTTAACTTGGAGCCCCTCGCATATCAAGTACTTAGGTCTACACATCACCCCTTCCATTTCGGATACTGTTTCCCTCTGCCTGACTGAATGTATTAAAAAGATATCGGACTTAGTTACTCGTTGGCACCCCCTTTACCTGTCATGGTGGGGTCGTCTTGACACCATTAGGATGATGTTGTCTCCTATAGTCCTTTACACAATTTCCAAAATACCTGTACCTATTCCTTCCAAATTTTTTAAGCAAATTAACAAGGTCTTGACCTCCTTTCTTTAGAACAACAAAAAACCTTGGATGTGCCTTGCTAGATTGATTCACCCTGTTTCAGAAGGCGGGGTGAATTTCCCAGACTTCCCAGCCTATCAAAAGGCCTTTTTGCTTCGCCAAGCTTCCTTTTGGTTGCAGGACCCTGCTTCTCCTTGTCCCTTGTTGGACTAAGTTTGAGCGCCTCTTCCTTTCACCTTTCTCCTTTGCTGAGTATTTGTCCTTCTCCCGCAAACCCTCTTAAACTCCCACTCTCATCCATAAATTTACCACCAAGCTCCTCCTGTCCGCCAAACCTTCCCTTCCTGCGTACATCGCTGACCTTCTCTCTTCCACAATTTGGCATAACAAACACCTTTTGATTCGTTATAAGCCCTTCCACTGGAAGTCCTGGAGACAAAAAGACTTAATTTGGGTACCGCAACTATTTTCACATTCCACCCTTCTGTCTTTCTTGGCACTTTGTTCTTCTTTTGGCTTACCTCCATCTTTTGCTCCCAAATATCTTTTACTTAAAGAAGCAGTGTTGGCCACATATACTTGGCTATTGCAAGCACAGGCATCCTCCTCTCCCCCCACTCCTGCCTCACGACTTCATTCTCTCCTTCGTACTACCCCAAAAGCTTCTACTCTTTACAAACACCTCCATGCTCATGATTCTCCTAGATCCAAGTCCAAGGTAGAGGAGCCGTGGGAACAAGATTTTGGTACTACTTGGGCAATTCCTGTGTGGGAAAGAATATGGACCAAGATCCGTAAATCATCCAGAGCGGCAACCCTCACACAATCCTTGTTTTTCATATACAATAGATTGCTCCATACTTCCTTAGCTCTTAATAAGAGGTTCCCCACTACCCCGGATGTGTGCTGGTCTTGCTCTTCTCCGCATGCCTCCCTATTTCATATGTTGTTCCTCTGCAAGTCTGTACACGATTTTTGGATACACATGTGGGCTCAAATCAATGTCATTTTTGGTACTCGCATTCCCCTCTCCCATGTTCACATCTTCTTGGGAAGCCTTTCGCCTTGCTTTGAAGATGCTGATCTTGATGCTCGTATTGTTGATTTATTACTAGTTGTTGCATTTCAGCAGATCACTATTAATTGGAAGGCTTCATCCAACATTTCCTTTAAAGCCTGGTGGTACAATGTTTGTCATAATCACAGACTGGACACTTCTTTTGTCTTCCCTATTAATATGGCTGCTAAACGTGCGGAACTTTGGCTTCTTGTTACATTGTACCTAGATAACTGTGCATTACGTTCTTTTCGTCCACAACCTACCCAGCAAGAAGTTCTCAAACCACCTTGAATACTCTTGCATTTCTTCTTTCCTTTGCTCATAACTGTGATTTGAATTTTTTCTATTTGTTTATATTTCCGAACTTTGTATCACTCATGTTCAATTTTATTGCCCGTGATTTGCCTATATCATTGATTTTGTTGTAATATTCACCTAAGTCCTTTTGTTTTCTTTCTTCCCTTTTTTTTTGGTTTCCACCTTCACTCTCCTGTATTAATGCTGATACCTTGTATTCTAATCAATAAAATGTTCTTGAACTGAAAAAGATAGAAGCAAGCACTTCTGTACCAAGAGAATGGTGGCGCTTACTCACTCACCACTGACCTGTGCAACCGTGACCTTATCAAATCCCAGTAGTTAGAATTATTTTCTTTTTGGAGCTCACAATTAGTTTGAAGATTATATTATTCTTTGTGGGAGTCACATTTGCGAAATACTTCAAAAATGTGAAGGTGTGATATGGAAATTCTGATTGGGGATTTGCAGAAACAGACTTACAGTTTCATGAATTATATACGTTCACTGTACCCAGAGGTTGTAGATTTTTAGTAATACATGTCACGCTTCTGGCCACTTATCATGCAAATGACTCATAGCTAGAGCCTATTCGTAGTGTGGTTTAATACGATGCACTTCAAAGAATGATTGCTACACCAGGTAAAGACTTGACTAAAAACCTCAATTACACTTTATATGTTTGACACCTTACAACAGCTCTGCGAGATTGTCAGCACAAATGTACTGGATTTGACATCACTGAGGCATTAAAATATAAACTGATGTACAATAAAATTAAATTAGTTTCAGAATGAACCTCTCTCCATGAACTGTTCAGTGCACAGCACTTTAGTGGCTAATCCTCATTTTGTTTTTCGATTTCAACGAGGTTATGTGATCATATGAAGTTGAACAATTGTATTGATTGCTGCAAATTGTTAAATATCCAATTATGGCACCAAATGACTTGGCTACTTCTTAATACCTTACTAAATAGTTTTTTGGACTATTGATTTCCAGTCTAACAACGATATCCGTGTGTCAATGTCTAATACATTCTAGCACCTTTTTACTCCCACATCCCTTTCTTCATTTCTCTCTCCATCCTGCCTGTGCTCTCTTCTTCTATATCAATTTTTATGTAATGCTTTTTGCCTCACTGGTGTGCAATTCTTGATTTGTAAAAGACAGTAGCGACTCGCAGTGGGAGTGCTGCCGGGTGATAGGGCGGGGCAAGAGAGGGGCAGGGTGGGGGATAGTAAACTGTGGCATACGGCTGACCGGAGGTAAGTATATAAATAAATAAAATGAAGTAAATTACGCGCGCTGCAACGCCATTGTGCTTGGCAGCACGCGCAATGTAATTATTTTTATTTATGTATGTACTTACCTTTGGTCGGCCATATGCCGGAGTTTACTACTCCCCACCCTGTCCCTCCCCTGCCCTGCCCCACGGAAAGCGGAGATTAAATTATCTCCCTATTACCTAGCTGTCGCTAACACCAGTTAGCGACAACTAGTAGGAGATAGCGACCATCTTGGGCCCTGCTTTGCATGTCAGTGATATTTATCACTAATGACATGCAAAGTGGGTGTGCTAAGATGTTAGCGACTGGAAACAGTCGCTAACATCGCTATCTCCTATTACCAACTTTTGGAGATATTCGCGCTAAGCGCGAATATCTCCAAAAGCTAACACCTGCCCCTGAGCAGTTCTTAGCCATGTTATCCAATAGTAGGTGGATAACATGGCTAAGAGCATTAGCTCGGTAATGCATGAATATCGCGGACTTTTCAGCGATATTCATGCATTGCCACCGATTTTTATCGCATTTGCAATAAACCTTGGTAATACCAAGGTTTATCTGCGATAAAAATCGCCGCAGGTCGGCGATACATTTTTGTCTCTAACCAAGCAATAGCAATAATTATCGCTATTGCTTGGTAATATGCCCCTAAGTGCTCAGGCACACATTTTTCTCAGAAGCCTGCTGGCACTTATACTAAACACTGGGGATCCCGAATAGAAAGATTGAATAGTCCTAGGCCCTGATTACCATTTTAAGTGTCATTTAATGGCACATGAATATAATAACACCACGGGGGACATTATTTATCATGTACGATAAATAACACATATCACGAGTTTGTGGATAACATGGATTTTGTTTCTAACTCTTCAAACTCAGCATGGTATGGTAAATACCGTAATTTTTCCCTGGTATATTTTGGCTGGTTTAACCTGCTAAAATGTAATGACAGCTGAGGGATTTAATGCAACCGATAATTGTCAGAAGTGTTAAATACAGTCAAACTCATAGTTCTAGCTCGTTCATAAACAAGGGGTTATGCATGGGTCAGAATTTACCATCCCACTCAAAGGTATGTTCTTAATTTCAACTCATGCCTCTTTGTTCCACCAACATACTCTCCGTGCTCCTTTACCTCACTCTCACAGGCTTTTTCCATCCCGTCTTACTCCCTTTGTCACTGTTTTTCCATCTTTCTCTTTGTCCACCTTTCCCCCTTTGCTGCATTTCTCTCTCTTGTTCTGGGTCAAAGTCTAATGGTGAAAAATAATATCCAGTTCACAAAATAGTGGGCCCTGCTTGCATCCAATGGCTCCAATTAAGCACTGGATTTGCTCCTCTACAGTAACCTAGCTACTGTGTCTTTCTTTCTTAATATTTTCTCTTGCTTTCATTTTTTTAATATCACCTTGGAGCGGGGTCAACATACACGTGCAGCTTAAACTCAGCATTGAAGAAAATGTTTTGATGCTATGTATTGTCAACACGTGTCCTATGCCAATGAGGGCCAGCCCAATAACCTGGCACACCCAGACGTATATGTGTGGAGGGGGGAGTGTGGGGGTTGGAGGAGTGGAGCGGAAGACCAGGAGTGCAGCAAAGTCCCTTCCTCCAAAAATAAATATTAATCTCAGGATGTCTGCTTCATAAAGAACATGCACAGCAATGGCTATTGAGGCACAAACGTCTCTCAATCGCATCCTTCAGTGTGATGTCATTAAATAAATAATACATGATGCTTGTGTTTTATGGTTTGGGGCATATCTACTTCATAAAAGGTAGGCAGGGCTTTGCGCTAAAATCGTATGCCTTCTTGAGAAAGCTGCAGCTCGAGTAAAAATCTACTCAAGGGGCAGAAAAGTACAGCTTGCACTGTGCAATCATTGAAAGCAACATCTTGCACAGTGCGAATATGCTACTACGCAGGTCGCGTAGTACTACGCGTAGCTCATACAGTGCGAAGTGCACTTTGTGTAGATATGCATAGCGCTACTTCGCGAACTACGCCCACCACTAGTCGTAAGCCATGTTTAATGTTGTTGCACCACAGAAGACCTCAGCATAAGTCACCCCAAGATATAACTTGTTCAAGTTACCGAACAGTACAGAAGGCATTTAGAGTCCAGAGGATGGAAGACATCTACCACATTACAAGCGTTGGGAGGAATGCTTATAAATACTGTAAATCAATTACAATCACTCTGCATATCATTCTAACCCACTATTTTTCATCCACTATGTCACTCTAAACAGAGGCCTGCTTTGTGCAAATAAGTATTGACCATGCTCCTCATGGGAACAGTCCATCCCAAACTGTCAGGCGAGGCCCCCTCCAGAAGGGAACACAGGCGCTTGTGTGTTTGAAGTAATGCACTAAGAGGCCGTAGAAATGCCAAGACTTGTTTTGCTTTCTCTCTGCAGCACAAGATTCAAGCTAGACCACACTGACAAGGCAAAAGAAACACAAGCATTAGCTCAGTAAAATGCATTATTCTAAGTTGCACTTTAAATAAAATGGATTAAATCTAACCAATAACTTCAGAACATGTGTCCCAAACTCAGCTGGAAGTGCAAGAAGAGGCTTTATTTTCCGTTAAATGTGGTCTGTGGCTGGAGTTGACACATGGGCAAACACAACAAGCATTTGCAATGCAATAGGTCTCGCATTAGGAAAGTTTGAGCTATGGCCATTGTAAATGACACATTTTTTATTAATGTGTTGGTTTTGAAAATAGCGAAAATAATACTTTTGTCATTTACAATGTCAATAGTTTTAACTTTCCCAAATGTGACACTATAGCATTTGTAATGCAATATGTGTTGTGTTTACGTGACTTAGATGAATTGATATTACAAATAACAATGGATTTAAATTTTATTAATGATTAATACTTAAATAAAAGTTATTGTCATTTATAATGGCAATAGCTTAAACTTTTGTAAATAACTTTTGTGAAGATTATGTTCAATGTATTTTATTGTGACGAAAATCCAAGAACAAAAGTGAAATATTACCATCTTTTTGTGACATTTGTAATAAAGCTTGAAACATTGAGAGAACATATTTGCACCAGTTGTTGTTCAATGGTTGCACAGATTGATGCTGTGGTGGAGCTGAGTGATGTTGTGGTGGCGCGAGTGATGATGTGGCGGCGACGAGTGATGCTGTGTCGTTCAGTGATGCTGTGGTAGCGCATAGTGATGCTGTGGTGCCCCTAAGTGATGCTGTGGTGGTGCTGAGTGATGCTGTGTTGATGCGATAGATAGATAGAGTGAGTGCCATAGATAGAGGGAGGGAGGGCGATAGATAGAGGGAGGGCAATAGATAGATAGATAGAGTGAGGACGATAGATAGAGGGAGGGCGATAGATAGATAGAGAGAGAGAGAGGGCGATAGTTAGATAGAGTGAGGGTGATAGAGTGAGGGCGATACATAGATAGATAGATAGATAGATAGATAGATAGATAGATAGATAGATAGATAGATAGATAGATAGATAGATAGATAGATAGATAGATAGATAGATAGATAGAAAGATAGATAGAGTGAGGGTGATAGATAGAGTGAGGGCGATAGATAGATAGAGGGAGGGCTATAAATAGATAGATAGATAAAGATAGATAGATATATAGATGGATAGATAGATAGATAGATAGATAGATAGATAGATAGATAGATAGATAGATAGATAGATAGATAGATAGATAGATAGATAGATAGATAGATAGATAGATAGATAGATAGATAGATAGATAGATAGATAGATAGATAGATAGATAGATAGATAGATAGATAGATAGATAGATAGATAGAGTGAGGGCAATAGATAGATAGATAGAGTGAGGGCGATAGATAGATAGATAGAGTGAGGGAGATAGATAGATAGATAGATAGATAGATAGATAGATAGATAGATAGATAGATAGATAGATAGATAGATAGATAGATAGATAGATAGATAGATAGATAGATAGATAGAGTGAGGGCAATAGATAGATAGAGTGAGGGCGATAGATAGATAGAGTGAGGGAGATAGATAGATAGAGTGAGGGTGATAGATAGATAGATAGAGTGAGGGAGATAGATAGATAGATAGATAGATAGATAGATAGATAGATAGATAGATAGATAGATAGATAGATAGATAGATAGATAGATAGATAGATAGATAGATAGATAGATAGATAGATAGATAGATAGATAGATAGATAGATAGATAGAGTGAGGGCGATAGAGTGAGGGCGATAGATAGATAGAGTGAGGGCAATAGATAGATAGAGTGAGGGCGATAGATAGATGCATTGAGGGAGATAGATAGATAGATAGATAGATAGATAGATAGATAGATAGATAGATAGATAGATAGATAGATAGATAGATAGATAGATAGATAGATAGATAGATAGATAGATAGATAGATAGATAGATAGATAGAGTGAGGCCAATAGATAGAGTGAGGGAAATAGATAGAGTGAGAGCAATAGATAGATAGAGTGAGGGCGATAGATAGATAGAGTGAGGGTGACGAGTGATGCTGTGGCGTTCAGTGATGCTGTGGTAGCGCATAGTGATGCTGTGGTGCCCCTAAGTGATGCTGTGGGGGTGCTGAGTGATGCTGTGGTGATGCAATAGATAGATAGAGTGAGTGCCATAGACAGAGGGAGGGAGTGCGATAGATAGAGGGAGGGCGGTAGATAGATAGATAGAGTGAGGGCGATAGATAGAGCGAGGGCGATAGATAGATAGATAGATAGAGAGAGGGCGATAGATACATAGAGTGAGGGTGATAGAGTGAGGGCGATAGATAGATAGATAGATAGATAGATAGATAGATAGATAGATAGATAGATAGATAGAAAGATAGATAGATAGATAGATAGATAGATAGATAGATAGATAGATAGATAGATAGATAGATAGATAGATAGATAGATAGATAGATAGATAGATAGATAGATAGATAGATAGATAGATAGATAGATAGATAGATAGATAGATAGACAGACAGACAGATAGATAGATAGACAGACGGACAGATAGATAGATAGATAGACGGACAGATAGATGGATAGATAGAGTGAGGGTGATAGATGTGTAACAAATTAAGCCCTTGGAAAGGACAGCGCTCTGACACCTTCGGGTAAAGTCCGCGCTTTTTAAAAATGCCTAAATAAATCTGTTAATAACACGTTTCAAGGAGTGCAGTAGTCTAATTCGACTGTAGCTGTTGGGCTGGTACTTAAGATGCATATGTCCACTGTTTGGCAGGCCACTCTGTCCTTTGTTCCTTGGTGTCACTGCACCTGCTGCGCCACTAATCCATATGCTTCAATCTGAACTCTAAACTATGCCCATGCTCCTAATAGGTTCTCGCCTAGCAGATGTAACAAAGCCAGTATTTAGTTGTAGTTTCAGCCGATATTGTAACAAAATTTTTATTTAGATTAAAGCCACATTCGCCCTCTGTTACATAAACTGATAAAAGGAGGAGAATCCGTGAAGCTGCACACATTGCGTGAAGCTTCAAAATAATGTGAACACAGGCACTTTATTGTTCACAAAGTAACGAGTAATAAAAAAAAGCAACTGTAGCTACGTATTTAACCGTCCACGAAAAAAAGTAGTTTCGGTTTAACAAAAAACAATGTTTAACGCAATACGCTTTAAGCTATTTCCCAGAGATAAAAATTACGCACATGTTTATTTTGACACTGGGAAAATACATTGTAATGCATTGCCATTCATTTCAGACAAAAACACAGACCGAAAGTCTGCTATAGTGTGAAACATCACGTTTTCACCAGTTGGAAAGGAAACCAGACCAGGATAATTAAGTGCTTTAAGCCTTGTAGTAAAGATTGTAATCAGTTGGCTCCCAGCATCTGTGAGATGCAAGTCAACTAACAGGAGGATGCTAAGCTCCTAAAAAAAATGTAAGTCACTGATGAAGTAAGGAGTACATTAAACAAGTTGTCAACTATGTAAATAAATGTGACAGCCACTGGATATTGGGGGCTCGTGGGCATTGGTTTTGGCACATGGTTCTCTGTGGCCCAGCTCAATGTTTAATAAAATACTTGTGCAAATTCCTTCAACAGGAAGCGTGACCAGCATTTTTCCTTAATAATCTGCAGCGCGCACTTCTCTCATTTCGAGGACGAGCCGCAGTGCACCACCCCTGATGAATACAAAGCGTTCAGGCAGAGCCTATGAGAGCGGCAGGCTGATTAACATAACAAAATCAGGTAACGCGACCAGACGTACACAGCAACAACAGAGCGGCATGCCAACGCTACAAACATGCCGAGGCATTAAAAGAAGGTTACCTTAAGACTTGACTCCTGTCAAGGAGCGGATAAAATTTAAGGCCCTTTGTTTCGCGCATCGAATTGCCCAAGGCAAAGGCCCAGATTATCTGAAAAATCTTCTTACCATGCACCGCCCCATCCGGAATTTGAGATCATCCGGTGCGATGCTGTTTAAACCCCCTAGAATCACCAGAGCCAGGATGGGTGGCTGTTCTTTTAGATACCTGGCTTCCAAACACTGAAATGAACTTCTGCTCGATCTCCGAATGGAACCCTCTGAAATTAGGTTCCGTGGAAAGCTTAAAACGCTTCTGTTCCCTCTTGTGTAACCTTCATGCCTTTCATACCTCTCATGGCTTTTTCTTTTTGCATCTGCCTCTTGTGAATTAGCAGTATTCAGCACGGGAACACACTGTCTTCTGTGTAGCCAGGCGCTTTAAAAATGGTTTATTATTATTAGTATTATTATTAAGACTTCCGGGGTCGTTAAAAGCCCTACAAAAAACAAGCATTGACAAAACCAAAAGGTTGACAACAAAAGCTAGACCTATTGGCATTGTTAATACTTGTTTTCCTGCGGACTGGCAGCCTAAGGGTTTGTGCTGCAGCAGGTTCAGCCTACTTGTTCAAAGGACACAATAAACATAAACACATGTTGTCCTTGACCTCAAACGTTAAGTTCCGGGCCTTGGTGATAGGAATTTCACACACCTAAAAAAGTAAGTCAACATGCAGCCAGAAATATCTGAAGACTAACTTTATGTGCTCAATTGTACAGCGTTTTGAAGATGTTATCTACTGAAGACGGCTAGAACAGCAGGAATATATCCTCTGCAGTGAACATGCAAGGAGGAAGTGAGGCAACTCTGAAGTGGGCTGAGTAGACTATAAATCTCCCTTGGCTTCCCCTTTATCTGTTAACTGCCCTTCAAAACAATCTGGCTCCTTGAAGTTTCAAAGTAAAATTTCTCCAAGTTCTTAGAAGATCTCAGTATGCTTTCAGTAAAGGACCGATTTTTGACATCAAATGAGAAAAATGGGTCCTTCTCCATAAATGCCATTCATTATGGATGTCCATAAACGTGCAAGCTGGTTTATTTATTGTTACATCCCCACTGAAAACTCTTGGCAATCATTAAAGCACTTCAACCTCTTCCATGGACCAGATTGTTAACTTTATGTGGCGACAGGGAGAGGAAGTCAACCAGAGTCTATGTACTTCTGTTCACTAAAATCTTTTAGTCTCTGGGACATGATTCCGCCTCACCTGTCATACACAAGAACATCTGCATGTTTGTGCAAAACAGTACCCTCCCTCACATCTGCTACTCTATAATAATAAAACTAGAACAATATAATCTGTTACAAGGGTGAGTAGTGCGCAATACAAGTATCAATTTAAGGTTCCAAGTAACCATATTAAAAACTAGGCCATGCCCACTACAAAACATGTTCTGTATTTGTTGGCCTTTAAATCCAGGCGACTGCAGGTCCCACACAGACACTGCGCATTTCATGGACGGGGCAGTACCTGAATAGCGAAGGACAGGTGGCTTCGCAAATTGTTATACTTTTTTGTGTGCAGACAACAGAAAACAGGCTGAAAAAGATTATCCGAAGTAGAAAAGAAAGGGAAGAAGGCGCCGTGTACACCGGTGTCTCTCGGCAGTGCCGGGGGGGTACCCCTCAGGCGGCCGCTTCCACAATGCGCATGTGATAAGAGTAATTTGCAAAGTGCGGCTGCGAAATGAACTGGAGACAGGGCTGACACCATTAAGCCCCCAGCAGCACGCTCGCCTTAGTGAATTGCAGAAGTTCTCTGGCGTGGATAGCATGAATAGCGTGCAAAGCTTAAGAACTATAACGTGAAAACGGCAGGTTTTGCACAGCAACAATAGTAAAGGAGCTTTGAGCTACGGAAAGAGTGAGTAGTTCTTCAGCCATGACGCACACACTGGAAGGTTTACGGAAACAAGCATTGGCGCCGCGCGGCCGTAAAAGTGATGCCGCGTGGCAAAAAAAAACAAGCTCTTGGCATTGCGGTAGGGGGGCAGAGCGGGAGCGCATTGCTTTGAAGGCTGATGGCGGGGCGGGGAGCAGCTTGGGAGGCATTGCTTTGAAGGCCGATGGTGGGGGGCGGGGCAGAAGCTTGGGAGGCATTACATTGAAGTCTGGTGCGAGGCTGATGGGTTTGACGTGCACACGCGTCTCACACGACTAGATCACATGAACTGCACGTAATCCGCGCTTGGTCAAGAGTTTGTTTCGCCTACTATATACTCGCTATTAATTCCTGCAGGATATATTAGCGAGACCTAAAAATGCCATTGCTAACTGCACATTCCTGAACATGTCACAGTCATAGGTAATTACATTTGCAATAATTTAAAATTAGATTAATCTGACAGCTCACACCATGAAACCTAGAAAATGTGTATCATGTGTACTTGGTGTGCCAATTCCATGCAGATGCTCGTTGACAAGTACTAACTCGAAGAGAATGCATGAAATGCTATGCCACAACATAGAGTTTATCCCTCATCGACCTCATATTATGGGATGTTTATGTTTCGATTGCTTATAACTACTGACTTTATTTACCATTGATAATCATTCAATTAGGAAATATGAACTTCAAGCGTGGTTGTATAATAAAAAAAGTACTATTTTAACTTAAATCGTTTTAGTATGGGGCTATTATAGGGATTAAACTGCACTTGTCATTTGGGTATTTGTGAGGTTCCGATTATTTACTAATCGACTGTTATTTGCTTTTATTTAGAGAAAACACTGATAATTTTTGCTTAACTTTCACCATAGAGATTTACAAAATCAAATAGATTGAGCAGCAGAGTATAATGAATCTATTTCTATTTTTCTGTTTCAAAGTGTAGCTTCCTAACTCATCATGGCTTAGCCAATAGAAAAGTGAGAGAGAAGAATTGGAAATCTCAGCAGGTAACGTGCAGAGATGGCAATCTTATCAGTTTTATAACAAACACGCATACTGGGACAGGTTTCAGGCTATTACCCCTCACCAGCCAGGCTAGCTTGAATGCAGTCGCTCATTGAGCACAATACTCACCTCTAGGCCTACCCTTCCTACTTAGTGCGACAACAGCAAATGGAACAAATTATGGACGGAATGCTGAACAATGCAAACATTCACCCCCCCCTCACTACGATCTCAGTTTAATCCATTGTTCTTTTACTCACCACGCCACCCCTGCTTGGACCCAGCCATATGCAAGTCAATCTTGACCCTGTTCTTCAAGGGAACAGTCCAGCCTGAAATTCCAAGATAATGTACTACCTTGACTGAAAACAAGTATCCTGGGAATGGTTTCAGTGTATCATCCATCTAAACGATGGATTTACGCCCAGATCTCTGTACTGGGGTGAATATTTGACATTGTTCAACATCCTGTCCATCAATTGTTCTTTTTGCATTTGTCTTAATGGGTACAATGAGTGCCCATATAGGTAAGCTAAAATGTATTTCCACGGTTATATAGACTCATTACAACATAGAACTGGTGAAAATTACTATAAACACACTCAGTAGCGCGTGGGTGACCTAGGGGCATATGTATCAAGCCCTTTTCCTTTTCACAAATGGCCCGTTTGCGAACTGGAAAAAGCCTTTTGGGATGTATCATCCCAAAAAAGATATCGCAAAATAGGGAATTGCAAAATTTGTGATTCCCTATTTTGCAAATGCATTTAAGGAATCGCAAATTGCGATACCTTAAATGCAATTCTGTAAGCACCCAAATTGTGCGAATTTGCCCTAAGAAATCGCAAATTACCACCAACTTGAAGTTGGTGGTAATATGCGATTTGCTTTTTTTCAAAGTGCCATGTGGCGCACAAAATGCCCTTAGGGCATGTATGTGCAGTGCATCACATGTGCAGACATGCATATTTCAGGGGTGCAACAGGGTGTCCTTTTGGCACCCTTGCACCCTTGCACCCTTGAAATTGCATTCACAATTTGCGAGTACCTAATGGGTACTCGCAAATTACAAATGTCTTTCTATTCAATCCTATGGGCTCCTACATACATTTTATTTTGCGAGTCCTCTATAGCGTTTTGCTAAAAATCACTATTAAGGACCCGCACAACGTTTTTTTGATACATATGCCCCCCTACATCCTGTTATTGTTAGCTGACTAAAGTTAACTGAATGCTGCTTGCAACCACATCCTCTTTTCCAGCCTTCCCTTGCATTTTTAAAATCTGTTCAACCATTATTAAACATTTCAGGAATTGGAAGTTTAGTCTTGTTTCCTTCAGCTCAAGAGAAGCTAATATTGCCGGTCTGCATGACCGATCTCTCCTCTCATTGATTAGCTGGCGCAGAAGGACCTCTGACTTCTTAGCAGCTTTTCGCAGATACAGCCAAGGTTGATTAAGTCCTCTCTCATTTACCCACAAAGCCTGCAGACTGCATTGTCAGGTAGCCTTAGCCAGGGAAGGCTGAGATCTAGGGAGGCAGGTTCCTTGGATCTATAGTTCATTATTTTTTATTTTAAGTGGATCGGGACACCTGCCTCCAGACATGGGCGTCCGCAGGGGAGGGCAAGGGGGTGCGCTTGCCCCCCCCTGGGTCACCGGTCCCATTCCTTTTGGTCCATAATGTTGAAGATTACAGCAGGCTGTTCCCCTGCGAGAAGCCCCAGGAGTTTAAATGATCTCTCACTTGGGGCCTCTCGCACTTCTCTTTGAACTCTAGAGGCTGCAGCAGCCCCTCCCCGACCTCGAGCAGACTGTGGACGGGCACATTGTCATTCTCTCTGCTGCTGATCATCACTTAAAGAATGACAATGGGCCATCTGCATTAAAAGTGCCCTGAAGGCGAGTGAGGAAGTTAAAATGTTTCCCCCCCTGGAAGGCGAGCGATGAAGTTAAAAGTTTGCCCCCCCCTGGAAACATTTCTGCGGACGCCCATGCCTCCAGATATGATTACGGTGTTAGTTTTTTATAATTCTGTATTAGCATACACGCATGACGACGCTCTGAAAAGATGGCTTTATCTTTAAGCAGAATCGCGGCAGCGATACCTTCTCTAGTAATTTCTTAAAAGCATGATAGGAACGCAGGAAATTCCAGAGTGTTTTAAGGTTTACATTTCCAGTGACTGTTCCAGATATCTTCTCGCGCGTGATTTCGAAGCCATTTTGTTTTTTTCATGCTTTAATCCTGATGTAATGATTTCTCTGTTGTATTTTTCAGCTTGTAGCATATTTTCACAAATACACACTGCCTAGCTACTGATTATTTTGTGAACCCAAACGCCATCCTTATATATACAGGCGATTTCTAGGTAGGGAAAAGCTGTATTTTTTTTTATTTTTTTTTTAAATATATTTTTATTGCAGGAATCAGTAAATCGTTACATAATCGACCAGCATTATAGCACAAGCAAAATCAATGAGACACAACCCTCCGTCCCCCCGCCGTAAGTTTCTTACACAGCCAGTCAGCCCACAACCCTGGGGTCGGGCGGCGAAACTCAATGGGGGCTCAGAAGGATGTCGAAGCTGGTCCGGATGATCCACTGTCCGTCATCTGCTTTTCCAAACAAGCCTATAAACCCAGAAAGAAAAACCCCACCCTCAAAAACGCTACGAACCAAAGAAAACCCTACCCAACCCCGCCATCAGCGCACGGTAACAACCGCAACAGGATCTACTAAGGGACCCATGGGGAAAGCAACAGATCTGGAAAGTGCAATCGTTTATCGGGACATGGGGCGAGCTGCTTCCTCACCTTCAGAGTCGCTGGGGGCGCAATAATCCCTAAGGGCCTGCACTAACGTCTCCCACTCCAGCGCTGCCTCCTGCGCCTTCTCATTACGCTGCCTCCAAGCTAGCTGGTATCTCAACGTGCTCTCCCCCGCCGCCCACTTCAAAAGTTCGCTGTGCCATCGGCTTCCTGTCGGACCAACTCGTGCCTTCCAGTTCCTGGTCACCTCTCGTTTAGCAAGGAGTAGCCCTAAATCGATGAACTTGCTGGATATTTTATTCTTGGGGGTATGAGGGAACCAGTGTAGGAGTCTCACCGCCGCGTCAAACGATAAGGATCTCCCCGTCACCTCCTCCAGGGTCTTCCCCACTTCTACCCAATAGGATGACAATCCCGGGCAGGCCCACAGCATGTGGAGAAGGTCCGCCTCCTGGGCCGGGCACCTGGGGCATTCCGCCGAATTCGTAGCGAAATATCGCCTGATTTTCACCGGGGTCAGATATGCTCTATGGAGCACGTAATAGTGGACCAGTTGAAAGCGGGCGCGGCGTGTGCCCTTCCAGGCTCGCCGCACCAGCTGGGACCAGGTCGTCTCCGGGATCTCCTTGCCAATGTCCTCCTCCCAACGGTTTCTCAGAGTAGTGAGGGGAGCCAGCCCCTCAATGATCAGTCTGCCGTAAAGGCAAGTGACCGCCTTCACCGTGCCCGCAGACATCATCACATATTGGCACACCGGAGATAAAGTGGGTTCCTCCTGCCCGCGTTTCCAGTGCGCCTGGATCGCTCGGACAAGGGCCGAGTGCAGCAGAAAGTCGCCGCGGGGGATCTCGAAGCGATCAATGAGCTCCTGAAAGGGCAAGAGCGCCCTGTCCTCATATAGGTCCCCTATTAGCTGTAAGCCGGCGTCCTCCCAGTTCGCCAACCGTGACCAATCGCCGCCATGGGGCAAAGCCGTCAGCATCCCCAAAGGTATTTCGGGCGCACACAGTGTTCTCAGGTGGCCCCGGGGGTGAGCTCGGTTCCAACACAGGCGAACGGTCCGCTCCTCCAGCGACAAGTCCTGTTAGGGAAAAGCTGTATCTATATGTTTTAGTTAGTATGAGGTTCAGGACTTTGACATCCATCCCACAGAGTTCCTCACTAACAGTCTTGGTAATAATTTTGCATACATAACTTTCAACAATGGGAGAAGTGATGGGCCTTCCAGGGACCTGGATTGTTTTTGGAAGGCTGCCATTACACCCAAGCCTTCAGTTCTGAGCTGATGCAAATGTGATGTAACCAAACCTTTGTTGTTACACAGAACTCCTAGGTATTCCGTCCCAGTTTGAATCTGAGCGACTTCACAGTTTCACTGTTGCATGTTTTTTCCTGTTGCTCACTACCATTGCCTGAGTCTTGGCCAGATCTATTTGTAGTCCATTTTCATGACTAGGGGGTCTATCAGACTTTGGAGACCAATTTTAGTTTTAGTTGTTTTGATCAGATTGTCAGCACACAAAACGCTAGATAGCTGGAATTTACACAGTATGGTGGCATTCGAGGAGGCCATATTCAATTGCGAAGTCAGGTCCGCCAAATCATTTTGGTGCCAACACGCACACTTAAGTGTGTCGATTTTCCTTGAGTGGATTGCCCCATTTCCATAATTTATCCTTATCCAGGTGTTGGTGTACAGCATTTGTATCTGTTTTAATAAAAGTGATGGTATTTCCCAGCTGGCTGGCTCCGCCCTTAGCTTCTCACATACTATGCTGTTAAATGCCACTTTGAAGGGCACGAAATGATGATAGAGAGTTGTGTGATTCCTCTGCTATGAAGCCATAATGAGGGAGAGCACTAAGATGTTTGTGGCGGTGCCTACTTCTTGGCTGGAACATGTTTGGTTTAATAGAATTTTCTCCTTGACTTTTACCCAGGTTGATAGATCTTGTAGCAGTAGTGAAGCTAAGTAGTTTGCTTCATTATCGAGCAGTTAGATCAGTCTGTTGTTTTCTGGTAGTGACCTCTCTTCACCTTTGTATATTGGATTATTCACTGATTCTTCCCATGAGTCTATTATTACTTCGTTTGAAGGACAAAGTGGTACACCATCACTGAGTTTGTTGTCCAAACTCTGGATTTGTTTTATAGATTACTTGTGGTATGCTATTGGGACCTGGTACCCCGTCATGGCGAAATCCTTTGATAACTTTTAAGAGCCTTTTCTCTAGATAGCCAGTCAGTATGCTGCCCTCATTGTGCTCCTGCTCTGGACCCCGGTTCGTATACACTTGTTTATCTAGTGACCCTGTACAGTTTGACAACCCTGATCTCAATATGTTACAGGCAGCTAGCATGGATTCCTGATTACCAAAGAGTTGCCCTTGGAAGGAAAGCCACTGGTCCTCTGGAATGTTAGAGTAGTTTATACTATGGGGACACTGGTTTTTTGAGTTTGTGTGTTTACTCATCTTTCAGTTTTGCCCAGAATATGCCCTCATTCCACTTCTTGTCCTCCCAGAATAAATTCATACGTTTTGCCTTAGTAATTGAACATTTGCCCTTAATTCCTTATCTTGTGGCTCTTTATATAAGCCTCTCCATACTGTGTGTGCTTCTTCTTTTGGCTAACAGAACTGCTCTGTATTGACCTTTGGTGGGTATTTGGGATAATGTTCAAACCTCTATTGCTGATCTAGGTTTACCAGTTGTAAACATAGTCAATTCTTAAAGAAATCCTCCTAGGTCTCTAGTTGATTGTGTTCTGACATTATTGTATCAACTTTTCTGCTATTTCCTCTAATTTGCTGATCAGTCCATTGTAGGCATTTATGGTCAGTTGTGTATTTAATTCCAATCTATGAACTCCCTGTGATTAGGACTGTTCTGTCACTTTCACATCTTTGCTGAATAGAAAATGATGTGACGGCCAGATAGATGTATAAAGATACTATTGTTTAATCTATTATTGAAGTTGTTGTGGTTGTGCAGTGTGTCAGTGACAAGGAATTATCTGCTGGAAACCTACCATTCAAAGTTCTGAGTCTCAGTTTAGCTGCTTCTGTTTCAAGACATTCCTCCGATTTGTCTGACTGCAATGAATCGCAAAACCTCTGTGATTGGACATTCCACATATGATCTTGTAGTTGTAGTATGTCATCTTCCAAGGATGGACAGAGAAGGGTCAAGTTAAAGTTACCAGGAATTACAAGGTCTCTCAACCATGGATATTTTTGTAAGTCTACTAATGTTATTATCAGTTTATTTGTTAAATTCTGATTTAGTGTTCAGTTTGGATGTATATATACATTTTCAGGGCAAGAATTGCATTATCCGTCATGTTCCAATGTTCCATTGTGACCACTAGGATGCCAGAGTCCTCTATTGGTTTCGTTGTGCATTTTACTTTAATAGGCATGCTAAAGTAAGTGCCTGGCCCCCCTTCAGGCATCCTTTCATGTGAGGTATTGACGCCGGGTTAGTAAAATCTAGAAAACCTGGAATTTCCAACAGGGCTATTGTCCACGTTACTTGAGCATGATAATCTGATGTTCCATAAGTTATTTTATGACCTCCTAGCTATCCAGTGTGTTTGGTAGACCCCCAATGTTCCAGGACCATATTAGGAGGTGATTATATGTATTTATATAATTGGGCCATGGACTGGCCTAGTTTCATTTATTGGGTTTCATTTGTAGCACCACCAGCAGCCATCCTGAATTCCCCAATTCTGAATGTTTCTGCTGTTGCCATAATTCAGTGAATCATTTACCCCCTGGTCCTTAGAATTTTGTCTTATTTTTAATTTACCATTTGCATTTCACAGTACAGGGTAAAATATATCATTGTTGCTGTCAACCTTACTACACTGAGCAATGATATGCACTCCTGAGTCATTCCTAGTCTCTGGGGAGTGAATGGCTAGGTGTAATGTCCTCGAACGGTTCCCCTTATCTGACTGACCTGTTTGTTGCATTTGCCCTTGTCGCGTCTCATCCATCATTTCTTCTGTAGTATCTTTGGGTCCTACCACCAGATTAATTTCTGCTTGTTGAGTATTTCTTTCATTTCCGCTGTGAGGTTACCTGTCATGGTCCTCCTATTATCTCGTTCTCACTTTTACTGACTGGACCAGATCTTTTTACAGACTTAAAAAGTGGGGACACCATCATTATGTAGTTGTTGTTCATTATGCCATTTTCTTTTTTGTATATTGCTTTCCTCTGTCTCTTCTGTTGTCTACTGGTCAGACATTTTGTGTAGTCTTTTGTGTTGAGGTTAAACTTGTGACATCCCATGAAGTATTTAGTGTAATGTGATTAGCGCTGTCTTCTTTTTGAGCTGTAAGTGCATTCAGAGTTTGGGCCTGTGTTACCTAAACCCCAGGGGTGAATATTGATTAGTCTCAGTGATTTAGGCAACCCTTGTTTGCTGGACCATTAATTTCCAAGTTGTCCTACTGTGATGATTGTGGGGGAGGGACCACTGTCTCTTTGCTTGTATGTAGTGATTGCTCATCCATGTGGGGTTCTGAACTATTGGTTGTCAAATGATTATTCCCACATGCATGACTTGGCTTGAGCATGTCTACCTTGAATTCTGTAACTATTTTATTTAGGACTGAAGGTAAGTGACTTAGTTTATCCAGTATGGCTGCACATCTGTAGATTAATGTCTCCATGACTGTATTCCTCTGCACTCATTTTACCATGTTGCTTATGTCTCCAAGATCCCTGTCTAGCTATCAAACATACACTGCCAACAGGTTTAACAAGTCTACTTTCCGATCCGGTATGTTTTACTGGTAGCTAAGGGCATCCACCAGTGCTTGGAAACGTCTTGAAAACTTTGCCCAGATATCTGCTGAGTTGTTTCCTGGTCCTCTAGCACCAGTGATGTCCTTTTGTGATTGTATCTTCAGATTGCTAATATGTGTTTCTTTTGTATTCATGTGTTGCATGGCCATTCCCACCTGAGACTGATTGTGCACCTTATTGCTTTCCTCCCTTTCTTGTATTCTCCTCAGGTTGAGTGGGAGCATGTATATGGCTTTCTGATCATCTAGCGTTTAGCCTATTTCCTGCATTTCTTTGTTTAACTCTTCTAAATGAGCTAGCATGGAGTGCCACCTCTGAGGCGTGAGGCGATCTCTGCCTGACTTTCCCTTCAGGAGGCATGGCCAAACTTCCCATTTCCACTGACAGATCTTTGTTGATGATGAAGTGTTCTACATGAACATGAGCTCTTCAATGATTAGGATTTGGTTCCCACTGTGAGGCAGGGTGCCATCTTCACGGGCCTCCAGGATGTTACGCTTTATTCCGTTTTCCATTAAGGTAAAGACACTCTAAAAAGGTGTCATCTCCGGAGGGGGGACCTTTTTACTCTTCTTCCCTTTGCAATGTAAGAAGGCATGGGAGATTACAGTGATTTGTTTCTTTTGGGTCGTAACTAGTGGTTAGTGTTGCTAATGTAGCGACTGCGATTGGGGCCAACAGAACTGATGGCCTTTACTCCTCCGACTCTTTTTGTAACAATAAAGTCAACATTGGATCCTTGTCCTTTACTGCATCACTATTTATATTCAGGATGGGGTCTGGTATGATTCCTGGCTGTTTTTTAAAATCATTTGCAGTAATGTAAGTGCTGTTTTCGTCTGTGTCAATATCACCCGGCTACTCGTTGCACCATTTGGCTACCTGTTCCTCCAAGGTAGATTTAGTTTAGGTGTAGTCTTTGTTTTACCTGACTTCATATTGGCTGAGAGGACTTTCGTGCTCTGATGCTTGATTAAGCTCATTGTGCTCTTTGCGTGGATATACTTTGTTCACTTGAGCCAGGGGGGGAGTTTGAGTTATGAGTGATTTCTTAGTGTCTGGTAACATTTTTACGATGTTTGCTTTTATGAATTGCCTATAAGCACGGGCGAATTTTGCGAATCTGGTGTTCGGGAATTTGCGTATTTGTGAACTCGCAATCCCCAAAATCCACGAATTCTCGCGAATTTGCGGATTTTTTTTTTCTTTTGTGTTCGCAAGGGTTTCTGCCAGTTCGTGAGGGTTTTGTACCAGTTCGCAATTGCGAACTTACTTGTCGGCTCGCAACGGTCGCGACTTTGTTGTTTCTATGGTTCATCATCACAGGTTCACAGCACCCTCTGTTTCACCACTGCCACCATCTGATTCACCCATGCCACCCTCTGGTACATCACTGCCACCCTCTGATTCATCACTGTAGATTATGGGGGGGAAAAGCAAGCACACCTGCCCTGCTTCAACTGACATGAATTAATTTGGGGTTGATTTATTAATGTGTCACTGTTTTAAAATTCCAGTCTGGCACCTGTTTCCTTATCTGTAATTTGCTTTCTGTTGCAGTGCAATTTTTTTTCCCAGGACCTTTGTGGCCTACTTATAGCTATTCTATGAGCCTGCTGTCAGGGTCAGAGCAAGGTCATAGAATAGTTGCAAGTAGGCAACTGAACTCTGGAGGGGCCCCTCAGGAAGCACTACAGGGAATGGTTACTAATGATGAGTTTGAACTTTTGCACCTGCTGACTGCTTTCAGTTTTGCAAAACTCGTTTTTCTGCAGAACAGCAACTGTAATGCCCCAAACAAACATAGGCAACTGAACTCTGGAGGGGCCCCTCAGGAAGCACTACAGGGAATGGTTACTAATGATGAGTGAACTTTTGCACCTGCTGAGTGCTTTCAGTTTTGCAAAACTCGTTTTTCTGCAGAACAGCAACTGTAATGCCCCAAACAAACTTACTTGTGAAAGTTGATTTCTAATCCAAAAGTGATCCAAAGAAGTCAAAAAGGCCTAAAATCCAAAAAAGTGCAGGCAAATGTCAACCTGAGGAGTTATTCTGATAAAAATCATCATTTTCAGAAGGTTTATGCTGCTTGCTAGTGGATTTCTTGTGCAGAATTGCAAATTTTGTAATTTGGCGAGTGCGAGATTGTTGCTGCCCGCCGCATCTACATGTTCGCAATTGCGAACTCTCGCGATGCGTCACCAAACTCCCGCAGGATCCCGCAGTAAGATCCAAAATGGCGCAGCACTCGCAAAATATCGAGAAAAACAACTCGGCAAACGCTGAATGACGGTAAGTGAACGCCACACGCCGCAATATTGTATCACCAAGCAAAAAAATCCGCTGCGTGCGAATTTGCGGATTTTCGGTAAATTCCCGAGAGTTCGCGGATTGCGAATTTACCGAAAATCCGCAAAATCCGCGAGCAGAACGGATTTTCCGCCCATGCTTAATTGCCTACAAAAATCAAATAAAGCTACTTATTGATTGATTGATAGTCCGATGATGTTATGGAGCTGACTGACAGACTGATAGGTGTAAGCGGTAGGCTGCGGTGGCTGGATTAGGCAGGGGAGACGTGTTGCACAAGCCTCACTGGTGACTAAACTCAGCGCTTCCGTGCTGTCAGGCCTCAACCGTACATCATGGTGCATACAGCGCTGGCCATGCCATTCTAACAATGGCTGGTTATGCTGTGCAGCTTGCCCACCTACTCTACAATCTGGCTCCCCACTCCACGCCACCCAACCGCAGATCACTAATAGTGGTTCAGGTGAGTTCAGGCGGACGCCAGCCGGAGGATGGGTGTGGATATTAGGTCAGCAGTATCTGCAATGCTTTGCACCAGCCTTATGAGCCTCACTGTGCTTTCCTTCTTGTGAGGAGATACAGTGGGGGAGTTATCCCCGGCCTAATTACTTGAAACACTTCCTGGGGCCTTGGAGCTTCTTGCACCTTGCCCGACACTTCTGCTCCATATTGCTCCACACGCTTCTGACGTTCGACTTTCCAACCCTCAATGTTCGTTGTGTCCTTCTCCATAAGTGTAATGCATAGCAATATGGTGGCTGAGTGCTAAACAACTACTTCATTAATATTCAATGAAAGGAGGAATTTGTTTCCAGTTTCTATATTCTCTCAAATGGCAGATGTAAACACAAGGAAAATTTTTAATTTTTGCTAAATACAATTTAAACTGCAAGAGCTTCCTTTAATCATGGTGAACTGCGTTAGCAGAGACTATGGGCCGTGCTTCCATAGCTAAGGACCTTGTGCCATATTTGGAGATCACTGCCAGATTGGTGGAGATGGTTGTGTCTTCAGGAGAGCGATTTGTGTGCTGGTTCCACTGAAGATACTGACCTTTACCATGCAGGTGGCATGCTGGATACTCCTGTTTGATAATGTATTTTGTTCTGCAAGAACAAACTACAAATGCAGGAATTTTTTCATGAGGAACAAATAACCATGGCCTGAAACGCATAGACCTTTCTCCTTCTGCATTTGGGCCATTGCGTGGTTTCTCTATCCAGGAGAGCCTTTTATCCACAATGATCCTTGGTAGGCAAAACTATTGTTAGTCCCCCAGTCCTAAGCAGGGTGGCGGCAACCATCAATGAGACCAGAAACCCATGGGTAGAACAGGCCATAAGGTCAGAGATTTTGGCCGGTAGATCAAACTGAGGCTCTGATGTCTTGAGCACTATGGCTTCCTCAGTTCTAACTAGAGTGATGGAACGTGATATTTGGCATAGCAGGAGCAGTTCCAATTTGCAAGGGTGCTCCCACTAAGTCAAACTTTAAATGACCCTCTCTGTCTACTTTAATCAAGCAACATTGTATAGTGTTTTCATAGAAATGAACATGGACAGACATTGTGCTGTGTTTCTGGACTTAGTAAACTAAACACACCTTCTTTAAAGTGTCAGTGAAGCAAATATAATGACTAGCTTTGCTGTATGATTTCAAATGTTTAACAATGTTTGATTTGAATGCATTTCATAAAGTAAAGGGAACGTTGAAAAAAAGAAAGTTGTCAGCTGCAGCACTATACACTTTGTCCCTGCCAGTTTTCTTGTCTTTTTGTCAGTTCAATTTTTGGCACCCTGTTTCTGAGTGAGCTCCACAACTGTAAACATGGAGCGCCTCAGCAACACACTTGGTGTGCCCTGAGATTAAGACATTCCTTTGATCTCCACGTCCTCACCCAATCCGAACATGCTCTACATGATGGCAGCATTTATAGATTCTGGGGTGATGCCTAATTGATGCTACTTGCCCCACCAAGTAAAAGCTTCTTCAGTACCTTGAAGTATATGAAGACCTTGTTGTGTTTCTTTTTTTGTATGACAGGACATGTTTCTAAACAGTCTGTGTATGTCATACAAATAATCGTTGTGAACATCGGAACGTGTCCAAAGTGAAGAGAGTTATTGAGTTCTAGACCTGCAACTTTCATTAAGATTTCCCACAAATGTGGAGTGCACCACCAATACCAAAAATAATTATGTCCATCCACTGTTGATATTACAAAGGTTTTTTCTTTATTCTTCTTATTCAACATAAAACAGCCAAACAGCCAACGCATTTCGTCCAACTGGTGTGGACTTCATCAGGGCTTAATGTATGAGTATAAATTTCTATGGTAGTAAGTCTGTATAGACAGATGGAAGAAAGTAAGGAAGTATATTTGTCCTGCGTAGTAACTGTTCCCTCCTAGATCCAGGAACAGTTTGAAATGAAATGGCGCCTGTGCCATGACGAGCAGCAGAGACAACCATCCTGGTTCCAGTCCTCCTGCTCAATGATACTCAGCACACATGCACCATTGCGCACGTCTGTCTGAGTTGTGTACAAGAATGTGTATGTGCAGTAAGGTCCCCCTTCATGCACATGGACAATCAGAAAATCAACTCAGACACCTATGCACAATGGTGCATGTTTGCTGACATCGATGCACATCATCTGTCGCATTCACAGTGCATCTTCATTTTGTCATCAAAGAGATGCAGCCCTGTGCAAACAATTGTATGTGCATGGTGTTGAGGAAAGGGGGACATTTTGCCATCCTGCCGCATCTCCAGGCAATATGCCCCTTTACATGTTCATTAGATGCAGCCCTGTGTACACAAAGTGAGAAAGCATGGAGTGAGTGTACATACCATGAACACATCCATTGTCACTACATAGCGATCATGCAACCTACTGTCTAAAAGGTGCATATCCCACAATGCACACATTCAGGACAGTTGAGTCAAAATGTCATGTCATACCATAAGCAGGGGGCAGATGCCTTCAACAGTACAGTGCATGGACTACGTGTATCAGGAATGTGTCACCATAATGTTTTACTACGTGACTGGCTCACTGGTTAGAGGCGGCAGACCCGAGAGCAGAGGACGGCCCGGGACCAGGGTTCGATTCCCGGCGCGGCAGGTTTCTGGACCAGGGTCAGCGGACTCGATAATTCTCTCGCCTCGGTGCCCACTCTGATCAGCGATCACACTCGGCAACTCTGGGCATTAGCTTGCCTCATCTTCACTAACGGCCCCACCAGACCGCCGGGGATGCCTGGTCTCACCCTGGAGATACCCATTAAGGGACCATCTCTCAGGGAAGCCAGGAAGGGTTTCGCAGCGGTCGAAGCGCCTTGAAACCCTACGGGTAAGTAGTGCGCTATATAAATGCCTATACATTACATACATTACATACACTTGTCAATGTACCATACTCACAGAAGTAAAAGAGTCTCTGTGAAGTTGTATGATAGGTCAAGTATGACACTACTGCAAGAATAGCAATTTAGCAACCAAAATTCCATAATATATAAATGGCACCATCACCCCTTATCCCAAAAAGCACTCCTATACTTACAAGTGCACACGTGCCATACCTAAACCTGTACCATACATTAGTCCTGGTGTGACTTGCCCATCGCACGTTGATTAGCATGTGTTAGATTTGGGGGTCTCTAGTTGGCACAGGTAGGTACTTGTGAGAAATAGGGACCCTTGCCTCTAGTCAGGATAAGTGGATTACACTCCTAAATAACCCATGCTCACCCCCTTGGTAGCTTGGCACGAGCAGACAGGCTTATCTCAGAGGCAGTGTCAAAAGCATTTGTGACCACATACAATAACCCAGTGACAACACTACAGGTGGACACCACACAAGGTTTTATACCAAAATTGATATACTTTATATGGAGTTATCACAAGACCATAAATGACAAAAATACACAATACTGTTACTTTAAGATGGTAGTTTTAGCTTAGTTAAGTTCAGTTGTTATGATGGCACACTTTGCGTCAATGTACCTTACGATGCATTGCGCTTCCACAACAAGCAATGTCGCGGAGAGGGAAATGCGTCAAAGTTCAGGTGCAAAGAAATAAAGACGTGAAGATCTTCCAGATGCGGCATGCTTCTGCGGGGATGCAAGAAGTTCTCGGTTCGTTGCATGGACTGCAGCGGCGATACCCTTGTTCAGATGTGCGATGGCAACAGCTTCAGCTGAAACATTCTTCTCCCACGTTTGAGTAAAGCTTCCGCACAATGCTATAACTACAGCGGCGACATCCCTGTTCAGAAATGCAATGGCAGCAGCTCCGACAGCAGTACGCTTCTCGGGGGATGCGAGGCCCTTTCCTCGATGTGGTGCAATGCTACAGTTCCACGCCGACACCTTGAGTCAGAAGTGCAATGGCAGCAACAGCAACGGTGAGACACGCTTCTACCTCGTTGTGAGACTCTTCTCACAATGCAGTACAGTGCAACAACTCCAGTGGCGACACCCTTGTTCAGAAGTGCAACGGCAGGCAGGAGCGATGGTGACACGCTTCCTCTTCATTGCGAGACGCTTCTCTCGATGTGGTGCAGTGCGACAACTCCAGCGGAAACACCCTTGTACAGAAGTCCGACGGCAGCATCCGCGATGGCGCCACGCTTTCTCTTCGTTGCATCGCGCTTCCAGCTCCTTGTGACACGCAGTTCCTCAGAAGGCCCAAAACAGCAGCAGGCACTTCCACAAGAACTCTGGGGAGCTGGGAGTTGAAGTCTGTTGTCCCTGAGACTTCAGCAGGAGGCAAGCTCCTTCACAAGTTGAAAGCAAAGTACACAAAGTTCCTTTCTCCTCTCTTTGGCAGAAAGGCAGCCACTGCAGGCCAAACCCCTAAGCAGCACTTCAGCTTAGGAATAGGCTCTCCTCAGTTTCTTCAGGTTCCTCTCTTCAGCAGAGGTTTCTTCTTGTTTGTCCAAAAGTGATCTAATTACTTGGGATCAGGGTTACAATATTTATACACCGAAATCATTTGCTCTCTGAGGGGAGAGGGGCCTTTGCCCAGTCCAAACCAGTTCTGAAGCACTCTGTTTACCAGACTTCTCCTTTCCTTTCACAGTGCAGGGCAGAAACATCAGACGCCCCACAGGAGGTGGAGCCAGCATTGTGGAAGGCAAGTACAGCCCTGGAGGACTTTGTTGACAGGACTCCTTCTCTTCTTTCATTGTGCAGGGGAGAGATATCAGCCACACCCCAGGAGGTGGAGCCAGCAATGTGGAAGGCAGGCACAGCCCCATTCAAGGTTCAACTCCTCCCTCCCATCTAGGTGCAGAACTCTCTATTCACCACTGGGCTGTCTCCTGGAATCCCCCAGCCCTATCACTCACAAATTCCAGACAAAGGAATACACAACCTAGCAGAGGCAGGCTTGAAAGGTTAGGCAAGCAAATACCTACTTTCTAAAAGTGGTATTTGCAAACACAGAATGTTAAAACCAACTTCAGTAAAATATGTATTTTATCATTCTGAGTTCAGGCATACTAAACTCGAATTTCTACCATGTTCCCTGAGTCAGTTAGGCTTATAAGAATATAATAATCTAACTGCCCATTCTGGCCTACGGAGAACAGGTAGCCTTGCAATGGTGAATAATGAAAATGGCTGTATTTCACTATTACGACATACCACATACATCAGGGCTTGTCCTACCTTAAACTTACAATGCACCCTGCCCTTGGGCCTACCATAGGGGTGTCTGATATGAAGAAAAGGGAAGGTTTAGGGACTGGCAAGTGGGTGCACTTGCCCAGTCAGCATGACAGTACCAGACTGCACGCAGGCTCTGCAATGGCAGACGTGGGACACACTTTTACAGGCTGCTTCTGTGGGTGGCACAACCAGTGCTGCAAGCCCACTAGCAGCATTTGGTTTACAAGCCCTGGGCACACTCAGTGCACTGTACTAGGTTGGGTCTGACAAGTAAACCAAATAGCCAAACATGGAACCACTGATTAGTACATCAATTTATAATAGGGAGCACTTGCACTGTGGCACTGTACAGCAGTGGCACAGTGCCCAAAGCCTCTAACACCAGCAACAATACATGAGGCAACAGCAAAACTGGAAGGGAGACCAATGCCAATGGTGCCAGGTCTAACAGCATGTAAACAAGTTTTTTGAGAAAGTCAACAGTGTAAGTGAGCAAATATACAGTCAGGACTGTTATCATCTGCACACGAACACTAGGAGCAAAAATACCAAAATATGTATCATCCATGTCAGCATCTGCGTGAAATTTCACAAACACACATCACCCTGTTAGATTTGACATTCCCCTCTCCCATAATGCACTTGTTATTTTACATTAGGTTAGCATTGTGTGGCTAAAATACATCCATTTGTACTTGCGCTATGTAACCCATTGAATTATCTCTGCAGCATGTAGGCCTTCGATTAGCCAGTGTGACTCCATTTTGTATTTTGTAATCCCTATTAGAGTGCCTAGGCTGTACTCGTATTAGGCCCCATGTATTCAGAATTGCTTGCCTCAGAAGAACATTGTACTTCGTTATTATTTTCTTTCCTGTTCAAGGCTGCAACTCGACTTACTAACATCCAATTTTTCTGCTTTTGCACTCCATTGCATGCATGTAGCTCTGCTCCCATGTTAGGAGACGCTGAGACTCGGCACAGTTGCCTTGAGATACTGATAGTGCACCCCTCTGGCAGATGCGAGCAAATCTCTGTGTACCTCCTTTGTTCTTGCCCGGCTCAAGCCGGTAGTTTTCCACCAGAGGCATGGCCGAAGTCTCCAGAGAGGTTCATTATGCATTAGCGTTCCCTGGGGAGTCAGTCCCCTCGATAGACAGTACATACCCAAATAAATGTAAGTTTTCGTTCTCTACTGTCTGACCGAGTCTTCATTCGGGAAGGCATAGCAGTTGGTTGTAAGAACCCGCGTGGCCCTAGAGGGTTGCGTCCTTCAATGCTGCCAATTGCACATGATGTGATGTGGGGGCAGTTTGATAGGGCTTGAGTAGCACAAATGAGTATTTCTGAATACACCACCCTGAAATTCAGGCCCACTTACACACCTCATGTGGTGTCAACGTTGAGTGTAATAGGTGTTTTAACTGTATGTTCAGCTGGCAACAATAGAAAGTCATGCTGCACCAGTCTCACAACGGTTAAGCCAACAGGAAGGCAGGAAGCAATGCATGCATGGAAAAACATGCATGACGTCATGCACACAAGAGAAATCACAAGAGCCAAAGCTATCTGTATGCACTACATTGAGCAGCACACATGGGAAGAAGCAACATGTATTCAAAATAATGCATTTCTCCTTGGTTTGCAATCCCAAGAACAGTTTATACCCGGTCTTCATTTTTGCACGTCCTCCTATGTACGCCACCCTTGTACATAGGTGGCAGTGTACAAATGAATTGGTGTTGCAGTGGAACGGTCACGGCAACACCCACTGCCTACACCTTTCACACTAAGCATAACGTGAAAGGGGGCCTTATGTGCAAGGCAGAGTCAAGACACGTTAACTCGCCTAATGCTGCCTTGTACATAAGGCGAAGCCCCAATTGCCACCACAACATCAACATAAGTGACATTGTTGTGGCAATAGGGCCTTGTACATATGCACCTATGAATGTACATTGTCATGCTGTCTGCTTGTACACCAATACAATTCATGATCATACTATAAACACACATACAAATACATCTCCCCTTTACATGGCAGAGGGAGAAACATCACCTCCTGTACAACAGCCTGTCCCACTCTTCAATGATAAAGAGGAAGACCTAGCAACCATCAACAAGGGGACACTCCAACATCTGCTCGACTCAATTAGCACCCCTTCTCCAGGAGGAGGGCCATCCAGCAGTGTTGTGGAAACTACAGCCCCTGCACTAACAACCCAGCAGCAAGCACTGACCACCACAGATGTCTCTCAGGACCTTGGGGACTCATTTCTGGCTTTTCAACGTCATGCGGCAGAGGTCCAGCAGGAGATGGCTGGTCAGGTGCGGGTGGGTATTGACAGCCTCGCTGCCAAATTAGAAGGTTTAAATGGGTGTCTCAATCCCATTCGGGACCACCTACAGACCATCACAGACACCCACAGTCTGCTCCATGCTCTACAGCATTCCATGGCTGACATTGCTGGAGTACTGACTCATAGACATGAACAACTGTCCTGTCTGAGTGGTTCCAGCAATGTCAGCAGAGGACTAACATCGCATGCGAATGAGCATGCAGGTAATGGAGCGGATGCAAGCCAGGTTAATGGCATCCAAGTTTAAATACCACAGACATATTGCTGGAAACTTTCATGCCCTGCAGATGCTCGTCATAGAAGTGCTGCATCAAGGTTTGGAACAGATGAATGCTGCTGCAGCTTCAACATCCACATCTCCGCCCTCTGATGTGTCAGTGCTTCACTGTGCCTCTGACAATCTACAACCAAGTACACAACGGAGGCACATGACACATCAGAGGATGAAGACGTTGATAATTCTGTAATATTGCTAAGAAGAAAGCGGTAGAATTCATCATATAGTAAATGGACAATTTTGCCTTGGATCTGTGCTTAGCATCATGCCATGGAACATCATCTTCCAGTGTCCTTTGCTACTCACTGTGACACTCACCTTGGAACTCAATATGGACTGCCATCATTTGTGTTGTACCAAAAGACACTGCTATCCACCTGCTGACTTAACTCTAGCTCTTCCTCTGGACATGCTACACACAAAGGTCTCTGCCAGTCCCTCCACTGGGTGTCTATGAAATGTGGGGGTTGTTTGACCAGGTACTGTGGCAGTCTTCACCAAAGCCAATGAACATGCTAATTAAAACCCAAAATGTACACAGATGTGTGTTTATCATGACCATTCAGGTATAGAAGTCTGCAATAATGTTTGAGCAGTGAATCCATACCAATGTACACCGAGTGACACATGATAAATGTTCATGTTAATTTGTGGCAACTGATAGGTGGTGAGATGACTGGGCTTGTGAGATCTAGCCGTGCCTTCATTTGATCGAATATGACCTACTAGCAACATCCCAACATTGACCTCCGTACATGATGGCAATAGGCATGTGTGGAAATAGGTCCAAGTCTGCTGCTTGCCACAAGTAGGTTCTCCATTTAGTATTGATAACACGTCTCATTTTGCAGATAGACTCTACAGGGTGGACAAAGCTTGTTGTGATGGGGATCACTACATGTCACAATGCAAGATAGAGCACACCACAGGCCCAAGATGACAGCTTGTTATGGCACATATTGCCCAGCTGCTATTGGAAGCACAATTTCTGTTTCAGTGAAGCTGTGTTGGCAATAGGGACTTAGTCTTAAGTGCAAGTCCACCGTCAGACACTTACCATGGCTTAAAAATGCCCTGGAAACAAGGAACTCTCTCATGCTGTGCTCACTGTGAAAGGAGAGGGAAATGTGCCCAGGGATGTGCAGTGCACAGCACTTAGCACTTAGTCAAATACTGTATCACCATTACATGTGTGGCATCACTAGGAGACAATGACAAAGTAACAGCGTGGAAAAGTGGGTATGACACCGGTACTACAGGGAGCAATGCTACATTTCCCCTCCTGTGTCCTGCAGAACTGTGTTCAGCCTTGTGCCGTGCACATTTGACCAGTTAATTTACAACATTGTGCATGGGTGAGTGGGTGAGCCACAGGAACAAATAATGTACATAATGGAGAGATACTTGCACTACGTAGCAAATGTGCCTAAGTCTGTGCATGTTAGATGAACTCAGGGCCAAGCTCTTAGGATAAGAAGGGTGTGGATGGGGCATGGCTTACCGACACCCAAGATGGCCGCAATGATGTGAAGCTACAAGCCCTAACCAATTAATTTCCCCCAAAATCTGTTAAACTCATCCGTTTTGCCAATCATAAACCCAGAGCATGGAGGCACCCAGTCGAACAACAACAAAGTTTCGGCAACTCCGCCATGAGATATCCAGCTCTGAGTGCCAACCGAGACCGGGTGATGCAGCATCCCCCAAGACAACGTCTGGAGCCACCCTGCGCTGTACCCACTGCTGCCGCGAGGCTTGCGAGCTCCGAAAGACAGATCAACATCGGTGCCCCAGCCCCGGGGTCCCCTGTCTGCTTCCTTTCTGTGCCGGATGACAGGGTCCTCAAGTGTTGCCGGCAGAGCTCCGACACACACACTGACAGCAATTGAGGTAACGGGGTGGCAGCAAGGACCTTCAAGTGCGGTGCGGGGCCTCTTTCCCAGAGCCAGGGCCCACAGGACAGCAGAGCCAATCCATGAAATTAAAGAATCCCCAGCCATAATTAGACTGCAGAGAGCAACATGAACGTAGCGTGGTGCCGGGTGGGCTCTGGTGCACACGCAGTTTAATCGCCAGCTTCAAGCTCCAGCAAAGCGTTATTGCTGCAGTGGTGAGAGTGGGGAGCAGTGACATTGGACTCCCTTCCCCCTTGAGTACATTTCATGATTGCCTGCACAAGCACAGGATCTTGGTACTTCTTGGCGCTTGGGATTGGCCTGCACACACTCATGCGGTGCCCCTCCCCCATCCTGTCGAAAGAAACATCGGCAGCATAGAGGCTGCATAGACTGGATTGAAACAGTGGGGCCAGATATAACAGGGCCCGCACTGGTGATGGGAGTGCGTCGCTGAGTGAACAGTCCCAAGAAATTGATTGCCCACAATTTGTGGTGAGTCTGCAAGAGAGCAACAAAGGGATCATCTACCCTCCTGCGACCCTGGGCGAGTAGGGGTGTGATACGCTCTATTCAAAATCAAGTCCCCTGCACCATCTGGTAACACCGCTTCAGTCAAGGGCCCCGACCGCCAGACTGTGAGGCAGCAGCAGTAGTCTGACACAAGAAAGAGAAGCATAAACAGCTATAAGATATAGAGAGGTAAGACTACTTGAAGCAGACATGGTTACATCTACATCCTTCGACGCCTCACATAAATTGACTAGTAAACAAAAAGAATATAGAGATATTGCCAAAGATGCCGCCAGATTTCAATATTGTGCCACCCAACATTGTATATACGACATCGGTGATAAAGCCCGCAAGTTATTAGCATGGTTGGATAAGAGAGAGATGGTCATTAGGTAGGTAGAGAAAATGTTGGACTTGCGCGGCACCCGTCATCATGATAGAGACGGGACTGAGGAAGCATTTGCTAGCCATTTTAAAACTGTTATGCCCCCTCGCCCACATCAACCTAAGATGCAGCGGTGGGATTACTTTCCACGCTACCTTTACCACAACAGGACCCCCAAGAGGTATCAGATATTGACCATGATCTGACTCCTGAAGAGGTGTCAAAGGTGATAGGGGCATTACAATCCGGGAAAGCTATTGTAATTGTAATTGGCATTTGTAAAGCGCGTTATCACCTTCAGGTCTGTAAGTGCTATAATAGAGGTCCCAACCCTTGCCCGTAGGGGAATGTAGTTGATTAAATTACGCCCCAGGCTTCCGAAAAGAGAACTGTTTTTATCTTCTTCCTAAACGGGAGAAGGGCGTGTTCCTTACGTACATTCTCTGGCAAGTTGTTCAAAATTTGGGGAAACGATGTAGAGAAACCTCTTCCTCCTTTAGAGGACATGTTGCAGCGGGGACAGGCCAGGAGGCTGGCCTCCGAGGACCATAGCACCCTGCTAGGAGTATATTTAACTAAGCAGTCTTTAATATAGCTAGGGGCTTGGCCATAAATGGCCTTGTGTGCGATGCAGAGGCCCTTAAACTTTGTTCGCTGTCTAACCAGGAGCCAGTGCAACTGAGTTAGGAGAGGGGTGGCGTGGGCTCCCCTGGGCACTCTAAAAATTAGTCAATCTGGCCAGCAGGTTTCCTGGGAGGCAGATATAAAGGGAGTTACTATAGTCTAGTTGTGACATTATCATAGCTGATACTGCCATTCTAAGTGTATTGAAGGTGAGAAGGGGGGCATGTTTTTGAAACTGTCTCAGCATGCCTATACACATTCCCACTACTGCCATGACCTGCTGGGTCATGGAAAGCTTGTCATCAATTTTGATGCCCAGGCTTTTTACAGCTACGGCTGGCTCCGGGTATGTGCCTAGCTCTTGTGGCCAAAAGAGGCCCCTCCAGGGGTTGGAGTCTGAGGTGACGGCCAGCACCTTTGTCTTATCAGGAATAATTTTATGGGAGTTTGCAGTCATCCAGTTAACAGTAAATTTAAGGATGTTTTGAAATCTTGTGTGGGCGGTCGGGGCATTTTCTATCTGGATGATAATTTGAGTGTTGTCAGCACAATTATAGATCTGACACTCCATATAAAGGGCTGGAGGTAGGCGTTGAAAAGTAGAGGTGACAGTGTCGAACCCTGTGGTAACACACAAGAGTGGCCCTGGGTCTGACACATGGTTGGTCAGCTGTATTCTCTGGGAGTGGTCCTTAAGGAAGGATGTCAGCCACGCAAGGGCCTTGCCTTGGATGCCCAGCTCCGACATCCGCGACAACAGTTGTTCATGATTGACCGTCTCAAATGTCGCGGATAGGCCCAGCAAAACCAGGGCACATGACTTTTTCTTATCGGCCCTTAGTCTTAGTTCATCCCTGGTGGCCTCCCAATAGAGCTCTACAAATCTACAGCCTCAGTTATTTCACCATTTTTTGTTTGCATGTATGACGAGAGTGTGACCCAGGGTACTCTGCCTGAAACGCAGAGATTAGCCAATATTGTTGTCATACATAAAAAGGGCAAACCCCCGAATTGTTGCTCCTCGTACAGACATATCTCCCTCTTACACCCAGAGGTGAACATATTAGCTAAACTGTTGGCCCTTCGTCTATCACCCTTACTCCATAAATTGATTCACCCAGATCTATCCGACTTCATGCCAGCTAGAAACACTGCGCTTAATCTTTGCCGCCTGTTCGGAGTGCTGGGCCGGGCATCCACTATTCAGGAGGACTCGGTGATCATGTCTTTAGACGCAAAGATGGCCTTTGATATGATTCAATCAATCAATCAATCAATCAATTAATCAGAGCACTTGTAAAGCGCGCTACTTACCAGTGTAAACGTCTCAAGGCGCTGGGGGGGAGCTGCTACTGTTTGAAGAGCCTGGTCATGAGGAGTCTTCTGAATGCGAGTAGGTCTTGGGTCTGTTGTATGTGTGTAGGGTGGGTGTTCCATGTCTTTGCGGTGAGGTAGGAGAAGTATCTGCCTCCGGAGGTAGTGCGATGGATGCGGGGGATGGCGGCGAGGGCGAGACTGGAGGATCGGAGCTGGTGGGTGGGGGTGTGGAAGCTGAGTCTACTGTTTAAGTAGGCTGGTCCGGTGTTGTGGAGTGCTTTGGGTGTGTGTGTGAGGAGCTTGAAGGTGATCCTCTTGTCGACGGGGAGCCAGTGTAAGTTTCTCAGGTGGGGGGTGATGTGGTTGCGGTGGGGGGCGTTGACGATCAGTCAGACAGAAGCGTTTTGCATGCGTTGTAGTCGGCGTAGATGTTTGGCTGGGATTCCTGCGTAGAGTGCGTTGCTGTAGTCCAGTCTGCTGCTGACGAGGGCATGTGTAACCATTCTTATAGTTTCGGTCGGGATCCACTTGTAGATCCTGCAGAGCATGTGGAGGGTGTTGTAGCAGGAGGAGGAGATGACGTTGACTTGTTTTGACATGGAGAGGGAGGAGTTGAGGATGAAGCCTAGGTTGCGTAAATGGTCGGTGGGTGTTGGTGCTGTTCCCATTCTGGTCGGCCACCAGGAGTCTTCCCAGGCTGAGGGGGTGGGTTCGAGGATGAGGACCTCCGTCTTGTCTGAGTTCAGCTTCAGCCGGCTGTTCCTCATCTAGTCGGTGATGACCTTCATTCCGTTGTGGATGTTGCTTTTGGCGGTGAGTGGGTCCTTGGTGAGGGAGAGGATGAGCTGGGTGTCGTTGGCGCAGGAGATGATGTTGAGGTTGTGATGGCCGGCCACTTGTGCGAGGGGGGCCATGTAGATGTTGAACAGCGTCGGGCTGAGGGATGAGCCCTGGGGGACGCCGCAGATGATGTTGGTGGCTTTGGAACGGAAGGGTGGGAGGCGGACTCTCTGGGTTCTGCCGGAGGGGAAAGACGTGGTCCATTTCAGGGCATTCTATTGGATTCCGGCTTCTAGGAGGCATGTTTTTAGAGTGCAATGGCAGACCGTGTCGAAGGCGTCCGACAGGTCCAGGAGGATGAGGGCTGATGTTTCTCTGTTGTCTAGTTGGCGTCTGATGTCGTCTGTGGCAGTGATAAGGGCTGTCTCGGTGCTGTGGTTGCATCTGAATCCGGATTGGGATGAGTCTAAGATGTTGTTGTTCTCGAAGTGGAAGTTGAGGTCCCCCAGGGGGATGTAGTCCGTTGAGTCGAGTGCATGGGAATTGGTGAGGTCGGCAATGGTGTAGCTGAACTGGGCCCGTGGTCCGGGGGGTCTGTAAAGGAGTGTTCCTCTGAGGGTGGTGTTGGGGTCGGTTTGGATCCGGAAGTAGAAGTGTTCGGCGGCATTGAGGGTGTCACCTGCGTGGGTGGAGACCTTGAGGGTGGATTTGTGGGCGATGGCTATTCCTCCCTCCGATTCCATTGGCGCGGTCCCTGCGGGTGATCTTGTAGCAGTCCGGGATGGCTATGGCGATGTCGGGTGCCGAGGAGTCGTTCCACCAGGTCTTGGTCAGGAAGTCCACTTCTGGGGCGGAGGTGTCGAGCAGATCCCAGAGCTCGATGGCGTGTTTGCGTGCAGAGCAGGTGTTGAGGAGTATGCAGCGGAGGTGGTTGACTCCAGTCCTGGGAGGTTTGGTGGTTCTGTCGCAGGTGAAGCTGCAGGTGCAGCAGGAGAAGGGTCCGTGGGTCAGTTTCGGGGCTGCCTGGAAGCAGGTGGGGTTTCAGCCAGCATTGAGTGCATGGAGGCTGCTGGCATTGCAGTGCGTTCTGGTGTCATGGTGTTCGCGGGATCCAGGGGTCCTGGCGCTGGGCGCGGTCAAGGAGCGGACTTCGGCGTGCCAGTGGCGCGGCCGCATACCGGCCGCCATTTAAGGCGGGGAGGGAGGGAGGAGCAGCTGGGAGGCGGGAGCGGGGCACAGGGGGCAGCGGCGGGAAAACGGGGGGTGCAGGAGCACGAGGGAGGGGTGGGGGGGGACAATAGAAGGGCTGAGTGGCCTTTCTTGTTTGCTGCTTTGGAGAGATATGGTTTTGGCAAACGGCTCTTATCTTGGGTACGTCTACTCTACTCCTGGCCCCTGACCCGAATAACGGTAAATGGCTGGCAGATCGGCATTTGTTGAGATGGGTAAAGACACAAGGCAGGGTTGCCCCTTGTCACCTCTTCTTCTCGCCCTAGCTCTTGAGCCTCTGGCCATATGGATTAGAGGGGATCCCTTGATTTGTGGAATCAACTGGTCTTTGGACTGGACAGATAAAATCTCCCTCTATGCGATGACATTTTACCTTATCTGGCCTGACCCCGGTTTTCGATCCATAGCGTAGTTCATATTTTTGCTCTTTTTCAGAAATACTCTAGTTACATTATCAACTGGGACAAATCCATGGTCTACGTCCTGAGTGGAGAGCACCCGATCCTTCTCTTACATTGTAAGGCCCAAATAGTGACAGATGGTTTTCGATACCTCAGCATATATGTTCCCAAAGACGCAGGAGCCTTCCACTCACAAAACCTAATTTCTCCTCTCTACCGTTTCTGACGTTCAGCACTGGAAATCATTACCTCTAACACTCCTGAGAAAAGCAGCCCTTTATAAAATGATGGCACTTCCCCATTTTCTTAATGCCCTGCAAAACACACCTTATTTGTTCCTATCTCAATATTTCTCTCTATTGATTCTGAGGTATGCTCCTTCCTGTGGAACAATGGTACACCCCTGATCGCCCTGGCCAAACTCATCAAAAGTTGGTATGACGGTGGAATTTCTTTGCCACCTATTAGAACTTATTACTGGGCTTCACACCTGGCGGTTCTCAATCACTGGATGAATCAAACTATCACTGACCCAGCATATAGAATGGAAAAGTACAATATGTCTTCTGGTAACTACATCAGGGCTCTGTATGGGGGGGAAATATACACCTAAACATACCCTGACTTCCACTACAGTTTCTACTTGGCACACAGCAACTGCTGTGTTGGGCTAGAAAGGCAAGATTATTCAGGCCACTCCGCTGATTGAGGCTAGTCAACTAGGTATGCTCTCAAAACAGCCAGGGTTTGATTAATAGGATCATATTAGTCGTTCCAAAGTCGGAGACCTATGGATGACGGGGCGGTTGTCCCGTTTGGGGACCTGCAAACTCAATATCAACTTCAGGTGGGGGAAACTTTCCGATATTTATTTATTTAATTTAAGGTTTTTATAGAGCGCGTAGTCACCTGGGAGTATCCCAGCGCTATACCTAGTAATCAAGAGGAGAAGGAGTGCAGGAAAATTGGAGGGTTTAGGGGAAGAGAAGGGTTTTGAGCGATTTCCTGAAGCGGAGGCGGTTTGGTTCTGTTCTTAGTTTCAGAGAAAGCGCGTTCCATTGCTTCGCTGTGTGCACCGAGAAGCGGCGACCTCCTGCGCGGGCTTTTTTCACTCTGGGTACCACTATGAGGTTTTCGTGGTCCGATCGGAGTGCTCTGGTAGGTCTATATGGGGTAATACAGTTTTTGAGGATTGGTGGGCCTTCGTTGTGGAGCAGTTTATGAGCCAGGCAGAGGGCCTTGAATACCACTCTTTCCCTGACCGGCAGCCAGTGCAGTTTCTTCAAGGCGGGTTTCGCTGATGCTCTGGCCGGGGTGTTCGTGAGCAGCAGGGCAGCGGCATTCTGGATTTTCTGTAGGATATGAAAGGTGGCTTCGGGGGCTCCCAGATAAATGGCGTTACTGTAGTCCAACCTGGACACAATCAGGCCTTGGATCAACAGTTTCCGGGAGTTAAGAGGAAGCAGGGGGAGCACTTTCCTACATGACCTAAGAAGGCCGAAACAGACGCCGGCCGTCTTCTTAGCCTGCGTTCTAAAGGTGAGATCTTTTTCTAACCATATTCCCAGGCTCTTGACCTCCGTCTTGGGGGTAGGGGGTTCACCAAGACAGGCGGGCCAGATGTTAGGGGGTAGAGAGAGCCCTTTTTGTCCCAGGAGCAGAATTTCTGTTTTTGACCCATTAAGCTTGAGGGCTGAGTCGTTCATCCATTGGTGTATTTTGGAGAGACAGCCATGTAGGTTGGAGGGTTCTTGCTTGGGGTGAGATAGAGTTACCACCAGCTGTGTATCATCAGCATAACTGATGATAGTCACTCCAAAAGGGGTGACCACCTCCTCCAGTGGGGCCATGTATACGTTAAATAACGTGGGGCTTAGTGACGAGCCCTGGGGCACACCACACCGGAGGGGGATGGCAGGGGAGCGGCTGTCACTTTCCCAGACTTGGAAGGAACGTTGGCAGAGAAATGATGAGAGCCATTTCAGAGCTTTGTCCTTCACTCCGATGTTTCCCAGGCGTTGAGTTAAGACCTGGTGGCTGACAGTATCGAAGGCCGCACTGAGGTCCAGGAGGATCACTGCCACTGATTCTCCTGTGTCAAGAATGTCTCTGGCCTTCTCCACTGCTGCAAGGAGTGCGGTGTCAGTGCCCTGACCTGGTCGGAAGCCCGTTTGGGAGTACTTGAGCAGGTGGTTAGTTTCCAAGAACTGTGACAGTTTTTTGTTTACTAGTTTCCCAGTGACCTTACCAATCCATGGGAGGAGGGAGATGGGTCTATAGTTTGATAGGTCCTCAGGGTCTAGGGAAGGTTTCTTGAGAAGTCCTTTAACGACTGCCGCTTTCCAGCTAGGAGGGACTTCACCTTGGGATAAGGAGGTGTTAATCAGAGCGGTCAGCGGGGGCACTATGGTGTGGGTGACTTTTTTGAGGAACCGTATGGGCACTGGGTCACTGGGGGCGCCACTCTTGATTGAGGCAAATGTGGCGGCTACCTCCTCCGTGGTAACCGGGCCGAAGGAAACCAGGTAAGGGGCAGGTGATTTCAGGGGGGAATTCAACCGCGGGGAGAGTTGTCCTTATCTCCTTCAATGAAATCGGATTCGGTAGTGGGAAGAGAGGCGAGAATCTTTTTGATTTTTTCATCGAAGAAGGTAGCTAGTTTGACACATTTGTCCTCGGCTGCCTTGGGGTCCCGGTGTTTTTCTGGAGGGTCGGGGACAGGGAGGAGCTCTTTAAGGATGAGGAAGGTTTCCCTAGCAGAGCAGGAAGAATTTTTTTTTTTCCTCATAAAAGGCACTTTTGGCGTTACGGAGTGCTAGTTTGTATGCTCTCATGGATGTCTGGAATACGTCTTTTTTATTCGCAGACTTATCCTTCCTCCAAATGCGTTCCGACTTTTTGCATTCCTTCTGTAAGGCGTTCAATGCAGGGGTGTACCATGGAGCGGGATTGATCCTCTTGGTATGTTTGAGAGTGCTAGTGTGGGGAATGAGATTGTCTAGGGAATGGGTGAGCCAGTCATTAAATTCTCTATCCGCAGTTTTGGGATCCAGGGAAGGGAGAGGGGTGGATTCTCTTAGCTTAGCTTCCCAGTCCTCCGGTACAAGCTTGTGCCAACGTCTAACGAGGGTCCTGGCTTTGGGTGGTTGAGTCGGAGTGGTTTTGAGATGCCAGTGCATGGGGACCAGTAGATGGTCTGTCCATGGGAAAGGAATGGGTGCCTGGGTTTTAAAATTTCGAATATTCGTAAAAATCGGATCCAAAAGCTGGCCTTTTTCATGGGTGGCTTGTGAGTTCATGAGATGTAGGTCAACTGACGAGAGATCTGTCAATAGGTTGGCTGCGGAGTTATCCGTGGGGTCAAGGAAATGGAGATTGAGATCCCCTAGGAGAAGGAAATTAGAGGCAGTGGTTGCTTTTAGTGTAACGTAATCCATCAGTGTACTGGAGAATTCCCCGAGTGGGCCTGGCGGCCGGTAGACTAAGAGTCCGGAGAGAGAGATTGCAGGCGAGATCTGTAGAGTGAAGTTGCAACTTTCACAATCTTTGACGTTGCCATTGTCAATCCTGCAGGTAAGGTGGTCCTTGTATAGGATGGCTAGCCCACCGCCTCTACCGACAGGTCTGTTTAGGAAGCGTATTTGGTAGCCGGGGGGGACGGCATTGACCATGTCAAAGTCGTTGTTCGGCGTCAGCCATGTTTCTGTAAGAAACATTATATCCAGCGTAGAGTTTTGAACGAGGATATTTATCTCGTGAGCGTGTCTGACAAGAGACCTGCAATTGAGAAGGCCAAGTCGGAGGGCTTGTGCATGTGCCTGCTCCTCCGGCGGGTTGCAGAGGACACAGCCCGTGAATGGGTTGTCTTCCATGAGGATATATTTACAATTGGGATATTTATTCGAGTTCAATGCTCGGAGCCTGTCTTGGGTGTATGTTATGCGGCATTGAGAATCGGGCATAGTGCCTGGGCCTAAGGCCGTCTGGGCCCGGACGGGCCCAGACGGGCTTGCCTTAGGCGCACCTTTGGCTCGCAAACGGCGCTCCCGCTGCGCTCGTCCGCTGCGCTCGTCCGCTGCGCTTGCGTGGAAGGCACATTTAAGGAGAGAGACGTGGGCGTGGCCTCGCGTTCGCTGCAATGGCGGCCCTGGAAACTTGCCCACGAAGCAGCGCTTGATCCGCTGGTAGTGGGAAGCCTAGGAAGATGCTAGGACCAGAGGAGAGCTCTGAGTAAGGTGTGCGTTTTTTTTTAAAAAGGTTCCAAACACAAAATATACAATTTTAAAACGAGTGCAAACAAAGCCTCCGGCTTCCGCCTCAGAGGTAAACAATCTAGTGAATGCGCTTTCAATCAGCGCTATTCATAGGGCCTCTTTAGGCAAGAAATGCACTACATAAGGCAATACCCAAAGTTTCCGATTTACCTGCCTCCTCCCCTTTAGAAGATAGACTACTAGATGACTATCTCCCAGAAAAAGGGATTTCATTAACGTATCGTAAAATTCTGAACAACTTACCCGAGACCCATTATAAAATACGAATAAAATGGGCTAAGTAGGTTGGGGATCTTGACGTTGAGGACTGGAGGGAGGCCTTGGCATTACCTCTGGAGGTGGCTATCCGCTACCGCTTCAAGCGTATACAAATCAAAATACTCCACAGAGCCTATTACACCAGCGCCGCGCTCGTTAAGAGGGTTCTTCTAGTCTCCCCTGCCTGTCCTCCTGGCTGAGGGTGCACGGGCACTTTTTTACATCAATGGTGGGAATGTCCCAGCCTTCAGAAATATTGGGGGAGGGTGGTTTCAGGCGTGTCTCAGAAATGTCACAAAAACAATTGAAGGCCTGTGCCTCTTAAATTTCTGGGACGCCACAGATTTGACAAGATTTGAGAAGCTTTGGGTCATGCTGGGTAGCATGGTGGCAGAACGCAACATTGTCAGGACGTGGAAGGGGGGGTCGAACTGCAACATACTGATTGAGAATCCGACATGGATTGGTGTAGGCAAGCAGGGAGAGCGGTGTATTAAAGCAGGGGATGCCCCGGCAAATGGACTAAAATATGGGCCCCTGGAACAAGAGTAGATATTTTATTTGTACTCCATTTGATGATGCGCCCTCTGCTACGGTGGAGAATGAGACTCTTTAAACTTTTCTTTGTTACATGGGATGATGATACAACTGATTTGCTTTTGACCCAAGGTATTGATTTATTTTGAATGTATCTTCTATTTTTCAGTAATTATCCTACGGTTTGAGACTGCACCTGTTTTGTTTGAGATTGATTTATGTTTATTTTTTCTTTCTTTTTAATAAAAAGATTTATTTAAAAAAAAGAAGGGTGTGGATGTAATCTTTGGAACACAGTGCAGACATCCATCATCATGATGGACATGAGTTGCAGTGTCAATGTCTGTTCAAGGCCATGTTACAAAATTGTGTTGCAAATGTGCATCAATGTGCATTCCAAATCTGTGAGTCACACATGAGATGTTCAGCAGTACAAAAGAGTGTCCCTAGCCTAGGCCATGACCCCAACTTTCCACACTGTAATGCATGCAAGTTCACTGTGCTCAAATCATAAGGATCCTGACACTGTCTGTCCAGCTAAGTAACATGTCATGACCACATATACACCTTCAAAGGATTTCCCAGAGATTGAATATGTGGGAAATATATAAAAAGCAGCACACCACCAAACCACTTCAGACATGAGTGCCAACTGAATTCCAAAACAGTGTGAATTTACTAAAATGTAACCAAATTAACGACCCTAAACTGACACTAAGCACTACAACAACTAACCTAATCTAAACTAACTATGACAAAATGAATAATAGCCAACAGACCCTCCCCGTGTCCACTTCTTATTTTTTTGTTCAAGTGGGAGCAGTCCCAGACCCTCAGGATTCTGCACAGGTCACAGACAGCAGACCCAGTTCTTTTCTGTTCCTTCACATGTCCAGATATGTTTTGAAGAGCTGGGGGTGAGGTACTATTTTTGTGCAATTCACCTGCCAGTGGGTGGGATTGATCTCTGGACACTCCCTAAGCAAAAGGGAAAATGATCCCAAGGGCAAACCTTCCGCCTTTTTCAGCACATCCTGTTTGCCTTACTGTAAAATATTTGTGGTATCTATTGACTTGCGGACTTAATGAAAAATGGGGGTACATTGGCCCAAAATAGAATCTGCAAGATATCCAAGAACCAGTGCACTTTCACCTGAAGTAATGAAAAAGTATAACAAGGTTATCACTTATTTGAAAGAAAAGATTTTTCCAAAGTTGGTAAAGATCAATAGAACAACACACAATTTAAATTAAACAGTGCATGTGTACAATGTACTGCTTTTACAAGCGTTTAAGCAGTACAGTGGAATGGAAAATGTGTCTGGGAAGGATATGGGACATTTTGTTTATCAATTTGTGTATGGGTTTAGACCTGAAATAAGTGCTATGATACAACAGTATTTGATTTGTTGGCAGAGTAAACCCATAGACAAGATTCTTTGGTATGCAAAATATTGTGCAGACGAGGTGGATTCCAAGCACAAAACATTACAAGAAAAGTTGATGTTGGTTCAGATGAGAGTAGCAAAGAAAGGTTACATGGGAGTTAGTGCTGATCGTGCTGACGTTGTACAGAGGAATTGACAAACGAAAACAGGTATGCATGGGGTGGTAGGAGCACAACAACAGACTGCATCAACTTGAGGTAGATAGACTTCAAGAGAAATGTTGAAAAAGACCAATATGCGCAATCTTAGCAGTATGTTCAAGCACTGGAAGCACAAGTATAGGTTTAATCCACAAAATTAGGTCATTGGACGGGTATCTCGGGGTAAAAATATACAGCCTTAAGCAGGTGATTTGATGCATGATCAGCAGACTCAAAGGCAGAAGCATTCAAATCTAAAAATGCCACAAGCTCCTATGTCACACATGAATGTTCAGATCCAGAAATACAATATGAACATGGGATTCCATACTAGTGAACCATCTGGTTCAGCCCTAAATGTTACTCAGCAATACCTGATACAGGCTGATGAAAGTGATTTTGATTTGTCACAATGACGGTGCCTGAGAGGGGAGTAGGAATGTATGCTTAACACATCCTTAGAGGCAGACCAGAGTGGTCCTTATGTGGATGGCAAGGTAAATGGAACACCTATTTAATTTCTTGTCTACACATGTGCTACCCATTCCACTGTGAGAACAGCGAAGTACCCAACCTATCCTGTCGGTAGAAAGAATCCAATTTGTAGGAATTTTTAATCGGTTAATGTCAACCCCTGTAGCTGAGCCTGTAAGGTACAAATTGTGTCTTTTCAGGATTTTCACAAATTTATGATATGTGATTCTAGTCCTATAAACCTTTTGGGACGAGATCTGTTGTGCAAGTTAGACTGTTACGTTTATTGTACACCACAGGGAGTAGAGTTTCATACTAATGACGAAGATATTGCATTCCAAATATCGAAACAAAAGATTGAAGCTAAAGGGTTATTTCCTTTGTTAACGAGTGATGATTTACCCATGGCATTGAGAGTCAGTGGGGCCAATTACGATCTCTTCCGGAAAGCATTCCTACCGAATCGGTCCCAGAATGCTTTCTGAACGACTCGAATCGGGTGAGTCCGACCGACCGATTTCGATGTATCCGGATGCTTCAGGATACGATTAGGTCAGACTTCCATTGATTTCAATGGGAACCTGCGTTCCGAACGACAACACAGGCTCCCATTGAAGATAGGGATGGCTGGGGAAAACCTTGCACCCTGTGACGAGCACCCCATGATGCCTGCCACACTGTGCATGGATGGAAAGTGGGATCCTTTGGGTACCCTCGCAGACCCAATTCACAGGGCCCCAAAGACAGATTCCAGCAGCCGATTCATTCAGGAGAAACCGAATCGGAATGGCTATCCGAATCGGTCATTGTAATCGCTCGCTCGGAAACCGAGTCCACAGAGCTGTAGGATTAAGCTCCGAAAGACGCTATCTGTCCGATTGCCTTTGGGTACCGATTTGGACCGCCCTACCGGTTTACAGGCATCGTAATCTGTCATTGGGAGCTGTGTACGAAAATTCATCAAACCCAAATTTTGATTCTGAATCCTTCTGAACAGGATTGTAATCAACCCAACTGTGTTACCTGAAGTTTGGTATTTCACGGGAAAAGATATCGGTTTGATTAAAGGAGTGGCTCCAATACAAATTCCTTTGAAGCCAAATGAAGAATTTCCACAAATCCCTCCATATAATTTGAGCCCAGAAACAATTGAGAGATTAATACTCCATGCTATATAGTGCTAGGTTCATATTTTAGCATAATATCATCGTGAATGAGCTGTATTTCATTAAAGCCTCAAATCTTGCTCCTTTTCTAAAATGAACTTATAAACTGAATAATCTGAAGCCTATGGAAACTTTTTTTGTAAAGTTGCCACTCATGTTCTAACTTTCAATTGCTTCCTTTGACAGCTGTACAACAATTTGACTGAGCTGGCAACAAAAACTGCTACATGCTAGAACAGATGCTTGAGAGACTAGCAAATAGAGCTGTAAGAGGAGGGCTCGCCTACATTCTGAGTGCCAATTTGTTCATATAACTAAACCTACAATGATTCTAAGGAAGTTACATGGTATGGTTTACTTAATTCTTCCAAATTTGTAAACTTTTTTACCTACTACATTATTTCATCCTATTGAAGACGACCAATAGGACAGAGTGGTCTGACAAATTTTGTGTTGCCATCAGGTGTCATCCCAGAAAATAATGAGGTATAATTGCTCAGATTTTGGAATTTATGGAGAGAAACCTGCTCACCCATCTTACGGAATTGAGACAGACTGTGATAAAAATACTCAGATCTGCTGCCGGCTGGTAGGCTGGCATAGTGGAACCTTTTCGGCTGAAAGCTTTCACGTCATACTGTTGTTACATTAATGTTACAGTTACCAACTGAGACAGATTTCCTGTCTTATTGAAACTGGAACTGGTCATTTGGAACACACTGAACTTTTCTAAGGGTTTCCTAAGGGTTTGTTTGAGGCTCAATTGATTTCCTATTGTTTCAAATTTGTTTATTTAAACAATCTCCCTCAGCTGAGGAAGACTGATGTCTACATTATTTAATCTCACAGATAATGATCAACTGGGATGCGGCCTGAGTAATTAACAGTGCCTGATATTATTTCAAGCATTCCAGCCGTCACTTTTTTGTATCCTATTTTTAATACATACAGCATCTGTACTGCATATTGATTATCATATCTCAACACAATAAGATAATTTTCAACTTTTACAAGTTACTTCTCGCTTTTCATGGAGACATGATTTGCATACTGCTAATGTAACTTGCCTTACTCTATAGTACATTGATTTGTTTCATACTTTTTTCGTACATTCATCAGCCTTTCCAGTACACTTTATAGCCTTCCCAAAATGGCATTATTAAACAAAATAGATAAGAGTAATTGCTCTTCATCTCAGTCACAGCTTTTTTTCTCTCTCTTTTCCTAATGGCCGCTAAAAAACATTTTGTCCCAGATGTGCAAAGCATTTTACAGTTTGCAATCTACCACCCCTATTTTGAGTGTCCGTAACTTATTATCGACTCACAAAAGAGGGTTTGCGAGTCGCTTTTAGGAAGGGGAGCGTGAAGGACATCCCTTCCTAAAAGGAGTCACACTAGTATGTAGGAATGCTTTGAGACTGGGAATGCAATTGCAAAACATTCACAGATACCACAAACCCATTTGCAAACAGGAAGGGGTCCCCACGGGGCCCCTTCGTGAATGTGGGAGGTACACTTTTTTAAGAACAGGCAGTAGTCCCATGGATCAGGTTGATTACAAAAAGAAATTTCTTTATTTAAAAGGCAATCACAGACATGGTGGTCTGCTAATCCCAGCAGGCTACCATACCTGTGAATGTAGCCATTCACAATGGGTATCAAATTGTGACCGGCCTAATGAATATTGATGAGGCAAGTCTATTTTCGACCCACTGCAAATCGCTAACAGTGTCCTAATAGCTAATCACTAAAATTGGCTATTAGGAAATTGCAAACATGCGATTGGGTACATCTGGCCCTTTTATTTTTAACTTTGTCATACTTCATCTCAATTAAAATGAAGTGTCTTTATGTCCGTGTATTACGTCATTCTGGTTGAGATATCTAAAGATGTATCTAAATATTTGGCACCTATTTGAGCTCCTTAAAGCAAAGATGATACAACAGATCTTACTGGTGTTTCAGTAGTTATTTAAACCAACACATTTTGAACGCTGACGTGGCTAATCGAAATACTTTAACCCCCAGTATATGAATTGAATACACATGCCATATATTTTTTATTATATTTCTAAAACATTTAATTAATTAGACATATCTACCTTTTTTCCACCGTGTGTACAATTTAATTTTTATTTCTTACATTTTGTTTAACACTGAACATCTCCGAACATGCATGCCTGTTTGTTTGTCTCCTGTATTGACAGGAGTGGGTTATTTTGCAAAACTCAATGAGCTCTCTGAGTAATGCATTTCTGACTCCTGAATTCCACTAGGGTAATTTTGTCTACCTTGCAAATTGAAACAAAAGGAACTGATTGTTCAGTAATATGGCGAATACACAAATAAAGTTTGTAATGCTGTTATGACAATTCATCTTGGTTGAAAATTTTCCAATAATGATTAAATACCATTAAGCCCCAGCAATTGTACAGCTGTGTGCTGAGTCACATCCCAGAATAACCCTATGAAATGTGCATACATTTGTTTTTCCACTTCCCCATGTTTGCCTCATTCAGGAAGCATGTTTGTGCATACAAGGCTATAAGCTATTGTTTGCTCATTCTCATGACATCTTCTTCATGCAAATGCCACATGATGCAACCTACTGTTGTAACAAGACAAGTCCTTCCACGAATACCTTAGCATCCAATCGTCAGGTTCAGGCAGACAGGGAGCGCAAATTGTTGGAACTCTAAGAGCCCTAAATGTGAGATCAAAAGATGTATAGTCAATTATAAATATAATACATTTTCAGGATTTCATAAGATGGAAGTTGATGCTGAAACTGTGCTACCCTTCAATCCTAAGTACAAGTGTTTCTTTGATACAAGTACAGAGTATAAGACCCTGGAGAAACTGAGCATAAGATTTAGCACTGGTAGAAACACTTGTGCAGCCATGCAGACTTCGGAGAAGATCACAACTCCCTCTGCAGTTGTTCATCACCTACAGTGAGACATAGTCTTTAAAATACAGAATGTTAAATTGTGCTAGGATTCTTTTGGGGGGAGATTTTAACTGTCAGTATGAGCCGCTAACCCTGGTTTTGGAGGGAGCACTTCTGGAGGAGGATGACCAGTGGGGAATTCCGCAATTAGATGGCCCCCCAGCTAAGCCATGGTCACCCTTAGCAACCCAAATTTTGGCACTCACCCTCAGCAATTTTCTGAGGGTTTGCAATGGCCGAACTAAGGGTGACATCCCTTCAAAACCTACCTTTAATAAGACAGGGCAGGAGTCTCATTTGGACTATATCCTTGTTCAGACATCTGACTGGAACAAGGTTTCTGACTTTGCGGTAGTGCAAAGAACTGACAGTGATCACAATGCGCTGATTCTTTCGCTGGTCTCGCCCGGTGGTCCCACGGGTGACCAGCCGGCAAAGGCATCTTTAGATCCAAAACTAATCTTAACTAATGACAGGCGCAGAGTGAGGTGGGCCAAGCTCTTGGACAATACTGCCCACATTTCCGAGCTCTATGCACGAATCCTCCCCATATTCGAACGTGTCGGGCGCTTATTCTTCAACCCTCTCCAGTAGAATTGTTTCCCAAGTTGGGCACCCTCCATAAGGAATTGGTGGACACTCTTGCGGAACTTCTAAATCCAATTTGCGGAAAGGGCCCCGCAGGGGGCAAAGAGCCTCCTGGTTCAATTCAGCTTGCAGGTAGGCAAAGGCTGACCTCCTCGCTGCATTGAAGCACCCTAGGGACACAGGGCTAATCAAGATTAGGAGGGCGGACCTGAAGCAAGTAATCCACCATGCAGAGGTGGAATGGGACTATTCCAACTGGGAAAACATGTTGGCCTCTCTCCAGACCAGAGATGCACGTAAATTCTGGCAGATAGTGAGAACAGGGTCTGCCGAGCCGACTCCAGCTGTGGAGGCCAATATAGCGGCTGCGGTGTGGGAGGACCACTTTCGCAGCCTCTATGAAGAGGTCATCCCTGGTTTGCCCAAGCCCCAACATGGGCTATTGATTGACTACCTCTCACTCTCTGGCGGGCCAATCCCGCAATCCAAAACTATGGAGGGCGCTGAGCCAATGCAATTTTCAATGGGGGAGGTTCTCAATGTAATATCAAAGTTGCCATCTGGTAAAGCCCCCGGGCTAGATAAAATCCCGGGAGATCTATTCAAGCACCAACCCAGGGTTTGGGCCCCCTACCTTTTGGAAGTTTATAATGCAATCCTTGGGGGAATGGCGGTCCCTGGTACTTGGCTGGGTGCAGAGATTATACCTATCTTCAAGAAGGGCTCTCCTCTGCTCCCAGCCAATTACAGGCCAATCAGCCTCATCGATGTTTCACAAAAAATCTTCGCGAGGCTGATACTTGACCGCCTGCAGGAATGGATGACGGATCATTCGATCCTAAGTATGTTCCAGGCGGGGTTTAGGAGCAAGGTGTCAACTACGGACCAAATTTTTTGTTTGGCCCTCCTCTTTGGAAGACGGTGCGGGTGGAGGGTGGTACGTTGTATACCGTCTTTGTTGACCTCCGCGCAGCCTTCGATTTGGTTCCGCGGAGTAAACTATGGGCGGTACTCGCCAACTGGTTATCCCCCCGCTCTTTTAGACATTATCGTTCGTCTACACACACACACAACTTTGCACAGGTTAGGTGCGGGAGGTTGGGCAGCCTCTCAAAAAGATTTCCCGTTGATAGAGGGGTAAGGCAGGGATGTGTCCTAGCACCGACCCTGTTTTGCCTCTTTGTCAACAGGGTAATCGATTACCTAAATAAGGTCCCCATCACAGATGCACCAAGGCTCGGCGGCAGCAGGGAGCCTGCAATTATGTTTGCGAACAACACCCTGCTGCTGTCGAAATCCCCAATGGGGATCCAGCGTATTCTGGAGGGCTTTGAGGCATTTTGTGGAGAGCATGGTCTCGAAATAAATGCCTTCAAGACCAAGTACATGATTTTTAATCCCCCCAAAAAAACACGCCCCAACCCCTCTAAAGGCCTGAACAGGTTAGAAAGAGTCTTTACGTTTGAGTATCTGGGTGCGACCATGAATGATAAATTGGAATGGGGCGACCATCAAGTTAAGTCCCAGCTCAGACTAGCTCAAATAGCAGGGGGAATAATCAGGCTAGTTAACTCTAATAAATCATCTGCTAGACCAATAGGCCCCCCGTTGGAGATCTACAAACTCCTGGCCAGAGGTGCGATTCTTTATGGCAGTGAACTCTGGGGTCATGTGTGCAAAAAAGAGCTAGTTATTGTCGAAAACAAGTTTATTAGACAACTCTTAAAGTTACCGGCTAGCACCCCCCTCTTGCCCCTTAGGTTGGATCTGGGTCTAAAACCTTTGGACGAAGTACTGGGTGTAAAGCCCTTGACTTTTTGGAGAAGATTATGGTCCACTCCTGAGTTAGCCAACTATAGGCAGGAACTGCAGGAAATTCTTGCTCTTCCTACTATAGAGAACATCCCATGGTTTAAATATCTAAAAACCGAGTTTGCCCGGCTGGGTCTCCCGACCCTTTGGAGTGATCCTGAAGTGGCTTGTCAGGGACTGTCCCGCAAACATCTGGTGGCAACTTTCCATGCATGCAATCTTGCATCCCACACACAGGGTACACGCCCAGATTCCCTAGCTAACACTTTTATAGGGGTCAAGGAATCCTACAAGTTTGAGACAGTTCTTGATGACATTTTCCCGAATCTGGCCAGGAAATTATATCTGCAATGGCGGTATGGCACTCGTCCGCTAAGAGCATTTACCAGTAAATGGAAGCAGCACTCCCTGGAAAACTGCCCCGGCTGCAACTGTAGGTTTGAAGATGAATTGCATTTAGTTTTCTTTTGCCCTGCCTACATTGCGGCTAGAAGGTTTTGGATAATTCCACTTTGTAAAAATCTAGGGTTTGCTAAATGCTTTGAGGCCTTTAGAATTCTTAAGACTGACCTCTCAAGCGTAACTGTTTTCGCAATGGCCAAATTTCTTGAAGCAGCATGGCACAAGAGTTTGCATTTTAATTGCCAGGGTACTCTATCTTCGATTCAGACTACGCATTAGTTAGTGCACACATTTTTATACACCAGGTCATTTTATGTAAAATTTCAGCTGTATTGTTAAATTGCTTATATTTTTAATTGTAATATGATAGACTGTTCTTAAATAATTAATTAGTTTTGATTCATTTGTCTGTTTTTACAGCATAGATTTTTGTGTATTGGGGTATCTTCTTTTTTTGTACTAGTGTGCTATCCCGCTATTGATGCAACACTGATGTCTGATTCTTGTTGTGTATAAATTTGATGTTTTATCTTTTATGGCAAAATTGCCGAAATAAAGATTAACGAAACGAAACGAAATGGGAACACAGTATGAATAGGTTCTTATAGTACTAACCACTGTAGATTGAGAGTAAGGCATCACCCATAGCATGAGCAAGTTCTCCAGTACCGGACTTAAAGGAAATGGGGTGATGAGAACAGCAGGACTGTAAGAGCCACTGTGGTAACAAAAGACAGCAGGACTTCTAGAGATAAGGAGAAGAGCTAAAGGACATTGAGAGTGAACTGAGGAGAGTGACCAAAATAACAAAAATTAACACAGAGGCAGAGCAGGGTGCAAACTGTTCCTGGTTCTTATGGTTTATATACTACCTCTTTACAACTTAGGGGCTCATTACGATGTCAGGCAGAAAGCCTCTGCTCGACAGTCCGAATCTCCCGATTGTATCCGGGATATTCCGACCACTCAGTCGGTTTACAGTCTGACCTATTACGATGTTCATGTTCTGAATGTACACCAGCCGGTTCGACTCAGTTCTGACCGACTCATAGATTATTCATGTCGGTTGAAACCGCACCATAACCCCCCATGGATTCCGTTTCAGCCGTCGGGATTACGATGTTGGTTTCCAACAGGCTTTCCACATCTATCTGTCCAGCAGGGAAATGCTGTTGGAAAATGACTTTGGGGGTCCCTGGCATTGCCCCCTGGCCCCTCAGCCTATGATTGGTGGCCGAGGGGGTACCTAAGCTACCCCCCAGTAAAAGCCTGCACTGTGTGGCAAGCACCATGGGGTGCCTGCGACAGGGTGCAGGATTTTCCACAGACACCCCATTTCCCCATTGAAACCTGTATTAGGGCCGTTTCTCAGGCATAACATGAACTTCTATAGGAAACAATTGGAATCCAATCAGTCGCATCATAATCCAGCATTCGGAAATGCCAACCGCAAGTCTGTCGGTCCAGAATCCTAGATGGTGTCAGGCGGAGGCTTTCCGCTCAACATCGTAAGGAGCCCCCTTAGTCTGAAAGTGCTACCTTCTGCCATTTTGGATTGAGAAGGTCACCTACTCAAGATTGGCAGCAGACACCATGATGGAATTCATCTTCCCGGAAAGCTGGAAACAGGCCAGAATCAACACACTACTCAAAAAGCCCAAAGCTGACCCTAAGGACCTCAAGAACTTTCGACCCATCGCCCTGCTCCCGTTCCCAGCAAAAGTCATTGAGAAGACCGCAAACCGACAACAGGCCCACTTCCTGGAGGAGAACACCATCCTGGACTCCTCCCAATCTGGTTTCCGCAGCAACCACAGCAATGAAACCTTATTCATCGCCACCACCAACGACATCAGGGCAATGCTGGACAATAGCGAAATAGCAGCCCTCATCCTCCTAGACCTCTTGGACGCCTTCGACACCGTCTGCCACCACGCCCTGCGCACACGACCTTCACGATGCAGGGATCCATGACAAAACCCTGAATTGGATCACCTCCTTCTTCCCCGGCAGAGGCAGAGAGTCTGCATCCCCCCATTTCTATCCAAAACCACCACGATCACCTGCAGCATATCCCAAGAATCATCCCTCAGCCCAACCCTTTTCAACATCTACATGGCACCACTCGCAGTCCAAGCGCACCACCTCAACATCAACTCCTATGTCGACGGCATACAGCTGATCCTCTCTCTCAGCAAGGACCCAGCCACCACCAAATCTAGCCTTCATGAGGGAATGAAGGCTGTCACAGAGTGGATGAAGACCAGCAGTCTGAAACTTAACTCTGACAAAATGGATTTCCTCATCCTCAGCTCGACCCCTTGCGCATGGGACGACTCCTGGTGGCCGAGCACGTTGGGAGCCACCCCGACACCCACCAACCACGCACTCAACCTGGGTTCATCCTGGACTCAATGCTCTCTATGACCCAGCAAGTAAACGCTGCTTCCTCCTCCTGCTTCAACACCATCCGCATGCTCCGCAAGATCTACAGATGGATCCCCACCAAAACCAGAAGGAAGGTCACCTAAGCCCTCGTCAGCAGCAGGCTGGACTACGGCAACGCCCTCTATGCAGGAACCACGGCCAAACTCCAGAAACAACTCTAACGCATACAAAACGCATCCGCACGCCTCATCCTTGGAATCCTCCCCACAGCCACATCACCACCCACCTGAAAGACCTGCACTGGCTCCCGGTCAACAAGAGGATCACCTTCAAGCTCCTCATCCACGCTCACAAAGCTCTCCACAACGCCGGACCAGCCTTACTTAACAAACGACTCACCTTCTACACCCCAAACCGCCAGCTTCGCAGCGCAGACCTCACCCTCGCACCCGTCCCACGCATCCGCCGAACAACCACCGGCTGCAGGTCATTCTCCCACCTCGCCGCTAAGACATGGAACACCCTCCCCATCCACCTACGACAGACCCAGGACCTGCTGACCTTCAGGAGATTTCTCAAAACCTGGCTGTTTGATTACTGGATGCGTCATCCCCCACCCCTTTCACCGCCTTGAGACCCTCATGGGTGAGTAGCACGCTCTACAAATGTTTTGATTGATTGATTGATGGAAATGCACAGATAGCAACAATCTCTTGAGCAATTCCTAAGCGTCTTTTCCATTGTGCTATTGGTTTCCACATTCTACATGTCTTTTTTGTGAATATCCTTCTAGCACTATTCTTGGATAACATGAAGTGCTTACAGTAGCAAAACAGTGAGAACCCCTTAAAACCCTCACAAAGGCAACCATGAGAGGCACTTTGAGACTGCTATCCATTCAGCCAACAACCAGAGTTCAAAGGCTCCAAATCTCCCAAAATGGGTCTCATGAAAACCATTCCTTGCTTTTTTTAATCTGTTTATGACAATGAATGATTACTAATGTAAGAAAGTGATATCAGCAGGTTAGCCATATACTCCATGATCAAACAGCCCTCTATCAGTGGTTTAATCATGCCTCTGAACAAAATATTTCAAAGTAAAATTAAAAAAATGTTACTCATGGAGACACGTAAATATGGGTGAAATAGTGGTGTTACATTGAATGTAAAAAATGAACAACTTATAACACTTTAAATAAAATAAGTTCTTGCAATGTTCTTCTTCCTTAAACCGTTGTCTCAACAAGCTGGCAATACAGTGAAATAAAATGAATAACATTCCTTGAGACGCCAGTGTCTGGGGAAACAAGAGGCTATAAATCACTGTTCAAACAGAAATTATTTCTGACATCATCAGCAAGGCGCCGGACAGCAGACATGGAAGACATATATTGTCCTATTAATCGTTTCCAGAGTGTTCTCCTTCTTGCATCACTTTGTTTTGCTCGGAATCACAGCCTGTGTTTATTAGCAGCAAGGAAGTGAACGCGATGTATGGCCTATTGTTCTTTCGTTCATCCTTTCAGTTTTGTGTGTAGGGCTGTCTCCTTTTTGCCTCCCCGTCATAGAGAGGACCCTAGTGCTCTTAAATCCGAAGTAGCCACCAACGACCTCCAACGCCACTGACTCTTCTTAAAGAAAATAATCGCTGTAAGGCTATTCCATGATGGATAGAATATTACAGTACATTGGATTTGTATTAACTTTGCAAAGATGAGAATGTTCTTCTTCAAACCAGCAGGTACATAGTGCAGCAACACAGTTTAGCAGGTGACAGATCCCTTCCATTGTAACCCAATGTTTGGGGCTTGCAGTGTCTCCTGGTTACCAGCACTGACCAGTCTTCTTTGGCTATTAAAATGAAACTCGTTTGACTTGCACCTCAAGAGACAGTGTATGGCAGGCATTCTTTGGTTTGTAAATTGAAACCCGTATTACAGAGAGTACATTGTGCCATGTGATGAAGTAGAGAGGACAGTAGGCCCATGAAAGACAGCATCCCACTAGGTCCACAGCTACGACAGAGGACATTACGTCTGGTCTGTGCCAGGGGATTGGACAGAGGGCACAGAGAGAAGCAAAGCAGCTCAGGTCAAGAATGGAGACAACTCATCTTGGTAAAAAAAAAACTCATACTGGGTCTGCTATACTCACTTAGAGTGCCTAAACAGTCTTAGTGGTTATGCTATGTAATTTAATTCACTAATACAATCTAAATAAAAAAAACAACATAAAGTGTAATAGTAGGTTATTTGAGGTGCGAAGTTCCGTGCAGGCTTATACTAAATCTAGACATTTATTATCTGGCAGAGAAATATATAAACACAATTCAGTTAATACAGGCTATCTTATTTATTGTTAAGCCTATAAAACAATTAAATAAACAACCGTTATTATAAACAAGCATTTGCAATGCAATAGGTCTCGCATTTGCTAGAATGAGAGCTACTGGTGTTGTAAATGACAATGTGTTTTTCTTGTTTTTGGTTTGGAGTGGATGTATGTAGCGAGGAGTACAGTGGTGTGCATGGACTGGAGTGGAGCAGGAGTGTGTGACATTTTGTGTTATGGAGTTGAATCGCATTGTGTGGCGTGGAGTGGTATTGAGGGGGTTGCACAGATAGATGTAGATGTTAGTATTATTAGTGAGGATATAAAGGTGAGAATATAAAGACGGTGATTGACCCCTAGGTGCTGAAATTGGGCTTATGAAATGCAGGGCTGGCAGTAAAAGAGGCTTAGTTACTGCCAGCCTTGCATCTCGTGAGCAACAACTATAAGTGCCATTAGGGATTGGTTGGCTATCCTTCTCACACTCATATACTTTTAAAAAGACACATGAACATGGTTTCCTTTTTTTCCCTATGGAAGGGCTGAAGTGTCCATTTTCGCATACATTCTGAATTGCATTTACCTTCTGTAAAGAGCTAAAAAAAAACACAAAGAGGGTAGTATATCGCCAACATGAGTTTTACAAAATATCCCAGGTCATAAAAAACACACGTGTGCAAGGAAAACGTCTGTAAAGCATAATAATTATGAAAGTGGCTCCCTCCTGTATTACCAAAGGAGTGCGTAAAAAAGATCATATAGTCTAGTACAATCATTAGGAAAGAAAGTAAAAGAAAGTATCTCCACCACGAGTGTATAAACAAATTACAGAGCTTAGTAAAATAAAACCTTTGAAGTGTAAAATAGAAGGACTGGAATCCACAGTTTCGCCAGAGCAAGTAGGTTAAACAAATCATAAGGAGTAGGAAGTAAGACCTTAAGGTGTAGTAAGACCTTTTAAAGTAGAATACAGAAACATTCGAATTCCCAATATCCCCAATGTGAGCATGTAAAATAAAACACAGGAGCTAGTCAAAACGTCTGTTAATCATGAAAAAATATCACAGAGCGTAGTGAAACCCTTGTAAAGCATAACCCAAGCATTTGGATGTGAAACAAAACACAGGGTGTAGTGAAAACAACTGTAAAGTGATACATAGACACTGAAGGTTTTTTGTGTATCACCAACATGTGTGATAAGCAAAATCCCAGAAAAAAAGACCTAAAATTGATCGCCACACAAAATAACTTACGCCTTAACGTGAGATTTGAGAGATTTGCTGATGAGTGAGAGATTTTATATAGATAAATGGGCCTGTCTGAGCTGTCAGAGAGGTTTATCATCTCCACAAAAACTGCTCCTAACAAAGTCAATAGATTTTAGCCTTGGTCCCTATCATCATTGCTAACATTATGAGCTCTGCCATACAGCATTCCCAATGCTGTGCAGCAGTGCTTTAAAACAAAACAAAAAAAACAGGAAAAAAAGTGTACACATTCGGCTTTGTAATTTTGCAGGCGCAAGCATCAAGCATGCATGTACCTACAACATGACACAGTAACTTTCAAATAAAACGCCGCCTTGCAGTCGAAAAAATAGACCAACAAAAGAACGGACTAATGTTCTGTTACAGCACCAAGAGAGTAAACTCTGTATTGAGCATTTTGTAAAATAAAATCTGTTCTGCGGAAAAAAAAAAGTTTTTGCTTGCTGCTTGGACTTGGACTGGTATACAAAAAGAAAACTGTAGCACAGGAGGGGAGAACAATAGGTAGTGGGGGTTGTAAAGAGTCACAGATGGCGATTGTGTAAAACAAGCGTGCAAGTCAAAGCAGGCGGAGAGTAGTGTGCAAATGGAGAGCTCAGTATGAGATGGGTGGCGATTAAATGTGGCTTGAGGGCTACAGCTGCCATGTTTGGAACTGGGGAACAAGGTTGGACTGCTGGCGTCTGTTCAGCACCCTGTGATTCTGGGCAAGTCACTTAATTTCCCCATGCCTAAAGCAAAGTAAACGTGCCCTTGTATAATGTAAGTTTTGCTCTTGTAAATCACTCCAATAGCTTCAGGTTGCGCTCAGGCTACATAGATAACTGAGAAAAAGAAGTAAACATCATGTGAAAATGGACTACAAACACAGAATAGTTAAACATACAGATATCACTTGCCACTAAACGCCGGCCCTCTGGTCAGCCACGCATACCTGTGACTTTGAAGCTGCCTTCAGAAGCATGTAGAACAGGTTGCTCCAACTCTAGATCACAATAAAATACAACTGTGATCGAATTTTGGGAACACATCGACCCCTCAACTCTGACAGACTCGCGCGCTGCACTCCTGCTGACAATGACTACTAAGCGGCCGGTGAGGCGCCCTGCACAGCGTGTTTGTGAGCAGCAAATGGCTCCACCGGCCAGGCTGCAGTAAATGTGGTCAGTCTCTATGCGTGCCCTTTTTGAAGCGCATTGTTGTTGTAACTTTAAGGCAACTGCTCATAGCATGCCTACCTTGGTTTGAGCTGCAGGAAGGGTGCCCTGGAGAATCCCAAATTCCTTTGAACTTTCTGGAAGGAGAACTAGCTTCGGTGGTAGGGGTCTCTAAATGCTCATACTCTTTAGTCAGAGCTTTACCAGGAAGTGCTGGTCCACTTTCCTGGCGTGTGTTTTGGCTCTGGAGCAAATGAGGCTGAAGGAGGAGAAGTGCAGAAGGGGAAGCCGATGCTAGCAGTGAGAGTGGAAAGCTACATCTAGTCTCTTGTCTCTACCACCTTCACGCTCAGTGTTAACGGGGAGTGGGCAGGGTCTCGGCATCAGCTCTAAACCATTGTTAATTACAATGAAATGTGGATGCTGTATATGTTAACAAAAATATAGTCACCGGAGCATGTTTATTTTAGAGCGTAGACAAAGCAATAACCAGTGTGTTTCTCCCCCAAAAATTAAATGTGTATGCCTAGTGTGATAAAAAAAATATTTGCGGAATTTGCAGAGATCACTTGATTCCCATCCAAGCCAATTAAAGTAAACAGTGCAAACAAAGGAAGCGATTTGCTGAGCGCAAGCCCATGCAAACTGTTAGACATGGCCTTGGTGTGGGTCTCCTGTCCATTTTTGCTGTTTCCTCATGTGTTTTTGCTGGTGTTAGAAGTTTTGGGCACTGTGCCACTGCTATCCAGTGCCACCGTGCAAGTGCTCCCTATTGTAAATGAATGTACGGATTAGTAATTCCATGATTGGCTGGTTTGGTTTACCTGTCAGATCCTAGTACCGTGCACGAGGAGTGCCCAGGGCTGGTAATGCAAATGCTGCTAGTGGGCTTGCAGCACTGGTTGTGCCACCCACAGAAGCAGCCTGTAAAAGTGTGTCTAAGGTCTGCCATTTCAGAGCCCGTGTGCAGTCTAGTACTGCCATGCTGACTGGGCAAGTGCAGCCACTTGCCAGTCCCTAAACCTTCCCTTTTCTTCATATCAGACACCCCTATGATGGCCAAATGGCAGGGTGCATTGTAAGTATAAGGCATGACATGCCCTGGTGTGTGTGGCATGTCCTAATCGTGAATTACAGCCATTTTCGTTTTTCACTATTGCAAAGTTACCTGTTTTCCATAGGCCAGAATGGGCATTTAGATTATTACATTTTATAATCCTAACTGACTCAGAGAACATGGTAGAAATTCGTGTTTAGTACGCCGGAACTCAGAATGATAAAATACATCTTTTAGTGAAGTTGATTTTAACATTCTGTGTTTGAAAATAGGTATTTTCTTGTCTAACTATCCATGCCTGCCTCTGCTAGGATGTATATTCCTTTTCTGGAGTTTGAGTGACAGGGCTGGGGGATTCCAGGAGACAAGATGAGTCAGCCCAGTGGCGAATAGAGAGATCTGCATCTAGATGGGTGTGAGGAGTTGCACCTGGGACCTGAATAGGGCTGTGCATGCCTTCCACAATTCCGGCTCCACCCCCTGTGGTGTGTCTAATGTCTCTGCCCTGCGAAAGGAGAGAAGGAGTCATGTCAACAGAGTGCTCCAGGGCTGTGCCTTCCCTCCACAATGCTGGCTCCACCTCCTGTGGTGCGTCCGATGTCTCTGCCCTGCACTGTGAAAGGAGAGAAGGAGTCATGTCAACAGAGTGCTCCAGGGCTGTGCCTTTCCTCCACAATGCTGGCTCCACCTCCTGTGGGGCGTCTGATGTTTCTGCCCTACACTGTGAAAGAAAAGAAGGAGTCATGTAAACTGAGTGCTCCTAAACTGGTTTGGACTGGGCAAAGGCCCCTCTGTCTTAGAGGACAAGGGATTTGGGGGTATAAGTATTGGGGCCCTGATCCCATGAATTTAGATCACTGTTGGACAAACAAGAAGAAACCTTGGCTGAGGAGTCGAACCACAGAGACTGAGGATAGACTATTCCTAAGCTGAAGTGCTGCTTGGGGGATTGGCCTGCAGTGGTTGCCTGACTGCCAAAGGAAGGAGAAATTAACTTTGTGTACTTTATTTCAACTTGTGAAGGATCTCCAAGGGCTTGGAACAGAGCGTGCATCCTGCTGAAGTCTCACTGACAACAGACGGTGGGTTCTCGTCACTCATCAGGTCTTTGGGCAAAATGTTTGTAGAAAGTTTCTAAGTTCCAGGTTTCCTCAGACGTTAGGATTAGTAAAAAATGGCACAACCAATGGTCCAAGGACCTTAGAAGCAGCACTTGAGGGTAGGACTCTTTCCAGCACAAGCCACCAGCAGGATCCATGGCAGGTGCATTAGAAAATGGTCGCTCTGCTCTTTCAGGAAAGTGGGCTGCTTGCATCTTTTCTGTCCCTGTATCTTAACAGGAGGTCAGCCAACTATCCATTGGAGTCTACTTCTTTGTCCAGAGAGCAGGTCCAGCTCCTTGTGGATTTCAACAGCAGGGACAGTTCTTCATCTGTCTTCCACTCTTCCAGTCCTGCTCAGAAGAGGGTGTCCAGGGATGTCACATTTATACCTTCCACTAGCTTGTGAGTGATGTATGACTCCAGGCCCCCAATTGATGTATTAATGTAGGCTGACGTTTTCATTTGGTACAAAAGGGGGTGGTGATGGACGGAGCATCTGAACCAATCAAACACTCACACTCAGTCAACAGATCTGGGTTTAATCCATCACCATTCTTTAGCCCACTCTGCCACCCAGTTCAGACATGGCCATATGCAAATCAGTGTGACCCTGTGCCTCATGGGAACAGTCCAGTCCGAACTGCCAAGCCATGCCTTCCCTGGACCGGAAACAAGCTTCCTAGGACCGGTTTCTGGCATTACAGCTGTCTTCAGCCAAGCTAGCTTGAATCCAGAGGCAAAGTGAGCAAGGGACTCACGTCTGAGCATACCCTGCCAAATTATGGCGAACAAAGCGGTACAAAAGGGGGTGGTGATGAACGGAGCATCTAAACCAATCAAACTCTCACACCCAGTCAACAGATCTGAAAAATGAGGTTTTCATTTGGACATAGCAGCTGCTTAGGGAAGCAAACAGAGACCACACAGTCACTTTGCCAATAACAAGATTTTCAAGGCCTTCCTAAAGTGAAGTAGATCGGTTTACAATCTGAGAGTGATGGGTAGCTTATTCCAGAGCTGGGCTACCTTAACTGTGAAGGCTCATCCACCTAGTCTAGTCTTCCTGAATCTGGTAATTGCATCAATTTGGCAGCTGATGCTCGGACCCTATAAAGTCTGTTGATTAGTTAGTCTGCTGCTCTGAGTAGCAGAGCATTGCAGTAATTTTGCCTGCACAGAATTACGCTGTGCACCTTTTGAGATTTTGCTAAGGCTGTCAGCAGTGTTAATAGTTTCCTGAAGCATTGAGGAAGCACAAAGGAGGTACCTGCTACTTTATTAACATGGTTTTCCAGGGATATTTTCGCAGCAAAGACCACCCCAAGATTGCAGACCGTGTCAGAGAGCTGCAGCTCTTCATCAATCGGGAGAGGCCAGAGATTATTTGGATATATCATGGTGATTTGACTCACTGAAAAACAGAGAAACTCAGTTTTATCCCTATTGAATTTGATGGGATTTGTGTTCAGCCAGTTAACAATGTCTCTCACACTATTCTGGAAGTGGTCAATGACATCCTGCTGGTTATGATTAATAGACAAAATCTGTTGAGTGTCATCAGCGTAGTTAATCAGTCTAATATAATGGGCTTTGATAATAGTAGTGGGTAGCCTCGCATACATATTAAAAATGATTTGGCTGGCGGATGAACCCTGGGACACTCCATATTGGACAGTTTTAAAATCAGAACAGTAGGGTATAAGGCAACAGCCTGGCACATATCTAAAAGGTAGGAGCTTATCCACTTCAATATAGTTCTGATGCCAATCAAACTTAATCTTGCCAAAAGAATTTTATGGTGGACCATATTAAAGGCCGCCAACAGGTCAATCAGTATAAGAACCGTAGACTGGCCACTGTCCAACATTCAACCTGAGATCATCCACAGCAAGGAGTAGGACTGGCTCAGCACTATGCCCTGGCCTGAAACTAAACTGTTCCACCTTAAAAAAGAGTTGTCTTCCAGATACTACGACAGCTTCCTTCTAGCAAAGCACTCAACTATTTTTACTGGGAAAAAAAGGAGCAATATTGGTCTGTAATTACTGAGAGCAATCTGATTGGTCTTAGATTTTTTTCAGGACAGGGGTGACTGTGCGGACTCCAGAGACTGATTGCATACGTAGGAGAGATCAAACCATCTGTCAACTCTTTAGAAACTCTGCGTGGTAGGGTGTTAAGGGGTAAGCCTGATGAGGTGGACATAGCAATGGTCTAGAATACGTCCTCAGATATAGTTTGAAAAATGTCAAACCTGTGTGAGAATTTGTCCAAAGAGTTAAGCTTATCACATGCGTTGGTGTTATATAGCCCTGGAATTTCGATATTAGAAGGAATAGATGTGACTGCTACTATACTTTCATTGAGATGTTTTACATCCTGTCCAGACATTATTGGTTCGGGGGGGGGCGCTTCAATGCCCTCCAGAATCTTGCTGATCCTTTTCTCACAGTAGGCAGCAACATTGTCACAGAGATCTTTTGAAGGGGTTATTTCCCGTTTTAGACACTCTGGGTTAGATAAATCACGTAGGATGGCAAAAACCTTCTTAGCGCTGTTGGGAGCAACAAGATTAGCAATGGCATTGAAGTCAGCCTTTGTTTAGGAGACCTCTCTCTTATATTCATTCAATAGATCTTTAGCCATTTTTTGTCTTCTTCTGAATATGACCTATGTCATTTCTTTCAAGATTTTTACAAGCTTGTTCTAAAAACTTTCGTGGTGTACTATACCCATGGAGCAGAGGGTCGCTGATGACTTTTTAACTTAGTGAGGGGTATTTCTATGTGAAGTGTAGCTAAGAGGCCCTCCTCAAGTGCTAAGCAATTGTCATCTACTGGTCTCTTGGGGTCAAATGTATTGGAAAGGTTGTCCGTGAGTTTGCCTGGTAGGTTTATGCCAGCCCATCCTTTACTCATTGTAGCTGTGACCGTCTTCCGGATGTAAGGTTCCTTTATGATGAGGAGGAACGATATTAGCGCATGGTCAGTCCAACACAAGAGTATGATATCTTTCACTGAAATTAGCCCATAAGGTGAAAAATAAGGTCCAGATTGTGACTGCCCAGTGGGTAGGGCCTTGTAATAACTGCTGCCATCCCAGGATATCACAGAAATCTGCAATTCCCTACATGGTAATGATAGATCCTCCTTGATGAAAGGTAACCAACAGAAAACCAATAGGTACCAACAGGGAAAAATATCCCAGAGGTGACCATATCTAGATTTGCAGCAGTTCCTGTTTGCCTGGCAGTAAACAACCCCACAATGCACTTCTCTACCCAAAACCAACATGGCATAAACCTTTTTCCCTTGTGCAGAGCTCCTGTGCCCACCGTAGATGTATGCCCAGGAAAATGAATATCCCCTTCTCCGTGGTTACTCATAATGTATTCTAGGGGCAGCTCCTCTTCCTCCGGGATTTGTTCCTGGCTGGCTAACAGGACAAATGAAGGGGCAGGCCCAGATGTTTTCTCCGTCTGCCTATGACAGACTATAAATCTTTGAATATAATTTGATTTCTCTGCACTGCCAGATGGTCATCCTTTCAGAGGAACAGAACATCTCACAACACCTAAGGCCTTTGTCTTAGCTCTGGGAGCAAGTTCACACCGTATCAAGGTGCTATTCAGCTCTTTGGTAGCTGTTGAATTCTCATGCAAATAGGCTTGAGTCATTGGGCAGCTAAACCATGACTTTTTAGATGGATCATTGGTGGGAATAACACTATATCATTTAAATATTAAGTCACAAAAGCAGCAGCATCAGTCCACAAAATGGGGATGATCAAAGAGTAATGCGAAATTCTCAAAATTATGTGAATTATGCCAGCGTAATTTCAGTTTTGCATAGGTCCACTTTTACACTGCAGTTCACCCAGACCACAATGGTGCTCTCTAGAGGTAAACACCTTTGAGATAAAGGTGGGTAGTATACATACACACAATACCCAACATATGACATTTAATCTCCATGCCATTGGTGAAATTTCTGTGTCAATTTACAATGGTCTTACTAGAAAATTAAATAAACCTTTTGCGTGTAGCTAATTTAAAATTATAGTTTTAGGGACGGAGCACACCTACAATATTGCACTGAATTGTTGAGTCACTGTGTAAAGAGTCATTCCAGTCAATGAAAAGACAGAAAATGAGAGGAGACCATATGGGTAGAAAATTTGATATAGATAATACAGGCACCACCAGGGGCCGTATTATACAATGCAGTGCATATTCCTTGTTAGCGCCATATTAGATTGAATGCTCCGCCCCCAGTCATGCTGCCCTGGGAACAGAGCAGTCCAGTGAAATGTAGAGCGGCTTTGAAGCAGACGTTCTGTGTTTTACTGTGCATGAGGAAACCTGCCTGCACTTTAGGAAGGGGAGAGAGATCTCCTTGCAGGCGGGTGCAGTGAGTGACAGCACCTTCCTACAAGGAGATGTCTAAGAGAGTCCATAGGACCTGCATCCCCCCTCCAGAGGGGAGCCATCAGGGGGCTGCCTTTTTGGTGATGCACTATCAGTGCAACTCCTGACAGCTTCTTCGCCTCTGCGCCCCCATCTATAATAGGGCACCGGAGCAGAGGCAAATAGATTGCCTCAATTTCATGTGGCTAAGGCCCATGCAAATGAGAGAACACCCTATGGTGATAGTGCCTGCTCTATATGTGCATCAGCACTATCTGTTATGCAGTGATGGAGCAAGGACTCGTGAAAAAGAGACTTGCTTAAAAGCAATCTTCTCATATAACCACTAACCCTGTTAAACCTGTACTGTGGAAATAAAATGCACTACACAACATTTATGAGAAAAGACTGAGCTTGAATGTGTTTTACTAATAAGTAACTCAAATGTAATTCTAAAATGGCAGCTAAACGAAAATCTTTAGTGCGCATGCGTCTATTGCATCTATGTAGTATGACGTATCTTTTGCTTGGATGGAACTTTCTGCACTTGCACAGCAGTTAACAAAATGGCCGCATTAAGTTGAAACTCACATGTTTGGTACCTGTTTGCTGAAAAACTAATCCCAGCTATTTAAATAATGCTAATGCAGGGAGAGTGATTATAAGTAAATGGGATTAGAGTAGAGATAGGTGGTATACAGTGAAACCATTTATTTTTGATTTTAACATTTGTCTTTTTGACTCTTTCAATAGTGTTTATTATGGGCCTAGAAACGCAAGCCACACTCTATTCCCTATCGCACATGCGTAGTGCAACCAAGGTGGAAGACACGATGTCAACTTGAACATTGTCCAAGGTTGCTGATGGATACTTTCCTGAGAACCGGAACGACAGTCCACTGAAATGCATGGGAACCTGCATTTTTTAAATAATTTGTGGCAATCACATTGTGAATGCGGGTAGGAAATAAAGTTTGAATAAAGAATTAAGGGGATGAGTTTAATAACAAAGGGCTAACTGAAAAGTGTAATATGTAAGCATGGTGTGCTGATCACCTCCCCTTGTCTGTCCAACCAGAGTTAGTATTTTCATAAGTTTGAAACATTAAGGGGTGATACTAGCATATAGAAAGTTATAATTGAGATGCTTTAGTTAGTTAGTGTGAAGTTGCAGATGAAGATGCTAAAGCATGAGACTGGGATGCTGAAGAAGAATTGAATTACATTAAGCAAACTAATTTTAAAAGAAGATCGCAGAAGAATCTCAAGGATGTAGAGAGTGTCATAGAGGGGTGCTACTCAAGCATTGGGGATAGAAAGTTCATCTGTCCTGTCCTGATTCCTGTCCTAATTCCTGCCCTGAAGCCTTTGTTCGCCAGATCTATCCTGGGGAACCCTTACCAATTCCGAGGCATGGGAGTTGGTTTTCACACCATTCTCGGTCATTATAAACATATCTGTGTATGCGCTTATCTTCTTTCCTCTCTATCCTCTCCTTTTCATGCAGTGTCATTGCAAAGTATAAATGAATACATTTTGATTAATTATTTGAATTTTCCTTCCTATTAGAAATTGAGTTTGTTCTGTACTGTGTAAGTGGTTCACATTAATTAATTTGAGTTAAAACTTTGATTTCATCCCGACTGTGATCATTTCCAATGTGTAAGTATATTGAAATTTTATGTAATTTCACCATCAATTAGTTCAACTAAGGGCCCATTGACTAGAGGAAAGAACTTTTTGATCAGAGAAAGATTAGTTCGGGATGAGAGATAACTAATCTATACAATTATAAAATATGACCCCAGCAGTTATTGCCAGTGTGTAGTGATTGACTGTATGGCCCCAGGTGAGAATGTGGTGTTAGATTACCTGTTGCTGGTAACCTGTTGGACCAACAGAAAGGGCTGCACAAGTGTCTGCATCCCTTTTCTGTAATACAAACGTGCCATGGGAAGTGCAAAGCGGGCGCACACACCCTTTGCACCCCTAGGGCACTTTCCAAAATACGGTCCCAGCTTGGTTTGCTTTTTCAATGCTTGTTTAACACTTAAAATAGCTCCTTTTGAATATAATTCTGGTTGAACCAACAGCAATACATTGAAAAAGCTTGTGGTATGACAAGCAAAGTAAATTTTGTGAACTCACCATACTTTGGCATCTGTTTAGCAAGTTCACATTTGTTGCGCCTTTGAACACTTGCTTTTACCTACATGTGACACTTTGTGAAATGAAAAGTAAAACTGCAATTTTATGAAAGCTTATATGGAATATTTCCTTTTTACTAGTTAAATAAATTGTACTTACATAAATTAAAATTATGCTTAATGTCTAATTTTCAACTATTACCTATTTCCTATGAAAATGTGCTGTATGTTGGAGGCGATATCGAAGAAAGGCACATGTGTGACGTTTGAGCTGAGGAAATAGAAGAACAGATCAACAGGGAAGAAACACGCTCTAGAGTTATCATGTAAATATTGGCTGAAGTTTTTAATTCCTGTTCTGTCAAAAGGAGACGCTTTGCTGTCAGACCATTGTATCTCTTAATCACTATAGGAGGGTCAGACAGTTGTAGATATTTAAAAAATAAATTGTATAACTTGTGTGATTGACTATGTTGTGCTTCAAATGAACTAGGGGAGGTAATGCTTTCGCCAGTGACGCAGAAGCAGCTGTGTGCAGTTGGAATGGCGGGGCGGAGAAGACAGGGAACGAAGAAAACAGTTTTAAAAAAGTTTAAAAAAGAACTTACCTGCCACATCGCACCCACAAAACACAGCTATTCTGTTTTCTCTTGCTGTAGGCAGAGGCTCCCAGCCTCCCCTGGGGCCAATCCTGATACTGCTTTCGAGCATGAGAGCAGTGCCAGGATTAGCTTGAGCGCAGAGGATTTGCGCCCCCAAGGAGTCCGGGAGTCTCTGCCTGCTTTCTCTCCAACCCAGCAATGCAGCTGGGTTCTGAGAGAGCCCAGTGCACATGTGGGTTTGGCCATCCTATGACGGCCACGGCTGACCAGACTCACATGCGCACTGAAGGCAGTGCTCACCCCTCCTGACGTGCCCTGCGATTGTTCCGCCCCAAGCCTCATTAAATGAAAGAAAAATAAAACGATAATAAACACTTTTCATTATCTTTTTATTCTTCAAAATTTGAGGCTGGTGGTGAGGCGATGCTCTCCGCCATAGTGGAGGAGCCCCCACTGCTTTAACAACATCCAAAGCTTATATGACCATATACGGGCAGCACCTTAGCCCTCTTTCAAACTACCAAAAGGATCACTACCAGCAGACTTAGTTGCAGAATACAACTTAAAATGAAGAATGACATGTCCTATCGACCATCACAAATTTACATTTAATTAGCATCTTTTCATAAAATGTTTGTGAGAACCTACCTGACAGAGAATCATTACACATGTGGAACAGTTAATTCCATAAATCTAATCTCAAGTAAAATTCTGGAAAAATACATTTTACCATAAATATATAACAGACAACATGGAAAGGGAGGGGTTACTTAAATGCACTTTGAGGACTGCATCATCCTATACTGGAAAGGAAAATAAAAAATAAATTGATAGCAAACTAACCTTATTAAAAAGGCATTCTGGCCAAAGTGGCATGAAATAAAAACAAAATGAATGATTCGATCACCAAGGCCGCTTGATTCATTTTTTTCCAAGCTCAGCTACAAACTTTACAGCTAGCTAATTGTAATCTGCAGGGATTTGCCATTCGAATTTGGTAAATATTCATAGCACTAAATGTTCTGAACATTTTTTAAATAAGCTTAACAAAGAACAGAATCGTAAAATGTGATGCAGCTGTGCTAAAAGTCTTTTACTTTGATAGTTTGTTTAGAAATATTGCTCAAATGCAGTCACTGCAACTCCCAATAAGGGGAAAAGTGTAATATTTTCTGTTAAAGGGTGGGAGGTAATATTGTCATGTTCACAAATGTTGCTGTAAAATAGAGGTAAACTAAAACATGATTACTAAGTAAAACTTTTAAAAGCACAGGAACATTGCAGTTTAAATTTACATATATTATATACTGCTGAGAAGCGTGTCTTCCCGGAGTGCTTCATTCGGCCACAAGAGGTCACATTAGTTGAAACTATCATTTCAGTCTATCAAACGGCTTTGAGAAGTTGTTGTTCCTTTAAAGAAGAGCAGGTCATAAACTTAAAATATATATGTAATGTAAGACAGAAAAATAAAGTGGCTCGTCAAATATGCATACAAAATTCGCAATTCAAAGTGCTGTGATTGAATGAATATTTGAAATAGAATCTTATTCCAGAGTCAGACTAATAATTTGTGGTGTGGTTACGGGGCATGTAGAGTATTATGTCGCATACAGAAGTAGAAGAATTGAACACACATAGAAGTGCTTGTATCCTCCAAGACATGCATATACGTTCAGATATGATACTTAAGAGCCAATCACAAATTTGCATCCAATTTTCCACCTGTCCAGCGATCTTGACATGTGAATTGAGAAGTAACTTACCATAATCAGTGTTACCATTCTGATTTCCCTGCTCATTTTCATGGCATATTTTAGTCCTTGATAGTGGATATGTGCATTGAGTTACTGAGAGTATAGAAATTAGGAGAGCACAATCCTTTTGCAGGCCTATGAAAAGCTACAACTGAAATAGCATTCCAATACAAGCATTTAAAATAGGACTACAGAGTAGTGTGAAAGTTAGAAGGTCTATAAGCTTATTACAGAGTAGCAGTCGCCACTGTGTAGTTACAGTAGGATTCAGAGAGATAGGAATTCCTCAGATTTTTGCTTGCAGCGTTGTCACTATTTGACAAATCTCCTCAAATTTTTGCTGACATTTCTTTTTCTACATTGGCTGATGAATCAAAGTTTTATGGGGATTCGTTAAGGGGGTGTAAAGAAACAAGGGGTGTCCTAAGCCACATATTTCAACCAATTAATTTCCCATTGAGTTTGTACTCATCTGTAGCGTTAAAATGGCTGAACTGATTTTACAATAAACTTGGCAAGAATATAAATTATGGTGTGTAAAGTATGCTTTTTTGAATTTGAAGTGAATTGGTTCAGTAGTTGTTAAGTTATAAGACACAAAATCGTAGTGATATTTTGAGTGGCGGTACAGCCACAGTATACTAAAGTACTTCCCGAGACACGTATGATTGGTTAATGAAAGCCCTAGCAAAATTTAAAAGGCGGCCATGTTGATTGCACTACATTAGTGCTGTGTTTTGTGTTTCAATCTGAAACGTAGGTTATTATTGGTGATGTACTATAGAGGAAGCAATGATCCAGTTTAGTTAACTCTGTAGTGGTAAGAAAAGGTAGTTTTATTGATTTATATAGTTTCTAAAAATGTAAAGAGAACAGCAGTACTATCATAAAAATATACAAGAAGTACTGTAATACCTAAGTACTTAACAGAATTTTAAAAATACCTTACAGATTAGTAGCTCTTAAATAAGCCTTTGTATTTTTTCAAAATGTAGCATTTTCTATATGTTGGTACCATCAGGACGATACAAATCTACATTGGAATATCTGATGCCCAAATAAAAAATGGAAGGCAATCTATGATCTCCATGGAATGGTGAGACTATCTTGTTTACATGTCTTAGAGTCTTTTCAAACTTAGCAGCATTTAGAGTAGACCACTTCTACTTCTGCGACTGACAAATGTTAGAGAAAGAAAAATGTATTTGAAAGCAGACATTAAGGTGGAAAATGTCTTCTTCATGTCAATTTCTAGTCTAACTCCAATTAAGTGGATTATATCATTGCCAACACAGTGAATAACCATATTGTGGGCATGGTCATATGCGCTAAAAGATGAAAATAGGAGTAAATGATTCCATCTGAAACCTCTTTCTCATATCCATGTTATGTCTACTGCTTTCAAACCTAGATCAGCTTCAAAATCTGTTTTCCAGGCAAGCTCTCTGGCCAAAAAATTTTACTTTGACCAACAGACCAAACATGAGCTATCTTGCGTCTGTGCTGACATACAAAAATGAGGAACACAGAGGTAGAAAGGCAAATATATACAGAGTTAGCTTACTGGCTAGTAGGAAAGTGAATAATATTACCAAATACATTTTGAAAGGAGGACAATTGACTTCAGTACAATTTGGACTAGTAATATAGCCATATAGTACTAAAATGCACCATCAGACATCCGGAGGCAGTTTGATGAACCTTGCGATGCCGTACACGCAAAATTTGCAATATGGAGAAGAAGACTATCACAAGCAGCATAAAACCTTCTTGAAAATGATGTTTTGGATGAAAAGAACTTCTCAGATTGACATTTGGTTGTACTTCTTAGAGCAAGGAGTCCTTTTTTAAAAAAACTTTATTTTAGAGGAAGGAAGTGCCCCAGAGTCTCCAACCTCCTGTTCCTGTCCAGCAGACTCCTCCCAGTGCTTTGTCCATCTCCTGTTCACTTTAATTTGGGTTTGGAGCTGGAAGGATCACTCTTTGTGTCTGCTGCATCATATATCATTGGATTTGAGGACTTTAGCCTTTGAGGACTTTTTGATTTGAGATTTTACAAGTAAGTTGGTGTTGTTTGTTTGATTGGGGCATTGAAATTGCTGCAACTACAGAATGTTTGTACTCATCATTACTTTTTAAACAATTTATTGTGGGCAGCCAGTAGGCCCAGAGCTAGTCATGGGTGTATGATGAAACAACTGTTCCTTTGGTGTGTGTTGAATTTATTTTAAACATCATTTATGGCATGGATGGCATTGGATTGAATTGCAAAATGCGTTTTTCTAGGGGTATTTCACTTTTTTTGGTGTGTGTTAAATAAATGCCTTTGTTCTGTGTGTGGTGTGTTTGTTGTGTAACTTGCACACCTTGTTTTGCCCTGTAGATTTTCGTTTTTGCATTTTATTGCTGTGTTATTTAGCATGCCTCCTTTGCCTGGCCATTCAAGACTTGTTTCAGTTCATTGTTTTCCAGGCCTCCTGCTTGTTGCCTGTTGTGACTGTGAGTGTCCATGTGGCTGGTGGCCATTTCTGGTGGTAGTTATAAGTGTGCTGCTCTTGCCGTATAGGCCTGCATGTGTTTCCTTTGTTCTTTATTTTGGCCTAGGCTTCTTGTTGTTGTGGACCTGGCATTGTGGCTGGTGGCCATTTTGTAGCCAGGCAGTGTGTCTTTGCCATAGGCCTTCAAGCTTGTGGTCTAGCATGCCAATAGGCCTTTCATCCAGTACACTCAGAGGTAGTCATGGGCGCATGAAACAACTGTTTCTTTGTGTTCTGTTGAATTTAAACATCATTTAGGGCATGGATGGCATTGGATTGAATTGCAAAATGTGTTTTGGGTATTTCACTTTTTGGGTGTGTGTTAAATAAATGCCTTTGTTGTGTGTGGGTGTGGTGTGTTTGTTGTGTAATGTGCCCACCTTGTTTAGCCCTGTGGACTTTCGTTTTTGCATTTTATTGCATTAAAAGCTGTGTTGTTTAGCATACTTCCTTTGTCTGGCTATTATAGGCCTATTTCAGTTCATTGTTTTCCAGGCCTCCTACCTGTTGCTTGTTGTGACTGTGAGTGTCCATGTGTCTGGAAGCCATTTCTGGTGGTAGTTATAGGTGCTGCTTTTGCCATATAGACCTGCATGTGTTTCCTTTGTTCCTTTTTGGCCTTGGCTTCTTGTTGTTGTGGCCCTGGCCATGTGGCTGGTGGACATTTTGAAGCCAGGCAGTGTGCTATTGCCATATACCTGCAATGTCTGTCTTCCCTGTTGTTTCTTGTTGTTGTGGGCCAGGCCATGTGGCTGGTGGCCATTTTGAAGCCAGGCAGTGTGCTATTTCCATAGGCCTGCAAGCTTGTGCCCTAGCCAGCCAAAAGGTCTTTCATCCAGTAGGCTCACAGGTAGTCATGGGTGCATGAAATAACTGTTTCTGTGTGTTCTGTTGAATTTAAACATCATTTACGTCATGGATGGCATTGGATGGAATTGCAAAATGTGCTTTTGGGGGATTTCACTTTTTTGGTGTGTATTAAATAAATGCCGTTGTTGTGTATGTGTGTGTGTGTGTGTGTGTGTGGTGTGTTTGTTGTGTAACTTGCACACCTTGTTTAGCCCTGTGGATTTTTGTTTTTGCATTTGTGTGGTTTTGCATGCCTCCTTTGCGTGGCTATTATAGGCCTGTTTCAGTTAATTGTTTCCCAGGCCTCCTGCTCCTTGCTTGTGAGTGTCCATGTGGCTGGTGGCCATTTCTGGTGGTAGTTTAGTAGTATGTAGTGTGTTGCTTCTGCCATATATGCAAGCATGTCTTTCCTATGTTCCTCTTGGCTTACTGCTTCCATCCCCCTTGCCAGCTTCAGCTCCCTGAATGACGTGATGAGCAAATTAATGCCAAACAGGTTCCACTTCCAATATATTTGCATAATTGTTTTTGTTCTTCTTCTTTCCTATCCTTCTTGGGTGTACACAGCATACCATAAAAAGCCCTTGTTGTCAAAGACTCAGAAATGGCTACACTGTTATGTTTGTTATATAACTTAAACTGAGTTAATAAAATTTTATGATATACCACTAAGTGACCACCGCACACTAAGTTATATATTATGTTTGTTTGTCTGTACTAGTAGTAATTGAACCACAACAACAAATGCAACATTTCACTGATGTTCTTCTCCTGGCTTCTTTGCTTTTTAGGTGCACAAAAAGACAGAGGAGGAGGTGTCATCATTGAAGGACTGGGTTATTTAAGACCCAGCGGTGCCAGGGGACAACACCTGAAACCTTCGTGGGTAACCTGCTCCGGCGTACGAATGACAGAGACACGGGACACTTCCTTCGGCGTCAAAGATTCAAGGTTTATTTACTGCAGGGAACACAGAAGTCACAGGAAGTACAACGAATGTAGGTTCGAGGAGACTGCTTCAAATTGCTACTGTGGATCGCTCCTTTTATACAATTTTCTCCCATAAGATTGCATGGTACACAAAAGTTTACAACTCGGTTCCCATAATTATCCCCAAGAGGGGTCACTTTGGTCGCTTTGATACATCCAAGGTCCGGGGCATAAGTGCGGAAACATTTGGCGGTTCCCAACTGTAAAAACCCATCTTCCCACCATTAGTACATTCCAATCGGCAGTAAAACAGATCGAAGAAGGAACAAGGACAGGTGCAGAGGAAGATGGAAACAGTGGGGAGATCGAAAAGGGTGTAAAAAGGGAGGTATCAGGAAACACGAGCTACAGGCATCAAAGGGACGTGCCTAATGAGATGCACGGCTGAGACAATAGACCGGCACGGCAAGATGAGCCTCGAACGGGGCCATCTGCCCTACAGTATCATCCCCCTCGTCATAAAGACACTTTCAAAGAACATGTGTCTTCCGCGGATGTCTTGGGAATCCCGGGGTCGCGAGACGGACAACGTCCGTTCGCTGACTACTTGAGGGCAAGAAACAAAATGGATGCCGTATCTAAGATGGAACCCGTGGGTACAGATGAATAACCCACGTAACAAACGAACGGTTTAAGTTAGCACAGCGAAACTGCGCACACTTACTAAACTCGTCATTTGCGGTTCGTAGATACCAGGCTCGACCATATTCGTGCGAGTCGAAAACACCACTTACAATTGTCACGGAACCTCAGACGCTCCTTTTGCCCTCATGTAGGCAAGCACTAGTCGGAATCATACTCGATATTCATCAAACCATCTAGATGTTGCTGTAACATAGCTCTGTCCAACCGAGTCCCCTTGGTAACAGGTGGCTGTCTTATACACGTTGTAGCGCAAAGGCCACATAAGGCAGGACCACACTGCACGCAAAGGCAACACGTGAACAGGAACGCCACAACAACTCTGATGATCATCAGAATCTTCCAACCCCAAGTCGACATCAGGCCCCAAAACCACCCAAGTAGCGTCCAATCCCCTACATCCACGTGTATGGATTCAGAGATCTTATGCAACTTTGAGATGGCTTGATAGACGGTCGGAGCGTTACTCGACCTTACTCAGGACCCTATAGGCTTGTACCTCTTCCTCTGGGATGAGCGACGGCTCATAGATATCTCTATCTAAATCTTCTATCGCTATGGACAAAGGCTTATGATACGAGCCAGGGCCAAAGTAGGGAGAACGTGGCTCTCGACTGGGATAAGAATATAGTGCGCTTCGAAACATTGTTTGGAATGCTCCAGCTGAACCCTGGGAACTATACAGTAAAACCAAATATGGAATTCCCTTATCCGTGGTATGTGGCATTAATCCACACACCCAACAGTTAGTAGTATTAACCACTAACTGGTGCTGATGAAGGAGCTGAATAAAGGAATTATTTCGGAATTCTGCACGTCTAGCCTGCTCGTGTTCAGGTAGAATATGAAAAGAATGAGGGGATGCAGTGGAGGTAAGTTTAGGGTCAGAAGTAGGAGTAGGTATGGCAGAAGGTAAGAAGTACGACATCATGTAGTACACCCCACCCACCAGTAGTGCAGAAACAATCAAGAGCAATGCAAACATTTGAAACATAAAACATTTGGTACGAATAAGTTGTTGTAGCTTGAACCTTTGCGCCTGAGCTTCTTCCAAGTCCATCAGCTTTGAAAACGCCATCCCCTATGACCGTCCGCAACGTTTCTTGACGCACTTCGTTCTGTGTAGCAGTAGTCAATCCCTAGGAGTTCCCAGGAACCGACGGTCTTTAACCTAGCGTCAAGACCTACTAACCAGAAGGAAGTACACGCGCGGCCCTACGGCCTTTATTCACAATGTATATGCAAAACGTCTCTCAGCTGTGGAAGCAAAAATACATGTGGAACGAAACTCAATATATACAAAATAATTACAATGATACGGGTGCTCAGACTGATCGTGGAAAACGGGATAATGCAATTGTCAAGGGACAGAACGAAATCTTTTTATTTGTCCTTAGTGCTGGAACGCAAAAAGTATCGAGTTTTCCCAGGACGTGTATGTTCATCAAACAAAGGATCCGATGAGGGAGCAGAGTCCTGTCGATCAGTCGAATGTTCTGGTCTCGAGTCTTTTGATGACAAATGTTCAACAGTGTCTTTCTGCTGCACTGAGGATTCTCCGACGGGTTGTGCATCACTAAAAGGTACAAACGCCGGCAATCCTTCGGATTCAGTTGAAGCAATGCCCCTCCTCACCCACGAGTCTGCCGGTAAAGGAATAGGAACTTTCTTCGTATGGGTGGCATGCACCCAATTTTTTCGACCCTCTAAACGGACAGCAGTTCTCGTGGCAAGGAGGACCTGGTAGGGTGCAGAAAACCGGGGTTCCAAATTCCTCTTGCGGGCAAAATTTCTGGTTACCACCCAGTCTCCAGGCTGGAGCTGGTGGCCTGGACCCTCCGTCTGCTTCGGCAATGCTTCGTCATCCTGTTGGTGAATTAACCTCAGTTTAGCAGTCAGATCATGAAGATAGTCAATCAACATTGGATATTCGAGACTGGAGAACACAGCCGGTCTAGGGACCCCCCACACATTCGCAGGACGACCGAACACTATTTCATAGGGACTAAGCCCTACTCCGGAGTGTACGGTTGCCCTAGTTGACAATAAAGCTAAGGGTAAAGCATCAGGCCATGAAAGACCAGTCGTAGACTGAATTTTCGCTAGCTTCAGCTTAAGGGTGCTGTTATACCCTTCAACCAAACCAGCTGACTGGGGATGATTGGCGCTATGGAATTTTTGATTTATTCCAAGGCCCTTACACACACTCTTCATCACACTCCCCACAAACTCACTTCCGTTATCCGACCATACAATCCGAGGCATTCCATACCGAGGAAAGTATTCCTTCAGTAGGATTTTCGCAGTCGACAGGGCAGTATTGTCTTTAAGAGGGTAGGCTTCGATCCATCGGGAGAACGCGCAAACCACAACTAAAACGTATTTCAGGTTGTTGCATCTCTCCATATGGATGAAGTCTAATTGGATCACCTCAAAAGGACATGAAGGGGGAGCAAAGTGTCCAGGAGGGGTTGGGGTTCCCTTACCAGGATTGTACAACATACATACCATACAATTCTTAACCAATCGTTCAGCACATTTCGTGATACCATCATTCTTCCACACATGGGACAGCAACTTACAAATACCTTTCACACTAATATGTGCTAACCCATGCGCCATTGTCACAACAGCTAGCACATACGCATCCGGTAACATCCATCTCTTATGTTCCGACAAATCAACCCAACAACCATTCGCATCCAACTTTCCCGTACTTTCTTTCCACTTCGTCTTTTCAGTCTCAGTGGCCTCATCTTGAATCGCTTTCACACTCTTGATAGTGTCCTCACACATACTAGTCTCTGTAGGCCACCTAACCGAACTCATCACATACATTCTAGTGCTAAGGTTCCGGGCAGTCTCCTTAGCAATCTCATCCGCAAATGCATTACCACGACCAACATCATCCATCACCTTACGATGTGCACTACATTTAACAATCGCTATCTGTTTAGGCAACGTAAGTGCATCCAAAAGATCATTCACAAGTTGTCCATGCTGAATCTTCGTACCATGCGACGTCATAAAACCTCTCTCTCTCCACAACCGTCCAAAGCTATGCGCGATGCCAAATGCATATTGGCTGTCGGTAAACACATTCACACGTTTCCCTTTCGCTAACACACACGCTCTAGTTAGAGCGATCAGCTCTGCAGCCTGAGCAGAGTTCTGATTCAATCTCGCAGTTTCCACGACAGTATTCAAAGTCACAACAGCATACGCAGTAGTCACATCACCATTCGGCAATTTAAAACATGAACCATCCACATACAAAGTTCCATCTGGATTTTCCAAAGGAGTGTTTTTAAGGTCCACTCGACCTTTTGTTTCCTCTTCAGTCCTCAGATAGCAGTCATGGGCTGCTATTTCATCTGACTCTGTGCTAATTGGTAACAAAGTCGCCGGGTTCAGGACATTACAACGTTTTATCTGAATATGACTTGCCAACAGCGTCAACTCGTACCCAGACAACCTCGCACTCGTCAAGTGCTGAGTTTTCGTACGATTCAAAAGAGTATCGACCGCATGCGGAACCATCACCGTAAGCATATTATCCATGACCAATCCTGCTGATTGTCGGATGGACACCGCAGCTGCCGCTGTTGCTCTCAAGCAACTCGGCAATGCTCTAGCTACCGGGTCCAAGGTCGAGGAAAAATATGCACATGGACGTTGCTTACCACCAAAAGGTTGCGTTAAGACACTCAAAGCACAACCTTCCCTCTCGTGAACATATAATGTAAACGGCTTACTGTAGTCAGGGGTACCTAACACAGGAGCCGAACACAATGAGTCACGCAATTCAGAAAAACTCTTCTGACATTCTTCCGTCCATGGTAAAGGAGTTGAAACATCCTTGCACGTAAGAGCCACCAATGGTTTCGCTAGCAATGAAAAATTTGGAATCCATTGCCTGCAATACGACGTGATACCTAGAAAGGTACGCACATCTCTTTGGGTTGTTGGCACAGTCATTCGCGCAATTGCTGCAATTCTCTCTGGGGTCAACCGTCTTCCCTCCTTTGACAATAAGTGACCTAGATAGGTTACTTCTTGACAACAATATTGGAGTTTAGAAGGTGACACCTTGTGATGTAAGTCACAGAGATGTTGCAGCAACGACACCGTAGCAATTTTGCAAATGTCCTGAGTATCTGCAGCCACCAATAAGTCATCGACATATTGGATTAAGGCCGCACCAGCCGGCAACGAAAACGCATCCAGTTGACCCTTCAAGGCTTGACTGTAAATCGATGGACTCTCACAGTAGCCCTGAGGAGCGCGTTTAAACCGGAAGCTGCGACCACCAAGAGAGAAACCGAAAAGGTCTCTGCTTTCTTCGGCAATCGGAATGCTAAAGAAAGCATTCTTCAAATCGATCACCGAAAACCAAGATGCAGAATCTGGAATCAGAGTCAGTAGCGCCGTGATGTCAGGCACAACAGGAAACTGTGGAATTACAATTTTATCCACCTCCCGTAAATCAATAACAAAACGATAAACAGGCGGTTTTGAAGGATCTGTACGTTTTAGAATGGGCAATACAGGGCTGTTGCACACGTGTCCCCGCGTTTCTTCAATAACATCTTTCTCGATCAGATCATAAATGATCGCTAACAGTGCTCGTTCACCATCAAGAGAGATTCGATACTGGGGAATACGTGGCAACCGTACATTAGATTTCAGCTGAACAACATAAGGGGAGATGTCAAGCAGGCCCACGTCGTTGGGACCTGTTGCCCACAAAGATGCAGGAAGAGAACGCAATTCTGGTGGAAGCTTATCGAGAGACAAGTACATAGGAGAGACAACCCTCTCACCTAACGTAAGTTTTACACCCGCAGGAGAACAGTACAAAGTCGCATACAAACGTTTTAGCAAATCCAGGCCCAAAAGATTTTCACCACAACCAGTAGTTAAAATCAACGGAGCTTCAAGCTCACGTGGCCCAATTGTAAGTGGCAATGGGCACGAAACCGGATTGCTAACAGGGGCGCCAGAGAATCCAACGGAAACATTAGTTAAGCCAGACAAAGGTGCGCCAGGGAGTTTCGAATGCATTATGGAACTTTTCGCTGCACCAGTGTCCAACAGAAAAGGCTCAACGACGCCCGATGTAGCAACTGCGACGTAAGGCCCTCTCTGATCAACCGGAACTGATACCACTCCCTCTCCTTGCCAATGGCTGTCCTAGTAATTACTGTCGTCAGTTCCCTGATCGACGTAATAATCGTCCACATTGTACTGCGCAGATCGTCCTTGCGATGATCCACGTTGGTCAAAACAGTTATTGGAATTTGATGTGTTATCTGAACGATCATTCTGAACACCACGACCCCTACCACGTGATGACTGCTGAGAACCACCACGACCTCCTCTAGATGAATTACAACTATTACGATCGTCTAGAACAGGACAGTTGAATTTTAAATGACCCTCCTGTCTACAATAGGCACACTGATTGTACCCTAACGAAGACCTTTGGGAGGAGGAGTCATTTCGAGGTTGTGACCTATTTGATTGCGACTGCGATCTATTTTGCTGTGGAGCATTCTGATTCGAACGCGGAGGATAGGCCTGCTGCAACAACACTTTTGTTTTAAGTTCTTTCGTCTTTTTATCAGCGCGGTCGTTCTCTTCTTTCTCTCTATTTTCGTAATACTGCGCCGTAGCCAATATTTGAGCAGATGTAGAGACAGCCCACGCACTCTCAGAATTTTTTAATTTATTGCTCAAGTCGGGCAATAAGTTAGAGCCAAATTTGTCCACGAGCAACCGTTGACCACCCTCAGTGCTCATATCCTGACCACTATGGTCGATGAATGCCTCCTCAAATCTCGTAAAGAAATCAGAGACACTCTCGTCTTTCTTCTGTTTACAGGCTGACAATTTGTCCCAGTTCACCCTCATAGCTGGCATAAGCGTTTTCATTAAGGTAATTATTCTTTGAGGGAGAGCAGTAATGAGCTGTTCAGGCTTAGCCCCGCCAACTTGTTGCGTATCGGCCGCAGTAAGAGCAGCCCAATCGCCACCTAATTCGTTTGCGTGATCTTCGTGCCAAATCTTAGCCCATACCGGTTGCGGTACAACATTGCCGAACAGCATGTCTATATCGGCAAGATTCATTATCGTAGCGTCCACAAGCTGCGACAATTCTTTATAATACCCTGCAGGATTTTTGCGAGGGTCAGGCAAAGATTGCTTCACCTGTAAAACTTCTGATCGTTTCCATGGGAGATGTATCCATACTCTCTGGAAATGTGGCAAAATCGGTGGAGCAGCACCAGCGTCGCCTGGCATCCACACTGGTGGAACTTCACGCATAGGAAACTGACCGGACGCATCTAACTGACCCTCTACATCCTCAACGAACAAGGCTTGGGGTATAGGAGCAGGACAGAAAGATAACAACCGCTCAACAGCACGTCGAACGTTAGTATCTACTATCAGTCCGTTCGAGAACTGAAGCTGTAGATCAGACAAAGCGGTCAACACATCATCAGGTGCATCGGCCGATATCTGATCACGCAGAACCTTGCACATTTCCTCGAACACGTATCTTTGTGTCGGTACATTGAATTGACAGAACGTATTAAGTACAGCACGTGGAGGATTTCTAAGAGGGTGCGTCATCCAACCCATCGCCATGTTATATAACGCAGCACGTTCCCTGTTACCGGGAAGCTGACTACGTCTTTGAGGACCGTCCGAACCAGCGGACCCAAAAACAGGACCAAGAGAATGGAAAAAACTAGCCGCAACCGGAGGGGTACGACTACGAGTAGATGGAGAAGTATAGCACAGAGGACTAACAAGAGAAGGGGTAGAAACAGAGGAAGCAACAGGAGTAAGTAAAGCAGGAGCAGTAGCGGGAGCAGGAGTATGTGGAAGCGGAGGAGCAGTAGGAATAGCAGTAGGCAAAGGAGCAGGAACAGTCGGAAGAACGGGTGCAGGTTGAGGAACAGGTTGAGGGACAGGTACAGGGGGGACCACAGGCGCTGCGGTACCCTGTACGTACGGAGGAGGTGACTTCATAAGATAAGACATTAAAGGATCCTCAACTGATTCTTCCTTCTTATCCGACTCCATAGGCAAAGCAGGATAGCACTTATCTATGGACATACGCTGTAGCCTATCAAACACTTCCTTTTCCTTATCCTCCTTATCACGCTGAAACTGCTCTGCTTTCTTTACAATGGTAGCAACACCATCTCTCTGGTTACGTTTAGTCTGTCTGATCTCTTTCTGTCGGGCTTCTTTTCGCCACAACCGAAAGGCATCAAACATGGCCGGCCTTGACTTTTTCTCAAACAATTTAGCCTCAAGATAATTCAAAATCGTTGTCTCAAAACTACCATGAGGTGGCCAACTAAGGGCACCATCTTTTTTGGTATAACGAATCCAGTATTTATTAAAAGTAATCGGGCCTAGCCCGTGCTTACTGTAGAGCTCATAAGTGGGAGTTCCAACCGGAGGTATCGGACACGAGTCCTCCAGTCGGGAATCCGTACCACAACGTCTGAAACAATTAAACAAAGTACTGCGACCAGGCATCTTGCACACTAGCCGAGTTTCACAAACGTCAAGGGTTACGGGATTTACCAAGTCCCTGCAAAAAGCAACAACCCTCGGTCTTTGGCGGCTGCAGTCGTCAAATATTACAACAAAGTACCAAGAACCACAAATGCAATGGAACCATGCAACAACTAAGCAACCACAACCAAGAACTCTGGGAGCGACCCAAAAATACTTAACTCAAAGATCGATGGCGTCACCGGGAAGGCCCGTCAGTCGTCTCGCTATACCAAGGTCTACGCCAGGCGCCAAAACAGGTCTACAGTCAGGGCAGCAGTCCGTCGCAGCCGTCAGGAGGCGGGAATCTTCGCGGGAAAAGTCTTCGGGCCACTTGTTTCGACAACAGGATCGATAAAGCGGAGTGCACCTTCCCTCGGAGATTTCACACGAAGTTCCTCACGATCGTCGGGCTTGGACCGGTACCACTGATGCAGCCCCATGTTGGGCGCCATATGAAGGACTGGGTTATTTAAGACCCAGCGGTGCCAGGGGACAACACCTGAAACCTTCGTGGGTAACCTGCTCCGGCGTACGAATGACAGAGACACGGGACACTTCCTTCGGCGTCAAAGATTCAAGGTTTATTTACTGCAGGGAACACAGAAGTCACAGGAAGTACAACGAATGTAGGTTCGAGGAGACTGCTTCAAATTGCTACTGTGGATCGCTCCTTTTATACAATTTTCTCCCATAAGATTGCATGGTACACAAAAGTTTACAACTCGGTTCCCATAATTATCCCCAAGAGGGGTCACTTTGGTCGCTTTGATACATCCAAGGTCCGGGGCATAAGTGCGGAAACATTTGGCGGTTCCCAACTGTAAAAACCCATCTTCCCACCATTAGTACATTCCAATCGGCAGTAAAACAGATCGAAGAAGGAACAAGGACAGGTGCAGAGGAAGATGGAAACAGTGGGGAGATCGAAAAGGGTGTAAAAAGGGAGGTATCAGGAAACACGAGCTACAGGCATCAAAGGGACGTGCCTAATGAGATGCACGGCTGAGACAATAGACCGGCACGGCAAGATGAGCCTCGAACGGGGCCATCTGCCCTACAGTATCATCCCCCTCGTCATAAAGACACTTTCAAAGAACATGTGTCTTCCGCGGATGTCTTGGGAATCCCGGGGTCGCGAGACGGACAACGTCCGTTCGCTGACTACTTGAGGGCAAGAAACAAAATGGATGCCGTATCTAAGATGGAACCCGTGGGTACAGATGAATAACCCACGTAACAAACGAACGGTTTAAGTTAGCACAGCGAAACTGCGCACACTTACTAAACTCGTCATTTGCAGTTCGTAGATACCAGGCTCGACCATATTCGTGCGAGTCGAAAACACCACTTACAATTGTCACGGAACCTCATCATCACCAGTTGTACTGCCAGACAGTAGTCCTTCTGCGCACCACGTCACATCCATGTGTGACCATTGACATCTCTGCAACTGGGGACCTCAGTCCTGCAGACATCGGAAGGAAGAAGATGGCCCCAAAGAAAGGTCCCAGTTCCTCCAGTACCAAGAAAGTTGCCAGTGAGAAGAAGGAACAGAAGAAGGAAGTGGCACTTACCAAGACTGTTGTACCGGCCAACATGTTTTTTGGGAACAAAAAATGATGCCTGCATCAGCGGTGTCTGGGGATCAAGCTTGGAGCAGCACCTCTGCATCAGCGGGCCCACCAACCTAGGCCCAAGCCCATGGGTGTCGCAGAGATAGCCACTCTACTAACGGGCAGTGATGTTGAATTGTCATTATCGCAAAGTAGTACCTAATCAACGCAGGCAGAAACTCAGCAGATAAGTGGGCAACAACAGCCACAACAACAGCCACAAAAATAGCCGCCACAACAGCTGCCACAACAGCTGCAACAACAGCTGCAACAAAAGCACACAATAGGAGTTGTGCCTCCTGAATTAGGGGCAGTTCAGGAAATTGAGCTTCCTGCAGATGGAGAGGAGCAAGCCACTCTTTCAGAAGATCCATTGTCTTCCAGATCCCCAGCAAGGGAAAAAAGGGTTAGTCCATCAACTTCTTCTTCAAGCTCGGCTTCTGATGCTCCAGATAGCACTTGGAACCCACGTGCTCAGTTTGAGAGTGATGCATGCCACAAGACAAGGCTAGTGAAAAGGAAGGTTCCAGAAAGCCTTAGAGTTATGGAGGTAGATGTAGAAGAGGGGAATGGTGATGATGAGTCAGTCATCATGAACATCACTCCCGGCCCAGAGGAGACAGAGACCAACATTATTATCCTATCCAAAATCGCTGTGAGGGATGTAGCACGGATACCACCAAGACAGGTAATAACTCCACCTCCCACTTCCATATTTGCATTTGCTAAGGCCAAGCAGGGACCTATATCTACATCCAGCTCAACTACCACCTCAGTAGGTAGTGGTACTGTAAGTGCACAGAGTCAAATTCCACGCCAACCCTCCAGTTGATCTGGCATTGAAAGTGGCACCTCCATCAGCACCAGAAAGTTAACCTCCCCAGTTTGGGAATTCTTTTCGGTTATCAGTAAGGAGAACATTGCTATATGCTCAATTTGTCGACACGCTGTTAGGCGGGGTAAGCTTGGAACAAACTATGGTACCGGAGGCCATACAAGTCATCTAAAAAAATACAGCATAATCGAGTGGGAGGCTCACCTACTTTGTGTTGAAGAAAAAAGTAAAACTGCACCCATTGCTGTTGGTGGGGATGAAGATGTAGAAGAAGATATGATCGCGGTGGAAGGTGAATAATAGGGAGACATTTCTAGCCCTGTCCCCAGCAGTGTAGTGGTACCACCCATATCCTCTGCAACATCTCAGTAGCACCGTAGTGAGAAGAGTCATACTCAGTGTCAGACTGAGACACCAAGGTAACCAGGTACTGCAATGAAAAAAAGTGCCTTGTTGAGCCTAACTGGGTTCCAGAAGACCGCTGCACCTCAAAGGAAAACAATCCAGCCTACCATTGACAGCATGCTTAGGTCGGAGGGGCAGTATGAACGCAACCACCCAACGGCACGTTTGTACAATGCTAAGCTGGCTAAAATATTAGCGCTGGACCTTCTCCCTTTTTCTTTTGTGGAAGGGGTGGGTTTCCTTGAATTTGTGTCAGCCATCTGCCCTAAATGGAAGGTTCCCAGTCAGTCCTATTTCGCCAGAGTTGCTGTTCCAGCACTACATCACGATGTACTGGAATTGCTAGGACAAGCTTTGCAGCAAGGTGCTGTTCACAATATCCACCTGACAAAAGACATGTGGACCAGTTGCCAAGCCACTGATTACATATGCATCACTGCACACTGGATCTCTATTGTGGGAGTTAGAGAAAAGATATCTGAAGCAGGTATTGTTGACACTGCTGCGATTTTTCATGCTACTCGGAAACATGCAACTGTAGCCATGTCCGCAATGGAGATATCTCATACTCCTGCAAATATTTTGGAAGAGTTTAACAGCAAGGTCTTTGAATGGCTGCCCCCAAGAGGGCTTAACATTGGTTTTGTTGCCACGAATAATGGCAGTAATGTACTTAAGGCCATGTAGGATGGTGCCTATTTCAGGGTCCCTTGTTTGGTGCACTGCATTAATATTATTGTTCAAGACTTTCTGAAAAAAGAAGCCATAGTCAGCAAATTACTGACCCCCTGCCTAAGAATATGCACACATTTCAGCCATTCTTTTAAAGCCCGGGAGCAGCTGAGGATCATTCAACGTGACTATAGAATGCCAGACAAAGCACTCATCTAGGAGGTAGCACCACATTGGAACTCAACTTATTACATGCTTGACCGTCTGTTTGAGCAGTACAGACCAATCAATGAATATGTCATGCAAAGAGGGGATGCTACTGTGAAAGACATGACCCTTCAGATGGAGCAATGGAACCTAGTTAAATGCCTGACATAGATGATTCTTCCTTACGAGGTCTTCACATATGAAGTCAGCAAGGAGGACTGTACTATGGACCAAGCTATCCCATTGTTGCACATGCTAGAGCACCAGCTGAAGGAGGTGTCTGAAGCGTACATAGGTGTGGAGGAAAAAAAGGAAGCATATGAGTTGGTGGAGAGCTTATCTCATCGCTTAACTGAAAATACAAGGATTCAAACTAAGATTGTTTAAGAAAAACATTACCTTTGTACCACAATTCTGGATCCACGGTACAAACCGGCACTGAACAGTAAGAAATTAATTCATTTTTCAGAACTGTACGTTGCCCAGTACAAAACCTGAATAGCTGAGGCAGCCAGTGACTTTAAAAATGAACGGCTGGCAATTAAAGGACCGCTACTCAAACCCAGAACAAGTACTGCAGCTGGGCATCCAGTGTCAAAGCGGTCACCAACACTATCGACAACAGCAAGAACCGGATCAGCGCCAGCCCCCGTACAATCGGCACAGGATTGGTATTTACAGCAAGAACTTGCTAGGTCCATTGCTGATGCAAAGGCAAAAGAGGCCAAACAAAGTGTAGCACCCCTGAACATTGAGCGGATGGTCCAGGCCTATCTGGATGACCCAACAGAGGTCTACATTGATCAAAACCCATTACGGTATTGGTATGGGAAAAGGAGCCCTGTCGCAAGTGCCTCTTCTGAATGGGTTTTCAGTGCTGCTGGTGCCATTGTAACAGTGAAAAGGACCAGTCTCTCACCCAAAAATGTGGAGAGGTTAACCTTCATCAAAATGAATCAGCACTTTATACGACTGAATTACACAATACATGAATCAAAGCAGGAAGACTTCTGGTTAAACCCCCAGAGTTTGAGGACGAACTACAATTCCCTGACAACTAAGCTTGAAAGTCTTACTTTCTTCCTTGCTTATTTACTTTTATTTGTGTGTGCAGGTGTCTTTCTGACAACTCCATCACCACCGTCTTCTAGTCTTTTTATTACCATATTGGAGTTGCAGCTGTCCGTATTTAACTGAAGTCCACTTCTCCGAGTCCTGCTCCTCCATCCTCCTGACTCGCCCTAAATCCATTTCCCTCAAGCCAGATGATGATTGGATGTAGAATAATAGAAGAAAAAAGAAAATGTTGCCTCATTGAGTCCCTCCAAAAGAAGTGAGAGAGACTGCCACTTAACTTAAGATGAGAAGGAACAGGTAATGAATGATGACATGCATTGGACAATGACTGAGTTATTTGTGTTGTTGTTGTTTGTTGTGCATGAAGTGAATTCATTGTGTACTATTATTTAATCTACACACTAAAAGTAACTCAAGTCTATGTTTACCTTCTTGTTTTTTTTTATAAAATAATTTTTATTTTTCTCAGCAGCAGCACAGTACAAAAGTTCTCTACCAACTATTCTTGCTTCATACAACATTGCAGTACATTTAAGCACAATCAGCACTTTAAGTCCATATCCCTGTATTACAACACCGCTGTGATCTAAGCCCCACTTAAGGTCCATTTGGTCTTTCTTGTCATTCCGTTTCTGAATCCTCATCTTCCTGCTCAGGCGGTGGATCACATATGTCCCCCCCTATATCTGTTCCAAGCCTCCCAGATTTTACACCACTTTTGGGGGCATCCTCGATTGCTGAACACCGTTCTTTCGGCTATCATGGCCGCATACATGTCCCTGCCCCATGCCGCAAGAGATGGTGCCTCCGCCACTCCCCATTTGGGCAATGTTCCGTTTATCGACCGTGATCCCTAGCGTGGCCCAGTTCTGAGCTGGACGCGTCAGGTCATTAGGTTCCCACACATTTAGTAAACACCTCTTGGGCTCCAGTACTAGTGACACTCCCTCCGATTGTGACATTGTCCTGATCAATTGTGTCCAGTATTCTATTATTTTGGGACATTGCTATATGGTGTGAAAAAGGTACCCTCATACCCGCAACTGCACAGACAGAAAGGGTGCAATGTTTAACTATCCTGTGTAGGGTATGTCTGGTGTAGTATGATCGGTGTAGAATTTTGAGCTGCACTAGCCTAATTTGTGAGGGTATGCCCACCTCCCGTGGAGAAGCCAACGCTTCCTGCCTATGTCATGAGATCATTTGTCTCGCAGGGGCCCCGTTGGGTCTGGCAGGTTGTTCACCAATTTGCGGTATGTGAGTGAAGTGGCCTTCTTTTGCATATATTCTGTCAGTAACCTATCTTCCGTAGGTGATGCCTCCGGGATTTCAGTACCAGGTAGCAATGCTGTCATTAAAGCCTGTCTAATCTGAGTGTATCTAAATAGCTCTGAAGATTCCAGTTCATATTGGTGCTGAAGACACTCAAATGGAACTATTTCGCCTTTATGCCACATGTCACCCACCGTGGATATGCCTATATCATTCCAATAGCCAAAGCCCTTTCTGTTCCTAAGTCTACCCAGTCGTTTTATGTCCCATAGTGGAGTGAGTTGGGTCAGAACCCCGCACCATCCCAGTTTGGCCTGAGCAGCATGCCAGATGACAACAGAGTGTCTCAAGGGTCCAATCATTGCTGGGGTCAGTTTTCTGTCGTAGAGGGGAGACAGCATACCTTTCGTACCTACTATTGCTCTATCTGCCTTAAATGCTGGGTCCGACTGCGGGGCATGCAACCACTGATTAATAACCTTCAGTTGCACCGCCCAATAGTAAAGTTGTATGTTTGGGAGTGCTATTCCTCCATCATACCAGCCGCGCACTAACTTGAATTGCGCATTGCGTGCCTGCTTGTTGCCCCACATATGGCCGGGGACCTGTGCCGCGATCGCCCTGAAGTAATTCGGTGACACCGGGTATGGCGTATTCTCCAGTACATATAAAAAGCGAGGTAGAGCCATCATTTTAAAAAGCGCTGCTTTTCCTAGCAAAGTCAGCGGCAGGGTCCCCCAATGGCGTACATCTCTTTTGAGACGGTCTAGCGGTGGTTGCAGATTCCTTTTAAAGAAGTCTGCAGAGTCGGTAGTGACTTATATGCCCAAATATTTAAATGCACCCTCCAAAATCCGGAGTGGGCAGTCCGCGGGGAGCTGCGGCGGGAGGCCATGTAGCACATACATTATCGATTTGGACCAGTTTATGGTATATCCAGAAAATCGTACAAATATTTAGAAGAGTCAGTATGGAACGCCTAGGAGAGGTCATGTATAACAAGACATCGTCTGCATACACGGAGATACGATCCTCCCAGCTTTTCGTCCATTTGAGTCACTTTATCATTGGCTCCCACCCTATCCACGCTGCTAGTGGTTCCAGCACCAGGGCAAAAAGAAGCGGTGACAGCCTTGGCACGTGCCCCATGCTAGGGGGAAGTCATCAGAGATGTGACCATTAGCAGTGACATGAGCCATTGGTTTAGTATAGAGAAGCCGAACCCATGCACAGAAGTTGGGTCCAAAGCCAAGGTGATGTCGCACTGTGAACAGGAAGGGCCATTCGACCATGACAAATGCAATTTGTGCCTGTAATGACAGCACAACAGCCGGTTCCTGCAGATAGACTGCGCGGGCAAGCACTCCGTGTAAGCGCCTCAGGTTGAGGGCCGTATTCCTACCTGGCATGAAACCAGACTGGTCTGGGTGTACTATTGCCGTCAAATGGCAATATAGCCTAGTCGCCAATAGTTTTGCGAGGATTTTAGCCTCTGCAATAATCAGTGATATAGGGTGGTAGGAGGTGCACTTATCAGCAGGTTTCCCTGGTTTTGGTAAAGCCACTATGGTGGCCATGCGCTGATCCAGTTGGAGTTCCCCCGCTATCAAACTGTCGGAGAACATGTTTAGTAAGTGAGGGGCAATGGCCCCTGCCGTCTTTTTGTAGAGTTCGATAGGTATCCCGTTTGGCCCTACCGTCTTACCAGACGGCAGTGCACCAATTGTCAGCTGTAGCTCTTCTACCGTGAGATCCGCCTCAAGCTCACGTGCCACCTCAGGGGTGAGTCTGGGCATATCAATGCCCTTCACATAGGTCAATGCCTCTTCCATTGTCATCTCCGAGGTTGATGTGTAGACTGTCTGAAAGTGTTGTGCAACGAGTGCACTATTGTCCGCGGGCCAGTTGTCGCCCGTCCCTCATCCGTACTAATTTGCGCTATCCATCTGGTACCCTTGTCCCTCCTGTCTAGCCATGCCAGGTGTAATTCATGTGCATTATATTGTGCGCTTGTACTTCATAACCAGGTGCTGTATCTAAAACCAAAACATAGGACTTGACAAAAACATTTGAACAATCCATCCCCCACATCCTCCTCCCTGCCTCCCTGCCATGCGGACTCAGAACAGCCCGCCACCCTAACTCAGCAGAGAGCTCAGACCCCAAACCCATAAAGATTACATGCGTGTAGGGAGCAGGAAGTCCGAGGTAGACCATATTCGTCCCCTGCCCCAAAGACCATAGTCAAGGAAAAGTCCATCTCCATTTCTCAGCCGTGGCGGGCCCAGTCAGGCGCCTGTCCATACTGTCTGCATGTGGTTTAAGATTGTCACACAAAGTCTCACTCCCCGGCCTCCTCCTGCAACTGTCCATCTTCCTCCACCCCTTGCTCTCGTTCATCGAGGCCCTCCTCCATCCCGAGACATAGTCGTTGCCTGTCAGAACGTCCGGAACTCTCCACTCGCCGCGATCCCTCGAGCCAATCGTCGGCCTCCTCCGGTGTCTCAAAAAACATGTTTTCCCATCCGCTACCACCCGTAGCTTTGCTGGGAATAGCATTGAGTAGGGCAATTCACGGGCTCTCAACTTCTTCTTGACCTCCAGGAAACTCCTGCGAAGTGCTGAGACCACCGCTGTATAGTCTGAAAAGAAGGACACCACAGGGTTCTGCACACGCATTGGCGGTGCTACCTGCGCCGTTTGTAGACTAGCATGTCTATCTCGGAAATTAAAGATGCGAGCAAGTACTGGCTGGGGGGTCCAGGTATAGGCCTGCACGTTCTACCGAGAAGAAAGTGGAAAGACCTCTGGGCTGCAGTCTAGTTTTTATTAGATCCTCGACGTATAGGTCCATGGCGGGGCCCCCTCACTTTCCGGAATACCGGTAATTCTAACGCTGTTACGACGGGACGCCATTCCTGGTCGTCCAGCTTTGCCGCCATACGTTTGTTTTCAGCCTCTAACTGCGATACATTTTTGATTAACGTGGTATTGTCCTTTGTCAGGGATGTAGTCACGTGTTCCATCTCAGTGACTCTAGCGGACAATTTATGAAAGTCTGCCCTGAGGAAAGTTACATCTGCAGAGATAGACCCCACCGCCGACTACACGTTGTTGAGGGCAGACATAATATCTTCCAATGTCACTTTGGGCATTCCTGCCTCTTCCGAGGCTTTATCCATTTGCCCTTTGCGCTCTGGCAGTGGGGGAAAGTCCTTGCTGTATGCAAATGTATCTAATTTTACCTGCTGGGTTACACGTGGACCTCTTCCAGCCATCTTCGGCTGGGCAGTCTCCCTTCTCTGCCACTACTTATTGCGGTGGGCCGTATGGTTTGCGAAGCAGCCACTGGAGGTAAGTCCCTGGCTTGTCCCGCAGCTGTGCGGCCCACAATCTCAGCTCCGTCTCCCAAAAGGCCTCAGCTTAGGGGCCAATTGTGGCCTACTCGTGTCGGCCTCTATCAGCGGTCGCTTGATCTTGAACAAGACTACGCCTTCAGTCCAATGCATGGGCTTACAAAATGTACAGGCCTGTACCTCCAACCTTGTGCCAAAGTCTGTGTGTAGTATTGGGCATCACTCTTCCCTCTGGCCCACAGCTGAATCTTTATGCCCTGTACCTGTGCGCTAATTAGTGCCTGCTGATGCAGGCTGTCGAGGACTTGGCGGGCTCTCCTATCACCAGAGCCCCAGTCCTGGTCGGGCCAACCGGCACAGCCCACAACCGAAACCCCTCAGGCACCGCACTGGCGGTGCCACACGTGGCCCAAGGTGCAGTCCCCGACAGCCCCAGTCGAGCCGACGCAGCGTCGCAGGGCCGGTCCCGCATTTTTTTCCACCAGTGCGCATCCGGCTGTAAAGCCTGTCTGCAGGCTACAGTCCGCTCTCTTCAGGGGTCCACTCTGCCACGCCAGCTCCAGGGCAGACAAGAATCGCGGGCGTTGGCATGCCTCACAGGTGTCCACGCGACTTGGTTAACGCGATTGCCGGTTCTCCCACAGTATCGCTCACAGGCTACGTTTCCGATGCTCGGTCTCTCACAGAAATTCAGACCCCGGCGTAAGCCGTCTTTTTAGGCCGTTCCCAATGTCACGGTCTGCACGGCGTTCTAGATGGCGGAAAGATGCCAGAGCCAGCTCAATTTGTTCCGCTCACTCTTGGCTGCTTATGGGTGTCCTTTGGGTATAATTTTGACTGCGGATTAATGTGTGATTTGTAGGGGAGACAGCCTCACCCTCGGAGCTCCTTCAGGCTGCGGCCATCTTGCTCAGCAGCAAGCCACGCCCCCTCCCTTTTTTTTTAATAACAAAATTGTACTTCTACTGCAGGTTGATCAATTGCATTTTGAATATGGAATGTGGACTCACTCTGTACACTGCACACTGAGTTGGACAACAACATGGTGATGACCACAGTGACATAATATCTTCGCAGTCACTCAGTAGGATCGGAGATGATTGATGGAATAAGTCAGGCATTTCATGAGTGGCATAAAAGGTGAATATGTCTGTGTAGTAGTGGTGGAGTCTGACAGCGGTGCATTGATTTAGTCACTAAGGGCCAGATGTAGGTCACCAATTACCGGTCGGTAACAGCCGATTTCGGCCGTTACCGACCGGTAATTGGTTTTTGAGATGTAGGGGGCCCGAATTTTACTGAATTTGTAAATTTACCGATTCGGTAAATTTAAGGATTCTGTAAAATCCCGACTCTGTATATTTACAGAATCGGTAATTCCAGATGTAGGTGGCACAGTTTGCAGTGCCACAGGCCCTTAGGAATTCTTATTTTACCACCCAATCCTATTGGGTGGTAAAATACCGAATTCCAGTGTACATGCACATCTGTGCATGTACACCTATGCCATGTGACACACAGACATGCCCTTAGGGCATGTATGTGCGCCACATGGCACACAAGCCTGCAATTGGGGTGCTACAGGGTGTTAAAGTGACACCCCGTTCCCCCTGCCAGGATTCGGTATTTACCGAATCGGTAAATATCGATTCGGTATTTCCCATTGATTCCTATGGCCTTCAAGGCCCATAGGAATCAATGGGAAATACAGATTCGGTATTTACCGATTCGGTAAATACCGAATCTTACAGAATCGGTAATTGGAAAATGAAAATTACCTACATCTGCCTACTTCCAATGTACCTACTCTTAAATACCGAATCGGTATGATTCGGTATTTAAGAGTCGGTAAATCGGAATTACCTACATCGGGCCCTTAATTTGTAAAATGCTATGTTGCTGTATATGTGCTTTGTCTGTCTCTGTCAAAAATGTAAGCAAAATGGAGGATGAGTCACGGGTGCCGTGGGCCTGCTCTGTCCTGATGTTGTTGTAGGTTAATGCTGGAACCAGAGTAGACCTGATGTATGCACTATCCATGCCGCATCTTAAAGTGTTCTTGTTAGACTCCACCGTAATTGTTTTTTTCTCCTTGATTTTTCAATATCCCTTTTGTTTTTCCATCTACAATTACATGCTGGCCCTTACCCTGTGCTATACTGGGAAAAACAACTCACACCTACCTTATCAATCCCCATCCGCCAGGCAGGCAGTGGCGTCACCCAAGATTGATGGATGGAGCGTCCATGGAAGGGAAGTACCAAGAGGAATGCCGAGATGCAACTCCCCAATTTGACCAGGATAACATACAGTAACACTATCAATATTCATCATCTTTTAAATAATTTGATTAATTTTTAATCTTCAATCATTACGACTGTGTGTTGTTGTTGTTATTATGTTTTCTCTCTGTCTATAATTCATCCCTACAGCTTTTTTTAATTTTCCTTGCTATCTTTAAAAGTAAGCCTGATACACCAGAACAGAAACTGTATGTAATTTGGGTCTCTATGAGGGCAGAAAGGCAAGGCAAATGGAATAATATACTGCTGCCCTGTACTGTCTAATTGTCTAGTAGTAGTTAGTAAGTACTACTTATCATTAACCATTAAGTTATCATCATCATGCATGCATTTCCTTTTTCTCCCTTAACAGGTTTATGGATATGGTCAACTGCCAAAATTGTGTTTTGCTGTTTGTCCATGCGTAATGTTTTTCTTTGTCAAAGCTTTCCCCAAACGCCCCTTCCCAACCATTCATCAAACCCTAGCCCTCTTCCCCCGGGCTGTGTGATTTATTGAGGTGTGACTAAATTGAATGTACACCAATAATTGATTACATGCTTGCTGGGGCGGATGTGGCAAAAGTTACACTAATTAAATTTCAAGGCAGGGCGAGGGTCTTCTTCTGCTTGCCCACCCATGATCAGTATATTTGCAAGGTAATTTTTTTTCCCAAAGGAACCTAATCCATCATCATTAATTGCCGGCATCGATTGGATTTGTCATCCTCCCACAGAGCACTAAAGGTTATGCTTGTGTCGAGTGTAGGCCTAGTCGAGTGACTCGACACAACTACAGTTTGTAACTTGTTGTACTAGGCTATCCCTGCCACCATTATGTTTTATTTTACTTTAGCATTGCTAATCAGACAACATTATTATTATTGTTTGGCAGTCTTCTTGTGTACTGTACTGTACAACTACTCAAATGCAAAATTGCAAATGCTACTGCCAGTGTCTACTACTGCCATCACAACCATGGCATGTTGTGAAACGACACCATTCATCACCAAGCAGCCATTGCTGTTCCTAAGTTAAACATCAACAACAGCAAAAACCACAGTTGATGGACAGAATACAGAACAATGTCATACATTTACCCCAGTACAGATATCTGGGCCTAAATCCAGCGTTTTTTTGCACTCCACACCACCCCAGTTCAGACATGGCAATATGCAAATCAGCCTTGAACCTTTGCCTCATGGGAACAGTCTAGCCCGAACTGCCAAGCCATGTCCTTCCTGGACCGGAATCAAGCATCCTAGGACGGGTTTCTGGCTATCAGCCGTCTTCAGCCAGGATAGCTTGACTCCAGTGGTGTGGAGAGCATGGGACTCAGGTCTGAGCATACCTATCCCACTCGGGGTGACAAATGCAAAAACAACAGTTGATGGACAGAATGCAGAACAATGTCATACCTTCCACCCTAGTACAGGGATCTGGGCCTAAATCCATCGTTGTTTTGCACTCCACACCACCCCAGTTCAGACATGGCCATATGCAAATCAGCCTTGAACCTTTGCCTTAAAGGAACAGTCCAGCCCAAACTGCCAAGCCATGTCTTTCATGGACCGGAATCAAGCATCCTAGGACGGGTTTCTGGCTATCAGCCGTCTTCAGCCAGGATAGCTTGACTCCAGTGGTGTGGAGAGCATGGGACTCAGGTCTGAGCATACCTATCCCACTCGGGGTGACAAATGCAAAAACAACAGTTGATGGACAGAATGCAGAACAATGTCATACATTCACCCCAGTACAGAGATCTGGGCCTAAATCCATCGTTTTTTTGCACTCCACACCACCCCAGTTCAGACATGGCCTTATGCAAATCGGCCTTGACCCTGTGCCTCATGGGAACAGTCCAGCCCGAACTGCCAAGCCATGTCTTTCCTGGACCGGAATCAAGCATCCTAGGACCGGTTTCTGGCTATCAGCCGTCTTCAGCCAGGATAGCTTGACTCCAGTGGTGTGGAGAGCATGAGACCCACGTCTGAGCATACCCACCCCACTCGGGGTGACAAATGAAAAAAACACAGTTGATGGACAGAATGCAGAACAATGTCAAACATTCACCCCAGTACAGAGATCTGGGCCTAAATCCATCGTTTTTTGCACTCCACACCACCCCAGTTCAGACATGGCCATATGCAAATCAGGCTTGACCCTGTGCCTCATGGGAACAGTCCAGCCCGAACTGCCAAGGCATGTCTTTCCTGGACCGGAATCAAGCATCCTAGGACCGGTTTCTGGCTATCAGCCGTCTGCAGCCAGGATAGCTTGACTCCAGTAGTGTGGAGAGCATGGGACTCACGTCTCAGCATACCCATCCCACTCGGGGTGACAAATGCAAAAACCACAGTTGATGGACAAAATTCAGAACAATGTCATACATTCACCCCAGTACAGAGATCTGGGCCTAAATCCATTATTTATTTGCACTCCACACCACCCCAGTTCAGACATGGCCATATGCAAATCAGCCTTGACCTTGTGCCTCATGGGAACAGTCCAGCCCGAGCTGGATTCAAGCAAGCCTGGCTGAAGACGGCTGGAATGCCAGACACCGGCCCTAGGAAGCTTGTTTCCGGTCCAGGGAAGGCATGGCTTGGCAGTTCGGGCTGGACTGTTCCCATGTGGCACAGGGTCAGACTGATTTGCATATGGCCATGTCTGAACTGGGGTGGCAGAGTGGGCTAAAGAACAGTGATGGATTAAACCCAGATCTGTTGACTGGGTGTGAGTGTTTGATTGGTTCAGATGCTCCGTCCATCACCACCCCTTTTGTACCTCCTTGTTCGCCATAAGTTGGCAGGTTATGCTCAGACGTGAGCCCCTTGCTCTCTTTGCCACTGGATTCAAGCAAGCCTGGCTGAAGACGGCTGGAATGCCAGAAACCGGTCCTAGGAAGATTGTTTCCGGTCCAGGGAAGGCATGGCTTGGCATTTCGAGCTGGACTGTTCCCATGAGGCACAGGGTCAGACAGATTTGCATATGGCCATGTCTGAACTGGGGTGGCAGAGTGGGCTAAAGAACGGTGATGGATTAAACCCACATCTGTTGACTGGGTGTGAGTGTTTGATTGGTTCAGATGCTCCGTCCATCACCACCCTTTTTGTACCGCCTTGTTCGCCATAAGTTGGCAGGATATGCTCAGACGTGAGCCCCTTGCTCACTTTGCCACTGGATTGATGTAAGCCTGGCTGAAGACGGCTGGGATGCCAGAAACCGGTCCTAGGAAGCTTGTTTCCGATCAAGGGAAGGCATGGCTTGGCAGTTCAGGCTGGATTGTTCCCATGAGGCACAGGGTCAGACTGATTTGCATATGGCCATGTCTGAACTGGGGTGGCAGAGTGGGCTAAAGAACGGTTATGGATTAAACCCAGATCTGTTGACTGGGTGTGAGTGTTTGATTGGTTCAGATACTCCGTCCATCTCCACCCCTTTTGTACCGCCTTGTTTGCCATAAGTTGGCAGGGTATGCTCAGACGTAAGTCCCTTGCTCACTTTGCCACTGGATTCAAGCAAGCCTGACTGAAGACGGCTGGAATGCCAGAAACCGGTCCTACGAAGCTTGTTTCCTTTCCAGGGAAGGCATGGCTTGGCAGTTCGGGCTGGACTGTTCCCATGAGGCACTACGTCAGACTGATTTGCATATGGCCATGTCTGAACTGGGGTGGCAGAGTGGGCTATAGAACGGTGATGGATTAAACCCAGATCTGTTGGCTGGGTGTGAGTGTTTAATTGGTTCAGATGCTCCGTCTATCACCACCCCTTTTGTGCCGCCTTGTTCACCATCAGTTGGCAGGGTTTGCTTAGATGTGAGTGTCACGGTCCAACGACTCCTCTGGATCGATTGATGCTATTTGGGTTCCACCTCCAGCTTCCTCCGTGCTCCGGAAAGAATATCTGACAGAGCACGATAGTAAGCAGGCGAGGGATAACTGGTCCGGGACTGGAAACGAGGGTAGATGCGGTCTCTGTAAGGATACAAAGAACACACAGTAAGACGAGAGTCCTATGCTTCCTATTTCCTATGAACTCTCCTCTCCTCTCGCTTCTTTCCTACCTGATGCGTCTCAGGACCTCTCTCTTCTACCTGTGAGATATTGTCTCTCCACAAATACGCTTTCTGCAAAACACAAAAACACGCACACAGGTTATATACACTTCTCCCCCCGCTACGCTGAATACAAAGCTTGATGTGGTGTCCTATACCTACTTGTTAGTTCCCAGTCCCTTGCTTTAAAAGGTTCTACTCAGGCTTAAAGGTTATGGATACCAATGCCACAATTCCCACGGAAACCAAGAGAGGAAAATGTTCGATGGTTCTGGTTTGATACTGAGTACACTCTTCACCAGAAAATACGGATAGTATGTTCTGCCTACACCCTAGCATGTTGACATCTCTTACCAGTACTGGATCCGAAGAAATGTTCCTCCGAAACCTACCATTACCTCTTGTCAATTAGAGAGGGTGCAATCCTGCGTCTCTCACGGTAACGGATTCAAACGGGTTCCAGAACCGATCAACCTCTGGTCAAATAGAGAGGGTGCAAATCCCGCGTCTCTCTCAAGAACCACAAACTCCCAACACCAGTGAACAAAATAATAAACCCAAAGCAGTGTCGCACTCGGGAGGGTGAAATCCAACGTCTCCCCGAATGCACAAAAGAAACGTGTCCAAACAAAAGTTCCCGAATATCGCGAGAGGGTGCAATCCTGCGTCTCTCGGTTCGGGTAAATCCAAAGTCCCAGAATAGGTAACCCCGCAGCCGCGGGTTACGGTAACACACTATGGAGCACTAGTAATCCAGAATAATCCCTGAAGCTCTCAACTCTGATCTCCGAAAAGACAAAATTACGTGCACCGCACTCCAGTTCTCACGGGTTTTTATGTTCTCATCCCGACTCGGTGCTCGCTGAGCTTTCTGGGAATTGTAGTTCCACTATCACTGGGTAGGCACAGGTCGGATCCTGACAGTATGCCCCCCTCCACCGTGCCTCCTAGCGCCCGGCTTCTCCGGGTGTTTGCGATAGAAAGCACGAACTGCTCTCGGAGCATGAACCGCCGTACTTGGTTCCCACGAATCATCCTCAGGTTGGTACCCCTTCCATGAAATGAGAAACCACAGCTTGCCCTGGCGGAATCTCGAGTCCAGAATCCTCCGGACCTCGTACTCCAACTGCTCATCCCTCAACACCGGAGGAGCCGCTGACATTTTCGCCTTCCCAGCGGGTTTCAACAAGCTGCAATGGAATACTGGATGTATTCTTAAATGCCCCGGAAGTTTGAGTTTGAACGCCACCCGATTGACCTTCCGAAGTACAGTATAGGGCCCAATGAAGCGAGGATGGAACACACTGTGATAGCAGAACCGGATATTCTTAGTCGAGAGCCATACTCTGTCCCCGACTTTGTATTCTGGCCCATCCTGCCTATGTTGGTCCGCCCAAGCCTTATAAGTTGATTTCGATCTTTTCAAGGTGGTTCGGATGACTTTGTGGAGTTTGACCAACTCCTCCACATGGGCCGCCACAGAGGGATGATTCTGCACTTCACCCGGTATCACAATGGGCAAGGTCTTAGCATGAAACCCGTTGTTGGCCCTGAATGGTGTTTCCTGGATGGAACTGTGCCAGGTGTTATTATAAGACAGTTCCGCGAGCCACAACATAGAGACCCATGATTTTTCCGCTTCCTTTGCATAACACCTCAGATATTTCTTGAGCGTTTGATTCATCCTCTCCGTCTGACCATCAGATTGAGGATGGAAGCTGGTGGACAATGCATCTTCCACCTGTAGGGCTGTGCACCACATGTGCCAGAACCGGGCGATGAATTGGGGCCCTCTGTCAGATATAATGACTCGAGGAATCCCGTGCAGACGCACCACCTGCGTCAAAAGTAGCTGTGCTGTTTGTTTGGCTGTTGGGAGATTGTGGCATGGTATGAAATGCGCCATTTTTGTAAGGCTATCTACTACCACTAATATGGCGTTGCACTGTTGATCTGTTGGCAGCCCCACTATGAAGTCTACGCTGATGGTATGCCAGGGATGGGAAGGAGTTGGAAGTGGCATGAGTTTCCCTTTCGCCCTACAATGCTCCCCCTTCGCCCTTGCACACACCTCGCACTGTCCTACCCAGTTCTCCACATCTTTACCCATCCCTTCCCACCAGAAATGGCGTTGTATCAGGAGAAGGGTCTTCTTTATCCCTGTATGGCCTGCCAAAACAGCATTATGACACCAATTAAAGGCTTGTAACCTGAGGGAATGCGTGGGCAAGTATAGCTTTCCGTTACATAAGGGCACCCCATGTTTCAAAGCTCGATTGGTATTCTGAGTCGCCCAAGTAGACCACTGTTGTGTGCTTTTCTGCTTTACCACTTGAGACACGAACTGTTCTATCGCATTCGCACACAACACTTTCTCTGCGGGTATGATGGCCTGTGCTTTTTGTATTGATGTTTCTTTTTCTGTCTGCCTTGACAGGGAGTCAGCCTTCTTATTGTCCGCCCCGGGACGGAACGTGACCACAAAGTCAAAACCCGCAAAAAACAACATCCATCTCATCTGTCTCTGTGATAGATGGCGAGCTGTTTTCATGTAGACCAGATTCCGGTGATCCGAATACACCGTGATGGAATGTCTCGCACCCCACAAATAATGCCTCCACTCCATGAAGGCCTTCTTTATGGCGAACAATTCCTTCTCCGCCACGGTATAATTGGCCTCAGCGGATGACAGCTTTTTCGATAGAAAAGCAACCGGGTGCAATTGTCCAGTGTGCTTGTCCCTTTGTGAGAGGATAGCTCCGACCGCGGCATCCGAGGCATCCGCCTCTACCACGAACGGAACATCCATTTGAGGATGTTTCAAAATGGGAGCCGTACAGAACGCTTCTTTCAATATATTGAAAGCCACGTCCGCCTCATTCGTCCACTCAAATGTCGTTCCCTTTCTCAGCAATCGAGTAATCGGAGCCGCCACTGCTGAGAACTGTGCAATGAATCTTCGGTAGTAGTTGGAAAACCCCAAGAAACACTGCACTTCCTTCACACTCTTGGGAGTTGGCCACTGCTGAACTGCCTCCACCTTACGATCTGCCATGCGGAAACCCAAGGGGCTCAAGATAACACCCAGAAACTCCACCTCCTCCACTCCGAACTCGCACTTGCTAAGCTTGCAATACAAGCTGTTGTCCAGTAATTTCTTCAGAACCAAAATGACGTGACTAGCATGTTGAGGAATAGACCTTGAATACACCAAGATGTCGTCGATGTATACGATGACAAACTGGTCTATGTAATCCTTCAACACGTCATTTAAAAAGTATTGAAACGCCGCAGGGGCATTGCAAAGCCCGAACGGCATTACTAAGTACTCGAATAGCCCGTATCGAGTCTTAAAGGCCGTTTTCCACTCATCCCCACTGCGGATCCTCACCAGATGGTACGCACCCCGGAGATCCAACCGAGTGTAAATTGTGGCCTCCCTTACTTGGTCCAACAGTACGGGGATGAGTGGTAACGGATACCGGTTCTTAATGGTCTGTCTATTCAACAGGCGGTAATCAATACAGGTACGTAGATCCCCGTTAGCTTTGGCTATGAAAAACAGAGGTGAGGCCGCCGGGGATCGTGATGGCCGAATAAACCCCATGGCACAAAACTCCCTCAAATACTCCTGCAGGTGTTTGGTTTCAGGCTCTGAAAGTGCGTATACTCTACAGGAGGGTATCGCTGCTCCTTCCACCAGATCAATACGACAGTCGTATTCTCTGTGAGGCGGTAAGGACGCAGCCTTGGTTTCACTAAACACCTCACTATACTCTTCGTACTCGGCGGGGAGGCTAACATCTTTCTCAACCGCTGTCGCTACTTGATACCCTTGTGATAGAGCAAGGAGATGATGGACCTTTTCTCTCATGCAGGTTGTTTGGCATTCTGTCGACTGAAAGCTGATGGTTTTCCGTTTCCAATCCATAGTAGGATTGTGCAGACCTAACCAAGGCATACCTAGGATAACCTCATATTGAGGTGCTTCGATAATATTCAGGATAATGGTTTCTACATGCTCCATAGGATCTCCCGGGAGGTGCAGTTCTACTTCCTCAGTGTGTTCAATGATAGGGCCGGACTTCAGCGGCGTGCCATCTACTGCCAGCACTCTCTCTGGTTTCTGCATCGCCACTCTCACCAACCCCAAACGTGCTACCAACCCTTCGTCTATGAAGTTACCCGTGGCTCCCGAGTCTACCATACTATGTACTGGGTATAGAGTTCCTCGCACCCGCAACAACATAGATAGAACGATGTGCGCTTCCGTGGTTGTGGCGGAACCCCCCGCCAGCGATGGCAACCGCCACTCTTGCTCCTCAGGGTTTTCCTCCAACACCAAGGATGCACTCTCTGAATCCCCCTTTACCGCTGGAACAGCTTGGGTCCTTCCCATCGAATACGGACGGCCTTTCTTGGGTTTTACCATACAATCCTTAACGTAATGGCCCTTTTTTCCGCAATACATGCAGAGGCCCAAGGTACGGCGGCTCTCTCTTTCTGCTCTCGATAAAGGAGCCCTAACCGCCCCCAACTCCATAGGTTCGGCTCCACCACTCTTCTCTGGGGGTATCCCACCTTCAACTTTCTTCTGACCCCCAAGGGGTTGATACCCACGTCTCCGTTCACCCACACGGTCCGCTCGACGATGGTCAAGCCTCAGCGTCAGGTTAATAAGATCGGTACAAGTAACAGGTTGCGGATCGATTTGCGCCAGAACATCCTTCAACTCGTCGGAAAGACCATGATAATATAAGGCCTTTCTCTTCTCCTCTGGCCAAGCTGTTTCTGCTACCAGACGGTTGAAGGCTGTCATGTACGTGATTAAATCACTCCGCCCTTGTTTCAAATCCAGGATATCCGTGTCTGCACTTAGGGTCGTGGCTCTTCTATCGAATACCCTTTCGAATTCTCTCCGAAAAGCCCCCCAATCCGATAGGAGAGGGTCATCATTTTTCACTAACGGCCCTGCCCAATTCGCCGCATCACCTGTCAAATACGAGATAGCAAAGGCTACTCTTGACATATTAGTGGGGAACGACGCAGGGCGACATGCGAAATGTAGCGTGATTTGCGTCAAGAAATTTTGGACAGATGTAGGACTCCCCGAATATCTCTCGGGACTGGCCAACGGAATAGGCTGAGGGACGGTGACCTGAACCTGCTGCACACCTGCAGAAGCATTAAAGGGATTCCTGCCTTGTCTCTCTACCTGTTCCTTTAGAGCAGCTGCTTCTGCTCTTGAAGTGGCTAGTTCTTGTTGTACCAGCAACAAGGCCGCCATTACATCTTCCAAGGTAGCCATCACTACTCGATCAAGAGGAGGTTATTTCGTGGGCACGTAATTCTGTCACGGTCCAACGACTCCTCTGGATCGATTGATGCTATTTGGGTTCCACCTCCAGCTTCCTCCGTGCTCCGGAAAGAATATCTGACAGAGCACGATAGTAAGCAGGCGAGGGATAACTGGTCCGGGACTGGAAACGAGGGTAGATGCGGTCTCTGTAAGGATACAAAGAACACACAGTAAGACGAGAGTCCTATGCTTCCTATTTCCTATGAACTCTCCTCTCCTCTCGCTTCTTTCCTACCTGATGCGTCTCAGGACCTCTCTCTTCTACCTGTGAGATATTGTCTCTCCACAAATACGCTTTCTGCAAAACACAAAAACACGCACACAGGTTATATACACTTCTCCCCCCGCTACGCTGAATACAAAGCTTGATGTGGTGTCCTATACCTACTTGTTAGTTCCCAGTCCCTTGCTTTAAAAGGTTCTACTCAGGCTTAAAGGTTATGGATACCAATGCCACAATTCCCACGGAAACCAAGAGAGGAAAATGTTCGATGGTTCTGGTTTGATACTGAGTACACTCTTCACCAGAAAATACGGATAGTATGTTCTGCCTACACCCTAGCATGTTGACATCTCTTACCAGTACTGGATCCGAAGAAATGTTCCTCCGAAACCTACCATTACCTCTTGTCAATTAGAGAGGGTGCAATCCTGCGTCTCTCACGGTAACGGATTCAAACGGGTTCCAGAACCGATCAACCTCTGGTCAAATAGAGAGGGTGCAAATCCCGCGTCTCTCTCAAGAACCACAAACTCCCAACACCAGTGAACAAAATAATAAACCCAAAGCAGTGTCGCACTCGGGAGGGTGAAATCCAACGTCTCCCCGAATGCACAAAAGAAACGTGTCCAAACAAAAGTTCCCGAATATCGCGAGAGGGTGCAATCCTGCGTCTCTCGGTTCGGGTAAATCCAAAGTCCCAGAATAGGTAACCCCGCAGCCGCGGGTTACGGTAACACACTATGGAGCACTAGTAATCCAGAATAATCCCTGAAGCTCTCAACTCTGATCTCCGAAAAGACAAAATTACGTGCACCGCACTCCAGTTCTCACGGGTTTTTATGTTCTCATCCCGACTCGGTGCTCGCTGAGCTTTCTGGGAATTGTAGTTCCACTATCACTGGGTAGGCACAGGTCGGATCCTGACAGTGAGTCCCTTGCTCACTTTGCCACTGGATTCAAGCAAGCCTGGCTGAGGACGGCTGGAATGCCAGAAACAGTCCTAGGAAGCTTTTTTCCGGTCCAGGGAAGGCATGGCTTGGCAGTTCGGCTGGACTGTTCCCATGAGGCGCAGGGTCAGACTGATTTGGATATGGCCATGTCTGAACTGGGGTGGCAGAGTGGGCTAAAGAATGGTGATGGATTAAACCCAGATCTGTTGACTGGGTGTGAGTGTTTGATTGGTTCAGATGCTCTGTCCATCACCATCCCTTTTGTACTGCTAGGTTAAACATGAAGCACAGGTAAGACAAAAAGTTTGGGGGAGGCATAATTAACAATGGAAATTAATGAATTCATTAATTCACACACCCCTTGAGTCCAGTTGCTGAATGCATAGACTAGCAGGAGAGACTGACAGTACAGCATCTATCTGTTTGTGTCTTACATAATCAGCCAATTATTTAAATCAAACACTGGCTGTGGCCCTGCAGCAGCAAGGAAATAGTGTGATGTAAAACAGTAGCCCCCCCCACTAAACATTAACAACATCCTATGTAAAGTATAAATGTAATTGAATCCCCTAATAAAAATAAACTATGTAAACAAATTCACAACATCACCTGACCCACCCCTCTCTCTAACCCCAACCAGTGTTCAAAACGAAAAAGTCCAACCAATTGTCAAGTCCATAAAAACCCCAATGCCCAATTTCCACCCACAAAAAGAAGCACTAAAAAAGGGGCAATCCAACAGGGTCTCCTCATCGGCCAGCTTGCTACTCCAGGACATTAGGATGCTCCTCTAGGCGGGGCACCCAGCGCTTCAATGCCCAGCAATTGCATCCACGGGGGGGGGCAGTGCAGGATAAAGAAGTGGGGCGGCAGGCGGCTGTCAGACTGTAGCGCCATAACACTGGAAGGGTCTGGCTGGTACCAGGGGCACTGGAGGAGGCTGCAGCTGCTGCAGGTTCCTCTTCCTCTGCCAGAACCACCAACCGCCAGTATTCAGTTTGTATGGCCTCCAACTTCTGGCGCCAGGCCATGGCTACCAACTCCTTCCGGTCTGGTTTCCCTTTGGAAGAAAAAACAAGACTATTTTAACAATATACTCTTAGCAAAACAGTAAGACAAAATAATTCTACACATAGTGGCACAGTGGTACTAGCAAGCACAGTACATAAAATTTGTGGTATATATCTATCCTCCTACTTCTTTGGCCTCTATCATTTGTGAGAGTTTCAGGCATTTAACCACCCATGCATCTGCTTCCTGATAGCCGCCTTTGCATGCATCCCATGTATCTTTCTCTGCCAGTCATGAATATTAGATCCCGCCCGTCCTTCCTCCTTCCACCCATCTTTCCCTTTTCGTTCAACCCATCCATCAAGGTCATCTGATCTTACTTTTATTCTTCTCCATAAAACTTTCACAGCTGAGTTGAAGTCAGATAGAAGAGGTCATTGGTTACTCAACAGTCCCGCTGCTAATGCTAATGCTAAGTAAAGGGTGTCTTCTTCAACCATTCACAACAACTTCTTACTTACTAAGTCTCTACAGTACAGTGTACACCCTTGCAGTAAGTGTAATGTCAATAAGTAAGGGATATAAATTACCACCGCCAGCCACTGCTGCTGGCTCACTCCCTGCAGCTTGTCTTGCAACTGCTGCATCTCCTCCTGCTCCCTCAGTGGCCACGTCGCCATCGCCGCTGGCCCCGGCACTCATGGTCGGTAGTACGCATAGAAAAAACATTTACACATTTTTTAGATGCCATATTCACCTCTCCATATTTATTCTTTTTCACTAGCAAGATTAAATAAAATAATACATACATATACAACATACATCACTAGTACAAATAAGGTAGTAGAGTAGCACTAGTAGTGTTATATGGTCCCTAGGGTCATTCTAGTCTTTGCTAAGTTAGCCTGAGCCATGCAACCATTTTATCTTTGTGTCTTTTATTTTTGCGCACCCTACCTTGCAGCTTGTTGTGTAAGATGCCTTTGAGCCCACATGAGCTCATACTGCTCCTGTCTGAGCACTGCGTACAAGGTCGAAAAACAAGCTACTTTGTTATGGTGTTCTGGTGTTAGTCTGTATTGCTTAGCCATGAAAATTCTACACTCTTTGCCACGACTGAGAAATGCTTGCAATATACTAATGCACATAATTTTTCTCATAACAGACGGAAGATTCCCTTCTACGAACCAGAGCTTTGCAGAGCTTATGATGTAACCAGTACTAGGCTTTTCTAAGGTGAGGGGTCCTCCAGAATTCGCTCAGAGACCTTCATTTATAATTTTCTATAAACTATATTCCTACCAAGGGGAGAGTGGTTTTTCCACCACTGTTCAGTTATCATGATTTCCCCTTTTTACTTCTATTGACTTGTAGTTGTAACAATGTTTATTGTTTTAATCTTATGCATTTTGCTGTTGGTGCTGGCTCGTATATTGCATTATAGAACAACGTACAGAGCTTGTTAGTTGAAAATTTGGTATGGACTTACACGAGTGAGTGAGCGAAAGCATGCGCATTGCTTTTGCGACTTAGAGGTCGGGAGTGTTATGTTCTGTGTTGTCTAATCATTGGGTTTCTGGAGGGGGTTAGGGGAGCTAATGAGACACTATAGCTAGTCGGACTTGGGATTGTGGTGGGTTCTAAGGTGTGAGTAAGGTTCAACCTCCCATAACCAACGTCCTATTTTCTTGTGCAAAGTTCGGTATGTGCAGAATCCCTACAACAGTAGTCGTATGTTCTATCCTATAAATATTGTAAAATCGGGTTGGGCATTTTGTTGGTGGGAATTGTCGAAAAGCCTTAAGATTTAGAAGAATAGACAAGGACAACCCAAAGGACTGGACTCAGTGGCTAGAGCTATTGGTGAATCTGAGTTTTATTTAAAACCTTTTAAATAAAGAGTGGCCAACTAGGCAAGCTTAGCTACAGCCGGACTAATAGTAGTAGTACAGAGAGTCATAGCAGAGGCAGTTAGAGGCAGGGATAACAAGAATTTAGAAACAGTCTAGATCGAAGAAGATTTTGTAAAAAATAGAATTAGGAAACCCAAATAATAGTTAGGAAAAAATAAGGTGCAGTAAAAGTTAGGGAAATATAATTAATAATATTAACCACTGGAGGACTTACTGGGGGCACAAGCAGAGACCTCGGTAGAGGAGCGGTCTTGGCCCAGGGAAGTATCTTGTTCTTTTCCGTGTCCCGCCGACTCTGACCTCGTCTTCGTGCCCCTGGATGCTGATCATGTAAGATTTAATAAAGAAAGAGACAAACATTAATGAAAATAAAATATTTTTTAAAACGCTCTAAAAACATTTTTGGAAACGACAATTGCAAAAAAATTTACCTATCTAATCTGTTCGACTAGTAGTATTGTGAGATTCACGGACCGTCTAGTTATTATTTATGAACATTAATACAGTGATCCATTCTGATTCCAGAATACTAACTAAGCCTAAGTACCACCTGACCTAACCTACCTATTCCAGACAGGCCAATTGTTCACTAAGCCTGCATTTCCATTTATTTTAGCCCTCAAAAATGCATAGATGGAGGACACATGCATACGTTTTTGCATACACCAAATTGCTGGTTGGTTGCTGCTGATGTTCTGCAAGTGATAAGCCTATTAACACTCACTAAACAAACTACAAAAGGTTCTACTAAGTACTGGGGTAGGCAGCACTCAGCAGCACGTGATGTGACAGAGGATGCGTCACGCAGACCACTTAAAAATTACCAACTAATACTAATAAGTAACTAAACCTATCAATCCACCACTATCTCTTCTTAGTGGCAGGAGGACAAAGGAAGGTCTAGAGTCTCTCTAGCATTACCTAACTTAAGTGCTTTAAAAAGAACTCTTACATAATCAGGCCAAGCAAGCACAAAGTTGCAAACAAGTAAGATTAGTAGCGCCGAGCACCTGTGTCATAACAATCACAGAAGATTTTTAAACGTAATTTACCTGCAAGGTAAGCAGCAGCCTTCTTGCTGTTCAGGAAAAAAATATATTCACAATATATAACACAAAGCAGAAGAACACAAAATATTAATATTAAATAGCTACTCACCAAGCCCCGGGACCTTCAATCCTTGCAGGTCCTGCTCCCGGTCCAGTCAGCTGGCTATTGGTGTGCCGGACACCAGAGCAGCGAAACACTGGTGACGCACCCGGACCCAGGCCTGCTGCCAGGGTTAAGGGGAGGTGGCGCAGGACAAAAAAAACTATTGCAGCCACCACTGAATAAGGACTGTGGCTGTACCCCATGTGGGCTCCGCCTTCCGCAGGGAAGGCAGTCGTGGCTGCAACTGCGAACAGCTTTGCCCTTTCCCTTGGCCATGGTTCTGGGACTCGCCATGGGGGAGGCAGCAAAGAAAAGGGAGAAATTAAAAAATATAGTAAAAGAAATGAAAAAAGCAAGTTATAGAAAAAGAGTGAAAAAGTACTGGAAAAAGTCACAAAAAGTAGAAAAAAACTCAAAATACAGAATCAGGAAAAAACAGAGATGCATAATAAATAAAAATGATAAAAAGAAGTTTGCAGAAACAAAGGATAGCAAAGATAGGGGGAGATAAGAAAAGCAGACCCAGAACCATAGCAATAGTGTGAAAAACAAGATGGCCCACCCATTGTGGGCAAGTTCGCACAATATTTCCCCCCCCCAAGTAAGCAAAAAGCATTGCGGACACGTAATATGCGTTCCCGAACAGGATATACTCATTGTGAATGGGCGGGAGCATGCAATATGCAACCCGGAACAAGAAATAAGCATCACAAGCGGGCGGGACAAGTGAAAAAGAAGATGGGCGGGCCCATTAGCGACGGCATAGGCAAGTTAGCAAGATATTTCCCTGCAAGCATGCAAAAACACATCGCAAACGGGTGAGACAAGCAATTTCGCATGTTTGCGGAATTTCCGTATGTTTGCTTACGGAGATTTTTTACAGTTTTGAGGAATTTTGTGTAACGCGACAATGCAAATTCCGCCCACCCCTAATTTATGGGCTATCAGCTATGCTGACCGTATTTGTAATATGCATTTTCTGCCTGTTGTGGCACTTATACTGCATATTAGAGCACGTTACTAGCAGTAACCAACATCTTAGGAGTGCGATTGAAGTGTCAGGAAGGGGAAACCTGAAATGGATAAAAGCCCCCCTACCAGGAGCCCCCATTAGATCATAGGGGCACTGGAGCGAGGCAAACAGTGGGAACATCCGTGAGGTTTTCAACAGTGGGCAACACCGAAAACCCACTACACAATCCAGTGATACAAGATGCATTGGCCAGGCCAACGTGCAGGGGAGTACCAGCACCAGATCCCCCGCCTGGCACACAGCACCAGGTTGGTGAGCAGAGACAGGAAACATGGACCGCAGCGCACCATGAGTGCAACAACCTATGGTGAAAATACTGTCCAGCTCCCATTAAGTCTTTAAGAGCAGGCTAGCTTGGTCTCTGTCAGACCCTCATTGTTGGCCTTTCATGGGGAATATAGCCATTCCTTAATCACTGGTGGCTGCCCAGCGGTCTGAGGCCCGAGCGGGCAGAGGGACGATACTCACCAGATTCTGAAGACCACCCTGCACAGCTCGCTATTTCCCAGGTTAAGTGAGAGAGGTCTGGAGTCTCCATCCTTTCTCTGGCATCGGTGGCCGGCAGCTGCAGAGGAAGTCCAGGAGGGCAGGGAGAGCGGCAGCTGGGGGTCCGTTCCAGACATCAGTGTGCAGCGCGCTTCTAGTAGTCCGTCAAGAGTGGATTCACTTCAAAGAATCATGGCCAAAGTTTAAGATTCTCGGACCGCACTTGGGGGCTATGGGACCGTCAGCACCCTTGCTGTCGACAGCCCTGTAGCCTCTGTCAGTAACTTCTTTGGAAGCTCATTGTTTAGAGGGTAGGGGGCCAGGGCATATCGGGAATTTTCAATGATATTGATATCTGCCCTCGGGGAGATCAGGGAGCACCCTCTGTTCCGTCGGCCATCCTAGGAATCAAGGCTGCTTCTACTGTAAAACAGTCCACTCAAAGCCCATGCACTAAAAGACACTTAACAACAAGCTGCTACACTGTATGCCACTTATTATAATCTAATGACTCTATACCAGTACACTACAATACACTCAAAAAACCTGCACTCGGGTACACTCCAGCATAAAGGTATGCTCTACTACACTGTACTGTATGGCACTCCACTCTCATAGTCCACACCACTTTATGGAACTTCACTCTATGACATAGTACTCCACTTAACATGCAATCAGACATCACTGTACTACTCTATCACAGTACGTCACATGTTTAACTTACCTTATACTTACCTTTTATCAGTTTATAAATTACAATTTTTTATTTCTGATGCCTGAAAAAAACGGTTAATATTTGCACATGCTCTTTATCATTGAAAATATGTAGTCAGTTCTGACAAAAACGTAACTTTTTTGTTTTTTACTTTTTTCAGGAAGTTTGGTGTTATTTCTTACAGGTCAACTGTGGCCAAAAAAACACAAAAGGGTGGGACAGCATAGAAGAGAGCAACAAAGAGGATGGCAACAAAAACCAGGTATGCTGGAGACGACAATTGTGAGCCATTACATGTTGTTGCCAGTGTACATTCAGGTCTTTCTCTCCCTCAGCAATTACTGTGTGATTAGCAAACTGGTCCACAAGGTGCATCTCCTGCCTCATTTCCTGCCTCAATAAGTGCACTGTCACCACTCATACTGTTGCCACAGCAGATGGTGTGGATGGTGTTGGAGATCTTGCTGATGCTGCACACGTTGATGGTGCTGCTGTATTGAATGATGTGGTCGCTGCGAATGTTGCAGCTGCGGCCTCCAGCAACTCATTCTTTTGCCTTCTTTCCACCCTCGTCAATGTGGTAGAGTGGCATGCAGGTGCTTGCGCATTCCTGTTGTCCCAAAGGAGTACTGCTGCATTTACCCTGACTTACCGGGTATCTTTTCTGTATTCCACACTTGCTTTTCCTCCCTACCGTTGTCTTCGGTCGCAGCCCCGGTCCACCACAGCCTGTGCCGGTTAAGTGAAAGGCATAATTCGACCTATCACTGACCCCCCCTTTGGATGACGTACTTCTGGCGGAGGCGGGCCCTCTTCCTCTAATCTGTATTTCTTCTGCATGCCCACTCAGATGCGCAGCAGACGCGCTATCTGGGTGAAGCACTAGCTACGCCTGAACCTGCTCATTTTAATAGTACTGTTCTGTGTTGTTTTAAAATCCCTGCATTAACCTTGACTTACTGCTATCTGGGTGAAGTGCTAGCAACGCCTGAATCCGCTTATTTAAGTTGCATTGCGTTGTGTTGCTTTAAATTGCAGCATTAACCCTGACTTACCAGGTATCTTTTCTGTATTCCACACTTGCTTTGCCTCCCTGCCATTCTCTTGGGTCACAGCCCCGGGCCACCACGGCCTGTGCCCGTTGAGAGGAGGGCATAATTCGACCTATCACCGAACCCCCCCTGTGGGTGACGTACTTCCGGCAGGTGGCGGAGGCGGGCCCTCTTCCTCTAATCTATATTTCTTCCGCATAGAGACTCAGACACGCAGATGACATGGGCACGCCTAAGGAAAGCCCATCTGTGCCCGTCTGTGCCTGTACGCTGCCAGGCTTCAGGACCCCTGGTCCTGGGTTTCTATAGATTCACACTTACTCTAGGGAGTGCCTGCTTACCGGGCTAGGCAAACTATCCTGTGGCAACCACAATTTGCATCCAGACACTCCACAAATGCAGTGCAATAAGTGTGGGTTCATAGCTAAGGCGACCCCTATGTCCCCACTTGGGGTGAAGGACTGGGTTCTTTGGACCCAGCGGTGCCAGGGCACAACACCTGAAACCTTCGTGGGTAACCTGCTCCGGCGTACAAATCACAGAGACACGGGACACTTCCTTCGGCGTCAAAGAGTCAAGGTTTATTTACTGCAGGGAACACAGAAGTCACAAGAAGTACATCGAGTGTAGTTCGGGGAGACTGCTTCAAATTGTATTTGTGGATCGCTCCTTTTATACAGTTTCTACCCATAGGATAACATGATACACAATAGTTTACAACCTGGTTCCCACAAGTCGCTCTCAGAGGGGTCGCTTAGATCACTTTGAAACACACAAGATCCGGAACATAAGTGCGGAAACATTTGGCGGTTCCCAACTGTAAAAACCCATCTTCCCACCATTAGCAAATTCCAATCAGCAGTAAAGCAGATCGAAATAGGAACGAAGACAGGTGCAGAGGAAGACGGAGACAGTGGGGAGATCGGAAAGGGTGTAAAAGGGGAGTGTCGAGAAGCACGAGATACAGGCATCAAAGGGACGTGCCTAATGAGATGCACAACTGAGACAATAAGCCCGTGCGGCAAGATGAGCCTCGAGCGGCGCCATCTGCCTTACAGTAGCATCCCCCTCGTCATAAAGACACTTTCAAAGGACATGTGTCTTCCGCAAATATCTTGGGAGTCCCAGGGTCGCGAAGCGGACAGCGTCCGTTCGCTGGCTACTTGAGGGCAAGAGACAAAATGGATGCCGTATCTAAGATGGAACCCGTGGGTACAGATGACAAACCCACATAACAAACGAACGGTTTAAGTTAGCACAGCGAAACTGCGCACACTTGCTAAACTCGTCATTTGCGGTTCATAGATACTAGACTCGACCATATTCGTGTGAGTCGAAAACACCACTTACAATTGTCACGGAACCTCAGACGCTCCTTTTGCCCTCATGTAGGCAAGCACTAGTCGGAATCATACTCGATATTCATCAGACCATCAAGATGTCGTTGTAGCATAGCTCTGTCCAACCGAGTCCCCTTGGTAACAGATGGTTGTCTCATACACGTTGTAGCACAGAGGCCACATAAGGCAGGACCACACTGCACACAAAGGCAACACGTGAACAGGAACACTACCACAACCCCGATGATCGTCAGAATCTTCCAACCCCAAGTCGACACCAGGCCCCAAAACCAACCAAGTAGCGTCCAATCCCCTACATCCACGTGTATGGATTCGGAGATCTTGTGCAACTTCGAGATGGCTTGATAGACAGTAGGAGCATTATCAGGTATGAAAATGCAACAGCTCGAATGGATCACTTTACATACCCCACCGCGATCTGCTAAGACAACATCTAAAACCATACGGTTTTGTAATGTCATAAGTCTCTCCGCCTGAAGTTCTGTGGTGATATTACCAAGGGCACTGGCAGTAATGTTAGCTGTCGATTCTACCACTCGAGTCAAATGTCTCAGGTTCCTACTATTAACCATAGGTCCCCAAAACGGGAGGAAACCCTTGAAAAAGTCTCCTGCCTCTTGACCGGCAGTATCCTCTTCACTAATTACGCCTCGTACAACTCTAGTCTTATGATAATCGGCATCTACAGTAAACGTCGGAGGCAACAGATTTGCAACAAAACATGAGCCCATGAAGTCTGCGGGCAACCATGTGTATGCACGGTCATGACAGATGAAGTACGTACCCTTGGCAGCCAGAAGCACAGGGATCGGGGACATTGACAGAACGTAACTTTCAGTGCAAGCACTTACTCCAAGTGAGGCTTGCGAGCCACGACCCACAAGACAAAAATTACCAGTGTGGGGTACGACCCATATTGGAGACGAGCTTTTAAGCTGCTTTTCATTAGTGAACGTACTATATTCCCCTTTATTCGGTGCCCTATAGGCTTGTACCTCTGCCTTAGGGATGAGATAAGCATCATAGATCTCATCTTCCAAATCCTGTATTATCATCGATACCACCCACTGCCATGAGGTAGGACCCGGTTTGGGGGAACGTTCTGGAGAGGGGTGGAAACCTAGTGCGCTTCGAAGCATTGTTTGGTATGCTCGAGCTGACCCTTGGGAACTATACGGTAACACCAGATATGGAATTCCCTTACCCGTAGTATGTGGCATCAACCCACACACCCAACAATTAGTAGTGTTAACCACTAACTGATGCTGATGGAGGAGCTGGATAAAGGAATTGTTGCGGAATTCTACACGTCTAGCCTGTTCGTGTTCTGGTAACATATGAAAGGAATGAGGAGAAGCAGTAGAAGTAATGTTAGGGTAAGGAGTAGGAGTAGGGGTAGGAAGTAAGAAGTAAGACATAGTGTAATACACCCCACCCGCCAAAAATGCGGAAGCAGTTAAAAACAATACAAACAATTGGGATACAAAACATTTCGTACGACTGAGTTTCTGCAGCTTGACTCTATATGCCTGAGCTCCTTCCAAATCGTTCAGCTTTGAAAATGCCATTTCCCTACGACCGTCCGCAACGTTTCTTGACGCACTTCGTTCTGTGCAGCAATAGTCAATTCCCAGGAGTTCCTAGGAACCGACGGCCTTTAACCTAGCGTCAAGACCTACTGTCCAGAAGGAAGTACGCGCGCGGCCCTACGGCCCTCAATACACAATATGTATTTTATTTAGCACAAATAATTCAGCTGTGGAAGGAAAAAGATACAAGGAAGAAGCTTGATATATATATATATACAAAACAATTTTCAATGATACGAATGTTCAGAGTTGATCATGGGAAACGAAGATATTGCAGTTATCAATTTCAGCAAAGCAAGCAAAAATTTTATTAGTCCTTAATGCGAGAACGCAAAGAATATCGATGTTTCCCGGGACGTGTCTGCTCGTCGAACAAAGGATCTGTCGAAGAGACAGCGTCCTGTTGATCAGTTTGTTGATTTGGTCTTGAGTCTTTTGCTGACAATGTTCCAACAATGGCTTTCTGCTGCACTGAGTGTTCACCAACAAGTTGTGCGTCACTGAAAGGTACAAACGCCGGCAATGTCGCTGCTTCTGTTGACGCAATGCCTTTCCTCACCCACGGGTCTGCCGGCAAAGGAATAGGGACTCGCTTACAATGGGTAGCATGTACCCAGTTCTTCCGTCCCTCAAGACGAACGGCAGTCCTCGTGGCCAAAAGCACCTGGTGAGGTCCAACAAAGCGGGGGTCCAGATTCTTCTTGCGCGAAAAATTTCGGGTGACAACCCAATCACCAGGCTGGAGCTGGTGGCCTGGACCCTCCGTCTGCGTCGGCAAGGCGTCGTAAACCTGTTGATGAATTAACCTCAGTTTAGCAGTCAAGTCATGTAAGTAGTCAATCAACATCGGGTACTCAAGATCAACGAATATACCTGGCCTAGGAACCCCCCACACATTCGCAGGACGGCCGAACACTATTTCATAGGGACTAAGCCCTATTCGGGAGTGTACAGTCGCCCTAGTTGACAGTAATGCTAGAGGCAAAGCGTCAGGCCACGAAAGTCCAGTCGTAGCCTGGATCTTCGCTAATTTTAGTTTAAGGGTGCCATTGTACCCTTCAACCAATCCAGCTGACTGGGGATGATTGGCGCTGTGGAATTTTTGATTAATTCCAAGGCCCTTACACACACTCCTCATCACACTTCCAACAAACTCACTTCCGTTATCTGACCACACGACTCTAGGCATTCCATACCGAGGAAAGTATTCCTTCAGTAGGATTTTCGCAGTAGACAAAGCAGTATTATCTTTGAGGGGATAGGCCTCGATCCATCGGGAGAATGCGCAAACCACAACCAAAACGTATTTCAGGTTATTGCATCGCTCCATATGGATGAAGTCCAATTGGATCACCTCAAAGGGATACGAAGGAGGAGCAAAACTGCCAGGGGGAGTTGGGGTTCCTTTGCCAGGATTGTACATTATACACACCATACAATTCTTCACCAAACGTTCAGCACACTTAGTAATTCCATCATTCTTCCACACATCAGCCAACAACTTGCAAATACCTTTCGCGCTAATATGTGCTAACCCATGTGCCATTTGCACAACGGCCAGTACATACGCATCAGGCAACATCCATCTTTTCTGATCTGACAAATCAATCCAGCAACCATTCACATCCAACCTTCCCGTACTTTCTTTCCACTTCATCTTTTCAGTGTCGGTGGCCTCATTCTGAATTGCTTTCACACTCTCTATAGTATTCTCACACATACTTGATTCTGTAGGCCACCTAACCGAATTCGTCACATACATTCGAGTGCTAAGGTTCCGGGCAGTCTCCTTAGCAATCTCATCTGCAAACGCATTACCACGACCAACATCATCCGTCACCTTACGATGCGCACTACATTTAACAATTGCAACTTGAGCAGGCAAAGTCAATGCATCCAAAAGATCGTTCACAAGCTGGCCATGCTGTATTTTCGTGCCATGTGACGTCAAGAAACCACGTTCTCGCCACAATCGTCCGAAACTATGCGCTACGCCGAAAGCATACTGACTATCGGTGTACACATTCACACGTTTACCTTTTGCTAATACACATGCTCTAGTAAGAGCGATCAGCTCTGCAGCTTGGGCAGAATTCTGATTCAATCTCGCAGTCTCAACAACAGTATTCAATGTCACCACAGCATAAGCAGTAGTCACATCACCATTCGGCAATTTAAAACATGACCCATCCACATACAGGATGCCATCCGGGTCTTCCAATGGGGTGTTTTTAAGGTCCACACGACCTTTTGTTTCCTCCTCTGTCCGCAAGTAACAGTCATGTTCTGTTACTGCATCTGACTCTGCACTAATTGGTAACAAAGTTGCCGGATTTAGGACATTACAACGTTTTATCTGAATGTGGCTTGCCAAGAGCGTCAATTCGTACCCAGATAACCTCGCACTCGTCAAGTGCTGAGTTTTCGTACGGTTCAAAAGAGTATCGACTGCATGCGGAACCATCACCGTAAGCATATTATCCATGACCAATCCTGCTGATTGTCGGATGGAGACCGCAGCTGCCGCAGTTGCTCTCAAACAACTCGGCAATGCTCTAGCTACTGGGTCTAAGGTCGAGGAAAAATATGCACATGGACGTTGCTTACCACCAAAAGGTTGCGTTAAGACGCTTAAAGCACAACCTTCCCTCTCGTGAACATATAAAGTGAACGGCTTACTGTAATCAGGGGTACCTAACACAGGAGCCGAACACAATGAATCACGTAATTCAGAAAAACTTTTCTGACATTCTTCCGTCCATGGTAAAGGAGTCGAAACATCCTTGCACGTAAGAGCCACCAATGGTTTCGCTAGCAATGAAAAATTAGGAATCCACTGCCTGCAGTACGATGTGATACCTAGAAAGGCACGCACATCTCTTTGGGTTTGTGGCACAGCCATGCGCGCAATCGCTGCAATTCTCTCTGGGGTCAATCTCCTTCCCTCCTTTGACAATAAGTGACCTAGATAGGTTACTTCTTGACAACAATATTGGAGTTTAGAAGGTGACACCTTGTGATTTAACTCACAGAGATGTTGCAGCAACGACACTGTAGCAATTTTGCAAATGTCCTGAGTATCAGCAGCCACCAATAAGTCGTCGACGTATTGGATTAAAGCCGCACCAACCGGCAACCTAAACGCATCTAGTTGACCCTTCAAAGCTTGACTGTAAATCGATGGACTTTCACAGTAGCCCTGAGGAGCGCGTTTGAACCGGAAGCTACGTCCACCAAGAGAGAAACCGAAAAGGTCCCTGCTCTCTTCGGCAATCGGGATGCTGAAAAACGCATTTTTCAAATCAATCACCGAAAACCATGAAGCCGTAGCTGGAATCAGAGTCAGTAGCGCCGTAATGTCAGGCACAACAGGGAATTGAGGAACCACAATTTTATTCACCTCCCGTAAATCAATAACAAAACGATAAACAGGCGGTTTGGTAGGATCAGTACGTTTAAGAATGGGCAGTACAGGACTATTGCACACGTTTCCCCGAGTTTCTTCAATGACATCTTTCTCGATCAAATCATAGATGATCGCTAACAAAGCTCGTTCACCATCAAGGGAGATGCGATATTGGGGAATACGTGGCAATCGCACATTCGATTTCAACTGAACAACATAAGGGGAGATATCAAGTAGGCCCACGTCATTTGGACCCGTCGCCCACAAAGATGCAGGAAGAGAACTCAATTCCGGTGGAAGCTTATCGAGGGACAAATACATGGGAGAGACTACTTTCTCTCCGAACGTAAGCTTTACACCCGCAGGAGAACAATACAAAGTCGCATACAAGCGTTTAAGCAAATCCAGACCCAAAAGATTTTCACCACAACCAGTGGTTAAAATCAACGGAGCTTCGAGCTCACGAGGCCCAATTTTAAGGGGCAAAGGGCGCGAAACTGGATTGCTAACGGGGGCGCCAGAGAATCCAACAGATACATTTGTTAAGCCAGACAAAGGTGCGCCAGGGAGTTTCGAATGCATGATAGAACTTTTCGCTGCACCAGTGTCCAACAGAAAAGGCTCAACGACGCCCGATGTAGCAACTGCGACGTAAGGCCCTCTCTGATCAACCGGAACTGATACCACTCCCTCTCCTTGTCTTTGGCTGTCCTAGTAATTACTATCGTCAGTTCCCTGATCGACGTAATAATCGTCTACATTGTACTGCGCAGATCGTCCTTGCGATGATCCACGTTGGTCGAAACAATTATTAGAATTTGACGAGTTATCAGAACAGTCGTTCTGAGCACCACGACCTCTACCACGTGATGCGTGCTGTGCGCCACCACGACCTCCTCTAGACGAATTACCACCACTACGGTCATTTAAAGCAGGACAATTGAATTTAATGTGTCCCTCCTGTCTACAATAAGCACATTGGTTATACCCCAACGAAGATCTCTGAAAAGATGAATCATTACGCGGCTGCGATCGATTTGATTGCGACTGCGATCTATTCTGCTGAGGCGCATTCTGATTAGAACGCGGCGGATATGCTTGTTGTAACAACACTTTAGTTTTCAGCTCTTTCGTCTTTTTATCGGCACGGTCATTTTCCTCTTTTTCTCTATTTTCGTAATATTGTGCCGTAGCCAATATCTGAGCTGAGGTAGAAACGGCCCATGAACTTTCTGAATTTTTTAATTTATGGCTCAAGTCGGGCAATAAGTTCGATACGAATTTATCCACAAACAGCCTCTGTCCACCCTCAGTACCCATATCCTGCCCACTATGATCGACGAATGTTTCCTCGAACCTCGTAAAGAAGTCTGAAACACTCTCATCTTTCTTCTGCTTGCAGGCTGACAACTTATCCCAATTTACCCTCATAGCTGGCATAAGCGTTTTCATTAACGTAATGATTCGCTGGGGAAGAAGTTCAATCAACTGGTCGGGTTTAGTAGCAGCCACTTGTCCAGCGTCTGCCGCTGTAATGGCAGCCCAATCACCACCTAATTCATTCGCGTGATCTTGGTGACGAATCTTGGCCCATACCGGTTGCGGTACGACATTGCCAAACAACATGTCGATATCGGCCAGATTCATTATCGTAGCGTCTACGAGCTGCGATAATTCTTTGTAATACCCCGCAGGATTTTTGCGAGGATCAGGCAAAGTTTGTTTCACCTGAAGCACTTCCGATCGTTTCCAAGGGAGGTGTATCCACACTCTCTGGAAATGTGCTGGTATTGGAGCATTAGCATTAGTATTATCAGCGGGTACCCAAACTGGCGGAACTTCTCGCATAGGATATTGGCCAGACCCATCTCGTTGTTCAATGTCCTCAACGAACAATGCATGAGGAATAGGAGCGGGACGAAGAGATAGCAACCGTTCAATAGCACGTCGGACATTAGTATCGACTATCAGTCCAGTTGCGAACTGAAGCCGAAGATTAGACAGGGCGGTCAGCACCTCGTCAGGCGCAACAGCCGCTATCTGATCATGTAAGAACTTGCACATTTCATCAAACACATATCTCTGAGTAGGTATGTTGAATTGATCAAACGTTTCGAGGACAACACGAGGTGGATTTCTAACAGGGTTTATCATCCAACCCATCGCCATATTGTATAGCGCAACACGTTCTCTATTACCAGGAAGCTGGCTACGTCTCTGTGGACCATCAGAACCAGCAGACCCAAAAACAGGTCCGAGCGACTGAAAGAAGTTTGTCGCAAGGGGAGAATCACGATTACGAGTAGAGGGAGAAGAGTAAGACACAGGACTAACAAGAGAAGGAGTAGAGACGTTAGCAGCAACAGGGGTCAACAACACAGGAGCAGTAGCGTGAGCAGTAGCGGGAACAGGAGTATGTGGAAGCGGAGGAGCAGTAGGAATAGACACAGGCACAGGAGCAGGAACAGTCGGAAGAGCGGGTGCAGGTTGAGGAACTGGTGGAACAGGTACGGCAGGGACCACAGGAGCTGCGGTACCCTGTACGTACGGAGGTGGCGACTTCATAAGATAGGACATTAAGGAATCCTCAACTGCCTCTTCCTTCTTATCCGACTCCGTAGACAAAACAGGATAGCATTTGTCTATGGACATACGCTGTAATCTCTCAAACACTTCCTTATCCTTATCCTCCTTATCACGCTGAAACTGCTCAGCTTTCTTCACTATAGTAGCAACAGTATCTCGCTGACTACGTTTATTTTGTCTGATCTCTTTCTGTCGGGCTTCTTTGCGCCAGAACCGAAAGGCATCAAACATGGCCGGCCTAGATTTGCGTTCGAACAACTTTATTTCCAAATTATCTAAGATCGACGCTTCGAAGCTACCGTGAGGTGGCCAACGAAGATCGCCGTCTTTCTTTGTATATTTGATCCAATAATCGTTAAAAGCAATCGGGCCTAGCCCATGTTTGCTATATAGGTCATAAGTAGGAGTTCCAACCGGAGGTATCGGACACGAGTCCTCCAGCAGGGAATCCGCACCACAAGGTCTAAAACAACTGAACAAAGTACTGCGACCAGGCATCTTGCACACTAGCCGAGTTTCACAAACTTCAAGGGTTACGGGATTTCGGGATTTACCAAGTCCCAGCAAAGAACTAAACCCTCGGTCTTTGGCGGCTGCAGTCGTCAAACAAATACAACAACAACAAAGTACGCTAGCAAAGTGTCACCGACAAAAACACTCACACAGCGTGTACAACAAAGACACCCGCTAAAGTGTCTACAACAAAAACACTCGCTAAAGTGTTTACAACAAAGACACTCGCTAAAGTGTCTACAACCAAGAACTCTGGGAGCGACCCACAAATACTTAACTCAAAGATCAATGGCGTCCTCAGGAAGGCCCGTCAATCGTCTCGCTATACCAAGGTCTACGCCAGGCGCCAAAACAGGTCTACAGTCAGGGTAGCAGTCCGTCGCAGCCGTTAGGAGGCGGGAATCTTCGCGGGAAAAGTCTTCGGGCCACTTATTTCGACAACAGGATCGATGAAGCGGGGTGCACCTTCCCTCGGAGATTTCACACGAAGTTCCTCACGATCGTCAGGCTTGGACCGGTACCACTGATGCAGCCCCACGTTGGGCGCCAACTGAAGGACTGGGTTCTTTGGACCCAGCGGTGCCAGGGCACAACACCTGAAACCTTCGTGGGTAACCTGCTCCGGCGTACAAATCACAGAGACACGGGACACTTCCTTCGGCGTCAAAGAGTCAAGGTTTATTTACTGCAGGGAACACAGAAGTCACAAGAAGTACATCGAGTGTAGTTCGGGGAGACTGCTTCAAATTGTATTTGTGGATCGCTCCTTTTATACAGTTTCTACCCATAGGATAACATGATACACAATAGTTTACAACCTGGTTCCCACAAGTCGCTCTCAGAGGGGTCGCTTAGATCACTTTGAAACACACAAGATCCGGAACATAAGTGCGGAAACATTTGGCGGTTCCCAACTGTAAAAACCCATCTTCCCACCATTAGCAAATTCCAATCAGCAGTAAAGCAGATCGAAATAGGAACGAAGACAGGTGCAGAGGAAGACGGAGACAGTGGGGAGATCGGAAAGGGTGTAAAAGGGGAGTGTCGAGAAGCACGAGATACAGGCATCAAAGGGACGTGCCTAATGAGATGCACAACTGAGACAATAAGCCCGTGCGGCAAGATGAGCCTCGAGCGGCGCCATCTGCCTTACAGTAGCATCCCCCTCGTCATAAAGACACTTTCAAAGGACATGTGTCTTCCGCAAATATCTTGGGAGTCCCAGGGTCGCGAAGCGGACAGCGTCCGTTCGCTGGCTACTTGAGGGCAAGAGACAAAATGGATGCCGTATCTAAGATGGAACCCGTGGGTACAGATGACAAACCCACATAACAAACGAACGGTTTAAGTTAGCACAGCGAAACTGCGCACACTTGCTAAACTCGTCATTTGCGGTTCATAGATACTAGACTCGACCATATTCGTGTGAGTCGAAAACACCACTTACAATTGTCACGGAACCTCAGGGGCTCCTAGCTTCTCACATAATAATATCTTCAGTCTGAACTGTAGTTCTCTAGTAAAACACCTCCAGGATTTCACACCGGACATACTTTTCCTAACGGATCCATGGTTAACCAATCACTCCGTGGCAATTCTTGCTCTGGCCCTCCCCTCAGGTTACTCTTTGCTCGCACAGAATAGATCCTGTGGCATGGGAGGGGGCCTAGCAGTGATATTCTAATCAACCTTTTCCTGCACTTTCCTACCCCAAGTCATTCCTAACTGTGAATGTGCATGGTTTAAAATCACATTTTTACCTTTACTGAGTTCTTATTTACCGTCCTCCAGGGCTTTTCAAGATGGCCTTGCTCTCTCAATGTCCACCTTGGCCCTAGAGGCAGCCAATTTTAGTATCTTGGGTGACATGAATTTACACCTGGAACACCTGGACTCCTAGGAGATTACTAACTTCCTGGGAGACCTGGCGGCCTGCCAATTAACTCAATTAGTAGTGGGCCCATCTCATTTCACAGGCCATCTATTGGATCCTATATTTTCGGATATCCGCTCCCTTAAAGCCCATGTCCCTCTTCCGTTAACTTGGACAGACCACTTTCTTATCCATGTGAGCTTTGGCCTTGCCGGTGTCTCTTTGCAGATTCCCTATCAAACAGGCAGGTGATCAAAGCCTACCACAAACTTGTTCAAAAGGCTAAAGCTGCATTTTATTCCAATTTGATTACAGCGAGCTCTAACCCCTCCAAAACCATTTTTTCTCTTATTAATGATATTACAAAACCCCTAGCAGGAACTAACAGTATCATCTCCATGACCTACACTGTGAAACTCTGGCCAGCTACTTTATCAATAAAGTTGAGTGTATTTATACAACTTTTGACGTGAGAAGGGTGGCACCCAAACCATGGCCATCTAACTGAGCATCTGATCTCTCCTTCTCGTTATAAGATCTACCTCCTTTGTCCTGTAAAGACATGAAAACTTTGTCAAATAAGGTGAAATCAGGTTCCCCTGATGACCCTGTAAAACCTGATACCTTCAGGAAGTTCCAAGACTGTATCTTGCGAAGGGCGGGGAACTGATCAATAGATCACTTCAGTCAGCAGGGCTTCCTAAATCCTGGAAACACAACAAGGTTGTTCTAATACTGAAAAAGCCATCACTGGATGCTTCTGCTCCAGAGAATTTCTGGCCTATCTCCCTACTCCCTTACCTGGCCAAGTTCATGGACTCCCATGTTAACATCATCCTGACCAAGTATCTGGAAGAAAATGGGATTCTGGACAGGTCACAAAACAGGTTACGGCCTCAACACAGCACGGAATCCGCTTTGCTGGCAGTCACAGAGCAGTTGAGGGTAGCGTTGGATGAGGGCAATACCACAGCACTGGTATTACTCGATCTGAATGTGGCTTTCAACATGGTCTCCCATAAGATTCGGCTCCAATAACTTGGGGAGATCGGGGTCAGCAACACGGCCTGGGCATGGTTCACATGTGTCCTATCCGGTCGCTCTTTCCAGATCCACGCCCCTCCATACCAGCCCAGTACCTACCCCCTCATCAATGGCGTCCCTCAAGGCTCCGCTTTGTGCCCTACGCTCTTTAAAGTGTACGTCCGCCCTTTAGCCCTCCTGGCTAAAGCCCGGGAGATTAATATGATATCCTATGTGGACGACACGCAGCTGCTATTCACCTTCTCTAACAACCCAACCCTAGACCAACTGAAATTCCAGGAAGATGTCCTGGTGATCTCAGATTGGATGGTGGAAAACTACCTCCAACTCAATTCCTCTAAAACTGAGGTGCTTCTGGTTCGAAGGGACTCCCATAAATGGGACTTCCAGTGGATGCCTGCTGCACTGGGTCCCCTTCCCCTGCCGAAAAGTGCAGTCAAGAACTTAGGGGTCCTGATGGACAATTCCCTTTCCTTCGAACAGCATGCCAAAAAAGTGGCAGGTACATGCTTTGGCCACCTGCGTGGGCTGAAACCAATCTAAGGGTTCTGTGATGCACCCATCTGTCAAGTGATCATTCAATCAGTGGTTTTGCCACGCCTTGAGTACTGTAATGGACTTCTACTGGGTGCAAACAAAACGGTTACAAAGAGACTGCAAAGGGCACAGAGTGCAGCACTCTCTTCGCCCTCCCTAAGCATTGTCATACCTCCCATCTCCTGCACCACCTACATGGCTTCCGATCGAAAAAAGAATTCATTTCTAAACTCTCTGCACCATCCACAAGATTCTATATGGTCTAGGTCCCCAGATTCTTCAGGGGCTCTGAACACTCCATGTTTCAACGTGAGCACTGAGTTCCGTAGACCTGCATCTGATCTGTACTCCTAGGGTGCGCAAGAGCAGAGCGGGGGGCGCACACTTAGGTCCCCGGCCCCAACCCTTTGGAACTCTAGCCCAATCTCGGCTCACAGCACACAAAATCATTGGGCTTCCAGAAAACAGATTAAAACCTGGCTATTTTCCTCCATCTATCCTGGGGCGCCCACCGCTCTTCGTTTTTGCGTTGTGGACTCTGGATTATAGCAATCTTTTTGGCCGTCCTTCCATCTGGCTAGCCGCCACCCCCCATTGCTCTTTGTCAGCTAGCGCTGGGATGCCTCATTGCTGGGGTAGCCATGCGCTTTATAAGCTCCTTTAACATAACATAACATAACTGTTGGTTGCCATGTAAAATCACCTTCTGACAAAGGTTGCAGGTAACCAATTTAGAGTTCACCTATTTTTCTCAGAGTGGCAAGGAGAAAAACTGCCAGGCAACAGACTCATTTAGTTTCTTGCAGGGTTCCACCTCCTATTCTTCTTGCACCATCACTTACTCCTCCTGCTCAGACATTCTGAATTCAGGGCTAATAAGACAGCTGTATGAAAAGGAGACTATTTTCCCTGAGGAAAAAAAACCCTTGGAAACTCAGACTTCAAATGATAAAAAGGAGTGCAGTGTTATTAGCCTATGAAAAGCTGTTCTATAACCGTGAAGTACTGCAGTGCTATTGCAATAATACCGAGAGGGTACTGCAGTACTTAAAAAATACAAAACGAAATATTAAAGTTCACAAAAGGCCAATATACATAATATAGACTGCCTGTTACAACACTCTTTGTGTTATTTTGAAAGTAAATATAATCCATAACCCTTAAATCGAACCTATAACCTTAGACACTATGGTTAATGCTAGAATATAGCATTCAATGGGCTATAAACACAACCAAAAAACTACTAAATAACAGCAATAACCATAAAGATTGCCCTTGCTGTAGGAATACAATGCACATTTAATTCTTACTTCACTGTACACAGTGTGGACAACTCGCTAGCCACATTACATTAACTATAGCTAGCACCTTGGGCGTGGCTTAAGCCGAGCAGCAAAATGGCCGCTACAAATCCGACAATTATTCTAACTGCAAGGGGCGATCCCTCATCATAACTCATCGCATTTAATAGAGGTCAAGCCCACGATTCCCCTCCCGAAAAAGCAGAACTCACTGATGGTACACAACTGCAGATTGAGCGCCCGGAACTGAAGGCCAAACAGAGTGAGAGACCACGGTCCTCCCGTGGGCGTGTATCCATGCGGGGACAGACCGCTGGGCTGCATCATCCACACCTGCTGACGGCCCTTTCATCTGCACTGCGGCGACTGGCTCGGGTGCCGCTGGTGTGGTGGTGTGCCCGACCCGGTTCATAGAGGCCCCATCCCTGCCACGCCGACGAAGCGGGTGATGCAGCTACGCAGTAGGCTGGAGGCCTGGTGTAAGCAGGGGGCGCCGTGTTGCTTTGAAGACGGGCCTGGTGCTGGAGTCGGACAGGCGCCTAAGAGGCATCCGAACACCACGTCTCGAAATGTGCAACTTGTAGCGATGCTGATTGAATAGTGCCATGAACAACTGCCGAGTGGGCCCGATCCTCCGTACGGGAGCCGGGGGTGCAGTCCAGGCCACCGCCAGAACACCAGCAGGAACTGTGCCTGCCTCTTTGCTTGCGGTGCTCTCACCGCGTGCAGGTTGGTGTACTGCCCTCCAACCCCCTATGCCACCACACTGCCCATTTGCTGGTCGTAGTGGCTTTCCCTCATAGCTGCTGTGAAGTCCTGGGAAAAGTTCCACAAGCACCCACGAGCTTAGCGGGAGGCTGTCATCACATGAACTTAAAAGCACTTTCAAATATTACATTCAGGTACCTCCCTTTGCCTTTTTTCATTTCAAATTGTCAATAAAGCTTTCTGCCCTTTGCAACAGAGGACAGACAGCTGAGACCCGAGCTGTCCACCGCGTGGCTGTACCTTGGTATACAATGCTAATCGCCGCTAGTTACCTGCACGACGGCGGTCCAACACAATTAGGGGCACATTAGAGGTACGCGCAGAGCTGCACACGTGTAGTCAGAGGTCGTACCATCCACTATCCCTTAGAGGACACCGGGCACCCTATATTTGTTTTAAGCTAAGCCCTAACGGAAGACAGCATCTACTGAATCACACGTTCTCTGGTGCTCTATATCAGACAACCATACGATAAAACAATGGGGAAAACTGATACAAAGCAAACAAAAATATTGTTTAACAACAGAAGATCTACCCAGACTGCTGAAACCGAAGGGGGCCACGATACAAAATCGCCAACTAAGAATCCCCTAGATACACAAGAACGCGGCATACACAGCATTTTACTGGAGGTCAGAACCAGCCTCAAGGGTAAAGACAACAATCTGACAAACTCTCCACCCACCTTTTTCAAGTCCGGAGCAGCGTAAACACTCACAAAACGTGCCAGGAGCAGCTAGAAAATAGAGCATCTTTTGCTCATGACTTCCAGGTTGAATAAAAAGAGTACTTATTACATATGTAAAAGGTCGAGTGTCATCAGACAAAAGAATGAAGACCCTGAAGCGCGCTCAAGAAGGAACACCATAAGCGTTCTTTGTATTCCAGAGACTACTGCAATCACAAAAAAGACCTTTTGCGCGAATTGTTTGACCAAGACCTATCAACCATGTTGATTGTGGAGAGGGTGCATTAGAATCAGGCACCTGCAGTGGGTGCCAGCCCAAGGCCCATTATAGCTCGATTGCTAAACTACAGGGAGAGAGATGCAATTCTAAAGAAATCCAGGGAAAGGGGGAACATTACCCATCTGGGCAACAGCTTATCCAAATTTCCGGATTTTACACCCACAGTGCAAGCAGCCAGATGCGAATTTGGACCTGTCAAGCGCCTCCTCTGGAAATCTGGCACACCATATGAACTGTATTCCCCTGCAAAACTGAAGATCACACATGAAGGAGTACCGCACTATTTCACAGATGCGAAATACGAATTTAACTTCGCTAAACACATTGATAAATCGAAGCACAAGAATCCAGCTTCAACGATTTGCAATACTCCAGTTGCAGATCTAAGTGACAATGACTGATCTATGTGGTTAATTGTGCAATATGTGATTTATATTGATCACGCTTCTGAACTTGTCATTCAGGTAACAAATAGGTTGGGCGTCGACCGGGACTCGACCCTGTAATGCTACAGGCTATAGCCTGATAATACCTGGGGATTAGCTCCCTTTCGCCACTATCTGAATGCTCTGCCACCCTTCCGGTAGGTTGGGTTGTATGCCAGCGACCCCATGGCCCCTTGGAGATCTCCCTTTGAACACTAATAATGTTTACTGTTTTAGTTGTGGGGAAGGAAGGTGGGGGGACTACAATACTCAACCTATTTTGGGGGGTTGGTGTGGGTGGGGGGTGGAGGGGTTGTTATGAAGTTCTTTCTGGTTCATGCAGAGGCAAACAAGCAACATTTTTTGCTACATTTCGCTGTTCTACACCAAAGCACAGGTCCTTTACCCACATGACCTCAGATTCATTATTCTAGAAATGGCTCTGTCATGCTGAGACAGTTGATATTTCCTTCAGTGACACTTAGAGTTATCCACAATAACCCTACATTTGACCATTGACCATTTAGGATGGAAACATACACTTTCTTAACTTGGAATATCTGTGGCCTTAACAATCACAGAAAGGCACGACTTGTCCACGCTTTCCTAGCTGGACAACAGGTAGATATATGTTTTCTCCAGGAAACCCACTTAAACTCTACCGATACACATAAATTGAAGCATAAGCACTGGGGTGAAAGTCATTCTTCTATGTACTTCAACTACGCGAGAGGAGTAGCAATTTTGACACGCAATGGGATTGATTGCGCGTTGACGCAATCACATCTAGATTCAGAAGGGAGATTTATTATTTTAAGGGGTCTCTTGGTGGAACACAGATAGTTATGCTTGCCATATATGGACCAAATGTGGCTTACTCGGACTTCTTTCATGATGTTTGGGCTAGGGTTGTTGCAATTGGATTTGACATGGTGATACGGGTGGGGGGGGGATTTTAACACAATTCTATGTGACGACCTAGACAGATTGGGCTCTGCCCACTCTCTCCACCCCCGCTCAAGTCACGCACTCAACACGATCATGGCTATGGAGGACAATGAACCCACACAAATGGGAGGGAACCTGTATATCCTCACAACATAACTCCTGGTCCAGACTGGACCGATGGTTGGTCTCTGGAGACGTAGCAACATGGACAGTAGACGCACAGCACCTACCAAGGAGCCTATCCGATCAATCACAATGTACCCTCAGGGTCATATTCCCTACATCTATTAAAGGTGAATACATGTGGAGACTCTCTGCCCATGGTCTGTTAGATGCAGCATTTCAGGCAGAAATTAAAGAGCACATTGTTGAATATTTCTCCTTTAACCAGGGGTCAGTATCATCCCCCTCCGTTTTATGTGAGGGCTTCAAACTCGTAATAAGGGGAAATGTATAGTTTGCCAAGCGGGGGTGTAGAAAGCCTTACATGGCACCCTACAGAATCTAGAAGCTGAAATTAGAACACTAGAATTCCAATACTTTGACACTAATGATACTTCACTCCTAACACCTATCCGTGAAAAGATTTCTGAATTTGAAGAAGAAGCAAACAGAGAATTAAAATTCCTCAGGAAATTTGCCACGGCCAGGCGATATGGAGAAGGCAACCGACCAGGCAAAACGCTTGTAAATATTCTTAAGCCTTAGCACAGCTCTCCATACATAGCAGAACTCTTAGATGACAGTGATGAACCCATCAGAGGCTCCAAAGAAATACACGATCACCTCACTAACTTCTACACCTCATTATGTACCTCCATAACACCACGCGTTGATTTCGAATTAACTAGTAAGTAAGTAAGTAATAACTTTATTTCGATACAGTACGTATCATAAAAGCAATACAACATCAATTAAAAACAGTACAGAATATACAATATAGTACTTTAAGATTCAAAGAATAAAAGCAGTAAAAACAAGTGTGCAGATAATGATATCCTTCTTCATATATACACCAGCTTAAAATACAGTTTTATCAAGGGACACTTTACTGGAGCAGCAACATCCTTGAGGTTCTTATGCGCCAAGCCCAACCTAGGAATTTCGCCATGCAACATGCAAAGAACGGACGTGCATCTGAGCGCAATATACGTAGGGCTTCAACATGTGATCTTGTTCCCAGGGTCTTACACAAGGGCTTTAGCCATTTTGATCTTGGCGCTGCATAAATTTTACACTCAAACAAAAAGTGGGCGACAGACTCAGCCTTTGTAACACAGAACGGGCAGTACGGAAGCGTTTGGAGTGGAGGGTTCCAAGAGGAAGTAAACAATCCTAAAGGGAGCACACCCACCCTAAATTTAAAGTACAGCGATCTGTCTCCAGAATTATGAATTAGGTCCAGATAGTGTTCCCTATAAGGGAACTCCTTAACTAGCAAGAACTGGGCGACAGATTTACAGTGATTGGGGTTGGACATTCGCTTATTATCTACCCATAGCCAATACACCTTCTTAAGTAGCTGTTTGGGAGGTGCAGTTTTGTTGACCCAGGCATCTCCCAAACCCAGCTCATAGAGCAGGAGTTTGACTTCCCTCAACCAGGGTACCTTATTACAACCTGGAAGCGACAGAAGATCTCTTAGGGCATCAGCGTAGCTACACAGTTCAGGGACATTCCATATCCGAGACCAGAGTAGCAAGGGACGCAATTTTGCTTGCTCACAGATTGGACGTGTGCCTGTATCTAACAAGAGAGGGATTGTAGGGGTACTGTGGGGTAGCCTCATCAGATCTTTATGGAAGTTGTTTTCGAGATTGGCCAGGGTATCAACTCTCTGCAAACCCCATAGTTCAGCCCCGTACAGGGCTGCACTTACAACCCTTGCTCTATAGATATCAATCAGTGCCCCGATTGGTTTTAGAGATGAGGCTCGCTGTTCTTTAAGCAAGGCTCCAGTAGCCCTTTTGTGAGTCAGGAATACCTTCTGGTGGTGTGCTTTCCAGGTCATGGTATCGCTGAGACGTATTCCTAGGTAGTCGAATTCTTTGACTCTTTCCAGAGGGATAGAGTCTAAGACAGGAGGAGTAACGGATTTCTTGGGGGGGTTGAGGACAAGGAATTTTGTCTTGCCTATGTTTATTGCAAGTCCCTTGGAGTCACAGAAGGATTTAAAGGAAGTGAGCAGTTTCTGGATGCCCGCTGGTGATTTGGATATCAGAAGGGTGTCGTCCGCAAACAGGAGCGTGGGAACTTTTATGCCCGCCAGGGTAGGTGCATCTGCAGGATGTTGTAGCAGGTGCTCCACCACTCCGTTGACATAAAGAGAGAACAGAGTGGGGGCGAGCACGCACCCTTGGCGGACGCCCCTGTCTACTGGGATTCGAGATGTTTTTTCTCCCTGGACACCCCATCTGATCTGGGCGAAATTATCCTCATGGAATTTTCTGAGCAGGGACAGCAGGTAGGGGGTAGGCCTAATCCATCGAGGACATTCCAAAGTAGTGCCCGTGGGACCAGGTCGAAGGCAGTACGCAAGTCTATAAAGACTAGATACAGACTGCCCCCTCCCAGCACCACCACTTTCCAGTATAGCATTAGGAGACGGAATGTCTGCTCGATGGTGCCTGTCCCTGATCTAAATCCTGCCTGGAAGTCAGACAGAATCTTTTCCTCGTCAACCCACTGCAAAATCCTGCCCAGTACCACCTTTCCTGCCACCTTTTGGGTTGAATCCAGCAAACTGATGGGACGATAATTGGCTGGATCATCCCTGCTGCCTTTCTTAAAGATTGGCACTACTTCAGCGCCTCTCCAAGAGTCAGGAAAGGAGCCTCCCAGTAGAACCTCGTTTAAGAGTGTGGCAATTAATCTGCCCCATACTGCTGGGTGGGACTTCAGGAGGTCACCGGGAATCCCGTCAGGACCTGGAGCCTTGTTAGAAACAATACCTCCAATTGCCCTTTCGACTTCCTGGGTGGTAAAAGGGTCGTCGATGACTAGAGGAATAGTTGTTGGGCAGATCATGGAGCCTGGACAAGGAGTTTCCCCCGGTGTAACAGAGTATAATTTGGAGAAATGGGCAAACCAAACATCGCCGGGAATGTTGCAGGTTAACTGCTGATCAATGGGCTTGTTTCTTGCTCTCAAGAGATCCCAGAACCCCTTTGAGTCCTTCCTATTACTTGCCTCAGTTAGCTCCCGCCAAAAGTGATTTTCGTGAATCTCCTTCGCCTCAGTCACCGCTTTTTTATAAGATTTCCTTGCGGAACTGATGGTCGCTGGGTCCCTATTTTTTACTGCAGAGATGAGCTCCCCCTTCGCAGCTCTACATTTGGCGGAATACCATTTATCTTTAGCCTTAGGGACACTATTAGCAGCAGTCCTAACCTTAGGTTGAGGGATAACAAACAGTTCGCTCAGCGCTGCTATGGTCTCTGTAAATAAAGGTAACACGTTTGGGCTGGATGAGCATAAAGCATCAAGCTGGGACTCCACCACAGACAGAATGGCCCCAGCTTGCATCAATCTACCCTCGTCTGCTTTGACTTTAGCCCACTTCAGGCGCCTGCTACAGTTTGTCGGTGCAACATTATGGGATGATTTCCAGATATGAAGGGGCTTATCCTGTTTCTTCGTCTGCCACGGGGAAGTAAGGGTTAGAGAGAGGGGGTTGTGGTCGCTGTCAGAAGACACAATAACATCCATGTCTTTATGGAGAGGCCAAAGATTGTAGTTCAGCATGATGAAATCAATTCTGGAGGTGTAGCCCGTCCTGTTGTAAGTGTGGGCACCTCCAGGATCCGATTTGGAACGACCATTCGTAGAGCGCGAATTGTGCTCCATGCAAAGTGCATTGATGTCTATCGCACTTTGCGTCCATTTTGGGATTGGATCGAAAGTCAAGATCGGAATTCCTCTTTTTGTGTCCTCATCGAAAGATTCCAAAATGTCCTCCTTTGCCAATGGTTTGAAACAGCAGTTGAAATCGCCTGCAAGGAGAACATAGGAGTCGATTTTGCAAGCAGCCAGGTCGTTACTTAGGCCTGTCGATGGTAGATTTGATGACCCATTTCTGGCGCCTCTCAGGTAAAGGTTAAAAACCTCTAACGTCCTTCCCCCTTCGCAGTGGATTGAGATTCTCTGTAGGTCAGAAGATTTAGTGGGCCTAGAACTTACTTTTAGGCCCAGAGCAATGCTGACCCATATTAAAAGGCCTCCCGACAGACGGCCCTTGGATCCACTTTGCTGAAGAGCTGGAACAAAATAGGTTGCGAAGCCTACCCTGTGTTTTGGTTCCTGAGACCATGTTTCTTGCAGGATACAGATGTTATAAGGCTCAAGAAACACATTCCATTCTGGATTATCAAGGTTACGGACAAGCCCTGCCACATTCCAGCTTACAATCTTTAACAGTGGTACCTCTATAGGAGAATGAACAGCGGAGTGGGCAGGTTCGAATGTGGAAAACACAGCCTCTGAAGGAAGACTATCTAGGGGCTCATTTTGAAGGATGTTAGAGGCCATAGTATCCTCCAACGAATAGTTTAGTGCTGGAGTGGCCTGGGTGGAAGGCATAGGTGAAGTATGTGAGGGAACCAACTGGACCTCCCTACCACCTGGGCAAGAATCACCTAGAGTCAGATCGGCTGGAACTACCTTGCTCGGAGTTATCAGCCCACCCTCCCAGGATGGGCTGCTTGATGTTCTGTCCAGGTCAGAAGGGAGGTCAATAACTAAGGAATCCCTACCGCCACAAGGAGAATCAGAGGGCCCTTCAGCTTTCGGTGGTTGTTCATTCATCAGTGTATGGAAACCAGGGTCCCTGGGAAGTCAATCTACTTCCTCAAGGCCTCCAAATCTATTTGAAGTAGGGAAACCATTCCAGTGTGAGTAGGGATCCACACGATTGTTAGGGCGGCTTCTCCTAGCTTGGTGGTTAACTAATGACCAGTTGTTTGATTGGTTATATGTAGGGGGTGGAGGATAGAAGAAGGACAATGGCCTGGGGATAACAGAGGGTCCTTCACTACAGGGCCACGAGCATATATGCTGCGCTGTGTGAGGATCGTCACATGTTACAACTATACAATCCCCAGGGTTGCTTTTCCTCGTTGGACCCACCCATGGAGTTCTGCGCACCATCAAGACTCTACTTCTATGGCCATTGGGAATTGGTCTATTGACATTAAGCCAATGCATTATTTTATTTTTCAAGGACCAATGATTCTCATATTGGTCGTTACCAATCTGGGGAACACCCGTCAGAACAACCACAAAATCATTAGCCTCCGGTGGGAGGTCAATGTAACCCCCTCTAAAGTTGCTCTTTACTGGGGGTTCCTGGGTAGGCTGGTAGCCCTTATCACCGGGATGAATTTTGGGGGTGACTCCAGGTTTGGGATTGGCAGGGTGGTGTGTAGGGGCACGTTTAGAGGCCTTGGGGTTTGTAACAGTTGAAGTTTGATCCACAGGCACTGTCCTTGGTTTGGGGACCGGGCGAGCGGTAGGGATTATAGGGAGAGGTTGATGGGCTTGTGGTGTTGGTACTAAAGGTGCTATGTTAGTGCCAGGAACATCCTTATTCTCAAGACTTCTCAGGCCGAGAGTGGCAAGAGCAATAATGCTCTTTTCCATTTCGAGTAAATTATTTTCGATCCGTGAGAGTCTGAGGTCTAGAGGAGAGAGGAGTTTTTTTAAAGTTTCCCACACCAGATCAATGAATTCTCTATCGTTATTGCCCAACCCGTCCACCCGCAGGCCCTCATCTTCAGAAATCAAGTTGGCCTGCTCAGTGGCTGGCTTGGTGATTGACCCGACCCCCCCCCTCCCTTACGGGCTGTACCACAGGGACCTGTACACCTTAAGTGATGCTGGCTACGCCATCTAGTCTTACCAAATCATGTGAGACCGCAATCTTCGCCTTCTTCCGCGAGTAAGCGGAACGAGAACGATGTTTCCGTTTAGGTAAGATTGCGCTAGGGGCATTAAATGTCACCGCGGGTGGAAATTTAGTGATAGCATTCTGAGTGCAAGAAGTGGCGGGTACACTCACTTCATTTGGTTTGGGTAGTTGGGCGGGGGGTGGAGTAGGAGTGGGAGGGAGCGGGGTCGGATGGACCTCGACCTGTGTGACCACACATCTGGGAATGGTAGTTCGCTCTGGGGTAACAGCTACAGCTATGGGGCCTAGGGAAGATTTTTTGGAAGTAGCAATAATTTCCGACAGTCTTCTAGCAGCGCCCAACTCTAGGGATACCCGGGCTTGAAGTTTCGATATTTCCTGATCTATAGCAAAGTTGGTGCGGGTAATGAAGTCATCCATGGGGCCACTAATCGGATGGCCACTTTTGGAGGCTTTGCTCCTAGTCATCCTGGAACTCATACCTTGGGAGAAAGGAGGAAACCAGTAGCGCTAGGAGTGGGAAGGAGAAGGGGTCGCAGTAGTTTGTAGTCCTGGATTGGAGCTTAAGATACTATGAGGGGCGAAAGAGGATGGGCCAGTCCAGTCCGCTCAGTCCTCGAACGGCCTCAAACGGCCCGCTCTTTGCCCGGTCTTCGCCCCGGTCGCTCCCGCGCGCTCCTGCGCAGCGGAGGCTCCACCCAGTAAAATAGAGAATAACAGGGGGCGTTGCCGGCGGGGAGAGCGGCCACAGCTGTTGCACGCAGGGACTCCTGGTCACTGGAGTCCCTGCTAGGCAGCTCGCAGCCCCGCCGGTGCCCAGAAGATGTAGTGGATTGAAGGGCTCCCCCTCGCAGCCTCACAGGAAGTCTCTCCTCGCAGCGGGACCCGCGCAGCGGGTCCTGCAAGTCGTCGATCCAACCAGGCAAGATTAGAAGGCTGGGTCAGTCCAGGTCGCGCTGATGCGTTCACAGAATCCCTCTATGCAATGGGAGCACTGGGCTTTAACTCCGTTTGGTTGAGGGCGTTGCCGGCGGGGAGAGCGGCCACAGCTGTTGCACGCAGGGACTCCTGGTCACTGGAGTCCCTGCTAGGCAGCTCGCAGCCCCGCCGGTGCCCAGAAGATGTAGTGGATTGAAGGGCTCCCCCTCGCAGCCTCACGGGAAGTCTCTCCTCGCAGCGGGACCCGCGCAGCGGGTCCTGCAAGTCGTCGATCCAACCAGGCAAGATTAGAAGGCTGGGTCAGTCCAGGTCGCGCTGATGCGTTCACAGAATCCCTCTATGCAATGGGAGCACTGGGCTTTAACTCCGTTTGGTTGAGGGCGTTGCCGGCGGGGGGAGCGGCCACAGCTGTTGCACGCAGGGACTCCTGGTCACTGGAGTCCCTGCTAGGCAGCTCGCAGCCCCGCCGGTGCCCAGAAGATGTAGTGGATTGAAGGGCTCCCCCTCGCAGCCTCACGGGAAGTCTCTCCTCGCAGCGGGACCCGCGCAGCGGGTCCTGCAAGTCGTCGATCCAACCAGGCAAGATTAGAAGGCTGGGTCAGTCCAGGTCGCGCTGATGCGTTCACAGAATCCCCCAAATTAACTGCTTAACTAGACTCTCTGGAAATGTTATGGCTCAGCAATGCCCACAGAGTATATTTGGATGAGGCATTTACAGTAGTAGATATAACTCAAGTGATCAATAGTCTTCCCACCGACAAAGTTCCCAGCCTTGATGGCCTAACAACTGCCTTCTATAAAAGCTATGCCACGCTCCTAGCCCCTCATCTCATGGAAATATACTCAGAATACCTGGAGAACGGTTCGCTCCCCCCAACTACCAGGGAAACAGTCATTTTAACACTACCTAAAGCGGGCCAGCCCCAAATAAGCGCGACTCCTATAGGCATCATTCTCTTATTATGCGAAGCTTCTAGTAAACCGTTTATAGCCCCTATTACCAATTATAGCTCGGCCCAATCAATCTGGGTTTATACACAGATAACATCACATAATCTAAGAACCTTTTTACTCCATCTTACATCAATTGGACCCCCAAACCCATGCCTTGGCGACGTTTCTTGATGCCACCAAGGTTTTTGACTCGCTTGAATGGCAATACCTCTTCACCATTCTTGCCAGACTCGGACTAAGCCCTCTATTCATAAGGCAGATCAGGCTTTTGTTTTCCGGCCCTACTGCCAGACTACATGCAAATGTAGAAGGAGAAGTGGAGAAGTGTGGCTCAGGGGTTAGAGGCGGCAGACCCGGAAGCTGACATTGGTCCTGGACCAGGGTTCAATTCCCCGCCTCGGCGGGTCTTGGGCTAAAAATTCCACGGACTCGATAATTCACGATCCAGTTCCTTCTCGACTCACTGGTTCACACTCTGCGACTCTGGGCAATAGCTTGCTTAATCTCCACAACGGCCCCTCGCGGCGGGATGCCTGACTTTCACCTTGTGGATACCCTGCTGGGGCTATCACACAGGGGAATATCAGGACGGGTTCCCTAAGCAAGCGCAGGGAAACCCACTGCGGGTAGCTGTGCGCTATATAAGCTCAACTACATTTACACATTTACATTAACTTCGGCCACATTCGAAATTACATGTGGCACCAGGCAGGGGTGCCCTTTGTCACCCCTTCTGTTTTCCATCGCTATGGAACCTCTCGCGACAAGGATAAGGCAACACCATAAAGTATGTGGGCTTGACTTCTCCACCAGAGATATAATCATATTGTTATATGCTGACAACATCACTCTATATCTCAGAGATCCATTCGATAACCCACACTCAGCCCTCCGCGAACTCACTAAGTTCGGAGGTCTCTCTGTCATTCACGTTAATTGGTCCAAATCTAACTTGCTTTCGCTCACTGACGCAATGGACCCCTTTGAGTCAGATTACCCTATCCAATGGGCGATGGGTCCAGTTTGCTACTTGGGCATATGTCTTAGCACTAATAATCAAGATCTTGGGGAAATGAACTTTGGCCGTACACTTACATGGCTAGAAGATAAGACGGTCATTTGGTCTAAACTCCCCATCTCTTTAGCCGGATGCATTGCTATAATTAAAATGATAGTCTTACTCACATTCTTATATTTATTTGTCATTTTACCACTGCAACTAACCCAATCCTTCCTGAAAACTCTTAGATCTCTAATGATCTCACTCGTATGGGCCAGGAAACAACCATGTATATCCTGGGAAGTGCTCACACTCCCAATAACTCAAGGCGGACTGGGCGCACCTGACCTAGCCTTACACGCCTTCTGTGCTCAGGCGCAGTTTCTCCATTACTGGATCTTTCCCACCACCTTTCAACCCCATGTGGCAGCTGAAATGGACAGGGAGGCGCCGGTACCCTTGGCGGTGGTTCTCTACCGTTCCCATAAACGCAAACAAGCTACCCTAAAAACTGCAGAAACACTACATTAGGCCTGTGATAGACTCCGCCTATGCACTACACACTTGACATTATACGTAAGCAAAATCCATTGCTACCTTCGCTGATCTATATCCCAACAATAACTTCATAACTCCTCCTGCGGCAGCTCCAGGTGATAGCTCCAGGTTCTCCAACCTACTGTTATACTACAGTATTAGGAGCACAAGCCGCAAGCTTCACAATACATTTCCTTCCCCACCAGCTATTCTTCTGGCCCTGGAATCAGTACTCACAAATTCTTCACCCAGCAAACTCATTACCTGCCTCTATAGCTCCATGCAACTCTCATGTCCAGTCATTCATCCAAAGGCCTTAGCGGGCTGGAATAAAGAGCTGGATGACCCCGTTTCAAACGACCAATGGAAGTTCTGTTGAGGAATTAGAAATGCTCTCCCCCAACTATAAATTGCATCTCATACACTTCAAATATCTGCATCACATTTATAGAACCCCAATGCAACTTTAGCGCACGGGTGTCCACCCAGACGCTAACTGCTGGTGCTGCAACACTCCCAATGCCACATTCCTTCCCATGGCATGGAACTACCCGGTTAAGGGGACATTTTGGACGGAAATATTTAACTAAATAAATGGAATTTTCGAGACTAACATGTCTCCTTTGCCCAAAGTGGGCCTTTTGAGATACATTAAAGAGGCCCCAATCAGTCACCGCAGATTGCTTGCTATACTCCTACTGTTAGCCAAGCGCAGAGTTGCGATGCACGGGGGTAAACACAAATCCCCTGACATGGGGGCGGAGCTAGCTCAAGACCATGATGGCCGCTTGAGCCTGGAGCTCTGCCGAGTCATTGCACTATTCAATAATTATCCTGCAGCTACAGCGGTTTTTAAACTCTCAAAATAGCACCTCCTGTGTCGGAAGGGGTACGGAAAAGACTGATCAGTCTGGCCCCAAGACTCGCGGCTTAAAGAGAGAACGTTTGCCGGGGAAGAGTCAGCGGCGACTGGGCCGCGAATCCCCGACCCACAGTTGGGGCTCCAGCTGGGCGACGTCGCTCGATGTGTGGCCAGTGCCTGCCCTTCGAACAGCACTTAACGGACCTCTGCCGCATTGGGACCTGCGGGACGCCGATTGTGCCGGCTGCTGGCGGGGTGCCGGGTGGTCTGTGGAGCCTTTGGGGGACCTGGTGGTGGTCCTGAGAGTTGGCCGGAGGTGCTGCAGGGAGCGTAAGAGACCGTAAGGCCTTGCCACGTGAAGCGGCATTGGACCACCTTTGGCTCCGCCCGGGCCCTGAATATCGCTGCTTGGCCCGTGCTGAGGGAGCGGCGAATCTCGCCCCCCTGCTGGGCTGCTCACACAGACACCCGAGGCGGGGGCCAACTTTAAAAGCCCCATACTAACCTGGAGTAGCCGCGGCGGCTTGGAGGGCAGCCTGAATCGGAGGACTGATCAGAGGGGACACACAAGGTCAGAATCACCCCTACACCCCCTGGGGCTTGGCTGTGCAGCTGGCAGGGACTTGCGACCTATGCACACACTATATAATCTGTGCAGTTACGGAGCTGGCCGGGTGAGTCCTGTAGCAGGTTTCCTGAGTTTGTGCTGGGGCATTGGACTAAAATTTGCATCTTTGGTGCCCCCACTGCCTGGTGTCCCGTGGATCATCGTGCCCTGGGAGCATAGCTGGACTTTGTTGGGGCTGTGAAGCGAGTTCCACAGACAGTGGGGCTGCGGGACGTGCTTCGTCATAGCAGTGGATTTGACTAGGCGGTCCCAAACAGGAACTTACCTAATTACCGGCCGGGGAGTGTGTGTGACTGGGTGCTGCCAGCGGGTATAGGTACTTCACGTAAACATGGGCAAGGGAGACCCAGACAAAGCTGGCCTTTGACCAGAAGCGATCCAAGCCCCAAGACCCAGCCCCGGATGGGGGCGCTAAGAAGCCGCCAACAGCACAAGAGGATACCGAATCGGATATACGCAGCATCCTAAAATCGATGGAGAAGTCTCTTCAGAGTGGCATCACATCCTTGGGCACAAAAATGGACGCCATAACATATAGAATGGATAGAATGGCAGAACGCCCTGATAAACACGCGGAACGAATGGATATATCTGAAAGACGCTTAACTGAAGTTGAAGAGGCCCACACTACTCTTGACTCAGAACATAAGCAGCTGGGAAAGGTTCTATGCGTCCTGAAAGACAAGACCGAAGACATTGAAGCACGTTCCCGGCGCTGCAACCTGCGAATTACTGGCCTTCCGGAAACGACAGCCACAGGAAATATGGAACAGTTCGTCGAGAAATTGCTTGTGACATTGTTGGGAGACGATGTCTTCTCTGCAATGTTTTTTGGTGGAGAGAGCGCACAGAGCTCGGGGACCTAGACCTCCGCTGGGTGCTGCACCGTGTCCGATAATAGCGAAGCTACTCAACTACTGGGATCGAGATGCGGCTCTTCGAGTTGCTAGGGAGAATAAAATCTTGTGATATGAGGGTTCAGAGCTATCCCTATATCCTGACTTCACTGCCCGAGTGCTGGAGGCTCGCAGACATTTCGTACCGCTCAAGCGGCAGCTCTGAAATATGGGTATGGACTACGCCATGCTGTACCCAGCGAAGCTGCGGGTAAATAGGCAAGGGAGATCGAATATTTTCACGGACCCTAAGGTTTTGCAGCAAGCCATGAAGAGCTAGACGAAAGAGTGGAAGGGCAGCCCAGAGTGATTGCAGATGGAGGAGTAAGAGGGAACCACGTTAGAGGAACAGGACTGAAGAGTTGATCTTAAAGATATCAGGGTGGTGAGAAATTCTGGGGACTATGAGATATGGAGGGTTTCTGTTCCGGGTATGAGGTATTGTAGGATAATTAATGCAATGCCTAGTTATAGAGGGAGCCCTGCTGATCTTCACCTGGGTTAGACGGTGTGGCTGTGGTCAAGGGAGATCGGCTCAAAGTTTAAACAGGGATTGCCTCATAATAACAGGATCCAAAACTCGAGACTGTGGTCCACGACACTGTAGCCCCCCTCTGAGGGTGGGCTGAGATTAATCATTAATGAGAACAACGGAGGCCTGTTTATTTGCTTGCGGGGGATATGAAGTTTAATTGCATATGCTAACTGTTAGACCTGACATCATTGGCTTGAGTCTCTCCTCCATTTTTTCTGTCTGCCTCTACTGTTTTACGATGTTTTGCTGGTATATGCTTTGGGCGCCGCGTCACTGCTGATCAGTGCCATAGCGCAAGTGCTCCCTAGTGGGAGTACGGCTCTAACTCCAGAGGACCTTGTGTCTGCCCCGCTGCTGATCGCATCAACCGTGTGCCCTTCGACGCCGTGAGCGCTGCTCACTCTGTGCAACTGCATCATCGACAACGCCTGCTGAGGCCTGATCGACACCGAAGACGCGACGCCGGATTGCTCGACGCCGCTGATCATCGTGTGCTTCATTTTCCTAAGGTACTGTGTTGTTGGGAGTCCGTGTGACTCCAGGCCCGACGTAGCGCTCCTCGCGGTCGACGCCAAACCTGTGGATTAACTTTGCCTCGACGTTGTGTAGCTCCCGTGTGAGTTACCCTGTTGCTAAGAACTGTGTTTCCAAGAAGAAGATTTGCTTGATACTAAAAGACTTTTGTGCTAAAGAAGAAACTACCTTTGAACTATCCTTTTTCCTTCCCGAACGTATTTATTTCGATTGTGTACAGTTTTGCCGTTATTTGGTCTTGTGCTAAGCCTTATATAAAAATACTTATTTTTATAATACTACGGTGTCGTGTCCATTTGTAGTGCATTCACTGTGTTACTGTATGTGGTCATAATTGCTTAACGCACAGCCTCGGAGATAAGCCTGTTCTACTCTGCCAAGCTACCAAGGGGGTGAGCAGGGGTTATCGAAGGGTGTGATCCCCTTGCCCTGACTAGAAAAGGAGTGTCCCTATTTGCCAGAAGTGCATACCTCTGCCAACTAGAGACAGCCGGTTCTAACACTAACAATATGGTTACGATGACACGTGGGAGCAAGGGCTGGTTATTATTGCTGTTGCTATCTGTAGAAGTTAGGTACCAGGAGCTACTTCCGCTCACGTGTGCCTGGCACTGTTGTTGCTCTCTCTCTCTCAAGGGGGTTAAAGTTTCGGGTGTATGAGGAGGAGGGGGAGTCCGATTGGAATTCATGTGGCCATGTTGGGGGAGGTCTGCCTTGAGTGGGGGGAGGAGGGTGGAATGGGGAGGCTTATCATGAGGGTTTTTTCTGGAGGTTGGTTGTTTATTAAGCAGATGGTGCACTGCACGCTAGTTCACAAATTTACTTGTTACGCAATATGTCTCGCCTACGTAGTTAATGTCACATGATGCGCTAGAGACCCGGGAATGGGTGGGTGGAGTGCGTGTTATATCATGGAATGTTAGGGGACTCAGTGATCACCGTAAACTTAGGAAGGTTCTGAATTATCTCAATAGACAGAATATGGATTTGGCACTCCTACAAGAGACGCACCAACCCCCATTGACCCCAATGCTGAGGTCTAGAGGACTGGAGGGTAATATTAACTCGGCAGGGTTCGCCACACATGCCAGGGGCGTGTTGAACTGGACTAATCTCAGGTCATCACTCAAACGTACGCTGCTTCGGGAGGATGCAGATGGCCGAAATGTCTTATCTAAATGCCGGGGTCGGGGCTTGGACCTTCTTATCATTAATGTATACGGACCCAACTATGACTGCCCTGAGTTTTTTGGGATGCATCAATTCTTGGGGTGACATTTCACCCCAAAACCAGTAGCACAGCCTTATGTAACTTCTTCAAATTCTGTGCTATCTTTTTAAACCATATTACTCAATTTAGTCTGCTATTTCATTCCATGTTTTACTTTAATTCAGTGTTTTCCATGCACACGGTAATGCAATTTTCAAGATTTTCTCATATTCAAGATGTACCCATCCGGACCTCTCTTCAAGAATACGTAAAAGCACGTTGTTCATCCAAAGCAGTTTTTTATTAAAAAAACAATGCATTTCATGTTGCTGGGGCCCTGCGTCGAGGGTAACTGCTATAAACCATCCATCCTGAATTCTTTTCCACAAAAGGATTTTGTGGAAAAGAATTCAGGATGAATTCAGGATGAACAACGCGCTGATAAGTGGTTCTACTGTTGTATGAATACTAGGAAAATATCACACCATGGCAGGCGCAGGCTTGTCCATTTCAAATATCTTTATAGGACATATTATACCCCTGAAAGACTATGCAGATATGGCCTGCGTGTAGATGCTAATTGTGAGAGATGCCACTCTTCAACAGCTGATTTCCTGCACCTGGCATGGTTGTGCCCAGGAGTTTACTCCTTCTGGGAGGATATATTTGAGGAGTTGGGAAGGGTGGTTGAAACTGAACTCACACTGGATCCATTGATGGCACTGCTGGGGTTCACCAAGACACTGTCAAAGGCAAAACGTAGATTGGTCGACATGGGGCTACTCATGGCCAAGAGAAGAGTTGCTCTGTGTTGGATGAGGGGTCCCGTCCTGACGCTACGGCAATGGTCCCGGGACATGATGTACTGTTCTACACAGTCATAAATTATAGTAAGCTGCTTCCGCCTAGGAGCAGACCAAAACATTTCTGGGGATTAAATACATCATACATGCTTGGTACAATGAGGGACAGTGTGGAGGAGACAGCGAATGTTCATGACAAGGGTGATGCAATTGCTAATAAATGCACTGGAGACGTCTGAGGCCTTGCGCGACTGGTCCGCACCCTGTGACGTGTGAAATTATTCTGATGTGTGGGTTACCAGAAGAGTATATGAAAGGGCTGAGACTCCTGGGAGTTTTTTGTCTTAACCCTTTTGTAATGTTTTTTGTGATCTACCACCTGCCCAAACTGGGATGTTGGCATTATGGCTGCGTAAGAAATTTGATGAGCGTACTAAGCGAATTATGTGATGAGGGGCTGGGTGCACTGTACCATGATGTGTATTAGTCTGCTATTACAATAAAATGTTAAAAAAAAAAAAAAAATCCAAATCCCCTGACATCAAAGCCTGGCTTTTAGACATTACATTTTGCCAGGAACAACTGAGCATATACTGGGAATTACTAACACAAGCATCCAGGCCCAAAGACATCTGGAGACAATTTCTTACCTGGCTCTCTGTCTTAAATACGGCCCCTACCCCAGCTGCTTCACCTGTTCGGGAAAGCGATCCAACAACAGCTAATGAGTAACGAGTTGTCCTAAGGTGTATTTACTGTAACAGAACTGTGTCATTTCTCATGTAGAGTCTGTGTAACTGACAACACTGTACAAATTATGCACATACAAGTATGTCGTTTTTCCCAATTTGAAATGTAGAATCTCACTCTAACGTGTGTTCAAACTGTGGTGCCTCTGTTTTGGTTTTGTTTGACCTCTTATGATATCATTGTTTCCTCTCCTTGTAACATCAGGGTATATGCACATGAACAATGATTCTTTGTATTTTTTCAAAATACCAATAAAGAAATTAAAAAATAATAATAATATGCCTAGCACCTTTACCATGGACTACTTATACCTTTTGATATTACATCACTTAAACTACATGGAAATATAGTCAACAAAGGGGTCAGGCAAGGTTGTGTGCTCACTCCCACCCTGTTTTGTCCATACATGAATGCATTGGTTGATGAGATGAAGGATATAGAATGGTTCCCGCAGTGATGTTTGCCAACAGTACTTTCTTGCTCTCCAAGTCACTGATGGGCATTCAGAGGATCCTTGATAACTTTGGCACTTTTTGTAGAAGCAGGGGCCTGTAGATCAATATACAGAAGACAAAATATATGGTCTTCAACCCAGCTAGCTCAACCCATCCTAATCCACATATGAATGTGACCACTGTGCCCTCGGCCTGGTTGCCCCCACGCTCCCCGCCTGCTGCCTGCCTCGTACCTGCTGCCTGCTGCCTGCTGCCGCCGATCCAGTCCGGAGCCCCAGCCGCCGCAGGGCCGCCCGCCTGGTTTTTCGTGCCGGTTTTGCCGCGACCCCGCCCCCCCGCCTGCCGATTGGACCACGCGCTCCCCGCCTCCCTGCTGACCCGCCCTCCCGGCTCCCTTCTTAAGGGGACCCCGACCCCAGATCAGTAGCGACCACTGTGCCCTCGGCCTGGTTGCCCCCACGCTCCCCGCCTGCTGCCTGCCTTGTACCTGCTGCCTGCCTGCTGCCTGCTGACGCCGATCCAGTCCGGAGCCCCAGCCGCCGCAGGGCCGCCCGCCTGGATTTTCGCGCCGGTTTTGCCTCGACCCCGCCCCCCGCATGCCGATTGGACCACGCGCTCCCTGCCTCCCTGCTGACCCGCCCTCCCGGCTCCCTTCTTATGACGCCCCCTCAGCGACCGCGCAGCGGACGCGCGCAGCGGGAGCGCCGATTGAGCGCCGAAGGTGCGCCAAAGGTAAGCCCATCTGCGCCCGTCCGTGCCTGGACCGCGCCCAGTGCCAGGACCCCTGGCCCCTGCAGATCCCAGCCCACCCGCCGGACGTACGACGCCGCCACCCTCAACGCGTCCCGGGATGCTACCGTGCCACCCCGAGACGCTCCCACGGACCCTTCTGCTGCACCGCCTGCAAGTTCACCTGCATCCGGACCTACCTCGCACCAGCACCCGCTAAGCCGACCAACAGCAGCAACCACCTCAAATGCATCCTGCTCAACACCCGCTCCGTCCACAGACATGCCATCGAACTCTGGAACCTCCTCGACACCACAGCTCCTGACGTTGCCTTCCTCACGGAAACTTGGATGAACGCCTCTTCAGCGCCCGACATCACCATCGCCATCCCAGAGGGCTACAAGATCACCCGGAGGGACCGCACCGCCAACCAGATAGGAGGAGGCATCGCCATCATCCACAGGGACACCATCCGCATCACGACCAACACCGACGACATCCTGACTACCGCCGAACACCTACACTTCAAGATCCACACCGACCCGAAGACCACCCTCAGAGGCACCCTGATCTACCGACCCCCGGAACCACGCACACAATTCAGCGAGGACATCGCCCACTTTGTCAGCCCGCATGCCCTCCCCTCCGCTGACTACATCCTTCTGGGGGACATCAACTTCCACCTGGAGAACAACAACGACCGCAACACCACCACCCTGCTCGACAACCTCGCCAACCTCGACTCAAGCAGCTGGTGTCCACCCCCACCCACCTCGCCGGACACACACTCGACGCCGTCTTCTCATCCAGCAAAGACATCGCCTTCAGCCACGCCACTGGACTCCACTGGACGGACCACAGCTGCGTCCACTTCACCTTCAGAAGAACGACGATCCACCACCACCAGCAACAGGTTGCCTGCAGAAGCTGGAGCAAGATCACAGCCGACCAGCTCGCCGCTTCCCTGAGCCAGCACCCTCCCGCCAGCTCAGCGAACCCCAGCCAGGCCGCCGACAACCTCACGAAGTGGATCAGCAACTGCGCGGACGAACTCGCCCCACTGAGGACCCCGCCCAGCAGACCCGGCAGCAAGAAGGCCCCATGGTTCACCGACGAACTCAAGAGCTCCAAGAAGAACTGCCGAGCCCTCGAGAAAGCCTGGAGAAGGGAGCCAACACCGGACAACATAACCACCCTCAAGCTTGCCACCCGGAAGCACCACCAACTGATCCGCGCCACCAAGAAAACTGCATTCAAGGACCGGCTGGACAACAACGCACACAACAGCAAGGAACTCTTCAACATCGTGAAAGAGCTCTCCAACCCCAACGCCGGAAACAACGACATCACCCCATCGCAAGAACTCTGCAACTCCCTCGCCTCCTACTTCCACAACAAGATCGCGGACATACACAACAGCTTCAACACCCAACCGACGAACGCCACGTCCGACACGACCGAACCAACGCCCCCCACCACCACCCTCCGCGCCTGGACCCCGATCAGCACCGAAGACACCGTCCGCATGATGAACTCCATCCACTCCGGATCTCCGACCGACCCCTGCCCTCACCACGTCTTCAACAAGTCCGACGCTGTCATTGCACCCCACCTGCGGGACATCATCAACACCTCCTTCACCACCGCCACCTTCCCTAAGAGCTGGAAGCACGCCGAACTCAGCGCTCTACTCAAGAAACCAACAGCGGACCCCACCGAACTCAAGAATTACCGCCCCATCTCGCTGCTCCTGTTTCCGGCCAAAGTCATCGAGAAGACCGTCAACAAGCAACTGGCCGCCTTCCTCGAGACGAACGGATCCCTCGACCCCTCACAGTCTGGCTTCCGAGCCAACCACAGCACCGAGACCGCCCTCATCGCTGCCACCGATGACATCCGAACCCTGATAAACAACGGAGAAACAGCGGCCCTCATCCTCCTAGACCTCTCCGCGGCCTTCGACACCGTCTGCCACCGCACCCTAGTGCAGCGCCTCTACAACGTCGGAATCCAGGAGAAGGCACTGGAATGGATCATCTCCTTCCTCGATGGAAGGACCCAGAGAGTCCGCCTACCACCGTACAAATCAAAGGCCACCGAAGTCATCTGCGGCGTACCCCAAGGATCCTCGCTAAGCCCAACCCTCTTCAACGTCTACATGAGCCCCCTCGCGGCCATCGCACGCCAACACAACCTGAACATCATCTCCTACGCCGACGATACCCAGCTGATCCTCTCCCTGACCAACGACCCCGCCGCCGCCAGAGCCAACCTTCACGAAGGAATGAAAGAGGTAGCCGAGTGGATGTCGACCAGCCGCCTGAAGCTGAACTCGGACAAGACGGAAGTCCTCATCCTGGGATCCTCGCCCTCTGCCTGGGATGACTCCTGGTGGCCCCCCGCCCTGGGAACCGCACCCAAACCGACAGACCACGCACACAACCTGGGCTTCATCCTGGACTCCTCCCTCTCCATGACCAGGCAAGTCAACACCGTCTCCTCGTCGTGCTTCAACATCCTGCGCATGCTACGGAAGATCTTCCGGTGGATCCCCACCGAGACCAGGAAGACTGTCACCCAGGCACTCGTCACCAGCCGACTGGAATACGGCAACGCCCTCTACGCCGGAACCACCGCCAAGCTCCAGAAGAGACTCCAACGGATCCAGAACACCTCAGCCAGACTCATCCTCGACGTCCCACGACACAGCCACATCTCCGGACACCTAAGAGACCTGCACTGGCTCCCGGTCAACAAGAGAATCACCTTCCGTCTCCTCACCCACGCACACAAAGCCCTTCACGATCAAGGCCCGAGCTACCTCAACAACCGCATCAACTTCTACGCTCCCAAACGACACCTTCGATCAGCCAGTCACGCCCTCGCCGTCGTCCCCCGCATCCGAAGAGCGACAACAGGAGGAAGGTCCTTCTCCTACCTGGCCGCCAAGACCTGGAACTCCCTCCCTCCCGACCTGCGCCTGACCCAAGACCACCTTGCCTTCAGGAAGAAGCTCAAGACCTGGCTGTTCGGGTAGTAGCAGCACCCCTCCGCCCCCCTAGCGCCTTGAGACCCTCCGGGTAAGTAGAGCGCTCTATAAATGTCTATGATTGATTGATTGATAGATTGATGAATGGCATCCCACTTGAGAGGGTACCAGTTTTCGAATACTTAGATCTTAACTTAACAGAAAAAATGGACTTGGGGGCCTTAAATAGATAAATCTAGTCTGAAGCTAGCGCAGACATCAGGACGGCTGGGTAAGCTATTCAGAAACTCATTCCATACGCCTGTAGGACCAGTTATGGAGATCTATAAAACGCAAACATGTGGTGCTATAATGTATGCGGGCTGAACTCTGGGGGCATTGTCTTTCAAAAAACATTCCTAAGAGTGAGAACAACTTTTTAGGCAGCTAAATTGCCTCCCCCGAACTCCCCATTCACCCCATTGCATTTGGACCTAGGGGTGAGACCAATTGCAGAGGAGATCGGCTGTAGACACGTAACATTTTGGAATTGTTTATGGTTGGCCCCTGAATTGGCCTAATGCAGGACTGAGTTTAAGGATGTATTGGGTATTCCGGGTATAGGAAAACTAGCATGGTTTGCATACATTAAGAAAGGTCTCCATAGTATAAGCAAAAAGAGTCTATTGAGTAACTCAGGGTTAGCCTGTCTCACAACATCTAGAAAACTACTGGTCAGAAACTACAGGGGGACAAGCTTGACCAACTGCACCAAAGTTTTTCGACCAGCTCTCTAATTGTTAACTTCTTAGAATTAAGGACACTTATAATTAAGCATGGGCGGAAAATCGCGGATTTTCGGTAAATTCGCAATCCGCGAACTCTCGCAAATTTACCGAAAATCCGCAAATTTGCACGCAGCGGATTTTTTTTCTTGGTGATACAATATTGCGGCGTGCAGCATTCACTTACCGTCATTCAGCGTTTGCTGAGTTGTTTTTCTCGATATTTTGCGAGTGCTTCGCCATTTTGGATCTTGCTGCTGGATCCCGCAGGAGTTTGGCGACGCATTGCGAGAGTTCGCAATTGTGAACATGTAGGTGCGGCGGGCAGCAACAATCTCGCACTCGCGAAATTACAAAATTTGCAATTCTGCTCAAGAAATCCACTAGCAAGCAGCATAGACCTTCTGAAAATGATGATTTTTATCAGAATAACTCCTCAGGTTGACATTTGCCTGCACTTTTTTGGATTTGAGGCCTTTTGACTTTCTTTGGATCACTTTTGGATTAGAAATCAACTTTCACAAGTAAGTTTGTTTGGGGCATTACAGTTGCTGTTCTGCAGAAAACCGAGTTTTGCAAAACTGAAAGCACTCAGCAGGTGCAAAAGTTCACTCATCATTAGTAACCATTCCCTGTAGTACTTCCTGAGGGGCCCCTACAGAGTTCAGTTGCCTATGTTTGTTTGGGGCATTACAGTTGCTGTTCTGCAGAAAAATGAGTTTTGCAAAACTGAAAGCACTCAGCAGGTGCAAAAGTTCAACTTCAAACTCATCATTAGTAACCATTCCCTGTAGTGCTTCCTGACTGGGGCCCCTCCAGAGTTCAGTTGCTAGTTGCAACAATTCTATGACCCTGCTCTGACCCTCACAGCAGGCTCATAGAATAGCTACAAGTAGGCCACAAAGGTTCTGGAAAAAAAAATGCACTGCAACAGAAAGCAAATTACAGATAAGGAAGCAGGTGCCAGACTGGAATTTTAAAACAGTGACACATTAATAAATCAACCCCAAATTAATTCATGTCGGTTAAAGCAGGGCAGGTGTGCTTGCTTCCCCCCCCATAATCTACAGTGATGAACCAGAGGGTGGCATTGATGTACCAGAGGGTGGCATGGGTGAAACAGAGGGTGGCAGTGGTGAAACAGAGGGCGCTGGGAACCTGTGATGATGAACCAGATGTAGAAACAACATAGTCGCGACCGTTGCGAACTGGTACAAAACCCACGCAAACTGGCAGAAACCCTTGCGAACACAAAAAAAACAAATCCGCAAATTCGCGAGAATTCACGGATTTTGCGGATTGCGAGTTCGCAAATACGCAAATTCGCGAACGCCAGATTCGCAAAATTTGCCCATGCTTACTTATAATTTAGAGGTCTGCTTGGATGAAAATACAACTGGCACTAGCCAGTAAATTATACGTGCAATTCAGGTTTGGGTCTCTTCCCCTGCGGGCATTTTTCAATAATGAAGCAGTGAAAAAAAAACTGAACTCCATGTATTCTTTTTTTGTCCTGGATACAAAAAACCAGGCATGGGCTGAAAATTCGTTCCGCTCGCGGAATTTGCGGATTTTCCGCGATTTCGCGATCCTCGAATCTCGCGAAATCACGGTAAAATCCGTGAATCAGCGGGACGAATTTTCAGCCAAGCACTTACAGGGTTACAAAAGGGTTACAAAGAAATTAACTTCGACTTGGGCACCTGCTGCTGTAAGTCTATCAGTGCTTCCTGGCGCCTCGTTGCCTACTTGCAACTATTCTCTGACCCTGCTCTGACCCTTGAAGCAGGGTCAGAGAATAGTTACAAATAGGCAATGAGGCGCCTGTCACGAAAAATAAACCTCAACAAAAAGCACTGACAGATATAAAAACAAGCATTTGCAATGCAATAGGTCTCGCATTAGGAAAGTTTGAGCTATTGGTCTTGTAAATGACAATTTTCTTTATTTATGTGTTGGTTTTGAAAATAGCTAAATTAATAGCTTTGTCATTTACAATGCCAATAGTTATAACTTTCGCAAATGTGACACCTATAGCATTTGTAATGCAACATGTTTTGTATTTACGTGACTTAAATATATGATATTACAAATTACAATGGCTTTTAATTTTTTTAAATAATTAATACTTAAATAAAAGTGATTTTAATTTATAATGGCAATAGCTTAAACTTTTGTAAATAACTTTTGTGAAGATTATGTTCAGTGTATTTTATTGTGACGAAAATCCAAGAACAGAAGTGAAATATTAACATCTTTTTGTGACATTTGTAAAAAAGCTTGAAACATTGAGAAAACATATTTGAACCAGTTGTTGTTGAATGGTTGCTCAGATTGATGCTGGGGTGGCGCTGAGTGGTGCTGTGGTGGTGCTGAGTGGTGCTGTGGTGATGCTGAGTGGTGCTGTGGTGGTGCTGAGTGATACTGGGATGGTGCTGAGTGATGCTGGGGTGGTGCTGAGTGGTGCTGTGGTGGTGCTGAGGGATGCTGTTGTGGTGCTGAGTGGTGCTGTGGATTTGCTGAGTGATAATGTGGTGGTGCTGAGTGATGCTGTGGTGGTGCTGAGTGATGCTGTGGTGGCGCTGAGTGGTGCTGTGGTGGTGCTGAGTGGTGCTGTGGTGGTGCTGAGGGATGCTGTAGTGGTGCTGAGTGATGCTGTGGTGGTGCTGAGTGGTGCTGTGGTGGCCCTGAGTGATGCTGTGGTGCCGCTGAGTGATGCTGTGGTGGCGCTGAGTAGTGCTGTGGTGGTGCTGAGTGGCGCTGTGATGTGCTGAGTGATGTTGTGGTGTTGCTGAGTGGTGCTGTGGTGGTGCTGAGTGATGCTGTGGTGGTGCTGTGGTGGTGCTGAGTGGTAATGTGGTAGTGCTGAGTGATAATGTGGTGGTGCTGAGTGATGCTGGGGTAGCGCTGAGTGATGATGTGGTGATGCAGAGGGCAGAAAGGTTAAAAAAGCAGTCTAACAAAGGGCAGAAGGGCAGAAAAACAAAGGAAAAACGAGTCTAACAGAGGGCCGAAGGGCACAAAAAAACAATCTAACAGAGGACAGAAGGGCAGAAAAACAAGGGAAAAACGAGTCTAGCAGAAGGGCACAAAAAACGAGTCTAACGGGGCAGAAAGGCACAAAAACGAGTCTAACAGAGGGCAGAAGGCCCCAAAAAACGAGTCTAACAGAGGGCAGAAGGGCAGAAAAACAAGGGAATAACGGAGGGCTGAAGGGCACAAAAAACGAGTCTAACAGAGGGCAGAAGGGCAGAAAAACAAGGGAACAATGAGACTAACAGAGGGCAGAAGGGCACAAAAAACGAGTCTAACAGGGGCAGAAGGGCACAAAAAACGAGTCTAACAGAGGGCAGAAGGGCAGAAAAACAAGGGAATAACAGAGGGCTGAAGGGCACAAAAAACGAGACTAACAGCGGGCAGAAGGGCTGAAAAACAAGGGAACAATGAGTCTAACAGAGGGCAGAAGGGCACAAAAACGAGTCTAACAGGGGCAGAAGGGCACAAAAAACGAGTCTAACAGAGGGCAGAAGGGCAGAAAAACAAGGGAATAACAGAGGGCTGAAGGGCACAAAAAACGAGTCTAACAGAGGGCAGAAGGGCAGAAAAACAAGGGAACAATGAGTCTAACAGAGGGCAGAAGGGCACAAAAACGAGTCTAACAGGGGGTAGAATGAATTTGATGCAGCATTGGCCTAAAAGTGACTGAGTGAAATCTTGTAGATTACACTCAGCCATTTTTAGGAGGCGTTCCTGCGCAGGAACGCCGTCCCCTGCGTTGTAACGCCTCCTGATGGCGCAGGGCTTTACAACGTGACGCATCTCTCAGATGCGTCACATTGTTAATACCCAGCACCATGGCGCATCTTTTGTGCTGCAGCTGCGTCACAAAAGTGACGCAACTGCGGCGCAAAAGAGACGCAAGCTGCTTGTAAATCTGCCCCATAGTGCTTTTACTACACTGTAGCTGCGTAAAGGGCCAGAAGATGTGTCTCCAGTGACCATGTGTGCCTGTGCCTGTGTTACAGGACAGAAGATGTGTCTCCAGTGACCATGTGTGCCTGTGTTACACAGGCACACATGGTCACTGGAGACACATCTTCTGGCTCTTTACGCAGCTGCAGTGTAGTAAAAGCACTATACATTTACCCAATGAGGGAGCACTTACTGGATTAGCCAGTAGAAAGTACTCCAGAGCAAATCGCAAAAGAATCTGCGATTTTGCGGAAAAATTCGCGAATTCGCAGATTTTTGGGCGATTTTGCGGGGAAAACCGCGAATTCACGGAACGCGAATTCGCAAATTTCACCCATGCTTACAAAAAACCCAGGCTAAAATGGTTAATTAAACTATGCAGGAATCTAGGATCTAGGCGTTGTGAAGAAGCATTTAGACTTCTGAAATATAACACTCACATGCCAATTGTATTTTCTGTGTCGTGCTTTTTAAATTCCATGAGGTGGGTGCGCAAGTCATTTTTAGAAATTAATAAATGGATCTAATGCTGGTTGATTTTTCATCAGTGATCTGTTTTATGTAAATTATACTGAGTTTTATTTGTTTCTTTTTATTTTATGGAATTATACTGATAGGGGGGTATCATACATGTAAACAAGGACATCTACGGCTAACTATCTTACACAGTATGGTAATCGTTTTTATGGTATTCATATAAAAATCTTAGATCTTTTTGGGGTGGACCTGAAGACCGTGTCGAAGCCATAGGAATCACATGCAAAGCAAAAAACCTCCTGGCCTCATTCCTGTCGAACCGTCCACAAACAGTGAAACTAGGCAATTTCACATCCCAGACCTTCTCCTTGCCATGTGGAGTACCACAGGGATCCTCGCTAAGTCCGACACTATTTAATATCTATGTGTTGGACCTGGCGAGGGTCTTAAATCCTGTGGAATCTCCCTCACTACCTATGCTGACGATACCCAATTGGTGCTATCGATACATAATGACGGAATCTCAGTAGCAGCCAATTTCCAAATGGGAATGAAGGCAATAAGCTCCTGGATGTCATCCAACTGTCTTAAACTCAATTCTGATAAGACAGAAGTGATGACATTCGGGAGGCTTCAACCCACCTGGTCCCCTCAATGGTGGCCTCACCAGATGGGACAACCGCCAGAACCTGTGACGAAGGTACGCAACTTGGGCGTTATCTTCGATAACAAATTGACATTCCAGCAACATGTCAATGCTGTGGTTTCTTCTTCCTTCCACGTACTAAAAAGGATAAAAAAACTAATCCCATACCTTCCGTCACATGCAGGTAAAACCTTGGTCAGTACATTAGTATTCTCCAAAACTGATTACTGCAATGCATTGTTACTCAATACACAACAAAAGGTTCTTAATAAACTGCAAACTGTCCAGAACGCTGCCGCCAGAACACTGCTATCTATCCCGAGATTTGCATCAGTTTCCCCCTACATCAGACAATTACATTGGCTACCGGTGAGGAGCCGCATCAAGTTTAAGGCTTTATGCATTGCATATAAGGCCATTCACGATCAAGGACCCTTATTCTTAAGAAAAGCCTTCCGACCGCTTGAACATACTAGAACTCTGCGGTCATCCTCAGCGCACCTTCTCATGGTCCCCCGTACAAGAAAGGGCCAACTGGGGCGACAAACGCTTTGCTGTTGCCACGGCCAAAATGTGGAACGCACTTCCTCTAAACATTAAGATCGCTCCGACCCTTCTTAACTTCAGAAAGCAACTAAAGACATGGTTGTTCCCTGCCTAATCCCCCCCCCCTCCTCCGGAGAGTTCTGCAACTACAGCGCCGAGACACCCCAGGGTATTTGCGCGCTTTAAAAATCGCCAGAAATAAATAAATAAATAAATAAAGATGTATATTTATGATAATCTGTCTCTTATGTATTGTATGTTTATTGCACATGCACTTTTATTTTCCTCGCACCGAAAAAAAGTAGACGAATGGAATGGAAATTAAGTATTCATAACAACATGTATGACATTTCAAATGACATCAGGTGTGAGAACACTGTGCATATTAGAGTGGCGCTTAATAGTCAGTCGTCAGTTCCCCATGCAGCTTTCATAAGGTAGAGAAAAAACTGCTATACAGAATTTCACCTAGTTTAGCAGAAAGCTAGATCTTTACCTAGAACGCGTGCTTTTTGTGATTTGGTGCAAATGTAGATATCTGTGGCTACAGGAGTCCTGTCTAAGGGTGAGCGGGAAATCCGTTACGCCCGCGGATTTTGCGGATTTTTGGGAAATCCGCAATCCGCGAATTATGCGGATTTCCCGCAAAATCCGCAAAAAAAAATCCGCGGACGTAACGGGTTCAAAAGTTGAACCCCCACTCATGGAACTATTTTACAATGGCGCCAGCAAGCTGCCAGCGCCGTTGTAAAATAGTTACAAAGTTAGCTTGCACAGGAACCACTAGATAAAACGAAGCAGGTGCTGCTTTATTTTATCTAAGTGCTTCCTGTGCAAGCTAACTTTGTAACTATTTTACAACGGCGCTGGCAGCTTGCTGGCGCCATTGTAAAATAGTTACAGCTCACAGCTCACTCAAGGGACCCCTGCGCCCTTCGGGGCGATTGCATAGTAACACACACATGGTCGCTCGAACTAGTTGATGCTCAAATTCAGTGACTCGTTCATTAGCCCAAAAACAATCGTGAGCGTCGTCGAAGCTGGACAGGTGTGCCTTCTTCCCAAATCTACCTTGGAAAATCAGCTGTGATGCTGGATAGGCTTTGCATCCTTGGCTTTCACGAGCGCAATACCTGTGCTGTTCCTGTGACCAGGAGCTTCTTTCTCTTCATCTGCTGAACTGATCTTTCTCTGACCTTTTATACACACAAGAGGCACATACCCTACTGGGCACATTGTGTTCGCACGGGTTTCTTCAAGGTCGCGAGCGTTTTGTACCATTTCGCAATTTGCGAAATTGTACAAAACCCTCGCGAACTAGCAGAAACCCGTGCGAACATAAAAAAAAAAATCCGCGAGGATTCGCGGATTTTGCGGATTTTCGCAATCCGCAAATCCGCAAATTCGCGGATTGCCAATCCGCAAAATCCGCCCATGCCTAGTCCTGTCAGAAAAAAGCTAAAAATAAGAAATCTGATAGGCTGATCCCACTGGAGTACTGTGAAACAGAAAGACCTGATTAGTGGCTCAAACATGAAGAAAAACGTTGCACCCACCAATACACGACTGTGGGACTTGTTCTCCGAGTCCTGAAAAATAAAGAAAAGTACAGAAGACCCAATTGCCCTTGTGGGGGGATGTCCCAGAGGGACCCTCCTGGGACTAGAATTAAAAATTAAATTACAGTTTGACACATTCTCACATAACTGCCGCAGGCAGGATTCAGCATGGTCCCTCTGTGGTCACATGGGAGTCAAACAATTAATAAATGGATCTGATGCCAGTTGATGTAAATTATACTGCATTTTATTTGTTTATTTTTATTTTATGCGATTATACTGATAAGGGGGGGAATCGTACATGTAAACAGGGACATCTCCGGGTAACTATCTTGCACAGTATGGTAACCCTCCTGGGGCTAGAATTAAAAATTAAATTACATTTTGACTCACATAACTGCCGCAGGCGGGATTCAGCATGGACCCCCTGTGGTCCTTCCAGAAACATAAGCTCATTAGGTTGGCAAGCCCCTATTACTCACATTATGCGCTCAGTTTGTAGACTGTGCAATGTGCTCACTCCCTCCAGATAAGTGATATCAGGTGGAGAAGCCCATACTATGTAAAGTCAGCATTTAGGATGCAGGAACATCCCTCCATTATAGTACACACATGGTTGTTCGATACCAAAAAGGTGTTATCTTGCACTCCAATACATGCCTGTACAGCAATTGAGTGCTGTTTCTTCGATTAACTGTGTTGTCAAGTGCACGACTGTTGTTACGGGCAGTCACTGATGTCAGCAGGCTAAAGTAACATCATAGTTAAATGAATTTGTTAATGACAGCATTAATGTAGGGAACTCAAATAAAACACAGAACTTCACCAGTTATAGCTAGTAGCACTAACTATAACTGGTGCGCCCGCCATGCACTGTTTATGACTTTACATATGATATCACTCATAACATGTTTTATGGCATCATTTATGACATCACTGATGACATCCCAAATGACACCCATAGCCAAAAACTGAGCTGCATAGTAGAATGGTTTCTCATTGTGTACCAAGTATAGACCAACTCATATAGTGAAATATGCAAAATGAAAAATGGGTATCAAGAAAACCTACATATTTCTGAAATCGGTCCAAGAGAAGGGGACTCTTCTATGAAAACAGCGATGCGTCACTTTTCATTGCGCCCTCCTTGCGACACCAATGATGCATCATATTTACATTATAATGCATCATTGCGCAAGGAGTTACAGATACGTCAGTATTTCTGACGTATCTGTAAGCGCAAAAGTGACGCATTGCTGGAGTGTGTCACAAAAGTGACGCAACTCCAGCAATGTGTCCTTTCACATGGGGCAAGCCCCATGTGAAAGGGCCTGCATCAGTCTTACGCCTGCTGTGAGGCAGGCGCAAGATTTTGACACAACGGCGTCCTAGAAGTGACTGCATCACTTCTACGACCCTTTCTTGCGTCAATACGCCCCCCTTGCATAGATTATACCTGGCACAGGTATAATGTGGCACAGGGGTTTACAAAGTGACGCATCAACTTAGATGGTTCACTTTATAAATATGACTCAATAAGGCGCATTTTTTACACCACTGGTGCGTCACAAAAAGTGACGCACTGTCGGCGTAAAAGTGATGCATGGGGTCATAAATGAGGCCCAAGGAGTTTAGGAGCAATGGTTTTTCGTACTTCTTTGAATTTGTGTGTGCCCATACTAGCATATGGTATAGATGGTATTTTTGAAATTGTCTTTTTTCTTACACACTGGCTTACATTTGGAAAGCATAAATTAAGTCTAATTCAATTGGTTATAACAAATGTTTTATATTCTATTGCGTCATTGTGTCTTTCAATAAAAAATAGTACCTCACCTGTGTGGGTATGGTTAGTGCCTGCAAGATGAAACAGACCAAAACACAACATGGACAAATGACATTTTTCCACTGAAAGCTGAACCATTTTTCCCAATGTGAGTAACTGTGGATGTTGGCATAGTGGGTAGCTGTGAATTTTGGGCCCTTGCTCAGCCGCACCTAGAGAAACCTAGCAAAGCTGTACTTTTTTGAAAAACTAGACACCAGGGGGAATTCAGGATGGTGTGAATTTCCTGGCTCTCACCAGGTTTCTTTACCCAGAATCCCATGCAAGCTTCAAACTTTGACAATAAAAAAAAAATTCTCACATTTCTTTGATGGAATGTTCTGGAATCTGTGGAGAGTCACAAATGTTCTTCCACCCAGCACTCTCTTAATTCTTCTGATACAAATGATACCTCACTTGTGTAAGTAGGCCTAGTGTCAGGGACAGGAAACGGCCCCAAATGCTACATGGATACATCACATTTCTCCACTCAAAACTGACCTTTTTTTTGCAAAGTGGGTAGCTGTGGATTTTGAGCCTTAGCTCAGCAGGCACCTATAGAAACCGAGCAAACCAGCATATTTTTGAAAGCTAGACACATGGGGTAATCCAGGATGGAATGACTTGCATGGATCCCATGAGCCTCTCTTACACACAGTGCCCTACAAACCTTAAACTTTGCTTGAAATCACACATTTTCCTTCCATTGATGTGATGAAACTTACTGAATCAGGGGGAATCTGCAAAATTCCTCCCAACCAGTGTACCCTACTTGTGCCAACAAAAAATGCTGTACCTCTTGTGTGGTTGGGCTTAGTGCATGTGAAATTATTTGATCAAACAGAGGTCCATGGGAGTTCCCTCGCAAGTGCTCTCATTGACCTCAGTTTGATCCGTTCTTGTTGCAGGCACCTATTAGGTATGCAACAACTTGTTCAGTCTTCAGTTGTGTGAACACAAGCGACATCCCAAGTTTGCATTGGATGGGGATGTTGTTCAACCAAGGCCTTAAATTGGAGTTACAGTAGCACATTCGATGTACAGGTTCATAAATGTAGTTAGCTTGGAGCCAGGATACAAACCTTAAGCCTCAGTGACCCTGATGGTGATGGCATCTTTGCAACAGATAGTTCCTGGAAAATGAAGTTGACAAATCAAATGTGATATACTCCAGCAGAAAGGATATTTATACATGTGCTTTCCTGTATAAATAGGAGAGGACTGCTATTCCTCCCCATATTATTATGTAGCACCTTCAGTGTGCTATCCTGTGATTGGGTGAGTGAATCATTGTCTGGATCGTAACATTCAGTTCGGAATTTACATCCCCATACTACTACATCCTTTACAGTTTCTGCTTTACTTTCTGTTTTTATATATGGTCCTCTTGTTTAGAGGCAGCTGCTGGAGTGGATTCAGTTAGTGCCAGGCCGCATTACCAATTTCCACTTCCTGTCAAACACGAAGGTCATTCTAATGCAGAAACACAACCGGCTTCTGCCCGTGGAAGTGTAGCCTTTGGCCTTCTGACCATGAGGAATGCTGCCACTTGGTAATAAGGCGGGTCTCCCAGAAGGTGGGATGCAGAATGGTAGCAAGAAAAGAGTAGCAGCCTGCAGGCAGTGCCCACTTGCTGACAACACACAGAGAGAGAATGGACAGGGTTCCTTCTATTTGACTAGGCAAACAACTCCTTCAACTATATCCTGCATGGACTTTGGCTGTTTCTGCCGTCAATGAATCTCTCATTATTCTTGCATCATGGAATCCAATTTCATTAGCTAAGCAAACTCAAAGGGGGCTGGAAGGGCGTTAGGTTCAGATTGGCACAGAATATAGGTCTGGGCACACAATAAAGGTAGCCCCCTTTAGTGAATTAGAAAGCTAAAAAGTGGCCTATGTTTGCAAATTAAGGAAGTTTTTAACTTGTAAAAATATCTGTTTCCGTGCTTTGCAAAGTATGGAAGAGCATGGATTTCAACTTGTTGCAGGCGATGTTAGGTTTACTATCAGGGAAACCAACAGTAAACACGGGTCCAGCAGATAATAAACAAGCATTGGTAAATTCATTAGGTTACGTCTATCTGATTAATTATACGCACTTTTTTGTTTTAAGTTATAGCTTGCTGAGTAGTTTACAATATAAGTTACAGAAAGTCTGTAAACATTTTTATGACTTGTTTATGTACACAAATACAATATATTGTGCTGTTAAATGTAAATGTTTTTTTGTACTTGTATAGGGCACAGCTACCCGCAGTGGGTTTCCCTGCGCTTGTACGAATACCGCAAGGGAACCCTTCCTGGCTTTCCCTGTGAAGTGTCCACTCCTGGGCACTCCCATGGTGCAGACCAGGCATCCCTCACGTTGTGGGGGCCGTTGTGGAGACTAAGCAAGCTATTGCCCAGAGTTGCAGCGTGTGACCCATGATCAGAATAGGCACTGAGGCGAGAATATCCGGTCAGGGGAATTAATGAGCCGAGACCCGCCGAGGCTGGAATTGAACCCTGGTCCCTGGCATGAGCTCTGCATCGAGGTCTGCCTGCTCTAACCATTGAGCCACACTTACCACTTACTAGTGGTATGACGCCTGTACGTATTAACAACATTTTGAAAAATTAAATGAAAGAGGGAAATAATAGAATAAATTGATGTTATAGCAATAATATGTGTTCAGAAGAGTTCTGACAACTTTTGGGTCTGGTGCCACTACACTTGCTGCACCATTCAAATCATGCCCCTAGTGCCTGTAAGATAATAACATTTGTGACGGCCTGTTTAGTAGTAAAACATAGCAATGTTTGGTGTTTAGAGGGGTCTCTAGAGCTTTGGCCCGGGTATTACTGTACCTGCTGCACCACTGAAATCATGATCCTATGCCTGCAAGGTACCTGCACTTGTGACTGCTAATTTAGCAGTTAAATATAGCAATAGTTGGTGTGTAGAGGAGTTCTGATAACGTTTGGCCCTGGTGCCACTGCACTTGCAGCACCATTGTAATCATGGCCCTAGTGCCTGCTAGATACCTGCACTTGTGACTGCCTGTTTAGTGGTGAAATATAGCAATATTAGGTGTTTAGTGGGGTGCCTATAGCTTTTGGTCCTAGTGTTCCTGCACCTGCTGCACCATTCAAATAATGACCCTATTGCCTGCTAGATAAATGCATTTGTGACTGTCTTGTTTAGTAGTAAAATGTAGCAATAATCTGAGTTTAGTGGCTCACCTAGAGCTTTCGGCCCTAGAGCCACTGCACCGTCTCTTTTAACTGCAAGGTAACTACAATTATGAATGCCTGTTTAGTAGTCAAATATAGCAATATTATGTGTTAGAGGAGTTATGGAAACTTTTGGGCCTGGTGCTACTGCACCTGTTGCACTATTCTAATCATGACCCTTTTGTCTGCAAGGTAACTGCTCTAGTGGTTGCCTGTTTTGGAATAAAATATAGCAATATTAGGTGTTTAGTGGGGTGCCTGTAGCTTTTGGTCTTAGCGTCACTACACCTGCTGCACTATTAAAATCAAGACCATTGTCCTTGATATATACCAGAACTTATGACTGCCTGTTTAGTTGTAAAATAGAGCAATATTAGATATTTAGAGGAGTTATGACAACTTTTAGACCCCGTGCCACTGCGCCTGCTACACTACTCAAATAATAACCCTGTTGCCTGCAAGATAACTGCACTTGTGACTGCCTGTTTAGTACTAAAATATAGTCATATTTGGTGTTTAGTGGAGTTATGAAAACGCTTGTTCCCGGTGCCACTGCGCCTGTTGCACCATTTAAACCAATAGCCTTCAATTGCAAGGTAACTGCAATGGCATCTGCCTGTTTAGTAGTAAGATATAGCAATATTAGGTGTTTCGAGGAATTCTGACAACAATGGCCCAGTGCCACTGCACCTGCTGCACCATCCAAATAATGATCCTAGTGCCTGAAAGATAACTGAACTTATGATTGCCTGTTTAGTTAAAATATAGCAATAATAAGTGTTTAGTGGGGGGCATGAAGCTTTTAGACCTGGTGCCACTGCATCTCCTGCAATATTGAAATAATGACCCTAACGCTTGCTAGGTAACTGACTGTTTAGTTGTAAAATATAGCAACATTAGGTGTTTAGATGAGTTCTGGCAACTTTTGGGCCTAGTGCCACTGCACCTGCTACACCATTCAAATCATGACCCTGTTGTCTGGCAAGGTTACTCAACTTGTGACTCCCAGTTTATTTTGAATTTTAGCGACAATCTAGGTTTAGTGGGGTCCCTAAAGCTTTTGGTCCAGGTGCCACTGCACCTGTTACACCATTCAAATCAAATCCCTTTAACCCCTCCCATGCTGATGACGAGCTCAGCTCGTCATCAGCCACGGTGCTCGTGTGCTGATGACGAGCTGAGCTTGTCATGGCCGTTAGAACGCTCACACACGGGGATAATTCCCCTGCTGTGCTGAGCGTTCTAATAACGGGCGTGGCCGTGACAAGCTCAGCTCGTCAGTCAACAAAGGGAGAGACAGGGTTCAAGGGCACTCTTAGTCCCCAATCAGTAGATATATCAACAAAGGAAGAGTGTCCGTCAGTTTGGCGTTAATAAAATGGAGATAGCACGTAAAAATATGAGGCCAGCTGTGGTTGGTGAAAAGACTGGACCAACTTTCAAGAAAAAATTCGTGATTTTTTCAGGAAACCCTCCCTCACCCTAGTGGTGACATGCTTCATCATCGGGTCCACTAGGGAGATCGAGTACCTCCCCAGTGTGCTACGACGCCAGGAGACTGCGGAGCAGGTTTTGTGAGAGTGAAGAGTGAAAAAGGTGTGGTTAAAAATGTCAGAGGTTGTCCCAAAAAACCTTTTATTCGCTGGTCAACTTGACATATTAAAATTAAGAACTATGTGCAGGGAAACTATCCAAAAGAAATACTGGTGTTTCCCTGTTAGGGGAAGGTCAACATGTTTCTGCCCTTTAAGTGTATGAATTTACAGGGCTTTCGTCAGGACCAGTAAGCGAGTGTTACCTCAACAGGTATAGGCGCGCTAAGGCCTACCCTGCCGTAGGCAGTGAAAGTTAAAAAGTAGCACTATGTGTAAAAATTGGTGCGTTAAAAATACAAACCAAAAGGCTAGGGGATTTACCTCTATTGCGAGGAGCCCAGAAGTCTGCAGGTAGGTGAAAGACAGACAAACAAACAATACACAAAACATAAAAAGAACAGACAGTCGTTATTGATCATGTTTTGTTGTCATTCAACTGATAGTGTGGCGTGATACGTGCTAACAAACCTATCAATGGCCGTGGCCGAGATGGATTGCATTGTAGAATGGAGGTTGTGCCCAGGAACCAAGGTGATGGGCCTCAACTAGAACCAGAGTCGAGTGATCTGGCACAAGGCGTAGCACAATTAGTGAGGTAATGTAAATGGAGGCTTGCAGTGCTAAGTCCATCCGTGTGGGAGGCCAGGCGGCTGCCCGTAGTTGTAACGTTACCTATGGTAAGGATACGGAGAAATGATCCCCGAGGTGTAGCGTAAGAAGCAGAGCTACGTAATAGTAATGCGCAGCCCTGCTGGCCGTGAATTAGAGAGCTTAGAATAGGCACGCTAAATGAAAATATAAGTGAAACAGTCCTCACTTGTATTCAATGTGAACCACGCCCCATAGATTCAGGGGGGGGGTGGGAGCGACAATGGCACACCCTATCAAGGTAAAAAACAAACAGACAAACGAGAGTTCAAGGAAACTGGCAGAGAATCACATACAAACACTTAGCTTATTTAGATGTCAAATCGGTTGGACATACGCCCGCAACGCTCAGCACCCACTCGGCACCTAGCTGTCCCCCGCTGGATCTCGTGGATCACGAGCGAGGGGCAAGCCCGGCGCTAAGAGAGGGAGGCGTCGGGGCGTCAGCCAATGGGAGACGTTTGTTTCAAACGAGGCTTGGAAAGCAAGCCCCGCGCTGTCGCGTGTGAAGCGCTCGGGTTTTTCTTAACAGGGACGAGGCTTGGAATGCACGCGTGGTGCGCATGCACGCACGAAGATAGAATCTGAGTCTAGTTCACAGCGAGGCTTGGCACGCAAGACTGCAGAGGACCGGCTGATTGGTCTGTGGACCTTGGGTCCGTTTTTATAATGCGGACAATAATCACATATGGGCTCATAGAAAGTCAACAAACCAGGCAATAAAGAGGTTGAATGCCCGCCATAAGTGATGTATCATGGAAGTTAGTATTATCAGTATGATACATCGTTTTTACATGGTTTGAGCCGCAGCAAGAAAGTGTTTTCACCAGTTTAGAACAGTAACCATAGGTGATACCCTTATGTGGAAAAAGGTTCATTAATGATCATTGTTACTGTTTCAGAACGCTGGCCCAAGGTATTTGGTCATTTAGTCCTTGAATATGTGTGTTGAGTCTATAGACCCAGCGCTGCTCTTTTTCAAACAGGATGTTCTCTCTGTTCCTGGGGTTGTTGACCTGTTCTATTACTGTCCAGGTCATATCATTGGGGGTATGATTTGCCTGCAGAAAATGCTCGCTGAGTTTGGTGGTTACTTTCTTGCAGCGAACATTACTGCGATGTTCGCCAATGCGTGTCTTGACTTTCCGGGTTGTCATGCCCACATATCTCTTGGCACATGGGCAAGTAATCAGATATATAACGTGAGTGGAATTACAGTTGGTATGGGATTTTTGGGTCCATATTTTGCCCGGTTCCAGATTTAACTGTTTAGTGTGGGTGGTTAAGTGACAGACACTGCAGTCAGTACATGGAAAGTGTCCAGTAATGGGGGGTAAGTGCCAAGGTTCAGTAACGGATCTGGTAAGTGATGATGGACATGTTAAAGGCCTTGTATGAACCAGGGCATCCTTAAGACTTCTGCCCTTTTTGAAGGAAAAAAGTGGTTTTTCCCAATCACCTATGCTACTGGTGATAATTCTCCAATTCTTATTTATTGATTTTTTTACATTGTCTGAAAGTGTGCTATATGTAGTAACACAAGTTAATGGGACATCAGTGTCAATTTTCTCATTCTCTTCCAGGAGGGCTTCCCGAGGTTGATTCCGGGCCCTGGTCTGTCCTTTATTGAGGGTGCCTTGAGGGTAGCCTTTTGTCTCAGTTTGACAGTTAGGTCCTTTGCCTGTGTCTTATAGTCTGTAGTGCTACTGCAATTTCTTCTTAAACGGAGGTATTGCCCATAGGGCAAGTTTTCACGTAGCGGCCTTGGATGGAAGCTGCTGAATTGCAGAAGATTATTCCTTGCCGTAGGTTTGTGATGGGTCACAGTAGTGAGAGATGTTCCATCGATCCTTATCACCACGTCCAGGAAAACTATTGATTCTTTGCTGTAATTGTTAGTGAATTTTAGATAAGGGTCAAGGGTATTGACCCAGCTCAAGAATTCAATGAGACTGTTTTCAGTGCCCGTCCATAGTATGAGAATGTCATCAATGTACCTCCTCCATAATCCTATGGAGGAGGCAAAGGGGTTGGATGTGGGCAGGATATGTTTGGTCTCAAAATCGTATACGTACAGCCCCGCTACGCTGGGAGCGAAGGTGCTGCCCATTGAAGTCCCTGTGCATTGAAGGTACAGTTGCCCTTTGTACTCAAAGTAATTTTCTTTCAGTGCCATCCTTGCACATTGTAAGATGAACGCCTTTGGCGTGACGTATTCACAAGTCACTGTGTCCAGTGCTTGTGCCAGTACCCGTAATGTTTCTTCCTGAGGGATACTGGTGTACAGACTCTCTATGTCCATAGTGACCAGGATGACAGAGTCTGGTTCAAAGGAGATGTCATTCAATAGCCTGAGAAGGCTTTTGGTGTCCTTCAGGTAGGTGCTGGAGTTTTGTACTATTGGCTTTAGATAATGGTCGCAGAAAGTGGATAGAGGTTCCAGTACTGAGCCAATGCCAGACACTATAGGGCGTCCTGGTGGCGGTAATACATTTTTGTGTGTTTTTGGCAATGTATAGAAATATGGGATCGTTGGGCCCCCTGCCATAAGGTATGCCGCTTCATGAGGTGAGATATGTTCGTTCAGCTCAGCCTCTCGTACAAGTGTGGATATTCGTGCTTTCATATCAGCAGTTGGGTCTGTGGTAAGAAGGGTATAGTTGGTTCTATCATTTAGAAGAGTTAAGCAGACTTCATCGTAATCCTTAGTATCCTGGATGACAATCCCACCGCCCTTGTCAGCGGGTTTTATGACGATGTCTTTGTCATTTTTCAAGTTCTCAAGGGCTTTGTGTTCTGCCGCCGAGAAATTGTTGAACCGTTTGGGGTTTTCAAGGGCTTCCAGATCTTTTGTGACCGCCTGTTCAAAAGTCGTGATTGCTGCTGGTATGGTATGTGGTGGTGGCATGAAAGTTGATTTCGGTCTGAATGTTGTGCCAAACTCCTTCAGACTGCTCCTTAGACTCAAAAAATGCCTTGAGTTTAAGTTTTCTAAAGAATTGTGCTAACTCACAATGGAGTCGAAATTTGTCCGGACGTGAAGTAGGGACAAAACCCAGGCCCCTCTCTAGGACTTTCGTTTCGTCTGGTGTGAGAATTTTCTTTGAGAGGTTTGTTACAAGACTTAGACTGCACTCGTGCTGACTGTTGCTGTTCGACTGCAAGTGTGTTTCCCCACTGAGTCTTCGTCCTCCCAGGTCACTTGTGTGTTCCCTCTGCTCCGTCCCCGTCCCCGCCCGCCTCTCCCTAAAAAAGGCATGGGTGGGTGATTTTGGGGAAAAAGGGGTTGCATGTAGGTGTTCCAGTTCATCATCGGGAACTGGGGTTGTTGGTAAAACAAAGGTGGGGGACCATTGTTTGGTTGTCCATAATTCTGCCATCTTGGTTGTTGTGTAGGGTAATTAAATCTGCCTCTACCCCCTCTACGTCCTCTTTGTTTTGGGCTCTGGTTGCTCGTAGTGCTCCCACTGGACGAGTGGCTGTCTGAATCATCAGATTTATTAGTGTCCTTTTTTGGTGCACTATAGTTAGGATCAGAGTAGGGGTATATAGTTTCAAATTTAAATTTTTTTAGATCTTTTTGGAATTTCGTTAATTTTGCTTGCATCAGATTGTCTTTGTATTCTACAAGGTCTCTATTGATTTCATCCAACTTTTTTTTATATCCAGTTATTGTAGCTTTGAACTGGGCTTCTGTCTGTTGGATCTCGACCTGTAGGGTTTCTGATAGGCGAAGTGCTGTTTTTATAATCAGCACTAGCCAGTCTCTTGTGCAATGCCATGCAATCATGGCCCAATCCCTTCTGAAGGTGGCATCATTTAAAAATATTCTTGGAGCATTGGTGACCAATAACCCTTTAGGGGCTGAGTTAGAGATGATGTATTGTTTTAGAATTGTGCCATGTAAAATGGTTCTAATTCTGTCACGCTTTAGTTCCGTCAATTGTTCCCGTTCTGCTGTGTGTGACACTGCTTGCGCTATTGCTGGGTCTGCAAATATGTTTGGATCTGCCAGTAGTTCGTCTATTTCCTCCGTAGTGAATGTTCAACCCAGGTTAGGTGTTGCCATTTTGGTTTCTATAGATACCAGGTGTTGTATCTATGAAAAACGTATTTTGAGTTAACAAAGAAAGTGAAACTCTCACTGCTGTGTGCAGCTAGATATCAGTCAACAAAGGGAGAGACAGGGTTCAAGGGCACTCTTAGTCCCCAATCAGTAGATATATCAACAAAGGAAGAGTGTCCGTCAGTTTGGCGTTAATATAATGGAGATAGCACGTAAAAATATGAGGCCAGCTGTGGTTGGTCAAAAGACTGGACCAACTTTCAAGAAAAAATTCGTGATTTTTTCAGGAAACCCTCACTCACCCTAGTGGTGACATGCTTCATCATCGGGTCCACTAGGGAGATCGAGTACCTCCCCAGTGTGCTACGACGCCAGGAGACGGCGGAGCAGGTTTTGTGAGAGTGAAGAGTGAAAAAGGTGTGGTTAAAAATGTCAGCGGTTGTCCCAAAAAAACATTTATTCGCTGGTCAACTTGACATATTAAAATTAAGAACTATGTGCAGGGAACCTATCCAAAAGAAATACTGGTGTTTCCCTGTTAGGGGAAGGTCAACATGTTTCTGCCCTTTAAGTGTATGAATTTACAGGGCTTTCGTCAGGACCAGTAAGCGAGTGTTACCTCAACAGGTATAGGCGCGCTAAGGCCTACCCTGCCGTAGGCAGTGAAAGTTAAAAAGTAGCACTATGTGTAAAAATTGGTGCGTTAAAAATACAAACCAAAAGGCTAGGGGATTTACCTCTATTGCGAGGAGCCCAGAAGTCTGCAGGTAGGTGAAAGACAGACAAACAAACAATACACAAAACATAAAAAGAACAGACAGTCGTTATTGATCATGTTTTGTTGCCATTCAACTGATAGTGTGGCGTGATACGTGCTAACAAACCTATCAATGGCCGTGGCCGAGATGGATTGCATTGTAGAATGGAGGTTGTGCCCAGGAACCAAGGTGATGGGCCTCAACTAGAACCAGAGTCAAGTGATCTGGCACAAGGCGTAGCACAATTAGTGAGGTAATGTAAATGGAGGCTTGCAGTGCTAAGTCCATCCGTGTGGGAGGCCAGGCGGCTGCCCGTAGTTGTAACGTTAAGAAAAACCCGAGCGCTTCACACGCGACAGCGCGGGGCTTGCTTTCCAAGCCTCGTTTGAAACAAACGTCTCCCATTGGCTGACGCCCCGACGCCTCCCTCTCTTAGCGCCGGGCTTGCCCCTCGCTCGTGATCCACGAGATCCAGCGGGGGACAGCTAGGTGCCGAGTGGGTGCTGAGCGTTGCGGGCGTATGTCCAACCAATTTGACATCTAAATAAGCTAAGTGTTTGTGTGTGATTCTCTGCCAGTTTCCTTGAACTCTCGTTTGTCTGTTTGTTTTTTACCTTGATAGGGTGTGCCATTGTCGCTCCCACCCCCCCCCCTGAATCTATGGGGCGTGGTTCACATTGAATACAAGTGAGGACTGTTTCACTTATATTTTCATTTAGCGTGCCTATTCTAAGCTCTCTAATTCACGGCCAGCAGGGCTGCGCATTACTATTACGTAGCTCTGCTTCTTACGCTACACCTCGGGGATCATTTCTCCGTATCCTTACCATAGGTAACGTTACAACTACGGGCAGCCGCCTGGCCTCCCACACGGATGGACTTAGCACTGCAAGCCTCCATTTACATTACCTCACTAATTGTGCTACGCCTTGTGCCAGATCACTCGACTCTGGTTCTAGTTGAGGCCCATCACCTTGGTTCCTGGGCACAACCTCCATTCTACAATGCAATCCATCTCGGCCACGGCCATTGATAGGTTTGTTAGCACGTATCACGCCACACTATCAGTTGAATGGCAACAAAACATGATCAATAACGACTGTCTGTTCTTTTTATGTTTAGTGTATTGTTTGTTTGTCTGTCTTTCACCTACCTGCAGACTTCTGGGCTCCTCGCAATAGAGGTAAATCCCCTAGCCTTTTGGTTTGTATTTTTAACGCACCAATTTTTACACATAGTGCTACTTTTTAACTTTCACTGCCTACGGCAGGGTAGGCCTTAGCGCGCCTATACCTGTTGCGGTAACACTCGCTTACTGGTCCTGACGAAAGCCCTGTAAATTCATACACTTAAAGGGCAGAAACATGTTGACCTTCCCCTAACAGGGAAACACCAGTATTTCTTTTGGATAGTTTCCCTGCACATAGTTCTTAATTTTAATATGTCAAGTTGACCAGCGAATAAATGGTTTTTTGGGACAACCGCTGACATTTTTAACCACACCTTTTTCACTCTTCACTCTCACAAAACCTGCTCCGCAGTCTCCTGGCGTCGTAGCACACTGGAGAGGTACTCGATCTCCCTAGTGGACCCGATGATGAAGCATGTCACCACTAGGGTGAGTGAGGGTTTCCTGAAAAAATCACTAATTTTTTCTTGAAAGTTGGTCCAGTCTTTTGACCAACCACAGCTGGCCTCATATTTTTATGTGCGATCTCCATTATATTAACGCCAAACCGACGGACACTCTTCCTTTGTTGATATATCTACTGATTGGGGACTAAGAGTGCCCTTGAACCCTGTCTCTCCCTTTTTTGACTGATATCTAGCTGCACACAGCAGTGAGAGTTTCACTTTCTTTGTTAACTCAAAATACGTTTTTCATAGATACAACACCTGGTATCTATAGAAACCAAAATGGCAACACCTAACCTGGGTTTAACATTCACTACGGAGGAAATAGACGAACTACTGGCAGATCCAAACATATTTGCAGACCCAGCAATAGCGCAAGCAGTGTCACACACAGCAGAATGGGAACAATTGACGGAACTAAAGCGTGACAGAATTAGAACCATTTTACATGGCACAATTCTAAAACAATACCTCACCTCTAACTCAGCCCCTAAAGGGTTATTGGTCACCAATGCTCCAAGAATATTTTTAAATGATGCCACCTTCAGAAGGGATTGGGCCATGATTGCATGGCATTGCACAAGAGACTGGCTAGTGCTGATTATAAAAACAGCACTTCGCCTATCAGAAACCCTACAGGTCGAGATCCAACAGACAGAAGCCCAGTTCAAAGCTACAATAACTGGATATAAAAAAAAGTTGGATGAAATCAATAGAGACCTTGTAGAATACAAAGACAATCTGATGCAAGCAAAATTAACGAAATTCCAAAAAGATCTAAAAAAAATTAAATTTGAAACTATATACCGCTACTCTGATCCTAACTATAGTGCACCAAAAAAGGACACTAATAAATCTGATGATTCAGACAGCCACTCGTCCAGTGGGAGCACTACGAGCAACCAGAGCCCAAAACAAAGAGGACGTAGAGGGGGTAGAGGCAGATTTAATTACCCAACACAACAACCAAGATGGCAGAATTATGGACAACCAAACAATGGTCCCCCACCTTTGTTTTACCAACAACCCCAGTTCCCGATGATGAACTGGAACCCTTACATGCAACCCCTTTTTCCCCAAAATCACCCACCCATGCCTTTTTTAGGGAGAGGCGGGCGGGGACGGGGACGGAGCAGAGGGAACACACAAGTGACCTGGGAGGACGAAGACTCAGTGGGGAAACACACTCGCAGTCGAACAGCAACAGCCAGCAGGAGTGCAGTCTAAGTCTTGTCACAAACCTCTCAAAGAAAATTCTCACACCAGACGAAACGAAAGTCCTAGAGAGGGGCCTGGGTTTTGTCCCTACTTCACGTCCGGACAAATTTCGACTCCATTGTGAGTTAGCACAAATCTTTAGAAAACTTAAACTCAAGGCGTTTTTTGAGTCTAAGGAGCAGTCTGAAACCAACGAACAGGAGTTTGACACAACATTCAGACCGAAATCAACTTTCATGCCACCACCACATACCATACCAGCAGCAATCACGACTTTTGAACAGGCGGTCACAAAAGATCTGGAAGCCCTTGAAAACCCCAAACGGTTCAACAATTTCTCGGCGGCAGAACACAAAGCCCTTGAGAACTTGAAAAATGACAAAGACATCGTCATAAAACCCGCTGACAAGGGCGGTGGGATTGTCATCCAGGATACTAAGGATTACGATGAAGTCTGCTTAACTCTTCTAAATGATAGAACCAACTATACCCTTCTTACCACAGACCCAACTGCTGATATGAAAGCACGAATATCCACACTTGTACGAGAGGCTGAGCTGAACGAACATATCTCACCTCATGAAGCGGCATACCTTATGGCAGGGGGCCCAACGATCCCATATTTCTATACATTGCCAAAAACACACAAAAATGTATTACCACCACCAGGACGCCCTATAGTGTCTGGCATTGGCTCAGTACTGGAACCTCTATCCACTTTCTGCGACCATTATCTAAAGCCAATAGTACAAAACTCCAGCACCTACCTGAAGGACACCAAAAGCCTTCTCAGGCTATTGAATGACATCTCCTTTGAACCAGACTCTGTCATCTTGGTCACTATGGACATAGAGAGTCTGTACACCAGTATCCCTCAGGAAGAAACATTACGGGTACTGTCACAAGCACTGGGCACAGTGACTTGGGAATACGTCACGCCAAAGGCGTTCATCTTACAATGTGCAAGGATGGCACTGAAAGAAAATTACTTTGAGTACAAAGGGCAACTGTACCTTCAATGCACAGGGACTTCAATGGGCAGCACCTTCGCTCCCAGCGTAGCGGGGCTGTACGTATACGATTTTGAGACCAAACATATCCTGCCCACATCCAACCCCTTTGCCTCCTCCATAGGATTATGGAGGAGGTACATTGATGACATTCTCATACTATGGACGGGCACTGAAAACAGTCTCATTGAATTCTTGAGCTGGGTCAATACCCTTGACCCTTATCTAAAATTCACTAACAATTACAGCAAAGAATCAATAGTTTTCCTGGACGTGGTGATAAGGATCGATGGAACATCTCTCACTACTGTGACCCATCACAAACCTACGGCAAGGAATAATCTTCTGCAATTCAGCAGCTTCCATCCAAGGCCGCTACGTGAAAACTTGCCCTATGGGCAATACCTCAGTTTAAGAAGAAATTGCAGTAGCACTACAGACTATAAGACACAGGCAAAGGACCTAACTGTCAAACTGAGACAAAGAGGCTACCCTCAAGGCATCCTCAACAAAGGACAGACCAGGGCCCGGAATCAACCTCGGGAAGCCCTCCTGGAAGAGAATGAGAAAATTGACACTGATGTCCCATTAACTTGTGTTACTACATATAGCACACTTTCAGACAATGTAAAAAAATCAATAAATAAGAATTGGAGAATTATCACCAGTAGCATAGGTGATTGGGAAAAACCACTTTTTTCCTTCAAAAAGGGCAGAAGTCTTAAGGATGCCCTGGTTCATACAAGGCCTTTAACATGTCCATCATCACTTACCAGATCCGTTACTGAACCTTGGCACTTACCCCCATTACTGGACACTTTCCATTTACTGACTGCAGTGTCTGTCACTTAACCACCCACACTAAACAGTTAAATCTGGAACCGGGCAAAATATGGACCCAAAAATCCCATACCAACTGTAATTCCACTCACGTTATATATCTGATTACTTGCCCATGTGCCAAGAGATATGTGGGCATGACAACCCGGAAAGTCAAGACACGCATTGGCGAACATCGCAGTAATGTTCGCTGCAAGAAAGTAACCACCAAACTCAGCGAGCATTTTCTGCAGGCAAATCATACCCCCAATGATATGACCTGGACAGTAATAGAACAGGTCAACAACCCCAGGAACAGAGAGAACATCCTGTTTGAAAAAGAGCAGCGCTGGGTCTATAGACTCAACACACATATTCAAGGACTAAATGACCAAATACCTTGGGCCAGCGTTCTGAAACAGTAACAATGATCATTAATGAACCTTTTTCCACATAAGGGTATCACCTATGGTTACTGTTCTAAACTGGTGAAAACACTTTCTTGCTGCGGCTCAAACCATGTAAAAACGATGTATCATACTGATAATACTAACTTCCATGATACATCACTTATGGCGGGCATTCAACCTCTTTATTGCCTGGTTTGTTGACTTTCTATGAGCCCATATGTGATTATTGTCCGCATTATAAAAACGGACCCAAGGTCCACAGACCAATCAGCCGGTCCTCTGCAGTCTTGCCTGCCAAGCCTCGCTGTGAACTAGACTCAGATTCTATCTTCGTGCGCGCATGCGCACCACGCGTGCATTCCAAGCCTCGTCCCTGTTAAGAAAAACCCGAGCGCTTCACACGCGACAGCGCGGGGCTTGCTTTCCAAGCCTCGTTTGAAACAAACGTCTCCCATTGGCTGACGCCCCGACGCCTCCCTCTCTTAGCGCCGGGCTTGCCCCTCGTTCGTGATCCACGAGATCCAGCGGGGGACAGCTAGGTGCCGAGTGGGTGCTGAGCGTTGCGGGCGTATGTCCAACCGATTTGACATCTAAATAAGCTAAGTGTTTGTGTGTGATTCTCTGCCAGTTTCCTTGAACTCTCGTTTGTCTGTTTGTTTTTTACCTTGATAGGGTGTGCCATTGTCGCTCCCACCCCCCCCCCCTGAATCTATGGGGCGTGGTTCACATTGAATACAAGTGAGGACTGTTTCACTTATATTTTCATTTAGCGTGCCTATTCTAAGCTCTCTGTTTCACTTATATTTTCATTTAGCGTGCCTATTCTAAGCTCTCTAGCGTAAGATCCCCGAGGTGTTCTTACGCTACACCTCGGGGATCATTTCTCCGTATCCTTACCATAGGTAACGTTACAACTACGGGCAGCCGCCTGGCCTCCCACACGGATGGACTTAGCACTGCAAGCCTCCATTTACATTACCTCACTAATTGTGCTACGCCTTGTGCCAGATCACTCGACTCTGGTTCTAGTTGAGGCCCATCACCTTGGTTCCTGGGCACAACCTCCATTCTACAATGCAATCCATCTCGGCCACGGCCATTGATAGGTTTGTTAACACGTATCACGCCACACTATCAGTTGAATGGCAACAAAACATGATCAATAACGACTGTCTGTTCTTTTTATGTTTTGTGTATTGTTTGTTTGTCTGTCTTTCACCTACCTGCAGACTTCTGGGCTCCTCGCAATAGAGGTAAATCCCCTAGCCTTTTGGTTTGTATTTTTAACGCACCAATTTTTACACATAGTGCTACTTTTTAACTTTCACTGCCTACGGCAGGGTAGGCCTTAGCGCGCCTATACCTGTTGAGGTAACACTCGCTTACTGGTCCTGACGAAAGCCCTGTAAATTCATACACTTAAAGGGCAGAAACATGTTGACCTTCCCCTTACAGGGAAACACCAGTATTTCTTTTGGATAGTTTCCCTGCACATAGTTCTTAATTTTAATATGTCAAGTTAACCAGCGAATAAATGGTTTTTTGGGACAACCGCTGACATTTTTAACCACACCTTTTTCACTCTTCACTCTCACAAAACCTGCTCCGCAGTCTCCTGGCGTCGTAGCACACTGGGGAGGTACTCGATCTCCCTAGTGGACCCGATGATGAAGCATGTCACCACTAGGGTGAGTGAGGGTTTCCTGAAAAAATCACGAATTTTTTCTTGAAAGTTGGTCCAGTCTTTTGACCAACCACAGCTGGCCTCATATTTTTACGTGCTATCTCCATTATATTAACGCCAAACTGACGGACACTCTTCCTTTGTTGATATATAAGCTCAGCTCGTCATCAGCACACGAGCACTGTGGCTGATGTAGAGCTGAGCTCGTCATCAGCACCGGGGCGCTGCGCGCGCCCCCTCACCTCCCAGCACAGCGGGGTAATTCCCCCCGCAGAGAAGGAGTTAAACTGCAAGGTAAGTGAAATTGTAACTGCCTGTTTAGTAGTAAGATATAGCAATATTAGGTGTTTAGAGGAATTCTGACAACAATGGCTCACTGCCACTACACCTGCTGCACCTTTCAAATAATGATCCTAGTGCCTGAAAGATAACTGAACTTGTGACTGCCTGTTTAGTTAAAATATAGCAACAATTAGTGTTTAGTAGGGGGCATGAAGCTTTTAGACCTGGTGCCACTGCACCTCCTGCAATATTGAAATCACGACCCTAACACTTGCTAGGTAACTGACTGTTTAGCTATAATCTAGGTTTAGTGGGGTCCCTAGAGCTTTTGGCCCAGGTGCCACTGCACCTGTTACACCATTCAAATCAAATCCCTTTAAACTGCAAGGTAAGTGCAATTGTGACTGCCTGTTTAGTAGTCAAATATAGCAGCATTTGTGTTCATAGGAGTTCTGACAACCTCATAACACTGTTGTCTGCAAGGCAACTGCACTTGTGGCTGCCTGTTTGGTAGGACAATATAGCATAGCTTTTGCATATTAACTTTAATTTTAACGCAAAATATTTGTCACAGAATTTAGAATTTGATCATAATGACCAAATAGATTAAGTTGAAAAAATCTATCTGATAATGCCTACAATGTGCAAAGAATGGTATTGAGGCATGATTAGGAAATGCCACAACCGTTCTAAGGTTAAAGCACCTGCTTTACAGAATTAAGTAATAAAAAGCAAGTATTCCAGCATATTGTTAGAAGCTGCCTCTCTTTTCCATGGGAAGAGATCTTCTCTTGACAGTGAATGGGGCTTTAACAGAGTGAACAGCTTTAGTAGAGGTATTGTAAATGCCTGCAGCCAGGGGTAGTTAACAAAAAAAAATGCACACAAAAGCGAATGAACCCAGTTTTTCGCGATGAGAGCTGATAATAGCTCCCTTAAAGTCTATTAAATGCAAGACATTTCACAAGCAGGCGAAAGCTAGAAAGGTCCACAAACATTCAAGAAACTGGACAACACATTGTATACTGCCTGACTGCCCTATTGCCCTATTGCTCAGTATGACCATGGAGAAGTAAAATACGTATCTTAATAATGGCAGGTTGTAGCCCATGTTTTTGTCACAACTTTATTTAGGCAGACACGTGTGTGCATTTCAAGTTTGCAAACCTATTTCAGTGTCCACATGTAGGTGCAATCTCATCTACTGCTGTCGAGCAATGGAGTTCTAATTATCCATAACATACCTATGACATTTCCACTGTCGTTAGCCCACTGCTGTCCAGGGCTGGACTGGTCGTAGGGGGCACCGGGTGTTTCCCTGGTGGGCTGCCAGAGTGGGGACTGGTTTTAGATCCCCGGGGGGCGTTTTTGTTACTGGGCGGGTTTTGTTGCAACATAGCTGCAATATTGGCCCCAAGCAATAAAAGCAGCACAAAGCTTTCCACTAGATCGACCGCCTATACCCTCCCCTACTCCTGGCCGGCCAAGCTCTTTGCCAGGGTCGGTTTCGATTCCCAGTCCGGCCCTGACCTGCTGCTGTCCTTGATTAATCTTCAGTAGACTGAACTCATATTTTCCCTTGTCTCTGTGAGAGTTGTATGCACTTACCCTGCCTTTCCTGAAACTTTGTACTTGAATGAGCTGGGTTCGACATTTTATATCCACTCTGGAACCCCTGGCCGATGGATCTTTGTTGTCTGGTTGTAAGTGTGTAGGGGAGAGAAATTTGTTAGCCAATTATACATTACAATTGTAATGAACCATGACTCCGAAGAATGACAGACTCTTGATTCTATGTTCAGTTAGCTTATTACAAAGCCAAGAACAGCTAGACATACAAGCACCTCAAAAGGGGGGTGTAGAAATACATTGGAACTAATACAAAACAAAACCTACGGATGAAGTTAAGATGATGTAGCATACACAGAATACCCAATTCTAAAATTAGGACAACAAAATAAAACAGTGCCGACATCCAGAGTCCCCTTCATCAGAGGTTCGGAGGTAAAGAGCATTAATCTGTCCCTATACTAACACTAAAGTGACATCCCTACCTAGCATTCCTCAGGCAAATTCTGAAAAGGTGTCAGCACGTGAAGGCTTCCCAAGAAGCCCATTATCGTTGAATGGGTCAAGTAGCATAAAGCTACAGAGCTCGTTCTAAGATGCTCTCTCTCTGAAGGCAAGGTAAAAGTCCCCTGGACTCTGTCCCTAAACCTAATAGAAGAATCGATTCTGCCCGTCCCATCAGGCATTGCGACATCATCCCATCCACACATGACCCCTCCTCGTAGGTAACATTCGATCCAGCAGCGATGCTCCCAGGCCTTGACTCGATGACCTTGATTCCTAGGCTCTCTCCGGTAAGAAAGAGCGTCATCCCACTTATCAGCATCGCCCTTCAAGTATCTTCTCCTCCCTAAGCCTAGCTTCTAAAACAAAGACATCATTCTAATTAACAAAGAAGCATTTATCCATCTCCATCTGCAACAGAAAACTTGAGAAAGAACAAGTTCTGTATAAACATCAATTTTACTAGCAAATACAACATAAGAACGCTCAGGGACAAATACACCTTAGGCCTGCAGAATTCGGCCAACATAAGAAACAACATGTAAATTCATTAAGTACACATATAAGTGATCATTGCTATTAATCTATGCGTTACATGGCAAACAAATTATTTGTCATTAACCACATATAAAATTCTTCACATTAAGACTTTCATCAAATAGTATGGGATTGCCATGTCGATTTTTTCACATTATATGTAATTATACCTACCACTTCACTTAGCACGTTATTACATTACACGATCTAATGACACAAATGTTGCACGATAAAAGATTATATGCGCGTGCGGACTACTCACGATTATGATGCACCCCTAGAAACACCAGAGCAATTTGCGCTCTATCACACTCTTCCCTAACCTTTAAATACATATTTATTACTCCTGGGTCATCCTGACCACGTTTTTATGCAATAAAACAGTTTTGTTTGTTTCTTGAATGCAAACTACCAATTCTAGGTTTGCAACGCGATTTCCTGGGATTCAGAATCTGCTCCTGGTTGGTCTCTCTATCTATACAACAACAAAAATGAAAATGTAGTGCACGACTGATTAAAAAAACGAAAGGAGGAGCTTGATAGTGATAAAAATAAACAAACCTTTGTTCAACTTGGCTAGCCCTTAAAGGTGTATCCGTAGTCCCAGACGATCCAAAAGCGATGTATTAAAATATTCCTTCATTTTATTTACAGTAATTATGCTGCCTCTCGGTTAAACTCCCTTTCTGTACCCCAGTGCGCTAAGTATAAATGAAGCAGCGCCCCCCTCTGTATCGACAAGTACCTGAAAGCAATAAAAACACGGGAAGAAAAGATGCGCCTGTCTTATTGTGATCCTTCCTCTTTACCTTTGCCACTCTCCCAAATCAAAATTATACGTCTTCCTGTATACCCCTTCGTTATAACTCTTACGAAAGTCAGAAAATGCTATTGTAATATTGATATTATAACATTTTCTGGCTTCATTTTTATTTCAGGATTTGTTACCTATTAGGACAAAATATTAATTTACCTTTGCTATTATTTTTAAAAGGTATTATTTTGAAGATGTGACTAGAGTCTATGATATATTTTGTATCATACAGCAATCATTAGAAAATAGGCTCATGATTAGCTGACCCCTTATCGATTCATTTTTCCAAAAAGTCAATATCGAGGAGAAGAATTACGTAACGTAGTCAAACGTTTTATGTGGTGTTGAAGAAAACAAAATGTAAGGCTCATTTATTTCATTTAAAATTACTAAATACAAAATTCACAGCAATATGTGAAAAGTGAACGCTAAAGACTATGTATAAGTAGGTTTTAATAACCCTTTTTTTCATGGCTAATTTGTTGGTATGCTGCTTGAGTGTATTGTTAATCTTGGATGTATTGTTCCCTGTAAATAGTTTTCCTAACAGGTCTCCATTTTGTAGCCATAACTGAATTGGCATGAGGTCCTTTTAACCTACCTTCCATTTGCCTTTTGTTCAGCATGCTTAGGCTAAGCAGGGACACATTTGAGTTTAGCTAGTTTGTTAATCTTCGCTTTTACTACATTCAGATATCATTCAATATAGTGAGACGATGCACAGTGAGTGAGTTACCTAATATTCAAAACGATTATGCTTTGGTTTTCAGAATATAGTGATGTATAATGTTGAAAACTCTCTGGTGATGTATTCCGTTTCATATCAAGAGATTTCTGCAAGGGTAGAAGCAGAGAATGTTAACACTGTATTATATCTAACATTATGTCCTCTGGCTTGAGATTCTGAAAGAAACAGATACACAGGCTTAGTTTTTGTAAAATAGGAAAAATATATTGTTTACATTGGCAAATGTAAGTACAGTAGATTGGACACAAAAGTCCTTATTACAGGTTTCGAAGTAAATTTAAAAATGGGCAAAACACATACATCTCCCACAATCGGAAATACAAGGTGTGTGTTCAAACTACAATACAATTTTCTTTCCTGGTACACATTTGAGTAGGTAAAAATCTTTCAAAATGTGCAAGGAGAAAAATATCCAGAACAGGTAAAAAATACTATATGATATTAGTTCGGCATAAATGCACTCTTCACAATGGCATGCCCCTCAGCTCTGTACAGGCTGCATTGAATCACGAGTACTACTTCCTCCAACAAACACAAATACAAACATGATAACTCTTCCTTGTGGACTGTATTTTAAAGATAGTGGCACTTGGAACCCCAGTAGGTTAATTTTATCTGTTCAATTAGGCCCTGATTAGAAGCAGAGATGGAGAAGGGAGAGGATGTAGCCTTACGGCTAGGGAGGGCGATCTCAGATCTGTGGAACCGTGTTCTAGTGTCGGCAATGACGCTCAACATCCTGCTATTCTGGGCAAATCACTTAATCTCCCTGTGCCTAAAAAAAAAGAATGTGTTGTTGTGTAATGCAACTGGTGCTCATGTGCATCCCCCACCCCGACACCCTGGGGTCCCGCAACGGGCACCCAAACACAAAAGATCACATGCTTTTCCACGGCGGAAAAGCCGCAGTGGAAAAGCATGTTTATGCCTGCAACCTAATATGGCTGGCGTTGTCTTGCAGACACCGCCACCATATATGCGTGCATTCACCGCAGATCAGCGGCGGACTGCGATCCCACCGGCATCCTAATGTCGCGGTGGGTGTTTGCAATGTCCTGCGGCAGTGAATCTGCATCCTCCGGACCGGCGGTGGCTTCCACCAGCCCGGAGGATGCGGATTCACCGCCAACATGATCGACCGCTTACTTAGTTGCAAAATGATATGCATGTGCATATTCACTGGTGCAACTTTAGCAGGGGGGATTAAAGAATCAACTGTAGTGCAACAACAACTTGTCAAAAAGTAAGCAGCATTGCAGGGTCCAATTCCAGAGAGAAATTACATTCAGGTGTAATATTACATTAATGGGCATAATCACTGTTTGTACAACACCAACAGGAGTGTAGAGACTCTTTTAAATGCAATATCATGTATTGGAGCAAAAATTCATTTAGTTGCAAAACCTGTATTGATGCAAAGTTAGCATGAGTGTGGTATCACATTTAGATGTCAGATCACTGGGTACAGAGTGAAAATGCAGTGCTAAGGTGCCAGTAAGAAGTCACATTAGCTACAAAGTATGGCATCACATTTGATTAACAGCACGTTGGGGGTGAAATGGCTATTTTAGAAACATCAACAAGAGTGCTGAAATATTTAGGAGCATAAATCACATTTAGGAGTAAAATACCTTATAGATGCAAGCTCACCTTTAGTGCAAAGTAAACAGCATTGTGGTGTCACATTTAAAAGCAAAATGAACGAAATTGCAAAATTGATCAACATCAGCAGAAGTGCAAAAATATCCATTCATTATCTGTTTTAGAATCAATCCTAGACACTCCAACACTAACATCACTAATGGTCAAAAATCAACAAACCTTGGTTACTCTCTCTAAAACTATAGCCTTCAATATTGAGATGTTTTTCTATGAGAACATATGCAATATTAAAAATCACCTTGATACCAAGCAAGAGAGGTACACATTGTAAATTCATAATTTCCAACATTGTCCTCCTTTAAAGAAATAGATCATTCTTCCTTACAGAACATCTTATTCAGTGTAATGGCTCCATCATTTGCTAAAGATCCTATCCAGACCAAACTGAGAAAAGCCTGTGTTTGAGCACTTGACCAATTCAGGGCTCACCTTTCTAAGATTAAGAAAAATAATCTTAATTCATTGTAAATGCAAGGCTGAGACATGACTGTAAATGTCGATTCTTGGTTTAAAAAAAACCTAGAACAAAAGTAATTAATATCAATCTTCGAGATTCTCTGTTCCTATTAGTCCGGGTTATGGCCAAAACTTAGCAAATAGACTGATTGCTACATTATCGGAAATTGATGGTGCTTTGCATATTCTTGACAAAGCTGAAAGATGACCACGCTTCTGTTGGAACTCTAGGAAGCTTTTAATTCTGTCTGACAGGAAATGTTTCTGCCGATGCTCTGTGTATACCTGGAGCGAGCTGAATATCAGAAGAGATGGGTTCCATCCTTCCTTCCAGGAAGAAAACAAATCATATAAATGCATTTCTCAAGAACTTGAATGTCCTGCTTGGCATATGGAGCACCCCAAGTGTCGCTTCTAAGCCTCACAAATGTCAATAAGTCTGTTAAATCAGTTGAAACATTTTACTAGGTTGCAGGATGGCGCTTCAACAGCACGTGGAAGATATCTTGTTGTTTCTCAAGGTTTTATTTTTGAGTCCCATTAATCTAAAAATCTGTTGCAATCATATAATTTAGATGTCTGTCTTTTCCTTACGCAATTTCAAAACAAAACTTAACTTCTACAGCATTATGCATGAGGTATTTTCCAGATGTATGAATGTGGTTCAACAAGTAAAATCAAAAAAGGGATTTGACTCTCTCTCTTTTCTCCTAAGTGATTTACATGGGCTTTAGTTGTTGTCCAGAATTTCAATCATATTCCTCCGTATTGCATGCAAGGATATTCTTTTCCTTCAACCCCCATATCACTATTAAAAACTGAACTTAATAGCAGGCATGCGTTCATTTAGAATTTAAACCTGATATGGTATTGAAAGTTTTAAACCACCACTTTGAAAACTGCAATTTTTTCTAGGACACCCCCCACAATGGAATTCATTACCAAGAACATTATACTCTCACACTCACTTCTGATTGTCCAAGGGAAATAGCAACACACTATTTCAATGAGATACTGATGAAAGATTCTGGATTATTTGTTAACTTTGTCTTGGCTTTCTTTTTTCTGTGCTCTATCCAACTCCCTTCACCGTATGCCTCTGCTTTAAAGTGTATCACTTGAAGAGCTTTTTATTCAGTCAGCCCTCAAAAATATTTTAACAATACACTGTGTTTACTGCCTCTTATCTTGGCCGGCTTCCGAATCAGAAAGCAAGTAATCTCCGCAAATTCTGTTATTGTGGCCCACCAAAATCTTCATAGATTGTAAATATCAATACAACTTTAGCAATCATTAAATCTACCATCCCCAAAAAATGTATTCTTCTTGTTAATGGTGTCAGCTTATCCCATGTGGCTGTCATGGGTTTACGATCCTTTATCTTTGCACCAGTTTTTAGGTCGCGCATTCAAGACCTATTGTAATTTCTTATCTTGGCTTAAAGCCATCCCCCTGCTTTTGATTTGTTTCTTTCAGTGTCCTTTAAAAACCCTTGCTTGCCAATGGTCAGTCCTGCCTTTTTGTCCCTCCTTTTTCTCTTCCGTTCCTCCCATGCAGCAGGGACTAAGTACTGTCTCATCACACTACAGTTCTTTGTCTGTTCTCTGGGGGGACTACTTTGTTTCTTGGTTTCCTACTCTGTTTCTGTTTGCCTGTGTGTAGTTTCGAAACTATAGCTGATTACATTTAAATGTAGTTTTTCTCCCTCCAACCTCCTCTGAATTCCACAGTTATATCGGGGGAACGTCTTTACCATGCCTACCTCTTCGTTGGTTATATTTTTTTGGCTTTTAGCAATTTTCGCTGTCCACTGTCATTTGGACGTTTTTTTTGTAGGATGTTAGTTGGTTTAGGGCTTTGTTTTAAGGAGGATAGGCTTTGTTCCTTTTGTTTCATTCCGGCGTCCCGGTTATCTTCAGTTTCCTTACAATGAACGCGTTTGTGTGTACCTTTGCGGGTTACAAATTTTAATTGCTGCTCATGTTCCACAATAGCTAGTATAGTTTGTAGTGCAGTGCGCTGTTTATTTCATGTAAGTGTATTTATTCATCACGCTAATCAGGGCGCCCGCTTTACGGTTGCCATGCGCCCAGCATTTATGGACACGGGCGCATATTCCAAAATATGGGTGCAAACATCGGCAGCCTCCGGCGAAGTAAGCAGATTGTGCTCTTACAGCCCACTGTGTTGAACACAAACCCCTTGGGCGGTGGGCAGCGGGTGGCAGGTGTCGGGAGGCAGCATCAGAAAGCAGTAGCAGTGATGCCTGGCCAATCTTAATACTGTACTCTCTCAGTGACAACATCAAGTGGATACGTATGTGCTACAGTCGTGCCATAATGGGGGCACAAATAATAAATACCAAGCCTGCTGCTGTCCGTAGGGAAACAATCAGCTCCAGGATATGGGAATAACAACGGGCAAGTTGAACACACAGTACATTTTTCAGTGGGGAGGTGTGGAGTAGCGGCTGGAGCGCAAGGCCCCACGGTTCGATCCGGGCAGCAGCTGAGGTCAGCATTGTGTGATCCTGGGCATCAATCACGTAATCTCCCCAACGACCCCCAGAACCTAGAGACCCTTTATAGATTTGGATTTAAATTTAGTTTTTCATTTCAGTGCTTCCTACATGTCACGCAACGGATGGCATACATGGCACACTTAACTGTGGTGCAGTGGTGGCTGCTGGAGACCCCTTGAAGTCCCCTTCACAGTGGGCATGAGGGCACAGTAACACCCCCCACCTCTTCCCCATCAGATGGACAAGGCGAGCACTAATACATAACCCTGGTGCACTGTGTGGGTGGGAGCGGGTGTAGGCAGACAAGACATGCCACACAGTCGGTGATAAGCTTTGAAATCAGAGCAGGGAGGGGAGGTATAACAGGAGGCGGCGCAAAGGCCACTGCACTGTCATTTACACTGCCAATAGCTTTAACTCTAGCAAATGAGAGAACTATTGCACTGCAAATGCCATAGGTCTCGCATTTACACAGGTATAAGCCATTGGGTTTGTAAATGGCGATGCCTTTTATTTGTTTTAAAAACCAAAAACATAAATAGAAGGCCTTGTCATTGACAATGTCAATAGCTCAAACTTGCGTAAATGTGAGATCTATTGCATTGCAAATTCTTGTTTAATATTCTAAGAGGGAATAAAAACTATGATTCACTAATAGTATCATTACAAAATGGCAGCCCTTGCTGTGGTTGAAGGCCAAGCAGCATTATAGGCAATGAATCTGTTAAATGGCAGACCCAGCCGCATAGAGGCTTCTGCGCCTGCCATCAAACAGATTTTCAAGGACTGCAAAAGTCACAGCCCTGAACTCATGGGACTGATACGACTCAGTGCCTCACCAACTTTATGAAGCGCTACAGCATTCCGACTAAAGGTAACTCTAGGCACTTTAGGCTTCAGCCCTGTAATACCAGAGACTACATAGCAATCAGTCTGTGAGCACGAGATCGAAGAGCTTAGGGTAAAAAAGAAAGAGGCAGCTGGCAGCAAGCTGATGTCAGAATCAAGTCAACACTAACCTGTAGATCCAAATTTTTGTGTGGGATAGGGAGAGGGATGTGAGCGAATGTACACAAGTTACATTGTTGGTTTGTAGTCACACAGTTTGTTTCAATCAAGTGACTGCTCTCTTGATAATCATCAGAACCTCCCAAATGTTGAGGAGAGTTTGATAATGGATGATTAATCACTGCTGCCTAATCCGGTAGGGGCGGGGGAGAGCCCCACTGGTGCTAATTTGTCCAACTGTGAATATGCTACCCTGGACCAAGGCTCCAGGGGAAATAGTGGAGCTGTCATCCAGGGACTGGCTGAGATGCATGGGATAAACCACCAACGGGATAAAAGTCTAGTTACTGGAGGCTTAAGAATTCTATCCTGGAATATCGCAGGTTTGGTGTCCAAAATGGACCAACCTGATTGGGGGGCCTACATTGAGGGACACAAGATCTACCTATTCCAGGAGACCTGGGCAAATGATCCCCAGTATAGAGTAGGGTTTGTGACATACTGTGAAGCAGCCTCGAAGGGGCCTATGGGTAGACCATCGGGGGACTCTATATATGGGTTGGTACCCATCTGGGATGCAAGATAAGGTGTGTTGATCTGCATTCTCCAGATATTACGCTCATCCTTCTGTCACACAGCAACCTCCCTAGACTAGCGGTTATTAATGTCTACTCTAGGCCAGTACAGTACGGTGCCACCTCTCCTACCGTAGACTCCTTGGCAAACTTTCTCGGTACACTTGAGGGGGGGTACTCATCTTATAATCGGTGGGGACTTTAATTGTCACTACGAGCCCCTCAATGGTATGGCGCAAGTCATAAGTAGTGATGAAGACATAGCTTGGTCAATTCCCCCTCCTAATATTTATCCCACTAGGGGCTGGACACCCCTAGTCTTGCAGCTAAGAACCTTAACTCTGACTTACTCTTTAAGGGCATGTAATGGGTGGTTTATTGGAGATAGCCCGGGTTATCCCACTTTCCAGTCGGGCGATGTAGCAACAACAATTGACTTTTTAATGCTCAGTCTGGAGGTCTCGCAAAAACACACAGTGCCCACACCACGATTACTCAATCAATGTTTTAAAAGGGTAAGAAACCAATTTATTGTAACCTCCCTTAGACAGCATTATTCTGTGTCCATTATTTTATACTTTTGTATTTTCAAAAAATCGTAACAGAACAAAGGACAATAAATTCAAATATTAACAAGACGAAATACACTTTGTACATACATCAAAGACAAACATTATTTACACAATAGAAAACATTTCTGCATCAAGCATTAATTCACAAACAACAAATATTACATTCAAAACATGAGAAAAACAACGTTTGAGGGGGAATATAAGCAACTTAATGACTTATAAGCATTTGAATACTGGACCAGCCGGTCCAAGTATATTTAAAGATGGCAATTTATTCCACCCAAACAAAACTGCTGATGCGTTTCAAGACCAGGCGTAAAGTCACTGGTCTTTCATCTGGGCTGTGGATTCTTTGTATCTGAAAGATGCAAAGACAATGTTTTACTTTACCGGGCATATTCGTAATGGGTTCCTTTTTCGTTCGTTGGCTAAAAATAATGTTGAGCTACATACCAAATTTGTTTAGAGGAGGTCGTGGTGATAAATCTTCTAATGGTCCAAATCGCTAATTATAGTGGTGGCCAGAGAGAGATGTCTAAAACGATTAGAAAGTGTGTTTAAATTTGACCCGCTCGGGTCTTTAATTATCATGCTTGGGTACCAAACTCAAGGAAAATGATGCATACCTTAATATTTGTAATCTGCCGAAGCACGGCGGGTTTGCTCGTATGAAGTCACTATCAAGGTGTAGTTCTAGAAAAATAATGCAAGTTATTTAACTCGCGGGGCAGTTGAAAAACAATCTGTGCGGGTGGATGTAATCTACCAAATAGGGGAGTAAGCCTACCTTACTGGGGTATCGTATTCTTAAAGATGTGGAGTGGAGGGCCAAAATCACCGTCCTGTAATGAAACAAAACGTCGACCTTGAAACTATTTACCCAAGAATATATGAGTGCAAGTTAGAAGCGCAGTAAAGCAGTGTTTGTAAATACCTGCTCTTCTGCCACTGCACGCCGCTACCGGGGTCTGCTTTCTCTCAATCAAGATGGCCGCCGCACTTTTGTGTTTGTTTTATGCTCAAACACGCATAAGTGCATTCTGGGACTTGTAGTCGCATACCGTCAAGTCGCCTGGTATATGCTCCTTGAAGGCACATCCTGATTGTCTCTCTATCTTGCCATATTGCTGCGCTCAAATCTATGTGTTAATTTGATGGATTTCTGTATGTACACGCTACTCAATTGAAAAGCGCGTTGGTACTGCACCCCGTGTTGATTTGAACTGATGATACTTAAAAACGTAATGTAACTCGAGCAGCATATAATAAATGTATCATTCTAAACACATCTCAAGGCCGTGGACCATACTAATGTTCGGATACTGAAATAGATCAAAGATGTCACAGGACTAACCAGGGATGTCGAACCGATGCAAGTCAGCGCAAAATGGATACCACCAAAAGTGGTTATATATGCGCTATCTCAGATAGGCTGTTAAGGCCAGTCTGTGCACTATTAAACTTTAGAATAAGATAAGCCTCTTTCTGTAACAGAACAAGCTCGACGTCATGGCATTTAGACTTAGAATTCAAGGTGTACAGTACGGACCATTTAAATTATTGTTCGTTGTGGCCTTTTTTGCAAAAATGTTCTACCATCGGTGCGGACATAACCTGCCTCTTAAGGCGGGATCGGTGCTGGCTGATTCTTTGGTTCACTTGTTGGCTGGTTTTTCCTATATAAATTAACTGGCACGGACATGATACCGCGTAGACAACATTTTTAGTTCTACAATTAGAGAAATCTTTATGTCTCCACTTTGTGCCTAGGTGAACAAACTCGTCACCTTCAATTGTGCTGGAACAGGCGAAGCAATTACCACACTTGTGGTGGCCTTCAATCGGCTTACGGTTCCATTGCGCCAATAGATCCCTTTTGGGCTTTGGAATGACAATGTCAGCCCGAATGAGTTCTTCGCCAATACTGCAATTTTTTCTGTAGGTAAAGATAGGTTTGGGGAACGGACAGTTCAACCCCTCCAATAAATGCCAGTTCTTTAGCACAGCTTGTCGTAGCTTGTGTGTGTCAGGACAGAAGGTTGTAACGCACACAAGTTTATTCAGCGGTGTGCGTTATTTGATCTGCAAAAGGCATTCCCTAGGCGTATACTTAGCACGCTTAAGTGAATGCTTGAGGAGCTTCCTAGGGTAGCCCCTTTCTTGCATATCAGAACAGAACGCTCGTGCATGTCGCTCATACTCTTGTACATCTGAACAATTGCGCCTAATTCTGAGTAGCTGCCAATAAGGCAGATTAGCTTTTAAACTGCGCGGATGTGAGCTCCTGTGGTGCAAGATAGTGTTCCTGTCGGTGTCTTTCCTATACAGTGATCTTACCAACCGTCTGTCCTCACATCTTAACTCAATGTCCAAAAATGTCATACGGCTGGAGCTATTCTCTATTGAAAATTTAATGTCTCTGTGCCTTGTGTTGAGCCATCCGTGAAAGGCCATTAGATCGGTCTGGCTTCCCTGCCACAGGAGCCAGACGTCGTCAATGTACCGGTACCACTGTATGATTTGTTGCTTGAAAGGGTTATTGGTATCAACAAACTTTTCCTCATACTGTGCCATGAAGAGCACTGCCATTTCCGGGCTGTAAGGACACCCCATGGCGGTGCCCTTCACTTGCATGTAATACTGGCCGTTGAAGGTAAAATAAATTCTCTTCAACGCTATTGCTGCCAGTTCTAAAATGAAGCCAGTAGGCACCCGATGTGGTCTTTCTCTTAGGTCCAGGTATAGCTGCATAACTTCTAAGGCTTCCTCTTGGGGGATTTGGGTGTATAGGGATGTGACGTCCATTGTCACCATAATTTGTGACTGAGGGTCGAAGCTGGTATCTTCCACCCTAAGCAAGAAGTCGGTCGTGTCACGCAGATATGATTTGACCTGACACAGTCTGGAGGTCTGGCATAATGTGGTTGATTTCAGAGTTAATCTACACCCGAGAGTGATCACAACCCACTAATTATGAATCTGGACTTCCAGCTGGCGGAAGCGGGTATCCACGGAGAGCCCGTGTAATGCAACAATTTGGAAGTTGCCCAAGGAGGGAGACGGATTAGTTGGGCAAAAATTAATCAGTCCCCGGAAATTTTGTCCAAGCTTTATACAAGCATTATTCCACTACTGGAGAAGGCTAGCGGCACTATGGAGAATAGTCTGAATTTAGGTCCCAATAGTAAATTTGGGGAAATACATCTGGAAATGGTTCAGATTTTAGGAGAATTATTTTTTAACAGCACTTCACAAAAACAGAAATCCGGTACTGATAAAAATTCCTGGTATGGTAGGGATTGCAGGGCTGCGAAAAAGGCTCTGCTGGTCGCATTAAAGGGGAACAATAAGGATTGCATTAGGGAAGCAAGGGCTGATTTTAGGAGAATAACCAAACAAGCTAAATTAGATTGGGAGGAAGAAAGATGGCAGGCCATGAAGACTGCTCTAGATACCAAAGATAGCAGATCCTTTTGGAATTTGGTCAACACCAGAAAAATCGAGGGAAGGACCATGACTGACCCTAACATTGATGAACAATCCTGGCATCTATATTTTGAAGAATTGTATTCTGGTTCATGCCCTACCACGAATGATAGCAATGCATCCCAATATCATTTTAATATAGAAGTGAAGCAGGAAATTCCTCCATTTACAATGGGTGATGTATTATCAGCTCTGGCAAAGCTGCAGCCTAACAAGGCACCTGGTTTGGACAGGATCCCAGGGGATTTGTTCAAAAATGAACCAACAGTATGGGCACCATATTTACTATTGCTTTTTAACGAAATACTCCACGGCCTCCCTGTACTGTCGACATGGGCAGGGGCGGAGATTGTCCCCATTTTTAAAAAAAGGGTCACAGATTGAGCCTGCGAATTACAGGCCAATCAGCCTTATCGATGTCACGCAGAAAATCTATGGAAGGATATTGTTGGGCAGATTACAGGAGTGGATTGAAGACCGAGATATATTAACTCCATTACAAGCAGGATTTAGATCTAAAATCTCGACTATAGACCAATTGTTCAGGCTCCAGTTAATTTACTGGAAGCACGTAGTTTTGGAAGGGGGACCTTGTATCTTACATTTGTGGACCTGAAGTCGGCGTTTGATATGGTGGATCGTGACCAGATGTGGAATATCCTGCTGGACATGGGAGCTCCGCCATATCTTTGTCAACAACTTAAACGCCTCTATGAGAATACATACGCCAGGGTAAGATACGGTAAGAATGGTCTATTAACAGCACCTTTCCCCGTTGGAAATAGGGTCAGGCAAGGCTGTGTATTAGCCCGACCCTCTTTTCTTTATTTTTAAATGGTCTAATTGATTACCTGCTTGCCGCTAAGGATCTGAACTCTGCAAGAAAATCCTCATCTACATTTCCTGCGCTAATGTTCGTGGACGACACCCTGCTCCTCTCAAAGTCATCAATGGGGATGCAGAGGGTGCTGATTGAGTTTGCCCAGTTCTGCAAAAAGTGAAAATTGGTAGTTAATATTAATAAAACAAAATATATGGTATTTAATGCCACTACCACCAACTGCCCACATCCTTTGATGGATGATAGACCATTAGAGCAAGTCAAATTATTTGATTATCTGGGCCCTATCATTAAACGATAAGATGGGATGGGGCCCCCATATTGGGAAGGCCAATCTGAAATTGTCCAAGGCAATAGGGGGATTAACGAAAGTTCACAGGTCTTGTGTGGCAAAGACCATAAGCCTGTTACTTGAGATCTTTAAAGTTCGAGTTAGGTCTGCTGCCCTTTACGGGCAGAGTTGTGGGGACATTGTTCTCCTAATGCCCTATCACTACTGAAAACAAGCTTATTAGATATATTTTAGCTGTCCCAGTAAGTATGCCCCTTGTGCCCCTATGAATGGATCTGAATATTCTCCCAATAGAGGACTTAATTTCGGCAAGACCGCTGTTATATTGGCGGCGGGTGTGGAGTACACCCGAGCTGAGACACTATAGGGATGAATTGAAAGCAGTACTATTACTATTGGGGGCTGTAGGCCGTATACCCTGGCTCTCGTTTGTCAGGGATTCCTCTCGTGCCATGGGTAGGGAGGACCTATGGACCACTCCTGAGGAATCATGTTTAGCTACCTCCAAAAGTCAACTAGTGATAGCTGTGAAAGCCCATAAACTTACTAGCCTAATTCAGGGAGTAGCAACTACCAGTTTAACGTACGGATTCCTTGACTTTAAGTCACTGTACCAATTTGATCAGGTTTTAGATCAGATCCAGGTTCTAGCTAGGAAGCTGTATCTGCAATTCATATATGGGGCACTCCCGCTCTATGCAGTAACTAATAAGTGGGCTGGGGGTATAAGGTCTTTTTGCCCATGAAGCATGGTGGAGGAGGAAACAGTGACCCATGTAGTGCTTTTCTGCCCAGCACATAAGCGGACTAGGACAAAATGGATCATCCAACTGTGTAGAAACATGGGCATTAGAAATTATCAAGATTGTTTAAGGATTCTAAAATCTGATACTGCATTAGTTCATGTTGTGGCGTGCTCAAAATTTCTCTTTGCCATGTGGCTTAAACGCATGTTTTTGTTAAAAAAAAGTTGTTTAGACACTAGCGTTTGTTTTTTTTGGGATGCCTTTTTAACAATGTTTGCTAATTTTTTAAAGTTTTTATATGATCTTAACTTTAAATTATTTTTTATCAACTTTTAATTATTACTATTGATCCCCTTGTTATCCTATTCTGATCCCTGTGCAAACTGTTTGAGCCAATAATAATATATTGTAACTGCAATCCCTCTTTTATGGCTGAAATAGCCGCAATAAAGTTTTTGATGATGATGATGATAATAATCAGAACTCATGACTACTATTACTCTCTGATCTTACATCAACTTACAACACCCACAGCTTTTTAGTTTACATGGATTTTGCACGAATAGTAACATTCTACAGGAAGTAAGACATTCACAAGATTTACTCTAGTAATTGGTATACTAGATAAATATTCAACATATCAATGGCACAGTACCTTTATCTTATTAGAGACCAAAGAATAGTAACGAGACTAGTCATGTTCTGATTTTCTATATCCGTTGCCAATGCTCCACAACTTGAGACACAGATCAGAAAGAAAGGTTCTCACTGGATCTGCATGTAATACAGGGCCGCAACAGGAGTTTGCAATCAGACAAGAAATATCTAACTCTCTCTAGCTATCACTAACCTTAGGCCTCTGAAGATAGATCTGGAAGAGGCCCAATAATTGAAAGGACGCAAGGACATTATTTGAGGTGATGATGCAGAAAGAATTACAAGAAGCATTGCAAATAAAAAACCTCATGGAAGATGCTCTTGTCATCTAGTTTGAAGTTATCTCAGCTAGATAGCCAAGAACACAGGTGAAGTACAGAACCCAGAACCCAAGTGAGAAACACAAGATGAGAGTGAAGCCCAAGCAGAAGCTTTCTCTCATCAACAGGGAGGAAAGTTAAGCAGCTAGCCTCGCCCTAAGTGTGACTTTTATATGCTGCATGATCCTTCAATCCTGTAATTGCTTCTTGAATCCAGGGATCCTCAAATCTTGCAGAAGATCCTGAAGTCATGATGTATTCTGTCACTCAGACGGGGGGGGCTAAAGGGTAACAAATGAGCAGCACACATTGAAAGCCACATTCCTGGGTGGCATGATTCCTGCTACGCTGCACTGATAACATCCTTTTAGGCAATGCCCTGAGCAGGGGGTGGAAAGGGCAGCCAATAATGCACAGGACAAGAGGTGGAATGAATTGGGTGAGCATCTCTGAAAAGCAATGACAACTGAAACCTGGAGCCTGCACAGTGAAACAGCATTTTGAATAGCACATGAAAAATTGTTAATGCGAGTGTGTGTATGTATGAAAATGAGTGAGTGCCTGTCAGTGAAAGTGAGTGACTGACAATTGGTGTAACTGTGAGTGAGTGCCAATTGGTGCCACTTTGACTGAGTCAGAGAGAGTGAGAGTAAACAAAACTGATTGAGAGCGTGAAGGCTATAAGAGTAAGAATGAGTGCACGTGACTTCAAGTGAATGAGAGTGGCAGTGACAGATTGTGGGAGCATAAAAAATGAGTGAGAATGAGCGTGAGATAGTGGGAGATAGTGTGAGGGAGTGAGAGAGAGGGATTTTGAGTGAGTCATTGTAAATGAGACTGAGTGAGTGTTATGCTTGCGAGTTTGATGCTGTGCTTAGCATGCTGGAGGTAATTCTTGCTACACCCATTGAACAATGCTGGCCCTGGCATACTAGAGATATTTTGGCAGAATGGACCTAGGGCAAAGTGCTGGCTTCATTTTATCAAAATAACTTGTGGTTGCTCAGCTCTACATAGGGTGCAGTGGTCCTAGCTGGCCAGTGGCAGGTGGGCTGCCCAGTTGAGGGTTTACAGCAGCACGGCAAGTGGAGGCTCACCTGGTAGAAATCCAGCAATTTCCTTGACACTAAAAAAAGTAAGTGAGCCACAATTTTGGCAGGGTTGGAACCATGCCAATCCATGCTGGTGTCCAACCCTGTCAAACTGTAAATGACGCCCTGAGTGGCTTAATGAGTTTACTAAATTCTGTTTGGAAATAAACTCTGTTTTAAGAAAAAACCCTTTACCAACACAACACCATCATAATATAACATTTGCCATGACAGAATCCCAGACAGTAGACACAGTTGCTTTGTGTGGGAACCATATATCTGCAAATGAAAACTATACGTACATATAGCCAAGTAGACAGCAAAGAGCTTTGAACCTAGTTTGGCTTCAGTGGGGCTTCAACAAAGCGCAAATTACTTCTACTTCGCCTCCCATTCCGCATTGTTCAGTGAAATGATCCTATCCCTTCTAGTTAGGGGATTTTGATCGACAACGCCTGTACTCCAGATTGGTAGGTAATGGGATGGATCTTCAAATTACTGTCTCTTCTAAAACAGATGGTAATTCTGTCAGCAGGCGAATTCCGCAGAGCTGCAGCGCAGATGCCTCCGAGCTTCCCGCGTGAAACTCCTTCTCGTCGAGGAGCACCAATGGGACCTGTGCCAGCGCAGGGTCTCGCGGGCAATTAACTTCATCAGAATTCATCTCCAGCTGTCAGTGAAGTCTAGTGCTAGCAGCTTCTTGATCAACCGTGGGGAAAATATTGAAGTTGTTTGTTCAAACAAAAACCCCTTTTACATATCAGATTCTCTCGAACATTTCGTGCTACCATGTACAAGTCAAACTAGACATCGAAAATATGTGTAGATTAGAATAGGAAACATACGGAAAGGAGATTTGTATTCAAGTTTATTTCATCACGTCACAAAAATTAATCGTGTATTGCTTCTGAGAACTAATTGTTCTTAGAAGCAATACACGATTAATTGCTTCCAAAAGTTCAAATGCGATTGGCATGCTTCTGCTTTCAGCTCACAAGTGTAAATGGTCACAATATTTTGGTTCGTGCCGCCGGTGGTTTACGTGAATGTGACGCTGTCAGAGAGACGTAGAATCTTGGGTCTGAGACCAATTATTGAAAGTCGCTGCATGTTGGTAAAGTATTAATTCATTGATTTATTGGTCATATATTATCTGAAAAACAAAGTGAGTGAAAACAGTGTCTCGTTACAAGCAATATTATCATATTGCACATTAAAGGCAAAGGGGCTGCCTGACAAAGGGCCAGTCACATCACAAAGCTGTTTCAATGTGTATGATTTACTTATGTGTAAACATAGCTTTTGTGAAACCATGTTTGATGTTCAAAATCGGTGACTTTGCACTTTTAAAAACAATTACTTACCCCAAAAAGTTTTCAGTAAATCTACTGCAAGCAGGGTGATAAGTGGGTGGCATAGGCTGAGATGCAAGTTTGTGCGAATCCATAATTGTACCAGTTACTGATTATTATAAAACGTTTTACAACATTGCCGGACTGGAATCGGTATGGAAAGTTCTTCTATCAGAGTAGGAGTAAAAGCCTTTCCCATGAGGCCCATGGGATGGGTAGATAAGACTCCTGAAATTGGTGGGGGAGGAAAGGGATTTTTCGCATTTAAATCTATATTCTATTTGGAGAAAAAAAGTTGGCAAGTGTATTTGCCCATGCCTTAGAGATATTCCCATGAGCAAATATACAGCCGTATATTTGCTCATGCAAGAATTCTGGAGTACTCAATGGAAAAAAACTGCGTCAGTTGCAGCTTTCCTGATGAAAATCTTTGTCAATTCCGAGAAAATATTAGAACTATTCCATAAGTGGGAAAACATTTACAGGAGTAGATTTATGAATTTTTGTGAATTGAGATCACGGCTTGAAGGACTTTGCTACTTCGGAAATTAATAAATTAATGATTATGTATACACAGAAACACTTTTGCCTCTGTTGACCCAGATCGACTGTGGTGCAGTATAAGCAAACAATTGTTCGGTTTTAAAATAGCAAGCGGTGAGAGAGTTCTCTACAGGCTTAAATAATACAATATATTGTTAAATTAAAAACACAATTCACTGAGGAATCTCTGCTCAATCCCTGGTAACTAAAGCAGAAACAGCAGGTTTTGCGCCAGAGAAATGGCTGACACGTTTAACAAGTACTAAACGTTACTAAAATGAAGACAAAGGCATAGATTCATCCGCCGAAATTGCGATTGCAATAGCTGCGAAACAGCTATTGAGATTGCAATTTCTGCTCCTGCAATTCAGGAAACTAAAAACCACCAAATTGCGAATTTGCAAACAAATTCGCAGAATCAATGTGGAACCACCTTTGCGATTCTGTAACAGCAATTTTCCACTTATTCTGCGAATTAATTTGCGAAATCCAATTCATCAAACATCGCAAATTGCGAAAAACACCTAAACCGCTAAATGCGAGTCGCAATTTAAGGAGAAGTCAAACCAAGTGGTAACCATGAAGTTCAATTGGTAAAAAAAAAAAAAAATCAAACAAGAAACAGGTGCGGGGTTAAACAAACACTTAAGGAGACACAGTAGGAGCATGAGGACATTCACAATGCCAGGTCTCTACATTGTGGCAAGGCGGCTGATGCTCCAGGCTGTAGCACGGAACCAACGCAGGATCCAGGAGTGCATCTTCCGGCTGCGGATAACACTCCTGGGCCATACTGAAGAGGAGATCTACTCCAAATACAGGCTGAATGGGGCAATGATAAAGAAGCTCATCAGAGACCTTGACCCCCTGATGCAGCACCCAGCAAGGAGGACCGATGCCGTGCCCACCCATGTCCAGGTCCTGTGCTGCCTGCACCTCCTGGCCTCCGGAAGCTTCCGGGGGATAGTTGCATATGCAGGGGGGATCTCCCAGAGCACACTGTCACGCTGCCTACGGAGTTTCCTGGACGCCATGCTGACCCGGATACACCACTACATAACCTTCCCAACCACCCAACAGGACTTAAACCAAACAAAGCTTGACTTCTATAACACCGCGCAATTCCCCCATGTAATTGGCTGCATTGACTGTACCCACATCCACATCTGCCCACCCGCTGAGACAGAATACATGTACCGGAACCGCAAGTCCTACCACTCACTCAACATCCAGATGGTCTGCAATGCAAAGACAATCATCAGCAACATAGTGGCCCAATACCCGGGGAGCACGCATGATTCGTTCATCTTCAGGCACAGCGGCATACACACCCGCTTGGCCTGGGGTGACTTTGGCGAAGGACATTTCCTAGGTAAGTACACATGCCCACATACAGTATGTCAAGACCATGTAGCCGCGCATAACAGGCACTGACCCTCTGCTCCTATCTTTCAGGTGATAGTGCCTATGGCCTCCATGAGTACCTCCTCACCCCATACCTCAACCCTGCTACACCACAAGAACGGTGTTACAATGCTGCGCACATTCACACAAGAAATGTCATTGAGCGGACATTTGGGATGTTAAAGAGCCGATTCCGCATCCTACACAAGACTGGTGGGGCCCTCAAATACCAGCCTGAGGTCTGCTGCCGTATCGTGGCCGTGTGTGCCATACTCCACAATATTGCTACCAAGCGGAGGATACCTGTGGAGATCTTTGGTAGTGAGTAGGAGGGGGACAACCGGCCACCTGCACATGTTCATCATGCACGCTGTGGTAAATATTTTAGTAATTTACCTTGATCGGAATTTCTATAATATCAATAAGGTCAAGCATGAAGAGCAGAGTCTGTGGTGGTTAGAATTCAGGGTCTTTATTCAGTAACTCGAGTTAAGGGAGAGCTCCGTCACCTAAGGAGGCTTGTGAATAGTCTCTACTTCAATCAATCAAAGAAAACATGGCATTTATACATTCTTGACATAGAAAAGAGGAAGGAGCTTCCCTTGAGCAAATTTCAGTTATTCGTGTTGTAATCATACAGATGTCATGGCAGGAGCAATGTGACTGTGTCATAATCGTGAGGAAGTCACAGCAGAAGCAGAGTGTTGAGAAATAACCCTAGGCTGGTTCCTTAGATGAGAGAGAGAGAGATGGTTGTGACAGGATGTCTGGGGTCATGTCTTAGCAAACAGGCGCTGGTTTCTCGGAATTGGTCGTTGTGTCTTGGTAAATGGGGGCTTATTTCTCGGAATCGGCCTGACCATAAGAGTGTGTGGTTACAACGGGGCTCGTTTCTCGGAATCGGCTTGGACATAAAAATGTGTGGTTGCAGTTAGAGGAAGAAGTGCGTTGTTTGCAACCTTACATTTATGTGCCCGGGTTTTCTAGTTATCATCATGATGAGCTCGGGACGTGAAGGAGAGAGTGTATAATGGGACATAAATAAGGAAAAATATCCATTTTCCACATTCCCTACTTGTCCCATAATGTACCCTTTTAAGATTGTCTTTCTTAATCTACCTCTAAGTTCTTTTTAACGGCTCGTACTGTCTTTGTTTTTATCACGTTCCAGGTACTAGTGTTCTTGGCCTTGATCTCAGGAATGTTTCTAACAGAAGCGGAGAATATCATAGAGAGTGCATAGGTAGATCCAGCATAGCCAAAAGGGAGAGGAATAAAAGGCATTCCTCCGTGTACGGAATGTGGCATTAAACCACAGACCCAAAAGTTGGTTTTGTTAATAACCATTTGGTGTTGGTGGAGTGTGGAGATGAATGTGTTATTGAAAAATTATTTTCTTCTATTTTCGAGATGTGGAGGGAGATCTACATGTGAATGCATAGCTGTGTTATTCAAAAGCGTGGGGGAAGAAGGTGGGAAAGCTAGATGAAGGAACCAACCTAGGCAAGCCATGATACAAAAAATAAGAATCATCATAGAGAGGAAAATTGACACTTTGTTATGTAATAATTTTACGTATTTAAACATATTTTCCATGATTGGTTGCTAGTCTGAGTCAATTATGCATACGTGACCGGACACTTCCCAGCAACCGCTTCACCAAAACTATGTCTTGGACTTAATTAGCCACCGGTAGGTCGAGGTCAGATGCAATGTCTCTAGCTTGTTTTCTGATGGGATCGCAGCCGCGATCTGTACTCTTCTTGAGGGGAAGTTCAGGAAGGGGTGAAATAAAGTCTGTCGCTTCAGTGTCTATATTCTCGGGGTTAGCAGAAATGTCAGTAATAGTTGGTCCGAAGAATTTCTTTCAATGACTGGCATGGAGCCATCCTTTTCTTCCTTCTACCTTGACTGCAGTCCTTGTCGTGAGTAGCACCAACTTGGGAGACGTCCACCTTCTTTCCAGGGGGCTGGCGCGGTCAAAATTGGGGATCAGGATCCATTCCCCAGGTTGGATGGCGTGTTCCTCAGGCGTTGTTTTGTCTGGAAAGGCTGCAGCCACATGTGAACGGCAAGAGCGTAGTGCAGACATCAAAGAAGCTAGGTAATCTGTCAGAACATTTGAATCAATATCAGTTAACTTCCTAGGGGATGGGATGCCCAGGATATTCGGAGGTCTCCCATATGTAACCTCGTAGGGCGACAGTCCCGTTCAGGAATGTGCCACCATTCGCATATAGAAAAGAGCAACCGGAAGGGCTGTAACCCAGTCTATTTGTTTGGCAGCACATATTTTAGCTAGTTTGGTCTTTAGAGTCTGATTATGTCGCTCGACTAAGCCTGCCGCTTGGGGGTGTCGAACACAGTGGAATTTCCAGGTATATACTAACAGTAAGGAAACAGCCTCCATTACTTTAGAGGAAAATATGACTCTTGGCAACCCATATCGGGGGAAAAATTCCCTCACCAATTGTTTAGCTGTCATCTGGGCACCGTAGTCTGGGACGGGGTATGCTTCAGTCCATCGGGTCAAGGTACAGACTACTACGAGGACATACTTATGTCCCGACATCTTTCCATTTGTATGTAGTCCATTTGGAGGACTTCAAAGGGGTAATTTGGGGGATGGAACCCTCCTTGTTCAACCGAGACACTTTTCCCTGGATTGAACTGACAGCAAATCATACAGGTTCGTACTTTTTGTTTGGCCGCTGAGGGCAGATGCTTGTTATGCCATAGCAAATTTAGACTGTCCAACATTCCCTTTTCTCCTAGATGTGCGGGACCATGGGCAGTTTCTATGATTACAGGAACCATTATGTCAGGGAGAAACCATTTGGACTTATCTTTTGTTATCCAGCCCTGATCTGTGTGAGAACCTCCCTCTTCTTCCCATTTCCTCTTTTCGGTCTCTGTAGCTTGGTTTTGGATGTCTACTACATCTTTGGTAGGATCGATAACTGGATCAACAGTCTTAATGGTAGTTTCAGTATTCATTGTTCCTGTCTGAGCAGCGTGTTTAGCTGTGGCATCCGCCAGAGCATTACCTCGGGTGACAGAGTCCATGACTTTTGTGTGGGCCTTGCAATTCAGTATAGCTACTTCTGTGGGTCTGTGTATTGATTCTAGTAGCTGAAGAATAAGATCCCCATGCTGTATTTTAGTTCCTTGAGAGGTCAGAAAACCTCTCTCCTTCCACAAAATTCCAAGGTTGTGGACTACCCCGAACGCATATTGTGTATCAGTGTAGATGTTAACCTGTAAGGGCTATGAGTTCTGCTGCTTGGGCTGAATGCACGAGTATTCTGGCTGCTAGGAGGACCGTATTTTCTGTAGTAACAGCATAAGCTGCTGAAAGTTCACCTGTTTGGAGGTGCATACAGGAACCATCTACGAACAGTGTGTGTTCGGGTGCACTTAGAGGTACGTCTACAAGATCAGACCGGGGCTTTGTGACTAGTTCGACTATCTCTAAGCAGTCGTGAGTTTGGTTGTCTATTGGAACAGTGGGTAGCAGCGTAGCTGGGTTGAGGATATTGCATCGTTTACAGTTTACATAATTTAGAAAACAAAGGCATTGCATCAACAAATAAATATTTACACTTGATAACTTGATATACCCTGAGTATCAGAGTACAAACATACCGTTTTCTAGAAACCTAGAACCCGTCTTGACCGTGCTCTGAAAATCAGAACCCGTCTTGATACACCCCTAGCAGTACTCACCGAGGTGCAGAGAACTTGAAGACCTTGAAGATCTGGACACTGGACTAGTTACGCTGCGCTCTTGATCATGGACTTGTCGGGGTTCTGAAGACCTCGGACTCAGCAACTTCACAATATTCGGGCTCTGGGTCGAGACTTCCGCTGTCATCCTCACTGCCTCATGTGGATGGCCAGGCCGCGGCTCGTCCCTCTTTGACACGAAGGAGTTCATGCAGGAACACCCTGCAGTGTGCACTTTGAAGTCCGTCGGTGTCTGGAGGGACAGGTTCGTGTCCGCATCACCGGCGGGTGGGGAGAAAGGGAAGTACCCGTTCAGGCGCCAATTTACTGTGGTAAATATTTTAGTAATTTACCTTGATCGGAATTTCTATAATATCAATAAGGTCAAGCATGAAGAGCAGAGTCCGTGGTGGTTAGAATTCAGGGTCTTTATTCAGTAACTCGAGTTAAGGGGGAGCTCCGTCACCTAAGGAGGCTCGGGAATAGTCTCTACTTTAGTCAAAGAAAACATGGCATTTATACATTCTTGACATAGAAAAGAGGAAGGAGCTTCCCTTGAGCAAATTTCAGTGTTTCGTGTTGTAATCATACAGAAGTCATGGCAGGAGCAATGTGACTGTGTCATAATCGTGAGGAAGTCACAGCAGAAGCAGAGTGTTGAGAAATAACCCTAGGCTCGTTCCTTAGATGAGAGAGAGAGAGATGGTCATGACAGGATGTCTGGTGTCATGTCTTAGCAAACAGGCGCTGCTTTCTCGGAATTGGTCGTTGTGTCTTGGTAAATGGGGGCTTATTTCTCGGAATCGGCCTGACCATAAGAGTGTGTGGTTACAACGGGGCTCGTTTCTCGGAATCGGCTTGGACATAAGAATGTGTGGTTGCAGTTAGAGGAAGAAGTGCGTTGTGTGCAACCTTACGTTTATGTGCCCGGGCTTTCTAGTTATCATCATGATGAGCTCGGGACGTGAAGGAGAGGGTGTATAATGGGACATAAATAACAAAAAATATCAATTTTCCACATTGCGGGGAGAATCCTGCAGAAGGACACAGGCGCCGCAACAACATCATACTGAACTATTTCTAGTGCACCCATACCCCTCACACAACACTGCACTCATGCATGCCACATGAAATAATGACATGAGTAAGATTTGCGTTCAAAATAAATTCTTATTCTTTTGTTGAACAAGATCTATAACTTTTTTGTTTTTTCAAACAACATAACTACTGTATTGCTTCATACAGCCTCTTGAATGCAGAGCAGGCGTGCTTGGTACATCAGCATGGCACTGCTGCTAATGTTCAGTCATTCACTGGCACCTCCTGCTGGACGCACCCTGTCGCCTCTCCAAATCCACGTCGGCAGTGTTCGGCCGTGATGCTGCACTGGGCCTGGTACTGCAGCACCGTTCTGATACCACCGGCACAGACAGGCTGCTCAGGCAGCATGTGCCCTCACTGGCATCATCACCCCCTACGCTCTGGGACCTTCCCCCAGTAACTGGACACTATCGTTGCGGTACTTGTGTCGTATGTCCACAGACCATCCAGGGCAAGACCATTGTACTTAATAACAATTTCACGTGGACATTAAACAAACATACGAACTGCAACAGCTCCAGGTGCATTTATGTTTTAATCTGCCCCTGTGAATTGTTGTACATCGGGATGACCATGCGTCCTGTTAAGCAACGGATAATGGAGCATAACAGCAACATCCGATGTCATAAGACACATACTAAGCTCTATGACCATTGCAAGGACAATAATCATTCTCCGGAAAACATCCGATGGACTGTTATTGAGTCCTTACCACATCTCAACCATAAGGCTCTGTTCAGACATGAACAGAGATGGATACATCGATTACAGTGTGATGATTTGGGATTAAACGATGGGGTGCCCTGGACGACTCTCGCCAGATAGTCACGATTCTGGACCTGTTGTCCACTTCTAAATGCCTCTGTATGCCTCACCATACATCTCTGTCCATTCCAAGATGGCGCCCGCATTACCTTTCCCGGACTGCGCTGTCTCTAAGCAAGCCCCTCGTTGGTGTTTACCTTTGCGCGCCATCACCTAGCAACTTGAGGGACACACCCCTCGTTGCGCGCGCAACTTTCCCATATCTATCCCGGACACTGCCTGACTACCGTGCCGGTTGTCCAGTCATCCGAATTCGTGTGGGAAGGGTAGGTGCAGAGAAGCCTGCCTGCAGCGACCCGTGAGGTAAGGTGTTGAGCCAAAGAACCGGCCACTATCTGCTAAGACACGCAGTATTCCCGCCCCTGAACGCGGGTTACCGGATGGCTTTCCCTTCCCCTGAAATATCCCACGGGATTCCTTTCTTTCCCCGCAGGATTCCCTCACTCGCTGCTGGCCCCACCTGGACAGCTTGCGAGACTTCATGAGGAATTAGTAAGGGTAATTGCACCGCCGATTTGTAGATTTACCCCGTTCACACCACCGGGTTGAAGAGGGCATTTTATTCCTTGCCTTCCTCGCAGCTAGACCCAGACACCCCACGCTCGCTGGTACACACGACCACTCCACCAGCTTTGAAGTTACTATCAAAACAGAGTGTTAAACCACGATTTTTGGTTTTATCTGTGTGGCGCTTTACTGTTTAGGGCTTAAAACTTGAAGTCCACAATTTTGAAAACCGGTGTCACATGCCGCTTGATCACCCTGAGGTGCATAACTGACACTGGTTTCGCAGCGTGATGACCCAATCCACCATGCACGCTGCATAGCCTAGTTTACGGCACCTTCATTGGAATGCATGCTATAGCGAGTCAGCATGGCAGCGTAATGCAGTGCGAGTCTCTCACACGCATTAAATCCATTGAAATTTTACCCTTTCTCTCTCACAATAGCACCTGACGCAGTCACTCTCGAGACAGGTTACCCACTGGGCACGCATGTTCTGATATTCTGAACATAGGCACGAATACAATGTAGTAGAGCTAGATTAACCTTGTCGTCATTTGTGTCTGCCTTTTATTTTATTTCCTTTCAGTTCCCAGGAAGCCCCTTGCGTGGAACCATTTTTTGAACGACACTTTCACAGGTCGTATACCGGTGTCCTCCTAACTTGGAGGATCCGAGCAATTTTATGAGCACGAAGGTCCTGATGAATCGCCCTTAGGGCGTGAAACATGTTGACCGGTTTTTTTCACAATAAGGGTTGACTAAGGGTTGGTCTCATTGCTCACCACTCCTTAATACCCCTGTAACTTTTAATCAAAGCAGTGAGCCTGACCATTAAAATAATCACCTACAGGACTCTACTGACTTTTTTTAACCACACCACCATGCTCACGATTGCATGTCTTTAGGCCCCTCACACACACACACCCGTTGGCCCAGAATAGAAGATCTCCGCCAAAGTGCAGCTTCCCTTGCTGCCCGACGGGCATTGCACCGCCAGCCTGCCGAAGGAGCAGGATACCGATGATGACGCTGGATGGCCATCGGCTGGGACTACAGTTGTGGTCCTGCCGGTAGCCTGTGTGAGGTATCCTTACATTCTGGAAAAAGGGTCTACACCACGCACTCTAGACCCCCTCACCACCACCTGTCTGATTAAGTGAGAGAGAAGACTGGCTGGGCTAAATTTCTAGCTCTCCTTGGGGAACTCTGTACACCAATTGTTGTTTGCATCATCACCCCCCTCCCTTGCATGGCCATGGACACACACCTGTTGGTTTTGGACTGCGGCGGTGACCTGCTACAGGGCCCTTGCAACATCCTGGCAGCATTGCACCATTTGGATTTTCATTGCCAGGGACCGGCGTGACAGTTGGGATGTTGCATTCCCGATCAGGTGGTTCGACCGGGTATATGCTGATAGCCGGGTCAGCAGCTGGCGGTGGCGGCGGCGGGTGATGTCCTGCTGCACCACCATCAGTTGGCTGTTCTCCTTCATTGCAGCCATTAACTCCTGCAAACTTTCGGTGAGCTGATTGACATTGCGTGCAGTCTTGTACAGCTGCAGCTGCATGGCTGCCATGTGCTGTGCCTGCTTGCGGTGCACAGCTAGCATCTGGCGTTCGATTCCTATGCCTGGATCTTGGGCCTGTTGCCCTCCCTCTGCTCGTGTGGCCACGTTGCGCTGCTGCCTCTCCTGGCCGCTTGCCTGCGACCGCACAGTGGCTGTGTGGCGTGTCTGCCTCCTGGGTGGTGGTGGGGCCTGTTCCACTGCCATGAGTGACGCATGGGGTGGTTGCACTCCTCCTGTGGCTGCAGGGGTGGCCCTGTCTGCATGTGGAGGTGGTGGTACTGGTGCAGGTGTATGTGACGGTCCAGGTTGTGGGGCAGGATGGCTCTCTCCCTCCGTCTCCTCTGGGGTCTCCTCGATATGGAGTGCCTCGCTGTCTGTGGTCTCTGCTTCTGTAGCACCTGTGATGTAAATGGGTGCATGATTAATGATATAAATCTTGCACATGGGATGTTGCAACATGCATGCAGGCTTGCATTCCTTGACTGGCTTTAGGGATATGTTTCACTTGACAGTTCTGGCTGTGTGTGGCTATCAGGGAACTATTGTCAAACTACAAGTCCCACAATGCAATAGGGCGTTTATGATGTGCAGGGACTGCATTACTGGGGCTATCAACTGGCTAGCTCTGGGGGGATGGGCATTCTTAGGGGACGGGGTCGCAGTTGCATGGCTCTTACATTGTGATTGTTGTGTGGGTCGGGAGGTGTCCAGCTGAGTGACCCCCACGCAGGCTGCAGGGTTGATGATGTCCTCAACCAAGTCCTCGAGTGGTGTGTTGGCGGTAACTGTGGGGTCTCCTCCTCCAATGGTATGTCGCTCCCCCAGCCTCTCTGCTATGCGCTCCTTGGCACGTCCTCTGAGGTCATACCACCTCTTCTCTAGGTCATCGATTGACCGCTGGGTCACTCCTACGGCGTTTACCTTCGCCCTGATGCGCAGCCAAATGCGCCTTTTGTCAGCCTCGGGCTGGATAGCTTCCCAAAAAGCTTGTCATGGTCCCTGCTGACTCCCTCAATCAGGAACTCCAGCTCCTGTTCGGAAAACTTTATTTTTCTTTTCCTGCCAGTTTTACTGGATCCTGCTGCATCCTGGGACATTATGGTGTTGGATGTATGTTCTGTTGTGGGGCTGCAGGGTGTGTCTCCTACAGCTCAGTGCTGTGCCTCCTCCTCTCTCCAGCTCTGTGTTCCAAATGAGTAAGGGAACTGCCTACTTCCTGGTTGTGATGTCATCATTGTGCTCTAAATGCGACTTCCCATGTTTGCGATCTCGCAATTTGCGAGATCACAATTTGCGATTTCGGTAATTGCTAAATCGTAATTTCGGGTTGGGAAATGCATTTTTTGGAAATTCGCATTCGGCGATTGTGGCCGATTGCGATTCGCATTTTTTGATCGCATTTTTTGATGCATCCCATTCTGCGAATTCCAATTTGCGATTCGGTATTTTTCGCAAATTGGAATTCGCAGAATGTGGGCTTGATGCATCTAGGGGTTAAGCCATAAAAATATTGCAAAATAATTTTTAAAAATAGAAAATAGTTAATAAAAAAATATAAAAATCATATTGATCTAGCTAGAGGTATGAATTTATTCATTTTTTAGACAAAATTTGCCGAGAAAATAGAAACCTCAAATTAAAGTCAAGGGTTGGTTTGACAGAGACCTTAGTGTGATTTCAGTTCACTAGAATGGAGCATGGGTTGGATGCGTTTTGCAGGTCACTCTGGTCAAAAGTTTTGTTGTGGAATTTATGGTCTCCTTTAGACCCTGTGGGATGACCTTCTAGCCAGTCGGGATGGTCGAGGCTGTGAAAAGAAAGCAAAAAAGAAGGACATTGTTTCTTTCATAACAAAGAGAAAATGAAGAGCCAATGGAGTATATTAAGCAAAACCATGAAGGGGAAAATTATTGGCTATTTTTTTTTTAATTTTCTTTGTTTTTATTTCTAATACTCACTGTTTATACTGAGGACTACGATAGTGGGAGGAAGACAACAAAGACAGTTCCTTGTCAGCTGCGCCATAATGAAAAGTAGAAACGAAAAGGCATTTTGGGAGAGAATTACTTTACAGCTGAAGTTCAACAAGTTTATGATGAAGAAAGCTATTCTGTAAAAATATTTAAGAGAAACAAGTAATTGCAATAATGAGATAATTTCAAAATCCTGGTCTGCTCAACATGAACAACTAGATACGGAAGTCCATCTGTTCAATACCATCTTCAGAAAGTCAGAGATTGAAACAATGTGTTACCAGTATTGGTGCTCTCAAGCATTCGCAAAAGAGTAGGGGCCTACCAGCACTGTGGCAGAAGCAGGACTGCCCGACTAAAAGTCGGAGGTCCAGCTGCGTGCATTACGATGCGACTGCCTTCACGGCAGATACAATGAGTATATTTTGCATTGCAGCATGTGCTAAGGGCTGCAGCACATGCCAAAATACTAAATGTACACATTTAAAACATCCCTGTACCATATAGCAGCCAACATGCAGTGCCTGCAACATGGTCAGGAATGTTGAAGGGGGCACAAGTGCCCCCCAGGCCCTATAGCGGAGGGTCAGGGGGAGAGGGGGCTCTGGTAGGGGCCCCCAAAGTCACTTTCTGCCTGCCTTTTCATGGTGGGTGAACCTCCTTGAAGGGGCAGGTCCAAAGGGGAATCATTATCCCTACGGCTTACAATGTAAACTTGTGAGCCCATTTGTGAGAATCTGATCCCAGTTACCCCAAGACTGAAATGTCTCAGTCTATGGAAGTCTGTCCAGTTTTTCATGTATCTTTTTTAAAAGATTCTTAATCAAAACCACATCTTGCTTCGCAGCCTTATGTCAATCCAGCTAAATGCAGAAAATCAACATATAAAATTTAGATGCAAGAATTGTAAGGTAAAGGTTGCAATATTTAGTGGAATGGAAGGGTTTTAGTACTGACGAATGATCATGGGAAATTGTTTTCAGTCTTCATGCCCCAGATTTGTTACAAGACTTTTGTGCGCGACATCCTGACAAATAAAAAACGAAACTTCCAAGACACCATCCTTGGGGGTGGACTGTTAGCAAGTGGAGCTGAAGATACTGCTTATTGCTTAGCAAAGCTTGAACGCGATAGAGCATTGTCTAAACTGAGACTCTGTGCAAGTGGAGAATGAGCTATGCAGCAGCATGCCTGCAATGCACTAGGATTTCCAGCAAGCCATGTACACTTGCATATTCTGGAGAGACTGTGGTCATCTTGGACTATCGGGTATAACTCCCATTATTTCTCACAACATCCTTTGCTAAGCAATTGTGATGTTATTTTGCTGCACCTAAGGATTCGCTGCATGGATCATAGATTTCCTTTGCCAAGAATCATTGCTGTCTGACACTAAATACTCATGCACATTGGAAATACAGAGACGTTTTCTGAAAAATTGTAGTATTGATAAAATATTCATTCAAACTTCTCTGAAGACTGAAACTGTTACATATACTAATGGTTAACCTGTGATGGAACAGGATTCTTAGATTGGACTATGTTGCATATATATGTATGAATGTTATGCACAAATTCTACAGAAACTATAGCTCAGGGATACTAGAGGGATAGGAATGAAGCTAAAGTTTTTAAGGATTAACAATTTCACATCAAAGTACGGAGATTTGGATACACAGAGATATTTCACAGACATTCACTAAATGCTGTAGACTTTTGTGACCATCAGAAGGAACATGTCAGATTGTTGGAGTCCTGTTGTAAGAAATTGGGTTACTGGTAGAGGGGATGAAGACCTACTCAAGCAGCCACCACAATCCTTGTCAGGGTGAGGCACAAGCAAATCAAAAATTAACAGGTGCACAACTGTCTGGTAGCTTGCCACTGAGCAGTCGGGCTCAACTTAGAGACAATGTTTAAATTATTCATGCAGCATTTCAAATAGTAATTATTAGAAATGGCGATTTCTGGTTGGCTAAGGCTTGCGCCAAAGCCAGGCAGAAACCACCACTCTAGTCAGGGCAAGGAAGTCACCCGCCAAAGATAACCCCTGCTCACCCCCTTGGTAGCTAGGCACGAGCAGTCAGGCCTATCTCGGAGGCAATGTGTAAAGCATTTGCGCACGCACCCACCAGCAACAACATCCAAGGCCCCCCACAAAAGGAACTACACACAAGGTTATATCAAAAATAGCCTTTGTATTATCACAACACATCAGAATCATAATCACAGGATGCACATTGTGCCAACTGGCACGGGCAATATTTACAAGGGATTATGTACACCTGACAGGGCCACATGGACCACTGTCAGGATCATCACAAAGTGAACTTGGCAAACGTGAACTAAAACATACAAGTAACATTAGGTCATAGAACGTACAATCAGTAAACACTGATAATCACTGCACTTGCAACAGTCTGTGCCATGAAGTCCATCATACACAGTACCCCACCAGTCTAACTACATTGGACCGTCACCACCAAAGTAACACCTTATACTAGGGGCGTAAATCACACAGGGAAGTACAATCTCCCTAACATACCTAAACAGGTAAAACAACCTCCTATGCATAAGCCATGTCTAGAGGTATCATAACACAGGGTGTGCAAAACATACTACACACAGTACATTTACTAACACCCAAAGCATTAGCACATAATTCACAATAGCACATAAATCACATAAATCACATTAGGGTCCAGGTTGCGCCAATGCGCCAAGACCTAAACGTAGCAGCTGCCCACTACTTGCTGGGCAGCTGAGGACAAGAACAGGGCCTAAACTCTGCAGCTGGCACTAAGTGCTGTGCAGCTGGGGAAGGCCAAAGTAGGGGCGAAGGAGTGCGACTCACTCCTGAGTCCAGAGACATGTCCCTAGGAAGAAAAACCTAAACGGTGCAGCTGCCCACTTTTTGCTGGGTAGTTGTGAAATCAAACTTTGGCATGGGCCCTCACTGGCCCTTTGTACAAATACTGCGCATGTGGGAGCCTTCTAGGCTCTAGAAATAAACACTTGCCCATCGTTGGAGCCCTCTAGGCTCTGGAAACAAATGGGCCCCAGCTTGGAGTCATCTAGGCTCAAGGGATACTGGGGCCTTGTGGGAGCCTGTAGGCTCTGAAAATAATCATGGGCCCTGGAGCCCCTCGGGCTCCTAAAATAACCATGCCCACTGGTGGGCCCACTCAGGGCTCTAGTACAGAAGGTGCCCCCTGTTGGAGCCATCTGGGCTCTGACAATACATATGGTGAACCCTGGAGCCCTCTAGACTTTTAAAACAACTGGGGCCTCAGAGCCACGGGCTCTAAATACAGCAATGCCCCCGGGAGCCTCGTGGGCTCTAGCAACAGGGCCGCTCGGGAAACTGCCATCACCGGGATAAGGAGCAGGGCACTGGCCCCTCTAAACAAATATGCGGCCAAATGTGGGAGATCAACGGTGGAGCGGTGGAGCGGCCAGCTGCCAACCGGGGCCGCTCTACCCTCGGACTGGGGACCCACTGAGATGCCAACACTCACTGGCTGCTGGGAGGCGGCGTCTTCGCTGGGCTTCTCTGCTCCGTTCTAATTTCTCTTGGGCTGCGGGGCTCTCCTTTCTACTCGGGAGCCCCGCTTGCCGGCAACAGCGCTTCTCTCTCCAGGCTGGCGGCGGGCAGCATCTCAGGTCTCCCTCTCCAGATGGCAGACCGGAAAAGCGGGCACAGGCTTCCCCCAGGCAGGGGGAAGCGGAAGGGACGCACTCCAGGTCAGGCGGGCGCGGGCCTGGCTTCCGATTTCGGTGGCATTCTTCTCGGTGCTGCGGCGGTTTAAACTCGGGCACAACTAAGGGGTAGGCTCCCTCGAGAGTAAAAATAAGTAGCGGGTGGGCACCCACTCTAGGACTACAATAACAAATTGGCCATAATCGGGACAGGCACCCGAATTTAAAAATACAAATGCAGGCATAATGCAGGGTAGGCTCCTGCCAGCAAAAATATATCCATCAGCGGGGTGGGCACCCGCCAGGCAGGAGTCACGGGGGAACCCCTCCCCATGGGATTCCCTCTTTAAAGGGGCCACAAGGAAAAGGAGCACAGTGCTCCCAGGCGCTGGGTGCCCAGGAATCACCAAAAGGCCCCAGAAATGCCGCCCACAGCAAGGAGGGTCCCAGCAACAAAGTCCTCATAGGTGAAGAGGGCAGGAGGGTGTCCAGGAAGCAATCCAGGGGCTTGGCAAGGCCCAGGGAGGCAAGCCTTCCCCTGGGCCCCAGCAGCAGCACACCCTCGGTAGATTCAAGTAAGGAAACCAGAACATTTTCATGGGGTCACAGCCCATCTTTTATACACAGAAATCCTTTGTTTCCAAAGGTGCAGGCAAGGGGCGAACCAGATGCAACTGGTTCTTGAGCACTTTGTTTTGCTCTGCCCCTCTCCCTATTCACAGGACAGGCCAGGGACATCAGACGCACCCCAGGGGGTGGAGCCAGCATTGTGGAGCGAAGGCCCAGCCCTATTTGAGTCCCAAGTGCACTCCTCTCTGCCATCAACATGCAGATCTCTCCATTCACCACCGGGGCAGGACCGTCCTGACTCCAGGAGCCAGGCACACCAGCCAGCACCAGCCAATCACAAGCCAGGCAGCCAATTCACATTTACTGCACAGGCAGGTCAAATGGTAGAAGTGGCACTTCCACACCAGCCACATTAAAGCCGCACACATCATTGCGCAGCATTCGATCTCATGAGTTTGCACCTACCAAACTTAACCTTGCACTTCCCGCGTATATGGAATTACCATGGAAACACATATTCCCCATGCATTCCTATGAGAGGGCAGGCCACTCTCACACACGCACTCAGAGAGCGCACGCACTTTACACTCCGCCACTGTGCTAAAGTGCGCAAAGACCAGAAATCACTATAATGATGGAACATTAAAAGGCAAAACGTTCAGGGGTGAAATTGCCAGAAGGGCCAAGTCCAACAGTAATAAAGTGAAACTACAACAAAAGAATAATCCCACACCAATTCAGAAAGGTAGGTCAGAATCTAATAAATAAATCAGGATCAGAATGACAACATCCAATTAGATTCAGAAAAGGGGGTGGTGATGAACAGAGTGTCTGAATTGAGCAGACCACTCTTACCCAGTCCAAAGATCAGGGGCTTGATCCATCACCGTTATTTATCTCACTGCCCCATCCCAGCTCAGAACCTGGCTATATGCAAATCAGTCTGTCCCTGGCCCAGTGCATCATGGGAACAGGGCAGACTAAACTACCAAGCCAATTCTTCACCAGAAAGGAGACAAGCTACCGGGGACCGGTTTCTGGCATTTCAGCCGTCTTCGGCCCGGCTTGCTTGAATCCTGATGGAGCAGTGAGAAAGGGACTCATGTCTGAGTATACCCTGCCACACCTATAGTGGCCAAAAACGATTCAGAAAAGGGGGTGGTGATGAACAGAGTGTCTGAATTGAGCAGACCACTCTTACCCAGTCCAAAGATCAGGGGCTTGATCCATCACCGTTATTTATCTCACTGCCCCATCCCAGCTCAGAACCTGGCTATATGCAAATCAGTCTGTCCCTGGTCCAGTGCATCATGGGAACAGGGCAGACCAAACTACCGAGCCATGATGCACTGGGCCAGGGTCAGACTAATTTGCATATAGCCAAGTTCTGAGCTGGGATGGTGGAGTGAGCTAAAAAACGGTGATGGATCAAGCCCTGATCTTTGGACTGGGTAAGAGTGGTCTGCTTAATTCAGACACTCTGTTCATCACTACCCCCTTTTCTGAATCAACATCCAATTAGAATCCCCATAGATATGCAATTTTAAAGATTTAAGTGAAAACAGTTCCGAAAAGCACTAAGTGCCACTCAAGGCTATCTGAATGTGTGAGACTGGGAGCAAGTCACAAGTGAGGCCACCATGATGGAGCACGGGTCGGATACAGGTTTGTTCCACTGAAAAGTTACCTTCTCAGTACCATACAAAGAGTCTCGTTCAGGTTGGAGGGAGCAGTGAGGAGCAGAGAAGCACCACAGACGGTCATTGATGTACTGCATAGAACAGACTTAGCATCACAGATGATCATTGCTGTAGCACGAAGATCCTAATATTGTGAAGAGCGGGCAGGCTGGAGTTTCATGATGACACTTTCAGTGAGTGGCCCATGCTGTAGCGCAAGGAGTCCAGTTGACGGAAGTTTGTGTTGGGTGGCTGCACAAAAGATACGTTTTGTGGAAGTAACAAGCCTAAAAACTTAAACTCAACTACTCTGAGGCCACACAAAGGGCCCAGGACCTGAGGGGCACCACTTGGAAGTCAGTGACTTCCTCCAGCTGGATCTGGGTGCTGGTGCAGGTGTTTGTAAGCCTGTTATGTCCTTGTGGCTCTGAACAGGAGGCCAGCAGACTAGCCCTTGGAGTTACTCTGGGAGTTCTGGGCTCAGGTGCAGGTTCAATCCCTCTGACTAATGCATGAGGGCAGCAGGGCAGCAATCCTGTTAGACAGCAGTTCAGTAAGGCAGCAGTCCAGCAGGGCAGCAATTCAGCAATATGGCAGTTCTTTCAGCAGCACAGCATTCCTTCTTCCTGGCAGAGTCTCCACAAGTCCAAAAGTGTACTGAAGTGTTGGTGTCTAAGGTCTAATATTTATATCAGGTGTTTCATTTGAAGTAAGAGAAGCTTCTAGAGTTTTCCATTTGAAGTACACAGGTTCCCTGCCTTCCCTGGCTCCAGACTAACAACGGAGGGTATGCACGCCTTTGTGTCTGTGTAGGAGGAATATAGAAAGTCCAACCCAGTCATGTGACCCAGAGGCAGGCTGCAGGCACTAAATAGCTAAGGCAGAAAATACCAACTTTCTAAAAGTAGAGAACAAGAAATCAGCTGGGATGACCTCAAATTAAAGAAAATGTAACAACCATTAAACAAATTAATCAAAGCTTTTATTCTCATGTGTGCACCTGTTGGGAGGCTCTGCCCGGCGCCCCGATTCGGGAAAGAAAAAGAGAACTGGGACGTGTGTCCTAGACACTCGGTGAACTACTATGAATCACTGTAAAGTGTAAACAGTGTGAACGGTACAAAATGGAAAGGTTTATCAAGGCGTAATGATGATTCACCGCTGAGATTGAATGGTAGATCAATAATAGTATCCACAGTCCAAATGATCATTTGAACGCAGAATCTTGCTCAGTCATTTTAATTTTCAAACAATGAAAGAATTGGTGGTACTCTTAAAGGTACCATATGGTGATACAACAATATGGTAGATCCAAATGCATTTCGGGCGTTACAAATGCCCTTCATCAGGGGATTCTACAAGCACAAAAAAAAACATCTGGATGAGAAATAAAAATTGCGGTCTCAAACATGGGTTGGACATTTGGTGAAAGGACATGCACAAAAAGAAGCCAAGAGTCATATAATAGATACCTGGAGCAATGTTAAACAATATGAAAGACAAAAGTGAAAAAAAATAAAGAAAAAGAAAGTGTGAGAATCCATCTCCCAGATGCTCAACGATAATCCACATGCAACTAACATAATGTGCCGACTACCGTATAATGAAAGGGCACCAATCCATGCCATACTGTGGTATACAAAACCCAAAACTTGGACCAAGCTGAGGAAAAGTGTTCTTCTGATCGTCATTGTTAGACCTGACATCATTGAGTCTCACAGCTGATCCGTGCCACAGCGCAAGTGCTCCCTACGTTAAATTGATGTATCGATTGTATCCATGTTTGGCTTATTTGGTTTACTGTCAGTCCCTAGTCTAGTGCACCAGGAGTGCCGGGGCTTGTAAATACAAATGGCGCTCGTGGGCTTGCAGCACGTGTTGTGCCACCCACAGGAGCGGCCTCGTAAAGGAATGTCTACGGGTCGGTCATTGCGAGACCCACGTGCAGCCTAGTGCTGTCACGCAGGCTGCGCAAGTATACCTACTTGCCAGCCCCTCAAACCTTCCCTTGACTCCATGTTAGTCACCCCTATGGTAGGCCCACGGGCAGGGTGCATTGTAAGTATAAGGTAGGACACGCCTGACCAAGTTGGCATGTCCTAATAGTGAATTACAGCCATCTTCGTTCTTCACTATTGCGAGGTAGCCTGCTCTCCATTAGTTAGAATGGGCCGCCGGGATTATTAACGCTATGATCCTAGCTGGCTCGGGGAGCATGGTGCAATGTCGAGTTTGGTATCCCTGAACTCGGGGTTTAATTACGCATCCGTTGGTGTGGATGGTTTTTGGACTCTGGGTTTGAAAATAGCACTTTTAGAAAGTGTCTATTTTCTTGTCTAACCATATCTGGTCTCTGCTGGTCTTGCGTGTGTGTGACAGGAGCTAGGTGGCTCCACAGGTCTGGATGAATCAGTGTGGGATGAGTGGGACATTTGCGTTGAGAGTAGGGGGAGAGTAGTTGCTGATAGCCTGCCCTGCCTGATACAATGCTGGCTCCACCTCCTGCCAAGCGGCTGATGGCTCTGTGCCTGCCATGGACGATCCTAGCCCCACCTCCTGCCAGGAGGCCGATAGCTCTGCTCCTGCCAGTGTCAGTGCTGGCTCCACCTCCTGCTGGGCGTCTGAGGACCCAGTCCTGCGCAATGAATAGGCCAGGTGCTTCTGCCTGGCTCCACCCACAACAGACCCAGGATGTTGGGAAATTCCCCTGCATGGACAAAGGGATCAAAGCCGAAAAGGGGTATAAGAGAAGGACCCCTGAACCAAGAATTTAGATCACTTCTGACAAGGAACCCTGTAACCAAGGACAAGAGGCCTGCTGATCTGAGGACTTGCCTACCCCTTCTGCCAGTGTGCTGTTTGCTGGGGGGAATCCTGCAGTGCTTCTTTATTTTTGCCAAGGAACCAGGAGAGAGGAACTGTGTGTGTACTCTCACGCTTGCTAAGAAAATCTCCAAGGACTGGAAGAGTGCCAGTCTCCTGCTGAAGTCACAGGGCTAAAGGACTTCATCTGCTAAAGTGCTATTTGCTGGAATCGTGAATCCAGCACCTCTGAAAGAACCAGCAATCTCGACGCCGACGGACGTCGCCGAATCCAGCTCGACGCAGTGGGTAACGGCCCCAGTGTCCCGCTTCCTCGACGACCGGCCGACGGGCCCGACCGACGCCAGCAGCAACGCCAGTGAGTGGGAGTACGGCTCTAGCTCCAGAGGACCTCGTGTCTGCACCGCTGCTGATCGCATCAACTGTGTGCCCTCTCGACGCCGTGAGCGCTGCTCACTCTGTGCAACCGCATCATCGACGACACCTGCTGAGGCCTGATCGACACCGAAGACGCGACGCCGGATTGCTCGACGCCGCTGATCATCGTGTGCTTCATTTTCCTAAAGGTACTGTGTTGTTGGGGTCCGTGTGACTCCGGGCTCGACGTAGCGCTCCTCGCGGTCGACGCCGAACCTTTGGATTAACTTTGCCTCGACGTCGTGTAGCCCCCGTGTGGGTTACCCTGTTGCTAAGAACTGTATTGCCAAGAAGAAGATTTGCTTTGACACTAAAGACTTTGGTGCTAAAGAAGAAACTACCTTTGAACTATCCTTTTTCCCTTCCTCGAGTATTTATTACGATTGTGTACATTTTTTGTCGTTATTTGGTCTTGTGCTAAGCCTTATATAAAAATACTTATTTTTATAATACTACTGTTTCGTGTCCATTTGTAGTGTATTCACTTTATTACTGTATGTGGTCATAATTGCTTAACACACAGCCTCTGAGATAAGCCTGTCTGCTCTGCCAAGCTACCAAGGGGGTGAGCAGGGGTTATCGAAGGGTGTGATCCCCTTGCCCTGACTAGAAAAGGTGTGTCCCTATTTGTCAGAAGTGTATACCTCTGCCAACTAGAGACAGCCGGTTCTAACATTGGATGCAGCGGTGAGGATTTGGACCTTGCATTTATGACCCATGTGCAGTGATTAGTGTGCGCTACATAGTGAAAGCAGACCATAACGCAGTCACAATCTAATTTGGAAGGATCCTATTTTTTGGTTCTCCGCTTTTCTGAAGCTTGATTTTTTTGAACACTGCCAGTTTTGACCATGAGTGACAACGGAGTCACTACCCCTGTTGTTGTTGTGGAGGAGTTTGATAAGGAGAAGATGAAGACATACGAGAAGAAGCAGCTGCAATACTTTTGCAAGCAGTTTAAAGTTCCTACCAAAGGCCTCTCCAGGAAGCCAGAGTATTTCAAAGCTTTGGAGGCCTGGTTGGAGTCCAGAGATCCCTCTGATGTGGTGGTGGTACCCACAGAGGAAGGGGATGAGGAGGTGCCAGTGAATGGGCCTGTGTCCTCTCCCGGTAGCAGTGTTTCCTCCAAAGGTCTTTCCCCTGAAGAAAGAGAAGAAAGGGCGAAAGAGCGAGCTTACAACATGGAAATGGCAAGGCTAAAGATAAATAGGCAGTTGGAGTTAGAAAATGCAAGAGGTAGAAGAGAAGCTGAGTTGGAGATCAAAAAGTTAGAGTTTGAAAGAGAGAAGTTAGCTTTGGAGCGTGAAACCAGGTTGAGGGAGCTGGATATCCAAGCTAAAAATTTAGAATTGAATCCCTCTGGTGGCAGCATCCCATCTGGGCCTGCAGAAAGTAAGTTTTACTTTCCCAAAGATGTGATAAAGGATTATCATAGAAACGAAGATATTGGTCACTGGTTTAAAGCGTATGAGTTAGCATTGTTGGCCCGCCAGGTCCCTGAGAAGAATTGGGGAGCGGGGTTGTGGGGTCGCTTTGTGAATGAGGGGAGAGATACCTTGTTAGACATGCCTGTTGCGGATAGGATGTCGTATGCTCATATGAAGGATGCTTTAATGTTGCGGTATGGCCTAACCCCCGAGAAGTACAGACAAGCTTTTAGAGAATGTAAGAAGTTGCCTGGTACGACGTGGGTTGAATATGTGTCTTATTTTTGCAGAGCCATGGATGGTTGGGTAAAGGGCAGCAAAGTGGAAAGTTATGAAGCTCTTTATGATTTGTTTGCTTGGGAGCATTTGTCTAATAACTGTTTTCCAGAGCTGCGCCAGCACCTGATTGATAGCAAGATATCTAACCCTAGAAAACTTGCTGAGGAGGCGGACCGCTGGGCCAGTACCAGGGTCCACAAAGGTCCAGTGGGAGACTCAGCCAAAGGTGGGCAGGGTCCCCAGCAGAAGAGTGGGGGGGACAAGGGTAAACAGAAGGAGTCTCAGAAAGGGCCCCAAAGTAATCCCCAAGGGAACCAAGGGAAAGGTTCCCAGCCTCCCCCTGAGAAGAAGCCAGGGGCCCCGACCGGTAAACCTGTTCATAGGGGCCCCCTAACCTGCTACACTTGTGGGCAGGTGGGACACCGGTATTACGATCCCCAGTGTCCCATGAAGAAATCGAATGCACCGCCGAGTGCACCCCCCGTCAGTTGGCGAGTGTAGCCCCGGGAGGGGAGGAGATGGTTGTCCATGGTGGGAGGGGTCCCGCAGAAATGTCCCTGGTCTCGCTAGGAGACATGCAAATGGTCCCTCCACCCCCTCTGCCTAGTAACACTAGTAAATATAGGCAGTGGGTGACCATTAATGGCCATAGAGTGGAAGCTCTCAGAGACACCGGAGCGAGTGTGACAGCTGTCAAGTGTCACTTGGTGTCCAGAGAGCAGGTGGTTCCCCACGCATTCTACCCCGTGATAGCTGCCGACAACTCCCAGAAAGAGTGTGAGGTGGCTCAGGTTTCCTTTGAATGGGGGGGAGTTTCAGGTACTCTTCAGGTTGCTGTGAGGCCCGCCATGCCTGTCGATTGTCTCCTGGGCAATGACTTAGAAGACTCCCCTTGGGCGAAGGTGGAGAGAGAGGCGCACTTGAAAATGTTGGGTGTGCCAGAGTGGGTGTGTGCAACCACTCGTTCGATGACAACAAGTAAAGGTGTTGATGGGGTCCCGGAGCCTGAAAATACGGCACAGGACCCAGCTGTGATGAGAAGAGGCAGGAGGCATGGGAAACCGGCCCCCATCGTTCCCGTGGTCCAGGAGGAGGTAGACCCTGAGGGGGATGCCCTGGAGCCCACAGGGGAACAAATTGCCGAACTGAGAGACCTGCCCGAGCTGACCCACTGGCAGCAGGATGGTGGTCCCTCCAGGGAGGAATTCTGTGCGGAACAGAAGGAGTGCCCTTCTCTTGTGGGCATGAGGCAGCAGGCCTCAGCCCAATCCTCAGGTGATCAGTCAGGGTCACATTTTGTGTACTGGGAGAACGACCTCCTGTATAGCGAGCCTAAGGCTGCTGAGCCTGGGTCAGCCCGTGTGCTGGTGGTACCCCAGCGCTTCAGAGCCTTCCTACTGGGTTTGGCTCATGACGTTCCGTTAGCTGGACATCTGGGGCAGGACAAGACCTATGACAGGCTTGTCACCCATTTTTATTGGCCTCAGATGCGTAGGGATGTAGACATCCATTGCAAGACTTGTCGCACTTGCCAGGCAAGTGGGAAAAGCGGAAGGAAGCAGAAGGCTCCCCTCCAAACTTTTCCAGTGGTCAGTACCCCCTTTGACCGGGTGGGTATTGACATTGTTGGGCCCCTGGACCCCAAGACAGCCCTGGGCAACAGGTTCATCCTGGTCTTGGTGGACCATGCCACACAGTACCCGGAAGCCATCCCTCTCAGAACAGTGACGGCCCCCGTGGTGGGACGGGCACTGATGGGTGTTTTCTCCCGGATGGGGTTCCCCAGAGAGGTGGTGTCAGGCCGAGGCACCAACTTCATTTCGAACTATATGAAGTCTCTGTGGAAGGAGTATGGGGTAACCTACAAGTTCACCACTCCTTACCACCCTCAAGGAAATGGGCTGGTTGAGAGATTCAACCGGACCCTTAAAGGCATGATTATGGGTCTTGAAGAACCAATGAGGCGGAAATGGGACGTCCTCTTGCCATGCCTGTTGTTTGCTTACCGAGAGGTGCCGCAAAAGTCTCTAGGGTTCAGCCCCTTTGAGCTTTTGTACGGTCACCCGGTAAGAGGGCCTTTGAGTCTGGTCAAGGAAGGCTGGGAGCAATCTCCCAGGAAACCTCCCCAGGATGTATACAGTTACATGCTGGCCTTTCGGAACCAGACTCGGCGCTTCAGAGAACTTGCTCAGGCAAATCTGGAGGCCAGCCAGGAGGAGATGAAGCGTTGGTATGACCGGAATGCCACTCTGGTAGAGCTTCAGCCTGGTCAGGAAGTGTGGGTCATGTCCCCTGTGGAACCTTGTGCGCTCAAGGACAGGTGGACTGGACCGTTTAAGGTTGTGGAGAAGAAGAGCGATGTCACCTACTTGGTGGACTTGAAATCTCCCAGGAACCCCTTGCGGGTCCTGCATGTCAACCGTTTGAAGCCCCACTTAGAGAGGTCCGAAGTGGGCATGCTCCTAGCTACAGATGCTGGAATGGAGGAGGAGAGTGAGCCTCTTCCTGACCTCCTGTGTGCTAAAGAGCAAGACGGGTCAGTGGATGGTGTGGTCCTCTCTGACACACTGACCCTTGAGCAGAAACAGGATTGTCGCCACCTGTTGGGACAATTCCCGGATCTGTTTTCCTTGGTTCCGGGTGTCACTCACTGGTGTGTCCATGACGTTGACACCGGAGACAGCCCTCCTGTGAAGCACAAGGCTTACAGGGTGACTGACAAGGTTCGAGCATACATTAAGGAGGAGGTCTCCAAAATGTTTGCATTAGGGGTGGTTGAGTCCTCTAGCAGTCCTTGGGCCAGCCCAGTGGTCTTGGTCCCGAAGGCTGCAGCGCCTGGTGCTTCACCAGAACTCCGGTTCTGCGTGGATTACCGAGGACTCAATTCGGTCACAAAGACTGACGCGCACCCCATCCCCAGAGCTGATGAGCTCATCGATCGGTTGGGGGCTGCCCGGTACCTTAGTACGTTTGATCTAACGTCTGGGTACTGGCAGATCGCCTTGACTGATGGGGCAAAGGAGAGGTCCGCATTCTCCACACCAGATGGGCTATACCAGTTCCGGGTGATGCCCTTTGGGATGAAGAATGCCCCTGCCACCTTCCAGAGGTTGGTCAACCAGGTCTTGGCTGGGCTGGAGGATTTCAGTGCCGCCTACCTGGACGACATCGCAGTGTTCAGCGCCAGCTGGGAGGAACACTTGCGCCACCTCCAGGAAGTGTTGTTGGCCCTGCGTGGAGCAGGCCTCACAATCAAAGCCAGTAAGTGCCAGATTGGGCAGGGTTCGGTGGTGTACTTGGGGCACCAAGTAGGGAGCGGCAAGGTTGCCCCCCTGCAACCCAAGATTGATACCATCCTGGCTTGGGCGCCGCCCAAAACCCAAACTCAGGTGAGAGCCTTCTTAAGACTCACGGGTTATTACAGGAGGTTTGTCAAGGATTACGGCAACATTGTGCACCCCTTGACTTCGCTGACTTCCAGGAAGCAGCCACGAAACGTGATCTGGACTGATGCCTGTCAAACGGCCTTCGACACCCTGAAAACTGCAATGTGCACAGCACCTATACTCCAGGCACCCGACTTTTCAAAAGAATTTATTGTCCAGACGGACGCTTCAGAGCATGGCGTGGGGGCTGTTCTAGCTCAGGTGAATGAAGAGGGCCGAGACTTGCCTGTAGCCTTCATCAGTCGGAGGTTACTTCCCAGGGAAACGAGGTGGAGTGCGATAGAGAGAGAAGCATTTGCTGTGGTCTGGGCGCTGAAGAAGCTAAGACCCTACCTGTTTGGGACTCACTTCCGGGTTCAGACAGACCACAGGCACCTCAGATGGTTGATGCAGATGAGGGGTGAGAATCCGAAACTGTTGAGGTGGTCCATTTCCCTACAGGGGATGGACTTTACGGTGGAACACCACCCTGGTACCGATCACGCCAATGCTGATGGTCTGTCCAGATTTTTCCGCCTTAGTGATGAGGACTCCCTAGGTCAAGGGTAGTTCTCCCCACATTTCAGCTGGAGGGGACACGTGTTAGACCTGACATCATTGGCTTGAGTCTCTCCTCCATTTTTTCTGTTTGCCTCCACTGTTTTACGATGTTTTGCTGGTATATGCTTTGGGCGCTGTGCCACGGCTGATCCGTGCCACAGCGCAAGTGCTCCCTACGTTAAATTGATGTATCGATTGTATCCATGTTTGGCTTATTTGGTTTACTGTCAGTCCCTAGTCTAGTGCACCAGGAGTGCCGGGGCTTGTAAATACAAATGCCGCTCGTGGGCTTGCAGCACGTGTTGTGCCACCCACAGGAGCGGCCTCGTAAAGGAATGTCTACGGGTCGGTCATTGCGAGACCCACGTGCAGCCTAGTGCTGTCACGCAGGCTGCGCAAGTATACCTACTTGCCAGCCCCTCAAACCTTCCCTTGACTCCATGTTAGTCACCCCTATGGTAGGCCCACGGGCAGGGTGCATTGTAAGTATAAGGTAGGACACGCCTGACCAAGTTGGCATGTCCTAATAGTGAATTACAGCCATCTTTGTTCTTCACTATTGCGAGGTAGCCTGCTCTCCATTAGTTAGAATGGGCCGCCGGGATTATTAACGCTATGATCCTAGCTGGCTCGGGGAGCATGGTGCAATGTCGAGTTTGGTATCCCTGAACTCGGGGTTTAATTACGCATCCGTTGGTGTGGATGGTTTGTGGACTCTGGGTTTGAAAATAGCACTTTTAGAAAGTGTCTATTTTCTTGTCTAACCATATCTGGTCTCTGCTGGTCTTGCGTGTGTGTGACAGGAGCTAGGTGGCTCCACAGGTCTGGATGAGTCAGTCTGGGATGAGTGGGACATTTGCGTTGAGATTGGGGGGAGAGTAGTTGCTGATAGCCTGCCCTGCCTGATAAAATGCTGGCTCCACCTCCTGCCAAGCGGCTGATGGCTCTGTGCCTGCCATGGACGATCCTAGCCCCACCTCCTGCCAGGAGGCCGATAGCTCTGCTCCTGCCAGTCTCAGTGCTGGCTCCACCTCCTGCTGGGCGTCTGAGGACCCAGCCCTGCGCAATGAATAGGCCAGGTGCTTCTGCCTGGCTCCACCCACAACAGACCCAGGATGTTGGAAAATTCCCCTGCATGGACAAAGGGATCAAAGCCGAAATGGGGTATAAGAGAAGGACCCCTGAACCAAGAATTTAGATCACTTCTGACAAGGAACCCTGTAACCAAGGACAAGAGGCCTGCTGATCTGAGGACTTGCCTACCCCTTCTGCCAGTGTGCTGTTTGCTGGGGGGAATCCTGCAGTGCTTCTTTATTTTTGCCAAGGAACCAGGAGAGAGGAACTGTGTGTGTACTCTCACGCTTGCTAAGAAAATCTCCAAGGACTGGAAGAGTGCCAGTCTCCTGCTGAAGTCACAGGGCTAAAGGACTTCATCTGCTAAAGTGCTATTTGCTGGAATCGTGAATCCAGCACCTCTGAAAGAACCAGCAATCTCGACGCCGACGGACGTCGCCGAATCCAGCTCGACGCAGTGGGTAACGGCCCCAGTGTCCCGCTTCCTCGACGACCGGCCGCCGGGCCCGACCGACGCCAGCAGCAACGCCAGTGAGTGGGAGTACGGCACTAGCTCCAGAGGACCTCGTGTCTGCACCGCTGCTGATCGCATCAACTGTGTGCCCTCTCGACGCCGTGAGCGCTGCTCACTCTGTGCAACCGCATCATCGACGACGCCTGCTGAGGCCTGATCGACACGGAAGACGCGACGCCGGATTGCTCGACGCCGCTGATCATCGTGTGCTTCATTTTCCTAAAGGTACTGTGTTGTTGGGGGTCCGTGTGACTCCGGGCTCGACGTAGAGCTCCTCGCGGTCGACGCCGAACCTTTGGATTAACTTTGCCTCGACGTCGTGTAGCCCCCTTGTGGGTTACCCTGTTGCTAAGAACTGTATTGCCAAGAAGAAGATTTGCTTTGATACTAAAGACTTTGGTGCTAAAGAAGAAACTACCTTTGAACTATCCTTTTTCCCTTCCTCGAGTATTTATTACGATTGTGTACATTTTTTGTCGTTATTTGGTCTTGTGCTAAGCCTTTTATAAAAATGCTTATTTTTATAATACTACTGTGTCATGTCCATTTGTAGTGTATTCACTTTATTACTGTATGTGGTCATAATTGCTTAACACACAGCCTCTGAGATAAGCCTGTCTGCTCTGCCAAGCTACCAAGAGGGTGAGCAGGGGTTATCGAAGGGTGTGATCCCCTTGCCCTGACTAGAAAAGGTGTGTCCCTATTTGTCAGAAGTGTATACCTCTGCCAACTAGAGACAGCTGGTTCTAACAGTCATCATTTGTACCGGGACTCCATTGTTTTTTCCTTGCCATTTCGTGTCAAACACTTCCACATGACCCACCTGGTCGTTTCTGCTGATTCCTGAGGAAATTCTAACTGACACAACAAAAACCATCTTGCAGCCTGCATTTCTGCCAGAAACTGTGTGTTGGACTTGGCCCTTTCTGCAGGGTCATCCCTGAACTTTTTGCCTTCCTCCAATATTCTCTCTGACCTGTTTTTGTTGGTTTAATGACTCTGGGCACTTTACCACTGCTGACCAGTGCTAAAGTGCATATGCTCTCCCTATGAAAAGTGTACATGTAATTGACTTCATGATTGGTTTGTTTGGTTTACTGTCAGACCCCAGTAAAGTGCACCAGGAGTTCCAGGGCTTGTAAATGCCAATACTGCTAGTGGGCCTGCAGCGCTGGTTGCGCCACCCACAGAAGCAGCCATCTCAAATGTGTCTAAGGTCTGCCATTGCAGAACCTGCGTGCAGTCTGGTACTGTTATGCTGGCTGGGCAAGTGCACACACTTGCCAGCCTCTAACTAAACCTTCCCTTTACTTCATGTGAGTCACCCCTATGGTAGGCCCCAGGGCAGGGTGCCTTGTAAGCATAAGGTAGGACAAGCCCTGATGTGTGTGGCATGTCCTAATAGTGAATTACAGCCATTTTCGTTTTTCACTATGGTAAGGCTGCCTTTTCTCATAGGCCAAGATGGGCTGCTGGAATTATTACACCCTATAATCCCCGCAGTCTCAGGGAACAAGGTAGAAGGACGAATTTAGTATGCCTGAACTCAGAATAATAAAATACTTCTTTTAGTAAAGTTTATTTTAATATCCTGGGTTTGCAAATGCTACTTTTAGAAAGTTAGCATTTGCTTGCCTAACCATTTTGGCCCGCCTCTGCCAGGATGTGTATCTGCTGTCTGGGTTGTGTGAGTGACAGGGCTAGGGATGACAGGTGGTGGGAGTGCCCCTTGACTCTGAATAGGGCTGTGCTCTGCCACCACAATGCTGGCTCCACCTCCTGGGGAGCGACTGATGACTCTGCCCGACACCTGGCCCAGGAAGAGGGAAGACTGTCAGCAAAGTTCTCCTGACTGTACTTGGCATCTCAATGCTGGCGCCACCTCCTGCGGAGCGTCTGCTGTCCCTACCCCACACCCTGACAGCAGAAGGCAGACTCTGCACAACAAAGTGCTCAGAGACTGAAAGGAACTATGCAAAGGCCCCACTGGTCTGGCAAGACAAAAGAAATACTGTATAAAAGACGGAGCCCTGCTCCCAAGAGATCAGATCCTGTCAGCCTAAAGAAGAACCTCTGCCGGAGGAAAAGGACCTTGCTGCCAGGAAGAAAAGAAGAAACCTGCAAAGGCCCCTTGACCCCCCCTGGCCTTATTCCTGCAACCACGGGCCTATGACAATCACCAAGGGCCTGTAGCTGAGCTGGCCCCCTGACTAGAGTCCCAAGACCATTGGACTCTGCCTGATCCTCTTTGACCCACTACTGGGCCCCCCTCTGAAGTGCCTCGCTCTCCCCTCTGCAGCTCGTGCCCGGCCGACCCCGCCTAGAGCCGCACCGCTCCTTGTGAAGCCATGCTCCGCTCCGCCTGGGCCGCCCGCATCCTGCTCCTTGGCGGCTTGTGCCTGGCCGCACCCGCCTCGAGCCCCCACCGCTCCACACAGGAGCCATACCCGCTTGGCCGGACCGCCCGGCCCCCTGCCCACGACTCCCCTCTGAGCCGCACTCCACATTGAGCCCCCACATAGGAAACACAAGCTGGGACCTCTACGAGGCATCTGACATTGCCTCTCCACACTTCCAGCCTCATAGAATCCCCCGCATTTGCCCAGCAGCTGAGACACAATGTGAAATTGAAGCGTAGTACGGTGTGCACCAAGGGATTGCACTGCACCACGAGCAGGCCGCCTCCCACCTAAGGAGCTGAGTGCCACACCGCCCCCTCCCCACGCTTCACCCCACAAGTCAACGCACATCTCTTCTGAGACTTGTGTGCCTCGCTCCTCTCTCCGGATTCAGGGTCCGCAACGTTTTTTTTCCCTGCCTGCGAGCCACAGAGACTTGTGCGCCTCGCCCCTTTCTGGACTCATAGTCCGCAACGTTTTCTTTCCCTGTCTGCGAGCCACGGAAACTTGTGCGCCTCGCCCCTTTCCGGACTGAGGGTCCGCAACGCTTTCTTGCCCTGCAAATATTAAATCTACGAGGGTTGTTTTCCTCAGTGCGAAGCACCCGGGACACAGCAACAAACCCTGGTAAAACCCACAAAGGAACTCTTATGACTAATTAACACTGTGGCCATATTGTAATAGCGTTATCTGTCTTGGGATAATTACTGCAACATACCTTATACCTTTTACATAAAATACCCGTATTTTTGACACAATCTACAGCCTGGTGTCCATTTGTGGTGGGTCAGTATTCTTACTGTATGTGGTCATAAATGCTTAAGTAACTGCAGTGCCCCGAAGTTTAGCCTTGTCTGCTCGCGCCACGCACCTAGAGGGTGAGCAAGGGTAATTCCCAGGGGTAATCTTCCACCCTGACTGGAGGTGAGGGTCCCTGCTTGTCGCTGGTACTTACCTGCGCCAACCAGAGCCCCCCATTTCCAACACCCAACCCCCCTGTTCTTTGCAGTTCGACAGAAAGCCATGAGACCCTCACACCCTGTGTAAATGATTTGTTTTCCATCTCCTGCTCCCTGCCTGGTAAACATCCTTGACACCGTGATCAGGTTGTCTGGACAATGGTCTGACTGCTGGTCCGTGATCAGGGTGATTGGACAATGGTTTGAATGACCGAGCTTTGATCAAGCTGATCGAACAATGACCTGAATGATCGTTCTTTGATCAAGCTGAGTGAACAATGATTTGAGTACCAAGCTTGACCAGGTCACCAACTACAAACATCGTCTGGATCTGGTTATCAACTGCAAACACTGCTATGATTGAACAATGGACTAGCCAAAAGACTGAAATGAAAAAGTATAAAAGGCTTGTAAACTGCGGAGTAAAGCAGCAGCCTCCTCCATCTTGTTTCTAACGAGCTTGGGAGTCTGTTCCACAGCCCGGGCTATTTGAATAAATCTGGGTTCCTCCTGCAGACGAAGGCTCCTGTGTCTCCTTTTACTATATATGAAGGGTATGGAAGACTTGGGCAGTTCGCCCGCCGCCGAGACCCGGTAAGTGGGTTATTCCGGTTCTTCAAAGCACAACTGATACCTTGAAACAGCATGACAACAAATAGAAATCATCCTAATTTAGCAGGAATAATTCTCAAATTACGTGCCCAACACTAGGTCTGCGTGAAACAGATCAGATGGAAACTTAGTCATAAAAATTCCCAAAAGTAATAGAGAGAATTGAGGACAGAAAGCCTGGCAACTCACCGTGTCCGACAGTCAAGGTCGGCGTATTAACAAGAAACATTTGCAGCAAGCGCGGGTGCAGCTAGATGGGAGATATGATACATGTATGGTGGGCATGCCAGAGGCGTCAGTTCTTCTGGAAGAACATTTGTAGCCATATCATGGGGTGATTAGATACCCATTGCTCCTACACCCGGAAACACTGATACTCAATGTAAGACTGTCTGAGATAAAAAAAATGATCACTAAGGGATTGACGTTTAATAACTAATATATATCCTTCCGTCAAACAATTGCTCACTCCGAAATGGAAAGGCATCCAGATACCCTCCATATCAGAATGGGCAGCGAGATCATAGACACTATTGGTGATAAAAAAATTGTCTTGGGGGTTACTATAAATGGGGCAGAAGTTTGAGGAGATGTGGGAGCCTTTACTGAACTACTTAACAGCAAAAGATATTGTTTACAGAAGTCCAAAATCACTAGAATCTCTGCTTCTCATTGAGGGGCATATGTATCAAGGCCAAATGGGTTCGCAAATTTCGGCGTTTGCGAACTCATTTTCGCAAAATGCTATGTATGAAGGAATTTGGGTGTAAAATAAGGAATCGAAAAAATTGTGATTCCTTATTTTGTGATTGCATTTAAGGAATTGCAAAATTTGTGATTCCTTATTTTGCGATTGCATTTAAGGAATCGCAAATTTTGCGATTCCTTAAATGCAATGTATTAAGCAAAAAAAATTCCAAAATGCCCTTAAGGAATCGCAAATTACCACCAACATCTAGTTGGTGGTAAGTTGCGATTTCCTTGAAAAATGCACGTTTCAGCATTTTTCAAAGTGCCATGTGACGCACATACATGCCCATAGGGCATGTATGTGCACCACATGTGCACCCATACTTATTTCGGGTGCAACAGGGTGTCCTTTGGACACCCCTGCAACCTTGAAATTATTCTCAATTTGCGATTAGCAAATTGCAAATCGCAAATTGAGAAAAAATTCCCATTCCTTCCTATAGGCCAGGAGGTCCATAGAAATGAATGGGAAAGTATTTCTTAATTGCGGATTTGCAATTTGCGATTTCGCAATTAAAGAATATCAAGAAATCGCTAAAAAATTGCGATTTTCTTGATACATACCAATTAGCGAATCTTGAAATAGCGATTTCTTAAAAATCGCTATTACAGAATCGCTAATTGGTATCTTGATACATATGGCCCTGAGTGATAGCAGGGGTGTGTGTTGAATGTTGCAGTCAGTGAATCTCTCATTGTGCTCCTTCGGAGCATCTCCTTGACTGTGTGGTATTTTTCTGTCCATTATTGTGGACTCCTTGGGACTGGGAGGGGTTGGGTGTTGGGTAGGGTGGGATATTGAGGTAAGAGAAGAAATGGGATGAAGCAAGTGATATGATCTGAGCTGTCAATGTTGGTTGCGTTACTGATACACTTAAAACCTAATCAATTCTCTTGGAAAGAAAAGTGTCTTTCAAAGATTTAGGAAGGTAGCATGAACCAGAAATATCTTGATTTAACAGAATAAGATAATTGAAAACCTATTTCCTTTCCAGACTTTTTTACTGAGCACAAACATTTTACTTGGAAATTCTGAGAAATATCCCATATAATATATACAAGAATTTGAATAGTTAATTTACCATTATAATACTTCTAGGGTCTGTAGATCAACTTTATATAAAATGGTGGGCTTCACTTATACAGAGAATTACATATCTGCTGCTCAGATACTTTGAGCCGTATAATGAATCTTTCTACTTTGATAAAACTACATGCCTTCTTAGAACAAGAACACTCCAGCATCTCATATCCCACTTTGTCATATTTTATGGGTACCACAAAAAAAATAGAACATGTATAGGGAACCCCTTAGGTCTTTCCAATATTTTATTGAATCTTTGGTATTCTATTTCCAAAATTAAGGGCTGTATGACATGCCCTTCCTTACTGACTCCCTAAGCTCACAACCCTGATTTTTATCTGGGCTTAATCGATGATACCTTTAAAACATGGGATCGAGTTGGTCTCCTTACCCTAGGAGGCTTATAATAACTGGGAAAAGTGAGAGACTATGAGTCTTGTATAAACCTCTTTCACTTAATGCAAAGAGACAAATAAGTCTACAACAACTGAGACACTGGGCAATTCAATCTTGTAATATTGGAGTACAAGTTCCCAAGAGATCTATACTTTGTAAAATACCTTTTGTGGGAAGGCCTAAAAGAGAAACATATCTATATTGCATTAGAGATTAAGTTCCACTGAATCACCACTGACAAATAAATGTTTTAAGAAAAGCATAGAGGAACTTGAGTTACAGATTGCTGAGTACACTTGAGCAGTGATATGGACAAGAATATCCAAAGCTGTCATGTGTTCGATTTAAACTAAACACTTACAACATGCTAATGAAAAGGTACAAGTCCTCAGTACGACTGAAGTCTTGGCATGGCAACTCTGCTGAGTGTTGGGAAGTATCTGTTTTGGCAAAGCAGCAGTGTAATTGACAATGCATATATACATTTGACTGGATTTCCATAACTGCGAATGTGAGGCCAGTAAGGCTTGAGGTTAAGCATGAGCGGATTTTGCGGATTGGCAATCCGCGAATTTGCGGATTTGCGAACTCGCAATCCGCAAAATCCGCGAATTCCCGCGAATTTGCGGATTATTTTTTTTTGTGTGTTCGCCCGTGTTTCTGCCAGTTCGCAAGGGTTTTTACAATTTCGCAATTTGCGAACTTACCTGTCGGGTCGCAAGTTTTGCGAACTTGTTGTTTCTACGTGTCCAACCTGTTTGGGACACTCTTCTTCATCACTGCCACTCTCTGTCACCACTGCCACTCTCTGACTACTCATGCCACCCTCTGGCCCACCCATGCCACCCTCTGTTTCATCACCACACCCTCTGGTTGTCCAGTGTACATTATTTTCGGCAAAGCAAAGCACACCTTCCCTGCCTCAAGTGACCTGAATTAATTTGGGGCTGATTAATGTGTCACAGAATATTTTTTTAGCTGGCACCTGCTTCCTTAGTGCGCCCTGATTAGTGATCTTTTGCACTTGCTAAGTGCTTTCATTGTTGCAAAATTAGTTACAACACCTGCCCTGCCCCAACTGACAATAATGAATTAGGGGCTGATTAATGGATTTTAACTTCCAGCCTGGCTCCTGCTTGTCTCCCTTAGCTGTAATTCATGACCTTTGTGGCATATGTGTAACTATTCTGAGGTTCAGAGCAGGGTCACATAATAGTTTCAACTGGCAACTGAACTCTGGAGGGGCCCCTCAGGAAGCACTACAGGAAATGGCTACTAATGATGTGCCTGAACTTTTGAACCTGGTAAGTAGTTACTTTCAGTTTTGCTTAGATCGTATTTCTGCAATTTCGCACTTATTCGCGGGGCGCGAACTCACGCGAACAGTGCGAGCAGTGCGAGCAAAATCCGCTGCTCGCGGATTTGCGGATTTTGCAGGAAATTCGCAAATCTCGCGGATTGCGGAATTCCCGAAAATCCGCAAAATCCGCGAGCGGAACGGATTTTCCGCCCATGCCTACTTGAGGTACAAATTGCAAGTAGCGGGTAATCCTTTTGGATAGATAATGTGTACTGAAGATAATAAAACAATGTTATTCCCTCCCAGGAGCTAAGAGAGTATGCATGATCTTAGTAATCATATTTCTGTTAGTGTTAAGCAAAATTATTAGGTGGTAATCTGTAGACATGGTCAAGCTACTTTATAATGTCCTGTTGATATAGACACATTCTGTATGAAAGAATGATGGCAGAGCTTATAATAAGCTTGATAAGGGAAGTAATAAGTAAGTAAATAAATTGCTAATCACATATAAGGTGCTCACAGTCAATCTATAGGGAATTAGCATCCAAAATCCCATTTTCACTTGAATTCCTTGAAAGACCTAATTTCTTATCATTGTAATATCTGCTAGATGAAACTGTGTTGGCATGGTGTTAGCTGACAGCTTGGATCCACACAAGATCTCCACATAAGATTTTTACTTAGTTCATTTAATGGTATGGTGTCCTAAAATACGCTGTTTACCTACAAATTGAGCCATACTGGGCCAAACCCCCACACATTTTTTATCTTAAATTTCAACAAGCAAACTCCTTCATAAAGATTTGCTAAATTTTATTTTTTCCTGTAACCAGTTGCTCAATAAAGTCTCTTTAAATGTATTAGCTTTGTCTAGTTCTCCTTGTGCCTTCCTTCAAGTGATGTTGTAAATGAATTCTTAATTTTATGAGCAACCACAATCTATCTGTCATACCACCAGCAGATCATGTAAAATGCATTCAATCGCATATGAAACTAATTTCCCCAAATAGTTCTCTCTGGTATGTTCCTATGGAATGATCAGTAATAATAACATTAATCCATTACCATTTTGCATCAAATGTCCAGTTTTTCTTCAAATTTGAGGGTACACTCTATTGTTTAAGCAGACTGATCCAAATAGTAGATCTGACTTGTTTATACAATTGTAACACTTGGAGGGTGGTAATCACTTTTTAATGCATGGATGAATTTCATAATTTATGTGTACGCTAGGGCCAGCCTAATGCAACGAAGTCTAATCTAGTATGGTGCCCCAACCATTTAAAGTGAATTACTGAATGCACCAAAATGTGGGATAAATATTTTGCACCTAGAATAGGGTTTCATGATTTACTGGTTATTTTATTAGTAGAATGAACTTATACCTAAAAAAGCTTCAAGCTTCAAGAAAAGAGATACAACCAGCAAACAGAAATGCTTGGCGTGTTTCAGAGATCCTGAAGCATAAAAGGCCCTCGGCAAAATGCAGAGGAACATAAATAAGAATATTTGTTCATTGGCCAACCAGTTTAAGTGTCTATGTGCCTGAAGCCCTTGTTGAACTTCTACAACTGCATAGCAACTCTCACTGAGAAAGACAGTATTTAAAAGGTGAGCAGAGCAGAGCCAGTGAGCGGAGCTAGCGGACCTAGCGGACCTAGCGGAGCGAGCTGCCGAGAAAACCGTTGTAGGGAGACAGAGGATGCTGTGTGGTGACCCTGACCCTTTCTCTAGCTCCCGCTCATTCCCGCATCGTTGTGGCTGCATTTCGATTCCCAGCTTGGTTCCGGTTCTCCCACCTGGGATTCCAGGACTCCGGGCAGGTTTGCCAGAGCCTGTCAGCCTGCAGCTGGGCCATTCTGTTTGCTGTTCTGCTTGTGAACGTTCCCCAGCAAGTGGCCAGTTTGCCATTAAGTGGCCAGCGGTGCGGAGGAGTGGTTCAGAGTCCAGTGGAGGCTGTGGAGTCAAGGAGAGGACAGAGTGTGTCTTGAGGTGATCTGACATTGTAACCAAAACGCTGTGCCCCCCTTGCCCTTCCCTGCATAGCCTTGCACCCCTTGGTACCCTAGCAAGTGAGGTCACAACATGCACCCCTAGCGGGAAAACTTAAAAACTGGAGTGCGGCAGGAAAGGTTTCCAGTCACCACAATGTTTGGAGGCCTCCCAAGAAGCCACCACTAGCATCCCAAGCCTCCAGTTCCTATCGTCCAACGCCCTTATCCCTTCTGAACGCAGATATAAGCAGTACAACCAAGTCTTCAAAGCACAAATACACAGCCCTCCCACTTCCGTTGATTTTCCCAAACATCCGATACCATTCTTATTCTTATTTTTCCCACGTATAGATGGACCCCAAGGTCACAACGAAGGGGCCCTCGCCGAGGAGACAACCACAAACATCTCGCACTCAACCGGTAACTTAATGGGGATCCAGACCAACCCCCAGGACGTCAAGAACAGCGAGCCCCAGGGATTCCCCAACCCCATCCCCATTAACACGTCTTGTTTTTCTCCACTTTGATCTGAAGCACAAGTAGAACGGAACCACTCCGAGTCCCCTCGTCAGGCAACTCCCCATAAGGTGCAATCCCCCCTCCCAGCAATGCAAGACTTAGACCCTTTTCAGCCATCACCCCCAACCAGGGAATCACTTAGCAGGACCCGTCCCTTCCACACCCTCCTCGGTCAGCATGCTCAATACAAAGGACAAACGGCGCCCAGGCTTCCCCAATCGAACCTGGCAGTAATTCAACTCCATCAGCCTGGGAGCTCTTGGGAGCTCTTGCTACAAACAATGGACACAATCGCCAAAGCAATGTCTTACCACGCTGACAAACTGGATAGCCAAGTGGACCTTCTAAACATCCTAGCAGGGGGTAGAACAGAAACTGCAAAGCTTCAACAAGATGGTCTTGAGGGTGCAACGAGACCAGGAAACTACATATCAAACGTGTAACTGCCATTGCTCCCAAATAATAGACAAACTAGCGGAGGTCCCCACTATCCTCTCAGATCTACTTGTCTCAAGTAGGGAAGCCACAGAAAAGGACGCCGCGGAAACAGTGAAAGATAATAATGCACTAAGGGCGACTGACCCCGAATCACCCAACCACATGGGCAAACAGATACAAAGCGGCACAGTTCCCTTTTCAAATCAATTACAGTCAGACCTTACAGCACCTAGTCCAGCAACTACTGTCACCAACCCAAATATCCCAGTCTTACAACTAGCTGAAAATGTGGAGAAACCAGTATCCGAGCCACTCACACCAATAAAGTTACTAACCAACCGTGAGAGAAAACGCCTAAGAAAAACAAGAAACAAAAGGCAATCTAGACAGGCAACCAATTTATTTCCTGTGCAAACCAACCAGGGATAGAATCAGAGCGACCACGCTGTAGCCCTCAGTCCCCCTGACGCAACTCCATACAATGATCAATTGAATCACCCACCCACGCAAACTGTCCAACTAACATCAAAAGGGAATCACCGCAGTCAGAGAAAGTATATAGGGGCAGATTTATGTTGGGAATGCGCCACGTTTGCGTCACGCAACTGCGGCGTAAACGTGGCGCATCCCTACGACCCATTTACAATGTGACGCATCTAGGCAGATGCGTCACGTTGTAAAGCCCTGCGCCACTTGTGGGCGTTCCGGCACAGGGTGGGCGTTCCGGGGCAGGTGCGCCTCTCAAAAGTGGCTGAGTGAAATCTATAAGATTTCACTCAGTCACTTTCAGGCCAATGCTGCGTCAAAACCCTGCGCCTGCTTGAACCAGGTGTAGGTCTTGATGAAGCATTGAAAGATGGGGCACCCCCGAGCATTGCAGGAGCTGCGTCGCACTTGCGACGCAACTCCAGCAATGCGCCAACTTTACGGCAGAGATGCGTCACGCATCTGTGCCGTTTTGGCCCCATGGTGCGCCGCATTGTAAATGCGGCGCACGATCGGCTGCGGAGCAGCGGCGCAAAATAACTAGTGCATCCCTGGGGATGCGCCAGTTATCATAAATCTGCCCCATAGTATTTTCAAGCTACCAATGAAAGTAAAACACCTTAAATCCACCAAGGCAATCCACTCAGTGAACTCACCTATTAAACAAAAGAAACCTACGATAGATACAAGTACACGAAGTCCACAAAATGCACTTTCAGTCACCGAAAATCTAGGGGAAGATATCTGTCAAACCGACCCAGGCAATAACTCTAATGCAGGAAGCAATAAAGCAACCCGGACAATTGTCCATAAACATTCAACTGAAAACAATGCAGACGTAACCTTGACCACTTCTTTGAGAACAACAGCGCCATCACTGGCCGACAACGTCTTGGGAAGGGCAGTACACCTAGCGTCGCACCAGGATTTCTCCTCAAATTCCAACAAATTAGACTTCATCCCCCACTATGTATCAAGGGGAAATCATGACATTTTAAATAGAAGTATTCTACTTAAACTCTTTAAAGCTCTGCCCCCCCTGAGTCACATAACTACCAGCGACATCGTTAGTATTGCATTTAAACAGAATACGTACTTCATGGGACAAGAAATCACCAGAGCCTCGTTCTCAGCCACCTCCTTTATTGAACAAATTTTGCAGCAGAGGGATCAATTTGCAACGTGGCGTATCGAGTTAAAAAAGATCGACCCCCCTGCTACCCCAACCTGCTCCAACCAGTCTACCAATCAGTGGGTCTGATAAAAGGGGCAAAAGACTCAGACCATCAAACTTCCCAAAAAAGAAACGAGTGCACATCCAAGAACATTACCATCTCCATTGCCAACCCAGAATCCATTAAGCCCCTTGGTCCCCTGGACCGAATCACAGCCTGACCATCTCAAGATATGGCATGAATCAACACTCACGCAGCTTCCAATCGTCTCCAAGGCTGCAACATCTGCTCCTGGAATGTGTTCGGGCTTAGCACAAAACTTGAATGATTTTTTTTTTTATTGAAATCAAATAAAAGTATTCATGACTATGACTATGACTAAAAGAAAATTGGCTACACCATAAACTGACAAAAGTATTGCTCTGGTGAGAATGTAAGAAGACAACACATTAGCACAGCAGTCTCTAGAGAGAAATGGAAGGGTCATTTTCAGATGGCACAGAACAAGAAAGCAAAGGCTGTCTAAAATAGCAATATCAGCATTCAAAAAGAGCTCCCAATCAAAAAGGTGAACCAAGGATTTGACATAGAGTTCCGGAGTTGAAGAGACTGAGTGACTTCCTATATGGATGCATGTTATCCACAATCATCTGCTCTGTCTTGCTGGCATTCAGTTGGATGAAGTTGTGACACATTTATTGCTGGATGCCTAACATACTCCTCACATAAAAAGTTGTGTTAGGGAGTTGGATATCAAACAAGATGATAAGGTCTTTGTCATGAACTTTAGTTATGCTAAAGCAGTCAAAAATCCTTCTCACCTTGATTTGGGGTTATAGGATGCATCCATACTAATACCTGTGGACATGAAGAACTCTTTCAAGATTGGTGATCATTACAGGGTAATACACATATTGCAATAATACATGGGTTTTTGCAGCCAGTTCCTGAAGTCGTTTTCCTCACAAACAGATACAAAAGGATGGAGATTACAAAGGGCACTTCAGAATGTGCTGAAATACCTTAAAGGGTCCAGTCTGTCCCATGACTCATTCAAGATTTGTATTGATCCATTAAGCTGAGATCCTCTTGTTACACACATCTCAGTGCACCAATATGCAGCTGCATGTCAACTGTACATGGAAAAATCTACAAATCAAGAACATTATTCTATGCCCTTATATTGTGAAAAATGCAACTTCAATCTTCCCACCTGGAATTGTTAAACCCGAAAGCTTCTCTCATACCTAATCCCACATTATGTTAGCCTGTCTCCTTATATCCTACCTGTTCACTTATTGAAAAGTGAAGAGGATAGCAAAATTAGCAAACTTATCATCACCATATACTCAAAATAAAATCAGGTATCCTCCTGTCCCTGGCCAACTGAGAAAAATGAGGCAGGCCCTCCATTTTCCCAGTTTAACGTTTATGAATGTGATAGTAGTGGAAAGTCCTCAATACACTGTTGCATCGGTAAAACCATGTCTCTGTTGCATCGAAACATTTACACCCATATCACTCCTGTACTCCTTGAGTTTTACAGACTTGCTATCAATGCCCGGTTGCAATCCAAACTATAATATTTTGTTTTGAAAGCATCCATCTCAAAAGTCCCCTCCCACATCTTAAAAAATTCTCACCCTTTCCAGTGGCCTGAGAAACTTTCTAGTTTGATGTCCAAAAATTCACATCTATGAGCGCCCCCTGAAGCAATCTTCCACATGCTCTGTTTCCTCGTTCTGGAACATTGTGTTCCTTAGCATCAAAAAAAGCTCCCAACCTATCTATCTTCAGAGGCATTTTCAAAACAATTCTGTTCCAGCGCTTTCTAAACAGGGAGGCTCATGTGCAAATCGTTTTAACAGTCACAGACACCTCAGATTCGCTTATTCAAATGAGTTTACCAGTGGTAAGAAGCATTTTTGTGTGTACTAAACATATTTAGCAATACGCACTCCAATGCATCAATGATTGTTTACTGTAATTCAGGTGCTAAAAAATTGATTAGTTATTGACTGCCACGTTGGAATCGTAACTGATGTGCAAAGGGGAAGGGTTCCAGTTTGGACCTCGACCCTTTGTGAATGTTGAAAAAAGATTCATGTAGAGTAGACATATTTCCACAAAACCACTGCCAGCTCTCAGTGAAACTTTCACTGGCAGGGTTTCACAAAGTGTGATTTGTCTAATGAATATTTACTAGGAAGGTTGTTGTGTGTCATGCCTTACGATTCTGTTTGTATGTGTACATTGGGCGGGTCACAACATTCTCATTCGCTCACAACATGTTAGTACATAATCTGAAATTACTGTTTTTTAATAGAATAATAGTAAATCAGGCTCCAAAGTTCTCTATCAATTACTCTTTAACCTTTCTTGTCCTCCCTGGTCCCTTTGCAAATTGGTCATGTAACTGTTACTTATCCACTGGCTGTGTCATTACCCATTGTTGGTAACATTTTCAAGGCTTTGTGTAGATATTGCTTTTGTTATTTGTAAAGCATCCACATGCAGTGATCCTGATGTACTAGTAAATATGTCAAATAAATCTAAGAAAATAATTAACATATGTTCATTGAAACCATAAAGTAGGTTTATCGGATACTAAAAAATATCCAAGTCCAGTCAAGTCAAATCAACTTTATTCAACTCAACATGAAGTCATAAAAGCACAGAATAAAACAATAAAGCAATATAAAAAGCAGGCACCAGACATACACCCACTCATACATTTGCAATAATTATAGTTCTGGGCACCCTGCAATAATATACCTTTTGCAATAATAAGTGGATTTCAAATCACCCACTTGCTGTTCAACCTATACATCCATCACTTAAAAAGCCTAGACCAGCTGTTACATGATGGTTATTATACATCGGTCTTTTCTAGTGTCCACCTATTCATACAATAACCCAAATCTTGGATAAAATAAGATTGAGGTCCTATAATTAAGTAACCTTATAAAAACTTTTTTTTTTATTTCAATATGACTGTGCTTCAGTTAATATTGATGTCGATGAACACAATAATACATGTGTGCATAAAAACAAAATTGAATCTCTGTTGTTGAAATCATCCTACATGGCATCTACATCAACCCCCGAATCAGAAGTACGTGGTCAGACAGGCACTGCGACTTTTGCCTGAGGTAAATGATTGACAAATCACAGGTGGGGTGGTACGTAACCAGCAGAAAAAATGCACAAACACGAAAAATACACATTACTCCCACAGATAGGCAGCAACACCACAATGGTCTGGGGAGATTGGCCCCAATAATACACACATGGCCGGAGGGGCACACGTTCCCAAAACATCATAAAGTTAGATGCCATATGAAGTTAGGAACACTCAGCCAATCAGTACACAGCAAATGCAGTGATCACATGCTCACCATGCCGGACATATGGGCCTGTTGGCCATAACTTTAGAACTTTTCTTCCTTCCAGCATCTTTTGGTCCTCAAGCAGCATCTTCAAGAAGTACTGCCAGGGTATTAGTTTCAAATTCATTTACCTTCTCTTTGACTATCCCACACAGCAATGTTAAGGATGAAAACTCTTCTGTGGGCCTGGCCTGCCACCTAGCAGTGGCCTGCACAGGTAAGAGAGTAGGGGCCGGGTGATGGTGGATTCCGACAGACGACGACGAGGGAAAATTGATTATTTATGTAATTTTCCCTCGTGGTCGTCTGTTGAATCCCCACCCTCAACCCAGCTCAGCCACCCCACCACTCCCACTGCTGCTGCCACCCCATCCCCAGTGAACTACTTTCTACATCCTTAAGCCTAAGTGTGAAGATAGCAATTCAGCAGGTTTTTCTACTGCTACATGATCTTCTTTAACACCTTAGAGCTAAACATTCAACAGTTGCGATTGCAGGTGATTTTGTCATGTGTTTCTCACATGGCCCGTTGTGGTTTTCCCTAATCATGCACTATTGTAGAACTCTTTAGGTTTGCACTTGTTACCACATATTAAGTTTGTTTTGTGCCATGTTGTAGTTTCACAAAGAACCAGCACATGTTCTCGTATTTTATTCTTTTCCAGGGATTTAGTCTGAAATACCTAGGCAAGGTCAAACAACGTTGCCCCTTGTTATTCTTTTTGGTCAGACATTAGCACCTAGGCATAATAGGAGAATTCAGCTGCTGTTTTGAATACAGATATCTTGTCATATAACTGGGGACATGGGTTCTGGACAAATACAGACTCACAGAGTGAAGGTCCTGCGATAAGAGCGCTGGGTCAGCCGAGATGTAGAACATCCACCTATGTATGCTAAGGTACAGGGTCCGCCACTAAACCCAGAGATCTATAATCTATAACTGCAAAGCTTTAGTGGGAGGGTGGGGTGAGGCTGGTCTGCCAGATACTATGAGAGGGCTCTTTATTGTATGTGGTTTATTCACCATATTGACATGTATCTGTCTAATAATTGTAGCACAATTATTGCAACTTAGAGCACAACAGTTTAAATAAACATTGTGAACTTCCTTTCTGCCTCTACTTTAACTTATTGTGGACAAATGAGACAGCTAAAGTTTGTGTCCTGTTACCAGGATCCGTGAGAGGGTCCAAAGTGTTGTGTTCTGCGGTATCAAATCACTTGTCTTTCTGGAAAGGTTAGGACTGCAAGTGAGGCACTATAGCTAGTCCGACTCATGCTCATAGATATGGAGATTGTAAGGTGACTGAGTCCCCTACAAACTGGTGTTCTATAGTCCCAAGCATAATTCTGTTCCTGAGCAGATTCATTGCAACAATGTTCTTACACACTCTCCTTTATCTCACCTCGTTAAAGAGGTAAGCTGGTGCTAAGCTACAAAAGCAGAAACAAGGCACCCGAGACTGCCTTTTTTAAACTCTGGTTGTGAATAGCTAGGTTTAGGTGCATAGAAGCTTAGCCTTCACCCCGCTCCTCATATTTCTACCAGGCTTCTGTCATTCCAACCTCTGACGTGCCACTCTGTTTGCAAGCAATGAAACATATGAACGGACAAGATCCGTCTTTGCTGCAGTGAATTGTGAAAGCTCGAAGGAATAGTAAGAACACCCTAAACAGGCCACACAGTAGCTTGCTGACAAGCTAACAGTTAAATGACAACAGCAAGTTTCAGTAGTGTAATATGTGAAGTGTAGAAGTCTTTTTAAAGGCACGGACAAAAAATGTCTGCTGAATGGGAACATATTTTACCTGCTGAACAAGTCCCGTTACTATAATTATTAACATTTCACCTGTCCTCGGCTTACCATACCAAGTGCCTACTATATCTGAAGAAGTAACACAAATAACTAAAAAGTGTGCACCCCTGTCATTGCTGACACCAATTTAAAAATGACCTTAATTTTTTATAGGCCTGCCATTTGTCACATCAATTGCTTCATTTAATATTGGACTGTACTTTCCAGTTTAGGCACTACATTTGCCAAACAAATACATGCTCTGGACTTGCCACATTTAATGCCTCAACTGCTACAATACCAATCCTTCTAATGTTGGAACGTTGCACATGCTAAAAAGACTGAAACGTGGAGGGCACCATTTACACATGGAAGTGTGATTTTAACAATTGGTGGTAAGTGGACTCCTTCCCTAAACCATGCAGGTGCAGTAGTGTAGTGTAGTTCCTATATTCCAAATAGGCTCTGCGCACTGTATTAGTATATCCTATAGTTTAGACGTAGGACTGAGGTCGACTAGGTCTCTATTGAATATACTAAACTTAATAGTGAGTGCCAGCTAGTTCAGAGGTCACTAGAAACCTTCTCGAATACGCAAGAAGGGATTTGTTTCTGACAACCGCATAAACATGACAACTTTGTTTCCCCAAGAACGTATCTTCAGAGTCGTGGAAACAATAGATAAATATTTTACTCAGTCAGTCGTGCATGCTTTGTTTCAACAGAGGTGCAGAGAAATAGAGAGATGGGCGTTTTCAATAAAAGGATTTATTGAACAGTCTTCTTTCTCATGCAAGTAAAGTGAACTGCTACAATTGTAATGCAGGCTGCAAAGTATAACGAGTACAGCGAGAATAGAATTATAAAATAGTACTGTAAAAGCATTGTATGGTTTCCAAGCCATATAAAAGTACATACATAAATACACAGACTAAAATACTCAACTAGTGCTATCTAAAATACGCTTACCCCAACGTAACTAAACTAAGTCTAGTACGCGGGAGAGAGTAAGTATTTGTGGAGCATAGGTTTGGTTTTCTTTGCTAAAAATCTATCCAAGATTTCTATTATGGTCTAATCAGCTCCATACCTTATTTTAGAATGCAGGTGGTCTGGTATCTCTGTCTCAGGACTCGATTTCCCAACACCCCGCGAGGGGAGCATGGAAATACTGGAGCTGGATTCTCGCTGAGAGAAATGTAGCCTCTTGATCAGTGCGACCCTTTGTGAATGTTGAAAAAAGATTCATGTAGAGTAGACATATGTCCACAAAACCACTGCCAGCTCTCAGTGAAACTTTCACTGGCAGGGTGTCACAAAGTGTGATTTGTCTAATGAATATTAACTAGGAAGGTTGTTGTGTGTCATGCCTTGCGATTCTGTTTGTATGTGTACATTGGGCGGGTCACAAAATTCTCATTCACTCACAAAATGTTAGTACATAATCTGAAATCACAGTTTTTTTTATAGAATAATAGTAAATCAGGCTCCAAAGTTCTCTATCAATTACTCTTTAACCTTTCTTGTCCTCCCTGGTCCCTTTGTAAATTGGTCATGTAACTGTTACTTACCCACTGGCTGTGTCATTACCCATTGTTGGTAACATTTTCAAGGCTTTGTGTAGATATTGCTTTTGTTATTTGTAAAGCATCCACATGCAGTGATCCTGATGTACTAGTAAATATGTCAAATAAATCTAAGAAAATAATTTAAATATGTTCATTGAAACCATAAAGTAGGTTTATCGGATACTAAAAAATATCCAAGTCCAGTCAAGTCAAATCAACTTTATTCAACTCAACATGAAGTCATAAAAGCACAGAATAAAACAATAAAGCAATATAAAAAGCAGGCACCAGACATACACCTACTCATACATTTGCAATAATTATAGTTCTGGGCACCCTGCAATAATATACCTTTTGCAATAATAAGTGGATTTCAAATCACCCACTTGCTGTTCAACCTATACATCCATCACTTAAAAAGCCTAGACCAGCTGTTAAATGATGGTTATTATACATGGGTCTTTTCTAGTGTCCACCTATTCATACAATAACCAAAATCTTGGATAAAATAAGATTAAGGTCCTATAATTAAGTAACCTTATAAAAACTTTTTTTTTTATTTCAATATGACTGTGCTTCAGTTAATATTGATGTAGATGAACACAATAATACATGTGTGCATAAAAACAAAATTGAATCTCTGTTGTTGAAATCATCCTACATGACATCTCCATCAACCCCCAAATCAGAAGTACGTGGTCAGGCAGGCCCTGCGACTTTCGCCTGAGGTAACTGATTGACAAATCACAGGTGGGGTGGTACGTAACCAGCAGAAAAAATGCACAAACACGAAAAATACACATTACTCCCAGAGATAGGCAGCAACACCACAATGGTCTGGGGAGATTGGCCCCAATAATACACACATGGCCGGAGGGGCACGCGTTCCCAAAAAATCATAATGTTAGATGCCATATGAAGTTAGGAACACTCAGCCCATCAGTACACAGCAAATGCAGTGATCACATGCTCACCATGCCGGACATCTGGACCCGTTGGCCCTAACTTTAGAACTTTTCTTCCTTCCAGCATCTTTTGGTCCTCAAGCAGCATCTTCAAGCAGTACTGCCAGGGTATTAGTTTCAAATTCATGTACCTTCTCTTCGACTATCCCACACAGCAATGTTAAGGATGAAAACCCTTCTGTGGGCCTGGCCTGCCATCTAGCAGTGGCCTGCACAGGTAAGAGAGTAGGGGCCGGGTGATGGTGGATTCCGACAGACGACGACGAGGGAAAATTGATTATTTATGTAATTTTCCCTCGTGGTCGTCTGTTGAATCCCCACCCTCAACCCAGCTCAGCCACCCCACCACTCCCACTGCTGCTGCCACCCCATCCCCAGTGAACTACTTTCTACATTCTTAAGCCTAAGTGTGAAGATAGCAATTCAGCAGGTTTTTCTACTGCTACATGATCTTCTTTAACACCTTAGAGCTAAACATTCAACAGTTGCGATTGCAGGTGATTTTGTCATGTGTTTCTCACATGGCCCGTTGTGGTTTTCCCTAATCATGCACTATTGTAGAACTCTTTAGGTTTGCACTTGTTACTACATATTAAGTTTGTTTTGTGCCATGTTGTATTTTCACAAAGAACCAGCACATGTTCTCGTATTTTATTCTTTTCCCGGGATTTAGTCTGAAATACCTAGGCAAGGTCAAACAACGTTGCCCCTTGTTATTCTTTCTGGTCAGACATTAGCACCTAGGCATAATAGGAGAATTCAGCTGCTGTTTTGAATACAGATATCTTGTCATATAACTGGGGAAATGGGTTCTGGACAAATACAGACTCACAGAGTGAAGGTCCTGCGATAAGAGCGCTGGGTCAGCCGAGATGTAGAACATCCACCAATGTATGCTAAGGTACAAGGTCCCCCACTAAACCCAGAGATCTATAATCTATAACTGCAAAGCTTTAGTGGGATGGTGGGGTGAGGCTGGTCTGCCAGATACTATGAGAGGGCTCTTTATTGTATATGGTTTATTCACCATGTTGACTGGAGAAGTGTGGCTCACTGGTTGGAGCAGGCAGACCCTGAAGCAGAGGTCAGACCCGGGACCAGGGTTCAATTCCCGACGCGGCAGGGTCTTGAGCTCAAATGTCCATGGACTCGATAATTCTCGCTTCGGTGCCTGACCTAATCATGGGTTCACACTCTGCAACTCTGGGCATTAAGCTTGCTTAATCTCCACAACGGCCCCCCCGCGGCGGGATGCCTGGCTTTCACCTTGGGGATGCCCTGTAGGGGCTATCTCACAGGGAAAAGCCAGGACGGGTTCCCAAGGCAAACGCGGAGATACCCCTTCGGGGGTCGATTCAGGCGCTATATAAGAAACATAATAATAATAATAATGTATCTGTCTAATAATTGTAGCACAATTATTGCAACTTAGAGCACAACAGGTTAAATAAACATTGTGAACTTCCTTCATGCCTCTACTTTAACTTATTGTGGACAAATGAGACAGCTAAAGATTGTGTCCTGTTACCATGATCCGTGAGAGGGTCCAAAGTGTTGTGTTCTGCGGTGTCAAATCACTTGTCTTTCTTGAAAGGTTAGGACTGCAAGTGAGGCACTATAGCTAGTCAGACTCATGCTCAAAGATATGGAGATGGTAAGGTGACTGAGTCCCCTACAAACTGGTGTTCTATGGTCCCAAGCATAATTCTGTTCCTGAGCAGATTCATTGCAACAATGTTCTTACACGCTCTCCTTTATCTCACCTCGTTGAAGGGGTAAGCTGGGGCTAAGCTACAAAAGCAGAAACAAGGCACCCGAGACTGCATTTTTTTAAACTCTGGTTGTGAATAGCTAGGTTTAGGTGCATAGAAGCTTAGCCTTCACCCCGCTCCTCATGCTTCTACCAGGCTTCTGTCATCCCAACCTCTGACTTGCCACTCTGTTTGCAAGCAATGAAACATATGAACGGACAAGATCCGTCTTTGCTGCAGTGAATTGTGAAAGCTCGAAGGAACAGTAAGAACACCCTAAACAGGCCACACAGTAGCTTGCTGACAAGCTAACAGTTAAATGACAACAGCAAGTTTCAGTAGTGTAATATGTGAAGTGTAGAAGAAGTCTTTTTAAAGGCACGGACAAAAAATGTCTGCTGAATGGGAACATATTTTAACTGCTGAACAAGTCCCGTTCCTATAATTATTAACATTTCACCTGTCCTCGGATTACCGTACCAAGTGCCAACTATATCTAAAGAAGTAACACAAATAACTAAAAAGTGTGCACCCCTGTCATTGCTGACACCAATTAAATGACCTTAATTTTTCATAGGCCTGCCATTTGTCACGTCAATTGCTTCATTTATTATTGGACTGTACTTTCCAGTTTAGGCACTATATTTGCCAAACAAATACATGCTCTGGACTTGCCACATTTAATGCCTCAACTGCTGCAATACCAATCCTTTTTATGTTGGAACGTTGCACATGCTAAAAAGACTGAAACGTGGAGGGCACCATTTACACATGGAAGTGTGATTTTAACAATTGGTGGGTAAGTGGACTCCTTCCTTAAACCATGTCAGGTGCAGTAGTGTAGTTTAGTTCCTATATTCCCAATAGGCTCTGCGCACTGTATTAGTATATACTATAGTTTAGACGTAGGACTGAGGTCGACTAGGTCTCTATCAAATATACTAACCTTAATAGTGAGTGCCAGCTAGCTTAGAGGTCACTAGAAACTTTCTCGAATACACAAGAAGGGACAACCGCATAAACATGACAACTTTGTTTCCCCAAGAACGTATCTTCAGAGTCGTGGAAACAATAGATAAATATTTTACTCAGTCAGTCGTGCATGCTTTGTTTCAACAGAGGTGCAGAGAAATAGAGAGATGGGCGTTTTCAATAAAAGGATTTATTGAACAGTCTTCTTTCTCATGCAAGTAAAGTGAACTGCTACAATTGTAATGCAGGCTGCAAAGTATAACGCGTACAGCGAGAATAGAATTATAAAATAGTACTGTAAAAGCATTGTATGGTTTCCAAGCCATATAAAAGTACTTACATAAATACACAGACTAAAATACTCAACTAGTGCTATCTAAAATACGCTTACCCCAATGTAACTAAACTAAGTCTAGTACGCGGGAGGGAGTAAGTATTTGTGGAGCATAGGTTTGATTTTCTTTGCTAAGAATCTATCCAAGATTTCCATTATGGTCTAATCAGCTCCATACCTTATTTTAGAATGAAGGTGGTCTGGTATCTCTGTCTCGGGACTCGATTTCCCAACACCCCGCGAGGGGAGCTTGGAAACACTGGAGCTGGATTCTCGCTGAGAGAAATGCAGCCTCTTGATCAGTGCGTCTGCTGGAGGGTCGGATTTCTTCGGCACTTGCTGTAGCGAGCTGCGTCTGGCAAGTAGACAGTCGAGCTGCTCCGAACCACTGTGTCTTGCTAGAGTAAGTGAAGGCATATTTATACCTTGAAGGTGCCTAGTTTGACGTAAAGTCGGGCCTAATAACGTCAGTAAAGAACCCCAAGGGAATAGTAGTTCTTTGTAAAGTCCATGAGTTCTTGGACAAATCAATATTCAAGCAAGGGGAGGTCCCTGACAGCTTAAGCCGATTTTCGAAGAAATCGTTGTGACGTTTTGGTACGGGTGGGTAGCCATGCCTGTATTTGGACTGAATGGGCTATGTCTAAAAAAGGGTATGATTTCTATGCCTATATTAGGGCAATGTGAATTGTACCAATATAAGGGCATGAATCGGGAAATTTCGCTCTAATCCTAAAACGCCATACAACACCCACTCCACTTTATTATGTTTGACATTACTAAGTTCTAAGCGTATACAACATATCTAAAGCAAGATGTGTTAAAAAAAACTCTACTTAAACACAGAAAAATGCATTTGAAATGGGTTGTACATAAAATAAGCATTTGCGCTGTATGCATTTTAAAAGCAATGTTTTCAATCAAAGCTTATAATCTGATATTGGAAATGCTATCTGAATGAATCATGAAAAATACATTTATAAAATGGCTCCTAAATACAGAAAAAAAAAAATTGAGACCATTCCATGCCAGATTATGTAAACTGTTTGTATTAGGACAAGGTCAAATATTGTCTCTTGGAAGTATTCAAAGAATTCTTGTTCTCTAGGAATAGTTCTTCTTTAAGCTGAGTACTTTGTGCCCAAAAAAAATTCAATTTTGTAAAAAAGTCAACTTGTTGAAAAATAGAGTTCCAAAGTTAGAAGCTTGTTTTGAAAAGTGAAGGTCGAATACAGAGTCCCATAGAACACTGTGTCATAACTTCAAAAGTCAGTCTCATTGTTTGGAAAAAAACATCAAATCTTCTAAGCTTGTAAAGAATTTGTCTACTACAGTAGGTGAAAGTTGGACTACTTCGTTAAGTAGATCGATTGCACAGAAATGAGAAGCATCGCCGTCAGCGTCAGCCGCATTAGCAATGTTCGAAGGAGATGGTACCTGTGTGTCTGTCGCTCCACGTATCTCATCGTCAGCAGTTTGTGTCTGTGAGACCTCAATGAATGCCGTCATCAGGATTGGTAGCCGCTGGGGACAACACAATGCATGAGCTGTTACCGATCCAAGCAAAGTATCAACATCCGTTGGCAGTACTGATGGGAGTGTCAGACAGATGTCTAACACACATTCTTCTCCACATAGCAGGCATCGTAGAACAGGTAAGATGCAATCTTGCCAGATTGGTTGGAATGATAGAAACCACGTGGTATTCAGATCTTGTAAACGAGCAAAGCACAAAATCTGTATCATGTGCTCACACCACTTAATTGCCAGGAGAGTGTTTTCTAAGGGAATCTGGATGTTGCTGGTGACTTGACTTGCCATATCGGAGTAGAAGGAACAAAAGTAGTATTCTTGCTACGAGTCCCAAAATGAAAGATAGGCCGCCGAACACAGAGTGCACGAAGTTTGAAAATATGCCGAGGACTGCTTCAAAAGTAAGCATGGGCTGAAAATTCGTTCCGCTCGCGGAATTTGTGGATTTTCCGCGATTTCGCAATCCGCGAATCTCGCAAAATCACGGTAAAATCCGTGAATCAGCGGGGACGAATTTTCAGCCAAGCACTTACAGGGTTACAGCAGCAGGTGCAAAAGTTGAACCTAATTTTTTGTAACCTTTTACAAAAGGGTTACAAAGAAATTAACTTCCACTTGGGCACCTGCTCCTGTAAGTGCTTCCTGGCGCCTCGTTGCCTACTTGCAACTATTCTCTGACCCTTGAAGCAGGGTCAGAGAATAGTTACAAGTAGGCAATGAGGCGCCTGTCACGAAAATTAAACCTCAACAGGAAGCACTGACAGATATAAAAACAAGCATTTGCAATGCAATAGGTCTCGCATTAGGAAAGTTTGAGCTATTGGTCTTGTAAATGACAATTTTTTTATTTATGTGTTGGTTTTGAAAATAGCTAAATTAATAGCTTTGCCATTTACAATGCCAATAGTTATAACTTTCGCAAATGTGACACCTATAGCATTTGTAATGCTACATGTGGTGATGCTGAGTGGTGCTGTGGTGGTGCTGAGTGATACTGGGATGTTGCTGAGTGATGCTGGGGTGGTGCTGAGTGGTGCTGTGGTGGTGCTGAGTGATGCTGTGGTGGTGCTGAGTGATGCTGTGGTGGTGCTGAGTGGTGCTGTGGTGGTCCTGAGTGATACTGTGGTGGTGCTGAGTGATGCTGTGGTGGTGCTGAGTGATGTTGTGGTGGCACTGAGTGGTGCTGTGGTGGTGCTGATTGGTGCTGTGGTGGTGCTGAGTGATGCTGTGGTGGTGCTGAGTGAAGCTGTGGTGGTGCTGAGTGGTGCTGTGGTGGTGCTGAGTGATTATGTGGTGGCGCTGAGTGATGCTGTGGTGGTGCTGAGTGATGCTGTGGTGGCGCTGAGTGGTGCTGTGGTGGTGCTGAGTGGTGCTGTGGTGGTGCTGAGTGATGCTGTGGTGGTGCTGAATGGTGCTGTGGTGGTGCTCAGTGATGCTGTAGTGGTGCTGAGTAATGCTGTGGTGGTGCTGAGTGGTGCTGTTGTGGTGCTGAGTGATAATGTGGTGGTGCTAAATGATGCTGTGGTGGTGCGGAGTGATGCTGTGGTGGCACTTAGTTGTGCTGTGGTGGTGCTGAGTGGTGCTGTTGTGGTGCTGGGTGTTGCTGTGGTGGCGCTGAGTGATGCCGTGGTAGCACTGAGTGGTGCTGTGGTGGTGCTGATTTGTGCTGTGGTGGTGGTGAGTGATGCTGTGGTGGTGCTGAATGGTGCTGTGGTGGTGCTCAGTGATGCTGTGGTGGTGCTGAGTAATGCTGTGGTGGTGCTGTTGTGGTGCTGAGTGATAATGTGGTGGTGCTGAATGATGCTGTTGTGGTGCCAGAGTGATGCTGTGGTGGTACTGAGTGGTGCTGTGGTGGTGCTGAGTGGTGCTGGGGTGGTACTGGGTGTTGCTGTGGTGGTGCTGAGTGATGCTGTGGTGGTGCTAAGTGGTGCTGTGGTGGTGCTGAGTGATAATGTGGTGGTGCTGAGTGATAATGTGGTGGTGCTGAGTGATGCTGGGGTAGCGCTGAGTGATGATGTGGTGATGCAGAGGGCAGAAAGGCACAAAAAGCAGTCTAACAAAGGGCAGAAGGGCAGAAAAACAAGGGAAAAACGAGTCTAACAGAGGGCAGAAGGGCACAAAAAACCTGTCTAACAGAGGACAGAAGGGCAGAAAAACAAGGGAAAAACAAGTCTAACAGAGGGCGAAAGGGTACAAAAAAAGAGTCTAACGGGGCAGAAAGGCACAAAAACGAGTCTAACAGAGGGCAGAAGGGCACAAAAAATGAGTCTAAGAGAGGGCAGAAGGGCACTAAAACAAGGGAATAACAGAGGGCAGAAGGGCACAAAAAACAAGTGTAACAGAGGGCCGAAGGGCAGAAAAACAAGGGAAAAATGAGTATAACAGAGGCCACAAGGGCACAAAAAAACGAGTCTAACAGGGGCAGAAGGGCAGAAAAACAAGGCAAAAACGAGTCTAACAGAGGGCAGAAGGGTGGAAAAACAAGGGAAAACGAGTCTAACAGAGGGCAGAAGGGCACACAAAACGAGTCTAACAGGGGGCAGAAAGAATCCCGCCCTGCGTGTTTGTCCACGAAGATGCCACGTTTTTGTGCAATACCTGTACTCAACTGGAGTACTTCCTACTGTCTAATCAGTAAGTGCTCCCTTGTTGGCTAAATGTATAGGGGGAGATTTACAATAACTGGCGCATCCCCAGGGATGCGCCAGTTATTGTGCGCCTCAGCTCCGCCACCCATGTTGCCCCGCATTTATAATGCAAAAACCACAGTTGATGGACAGAATGCAGAACAATGTCATACATTCACTCCAGTACAGAGATCTGGGCCTAAATCTATCGTTTTTTTGCACTCTACACCACCCCAGTTCAGACATGGCCAGATGCAAATCAGTCTGACCCTGTGCCTCATGGGAACAGTCCAGCCCGAACTGCCAAGCCATGCCTTCCCTCGACCGGAAACAAGCTTCCGAGGACCAGTTTCTGGCATTCCAGCTGTCTTCAGCCCGGCTTGCTTGAATCCAGTGGTGTGGAGTGCATGGGACTCACGTCTGAGCATACCCATCCCACTCGGGGTGACAAATGCAAAAACCACAGTTGATGGACAGAATGCAGAACAATGACATACATTCACCCCAGTACAGAGATCTGGGTCTAAATCCATCGTTTTTTTGCACTCCACACCACCCCAGTTCAGACATGGCCATATGCAAATCAGTCTGACCCTGTGCCTCATGGGAACAGTCCAGCCCGAACTGCCAAGCCATGCCTTCCCTGGAACAGAAACAAGCTTCCGAGGACCGGTTTCTGGCATTCCAGCCGTCTTCAGCCCGGCTTGCTTGAATCCAGTGGTGTGGAGTGCATGGGACTCACGTCTGAGCATACCCATCCCACTCGGGGTGACAAATGCACCACCCCCTTTTGTCCGGCTTTTGGCCGCCATAAGTGTGGCAGGGTATGCTCAGACGTGAGTCCCTTGCTCACATTGCCACTGGATTCAAGCAAGCCGGGCTGAAGACGGCTGGAATGCCAGAAACCGGTCCTCGGACGCTTGTTTCCGGTCCAGGGAAGACATGGCTTGGCAGTTCAGGCTGGACAGTTCCCATGAGGCACAGGGTCAGACTGATTTGCATATAGCCATGTCTGAACTGGGGAGGCAGAGTGGGCTAAAGAACGGTGATGGATTAAACCCAGATCTTTTGACTGGGTGTGAGTGTTTGATTGATTCAGATGCTCCGTCCATCACCACCCCCTTTTGTACCGTTTTTGGCCGCCATAAGTGTGGCAGGGTATGCTCAGACGTGAGTCCCTTGCTCACTTTGCCACTGAATTCAAGCAAGCTGGGCTGAAGACGCCTGGAATGCTAGACACCGGTCCTCAGAAGCTTGTTTCCGGTCCAGGGAAGACATGGCTTGGCAGTTCGGGCTGGACTGTTCCCATGAGGCACAGGGTCAGACTGATTTGCATATAGCCATGTCTGAACTGGGGTGGCAGAGTGGGCTAAAGAACGGTGATAGATTAAACCCAGATCATTTGACTGAGTGTGAGTGTTTGATTGATTCAGATGCTCTGTCCATCACCACCCCCTTTTGTACCGCTTTTGGCCGCCATAAGTGTGGCAGGGTACGCTCAGACGTGAGTCCCTTGCTCACTTTGCCACTGGATTCAAACAAGCCAGGCTGAAGACGGCTGGAATGCCTTAAACCGGTCCTCGAAAGCTTGTTTCCGGTCCAGGGAAGACATGGCTTTGCAGTTCGGGCTGGACTGTTCCCATGAGGCACAGGGTCAGACTGATTTGCATATAGCCATGTCTGAACTGGGGTGGCAGAGTGGGCTAAAGAACGGTGATTAATTAAACCCAGATCTTTTGACTGGGTGTGTGTGTTTGATTGATTCAAATGCTCAGTCCATCACCACCCCCTTTTGTACCGCTTTTGGCTGCCATAAGTGTGGCAGGGTATGCTCAGACGTGAGTCCCTTGCTCACATTGTCACTGGATTCAAGCAAGCCGTGCTGAAGACGGCTGGAATGCCAGAAACCGGTCCTCGGAAGCTTGTTTCCGGTCCAGGGAAGACATGGCTTGGCAGTTGGGGCTGGACTGTTCCCATGAGGCACAGGGTCAGACTGATTTGTATATAGCCATGTCTGAACTGGGGTGGCAGAGTGGGCTAAAGAACGGTGATGGATTAAACCCAGATCTTTTGACTGGGTGTGAGTGTTTGATTGATTCAGATGCTCCGTCCATCACCACCCCCTTCTGTACCGCATTTACAATGCAGCGCACCATGAGGCAAAAACGGCACAGATGCGTCACGCATCTGTGCCGTAAAAGCAGCGCATTGCTGGAGCTGCGCCGCACTTGCGACGCAGCTCCAGCAATGCTCTGGTGGGCCCTATCTCCCCAATGATGCATCAAGCCTTGCGCCTGCTTCAAGCAGGCGCAGGGTTTTGACGCAGCATTGGCCTAAAAGTGACTGAGTGAAATCATGTAGATTTTACTCAGCCACTTTTAGGAGGCGTTCCTGCGCTAGAACGCCCTTCCCTGTGCTGAAACGCCTCCTGATGGCGCAGGGCTTTACAACATGACGCATCTCTTAGATGCGTCACGTTGTTAATACACAGCACCATAGCGCACCTTTTGTGCTGCCGCTGCATCACAAAAGGTCTCAGTAGAGGGTGGCAGTGGTGAACCAGAGGGTGGCAGTGATGAACCAGAAGGTGATAGTGATGAACCAGAAGGTGGCAGGGTTGAACCAGACGGTGACAGTGCTGAACCAGAGGGTGGCAGTGCTGAACCAGAGGGTGGCAGGGGTGAACCAGAGGTTGGCAGTGATGAACCAGATGGTGGCGGGGGTGAATCAGAGGGTGGCAGTGGTGAACCAGAGGGTGGAATGGGTGAACCAGAGGGTGGCAGTGGAGAACCAGAGAGTGGCAGTGGTAAACCAGAGGGTGGCAGTGCTGAACCAGAGGGTGACAGTTTTTAACCAGAGGGTGGCAGTGGTGAACCAGAGGTGCTGTGATGAACCAGAGGGTGCAGGCGTGAACCAGAGGGTTGCAGTGGTGAACCAGAGGGTGACAGTGCTGAACCAGAGGGTGGCAGGGGTGAACCAGAGGGTGCTGTGATGAACCAGAGGGTGGCAGTGGTGAACCAGAGGGTGGCAGGGGTGAACCGGAGGGTGGCAGTGGTGAACCAGAGGGTGACAGTGCTGAACCAGAGGGTGGCAGGGGTGAACCAGAGAGTGGCAGTGCTGAACGAGAGGGTGGCAGTGGTGAACCGGGGGGTGGCAGGAGTGAACCAGAGGGTGGCAGGGGTGAACCAGAGGGTGGCAGTGGTGAACCAGAGGGTGACAGTGATGAACCAGAGGGTGGCAGTGGTGAACCAGAGGGTGCTGTGCCCATACACGACAGCATGGGTAGCTTCGCCATGCTAGCGGCCCGCGAACACGCAAAAAGCCCCGCGAACACGCAAAAAAACCTGCAAACAAGCAAAAACCCAAAATTCCGCAAATTTGCACAAATTCGTGGATTTTGCAGATTGCGAATCCAATTTCGCGCTAATTTGCGGAACGCAAATTTGTAAATTTCGCCCATACTTATTCAAAAGGTTCTAACAGTCCAGAAAAAACTGTCTTAAATACATGTACAATACCACTAGTATCAAACATGTTTAAGATGCATCCTAACAGTTCTACGAAATGTATAGGGCAGTTTGTTGATAAAAGGGTATGTATCTCTGCAGCAGACCTTGCAACTTGTAGTTCATACGTCTCTTTGGACAAGGTCAGTGGCACAGTTTTTTGTAAAAGAATGGTTTTTATTCTGCTTAAAGTATCAATTCGTTTGGAAAAGATGTTCAGTGAAGGCCATAACGGCGACTCCCAGTCTGTCTTGGTTTTAGGAAACACTACTTGCATACAGCAAGTGACCCTGGCTTACACAGTTACGAGATAGGCTATTCCTGGCAACATTCCCCTGCTTGCACTAGTTTTTCTTGCCTTCTGCTCCCCTGATTGTGCTCGTTTTCTTGCTTTCTGCTCCCCTGATTATCCTTGTTTTCTTGCCTTCTGCTAACCTGACCCGTTTTTTGTGCCTTCTGCTCCCCTGATTGCACTCGTTTTTCTTGCGTTCTGCTCCCCTGACGGTAATCGTTTTTCTTGCCTCTACTCCCCTTTCTGCCTCTGTGCCACTCATTTTCGACCGTTTCTTGTCACCTTTCTGCCCTTTCTTGGGACCTTTGTGCCTCTGTGCCACTCATTTCCCCCCGTTTTTTGTCACCTTTCTGCCCTTTCTTGGGACCTTTGTGCCTCTGTGCCACTCATTTTCCCCTGTTTTTAGGGACCTTTTCTGCCCCTTCTTGTGACCTTACTGCCTCTGTGCCACTCGTTTCCCCCGTTTTCCATGACCTTTTCTGCCCTTTCTTGTGACCTTTCTGCCTCTGTCGCGGTACAAAAGGGGGTGGTGATGGACAGAGCATCTGAATCAATCAAACACTAAAACCCAGTCAAAAGATCTGGGTTTAATCCATCACCATGCTTTAGCCCACTCTGCCACCCCAGTTCAGACATGGATATATGCAAAACAGTCTGACCCTGTGCCTCATGGGAACAGTCCAGCCCGAACTGCCAAGCCATGTCTTCCCTGGACCGAAAACAAGCTTCTGAGGACCGGTTTCTGGCATTCCAGCCGTCTTCAGCCCGGCTTGCTTGAATCCAGTGGCAAAGTGAACAAGGGACTCACGTCTGAGCATACCCTGCCACACTTATGGCGGCCAAAAGCGGTACAAAAGGGGTGGTGATGGACGGAGCATCTGAATCAATAAAACACTCACACCCAGTCAAAGGATCTGGGTTTAATCCATCACCGTTCTTTAGCCTACTCTGCCACCCCAGTTCAGACATGGCTATATGCAAATCAGTCTGACCCTGTGCCTCATGGGAACAGTCCAGTCCGACCTGCCAAGCCATGACTTCCCTGGACCGGAAACGAGCTTCCGAGGACCTGTTTCTGGCATTCCAGCCGTCTTCAGCCCGGCTTGCTTGAATCCAGTGGCAAAGTGAGCAAGGGACTCACGTCTGAGCATACCCTGCCACACTTATGGGGGCCAAAAGCGGTACAAAAGGGGGTGGTGATGAACGGAGCATCTGAATCAATCAAACACTCACACCCAGTCAAACGATCTGGGTTTAATCCATCATCGTTCTTTAGCCCACTCTGCCACCCCAGTTCAGACATGGCTATATGCAAATCAGTCTGACCTTGTGCCTCATGGGAACAGTCCAGCCCGAACTGCCAAGCCATGTCTTCCCTTGACCGGATACAAGCTTCTAAGGACCGGTTTCTGGCATTCCAGCCGTTTTCAGCCCGGCTTTCTTCAATCCAGTGGCAAAGTGAGCAAGGGACTCACGTCTGAGCATACCCTGCCACACTTATGGCGGCCAAAAGCGGTACAAAAGGGGGTGGTGATGGACAGAGCATCTGAATCAATCAAACACTCACACCCAGTCAAAAGATCTGGGTTTAATCCATCACCGTTCTTTAGCCCACTCTGCCACCCCAGTTCAGACATGGCTATATGCAAATCAGTCTGACCCTGTGCCTCATCGGAACAGTCCAGTCCAAACTGCCAAGCAATGTCTTCTCTGGACCTGAAACAAGCTTCTGAGGACCGGTTTCTGGCATTCCAGCCGTCTTCATCCCTGCTTGCTTGAATCCAGTGGCAAAGTGAGCAAGGGACTCACGTCTGAGCATACCCTGCCACACTTATGGCGGCCAAAAGCGGTTCAAAAGGGGGTGGTGATGGACGGAGCATCTGAATCAATCAAACACTCACACCCAGTCAATTGATCTCGGTTTAATCCATCACCGTTCTTTAGCCCACTCTGCCACCCCAGTTCAGACATGGCTATATGCAAATCAGTCTGACCCTGTGCCTCATGGGAACAGTCCAGCCCGAACTTCCAAGCCATGTCTTCCCTGGACCGGAAACAAGCTTCCGAGGACCGGATTCTGGCATTCCAACCGTCTTCAGCCCGGCTTGCTTGAATCCAGTGGCAAAGTGAATAAGGGACTCACGTCTGAGCATACCCTGGCACACTTATGGCGGCCAAAAGCGGTACAAAAGGGGGTGGTGATGGACGGAGCATCTGAATCAATCAAACACTCACACCCAGTCAAAAGATCAGGGTTTAATCCATCACTGTTCTTTAGCCCACTCTGCCACCCCAGTTCAGACATGGCTATATGCAAATCAGTCTGACCCTGTGCCTCATGGGAACAGTCCAGCCCGAACTGCCAAGCCATGTCTTCCCTGGACCGGAAACCTGCTTCCGAGGACCAGTTTCTGGCATTCCAGCCGTCTTCAGCCCGGCTTGCTTGAATCCAGTAGCAAAGTAAGCAAGGGACTCAAGTCTGAGCATACCCTGCCACACTTAAAGGGGGTGGTGATGGACGGAGCATCTGAATCAATCAAACACTCACACCCAGTCAAAAGATCTGGGATTAATCCATCACCATTCTTTAGCCCACTCTGCTACCTCAGTTCAGACATGGCGATATGCAAATCAGTCTGACCCTGTGCCTCATGGGAACAGTCTAGCCCGAACTGCCAAGCCATGTCTTCCCTGGACCAGAAACAAGCTTCTGAAGATCGGTTTCTGGCATTCCAGCCATCTTCAGCCCGGCTTGCTTGAATCCAGTGGCAGTGAGCAAGGGACTCACGTCTGAGCATAGCCTGCCGCACTTATGGTGGCCAAAAGCGGTACAAAAGGGGGTGGTGATGGAAGGAGCATCTGAATCAATCAAGCACTCACACCCAGTCAAAAGATCTGGGTTTAATCCATCACCGTTCTTTATCCCACTCTGCCACCCCTGTTTGATTGATTCAGATGCTCCGTCCATCACCACCCCCTTTTGTACCGCTTTTGGCCGCCATAAGTGTGGCAGGGTATGCTCAGACGTGAGTCCCTTGCTCACTTTGCCACTGGATTCAAGCAAGCCCAGCTGAAGACCGCTGGAATGCCAGAAACCGGTCCTCGGAAGCTGGTTTCCGGTCCAGGGTAGACATGGTTTGGCAGTTCGGGCTGGACTGTTCCCATGAGGCACAGTGTCAGACTGATTTGCATATAGCCATGTCTGAACTAGGGTGACAGAGTGGGCTAAAGAACGGTGATGGATTAAACCCAGATCTTTTGACTGGGTGTGAGTGTTTGATTGATTCAGATGCTCCGTCCATCACCACCCCCTTTTGTACTGCTTTTGGCCGCCATAAGTGTGGCAGGGTATGCTCAGACGTGAGTCCCTTGCTCACTTTGCCACTGGATTCAAGCAAGCCGGGCTGAAGACTCCTGGAATGCCAGAAACCGGTCCTCGGAAGCTTGTTTCCGGTCCAGGATAGACATGGTTTGGCAGTTCGGGCTGGACTGTTCCCATGAGGCACAGGGTCAGACTGATTTGCATATAGCCATGTCTGAACTGGGGTGGCAGAGTTGGCTAAAGAACGGTGATGGATTAAACCCAGATCTTTTGACTGGGTGTGAGTGTTTGATTGATTTAGATGCTCCGTCCATCACCACACCCTTTTGTACCGCTTTTGGCTGCCATAAGTGTGGCAGGGTATGCTCAGACGTGAGTCCCGTGCTTCTTTTGCCACTGGATTCAAGCAAGCCGGGCTGAAGACTGCTGGAATACCAGAAAACGGTCCTTGGAAGCTTGTTTCCGGTCCAGGGAAGACATGGTATGGCGGTTCGGGCTGGACTGTTCCCCATGAGGCACAAGGTCAGACTGATTTGCATCAACCCAGATCTTTTGACTGGGTGTGAGTGTTTGATTGAATCAGATGCTCCGTCCATCACCACCCCCTTTTGTACCGCTTTCTGCCTCCGTGCCACTCGTTTCCCCCCGTTTTTTGTGACCTTTTCTGCCCTTTCTTTTGACCTTTATGCCTCTGTGCCACTCGTTTCCCCCCATTTTATGTGACCTTTCTGCGCTTTTTTGTGACCTTTGACCGTGCTTGCAGGCAGGTCGCCCCCATGCCGCTGCTTGTCACCTGACTGCCTGGTTCCTGCCTACTTGCTGCCTCTTGTTTCCTGGGTTTTTCCCTCCCCTCTGCCCTGTGCACCAGTTCCCCCCACCCCCCACCGCTCCCGATCCGACCCTTTCCCGCCATGCATCTCTGAGGCTCGCCCCCCCTGCACACCCATTCGCCTCCCAGCTCCTGCCTCCCAGCTGCTCCTCCCTCCCAAGCCACCTCATATGCAGACCGAGAAGCAACCACACAGCGGATGCGCGCAGTGGGCGTGCCTCTGGCACGCCGCGGCCATTCGCGCCTGGACCGCGCCCAACGCCAGAACCCCTGGACCCTGCGAACACCATGACACCAGAATCCATTACAATGTCAGCACCCCCCACGCACTCAACCCGGCCGAAACCACACCTGCTTCCAGGCTGCCCCGAATCGGACCCACGGACCCTTCTCCTGCCACACCTGCAGCTTCACTTGCGACAGAACCACCAAACCTCCAAGGACTGGACCCAACCACCTCTGCTGCATACTCCTCAACACCCGCTCTGCACGCAAACAAACCGTCGAGCTCTGGGATCTACTCGACACCTCCGCCCCAGACGTGGCCTTCCTGACCAAGACCTGGAGGAACGACTCCTTGGCCCCTGACATCGCCATAGCCATTCCGGGCGGCTACAAGATCATCCACAGGGATCGCGCCAACGGAATCAGAGGAGGAATAGCCATCGTCCACAAGTCCACCCTCAAGGTTGTCACCCACGCAGACGACACCCTCAACACCGCCGAACACCTGCACTTTCGGATCCACACCAACCCCAACACCACCCTCAGAGGAACACTTATCTACAGACCCCCCGGACCCTGGGCTCAGTTCAGCGACTCCATCGCCGACCTCACCAGCACCCACGCACTCGCCTCCATGGACTACATCCTCCTCGGGGATCTGAACTTCCACCTCGAGAACAACAACGACGCCAACTCCGACACCCTGATCGACAACTTCACCGACCTAGGCCTCAGACAACTTGTCACCGCACCCACCCACGCCGCCGGCCACACGCTGGATCCCACCTTCTCCACAGGCTCTCACGTCGCCTTCGACCACACCACCGAACTCCACTGGACCGACCACCGCTGCGTCCACTTCACCTTCAAGAAACCAACCACGCACCACTGCACCCAACAGATGCCTAGCCGCTGCTGAAGCAAAGTCACCTAAGACCAGCTGATCACCTCCCTCACCAAGAACCCACCCACCGACCCCACCAACCCAGACGCCACAGCCTGAAACCTCAGACAGGTAATCGATGAGTGCGCCAACACCCTCGCCCCACTCAAGAAACCCTCCAACAGCCATGCCAAGAAAAGAGCCACCTGGTTCACCGACGAGCTCCAGACATCTAAACGTGCATGCCGGAAACTGGAGAAGACATGGCTCCACGAACGCCTACCAGACAACCACGCAGCCCACAAGGACGCCACCCGCAAACACCACCACCTCATCATTTTAGCCAAGAGATCCTCCTTCAAAGACCGCTTGGATAACATCGCACACGACAGCAAAGAGCTCTTCAGCATCGTAAAGGAACTCTCAAAACCCAGCGCCAACGCCAATGACATCCTGCCCTCACAAGAACTGTGCAACTCACTAGCCATCTTCTTCCACCGCAAGATCGCTGAAATCCACGACAGCTTCAACCCCACTACCGCGCCGACTACGCCAGACTTCACCTCACCTGTGAACACCACCAGTGCCAACCACCTGACCTCCTGGTCCAACGTCAACGACAACGAGACACGCAAGATCATGGACTCCATCCACTCAGGATCTCCGTCTGACCTGTGCCCACACCACATATTCAACAAAGCAGACGCAGCCATCGCACCCCAACTACGGAAGGTCATCAACATCTCCTTCGAAACAGAGACATTCCCGGAAAGCTGGAAGCAAGCCGAAATCAACGCCCTCCTCAAGAAGCCCAAAGCGGACCCCAAGGATCTCAAGAACTTCCGGCCCATCTCCCTGCTCCCATTCCCGGCAAAGGTCAGCGAGAAAATCATCAACATGCAAATGGACCGCCACCTCAAAGACAACAACATTTTGGATCCGTCCCAGTCCGGATTCAGATTAAACCACAGCACCGAGACAGCCCTCATCGCTGCCACAAACGACATCAGGCGCCAACTAGAAAATGGCAAAACATCAGCACTCATCCTCCTGGACCTGTCAGCCGCCTTCGACACGGTCTGCCATTGCACTCTAAAGACACGCCTCCTAAAAGCTGGAATCCAAGAGAAGGCTCTTGACTGGACCACCTCCTTCCTCTCCGGCAGAACCCAGAGTGTCCTCCTCCCACCCTTCCAAATTGAAGCCACCAACATCATCTGTGGTGTCCCCCAGGGCTCATCCCTCAGCCCAACGTTGTTCAACGTCTACATGGCCCCCCTCGCACAAGTTGCCCGCCATTGCCCGCCATCATGACCTCAACATCATCTCCTACGCTGACGACACCCAGCTCATCCTCTCCCTCACCAAGGACCCACACACTGCCAAAACCAACCTCCACGAGGGAATGAAGGCCGTCGCTGATTGGATGAGGAGCAGCCGTCTGAAGGTGAACTCGGACAAGATGGAGGTCCTCATCCTCGGACCCACCCCCTCAGCCTGGTATGACTCCTGGTGGCCGACCACACTGGGAACAGCACCAACATCCACCGACCATGCACGCAATCTAAGATTCATCCTCGACTCCTCCCTCTCCATGTCTAAGCAGGTCAACGCCGTCTCCTCCTACTACTACACCACCCTCCGCATGCTTCGCAGGATCTACAAGTGGATCCCGACCGAAACAAGAAGAACGGTGACACAGGCAGCAGACTGGACTACGGTAAGGCACTCTATGCAGGAATCCCAGCCAAACACCTACGACGACTACAACGCATCCAAAACGCCTCTGCCTGACTGATCCTCAACGTCCCCGGCTGCAGCCACATCACCCCCACCTGAGAGACCTACACTGGCTCCCCATCGACAAGAGGATACCTTCAAGCTCCTCACCCACGCACACAAAGCACTCCACAATGCCGGACCAGCCTACCTGAACAGCAGACTCAGCTTCCACACCCCCACACGCCAGCTCCGCTCAGCCAGCCTCGCCCTCGCCGCTGTCCCCCGCATCCAATGAATGACCTCCGGCAGCCGACCTTTCTACTACCTCGCCGCCAAGACCTGGAACACCCTCCCTACCCACATACGGCAGACACAAGACCTACTCGCCTTCAGAAGACTCCTCAAGACCTGGCACTTCGAGTAGTAGCACCACCACCCTCCCCTCAGCGCCTTGGGACCATCACGGGTAAGTAGCTCGCTTTACAAGTACTTTTATTGATTGATTGATTGATTGATTGATTCCACAGCAGTTGTGATCATTTAACATTATATAGCTTCCATTAGAAAGCTGCCTAAAATTGGATCTATCACTGCAGCTGGAGAACCTTGCAGGTGGCAGAATAAGTTGGTTGAAGAACCATCACAAGCCCCGTGTAAGTTAATACCCTGACATAAAAGTGTACCACTTAGTGCTGTTTTGCAATTTGTACCACTAAGAAATACTTATTTTCCCCCACTCCAACATCTGTGTGTATATGGTAATTCCCAGGTTGACTTGATGTATTCTTTACCCATCCTTTCATATACACCAGCTGGTATATGTTTCAAACAATATTGAAAATGGAAAATTGTGACAGATAGAGTGATTGTCCCATGTATTGCCATTCTGTTGCAGGTTTTTCTGAAACAGTTAATGGTAATCTCTCCAGTTTCTTAATGCTCAGCACCGTATAGTCTGCTCCTCTTTGTGCCAAAGTGATTTGTTTATCTGTAAGGTTAAATGCAGAAAACAATGATGTGGTGTTGATTAGACGCCATGGCACATATCCAGAACGAAGATTTTGTAACGTCCAGCCAAAAACCATTATAGAACGCAATTGTGACTGTCCATGTTGTAGCATGGGCAAGTCCTGTTCCATTATGTCTATGGCAGAGGATACTATGCTGTCCAAAGTATAAATTCTGGATGACAGAGTCATTAACCCATTGTTAACTACAGAGAGAAATTTCTCTAAATTAATACAATCAATTTCTCGTATTCGTTCTGCAGTCTCTGCTTGTGTCGCTTTCCAAGCTTCATTATAAATGGCATATATACCAGCATATATAAAACTTGTATGACGACGTTTCGCAGGACCTTGTAAGAAGTCCCTTAAATCAACGCCATCTTTAAGTAAAGATAAGTGTTGTTTTAACTCTGTTAGTGTGGATTTTTGTAGCCAATCAAGGCACAGTTTTCCTACACTGTATGTTGTTACTATCCCTGGATGTTGTCTCTGGACATATCTTGGATCTGGCCTGGTCAATGTAAACCCTTGTGTCTTATTTAGGAATCTATATTGACAGTTATTAGTGTCTGTGTGCCAGATTAACCATTTGTTCCAATCAGGATCAGTTCTGTTCTTAAGTAAAATTGTTTTTACGTCGACCAGCCCCTCTGTAGTGTTTTTATTATCAAGTGTAAGTGTAGGTATGGACGGTTTGTTCAAATATTTTATCTTAGCTCGGCCAAGACAGGATATCTGTTGGACAGTGTGAGGTAATAGAAATTTTCAGGTAGCCAATGTGTCCCCCACTCGCACCCTATCCATGCACCCATGTTCCATGTATGTCGTGTAACTTCTTTTCCGTGCATGCCACAAAGACGCATATGCATTTGCGTCCAACCTTAACATGTCAGCTATCCAGTCCTACATGAAAACCACGTTAATTAGGCTTCTAGGCCTATGGTGCCAACGTCTTTACATGGTGCACTTTTGAATCTCGCACACGTTTTCTCCATGTTTTCTGGCTCAGTCGAGCTAGGCCCTTAATTGAGGCTCCGAGTCTTCCCTGTCTCTGAAAGCTGTAGTTTAGGTATGCATCCCTGACCTCTGCCTTACTTCCTGCCCAGTGAAGCGGTGCCTGGCTCGGCCTGGCCTGCCTGCCAAAACAGTATTTTGCCTACAAGTTATCTGTTCAACCTCCTCGAAAACACATTCCAGTCTAGTGAAATAGGTAAACATATTCCCGGCTGCAGAGCAAAGGGCCCGGCCTTCCTGTCCTCCTTGCAAGTGATTTACTGAACCCGTTACCATGGTAGGCCCATGGCCCCGCACATTGCACCAAGACACGTATGCACGCACTAGCATTCAGTATTGAACGGCCTCTGCCCGAGAGACCTTTTACTTCAGACACCACATCCTCCAAACATGAGATACCAGATATACTATAGGTACAGGTCGCTCTGACATCCCAGACACCAGTCTCCTCTACTAGTGCTAAAGTCAAAGCCCCCAGTTCTCCCCAGTTACACGTCATGCTCAGTTGCGCGCGCATCTAGGCCATACGTTTCTGCTGATCCTGCAAACTTTCTCTAAGCATCCACCCACTTGTGACGTTTCTTGTGACGTTTCTCTGACATATCAAGTGCACGCCCACATGTACGCCTTCTTACACGCCTCCTGTTACGCACATGTGTTCTTATCTCTCTCTTTTCACCTGTTACACCTACTGTATTCATTTCAATTATACTGTTTTACTATATATAATGTGTGATGTTAATAAAACGTTGAATGTCCTTTCCTGAACCTTAGTGGTGATGGAACATGATATCCTGTTCCTCGAGGATCATAATTAAAGCCCGTATGACTCAGATACCACGGACTCTGCCTCTCATTTGATTGAGCTATCCTTATTGATATTTAATGTATGGAAAAATAGTTCGGTAATTTTATTTACCACATATTCTGGCGCCCGAATAGGGACCCCTCCCCTTCATCACGCGCCGGCGATGTACGCAGACCCCTGACCCTTTGACAGCTGCGACGGAATCCGTGCACACCTGCGGGTTTTCCTGCTATCTCCCTCGAGCCCACAGAGGAGACGGAGACTGCGGTCCGGCATCCAGACGAGGCGGTGAGGAATGCGGAGGATCCCGACCAGAGCCCCAAGTCGAGAGAGCAAGGTCCGAGGTATCCGGAGGCCCACCTGTTCCGAAGCGCATGCGTAGCAGTAATAGCAGCCAGACGCCGTAGCAGTCCAGTCCAGTCCAGTCCAGTTTTCCGAGGCCTTCAGTTTTGCTTCCCGGTGAGTGCCGTTGTTGGGAACGCATCTAGACGGGTTCATTAATTTGTGCCCGGTCAAGACAGGTCTGGGTACACAGACCTGGTCCAGACGTGTTCACTTAGGTGAATACGGCCAGACGTGTCTCTTTATGGGACCGGTATTGTCTGTACTGTTTTAGCAGTGCATCTAGTAAACCAGTATTCTAGTATTGTATCTCGAGATTTTCAGAATTCGTGTTTTCTATGTACCAGGTAATATCAGTCTGACATGTTTTAATGTGTTTAATGTCGTGGTATGAATGATTGTCTGCTATTCATTACTGTGTTTATTGTGTTCACGTCCGAATCACTTCAACAATGCCACTGTTCTCGAAATTACGTCAGATAGGAACCAGGAAAGGGATACTTGAAGAAGCAGTTCCCGTCCCGCCTAGGGACACTCCCGGACATTTTATGTACCACAAGCATGGCTTAGATGCCATACTGTATCTAGATTTGTGGGTGGATTATACTAAAGATCTGGAAGAGAAGTATAGATGGCCTGTCTCGGGGACATGGGATGCTGAATGCATCATGAGAGTAGAAGAAGCACTATGGAAAAAGAAAGCCAGACAATCCCAGAAAGATGCCATAGAATTGTGGCGTAAAGAAGCGCATAGAAGAACAGAGAAAGCAATCAGGAAAGCAGAGAAAAGTAGAGAAGAATCTGAAAAAGCTAAAGAAAGAGAGTTACTAGAAGAAGGAGAACGAGTCAGAATAGAACAACATGACCGACAACGAAATGCCCTTATTACAGGCATGTATCCTGTTCTTGCCGAGGGCCTGCCCACGGCGACCCCGGAAGTACTGAACGCCAGGAACCTTTTTACAGAGGACGAGATATCGTCACAGGAGGAAAATACCCGAATAATACAGTATGGAGAGAGACTGATTTTAACCGCTATCTACGGGCCAAAACAACGTGAAAAATAGACTAAGAGGATAACTGAACCCCAATGACGCTGTGGCAGGGGTGTTGAACAAGAGACTAGAGGTCGAATTTGATTAATCAAGCCTTGAAGAAGTCTGTGGATTAACACCAAATCAGACGAAACACGTGTCGGCTAGGAGGTTTTATGAACAATCAACGCATGAAATAAAAGAAAGAAAAGAAGAAAACAAACAGCGACTTGTGATTTGTTCGTTGGTTGCAAAGTGGATTTTTGTGTTAGCTCAGGATAAATGTTGTGTCGACCTCGGAAGTACCCCGTAACTTGCCACCACCATTGGTCCCGACTAAACTCCGTCACAAACAGACCGCAGCGGACATTTTCCTTTCTTCCTATTTAGACGATGTAGCTCCAGTATATACCAATGTACGCGACCACCTGCTAATAATGTACAGCAGCCTATTCAGCCTATTCAGCCTGTTCAAGACACGTTACCTCCACTCCCTCAAGACTCGACGCCCCCACCCGTTGTTACTTCCCATCCTGTCACAACTGTCCCTGTCACAACTACTACTACTGTCCCTTCTGCTATCGGTCCTACCAATCCTTTTTCTACCCTTACAACCCAGAGTTTGCCTACATTACCTACACCTACTTTTCAAGCTATGACACCAGTAGCAACAACACATCTAGTTGATGGTTACGCTTCCGCGTCAGGAGGCGCCGTAGGAGGTCGCCCTGTCACCCTGCCTCAAGTAAAACGAATGACACTTAGAGAAGTAGCATTACAGCGTACCCCCAAAGCTGCGACATTCTCAACCCTTAGACAGTACATTACAGATTGTAGATATGACCCGGTACCCGGCGAAGAAGACATGATGTTATTTTCGTTACGTCTACGACGTGTTACAAACTATTTGATTCTTTTACCAGAAATGACTAACCATCTAGACAATATATATCATTTTATTAGAACAGGGGAGAGACCAGAATGCATTCGCGAGGCCATGGCACATCACAAGGTTGAGACACAGAGAATGATCTTACGGTTTATGATAAATTGTTTGATAAGGGAACAAGATCGGCCAGGTACAAGCAAAGAAGAGATGGACATACTGATAAATTGGAGTAACAATATAGCTGATGGTAGACATGATAAACAAAATTGCGTAGAAGCCATGTACAGAAAGATCCGTAAAGAAATTATAATAATACACGAAAAAGAAAATGCGGCTAGGGAAGCCGAGAAAGAGGAGGAAGATGTAGATAATGCTGTAGAAGACCCAGATAGAATAGCGTACGTAGGAAGAGCGAGACTTCCTAAACAGTATTCTTTTGACAGACCTTTTGACAGACCCATTCGTCTAGAAAACAAGAAACGTTTCCTTTCCCCCATACCAGAACAATGTTCGCTTGAACATGTATTCCAAGCCACTGATAGAATACTGAAAGAAAGAATAGGTTACAGTGAACTTAGTACCATGCGTGATCAGGAACTAGCACGGTCAGCAGTGCAATGGGCTGGAAATACTAGCATATATAAGAATGATTCAGTAGCGCAAACATTTTTGAGCCTTTCTCCAGACGAACAGCGATTAGTTGGTATGTACATGATCCAACATCTCATTACACTATATGAAAGTCAGCATTCTGATCCAGGTCCCCTATATAATGTACTGGAAGAATTACTCCTAAAAAGATGGAGAGGCCTAGGTACCGATTTAATTGATACCATTCTAGAACAACGCCACAAATACAGAACTTTCCTGACTCCACATTTCGTTCCTGTTCCACCCCCAGTAAGACAATCATTTTACATAGACAGACAGAATCCTTTACGAGAAGTTCATCCCGTCCAGACCCCAGGGGGTGAGCTTCAACGAGTATTCGTATACACACCCCTGACAAAAATGGAATTATTGGAAATGAAGAAATTAGTGCCCTGTCATGATAAAGATACAGCAGGATTCCACCGTGAATTAAAAGACATGTTACTCATGGGAGACTATACGTATTCCGACATTCTTAAAATGTTAAAGGTATTGTTGCCTGCCGGCATCTACGAAAAACTTAAGGAGAAAGAGTGGGAGGTGGGAGATAAAAAGATTATTTGGACTGAATTAGAAGACGAAGAAAATAGACGAGTCCAAGGTACAGGTCTTGGGGAAAAAACCAAAGCATTACCAGGATTATTAGTACAAGTCTTGCCTAGGTTATTGACAGTTAAAAAGGAAGACTGGGATGCAATCTCAGCCTGCAAACAGAAACAAGACGAAGACACCAGTGATTTTTATTCCAGATTCGAGAAATGTTTCATTATTAATAGCGGCCTGAAAACAAGTAGTGAATCATATCCACATCTCTTTGTGACCAAACTAGTCGAGAATTCTTTACCACAAGTTAAAAATAGAGTACTGAAAGTCGAAAGTACATGGCAAGCTAATACCCCTTCCCAAATGTTACAAATGTTGCAGTACCACCAGAACCGAATCAGAGAAGAACACCATGAACAGAGACGAATGAAAGATACGAAAATGAAAGTACTAGTTGCCCAGTCCGTCCCAGCAGATGGTCAGAAGAGGGGTATGACACAGACTAGTAACTCTGCAGCTCCTGTTAAAGGGAATTGCAACTATTGTAAACAGCCAGGTCACTTCATAAACGAATGTGCCGTTCTAAGACACAACATAGCCACAGGCAAAACGAAAGAAAGACCGCGTCCACCTAGACCAGAACACGTTCCACAACATGTTCCACAGAATATTCCACAGAATACGCAACCTCCACAGAATGTACAACAGACAGTAGCTGTACCTCAGCCCCAACCCATTGCCGCCACGCAACATGTCACACAGCAAATGTACCAGTATTCACAGTCAGAGTACCCCGATTATCAGCAGTATACATGAAACAGCCTAGAGAGGGAGGTTGGCTTGCCCCTTATTGAGGTTCCTGTAGATCAAGAGGGTCCCTATGTACATAGTCAGGTATTAGGGAAAGACAGAAAATTTTTGATTGACACAGGGGCGAGCAGAACTACCATTAGTCACGACAAGGTTCCAGGGGCACCCCTCTCAGGCTCACAGAATGTTTCCCTTGGATTTTCAGGAAAGCCTATTGTTAATGAAGTGTCAAAGCCAGTTCCCCTTGCAGTTGGTCCATTGTCTCGTACTACAGATTTGTTACTTACGAAATCATGTCCTGAAAACTTGCTTGGTATCAAAACGTTGAAAGCACTAGGAGCAGTGATATGTTGTTCTCCGGAAGGAGTGAGATTGTTTTTACGTGATTTTAAAGGTCATTATGTGTTGAGAGATTTTGATCCAAGATTGCAAAATGTACCACAGCATTTATGGGCGCAAGGTCCAACTGATGTAGGTTGTATGCATATTACACCCTATCGTGTTACTCTTAAACAAGGTGTTGTACTGCCCCGAATCCGACAATACAAATTGCCCCCGAGGCTGTAGCAGCCTTACTGAAAATTATTGACGAACTCATTGCCCAAGGGGTAGTCGTAGAAACTGACTCCAATGTATGTAATTCTCCAATCATTCCGATCCTTAAACGAACAGACCCAAATGCACCTCCAGTCTACAGACTGGTGATCGACCTTCGAGAACTCAATAAATGCATAATACCACAGTACCCAGTGGTCCCCGATATTTCTTCCCTATTGACTGCCATTGATTCCGAAGCAGCGTTCTTTACTGTAATCGATCTCAAGAACGCCTTCTTTAGTGTCCCCATTCATCCTGAAAGCCAGTATCTCTTCGGATTCTGTTTAAATGGCCGAAGCTTCAAATTTGCACGTGCACCTCAAGGGTTCACAGAAAGTCCTAGTATTTACAGCCAAGCCCTGAAACGACAACTAGACAGTATTCACATGCCTACTGACACTGCTCTACTGCAATATGTTGATGACCTGTTAATTACAGCACGGACCGAACGTGACTGCGAACGCGCATCACTGACAGTCTTGTATTTTCTGGCCGAAAAGGGGCATAAAGTGTCCCCTTCGAAGCTACAATTCTGTGCCCAGCAAGTGGTATACCTTGGACACTTGCTGTCCAAGAGGGGTAGACAGTTGACACCTGATCGCATTCAGTTAATTGCACATCTGCCACAACCCAAGACACAAAAGGAAGTACGGGCCTTCATTGGCCTCACTTCTTACTGCAGACAATGGATTCCTCAGTATGCATATCTAGCCAAACCACTCATACAGTTGACAACACAGGAGGCAGTGACTTCGACTGTCCTCCCTTGGACTCAGGAACATACACAAGCTTTTAATGACTTGAAGAAAGCTTTATGTCAAGCACCTGTTTTAGCGACACCATGTTACAGCAAACCTTTTACACTTTTTGTCACAGAACGCGATGGCACAGCATTATCTGTTCTTACACAAGATCAAGCAGGACACCATAAGCCTTGTGCTTATTTTTCTAGTACATTGGATCCAGTAGCCCAGGCCTTGCCTGCGTGCTTGAAATCAGTTGCAGCAACAGCTCTAGCTATCAGACAAAGCGACTCAATAGTGTTAGGACATCCTTTGACAGTACAGGTTCCACACTCCGTGGAAGTTCTCCTAAACCGAACCCAGACTCAGCACTTGACCATAGCACGACTGACAGGTTATGAACTGACATTGTTCCAGCCACACATAGAAATCAGACGTTGCAACATACTCAACCCTGCCACACTGTTACCCTCCATTACAACTGATCCAGCACCCCATGACTGTGTAGAAGTCATTAATACTGTGACAAAGCCCCGACAAGACTTGACAGACATTGCATTGCCCGACCCAGACCTGACACTTTACGTGGATGGTTCATGTATGAGAACAAGTACAGGAGAGTTAGTAGCCGCATATGCAGTGACCACTGAAACTGAAGTCATAGAAACACATCGTATTGACACATTATCTGCCCAAGCAGCAGAGCTCATCGCTCTGACCCAAGCCTGTATACTAGCCAAGAACAAGAAAGTAAATATATACACAGATTCACAGTATGCATTCGGAGTCGTTCACGACTTCGGTGTTCTCTGGAAAGAAAGAGGTTTCTTAACTTCTCACGGTGCCAAGATACAACATGGTCCCCTCATTCAAGCCCTGTTAGAAGCAATACATTTGCCTACAGCCATAGCCATCATGAAGTGCAAAGCACATACCAAAGTCACTGATACTATTTCCCAGGGTAACGACCTGGCAGATCGAACAGCCAAACTCACAGCTCAGACTCAGACAGACATACCGACTGATCCAACAAAGACTGAAGTAACTTCACTGACACATTGCATGACAGTTAAGGATCCCACACTAGACGTACTCGACATACAGACACATGCAACTCCAGATGAAATCAAGAAATGGATTGAACAAGGAGGGGTCCAGACAGATCAGGGATGGATGACGAAGGGAAGAGCCACATGGTTCCTCCCCGACTCTATGGTCCAAATTATCATTAACACAGCACATAGTCCAGCACACTTAGGAGAGAAAGCCATGTTAGATAGTTTACAGAACCTTTGGTTTAACAAGCATTTACGAGCAGCAGCAAAACAGAAAGTGCGTACTTGCATGATCTGTTGTCAGTTCAATCCAGGCAAAGGCATCCCCGTGGAACAAGGTGGATTTCATCCTCCTGACCATCCTTTTGAAGTCCTCCAGATGGATTATATCCAGATGGACAGATGCCGAGGATTCAAGTATGTCCTCGTAGTCGTATGTGCCCTTTCCCAATGGACAGAAGCATATCCAGTCCCAGATTACACTGCTGTAACCACTGCCAAACAACTGGTCCATGAATTTTTCCCGCGATACGGCTTGCCCCGTGTCGTGTACTCTGATAATGGTCAGCCATTCTCGTCCGAGCTCATGAAACAGGTACCACTCCTGTTAGGATACCAGTGGAAATTCCACTGCGTACGACACCCAGAAGCCGCTGGTCTCGTTGAGAGACATAATCAAACCCTGAAAACACGATTAGCGAAGGTCTGTGCAGAAAAAGGGGTAGATTGGATAGTAGCCTTGCCAGTTGCCCTCTTTTACATGCGAATGGTAGCCCATTCTAGAACTGGATTGTCCCCGTATGAGATAGTTTTTGGACGTCCCCCAAACATGTGGGGTACGCCTATGCCCCGAATAATTACAGATGTTGACAGTACTATGCTGACAGATTACCTAGCTTCCTTGATGTCTGCACTACTATCTTGTCGTTCACAGGTCGCGGCTGCCTTCCCGGACAACACCCAAGTAAAACCGCATGAAATCGTCCCAGGAGATCACGTCTGCGTCCGGAATTTCGACCGATCAAGCCCTCTGGAGCCGAGGTGGAAGCAGCCAAAGTTGGTGTTGTTGACGACGAGGACCGCAGTGAAGATAGAAGGCCGGAAGGGGTGGTTGCACTCCAGCCACGTGAAGAGATTTCATGGATTGTGTCCAGAGACTGTAATAAAGGACTGCCCCCTTTCGGACACTGACTCTAAACTCCCCCTGTTAGAGAAAACTCTGCAGCAGGAGTACCGAGCTAAGTTGAGGTCTAGTAAGTCAGACAGCGTTTAATTGTTTAAGTCCCCCTCGGGTGAAGCGGTTAGACAGGTTTCTGACATGTATAAGATAGACCCAAGTAGTCAGAGAGATAGGCGAATCGAAAAACGAGAAAAATATTGCAAAAATTTGCACAGCCGATGCATTATCGCATTAATTTTTATGTTTCTTCTGAGTCTTACGATTATATGCATAAGTTTAATGCTACATGTTTTCTTTCCTCTTGATTCTCATGTACATACTTCCTCTAATGACACTGTAGAGCACACTTTCAGCGACCTGCCCCCTCACGAGCTGTCCTATCGATTAGCAATGCGTAACAATACTTTCATCCGTATGTTACACCATTCTCACCAGACCAGCAATGCCACCAATTGTTGGGTATGTGGCTGACTCCCTCCCTATCAGAAATACAAGGGAGCTCTGCCCCTCTTTCCTTATTCGTTCACACATAATGGTTCGTGTGGTGCATGGTTTACTTTAATGTCCTCCCGAGACAGTAGGTCCATGGTTTCCCAAGGCAATTGGATATGGGGGAACCTGAATACAGTTATGAATAAAACATGTTTCCCAGACAAGGAAGGTCTTCCCCAAAGGACAGGGACCGATCTAGAAAATGAAGTGTATGGATTAGGTAATTTTACACTTAACCTCATGATTCTGAATGTGCAGTCTGAAACTAATTCAGACTTGCCGTTTATTACAGTTTTGCCAGTGAAAGGCGAATTATGCGTCAGAAAGAATGGTTCAGTACATCTAGGACACAGTGATTGTAATACTGTTGTCGAATTCAGTGATAAAGGAAAGTCTACTTTCAAAGCCTCCCGCCATTCTTATTTTATTTGTGGTCAGACAGCTTATGTACGTCTGCCATTAGATTGGGATGGGACGTGTTATATTGCGTTCATATTGCCACCTGTTTTCCTAGCCCCACCTGATTATCATCGAAATCCACATCTTGTGCACGTAAGACATAGAAGGGAGATCAAGACCCCTATTGTCGACCAGACTGAAACAACATGGGAGCAATATACAGATTTCAATAAAGGATTCTTTTTCTTTGTGGGTCCTGTACAAAACAGTAAACTGATACGAAAATTAACCAGAACTCTAGAAGCAGTAGTGAATGAGACTACTTCATCTTTAGGTAACCTGACCGAAGAGCAGTCTGCTATGAGACTTGTTGTTCTTCAAAATCGCCTTGTCCTTGACGTCATCCTGGCCGATAGGGGCGGGGCTTGTAGAGTCATCGGATCTAGTTGTTGCATTTTTATTCCTAATAATGCGCCATCAGTGTACAAAGCAATAACAAGGCTTCATGAGATAGCTCACTTGATACACCAGAATCCTGGCACCTGGACCTGGTCCGGTTGGCTTTGGAGTGTGATATCCGCCTGGGGATGGAAATTGTTGTCGTTCCTAGGAATAATACTGCTCATAGTATTCAGTTGTTGTCTCTGTCTGCAATGTGGGCCAGCGATTTGCGGCTTGTGCGCCACAGCTTGTATTCCCCGTCCAAGTTCCCGTTCCCGTTCCCGACTGAAAAAAGATGAGCAAATGATGCTATACGAACATATAGATAGTCTCATGAAGATAGACATATCCTAAAGGGTGTAGTAGGGGCCAAGGAGGGAATGAGGTAATAGAAATTTTCAGGTAGCCAATGTGTCCCCCACTCGCACCCTATCCATGCACCCATGTTCCATGTATGTCGTGTAACTTCTTTTCCGTGCATGCCACAAAGACGCATATGCATTTGCGTCCAACCTTAACATGTCAGCTATCCAGTCCTGCATGAAAACCACGTTAATTAGGCTTCTAGGCCTATGGTGCCAACGTCTTTACATGGTGCACTTTTGAATCTCGCACACGTTTTCTCCATGTTTTCTGGCTCAGTCGAGCTAGGCCCTTAATTTAGGCTCCGAGTCTTCCCTGTCTCTGAAAGCTGTAGTTTAGGTATGCATCCCTGACCTCTGCCTTACTTCCTGCCCAGTGAAGCGGTGCCTGGCTCGGCCTGGCCTGCCTGCCAAAACAGTATTTTGCCTACAAGTTATCTGTTCAACCTCCTCGAAAACACATTCCAGTCTAGTGAAATAGGTAAACATATTCCCGGCTGCAGAGCAAAGGGCCCGGCTTCCTGTCCTCCTTGCAAGTGATTTACTGAACCCGTTACCATGGTAGGCCCATGGCCCCGCGCATTGCACCAAGACACGTATGCACGCACTAGCATTCAGTATTGAACGGCCTCTGCCCGAGAGACCTTTTACTTCAGACACCACATCCTCCAAACATGAGATACCAGATATACTATAGGTACAGGTCGCTCTGACATCCCAGACACCAGTCTCCTCTACTAGTGCTAAAGTCAAAGCCCCCAGTTCTCCCCAGTTACACGTCATGCTCAGTTGCGCGCGCATCTAGGCCATATGTTTCTGCTGATCCTGCAAACTTTCTCTAAGCATCCACCCACTTGTGACGTTTCTTGTGACGTTTCTCTGACATATCAAGTGCACGCCCATATGTACGCCTTCTTACACGCCTCCTGTTACGCACATGTGTTCTTATCTCTCTCTTTTCACCTGTTACGCCTACTGTATTCATTTCAATTATACTGTTTTACTATATATAATGTGTGATGTTAATAAAAAGTTGAATGTCCTTTCCTGAACCTTAGTGGTGATGGAACATGATATCCTGTTCCTCGAGGATCATAATTAAAGCCCGTATGACTCAGATACCACGGACTCTGCCTCTCATTTGATTGAGCTATCCTTATTGATATTTAATGTATGGAAAAATAGTTCGGTAATTTTATTTGTTCGGGGATAATGCAGGCTCGAAATAAAGCTTCTATTCCCTGCACCTGCCAGTCTGTTGTGCCCCAGACAGTTTTTGTTTCAATGTTGTCTCTTCAAAAGTCAAAACCTAACGAGGACAGCTGAGCATAAAAGGCCGCAGAATAAATTTGCTTAGTGTTAGTCAACATACTTTTCATTCATGTCTTATTAACATTTTTTAAGTAAAATGTTTCTGGATTTGAGACATTAAAACCTGAGAAGTATGGACATTTGTCATAGAATGTTTTCGAGCTACCCTCTGGTGGTGTTTGACAATGTTCCCATTGATTATAATTATGAACATTTCTATGGTTTGTAGATGTGTGCAAATAATGATGACCATAGTGAATATAACAGTACATTTGTTCATAATCCAATGAACGTTCTAAGTATTCATGTTTTGTAAATTTTGCATACATCTCTAAGTCTGACATCATATTATAAACAGTCTCAAAGTCCGAATCATCAGAAAATGTGCTGGGTGAAACAAAGTCACTCAAGGAAATCCTAAATTGGTGTAGAATCTTCAACAGCTCTGCAGGACTAAAGATGTCATAATTAGTTCTGTCCCAGGCTATACCACCAGGTATAGGAACGGCTGTGATGTTCACTGATGTCAAGTCTCTTTGTTCAAGATGAAATGATTTGTGTGGCTTGAGGAGTAAGTTGATGTTCCTACTTGTTGTGCCCTTTTTACTATATCTTCCATTTATCAACATTCCCAAACTTAATACAAGAATTAGCCAAAGTAGGAGAAAAAGTACACCTAGCACAATCCAAAGTTCACCCATGGTGAAACCAGATACGTTTTTTCAAGTTGATGAAAAAGTTCTGCTGCCTGTTCTTTAAAAGTTTTATTTGCTGGCGTTGTTTCAGGTTCACTGGGATCCTCGGAAAACGTATCAAAGTTAATGAAATAGCCAGATGCAGTTCTGTCAATTATAGGTATTGCATCAGGATTACTTGAAATCACTGGAGCTACTGGATCCCTTGTCATATCAGTATAGTCAGATGCTATATCATTGTAGACAGGTGTTTCCTGACTAACTGTTATTTGGGTCTCAAGAGGTACAAGTTCCATGGCTTTGTTACATAGTCCTTTATTCTGTACTGCAGAGTCTTCAAATGTTATCAGTCTCTCAGTTTGAACCTCTTGGATAGTAGCCAGATTTGGTCATCTGCTACATATTTGGAGTCCACTTGGCCTACTACTTATGATTGGCCACATGATGTGGTTTTGCCAGGTCAATAGATACAAACCTGTTCTCTTTTCTTCCAGCAAGGGGCGGCAGTAACACTGTTCTTGATCCGTGGATTGCTAGCACAGGTACTGGTTGTCTGTAAGAAGGCCCAAATTCCTTCTTTTCTGTGATCTTTTCTCTGACTAGATCCCCAATCTTTGGAATCAAGGCAGGCCTAGCTGGGACGGGTGGTTCCCCTTCAGTGCTCGTTGGCTTCTGCAATGTGTTGCTTTGACTTCTCCTTGTTTCATTTAAGTCCTGCAAAACAGCCAAACGGTCTTTGATATCAAAAGGTTTTTGTTCTACCACTGAAGTGTGACGATCAAGGTCCTGGACAATCCTTCTAGTACCAAAAAGGATTTCATATGGAGTGATTCCACCCAGAGAACTTTTCGGAAGATTGTTTAGACTACGTTGGACACTTATTAGATGTTTGACCCACCTGTCACCCGAGCCTAATACCCTAGCTTTTATAGATTGCTTTATATCTTGGTTTTATCTCTCCACTACAGAATTTTCCTCAGGATAGAATGGACTAGAATACAGCAATGCAATGCCCAGAATTGGCCATGGCCTCCTTCTAAGCCTTTGAGCTAAACGCAGGACCCTGGTCAGAATGTAGCGTGCCAACTGCGTATGTGCTGATAAAGATTCGCAAATCTTTGATATCAGCCGAGCGCTGAGGCCACATCCAAATGAATCTGTCCTAATAGGTGTGGGACCGCATTTGTCCATAGGGACGTCTGTGTGTAGATAGTCTAATGCTGTCTAACAACGGTGTCTGTACTTGGCTGGCTACACTGTAGTCAGGTATCTGGCGGCGTTCTTTGCTGCGATTTCTGTTGCAGTCATGGCAATTAATTGCAAATTCATGAATGTGGGAATTCATCCCTGGCCACTAGTATGTCTCCTTTAATTCTAGTATAGATTTAGAGATCCCTTGATGTATCAGACCCTCTCCCAAATGTGCTTCTTGTATCAAAGCTACTCTACATCTCCTGTTTGGAATTACTCTATCCCCGACTCCAGGGATTAGAGCAAAAGGAACGGAGTTGGCATCAATTATGTATGAATATTTGAGTGGATAATTTTGAGGTAACGCTGCACCGCTGCCTTTGCTTGTGGCATTGACAGCTAGCATTATTTCGCCATCTATTGTCGTTTTTTAACGAGTGATTGCAGCTACAGAAGCTGTTTGCACAGCTGCCATTGTGGCTTCATCAGCCACTGAATTCCCTGCAACGTGAACGCCATCACATTGATGACTCAGTGTATGGATCACGTGAGTCTTTTGTAGTTCTTTCTGTAATTGAACTACTTGTTCCCAAAGCAAATTATGCTTGAATGTGCCACCTTTCGCGTCTTTGAAACCGTTTTGAATCCAGTTCTGCAAGTATTCATTGTAAGATTGAACGCAGTAATACGAATCGTACACTATGAGTGTGGGGAATTTGCGATCGGTATTTTCAAGCGCCATCTTGAATGCTTGTAATTCAGCTTGCTGAGCTGTACCATCTCCGAGAGATCGTGTTTTTGTGACCATAGGTCGGAATTTACCATCACGCCAGCGACCCTTAACGATTGCTCACGCTGCATTGTAAGCTTATTTACCTCCAATTGTGGGCTGTGCTGATCCGTCTGTATAAATTATACATTCGTACTGTTCTAGAGGCAGAATCTCAGTGGGCTGAGGACATTCTTGTTCGTATTGTAGAAATTCTTGTGTTTTCAAATAAGGGTCAAAAACGTATTCAACGTCTGTTGCAGCAAGAGAATTAACCCATTGTATCCATCTCGGATGTAAAGCCTTTGCATTCGGAATGCTCTCTTTTGTTACTGCCTCTAAGGCAGGTACAGGAGTAACGACCATTATGCGTTTTCCCTGTGCGAGGGCTCTCTCTTTTGCTACTGCAGTATGAACCGCTGTCAGAATTTTTTCTGTAGAAGTGAATTTCATTTCAGCTTGTGTGTACAAGTGTGATTTATAAGCAATTGGTACTTTTTCCCCTTCATTAAAGGTTAAGTACGTGAATCTGCATCTTCCTGGGATGATTCGGATTACAAGGTTGCGTATGTCTGTAAATGTGTTGTTGCTAACATGTCTGTTTGCACTGAACGCAAAATTTCTGTATGTTTTGAGTCCAATTAGTTGTTTTGAAATCAGGTTTGCTTAATTCGTAGAGAGGATTAACCCTTTCTGCGTAGTTTAGAATGTATGTTCTTCCGAAATTTAGGAAGCCTAGAATTGACTGTAAGTTTTTTAGCGTTTTTGGGGGTTGGAGTAGCAGACACATTTCTAAAAAGTTGGCTGCCAGGCTTTTTCCTTCACTTGATAACTCGTATCCTAGAAAAAGGACGTTGAGGTGGTCAATTCTTGATTTTTTTTTAATTGAATTTATACCCTTCAGAGGCGAATCCAAGTATAATGGTATTGACTCTGTTCAAGTTCCTGTCCAAGTCATCGTCTGTTAGATAGATGTCATCGACATAAGATAATGCCTCATCATCATATTTTTGTGGTAACTCTGTTACTCTAGCTGAGAATAACCCCAGACTATTCTTGAATCCCTGGGGGAGAAGACAGAAGTGACGCTGTGTCCCCATAATTGAGAAAGCGGTCAAGTACCTGCTTTCAGGTGCAATGTTTCGACAGAAGAAGCCGTTAGAAATATTAAATTTGGTTTTATATTTTTTACGCACAATGTTATTCATTAGTGCTGCACTGTGTGCATTTTGTACTGCTGCAAAGGTTTTGCAACAAGAGTTTAGGGGGCCCATTAGAATGGCGGGCGTACTTTGTCCGCCCACCATCCCAACGTAAACCGGGACCGCCCGCCATAAGGGCGGTGGTCCCGTGAACCACCCGCCGCAATGCTAAAAATGCACATTGCGCACTTCAATGCACAACGTGACCGGCACCGTGCGGTGCCTGTCACGTTGTACAGTGAAGTGCAGGGGGTACCATAGGTACCCTCCAAGTGCACCCCCCATCCCACCGGAGTCCCGGGTGGCCCGCAACAGGCCCCCCTAGACATTCCTGCATGCGTTTCCCCTAATATGGATGGCGGTGTCTAACAGACACCGCCACCATATGATGCCCTTTTCCCCCCGGTCAACTCCTTTACTGGGCGGAAAAGCGTCGGACGGTCTTTCCGTCCGCCGCGGTCCCCCGCCATAGTAATGGGGCCCTAGGTGTCTGTAGTCCAAAACTAGATGATATGTATTGTCTGGTTGGAGACAGGAAACAAAGGATTGTTCATTGACGTGGTGCATGTTTCAATCACCCCTTGATATTCAAGTTGATCTAATATCTCCCTGACCTGCTTCTTATCTTCTTGCTTAACTGGATACTACCTTTGTGCAGTTGGTTGAGGTTTTAACTGGATTTTATGGTGAGGAGAATCCTCATCCCATCCTACATGATTTTTTATATAATGTTGGAGCCTGGGCTACAGCCCAATTTCTGGCATAGGTGTAGTTTAAATGAATTGGAATATGGTTGGAGAATGCTGGCATAATGATGTCCTCGCCATGTGGGCACTCCATGACAAAATTAGGTGGCCAGTCTTTTTTCAGCTAGAAGAATGTCATAACCCTTAGAGAGCTTCTCCCAAAAGAGTGCTCTTATTTTCCTAGTAATGTCCCCCTCCAACCGGAGCGTTACTTCATATAACTTATGGGGGTACTCTAACTCTGGTATCAGCAGTTTCAACTTGGATGTACTCATTCAAGTTCACTGTCTCTAGATGATCCTTCAAGATCTTGTTAGCTATGGTTACTTCTGCTGCGTTGTCCAGCAATGTCTGGGCCCACTCACCGTTCTTGAGTTGTGTCCTCAAGATCCTCGGAATGTCTGATTTTTAGACCTGCTACCTTCTTTTTGGTGAATTGGGTTTTCTTATTTTTTGGAATGTGTTGATCATCTTTGGACTTCACACGTTCTTCCTTGTGTTCTGACCGTCCTCTTCTTTCCGATATCTGTGAGGAAGTCTGAAAGGTAAGAGAGGAACGTGTATAAGTATCTTGGTATCTATCAGGTTTTTTCAAATTATCCCTCTTTCTGAGGTTATACCTCTTTTCAGAGGGCTCCTTTTCAGGAGACCTACCTCTGGATTGAGACCGCTTCTCTTTAGAAGTTTGGTTAGTGTTCTCCCACTTATTTTTGGGAATAGTGAGAGTGTTTTTAATAAAGACCTTTTCATGACTTTCAGTTAGTTGGGGTTTAACTAGTTTCCCACCCAAACTATCTCTACCTAGTTATTCATAGGATTTTTCAATTATTCTGGCCAGTTCATATGGCTGCTCAGGTACATCAAATTCTCTTAATTTTTGGCGGATCGCCACAGATGCTGCCTCACCTTTAATATTAGCTAATAATATAGCTGAGACCTGTTTGAAATCTCTCAGTCGTTTCATACCCAGATTTAAAGCAGGCTCTGCCCCGTATTCCTTTTGAATCGGTTTCAGGACGTCTGGTATTACCGCCTTAGATGGAACACCATGTGTTTTTGTGTAGATTGCAGCAAAGACTGTACCCCAAGTGTCACAGTCCTCCAGGTGTGGTGCGATCCCCATTGCTAAACAGATTGTTAGAATCCTGTGTTTCTCATGAGGGGTTGTATCGGGAAATACTGCCTCTATTTGAGGAATGTTTTGAGATACCCAGAATGGAATTTGTTCCCTTTTTGTGGGCAGTTTACCAAGAACTGATTGTATAGTCTGTGGTGTGATTTTATTTGTGTTCCCCTGGTAAGGGGTTTGTTGTGGAATCCTTATAGGAGGTTGGACTGTTAGAGTCCGCAAGACATATTGAACCAATTGTCTATGGATTTTTATTAGTTGTTTTAGTTGAACTAATAGTTCCCCTCCTGTCCTTTCTATAATGTCAGGATGTGGTGTATAGCTGGCTAGTACCGGCCATGTTGCTCCTGGTCCACCTGGTGGACCGAGCCTGGTAATGTGATTTTGATGTTGTAGGGCGTCTTTAAACCAGAGCGCATGCTCTTGGTATGTTAGTGGAATTTCTACATCCTCGAAAGGAGTGTTTTCCGTTGGATGTTCCTCTATTTTGTAGAAGTGAAACACATATGATACTGCATTTGCTTCAGAGAAGAAAATCCATGAACAGATATTCATGTGCCTCTATGACAAAAAATTACCCTACCACCTCTTGGTGATAGGCCATCTGTTACAGGATTTATAGTGATTGTTTTCCCTACATTTTCCGGGATGATTATTGCATCCGGGTCGTCTTGTTGGAAACCTGTAACGTCTAAGCCCGGTTGGGCTGCAGTTGCTGCAGCTGCACCGTTCTCGGTGTTGTTGCCGTTATTCAACATTGTTTAATGAAAGTTGCAGAGCAAGTTTCAAGGAAACAAAGATAATCTGCAGAATATTTTGGAACACTGTATCCTTCAACGTTGAACAAACCAAAACTAATACATAGGATTTTCGTCCTACTCAGTTATGGTGGATTTTTTTTATCCTTTTACCCACTCTAGGCGTCTATTGGAGTATTTACGGGAAAATGGTGTCTCTGTGAAAAGCATGACTGAGTTACTCTAGTATCTAGCGTTAAATTAGTACCTCACCAAATGTTGGGCGCCATGTAGTGTAGTTCCTACATTCCCAATAGGCTCGGTGCATTGGAATAGTATATCCTATAGTTTAGACGTAGGACTGAGGTCGACTAGATCTCTATTGAATATACTAAACTTAATAGTGAGTGCCAACTAGCTCAGAGGTCACTAGAAACTTTCTCGAATACACAAGAAAGGATTCGTTTCTGACAACCGCATAAACATGATAACTTTGTTTCCCCAAGAATAAACGTATCTTCCGAGTCAAGGAAACAATAGATACATATTTTACTCAGTCAATCGTGAATGCTTTGTTTCAACAGAGGTGCAGAGAAATAGAGAGACAGACCTTTTCAATAAAAGGATTTATTGAACAGTCTTATTTCTCATGCAAGTAAAGTGAACTGCTACAATCGTAATGCAGGCTGCAAAGTATAACGCCTACAGCGAGAATAGAATTATAAAATAGTACTGTAAAAGCATTGTATGGTTTCTAAGCCATATAAAAGTACATACATAAATACACAGACTAAAATACTTAACTAGTGCTATCTAAAATGCGCCTACCCCAATGTACCTAACCTAAGTCTAGTACACCGGAGGGTGTAAGTATTTGTGTAGCATAGGTTTGGTTTTCTTTGCAAAGAATCTATCCAAGATTTCTCTTAGGATCTAATCAGCTCCGTACCTTAGTTTAGAATAAAGGTGGTCTGATATCTCTGTCTCGGGACTCGATTTCCCAACACCCCGCGAGGGGAGCTTGAAAACACTGGAGCTGGATTCTCGCTGACAGAAATGCAGCCTATTGATCTGTGCGTCAGCTGGAGGGTCGGCTTCCTTTGGCACTTGCAGTAGCGAGCTGCGTCTGGCAAGTAGTCTTGCGAGAGCAAGTGAAGGCATTTTTATACCTTGAAGGTGCCTAGTTTGACGTAAAGTCGGGCATAATAACGTCAGTAAAGAACCCCAAGGGAATAGTAGTTCTTTGTAAAGTCCATGAGTTCTTGGACAAATCAATATTCAAGCAAGGGGAGGTCCCTGCCTGCTTAAGCCGATTTTCCAAAAAATCGTTGTGACGTTTTGGTACGGGTGGAAGTAGCCATGCCTGTATTTGGACTGCATGGGCTATGTCTAAATATGGGTATGATTTCTATGCCTATATTAGGGCAATGTGAATTGTACCTATACAAGGGCATGAATCGAGAAATTTTGTCCGGATCCTAAAACGCCATACATCAGTAGGTTGTACTCCTTGGTTTCGAAACTGTAGCAAGGAGGCACAAAAAAGTGAATTTAACCCACATATGTTTAAATCAGTGAGGTATGCCATTACTATACAGAATATCTAGAGATTGGGGTTAAAACTGACTACTCAGAAGTATCCCTGTTGCTTACTCTCAGCATGAGAATCTCAGCAGACACTGTACAGCAGCGTGAGAATATGTAATATCGGCCTACATCTTGTATGGCTGAATTTACTACATCATTGCAAAGTGACTTCAGTGTCCTACGAATGCATTCAATGAACAGCAGCACACTTGAAGGCAAATACGTGTTGATATTTCTAAGTGTTTTTTTTAATGACTAACTTCGGATACATTGTCAGTTGCTCGTCGGTAGGCAAAACCACACCTCTGTCCATCGCCATGGGGCCAATGCAAGCCAGTAAGCATGCATAATTCAAATGAACCACCACAACAATGAGCATCCCTGACACTCAACATTCCCAAGACCGAGTCCAAAACTGAACACAATTCAATTGAACCACTGCGATAACGAGACATCTCCCACTAAGCAGGCGAGTCAATCACAAACAGATTCGGCAAAATTCCTCCGTGCCTCCTGCCTATTTTTACCACGGTTCTCAGCGCAGCACCCCTCCTGATGCCACGCCACCTACTTTGTTGTTGAACACCTAGGCCGCCCACCCCAGGTGCCCTACATTTCAGTGCGATCACTATACGGGCGCGCCCTCCTCTATTAGTAGATAAAATTTATAACTACGGTTATACCAACAAAATAATATATTAAATTAACTTAACTAATAAATACACTACACCACGGCCCCCTCCAACTCAGCCTGTCACCTCCGCCCGCTGCTAACAGGACACCTTTCTCAATGTCACAGGACACCTTTCTCCACATCGACGAGACTCCTGTGGCCAGGCTGTGGTCCGAGGGGACAAAGAGAACGAAACCCCCCAGGGCACAGCCTTAAATACCTGCTAAGTTTAGTTTCTGCTAGGTTTCACTTGTCCGTGCTGCAGGATGACATCACCTCAGCAAGCCAACCCCTTCCTTGTCCAGGGGCCTCGGAGGAGGCTAAGCCAAGTGGTGCTTCTAAGGGCGCCCCTCCACTAGGCGCAGGGTAGCCTGTTGAATCTAGAAATGCTTCTACTGTCCTGATAATAGGTGAGTCGATACTGTCCTCATCATCATTACTTTGAGTGTAGGGAAGACAAGCCCAGCAATGTTTGTATTGTAAACCACTCCTCAGTGTGTGGCTATTCACTTGTGATCTGTGAAGAATGACAGATCACTTGAGAGCTGGGAGCGGGGCATAACATGAGCGAGAAGAACATGTCGCAAGGAGAAGGGAAGTGGCGGCTGACAAACTGAAGAGGTGCTGGGGCGGGTGGAGGAGGTGCAGGGGAGTGCAGGAGGGGGAGCGCGGGCGGTTAATAATTTAAAACATAAAACACTTACCTGAAGCTGCTGGCCCCATCGCTTCTTGTGTCTCAGTGTTCTTCTGTTTCCAGGTCCCAGCAGACACTGGGACGGCATCAAAGACTCCATGTGCAATCCCTGCACTGCTCTCATGCTCTGATAGCAGCGCGAGGATTGGCCTGAGTGGGTTGGTTTGATGCTCCGCTCAGGACAGGGAGTAAGTACACAAGTGTGTTTGGCAGGCCTGATAAGCCCGGCCAAACACACATGCGTACTTATAAGTGCACAAAGCAATCCTTCTTCTCCCTCCCATTATCCGCCCCTCCCTACACATGCTGGCTCAGAGCCGACAAATGAAAAATAAAATAATTATATTATATTGTTTTATTTTTCACCCGCTAACTGCACCAGTGGGGCGACGCTCCTCTGCCATTGTGGAGGAGCCGCCCTGGACAAGGGGCATTTCATACTTGTTTATAGAAATGTAAACATGCGTGAACAGTAAGGAAAATGTCAGACGTTGTAGAAGTGAAAATGGTTTACCCTGTGCCCTGAGAAAGGCAGTAAAAGCATCATAAGTTGTTGCCAATAGTAAGGAATCAGAAAAGACAGCACTGTTTAGCAACCTCAGAACTGACTCCATACTTCCACCAGCACGGTCTTCTGTGCAAAATGACAATACAAAAATCTTGATTAAAGCGTACTATCTCCAACCTTTATTCATTGCTTTGGAGGCAAAAATAACATAGTAAGAAAGTTGCTTATCAGTAGAAAAACTGGGCGCAAATGGTATTTAGATCGACCTCATACTGGCTTCCAACCGAAGATGAGCAGCAAATAGGCTCACTCGTTTCCTTGCACTGGCGCTTATCACCACCTATCTACCTGATGATTATTGGGGAGCTAAGAATTGCTTATTCAGCCAGCAAGCCTTTATCTAAATGATTTAATAGTTTAACTAATACTAATACCTGTGTAAAGTGATCCGATTGCCAATGGGAATGAATGATGATATAAATAAAACAATGATATTTACAGCAGTCACCTAATAAAGCTCCTGCATTTCTGCTAAATCTCTCCCAGCCAATCCTCTTCATGGCAGAGGCGAGGCTCTCTTTCCTTCTAGACTCCTCAAACCTATCTGATTTTCCTTGACCCAACAATGCTGCTCTTTACTTTGTTGAACAAGAAAGGACACTGTTGTAAGATCACTGAGATCATTGGCACGTGGCTCTCCTTAATTCAACGCTTGTTTGGGCTTTGTATCTGACAGTGGTTAGAGTTTACAGCACCAACTTCTCTCCTATTCTTGCTGTCCTTCTATTAATGACAGTCTACAACACCCTCAGGGGCTGATCACGAGTGGTATCTCCCCAGAGTGGTATCTTCCTTAGTTTCTCATTGAAATTCCACCCGGCATGCTTCAAAGGGTGACCAGGTCCAGCATTGCCATGAGTAACACCGATATGCCTGTTCACAATGTGGGAGAAGAAAAGAGGTGTGAATTCTGGAACAAAAAACAGTAAACTGTCAACTAGTATCAGGGCCAACATGTTATTCCTCATTCTAGGCCTCAAACTTGTAATCGCCTGGTATAGGGGCGAGATCACAAGGTAGTAGTGGTAATACCTCAACCAGCACCATTGTGCCCCCTTTACCAGGTAACTTGAAATCAGTCCCCCAGTGAGTGTCAAGGCACCCTCGAGTCTTGATGCTCTGTATCACTCTGTGCCTAACAAAGCCTGAACACTTAGTTTCTCGACTACAGGCTCGGTCAGGCTGCTGTTTAGCTTAATCAGTTTTTCAAACATAATTAAAACGTATTTGTGAAATTACTTCTGTGAGCAGAATAATATAGTTCGAAAAGCATACACATCTAGAATAACCAATTTCTTTATAATAATGTATTTCCTCCTCTGGGAGCTTCACGCTGGAAAGTGCCAATGATGGAGTCATGTTTGACATTAACTAGAGATGACATTGTGCATATAAGACAGACCTGAAAATTGTAAAGTCAACATTTTGAGAAACTACACATCTCCTTCAATAACTGAAATGCTTAAAAATGTCCAATTACTCAAATGCTTTTCCATGTAATAGTTGGTGATCATATTATAACTTAAACACAAGGGGTCATTTATGCACATATCTGTTAAAATACTTGCGATTCACAAGATTCTTAGCTGTTTGAGGGTTACTTTAATATAGTGTAGTCAGTAATCGTATAAATTAGTGGTTCGTAACCTTTTTTGAATTCTGTGGACCACCACTTAATCGCCACGGGAACCCAGGGACCCCCAATGAATCATTATTGGAATCCGTGCATCCCTCACCAAGCCCTTACTGCAAGGTGGTGACCCCCAACCTAAGCATTTTTGATCATATGAACCGCAAAACAATATACACAACAAATATAGAAACAAACATGCATCAAACACATACAAAAATGCTGAAATATGTAAATTAATTTGCTAACAAATACAAAAAAATAAAAAATGTAATTTTACTGCAGCTTTCTTAATTCAGTGGAGGCCACTCTTCATCTATACTATATATTCTTTGACGCACTTGCATTGCTCTCACATATAAATCTGAGGATACTAACTATTGGCCAGTTATGAGTTTGGCATAGTTGCTCTGCCTCTCTGAAGGCACAGCTGCTCCAAACCCCTGCACGGACCGCCTGCCATATTATGAGTTCAACTCGTATTCGGCACCGTCCATGCCGTGCTGGAACTTTGGAGGGAGGTAGACAGAGAGGGGGGCACATGCTGTGTGCCCCTGAATGTATCCCCATGGTGGGAGGGCATGGGGGCCTTGTGGGCCCCCATGCATGGTTGTATCAGAAAAGTTTTGGAGCACCGTTAGAGAACAGTCGTGACCGGAATAACTCAAGAGTTGTAGTTGTGCAGGGGTTCATATGGGGGTTCATACTGGGGTTGATTAAAAAAAGAAAATAAAATTACCTTCCCGGGTCCGGCGCCATCTCAGCTCCTGGCTGGGTCCCACGTTTTCCTGGAACAGGAAGCAGGCAGCCTCCCCACGCCAATCACAATGCTGCAATGGCAGCGTTGTGATTTGTGGGGAACACCAACCTTCCAGACATTCCTGGGGGGGGCATTTTCTTCATGCAGGCACCATGCAGCCTACATAGAGAAAAGGGAGAGAGCGCATGACTGGTTTGGTCGGACCCAGAGGGTCGACCAAACAGTCAGGGCTTGCAGCATTGGGAAAGCAACTCCTCCCTTGCCCTCGAGCAGACCCGCCCACCCGGCCGCCCCCAACGAAACCCTTCTGCTTTCTCGCAGTGCAAGAAGCAGAAACATAAAACTGTATTTTTACCATTTAATATTTATGCTTCTAGCAGTACGAGAAAGCAGTGGGGCGATTCTCCTCTGCCCTAATGGAGGAGAACAGACTCCAAATGCCATATGTAGAACAGGTGAGTAGTTTAGGGTGTTAGATTGTAGGTATCCCAGGCAAACATGCACAAAGCAGCCAAGTATATGAAGGAGTGTATTAAGTGATACTCCTATGCTGTGTATACAAAATATTACAATATGAGGTAAGAGACAAAACATGTTCCATGATGATCTATCTATACCTTACAGCTTGTGGAACCTAGTATAACCAAAAATGGATTTAGATGATGAAATACAATAAAATTAATACCTCAACACCAATCATCATATGGATAAAATATGTAAGTTTCTCAATATTTCAGTAAGTATTGCGAAAAAGCTAGACATTCAATAGTAAATGATCTAGAAAACCTGACATTAAATTAATGGATGTAAGCATAGTAAAAAATGTATATATGACTAGTAGAAAAAGAAGTGATGGCAAGTAAACATACTCATAAACAATAATATAATCTAATGTCCACAAGTCGTGCAATAACACGGGTAATCTGCAAAATACGCACTAACCAGCCATTGTGCAGTGGCACGCGGGCTCAGAAGTAAGCCAAAAATAGGCCTGTAATAAGCACCCATTCTAGAATATAGAAACAACATACTATACATTAAAATTCAAGCAGTAAGTATAATAAAGTGGGAGGAAATAAGGCAGTGTATAATGTCATTGAGGCTTTGTATGAACATGCCTGTGTATTGGTCTCTGCCCGAGTTTCAGGACCCTCATACCGGAGTATTGCTTAGGATGCTTCTAAACCATTGTGAGCCAAAAATAAAAGAGCTGATGAAAATACAGTGCATGTTCTACTCACCAGCATCTTGAAGTGGAAAGTATTAGTTGTCGTGAGGTCACATCTACATACTGGTTGTCCATGATAGCATCATATAGGCTAGAAGTTGGGTGGGCTTAGCATACAAGTCATGCTCAGGCATCATGCAAACAACAGTTCAGTCGTGAGTTTGTCATGATGGAGCTCTTGCTGGGATCTCTGCTAGGCAAACAGCTATTGCTTATTGTCTACAAATATGGTTGTGGGAGAGTAGCACTCGCTAGCTGTCCAAGGCAGCACAGTGTGCCGAGCTGGTATTGCAATTTCAAATTATCCACAAGCAGAAAAGCAAATAATGGCCATTTCAGTTGCACAAGCGGTTTTACTTGTTCATATTTGCCAGAGTGCTCAAGATAAAGAAATTGTGGTGGGAGCAATTGACGACTCACGGCACTAGACCATTAGTTGCCTGGGTGTATATTTCTTGGAGAAGAAACGTGGTCACTAAATTGGACGGGGTTCCCCTGCTAATGCAATAAACTCACTTTGGTTAGGTCAAAACAAATTACAGTGAAAATGTCTGCCCAATCCCTGGTAGCTATGGCACAAGCAGCAGACAATCCCTGGAGAAGAGGGCACTATATTCAAGTAGTATCATCAATTTTAAATAAAAGAAAACAACACAATAAAATTCCTGAATCAATTTAGAAAAATAGAAAAACTAAGGGGCATATTATCAAGAAAAGGCATTTAAATTATCACCACTTTAGCGGCAGGAAACTGCCTCTAAAGCAGAGTTCTTCAATCTGTGGGGCGCGCCCCCTGGGGGGGCGCGCCACCATCTCAGGGGGGGGCGCGAACTCCACTGCTTTTGTCTTGCTAACTCTCCCAGGAGGGGGTTAATTGATAGCGATGAAAAGCTTCAGCTGCAGTGGCAGGCAGGATGTCTCTGTTAAAACCGAAACTGTTCCTTCACTCTTTCGATATCATAGCAGACCACTGCAGCTGAAGTAATTCAGCTCTATGAATTAACCCCCTCCCGGGAGAGTTAGCTGTTCACAGAGAGGAGACAAAGTTTCCAGCAATGTTTTAAAGCATGGGCAAGGTGAGCTCCGTCCAGGGCACCAGCCTTTCAAAAGAGGGGGGTGGGGATTGAAAGAGCCAGCTCTGTTCTACAGAGTCTTGCCCTCATGACCTTGATATTTTTTAAACACGTTGTAAATAGCGTTTTAACATCATTCATTTTTATTGTGTAAGAGTATATCACAGACATTTTGCCGACAAAATGTGTTTATGCGTCATGCAACATCCATATGAAAAATTAATTTTAGATCAATACAGGACCTCACATATGAGAAATGGGAGGGTGTGACAGAGATTATTAGCAGTAATGTTAGTGAACTGCTGTTGTGTTACATTCTGAAAACACACGTCACTATCCCTGAATATCAGATGTACACACATTTACTATTTGACCAAAAAAGGCATGAAAGAGCTGAGACTGAATCATAAAATCAAAGCTGGTCAGAACTGGGGCCCCAAAATACATTTGGCCCAGGGCCCCCCAAAATCCTTAAAACGTCCCTGAAAGTTTCTCTTAAAATTACAAAGGCAGGCGCTCAAAATGCCAACCAGCCATGTGCTGTTTAAACAGCCTGCGAATTGCTTGTCTTGATACTGTCATATGGTTACTACGTTTCTATATATTGTGTTAAGTTAGCATGTGCTTATTAAATGTTTAAACGCCATATTTTCTTTCTGCTTCGGTTTGCACACGACACCTAATTGTTATTGTAGCTTTTAACCTAGACGAAAGATGTGATTTATTTGAGAATAATATGTTATTGCACTGGTATCAGTCGTGCTTGGTACACTTGGTACAACTGTCTGCACACTGAGAACTGCACACTCTAAGAATAACCTAACACAAGGTTGCTGAAGGCCTGATCCTCGCACCACGTTAGTCATAACACAAATAATGTTGCTGCCAATATTGGGTTCTACGCGGGTTTAAGATACAGTTACAGGGAATGAATCAACACACTTGATGCTTCGCATGCTGAGAGCTGGTAGCGGTTGATGTGATCTCCTCCTACTGAGAATTAGAGGTATGGGTCCGCCCTGCTAAGAACCCAGATGAGACCTTCTTAGATATAATATAATATGCTAATTAGGGTGCGCGAAATATAGGTGATACAGAATTCTATAGATGTTTGCATCATAACATGCTATCACCTTTTGCTTATTATGGATTAGTGACTATGCTGCTAACTCTGATTTTTATAATATGTATGTTGATATTATATAAGATACTGCGTTTGAGAATGTTGCATTGAAAAATAAACATTTCAAACTTGCACGTGTGTTCTCTGCCTCCCAGTTTCGGTTTGTAATGATTATATAACGAAAGAGTGTTCAGGTGTTCCACGATACCTGAGGTATTCTAAGTTCATGTTCTGGATTGTCTAAGTCATTGGTAAGTTATTACTACTGATGAGACACTGTAGCTAGCTTGGTAAGGGGATTTCTGAAACAAAGGTGAGTTTTGGGTCACCCTAACTCACCCAGGTTCTAGATCTCTGTGCACAGTTCTGTGGGAGAACGGAAACCCTGCTACATGGCGCCCATACGTTGGTTGGCCTTATATCATGACCCTCAAGTAGTATAGTATAACATTCAAACCTTAACTCCTTCATTCCCGTTTCCGGAAAACGGCAGTGTCGGAAAAACCTACCTATTTTTGAAATAGGTCTTTTTCAAGCTTGAATCTATCAGTAAACGGTTTCTTTGAATTACTACCCAGTTGTGCTACAAAGTACTCTTTGTATTTTCACTTTCCTGTGCTGACATGGCACAAGCCGTGGACATCCCGCAGCATAGTCGCATTGCGGTGCGTGACCATTTGCGGATGTATGATGTTCCTGTGGAAGGCTTGGCTGTGGTTCTGGTAGTGAGTGCGGAACATGCTTACCCGTACGAACTGTTTTATTCGTGGGTGACTTTTCCGGCGGTGGACGCTAATTCTGGAGTGTTCCATTCATACACTGCTACAGCTGTACCGGCTGTGTATGCTCCGTACAGAGCACTGGAGGTTCCTATTGATGCTTGGCAGCATGGAGTTTGGTTTGGTGGCGCCCTACCACACTCTTTATCCGCTTCGAGGTTAGGTCCTTTGTCCATTCCGGGCACACCTTGGGCCGCTTTGGCTGGGTTCACTCCTCACCCTCAACGCGCCACTTGTAACGTGGCTGATCTGCGGCGGCTTCATGAAGTTGCGGTGCCAGTGATTAGAGCGCTTGTTCATTACACTAGCCGTAATGTTCAGGACGCGGCCCCAAGGGGCGCACAGCTTCGTGCAGAACATGCTGGTCTGAAAATCAATCCAGTCATGGTAAATTCCGTGATGGGTAAAAAGCCCCAGGAAAAGGATGATTTTCCGTTCTGGCTCGCTGAGAAATTCGGACAGCTGGAAGCTGTGTTTCCCAACACGAGTCCGGGTGATAAACACCGGATTCTTACACTAAGTTTGCCGAAAGATTTGGCTCCCGAACTTGTTGACTGTGAGACCTGGGGCAAGACTTTTGCAGCGGTCTATTCGAGGTGCTATGGCTCCCCGTCTGTGACCAATCTAGGTGGGGTCTTTAAACGTGTTCAGGACGAACACGGACCGGAGTCGGCTGTTGAATTGGGTATGCGCCTGTGTGGCTCCTTTGATGTGGTTTGCGATCTGATCCTTGCGAATGTCAAGGGGGATGCAGTGAACTTTCAGGTGGCTAATGCATTGGCGTTGGTTCCCGAGGCCGAACGACCCCGACGGTTAGCAAGGATAATTGTAGCCGCTTACAAAATGGTTGGCCGCAATGCGAAGGGGGTTAAAGCTTTTCCTGATAAGGAGAAGAAACAGCCCCAGGGTCAAACATCGGAAACTAGTGGTCAACAAAAGTCCAAGAAGCAAAATTGGCCTAAAAAGCAGAATCAGGGTAAGCAACAACAACAACAAACACAGGTTTCTGCTCCTGCGTCTCCGTTGCCTACGCAGTCGGATCGTGTTTATGATTTGCGCAATGATTAAATCGCCTGAGAGATTTCAGGCTTCTGACCAACACTCTCCTCGTTCCTTTCAGGACTCATCGGCTCCGTCAACCGGTGGTGGAGGGGGCGGCAGGGGCCGGGGTGGCCAGCAAGGACGTGGTCAGCCCCGCCCGCGAAACGGTGGAGAGCAGCAGGAGGGTCTACGCCCAAGAGACCACAGTTTGCCACGAAGAAAGTCGCCGCCCTGACAGCGCATCGTTATGCCCCAGATAGTGAGAACGCGGCTTCGGAATCTGACGTGGGCTCTGACCTTGCTGGACAGCGCAGCAGAGATTACCATAGTGAGAGAGGCCCTCCGTCCACTGTTGAAGGTGACAGCGACTGATACTTATGTTGTGATTGAAACCGCTGACACGCATGTTGCTCCCCCTGAACGGCTTTTTGAAATTGTCCTGTTAATTGAAGGTGACATGCAGCGAACTGTAAAAGGGGTATTTTGGGGAAAATCTCTCGTCTACGTATGACATTTTGCTTTCGGAGGCTGACTGGCCCCCACCTTTTGTTCTCGCAGCTCCGCGAGGGGAGGAGGTAATCCTGCCCAGTTTCGCGCACACTGTACCGAGAGTGGAAGCGCTGCATTTTGCAGAAGAGTGGGCTCTGGCGCTAGCGCCGGCTGTGTACCGCAATCAGTGTGGCTGGGATAAATTGTCACCAAGCCACGAGATTCCTTTACGGTCTCAACCGCAGCCTCAACCTCAATATCCCATACGGCGTGAAGCCAAAGCTTCAGTCGCGGCTATCCTTGAACAATTGGAATATCAAGGTGTAATTGAAACTTGTGTGTCACCGATGAATAACCCCCTTTTTACTGTAAACAAGCCAGACGGCTCATATCGTTTGGTTTTGGATTATAGGCATTTGACCTCGCATTGCCGTAACTGCGCAGTACAGAATACTCATGGCTCTGCGTTAGTGAATAGTCTTGAGCGTAAACGGTTCAAAACCACGCTTGACATTTCCAACGGTTTTTATGCCCATAGATTAGATGGTCTAAGTTCCCAATGGACCAGTTTTACATGCGGCGGTGTGCAAAAAATGTTTCGGCGTCTCCCAATGGGCTATAAGAACAGTCCTGGAGTATTCTCCGCCCGCATTGTCTCTCTTCTGGAGAGCTTCGACCCAGTTGCTTGTTCGTATGTGGATGACATTTATCTAACAGATGACGATCTTTGGGAAAATCTGTGTCGAGTAAATAGTATAATTTGTAACTTTGCTGACATAGGTTACAAGTTTAACTTTGCAAAGTCGCACATTGCAGAGTACACAGTGTTGTTTCTAGGTTACAAGCTTAACAATGAGGGGAAGGGTTTAGCACCCCATTTCCTGGAGAAGTGCGCACAGTTGCGCTCTCCGACAACACTGAAAAAATTACAATCTCTACTGGGCTTTTTGAATTTCGGGAAGACTTACATTCCGGAATATGCCCAGCGTATCAAGCCTTTGTATGCTTTGATACAACCATCTTTTTCCAAATCATGCTGGCTGCCTGAGCATTCAGCCATTCTACAATCTTTGCAGGCTGATTTGCTCACTTCTGAATACTTACGGACTCGTGATAACCAAACCAACCTGGTGATAAGAATTATCCCTGGGGCGGTGGGTTTCACGTACCTGACTTTTAATGAGGGAGATACAGTACCTATTGCTTACAAGTCACACTTGTACACTTCGGCTGAATTGCGTTTTTCCACTGTGGAGAAAGTTTTAACGGCTGTGCAGATGGCGATTCTTAAGGAACATGCCCTGTCACAAGGGAAGCGCATGTTGGTTGTTACCCCGTGTCCTGCCTTAGAGGCAGTTACGAAGGCCAGTGTACCTAATTCCAAAGCTTTGCACCCTCGGTGGATTCAATGGGCTGCATCCTTGACGTCACAAGATGTCACGTTTATTTTTGACGCCACTTTACGGTCGCAGGAGTATTTACAGTATGAATTTGTTCATCCTGCTCCATTAGCAATGCGGCCGTTGGAGGATTTCCATTGCATCATTTACACTGATGGTTCGGCGCAGGTTGCGCATGGCTCTAAACATGCCTACGTTTCCGCTTGCGCCATTGTGGTCGGTGCCATGGTGAACGATGAGTTCAAGTCCAGTGTCGTGCACACGCAGACACTTGGGGACTGCACTGCACAATTAGCAGAGCTCCGTGCCCTGATGCTTGCATTGGAGTACGCAGATCCTAGTGTGACGACTTTGATCGTAAGTGACTCTTACTACTGTGTCCAGTCTTACAATGAAAACTTGTTCTTTTGGATTCAGAATGAATTTCGTGATTCCAAAGGTAGCACAATAAAACATAAAATGATCTGGGTCCGAGTGGCGGAACTTAAAGAGAAGCTGCCACTCGTGTTTGTGATTCATACTCTCGGTCATCAGCGCGTGGGGGTCCACGCTGTTGGCAATTCGCTTGCTGATGAAGCAGCGAAGTCAGCAGGTCCAAAAGCAAAATAGATGATGACATCTTGGCAGCAGTTGCTGCAACGGAGAAGGGAAGTAAATATCCTGCGGGGTTCCCTTCTAAATACACATACCACTTAAGTCCCGATAAGGTTCCTTATGTGAAAATCCCTGAAGTTGGCGAACGTCTAGTTCCCAACTCGGATCGCAGGGCTGTTTTGATTACAGCGGCTCATGAAGGTGTGGCGTCTGCGCATGCGGGCTTCTCAGCCACTGTAACTCAGCTACAACAAAGGTTCTGGTGGCGGGGGCTGTACAAACAGACGCGCGAATACGACCTAGCGAGCACTCGGGCAGTGTGTCTTTTTACTGCTGAGACACCTACTCGAGGAGAATAGAATTGCCGATTTTTATTGAAGCGAACGTTTTTTAAAATTGTTTGTGTAATTGTGTTGACATAGCGCATTTTATTAAAAATAGAAAATATTGTTATTTTGCACACTTGCCTGCTACCTGCACTCACTGTAGCATTCACACGCTCGATGCCTGCCGATTCAGGGCAAGGCACCGAGCTTCAGGGAATCTGTGGCGGCCATCTTGGGGCGGGACAGAGCAGCGAGAGCGCTCTAGTGTGAGGGATAAAAGGAGCCCTCAAACAGAGTTTTTCGACCTAGCGAGCACTCGGCAGTGTGTCTTTTTACTGCTGAGACACCTACTCGAGGAGAATAGAATTGCCGATTTTTATTGAAGCGAACGTTTTTTAAAATTGTTTGTGTAATTGTGTTGACATAGCGCATTTTATTAAAAATAGAAAATATTGTTATTTTGCACACTTGCCTGCTACCTGCACTCACTGTAGCATTCACACGCTCGATGCCTGCCGATTCAGGGCAAGGCACCGAGCTTCAGGGAATCTGTGGCGGCCATCTTGGGGCGGGACAGAGCAGCGAGAGCGCTCTAGTGTGAGGGATAAAAGGAGCCCTCAAACAGAGTTTTTCGACCTAGCGAGCACTCGGGCAGTGTGTCTTTTTACTGCTGAGACACCTACTCGAGGAGAATAGAATTGCCGATTTTTATTGAAGCGAACGTTTTTTAAAATTGTTTGTGTAATTGTGTTGACATAGCGCATTTTATTAAAAATAGAAATTATTGTTATTTTGCACACTTGCCTGCTACCTGCACTCACTGTAGCATTCACACGCTCGATGCCTGCCGATTCAGGGCAAGGCACCGAGCTTCAGGGAATCTGTGGCGGCCATCTTGGGGCGGGACAGAGCAGCGAGAGCGCTCTAGTGTGAGGGATAAAAGGAAACAGCCCTACTCCGCGATAGCGGACGCGTTTTGAGCGGACGCGCCTCGTCATCGCCGGAGTCTAGCCAGAGTCAGCCCGTCTGTGCCCGTCCGGGCCAGGCCGGGACATAGGGCACGATCCTCTACCCACCTCACAGTAAAGATATGCTAACAGGTAACCAACTTAGGGCGTTACGCCCCTCTAGCCTTGACACCTGTATAACTTTGAATCCTCTACTAGCTGGTGCACAAACGTGCCCAGAGTGTACCCTTACCCTGAATAACTATCAGCCCTATCCTGATGCCCCACAGGGGACTGTTTTCAAATCCTATCAACAGAAAGTCTGTTCAAAAGAATATTTATTCTTTCTGATAAACTGCCGTTCACTGCCCCAGCATAAATTAGATATTTTTCACCTACTGACTGACAGAAAGCCCATCGCTATATTTCTAACTGAGACGTGGCTCCACGATGGATCGGGCCCCGATGTTGCAACCGCCCTCCCCCCGAGCTATGCTATAGCTAGGAGAGATAGGGTAGGACAAATAGGAGGGGGTATTGCCATTATCTACAGCAGAGAGTATGTGTGCACTTTTGAACCTGCAGCTATTCCTAACTGCGAGGCAGCGTCTTTCAAAATTTCCCTCAGTCCAAATTTCACCTTTTCCGGACTATTAATCTACCGACCACCAGTAAAAAATCCATCTTGGTCAGATGACTTGGCAAATTTTATCCTACCCCAACATCTAAAAGCCCAAAATTACACTGTACTGGGAGATTTGAATCTCCATCTAGATGACGCCCAAAGTAAGACCTGTAAAAATCTAATAGATGACCTCATGGTGTTGGACATGACACTACGAAATAGCGGTCCAACTCACAAAGCCGGACACTTGCTGGACCCAATAATATCAAACATGAAAGAACTTTCATGGCTTGACACCACGCCTGTTCTCTGGTCAGACCATTTTCTTCTAAGTTTTGCCATCTTGCTAGAGCCCAAAAAAGGTCCAATTTCGACTCCTACAGAATCATTTAGAAGAAACTGGAAATTCCTAAATGTGGAGGACCTGAACAATGCTTTGAAGGAAAATCATCCTAATCTGGATGGAGATATGGATAGCATTGCAGAGCTAACACGAAAGTGGCTAACTGGCGTCGTTGATACTTGCCTGCCCCTAGCCCGTTGCAAAGGGAAAGTCCATCGCCCTCCTGCTCCCTGGTTCACAGAAGCCTTGAAGAAAGAAAAATCTAGCTGTAAAAACCTAGAGAGACAGTGGCGAAAAAATTACGACCTTTACCAAAAAGAAGTTTACCGAAAGGCCAGAAATTGTTACCATTCAGCTTGCATGAAAGCCAAAGCTTGCTATGTCACTGATACAATTAACATGGCCGTAAACAAATCCCAGACTCTCTTTAACACGGTAAAAGAGTTAGCTGGAGAGAACGCTAGAGCAGAACCTACCCCTCTCAACACCCAGCAATGTCAGGATTTGGCCTCTTTCTTTACGAATAAGATCGAGAACATCGTCTCTAATATTAAAAATGCTAACAAGTTAACAGACAAGCAAGGAAATACCACCCTAGTCCCTAGAGTAAAATGCCATCTTGAAGCCTGGCCTCCTATTAAATTAGACATACTGAAGGAATTACTAAAATCAATCAAATCGGGCTCCCCGCGTGACCCTATTCCTGTCAGTATTTTAAACAAATTAGAGGATGCTGCATTAACTCCCATAGCAGAAATACTGAACGTATCCATAGAGCAAGCCATAGTTCCTGCCCTATGGAAACATGCGATGGTCAGCCCCCTACTTAAAAAACCAGGCGCAGACCCAATGATATTGGCCAATTATCGCCCAATTTCATTGCTACCCGCCTTTTCCAAGATCCTAGAGAGGCATATCCACAAAGCACTCTCAACTTATGTAGAAAACAATAATCTCCTACACTCGTCTCAATCGGGGTTTAGGAGTGGTTTTTCTACGGAGACGGCCCTGCTCGGGGTCACAGAAAGGATCAGGGAGCTTATGGACGACGGCCAAACAGTAGCACTGGTCTTGTTAGATCTCAGTGCGGCTTTCGACACCATCTCTCACTCTATACTGCTGGACAGGCTGGGGGAGTATGGTGTCGAAGGCAAAGCTCTGGAATGGATTAGATCATACCTCTCCCTCCGTACTTTCCAGATCTCCTCTTCGGAAGCCTGCTCTGAGGTATTCCATTCTCCTCACGGAGTACCACAGGGATCTATTTTGAGCCCTCTGCTTTTTAATTTATACCTACGTCCACTGGCCAATCTTGTACAAAATGTCGGCTTAAGTTTAATGACCTATGCAGATGATTCACAAGTCCTATTCTCACTCTCCAAATCTGACATGTCCTCTCCATCTGCATTAAAAGTAGGCCTCCAAGAAATTTTTTGCTGGATGTCAGACAACCAACTTAAACTTAATGGAGATAAAACGGAGGTACTCCTGTTAGGAAATAACAAAGATCTTTGGAATGATTCCCATTGGCCACCATCATTGGGTAAACTTCCATCTCCAGCCTCGCAGGTTAGAAACCTTGGGGTCACCATTGATGACTGTTTATCCATGTCCCAGCAAGCAAACAAAGTGGCAGGTATATGCTTCACCATTATCAAATGGTTAAGAAAAATCATCTGGATGCTGCCGCCTACTACCCAGAAGACCGTGGTCAATGCCTTAGTGACATCTCGGCTTGATTACGGTAACATCTTATACCTGGGCTCTAATAAGGCAGTGATAAAGCGTCTGCAATTAGTGCAGAACGCCGCGGCTAGATTACTTTGTAAAATCCCCAGATCTGCTAGGATCACCCAACATCTCAGGGATCTGCATTGGCTTAAGGTCGAGAACCGTATTCGTTTCAAAGCCTTTAGCTACTTATTTAAAATCAAAGCTGGCACTGCCCCCAAATATCTTCAGGCCCTTGCTAAGCCCTACCTTCCAAACCGTAACCTGCGTTCAGGTACAGCGGCAAACTTTGCAGTACCTAGGTTTAAAAGAGCCAGAATAGGCGGGAGATCTTTCTGCTACCTGGGGCCAACGCTGTGGAACACACTGCCCTCGTACATTCGCAAGGAGGAAAGTTATGTGAACTTTAGAAAGAACATAAAAACGTGGCTTTTTAATAAATAATTGCTTGGTCTGTTCTCTCCCCAGTGATTTCTGAGTGTTTTGCGTTTCTGGCGCCGGGAAACCCTTGGTGGGTAGCTGCGCGCCTTATAAATGCTATAAAATAATAAATAAATAAAATTCTTCAATGTGACATTTGCCAGCAGATTAAGCCTTCAACTGCTGCGCGTCCGCCTCAGACACAGTTGTACATCTCGAATAAACCACTTGGATGCGTTTATTTGGATCACTGCGGTCCATTTTCTTCTGATACTGCGTATAAATACATCTTAGTAGCAGTAGATTCATGCACACGCTTTGTGTGGGTATGGCCACATCGGAGCGCTGATTCACGTACTGTCATTAAGGATTTGCGAGGGAATTTTTGCCTGTGGTACCTTCCATTCGGATCAGGGTCCGGCTTTTGCCTCTAAGGCATATAGGGATGCTATGGTTTCGATGGGGGTCCAAGTCAAGTTTTCGAGTCCCTACAGACCCGAGGGTAACAGTGTAGTTGAATGAATGAACCGCGACTTAAAGCAATCTTTGACAGCTCGAGTTATAGGCACTGGCAGAAACTGGTTAGCCCACCTCATAGGCGTGCAGTGTGCGCTTAATAATCTCCCTAGAAGGTCTCTGGGTGGGAGGACCCCATACGAAATGCTCTTTGGTATCAAGATGTATGTACCTGACCTCGATGGGCTGGACTACAAGGCCCAGGCCACGGCCTTTGACGTAGATGAACATTGCAATGTTTTACAGAATCTACAAAAGACCAGAGACAGTCTTGCAAAGGAACATTTGCCCTCCACATCGGATGATGCGCTGCAGATCCCGGTAGTTGGCTGGCTACCCCAAGTTGGAGAACTGGTTCGAGAGAAGATCGATAACAAGAAAGAGTTTGGTCCCTAATACCGAGCACCGGTTCGAGTTCTTGGAGTGAAGGGCACAAGAACAGTCATTTTACCACCACTTCCTGGTCGTAAGGAAAACAGATTTATTTCTATTGACAATGTCAAGACACACAGGGTGGACGATTCTTCATAGCATGACACCGGCTGTATCCTGTCCTTCCATGGTGAGGCACTCTGTACTAGCAATAACATCTGGCGCAGAACAGGAGGTGTCCCTCGAGATGCCTGCCATATCCAGTCCTTTATTAAATACTATTCCTGTTACTAACATTGATGAGCTGAACTACACTTATCCTGCTGATTTATCGATGCCTGATTTGCAGACCCGTTTGGCCAACCAGTCCAGATTCTCTTTTGACTCTGATTCGGAACCTTCAAAGAAACCCTCAAACATTGCAAGATATGCCACGTTGTTTAAAAAACATTTTTTATTCCCCCTTGGACATACATTTGGTTGATCCTATTTTCATTTTATCTTTTTATGTCAATTGGTTTTGTGTTTTATTTTTTCCGTCTGATTGATGGTCACTACGTTAAAGAAAGAACAGGAATTCGGTACCTTAATGGAACATTGGCCCCTCTTTCCTCTTCACATTCAGCGCACAGACTGAAACGAAACTTAAATACAGTTAACATTACTGCTTGGCCTGTCCTTGATGGGATTGTGTGGGATGCGGTTAGGTTTCAGATACATGGGCCCACTGAAGTGATTAATGTTCCAAATGTGCTTAGAGTAAACATGGGAGATGTTATTAAACAGAATATACGTTCTGATGATTGGGATATTCAGGCCGTAGAAGCATTATTCTCTGATTTGAAGTATTATGCTGCCTTCGATGCTGAGGATCTGTACACAGATTCTATTAATTATGGTGATTTGTTTTGTTTTCAACACTATGGTAATCATTTTTTACATAAGACAAATTCCAGGAGGGTTGCTGTAAATTATACACAATGGGAACATTGCCCTGCTCCATTCGGTGGCAGTTCCAATACGTTTCTGAAAAAATATACCTATTTTACAGACTTTAATCAGTCTAATCCTGAGTCATTTTATTTTAAAATGACACAAAAGTCCATGTCCAAAGTTAGACTTACCGATACAAAATTGCTGTATTCGAAGTCCTTTCTAGATAGGTTGGCTGTAAATGGCTACGAATTTTGGAAAGGAACAATTGACCTTAAATCGGTTTGGGGTACCAAAGATTGGCAGGTACAAGGCACTGAGGCTTTGCACCGTGCATGTCTCATCCCGAATCACATGTTGTTTTTAAATTCAACCATTTTCCAAACAACATGCTTTGGATTGGCTACTTCTAAAAAATTAAATACACCGACCATCCCAGATTTAGATGAATATACAGGTTGGGGTAATTTTACTGATTTGTCCATTCATGAGTTGCAAACTCTTTTACACAATTCGTCCTTTAACATTTCCAGTTTGGATTCCAAGGGTTGGCTTGTATGGCAGAAGAGTGCTGATTCTTGCCAACGCCGTTTTCTAGGTTTGGCTAAAGGGTTCACAGAAGTCAGGCCCGATCCGCGTTTTGAAGAAGACTATACTGTCACAACTTATTCTGTGGGGAAGCTGTGTCAAAATTGGTTACAACATTCCACATTAGCTGCAGTTAAACTACATCTGTCTCAATTAAATGATAATGTGGATTTGAACGATTTTATAAAAGGCCCGGCTAAAGGTAGATCTAAACGATGGCTGTATGCGATTTACAATGAAATTTGGAAAGTTACCCAGGTTGAGGCTGCTAAACGCCTGAGAGCTATTGATCAAGCAAATTTAGAAAAGGTGCTTGCAGTTGTTGATAACAGTATTAACACGCTTTCTTCCCGAATTTACACGTTAAACAATATTGTGTCTTCTGTTGTTGACATTGTACATGATGAAGTGTCCGTGTTATATCATGGTCAGAATCAATTACGTTCTGTGATGCAGTTTGCTTGGACACTACAGACTCTTAAGTCTGGTCGAGTGCCTTGGAATTTTATGAACGTCTCATCACTATTTGCCCCATTTAATCTGACTGAAAAACAGCGCATGCTATCAATGAGAGATGCGACATTTTCTATGTTACACATTGAAAAATTAGAATCCTTGCCCTTTTCTGTGGCTGAGGTATCCGCTGCTACATGGCTTATCCATGGTGTTATTACTTTACCTTTTGCTTTGTATAAATTTACAAATTGTATGAAATATATAGCCATTGGGCGATATGAACCATTAGGCAGTGCTTTCCTCCATGAGACATGGTCTTTACCATACACTTACAGATGCCTAAAAGAGGGAAATGAAGTGAATCTGAATGGTGAAGAATGTACACAGTCACCTGACCACTCACTAATGTGCAGACACATCCAGTTGCATGGTTCTTGTAATCAGGACAAACCTAATTTGGCCTGTGTTTTGAAAGGGACACCAGTTCCTGCAATAATTCCCACGTTCACTTTGTTGTCCAACGGTAGTTATTTACTTTTGAATAACGAATTTTGTTGTGGGTTAGAGGCCGGTATCGCATATGTGGTTACCGTGTCAGAAAGGGTGGTTTGCTGCAAGAATGTATTATATCCACCCATGCATGGGAATTCAGATGTTTTAATTTGGCCAAGAATACCAACCTTGAGAGCTGAGTTCAATGGTTTAGGCCGTATAAGAGCCCTATTGTCTCAAAAGCAGGTGGCCCTGAGCTCTGCCCGCGAAACTTATGTCCTTCACATAGCAAACACACACACAGAAGTACAGGCACTTTTAAGTACTGATTTGCCGTTTCATTTCTGCGAGCTGGTTCATCAAATCTTCAATGCCTCCTCCACAACGAGCCTGGCTCATTTTTTTAAAATGGTTAGCAGTGTTCTCGTGACTACATTTGAAAAAGTTTTTGGTATTATCCCTGCGTTCTTTCATTCTATATTCGCTAGCCTGTTCGGCGGATTTCCTGTTTTGCTGGCTTTGGCTGCAGGCGTTCTGGTGATATTTTACTTTATAAAACATGGATGCCCATCCTGCGCAAGGAAACGCTCAGCCCCTACTGATGCAGTTTCGCAACCGGATGCTTGATTACTATGGCTCCCTGCCGCTTGCGACTTTAAGCACAGCTTTTGGATTATCCTTCAGATTTTCCTATTTCACATGTGTCCAGCCCGTGTTTCATTGCCTGAGCTGTGACTTCGACTGGGCCATTGATTTGTGTCTCTGTTTACCGACTTCTCCTGACGTCAACTTTGATCAGCTGATGAACCCCGTAGTGGCTCATGAGCTGGTCTGTTCTGGCGAAAGGGTTATGGCTGTGGCAGCGATGCATGGACTAATGGGTCAGTGGGACATATTCGCAGCGGCGCATGACTTTCTGGCACAGAGCGTTCTCGAGAACCCACTGAGTTGTCCTCTGATGTTGCTAGAGGAATCGGTGTTGGAGGAGCACGTATGTTCTTTCCCATTGCTTAATTGGATGGCTGAACTGTTTTCGGATGATGACAGTGATTTCATGTTGGAAGCTGTAGCTACATATTTTGCATATTCATTCAACCATGAGTGACTTTGAAGACTTTCATCATTATGGCACGTGACTTTTTAGTAATTCTGAATGGTGCCTTTTTTCAATACGAACATTCGATGTTTTCATTTGTTCTAGGCCTATTAACTGAGAGTAGGACTTAAGTTCGACTTTTTATATTTTGTGTGGCCACTATAGGCATTCTTACATAAATTTTGTTTTTGAATTTTACATACATTTGCATACATTTAGCTTGGCTCAATATCATTGAACTCTGCTTTCATGTCTTGCCTCTCATAGAGTATTGGCTTATATTTTTTTGTTTTTAACCGTCCTAGGATCATTGGGGGGGTGTCATATGGTTACTACGTTTCTATATATTGTGTTAAGTTAGCATGTGCTTATTAAATGTTTAAACGCCATATTTTCTTTCTGCTTCGGTTTGCACACGACACCTAATTGTTATTGTAGCTTTTAACCTAGACGAAAGATGTGATTTATTTGAGAATAATATGTTATTGCACTGGTATCAGTCGTGCTCGGTACACTTGGTACTACTGTCTGCACACTGAGAACTGCACACTCTAAGAATAACCTAACACAAGGTTGCTGAAGGCCTGATCCTCGCACCACGTTAGTCATAACACAAATAATGTTGCTGCCAATATTGGGCTCTACGCGGGTTTAAGATACAGTTACAGGGAATGAATCAACACACTTGATGCTTCGCATGCTGAGAGCTGGTAGCGGTTGATGTGATCTCCTCCTACTGAGAATTAGAGGTATGGGTCCGCCCTGCTAAGAACCCAGATGAGACCTTCTTAGATATAATATAATATGCTAATTAGGGTGCGCAAAATATAGGTGATACAGAATTCTATAGATCTTTGCATCATAACATGCTATCACCTTTTGCTTATTACGGATTAGTGACTATGCTGCTAACTCTGATTTTTATAATATGTATGTTGATATTATATAAGATACTGCGTTCGAGAATGTTGCATTGAAAAATAAACATTTCAAACTTGCACGTGTGTTCTCTGCCTCCCAGTTTCGGTTTGTAATGATTATATAACGAAAGAGTGTTCAGGTGTTCCACGATACCTGAGGTATTTTAAGTTCATGTTCTGGATTGTCTAAGTCATTGGTAAGTTATTACTACTGATGAGATACTGTAGCTAGCTTGGTAAGGGGATTTCTGAAACAAAGGTGAGTTTTGGGTCACCCTAACTCACCCAGGTTCTAGATCTCTGTGCACAGTTCTGTGGGAGAACGGAAACCCTGCTATAATACTAAATAGTATGTATTCATGCACTACTATGTATTCAGGGCCGGCTTTAGCGCTAGTGGCGCCTGGTGCAAGAATCATTTTTGGTGCCCCCACACCCCAGGACTGCCTCCTCGGATTCTCTTACTACCACCAGGCATATGTGCTATTCATAAGTTAATTAATAAGTTATTGCTAAACACAGCGCCTCCCCATGAGGTCGGCGCCGCATCCATAGATCAAGCATTCTAGTAAAAACCATTTGCGCACATTTTATCTTGGAAAGTTGGGTTTTGAGCTGTGTAAAAAGCCTCTGTAATTTCACCACACCCACTCACAAACTTGCATTTTACTAAACACTCTTATTTTCTGGATATACCCGGAATATGCGCGTGGCGGGTCGCTTCCAGAAATTTCCGTCAGGTGGTGGGGGGCCCAACATCTAAAAAAATTCAGCTGGGGGGCTCAGCCTACAAAAGTTTGAAGACCTCTGCTCTAAAGCAGCGATAATGGGCAGGATAAAATGCCCTTGAAATGAGCTTGGGACTCACATCTGAGTATACCCTTCCACGCTTATGGTGGACAAAAATGATTCCCAAAAGGGGGGTGGTGATGAACAGAGTGTCTGAATTAAGCAGTTTAAACTCGTTTTGGCCACTATAGGTGTGGCAGGGTATACTCAGACATGAGTCCCTTGCTCACTGCACCATCAGGATTCAAGCAAGCCGGGCCGACGACGGCTGAAAAGCCAGAAACCGGTCCCCGGAAGCATATCTCCTTTCCAGTGAAGAATTGGCTTGGTAGTCTGGTCTGCCCTGTTCCCATGATGCACTGGGCCAGGGACAGACTAATTTGCATGTAGCCAGGTTCTGAGCTGGGATGGTGCAGTGAGCTGAAAAAACAGTGATGGATCAAGCCCTGATCTTTGGACTGGGTAAGAGTGGTCTGCTTAATTCAGACACTCTGTTCATCACCACCCCCTTTTCTGAATCGTTTCTGGCCACTATAGGTGTGGCAGGGTATACTCAGACATGAGTCCCTTGCTCACTGCACCATCATGATTCAAGCAAGCCGGGCCGACGGCGGCTGAAATGCCAGAAACCGGTCCCCGGAAGCTTGTCTCCTTCCCAGTGAAGAATTGGCTTGGTAGTCTGGTCTGCCCTGTTCCCATGATGCACTGGGCCAGGGACAGACTAATTTGCATGTAGCCAGGTTCTGAGCTGGGATGGTGCAGTGAGCTAAAAAACGGTGATGGATCAAGCCCTGATCTGTGGACTGGGTAAGAGTGGTCTGCTTAATTCAGACACTCTGTTCATCACCAGCCCCTTTTCTGAATCGTTTTTGGCCACTATAGGTGTGGCAGGGTATACTCAGACATGAGTCCCTTGCTCACTGCACCATCAGGATTCAAGCAAGCCGGGCCGACGACGGCTAAAATGCCAGAAACCGGTCCCCGGAAGCTTGTCTCCTTTCCAGTGAAGAATTGGCTTGGTAGTCTGGTCTGCCCTGTTCCCATGATGCACTGGGCCAGGAACAGACTAATTTGCATGTAGCCAGGTTCTGACCTGGGATGGTGCAGTGAGCTAAAAAACGGTGATGGATCAAGCCCTCATCTTTGGACTGGGTAAGAGTGGTCTGCTTAATTCAGACACTCTGTTCATCACCACCCCCTTTTCTGAATCGTTTTTGGCAACTATAGGTGTGGCAGGGTATACTCAGACATGAGTCCCTTGCTCACTGCACCATCAGGATTCAAGCAAGCCGGGCCGACGACGGCTGAAATGCCAGAAACCGGTCCCCGGAAGCTTGTCTCCTTTCCAGTGAAAAATTGGCTTGGTAGTCTGGTCTGCCCTGTTCCCATGATGCACTGGTCCAGGGACAGACTAATTTGCATGTAGCCAGGTTCTGAGCTGGGAGGGTGCAGTGAGCTAAAAAACAGTGATGGATCAAGCCCTAATCTTTGGACTGGGTAAGAGTGGTCTGCTTAATTCAGACACTCTGTTCATCACCACCCCTTTTTCTGAATCGTTTTTGGCCACTATAGGTGTGGCAGGGTATACTCAGACAAGAGTCCCTTGCTCACTGCACCATCAGGATTCAAGCAAGCCGGGCCGACGACGGCTGAAATGCCAGAAACCGGTCCCCGGAAGCTTGTCTCCTTCCCAGTGAAGAATTGGCTTGGTAGTCTGGTCTGCCCTGTTCCCATGATGCACTGGGCCAGGGACAGACTAATTTGCATGTAGCCAGGTTCTGAGCTGGGATGGTGCAGTGAGCTAAAAAACGGTGATGGATCAAGCCCTGATCTGTGGACTGGGTAAGAGTGGTCTGCTTAATTCAGACACTCTGTTCATCACCACCCCCTTTTCTGAATCGTTTTTGGCCACTATAGGTGTGGCAGGGTATACTCAGACATGAGTCCCTTGCTCACTGCACCATCAGGATTCAAGCAAGCCGGGCCGACGACGGCTAAAATGCCAGAAACCGGTCCCCGGAAGCTTGTCTCCTTTCCAGTGAAGAATTGGCTTGGTAGTCTGGTCTGCCCTGTTCCCATGATGCACTGGGCCAGGAACAGACTAATTTGCATGTAGCCAGGTTCTGAGCTGGGATGGTGCAGTGAGCTAAAAAACGGTGATGGATCAAGCCCTCATCTTTGGACTGGGTAAGAGTGGTCTGCTTAATTCAGACACTCTGTTCATCACCACCCCCTTTTCTGAATCGTTTTTGGCAACTATAGGTGTGGCAGGGTATACTCAGACATGAGTCCCTTGCTCACTGCACCATCAGGATTCAAGCAAGCCGGGCCGACGACGGCTGAAATGCCAGAAACCGGTCCCCGGAAGCTTGTCTCCTTTCCAGTGAAAAATTGGCTTGGTAGTCTGGTCTGCCCTGTTCCCATGATGCACTGGTCCAGGGACAGACTAATTTGCATGTAGCCAGGTTCTGAGCTGGGAGGGTGCAGTGAGCTAAAAAACAGTGATGGATCAAGCCCTAATCTTTGGACTGGGTAAGAGTGGTCTGCTTAATTCAGACACTCTGTTCATCACCACCCCTTTTTCTGAATCGTTTTTGGCCACTATAGGTGTGGCAGGGTATACTCAGACAAGAGTCCCTTGCTCACTGCACCATCAGGATTCAAGCAAGCCGGGCCGACGACGGCTGAAATGCCAGAAACCGGTCCCGGAAGCTTGTCTCCTTTCCAGTGAAGAATTGGCTTGGTAGTCTGGTCTGCCCTGTTCCTATGATGCACTGGGCCAGGGACAGACTAATTTGCATGTAGCCAGGTTCTGAGCTGGGATGGTGCAGTGAGCTAAAAAACGGTGATGGATCAAGCCCTGATCTTTGGACTGGGTAAGAGTGGTCTGCTTAATTCAGACACTCTGTTCATCACCACCCCCTTTTCTGAATCCTTCTGGAGGCATGGCAGCTGTGCTTGGCAAAATGAGATTTTTTTTCCCCGAGTCCCATAGTGCCTGCCTCATTTATTTACAGGCTCTACCCACAGGTCCTTGAGTGTGTCGATGAGGACCGTTGAAATAAATTTGTGCTGAAACACAGTAACAACCCCAAGAAGCCATCCTACCACTATATGAAACATTAGAGCGCATGTGGTGGTCAGCTTTAAAAAAAGGATAAGTCATCCCTAGGTTTTCTGTGAAAAAAATCGGCCTCTCCACTGAGAGTATGCACTTGTGAATTTCTGATGCAAGTACTTATGGACTTCCTAAGCACTTTTGAGACAGATTTGTCTTTTTATTTGCTATTTTGTTTGTGTTTTGCTCCATGAAATGAATAAATGTTACAACACTTTTTGAATGCATGAAATGGTATTGAAAAAATTCATTAATTTAGTTTTGGAGTATATTTCTCCATGTATTACTTGGAGTATATTTCTCCATTTATTATTTAATCATAACAGAAACATTCCTGTCAATGGCATCGTGAATCTTTTCCTTAGAGAGTACGTTTTGCTTTGATCTTCGATTTATTTTAATAGACTCTCACCAAGGAACAACCTACTCCTCTTTCCATTCACTATTTTTATATACTTGCACTCTGCCCTGTGGGCTAACAAGCCACAATCTAGAGGTGACTTTTGAATATATAAAAATAGATTATTACATGGGAAAGTCATTCTTTCCTGTACTGCATTGCATTTAAACTGCAGCCTAGCAAGATCATTATGGTGCTCCTGCATGGCATATTTTTGTCATATCTATGGGAAGAATAAATGCACACTGCAACCCACAATTGACAAAACACTGTTCCTGCCATAGGTGCACTTTGGGCAATATATACAATGGACGTAGCGGGAAGTTAAATAGGCTAAATAGAGAGTTCAAATGTTCAACACATGTTTCAGAGGGGACACACACGGCCTTCGCTACTGTTTAGCAGTTCCAAGGCCAGCAAAAATATGTTTTAGAAAATGGTGAAGAATCTTGGGTGACTATGCAGAAAAGGTGGATTGCTACATAAACCATTTAAGTTGTACTTTAAATGCTGGAACCCTGAATTTAGAGACAAAACTCAATATTTATTTATTATTTTATTGAATTCAAATATGCCTTCAAAATGTGTGAATGACATTTAATCCCTTTTGAATGAAAATGTAGGAAAACTAAGCAAGAACATGTTATGTTATGTTATGTTAAAGAAATGTATTGAGCGCGACTAACACCATTAGGTTTCTTGGCGCTTGTGCTGAGGGAGCAAAGAGAAGAGTGTGAGAGTGAAAACTAATTATAGGACTCGGTAAAGAGGAAGGTTTTAAGGAGGGATCTGAACCTGGAGTATGGAGAAGGCAACCTAAGAGGAAGGGGAAGGGAATTCCAAAAAGATGGAGCTAGAAATGAAAACCTAAGGCTACCGTGTTTCTTCCTCTTGAATCTGGGAACTGATAGCAAGGCCATCTGGGATGACCGAAGATTGCGAGGAGGAACATACGGGTGGAGAAGGGAAGAAATAAAAAGGGGACCATGGCCTGCAAGAGATTTTGAGATAATACAGCCTAACTTGAATTTACAGCGAGCAGATACCGAAAGCCAGTGGAGACTTTTTAAAAGGGGACGAACGTGTTGATCTCTAGGTTGGTGGTAAATCAAGCGAGCAGCCTGATTTTGGATCAACTGAAGTCTCTTGAGTTGGTAGTCAGGAATGCCTGCATACAATGCGTTTGCGTAGTCAAGCCTAGAAATGACTAACGCAAGCAAGGCCAAAGTAAGGGCCTCGGTAGTGAGTAGGCGAGAGATTTTACGGATTTTCCTGAGTTGGAAATGGCTGGAGGACACTACTGCGCTGATCTGGGGCGTCATAGAAAGATCGTTGCTAATGACGACTCCCAGGCTTTTGGCTGAGTTGACAGGGCAAGGAGGACTGCCCAGACTTGCCGGCCAAAAGGAGGGTTGCCAAGGATTGGAGGATCCCCCGACAAGAACCAGCTCGGTCTTGTCGGGTTGAGCTTCAGGTGGTTTGAGCTCATCCAGTTGCTAATGAAGCAGAGCGTATTTTGAAAAGTAGTAATTGATTTGTCAGAGGAATCAATGGTAAAAACCAGTTGAATGTCATCCGCGTAATTAAACGCGGTGACACTCAGCCCACGAAGGGAACATATTAAAGGAGCCAGGTACAAATTAAAAAGGAGGGGGGACAAAGAGGAGCCCTGCGGGACGCCGCAAGTCAGCTCGACCTGAGTAGCGGAGAACTGGGACAGCCTGACAGCTTGTTGACGTTTAGTCAAGAAAGACAACCCAGTCCAGGGCGGTACCCTGGATGCCAGCCTCTCTGACACGGTCGACCAAGATATCATGGTCGACTGTGTCAAAGGCGGCCGACAGATCCAAGAGGACCAGGGCCTGACAGATGTTAGCGTCGGCCCCTCTGCGCAATTCCTCCATCACGGAGAGGATAACTGCTTCTGTGGAATGCGCAGGTCTAAACCCGGCCTGCTGGGGGTCCAAGACGCACGAGTCCTCAACAAAAGTGCTGAGGGTTTGGGTTACATGCGACTCCAGAACTTTACTGAGGAAGGGGAGAAGAGATATAGGGCGATAGTTGCTCATGATGGAGGGGTCTGCCGAGGGTTTTTTCAGGATGGCAACCACCTCGGCCTGTTTGAAGGAGCAAGGAACCTCCCCAGTGGTCAGAGAGTTGTTTAAAAGGGCCAGGGGGGGTTCAGGACAGGAAGTAAAGGCTTCCCGAAGGGCCGAGGGGGGGCAGCAGTCGCCAGGAGAACCAGAAGAGACTTTGTGCAAGAGTGAAAGAAAGTTGACTTTCGAAATAGGGGGAATCTGAGTTAAAATATGGGTGTTGAGATGATGGCAGGAAGCAATAGGCGGAGAGGGGACTGGCGGGGCTTGGGCGGAGATACTGGTTTTAATCTTGACGATCTTTTCCACAAAAAATTGGTTCAGGGAATCACATAGGGACTGGGAGGGGAGGGGCGCAATAGTGACTCTCACCGGATTAGACAATTCCAATTCATTTGTAGTTGTAATAGTAGTGAGTATGTGTTTGTCCTCACTCAATTCACCATTATCGGATTAGGTATATAGAATTAACCAATTGTAAAGGAAAATGCAGTGACCCACAATGGCAATAAAAATATCTGAACCACAATCTTTTCTTGGAAAGCCCTTGGCCTAAGACTTTATGCAAATAGCACATGCAAAATTTTACTGGAATCCTGTAGTGACAAGGATGCTGGAAATATACATGCCTATCTGCACTTTAGCTGTTTCTTCAGTGTTCTACATAAAAGCATAAGAAAATATAGAAATTGGCTTTGGGCCCACCTCCATCACTCATTGCTCAGTTGGAGTGTCAGTCACATATTGGATCAGGTCACAGAATATTTAATTGGCCAATGGGTCAGACACATTCATCCATTGACTTTGTTGCTAATGGCAATAACAATTTGGCTCGTACCACAGGACAGCCACTTGGTGATTGGAATGTGAGTGATGTGGACTGATGAGATTTTGCCTAAGTCCATACTGGTAGGGATGAGCACTTTCGAAGGGTCAATGTACAGCGACTGCCATGCTTCATCTCCCCCTCACCACTCTACAGCATATGCTGGTGTGATGAAGGAGTGTGGCACCATGCAACATGTTATGGCTATCACACAAGGAGCTAGAACAATGTTAATCCATCTCAGGAGCAGCTGTGACAAAACCTAGGTGGAAACGAAACAAGGCAAAATGCGATGCAGCCCGCGCTACGAAATTCGTTTTATTAATTACATTGTTTACTTACCTCTAATTATCCATATTCTGGTTTTTAGCACCCAACCCATCCTACCCTTCCCCCCGCCTCTCTGCCCCACCGCAACTCCCTCCACGGGCCGCTGCTGTCCTCCGCCCTAGTAGAGGAGCCGCCCACTGAAACTCAGGCTCCTGTCAACAAATTTTAAGCTGCTGGCTTTTTTAGATGTCTTTACTAGGCTTGCAGGGATATTGTTTATCTCAAACATGTATACATACCATACATAAAAAAGTGGGGATTTGTGTCAGTGTGATTTATCCATTTGTATCTTACATTTTCTTTTCACATTTTGCTTCCATCGAATACAGTGTACAGAATGGGGCACTGGGACGGACCATTGTATTTGTTGACTCCCTTCACTCTGAGTAAATGCTCAAAACCTCTGCGCATTGTTCACACCGTTTCTCTTCAGTGAAAAGCTGGATGAAAGTGTGTTTTATATTAAATGTTTGCTTAAAATTAACTTTAAATGCTATTTATTCATTTTGCCTGCACTTAGGGTGCCAGTTAGACATTGTAAAATTGTAGCTGTCTGCAATATGTCAAATTTTTTAGGTCGAAATGTAATCTTGGCTCCTTCACAAACATAATAACAAAGTTCAAAGGAACAATTGAAATTCTTTTACGTAAAAAAACATACCTGGAAAACAAACAAATCAATAAATATATTTTGAAAATAGAATTTGTATTGCAGCAGTATGGTGACCATGCTTAGGAGGTAGCATATTTTCTTATAAACTATTTATTTTTGTGGCATAGGGTTCCAATAAAAATGTAAAATAAAATGAACAATTGCACTGGCTTATCAAGTCTTTACCACTTCTTTTTTTCATTGAGGCATGTGATAGGGTTCTGTGATGGACTGCCAGTCTTCTTTCCTTGTGATCGCAGGCAGAAGCTGTTGGAGGAGATTGGACTATACTGTTTGCTACTACTAGCGAGGTGTACAGTAAGGTAGAGAGGTACTTAGAGTAGCACTGATTAGGATTATTGTGTATAACTGTCTCTGAACATTTGTTAGCAGGATACATTTCAGCGCCTTCTTGTTTTGAAGCTAAGGATGCTTGGGCAAGCTCTTTTTCATAGTTTGCATAAGCCTCCAAGTCCTAGCATGCCTTATGTTGTTAGGTGTAAAACCAGAACTGGCTGACGGTCAAATGACATTAAGCTTGTTGTTAGAAAAGTGTGAGAGTAAACATCAATTATTTGTTCAAACACTGGGCTGCATATGTCTTGGTTAGTGAGGATGTTCCCTGCAGTGCATGCAGTGGATAGAATTCAGTTATTTCCCGATTTCAGTGTTGTGGCTAACTTTTCCCAGTTCTCCTGATTCTTGTTTGCACAGAAAAACTTGACAGTTGTTAAGTATCTTCTTTAAGTTTTTGTGGTACGGAACCGAACTAAGGGGCCGATTACGATTGCGGAAGGCCCGTCACCGCCAGCCTTTCAGTGGCGGTCCTTACGCAATCCTACCACAATTTTTCCCTGTCACATAATGATGGCAGAGGGAATAGCGCTCGGACCATGGCTGGCGCAAAAACTGTCCGCCACGTGTCCGCCAAAAGCAATCTTACAGATTGCCTGGCAGACGGTCCCTGTAACCAGAAATGGTGGCGGTGCCTAGCTGGCACCGTCAACCAAATCATGATGCCGGCATTTCTCAGACGTGAGTCCATTGCTTACTTTGCCACTGGATTCAAGCAAGCCGGGCTGAAGACGGCTGGAATGCCAGAAACCGGTCCTCTGAAGCTTGTTTCCGGTCCAGGGAAGACATGGCTTGGCAGTTCGGGCTGGAATGTTCCCATGAGGCACAGGGTCAGACTGATTTGCATATAGCCATGTCTGAACTGGGGTGGCAGAGTGGGCTAAAGAACGGTGATGGATTAAACACAGATCTTTTGACTGGGTGTGAGTGTTTAATTGATTCAGATGCTCCGTCTATCCCCACCCCCTTTTCACCACCCCCTTTTGTACGGCATTTCTATGGTGGCGATGCTGCCATGGAAAGCTAGTGGCGATTAGTGACGGGACCCCGTTGCGTGCCACCCTTGTGTTGGGGGGAGGTGAGGATGCACTGGGGGGTACCGTTCACAGCACTATGTGGAAGGCAACGTGTGGTGCCTGCCACGTAGTGCTGTGAAATGCACAACATGGCATTTTAACAATGCGGTGGGTGCTGCTTTCAGCATCATCCGCCACAATGTAAAAATGCAGGATCCGTCCACCATGGTGGTCGTCATATCCTGATGGGGTGTGCGGGTCCTCTGCATGCATGGTGGACTGAGGGATGAAGCAGGAATCAGTTTTGCATTTGGTGAAAGTTCTCTGCACAGCTTTCTTCTAGGGCTTCTTCAGGACAAGAAGGAAGAACAATACAACTAACCTCTTCCTGAAACCAGATGGATTCCAGATTTTCCCTGAACAGAAGTCAGGATGTGCCGAATCTTATGGTTTCTAAGAGAGCATTCCCAAGTTTTTATGTGATGAATTTGTGTGGTTATAGACAAATGTAATTTACACTTATGGGTAATATGCATGCTTAATTTAATGTTACTTTTTTTTGTAACTTTACTACTTTATATTTGCAAAACCTTTGTGAGCAAGTCACTCCTGGTCCCTCCTACAGCTCCCAGCCGCCTCTATCCAGGTGGAGTTGCCACAGAGCACAGTGCATGTCACTTCTAAATGCACAGCTTGTTCTCTCACAGAGGATGGAGTCCTTGGTGCCCCTGAGTCTGTACAGTTGTTCAGACAACTGACCCTTGGAGAGCACTTCCTCTCCCCAGTTTCAACTAGACAGCAAGAGAACACCTCAGGCTTCTTTACAGGATTCAGCTTTCTTCTGTTTCTTCCAAGTCTAAAAGTATTCTGATGAACTGGTGGTGAGGTGCCAATATTATCCAGTGCATTATCTTCTGACTGGTGGTTTACTGGGGTTCAAATCATGCAGTCTCCACAAACCTTTACAGCCCACACTTACAGAACTTACAGATTTGCTTGACCTTATCCTGTCCCAGAAGACTTTGTTCAAGATGGCAAAAGTCAAAGCTCCAAGACCCTCGTAGGTCTAATATTATGAAAATTAGACAGTCAACCTGGATTTATAGAGCGCAGCTAATCACCCAAGAGAGTACCCAGGTGTTGGCCGGGGGCACGGGGCGAGGAGCGGAGGCCAGGGGGAGGAACAGGGTGCGACACACACGCCTGAACACTGAAACATGCGGCAGCTGCAAGTTCCGATCTTTTGTTGGTTGTTTTTTTGCTTTCTGATTATAACATCTGTTCACTTGCCTACAATTATATGATATGTGTAGACTCAACACTAAGTAAAACGAGAACCATCTCTCCTTGGTTGTTATCCGAGCAAACCATGTAGAACCTGCTGAGACTTAACTCACAAACACATTTATGATATCATCATGTGTATGTTAGACGCATACTGATCGGTAACTGTAAGGTTTACATCATGCAAAAGTATGGTTCACTGTATGGACAACTCGATGTGATGCAGATTATCTCTATGTTGTTGTAATCTTAAAAATGAAATAAAAACATATAAAAAAAAGAGGGTACCCAGGTGTTGAGATCCATCCCCTTTTCCTGATTTTAGTAACAGACTTCCACCCTACTGGGGGCAGAGATGAAAACCTGAGAGAGATCTCCTGATGAATGCCTTTTTTCACACCTTGTCCTCCTTGGCATTTTCATGTCAAATGCACAGACTAGCTCTGGTTTTTTGTGATACTCTCGGTTTTGGTTGCAAAAATATTGACTCCCTATACTTAAACGGGTAAGTGCCAACATATTGAATCAAAAATATTGAAGTTAAAAGTATACATGTAAAAAATATCAATTTAAAAATATAAATAACATAAAATATATATATTCAATATATTAAAGATTAATATTATCTTTAACAAAATAAATTGAATGTAATATATATTTTAACTAAATATAAAAAAGAAATGTAATTAAAAAAATATAAACCTGCACACATAATAATTTATAAATATACTTATATTTTAATTTAAAATAATGTATTAAATATTATCTTTATTTAATTTTTAAACCCTTAAATTATATAAAAATAAAATATATACATCTATCAATGATGTAAAATTAAAAAAATCTAATTAATTAATTTAAATTAATAAGCAACAAATTAATAATTCATCAATAAAAAATAAGTTACTTCCCACCCTGCCCACCATTTACACCTATAAACACCACAACACACACCGATAATCATTTACACAGTTACCACAATTAATTACTAATTAATGAGTTTTTATTAATTAACAACTAACTAATAATTCATCAATACAAATAAATTACTCCCCACACTTCCATCATTCACACCTTTAAACACCATAACACACACCTTAAATTGATTACACAATTACCATTATTAATCACTAATTAATTCATTTAATGACATCACAATTAACCAAACATTAATAAATAAAAATGATTCAATAAATTTTATAGAATTAAATCACAACCCACCCTATTCCCCTATAAACCCACAACCTGCTACAGAACTAAAAACACAAATTTCAAATAAAAAAAATGAATACCTACTAAAAAGAATCGATATATTTTAAATAATTAAATTACTTCCCATACTATTCCCCTATAAACTCACCACCTGCTACGGCACTAAAAATGCTAATTTCAAATATTTTTTTTATAACTACTAAAAATAATCAATACATTTATATAATTATATTACTTCCCAACCCATTCCCCTCTAAACCTACAACCCACTACGGAACTAAAAACACAAAATTCAAATAAAAAGAGACAGATAACTACTAATTTTTTAACACATATACTAAAAATACAAACAATTCTTATACAAAAAACATACTTCACACACATATAAAATTATACTAAAATACATGACATTAATAAAAAATCGATATTTTTAACAACGATATGTTTGCAAGCGTCATTAAACACTTCGATATTTTTTAAATCGCTATTTCTTACATAAAGTCGATATTCTTGACCACGAGATTGTGTGTCTCGATATTCCTGACCCAAAATATTTTTGCCACAATATTTGTGCAATTCGATATTTTTTACTAGATATCCTGTCTCTGCACCCTCTGTTTCCAGTGCTAAAAAAGAGCTCAACCTAGGGAACGCCCACTCCAGTTTTCTTCCCCCTAGCAGTAGGTGTAACGACCGGATTCTCGGACCAGATAGAATCAGCTCATCAGAGCACCACCAACCCAGCCGGAACGTAATCACCTCCCTCCTTAGGACCTATTTACAACAGGTATCTATGTACCCAAGGATGGGGAATTAGCAATGTACATGCCTAAGTTTTCTACAATATCACACTCATACCCATTAGTCTTGCGGCAACTCAGGCCCACACCATTCTACCCTGGGGCAGGTCTGATTATATACCATTACACACTGGCCACAACCAGTGCTCTCTCAAGCCACAATCCGGTGGGTATATATACCAGTATCCTCCCTGGTACTCGCTTAACAAGCCACAATCCTGTGGGTATAGACACCAGTATCCTCCCTGGTGCTCGCTTAACAAGCCACAATCCTGTGGGTATAGACACCAGTATCCTCCCTGGTGCTCGCTTAACAAGCCACAATCCTGTGGGTATAACGCCGCATCCCAACGACGATCACTTTCCTATGAATACCATTAGCTCTCCATATTGGGGAATCTCTTGCTATTTACTAAGGGTAGAATACTACGATATTATGAGTCATGATGATAACCAAATTAGATGATATGCTACTCAAGGGCTCCTCTCTCCCTCATTATTTGGTCACTGCTTACCTGATCGGGAGTTGCGTCCGTTCTCGTAATAGTAACTGACTAGAAGAACAGGTTACCTTTTCATATAAGAATAAGAGGCACATGCTGGTTCACTAAGAACTGGGGTACTTTATTTAGCATAACAACAATATCAGTATAACACTATACTATAACATATAGCCTGCAAAGGAAAATGAAAGTTTAGAATGTGCACATTACAAAGAAAGGGTCGACGTCACCTTATTAATATGAAGTCTGGACTCAGCAGTCATCTGGGTTCCCTTCTCGTCTGTGTCTTGGCTCGTCTTTAGGGTCACACCTCTGCAGTCACGGATACACGTCTGCACCGCTATGCTCTGTCTCCTTCGCCTCCCTCCAAGTCACTGGAACCTTCCTCCCATCAGCTGCTTTCTCTCTGGCTGTTCTGCACTACTCCTCTCTCCTCTCAATCACGGACCATCTTCACTTTTCGGCTTCAATCTTATAACTCAGTTTCAGCTACTCTGGTATTCGTTCTCTTAACTAACTGCTACACTCTGAATGCTCTGATCTTAAAGGTCAAAGCTCACCAGCTGCTCCAGCTAAAATAACTTCAATCTTTCTAAGAGAGTATCAGCTTCTCGATCTGTCTCAGACTTTAAAATGGCGACTGTCTGCCCTGAAATAATTAATGGCATTGATGCTAACGGCTAGCTGCCGCCTACAGACTGACTAATTCACTGCTTCATGCTTTCACTAATATGGAAGCTTGTCCCTTCATGGAAAGTTACGGCCAGTAACCTGCCGCCCACCAAATTCTTGTACCTCCACGTACCAAGGACACGTTCCCAGCCGGCCGGCCTGATGTTGTGTCTTCGGAATGGAGAAAAATACAGTCTTTCAATAAGGGCCAGCCTGAGCCGGTTCTCCAAGCGAACAACACCTCATAACTAAAACATTACATTTGACCTAGAAGCATCTCAAGCTGCCGGGGCAGAAAGACAGATGGAGTCTCTCCCGTTTGAGGCCTACAAGGCCCGAAATAAGCATAACTCCATTGAAGGTATACTAACATTCTTACAAAACTCATGGATTGTCACTAGTACTAATGAATCTATCCCCTAATATAAGTTTATAAGCCCTGATCTAAGGAAAAGGGTACGGAATTATATCGGCATGCCTTGTGAATAGGCTCTATTTACGGTTCTAATCCTTCCACTAGAATGATAGTAGACTGAAGTCACCTCCAATCACCTTCCCTCAAGGAAGGGCCGAAAAAGTCGGTCAGAACATTTCACCCTTGACTTTAGGCTAGTAATCATTCGCTAAATGGAACTAACATCTGTAGAGGAATAATATGAAACAAAACTAACTGATCTATGTCTTGAACCAAATCGACAGTACTGGAGTAAGGAAGGAATGCACTGAATAAAGCAACAAATAGCTACTAAAATGCTAATAGTAATCATAATACCCCCTAATATCTGTCATAGAGAATGTAAGTCTGGTAGCCAATTGAAGAGCCAGTCAAACCAGCCCTGGTCAATGTGTTTTCTAACCTCTTCAGTAAAGTCATGAAGTTTGTCAATATGAGCCTGAATGGATCTAGTATGATCTGACAAATTAAAACAGCAGAGGCCCTCAAAGTCAGAACAGTCATGTCCATGTTTGAGTAAAAGATAATCAGTGGCAGCCCGGTTTTGCAAAAAAGCTCTGCGTTCACCCTGGGTGTCTAGTAACATGTCAGATAAAATTGTAGAAGTATGATTGATGGACTTAACCATCCAACAAGCCATCTTTCCGATGGACTTAGCATTGTAGACAGCCAAGGCTGGGACATCAATGATTGAAATAGCTAAACTAAGGTATTCAGACTTGGAGTATAAATGTAAGGAAGAATCACAGTCCTCATGTAACATCATAGCATCACAAACAATACGGGAATATGTATTAGGATGTGAAGAAAACATCAATAAACTTAGTCTAGTGATGGCACACGGGCCTCCGGAAATGTTTGCAGGAATGTAGGGCCAGGAGGTGTTACCACAAGAGAAAAGCCATCCAGAAGGTAACAACATTGTACAATAATGGCTAGGGGCAACAACTAAACTTTTACAGGTCATATTATTTTTAACAGAAATACATGATTTCGGAGATCTTCGGGAGCACAAAGTTCGTTCATGAGTTGAAAAAGAAGTGGCTGCTTTGAGTTTTAAATGCAGACATTCAGTAATTGCATTAGGAACGCATGTAAGAAAGAAACATAAATCACCTTCAGTAATATTATAGGTGGTTATTTGGGAATGAATCGGTGGAATTGGATCTAAAAGTACGGTACATAAAGGACAATATTCGTGGGTCGCAAAGACACCAAGGATAATATTGGGACGGGCATTTGATACATTAAAGATATGGGTTAAAGTCTCCAACGAAGCAGGGACAGCAACCAAACAGGTCGCTGGAATGTCAGTCACCGAACGCATCGGTGTCAAGCAAAAATGTGGAGAATTGGTAACTCATTTAGCTAAACTAGTCCAAAAATTAGATGATGAATCCCACGCAGCAAAGGAACGCGGTACTCGGGTTATCGATTCAACCAAAGTCTGTGGGTTCCCTCCTTTCCCGACGTAGCAGGCCAAAAGGAGTCCAGCGCCGACACATCCTGCAGCAACAGTCCAGAGAGTGATCTGAAAGAAAATCAAATACAGGCTATATTCATTCTCGTAAGTAACATTTGTCAGCCGGGACAGCTTCCCAGCTATCTTTCCCTGGTCTCATGACAAGAAGTGTATTATCATGACCGGTTGCAATAATTTCAGCCTGTTGAGGGGGATTTTTAGGTGATTGCACACATACTCTAGCTCCAGGGTTATCCGAAGAGCCAAAACCTTTTTGTCCTCGTACAGTTAGCAACGTTGGGGCAGTGCCTTTCTGAATCTCACCACTGAAAACAGGCATTATCAGTAATTGAGCAATTCGGTCTGTTTTGTGAATCGATAAATCAACCTCACTGCTGTTCAGCAGGAGCACCTTAATCTCTCCCTGATAATCACTGTCAATGACTCCTCCGAGTACTTGAATGCCTTTTAAGGCCAGGCCCGATCTAGGGGCAATCAGTCCAAAATTTCCAGTTGGTATACAGACACCAACACCAGTTTCAATGATAACTCGATCTCTGCTTTTAATGGTGGTATCCTGCATGGCATGCAGGTCCAAGCCTGCAGAACCTGGGGTTGCTCTACATGGAGCCAGTGCTCCGGGGGAAATTTCCCAGTACATTACAGTATTGCCAACGGTATTAGGTTTCGCGTCAACAGCTGGAGGAAATAAACGCATTAATGGAGATTCAGCATTTAAAAAGGGACGATTATTTAGAATTAATAGTGCCTGAAACAAATAATCTCTCCAATTCTTATATTTATTGTCAGTTAATTTTCGCAATTGATCTTTCAGCAAACCATTCATTCTTTCAATAAGGCCTGATGCCTGTGGATAATATAGTATATGAAACACCCATTTGATGTTATTTTCCACACAAAATTCCTGCACCAATCTTCCACGAAAGTGGGATGCATTATCAGATTGAATTTGAAATGGAACACCATAATAGAGCATAATCAATTCCAATGTTTTAATGGTATTCACTTGGGTGGCTCGTTTACAGGGAAAGGCCACTAAAAGGTCACTGTATGTATCAACAATTGTACAAACGTATTGGCAGTTTTTACTCATAGGGAGTGGACCAATATAATCGATCTGCCAAATTTGAGCGGGCAATTTTCCTCGATGTAAATGACCTTTAACAATTTGAGGCACTTTTCGTTGTCTGGAATGTTGACAAATAGGACAATGCAAAATGGTGTCTTTAATCAAATTTAAAGGAATATAAATTCCTCGATCGGCGGCCCACCTGCTAGTGGCTCTATCTCCAAAATGTCCTGCTTTCTGGGGGGCCCACTTCGCCAATCCCGCCAAATCAGAATCTTGCATGTCCACCACTGCCTCAGCAATTTTAGATTTCTCATCTGCAATGTTATGAAAGAATTTGTCAAGGGAGTCTATCGGGGTATGAGCATCCACATGAAAGATTGTAACAGTACTCTGGTCAGCATTTCCGAAATGTCTTGCCATAATTCTTTTCCCCACAGTTCTTTTGAATGCAATTCCCAATTATGAGAATGCCAAGTCGGTAACGAGACAGCCAGTCCATTAGCAGTGGACCAGGAATCAGTAAAAATATGACATGTGCCAGGTAACTCTTGTTTCAGAACTTGATAAACAGCATATAATTCAGCAAATTGAATACTCTTTCCCTCACCAGTTGTACTCAGCAATTTTTGTGTGATGGGATTATAGGACACTGCCTTCCAATGCCGTTTCTCTCCTATGTACCTCGCTGAACCATCCGTAAACCACACATGGTTTCTGTCCTCCGCGGACAAATCATCAAATGGCTTACCCCATTTAACAGGAGATTCCTGCACTACAGGTACGGAGCAATCACTCCCAGTCTCAGTCGATGGCGCCTGCGCCACTTGCTCATGTAAGGATGCTACACCTTTCGGTCCCACACGTGCCCTGTCTTGTATGTACCACTTCCACTTAATCACACTCGCCTCTAGAGCAAGTCTAATTCGATGAGTTTTCGGCGAACTCAAAATCCACTGCATAATAGGAATTTCAGGTCTCAAAATCACATCAGGTCCCAAAGTCAATTGCTCGGTATCCACTAGAGCCCAATAACATGCAAGCAACTGTTTCTCAAAAGGTGTATAACGCTCACCAGCATCGGGTAACTTTTTAGTCCAGAAACCTAATGGTACTTTACATTTGCCCTGTTTTTGCCACAAACTCCAATTTGCATAAGGACCTTGCACGGACACATTCAAATCCGCATCACCCTCGCACACAGGCCATAAATCCAAAGCATACTGGATCGCTTCTTTTGCCAAATTAAACGCATCTTGTTGTAGTTTACCCCATTCAAATACATTCTTTTTGCGAGTGACTCGGTATAAAGGGGCCAATATCTGACTCAAATGTGGAATATGTTGGCGCCAAAAGCCAAATAAGCCAATGAAGCTTTGGGCTTCTTTCCTGTTTCTTGGGACTGCAAAATCTAGAATTTTCTGTTTCACTTCTGGAATCACTTCTCTGTGACCCTCATGCCAATTAATGCCTAAAAATTTCACATTTTGAGATGGACCTTGCAATTTGTCTGGATTGATTTCCCAACCTTTTTCACGCAAACAATCAATAATTTGATCTAACTGGGTTTGAACTTGATCTTGTGTCTCACCTTGGATTAAAATGTCATCAATATAGTGGCATATCTGGATTTGTGGGTGTACAGGTACTTCGGACAAATGTTCCGCCACCAGCCGGTGACAGATCGTAGGACTGTGTACATAGCCTTGGGGAAGACTTCTAAACGTCATTTGACATCCATTCCAGGTAAAACTGAATTGTTCCTGACACTCGGGGGCAATCGGAATTGAAAAGAAAGCATTGGCAATATCAATGGACGCATACCATGTACCTGAATGTTTTTGAATTCGTTCAATTAAAGTAATGATATCTGGTACTGCAACAGTCAAAGGGGGTGTATGTTTGTTCAATTCGCGGTAATCAACAGTCATGCTCCAAGAATTATCACTCTTGCGTACGGGCCAAACAGGATTATTCCAAGCAGAAGTGACCTGAGTTATAACTCCTGCATCCACCAAATCTTGAATTGTAGCACTAATTTCTTCATGACCACCTGGAATACGGTACTGTTTCTGAGAAACAATTTTTGTAGCCTGGGGAATTTTTTTGTAAAATTTTTATTTTGCAGACAGAGAAAAAAATAACAATAAACAAAAGGTACCACATTGGGCGCGTAGAAGGTCCCACACAGTGGGAAGGCTTAAAAGGAAGATGAGGCAGAGCAGCAAAACAAAAAGTCTTCAGTTGCTGGTAATGTCGGCAGTCCCGGATCAGTCCCCCACCAAGGGGTAGCTCAAGTAGTGCAGCCAGCAAATAGTCCAGGAGCGCTCCAGTGTTCAATTAAGCCTCATCTCGGCGATGTAACCGTCCCAATGTAGCAACCCACCCTTCCCCCCAAAAACTCCCCCCCCCCGTGACGTCGCCGCTCGCAAACCACATTCATCCAACAAGCATACTCTAAAGCTGAAATAAGTGTAAATTCCTTAACGATGCTGGGCACACAGCCGAGGGCAAGCCCGCAGAAAGAAAGGTCACCAAGGGGCCCCACTCGTGCTTGAAGTTTTTGTATTTGCCTATAAATATATCCGCCATTCTCTCAAGACTCAAGAGCCTCCACAGTCTAGAGTGCCAAAGGGAAACCGCCGGGGCCTCCTTCCGTTTCCAGGCCGAGGCCAACGTGAGCTTGGCCGCGCCGAGACACAGCCATAAGATCTTTTTATCGGCTCGTGATTGGTGTTCCAGGCCGGGGTCTCTCAAACCCAGCAGCATGAATTCAGGGGAGTCATCGACAGGGTACTGCAGAATGTCCTTAATATGGGACAAGATCTCGACCCAGAAGGGCTTAATGATCGGGCAATCCCACCAAATGTGGTGGAAGTCCCCCAGAAGGCCACAACCTCTCCAACACCTGTCCGTGGCCGCTGGGAAAATGCGATGCAGTCGAGCCGGGACCATGTACCATTGCGTAAGAGTTTTGAAATGCGCCTCCCTCAGGAGTATGGAGTGATTAAACTGCGTCATGTCCTTCCAAAGCGCCGACCATTCTCCGTCGGTGATATCTCTCCCCACCATCTCCTCCCATTGCTCCATGTAGCGCGGTCTAGGGGAAAGGGCCGAGCGGAGCAGCAGCTGATACAGAAAGGAGATGGTCCCCTTCATGGCCGAGGTCTTCAGGAGAAAGGCCTCAAACTCGGATAAAGGTCTCGTCGCCGCCTCCCGCACCGCGGGCGAAGTGGCCCAATGTAGCAATTGCAAATGCCGATACCTTTCCCCTGGCAGCACTTGGTAGTCCCGCATGCAGTTCTCAAACGTCAGGGGATCGGGGCCATGGAACAAGTGAAGTAACGCCCGGCATCCCCCCTCCCTCCAACCGTCAAAGGGGCCCTCGGCGAGCGCCGGAGGGAACTCTGGATTAAAATGCAATGGAGTGAATGGGGATGGAAAGGTCGTCCACCTCTCATCGCCAGCCAGTGTGTCCCAAACTTTCAGCGTAGTCCCCGTGGGGGTACTAATATACGCGTTAACCGGGCGGTCCCGCTTCGGCTTCCATGCAAGGTCCCAGATGGACCGGCCTGCCACACTCCGGTCCATGTGTAGCCAGTGTTTGTCCGAGAACTGCTGTGACCACTCCACCATAACTCTAAGTTGGGCCGCCTTGTAGTAGAGGTTGAAGTCCGGAAGGCCTACCCCCCCTTCATTCCGCAGGCGTCGCAGGAGCGTAAACGAAAGCCGCGCCCGACCACCCTGCCAGACAAATTTCAACATCATCGATTTGAGGTGGCTAAAAAAAGTGGAGGGCAGTGGGATTGGTAAGGCCTGGAATAGGTATAGATACTTGGGGAGAAGGACCATCTTGACAGCATGTACCCGTCCTAACCAGGATAGGAATTTAGGCTTCCACTTCTCCAGTTCCGCGCGCGATTTGGCCATAAGGGGCGGGAAGTTGGCCGCGAAGAGGCCGCCAACCGTAGGAGTGAGGTGAACCCCTAGGTAAAGCAGGGAGCCCGAGGCCCAGGCCAACGGTGTCGTCGCCTTCACCCGAGCCACCTCGGCCTGAGATAGGGTCAGGTTCAGGACATGCGACTTGCCATAGTTAACCTTGAAGCCGGCCACCGCTTCAAATTCCAGCAATATATCACGCACACACGGGAGAGAGTTAGCGGGGTCGGCCACCGACAAGAGGACATCGTCCGCAAAAAGGGTGATCTTGTGCTGTTCCCCAGTGAACGGGATGCCCTTCACCCCTTCATGCTCCCGGATAGCCAGCGCCAGAGGTTCAATACTGAGTGCAAACAGCAAGGGCGAGAGGGGACACCCCTGCCTAGTGCCCCATGAGTGCTGGAAGAAGGCCGACAAATGGCCGTTCACCGCCACCCGGGATCGCGGGCTGCAAAAGTTGGCTCTCACCATCGCGATGAAGCGATCGGAAAAACCAAACGCACGTAACGTGTGGAAAAGAAAGCCCCAGTCCACCCGGTCGAAGGCCTTCTCCGCATCCAGCCCCACCAAGACCGCCGGGATGCGGAACCTGTCCGCCTTCTCTATAAGGTGGATTACCCTCCTAGTGTTATCATGCGTCTGGCGGCCTTTGATGAAGCCAGACTGATCCGCATGGATAATTGACGGCAGCAGGTCCTGCAGGCGACTCGCTAAAATAGCCGAGTAGAGCTTTGCGTCTATGTTGAGCAAGGCTATGGGGCGGTAAGAGGCACACTGCTCTGGGTCCTTCCCTGGCTTCGGCAGGACCGTGATCACCACCTCCGCAAGGGTCCCAGAATTCACCTCAGATCCAACCATGTCGTTAAAGAGGGCGACCAGGAAGTCACACACCTCAGTCGCATAGGTCTGATAAAAGACAGCGGTGAACCCATCGGGGCCGGGGGCTTTGTGTAATTTCAGGTTTTTGATGGCAGAGAGGACCTCCTCCCTCGTGATCGGAGCATCAAGTAAATCGTTCCAGGCCCCTGATACCTGCGGAAGCGACAAGCGCTGTAGGAATGCACGCTGTTCAGCAGTGTCCAGCTCTTCCCCCTTGTACAACGCGGCGTAGAAGCGGCCAAAGACATCAGCCTTCGCCCCGTCATTGTGATGGAGCACTCCCGCCGTGTCCCTAATCCCACCCACGTATTCACGCTCCCTCTTATCTTTCAATTGCCGGGCCAGGTGTCTGCCAATCTTGTTACCCCCAGAGTAGGAGTGCCGACCCAGCCGCAATAGGGTGAGTTCAGCCCTATTCGTATAGTGCGCCTTCAACTTGCCCCTCACTGCCGTCAGGGGACGCAGGGTCACCCTCGAGGGATTAGCTTTGTGCTCCCTCTCAAGCGTGAGCACCTCTGCCTCCAGCGCCTCCCTCTCCTTCCTACGTAAGGCGTTCAATTGCGAGTTGAGGCCCAGGCACTTCCCCCTGATCGTCGCCTTGAAGGCGTCCCAGGTGGTCACTAGGGGCGTGTCCGAGGGGGGGTTGCTGTCAAAAAAGTCCCGGATGGCCTGACGCAAGGCCTGATGGGACGTCTCATCCCTGACCACCGAGGCCGGGAAGTACCACTTCCGGTTCGCGGTGTCCGGAGGCGACCACCGAAGCGTGAGCACCAGGAGACTGTGGTCCGACACAGAGATCGGGAGAATGGCGGCATCTAATATGTTCCCTCTAAGCGATTGGCTGAGGAAGACGTAATCCAGACGGGAGTAGGAGTGGTGTACATGGGAAAAGAACGTATAGTCCTTTACATCAGGGTGAAAAAACCTCCAACCATCAACCAGACCCATCTCTTCCACCCCCCGCTGCGTAGCCCCCGAGAAGACCCCTGTGTCCGCCCTCCGCCCCCCCGAGCTATCCACCTCTCCATCCCAAACCAAGTTAAAATCACCCAGCATGAACACAAGGCCTTCCGCAAAGTCCCCCACCTTCTCCAGCAGCCCCTGCAAATACTTATTCTGGCCCGAATTAGGCAAGTAGAGCACCACAAATGTACACAGCCTGCCCTGGACGTGCCCCTTGACCATCAGCCACCGCCCCTCTCTATCGTTGCGGACCCCCACAGGCTGAAAATGCAACGCCGCCTTAAACATTAAAGCTACCCCCCGGTGCTTCGTGACAGCTGAGGACCTGTACACAATGGGGTACGCCCTGTGGCGGAGCCGCAGTTCATCCTTTCGAGCCAAATGGGTTTCCTGCAGCCCCACAACATCAAGATGATGGTCTACAAGATATTTCAGGACCTTCTGTCTCTTCTGAGGGGAGTTCAAGCCCTTGACGTTCCAAGTGCCTATACTAATCGGCATGATAGACACCACACATAGAGCTTGCTATCAGAAATGCAAATGGCGCCCGACCCTCATTCCTCCCCTCCCCCCAGCCACGTGCTCCCAAACGGTTCCAGAACAGTCGTAGGATCAGCCCCTCTACAGCATGGCGCGCATGCCACCACTCACACCCAGCATTCAACCCCAAAGGCCTGCCGTCACGGGCCCCCCCCCCAACCCCACAGTCCCCCAACCAAAACCCCCCCGAACCAACACAGAACATTGTACAGAAATGGAAAAAAAAGTGCAAAAACCATACTCAACAAGATCAGCAGGCCGAAGTCCGTAGGAAGCCCCCAATCAAGTGACAGGCCAGAGGAATGAAACCACTATTCCCCTTGGCCGTATTCGAGGTCGTCTCCCACCAGAGTACTTGCAAAACCCTCGATCAGAAGGCCCGAGCCTCCCCGGCGCCGATCCGCCATTCTTCGGGGATTACGCCGCCCCAGAGCTGAGCTGTGAGTCGGCCAACGTGGCCGAGGCCACCGAAGCGACTGCTGCCCCTCGTTCCTGCATGCTGGTAGAAAGGTCCGGACGCTGTCCAGTAGGGGATCCGGCGGGGGAGCGCCCCACCCTGTGCTATGAGTTCGAACGGCGGCGCCGTCGAGACGGAGAGGCCGCCGTGGCCTGCGAGGACGGCACATCCGCCAATCCCAAGAGCTCTTTTGCCGCCTGAAGTGTGCGTACTTGGGCCAGGCGATTCTGCCATCTGAAAATTATTCTGAAAGGGTGCCCCCAGGAGTAGGCGATCCCCCTCTCTTTCAGGAACGCTGTGATAGGTCGGAAGTCCCTTCGCTTTTGTAGGGTAGATGCGGCCAAGTCCTGGAAGAGCTGTGGCCGATGGCCCCGAAATTGCAGCGTTTCGACGGCCCTGGCCTTCCGAAGTATCCTCTCCTTAAGTTGAAAATCGTGGACGCACACCAATATGTCGGGGGGAGGGCCCCCCCCTCGCCGTGGCAAGCCCACCCGGTGCACTCTGTCCATCCGTATTTCCGTCGTGTCCGCCTCATCTAGGACCTGGAGAAACAGCTCCTGAACGTACCCCCGGAGATCTCCCGCCTCACCGTCCCAAGGCACCGCCCGTATATGGATGTTGTTTCTACGGGAGCGGTTTTCAAGGTCTTCCGTGTGCAGTTGAAGGTCCAAATTGTGCTCGGTGAGGCGGATTATATCTTGCTGGAGCATATGAACATCGGTGGCCACGCTCAGGTCCCTGTCTTCCAGGGTCGCCACCCTCTCTCCTATGCCGTCCACGTCCCTCCGCACTTCCCGTAGGTCGGAGGCGAGCTGCGTCCTGAGTTCCGATATGTCCTCCTTGATGGATGCGAACAGCTCCGACATGAAGGCCTTCGTCGCTGGGGCGTCTTCATCAGAGTGCTTTGACGACCCACTCGCTCCAGGGGAGGCCGGTTGTTGGGAGGCCTTGTCCTTCCCCTGGTTTCGTTTGCGCTGCACCGTAGACATGGCGGCTCACCGTGCCCTGTGTCGGCCCCACGTGGCCAAGGGAAGTAGCGGGGCCCGCCGGCGGATCAAGTGCTCGGTCCCCTCCGTCGCCTCCAAGCGTTTCCAGGCCCCCCGCACTCAGGCACTCGACCCGGGATCGTCTCCCGTAACCCAGGCGGGAATCCCAGGGAGCCGGTGACCTTCCGCCTCGGCCCTCCGAGCCTCCGCTCTCCAATAAGCGATAGGATCACTCCTGGGCCCCGCCGCCGTCCGGCTCCGTGCTGCGACCAGGCCTGGGGCTACGAAAGTTCAAGCAGGCCGCTGGCGCCACCCGCGAGGGGAGGGCCGGTCGATGGCGATAGTAAGGTGCCACCGGTCGTTCAAGTGTCACTGCTTGGCCAGGGGTCAGTGCCCCACCTCCCCCCAGGTGTGGTGGGGTATGAGCCGGGTCTCGTCGTTAGGACCTCCCTCGTCCAAGCTCTGGTCCGAACAGCCTTCCGTCTGCTCCAGTGCCTGCAGGCGGATCTAGGGCCCCGCCCTTCGACCACGCCGGGCCGCGATGGCTGGAAAGCCCGGGGTCTCACAGGCCGCGGGTTGCGGACGCTCTCGCAGGTGCTCCCAAGGTCACACCGCCTCGGTGACCCCACCAACGTCCGCCGCTCTGCTAGGCGAACGTCTCCGCCACCGTAGGGGCTCGTGGGCACCCCCGAAATCGTGCTGTTAGATGCTTTGTTGGATCAGCGCCGGAGCGGCACGAAAAGGCGTCCTACTCCGCCGCCATCTTGGCCACGCCCCCCGCCTGGGGAATTTTTATGGGGGGCATTCTTAAACGACCAACCCGTACAGGTCTGGACGATATATAATGTTTAGTTCCAAATTGATAACAGCCGTCATCTAAATGCAAAGTCATTCCTTTCAAAATGTCAATTCCAATTATGTATTCCAAAAGTGGCACAACTAATACAGAATATTCTTTTCGGGGAATTCTGCCTATTCTCATTTCAAGTGCGGTTTGCACGGCGGGGGTTTCCTTTCCACCTAAACCAGTAATTGTGAAAAATTGGCCTTTAAATTTCTTTGATTTTCCATGAATAAGAGTGGCCTCTGCTCCCGTATCTACCAATGCTCGGGCCCTTTGGATATTACGATGTTTCCAGAAAATTTCAATATCTACATAGGGTCTATTGTCTTTGTGAGCCCACCTGCGTACTGGAGCTTGACCTATTTCCTAGTAATTTTTACCGCGTTCTGTCAACCAGGACAAATCAGGATAAATGCTCCCATATTTCTTGGGTGTCAAAACATCATGTTCATATCCATCTCCATTACGAAATGGATTCCTGTCATCTGTATGATATTGTGAATTTCGATCGGAAAGTCTGTGTCGATCCTCCCTTCTCCTCAACTCAGGGGACTGATCCTTTTCCTCTCTATATCTGCTGTTAACACGATCATCTCTCCCCCTTTCTCTTCCCCCTCTCGCCCTCTCTCTTTTTCACGGCGAGGGGACACATCACGCTCACGTCGTCGTTCACCACGACGATCAGAATCATCACAATGTCTTCCATCCCCACTGTCATCAGAATATCCACGATCACAGTCATTCTTACGCACACGTCGAGCACCCTCCTTCCGATCCAAACCACGCTTGCGAAACAAGTCCCACAAGCGATTATTAGGCTCACCATCAATGTCTTCCTGTTTCACACCATCAGCCAACAGTGCAAGAAACATATCTCGTCTAGAGAATTTATGCTCACCAGGAGTACGAACCTCGGGTCTGGACTGCCTCTCAGGTTTAAGCCAGTCACCCAACTCACCAAGCTGACGAACAGATTCAAGCACCATAGACAAAGCATTGCCAGTTTGATTGATCAACAAAGTCATCATAACCTGTTTATAAGAAACAGGGGAAGAACGGATAATACGATTACGCACAGAAGAAGTTAACAAACCATCCAACAGCCCGTCAGCTGTACTCAGAAAAATCGCAGTTTTCATCACCTCCTCTTTCAGCCGCTGCGCCGCATCGCGCAAGGTGTACCACGGCTTGTCCTTCACAGGCCAATCAGATTCAGTAGGGTACTTGTGATTACAGCCATCAGTCGCTAACTGGAGCAGACTTATTTGGCCACCAACATTATAATTCCGAAAATGATCTTGTACAGTAGAATCAGAACTCAAAGAGCAAAATTTCAAGGCATCTCCTGCGAATGTTTGACTAATTATCGACAGACAGAATATCGATATACAAAAATATCGCAACAAAAATATCGAGGGACAAAATATCGGGATGCTATCTTTAAAAAGGTAAGTACAAAAATATCGGAAAAAAACATTTCGAATGTTAAAAATATTGTTTTTTGTAAAATATTGTTATATTTTAATTAAATAAAAATGTTATATTAACAAAATAATAATTATGAATGTAATAAACATGTTTAAAAATATGATATATTATAAATTATTAACAATTAATGTAAAAAAAAAGAATTATTAATAAATGTATAATACATAGTATATTTATCATTAATAATAACTCTAAATTAATTATTTTTATAACTTATAAATATATAAAAATATAATAATATAAAAATAAATGTTTATACATACAATAGTAATATAAATTACAATTAATAACAACATACAACTACTAAATAAAATACATACATTAAATATATATAAATAATTTTATAAACATAAATTCATATTATAAATAACAATTAATAACAACATAAACGTAATAATAATAAAATTATAAACATAGATAGCGTATGAGTACAAATTACTATTCCAACTCCAGAGAGCGCAACAGTAGGGAAAGTGTTGGATAGCGTAGGGGTTAAAATTACTATTCCCACTCCAGAGAGTGCAACAGTAGGGAAAGTGTTGGATAGCGTAGGGGTAAAAATTACTATTCCAACTCCAGAGAGTGCAACAGTAGGGAAAGTGTTGGATAGCGTAGGGGTTAAAAATACTATTCCCACTCCAGAGAGTGCAACAGTAGGGAAAGTGTTGGATAGCGTAGGGGTAAAAATTACTATTCCCACTCCAGAGAGTGCAACAGTAGGGAAAGTGGTGGATAGCGTAGGTGTAAAAATTAATATTCCCACTTCAAAGAGTGCAACAGTAGGGAAAGTGTTGGATAGTGTAGGGGTAAAAATTACTATTCCCACTCCAGAGAGTGCAACAGTGTTGAAAGTGTTGGATAGCGTAGGGGTAAAAATTACTATTCCAACTCCAAAGAGTGCAACAGTAAGGAAAGTGTTGGAATCGCGTAGGGGTTTAAATGACTATTCCCACTTCAGAGAGTGCAACAGTAGGGAAAGTGTTGGATAGCGTAGGGGTAAAAATTACTATTCCCACTCCAGAGAGTGCAACAGTAGGGAAAGTGTTGGATAGCGTAGGGGTAAAAATTACTATTCCAACTCCAGACAGTGCAACAGTAGGGAAAGTGTTGGATAGCGTAGGGGTAAAAACTACTATTCCCACTCCTGAGAGTGCAACAGTAGGGAAAGTGTTGGATAGCGTAGGGGTAAAAATTACTATTCCCACTCCAGAGAGTGCAACAGTAGGGAAAGTGTTGGATAGCGTAGGGGTAAAAATTACTATTCCCACTCCAAAGAGTGCAACAGTAGGGAAAGTGTTGGATAGCGTAAGGGTAATAATTACTATTCCCACTCCAGAGAGTGCAAAAGTAGGGAAAGTGTTGGATAGCGTAAGGGTAAAAATTACTATTCCCACTCCAGAGAGTGCAACAGTAGGGAAAGTGTTGGATAGCGTAGGGGTAAAAATTACTATTCCCACTCCAAAGAGTGCAACAGTAGGTAAAGTGTTGGATAGCGTAGGGGTAAAAATTACTATTCCCACTCCAGAGAGTGCAACAGTAGGGAAAGTGTTGGATAGCGTAGGGGTAAAAATTACTATTCCCACTCCAAAGAGTGCAACAGTAGGGAAAGTGTTGGATAGCGTAAGGGTAATAATTACTATTCCCACTCCAGAGAGTGCAAAAGTAGGGAAAGTGTTGGATAGCGTAAGGGTAAAAATTACTATTCCCACTCCAGAGAGTGCAACAGTAGGGAAAGTGTTGGATAGCGTAGGAGTTAAAATAACATACTTATAAATAAAAAATAACATGTATTAATCAAAAAATAAACTATTAAATACATATAAACTATTTACTATACCTATACATAATTATTTAAAACATGATTAGCTAAATAAATGTAAAAAAAACCTTGAAAATACCATTTTATAATATTTAATTAGCAATTAATAATTTATTAACAATTATATAATTAACAAAACTATCACTTTTGAAACATTATTAATTATTTTAATTTAAATTATTTCCCACCATATTCCCCTATAAGCCCATAACCCGCTAATGAACATATTTATAAATTAATCCATTTTTTAAACGTTATTACCAAATTAAATAAAAAATGTATTAACAATTAATTAAAATTAATTATTAACTCCTACTAATTACTACTTAATTTAACATTTTTAAATTACTTCCCACCCTATTCCCCTATAAACTCACAACCCACTACAGAACATATTTATCAATTAATCAATATTTATCGATTAAACAATTAATTAAAATTAATTACCAAATATTTAAAATATTTTAATTACTCCTACTAATTAATACTTAATTTTACATAATTAAATTACTTCCCACCCTATTCCCCTATTAACCCACAACCTGCTACAGAACATATTTATCAATTAATCTATTAATTAAAAATTATTACCAATTAATTAAAATTAATTACCAATTAATTAAAATTAATTATTCATTCCTACTAATTAATACTTATTTTAACATAATTAAATTACTTCCCACCCTATTCCCCTATAAACCCACAACCCGCTACTGAACTAAAATGCTAAATTTAATTAAATTACATAAATAAATACTTAAAAACATATTATATACATTATAATATACAAAAAAATTAATAGAAAATCGATATTAGTACCATCGAAATTATTTACATCGATATTACTACACATCGATATATTTAACTTCGATATTACTGATATCGATATTAAATAGTGTCGATATTACTTACCTTCGATATTGTGTTACATCGATATTTAAACTTCGATATAATTGTATATCGATATTTAAATTTCGATATTATGTCTGTGTACCATCTCCTGCATCTAACATGATACCTGCAGCGCCTAGCTCATAAAGGCGCACCATCCACGTAAGCAAGGCCTCACCAGGCCGTTGTCGAAATCGTCGCAAAATGTCACTTCCTGTTGCGTAAAACCCTTTAAACTATCCATAGCAATACCATTTGGATTAGCAGGAGTCTGTTGTAATTTATGACGAAAGACCGGATGCGCAGAAACCTCCGGACGAGCATCAGAAGAAGCCTGATCCATAGATTTAAAAGAAGAATCAGAATGCAAAACATCATCAGAACGGGAAGAGCGACCATGGTCGCCGGGATCATCATGTGTAACACAAGAAGTAGATTTACAGTCACGTCCGGAGCGAGAAGACTCGCGTTTGTCAGATTCCTCAGCCGAGGAACCAGAATCATTCGAGTCCCAGATATTGCCATCCCATTCATCAGGATTCCAGTCCAGTCCGGCTTTCGCCACGACTAGACGCACCTTCTGTTTGGAAACACGACCACGACGATTCTTATATTTGTATTTTGCAATTCGAACAGCAGCCCTTTCAGCTATCGTCTGATAAGTTTCAAGTTTGTCGGCTAACAATTTATTTTGACATCGCAAAAGAGTATGAGCATTCTGCACTTCAACAAACTTTTCCTCCATATCCACATATTGCTTCTGCAATTTTAAAAGTTTCTCATGTACAATCCTGTACGCAGTTAAAACAATCCAACCTCTGCGTCGTAAAATAGGAAGCTCCTCACCCTTCACTACTGGCGCTTTCTGCAAGCAAGAAATCACAGTAGCCGGCTCCGCCAGCTCCAAACAAGAACTCCAATTCTCACTCAAACCAGTAGAATCGGCCCACTCACGGGCCAAGGCCTCGTAAGGCTTTGATTCCCAGCCGGGAATTTCAACAGGCAATTTGAAAGTAGATTTTGACCTCCGCGAAAACATTGTGACAAACCAAAAAGATATATACAACTATGAACAAATAATATACAAAATAAACCACGTACGAGCCGAGCGCAAACCAACAAGATAAAAACAATACAGAGCACATAGGCTTCGTAAACAGTTCGTGACGCCAGATGTAACGACCGGATTCTCGGACCAGATAGAATCAGCTCATCAGAGCACCACCAACCCAGCCGGAACGTAATCACCTCCCTCCTTAGGACCTATTTACAACAGGTATCTATGTCTCGTACCCAAGGATGGGGAATTAGCAATGTACATGTCTAAGTTTTCTACAATATCACACTCATACCCATTAGTCTCGCGGGAACTCAGGCACAGACCATTCTACCCTGGGGCAGTTCTGATTATATACCATTACACACTGGCCTCAACCAGTGCTCTCTCAAGCCACAATCCGGTGGGTATATATACCAGTATCCTCCCTGGTACTCGCTTAACAAGCCACAATCCTGTGGGTATAGACACCAGTATCCTCCCTGGTGCTCGCTTAACAAGCCACAATCCTGTGGGTATAGACACCAGTATCCTCCCTGGTGCTCGCTTAACAAGCCACAATCCTGTGGGTATAACGCCGCATCCCAACGACGATCACTTTCCTATGAATACCATTAGCTCTCCATATTGGGGAATCTCTTGCTATTTACTAAGGGTAGAATACTACGATATTATGAGTCACGATGATAACCAAATTAGATGATATGCAACTTATCTTCTACTTCAAGGGCTCCTCTCTCCCTCATTATTTGGTCACTGCTTACCTGATCGGGAGTTGCGTCCGTTCGCGTAATAGTAACTGACTAGAAGAACAGGTTACCTTTTCATATAAGAATAAGAGGCACGTGCCGGTTCACTAAGAACTGGGGTACTTCATTTAGCATAACAACAATATCAGTATAACACTATACTATAACATATAGCCTGCAAAGGAAAATGAAAGGTTAGAATGTGCATGTTACAAAGAAAGGGTCGACGTCACCTTATTAATATGAAGTCTGGACTCAGCAGTCATCTGGGTTCCCTTCTCGTCTGTGTCTTGGCTCGTCTTTAGGGTCACACCTCTGCAGTCACGGATACACTTCTGCACCGCTATGCTCTGTCTCCTTCGCCTCCCTCCAAGTCACTGGAACCTTCCTCCCATCAGCTGCTTTCTCTCTGGATGTTCTGCACTACTCCTCTCTCCTCTCAATCACGGACCATCTTCACTTCTCGGCTTCAATCTTATAACTCAGTTTCAGCTACTCTGGTATTCGTTCTCTTAACTAACTGCTTCACTCTGAATGCTCTGATCTTAAAGGTCAAAGCTCACCAGCTGCTCCAGCTAAAATAACTTCAATCTTTCTAAGAGAGTATCAGCTTCTCGATCTGTCACGGACTTTAAAATGGCGACTGTCTGCCCTGAAATAATTAATGGCATTAATGCTAACGGCTAGCTGCCGCCTACAGACTGACTAATTCACTGCTTCATGCTTTCACTAATATGGAAGCTTGTCCCTTCATGGAAAGTTACGGCCAGTAACCTGCCGCCCACCAAATTCTTGTACCTCCCCGTACCAAGGACACGTTCCCAGACGACCGGCCTGATGTTGTGTCTTCGGAATGAAGAAAAATACAGTCTTTCGATAAGGGCCAGCCAGAGCCGGTTCTCTCCAAGTGAACAACACCTCATAACTAAAACATTACATTTGACCTAGAAGCATCTCAAGCTGCCGGGGCAGAAAGAAAGATGGAGTCTCTCCCGTTTGAGGCCTACAAGGCCCGAAATAAGCATATCTCCATTGAAGGTATACTAACACTCTTACAAAAGGACAGATTGTCACTAGTACTAATGAATCTATCCCCTAATATAAGTTTATAAGCCCTGATCTAAGGAAAAGGGTACGGAATTATATCGGCATGCCTTGTGAATAGGCTCTATTTACGGTTCTAATCCTTCCACTAGAATGATGGTAGACTGAAGTCACCTCCAATCACCTTCCGTCAAGGAAGGGCCGAAAAAGTCGGTCAGAACAGTAGGACAATTGGTTTCTAGCAATAAACATTTTCACACCTCATCAGAATGCTAATTACTGGTATTTGAGGGGGATGGAAACTAGCCAAACTGTTTAATACTACTGAGTATCACAAATACAGATTTTCAAAAGTTACCTTTCTAATATAGATATCAAAAATCTTCCTTCGCCATTGACCTGGATTTTTAATTAAAGCGCTCCAATGCACCAAGCAATGCAGGGAATGGGACACACGTAGAATTAACTTAGCTAAAATATAAAAGTACATTTTTCTACATGGCAGAGCATGTTTCTCTTGCTGTAAAGTTATGCAGGCCAACTGGTTGCAGCCAATTTCATCTCGTGTTATAAGATCAGATAAAACTCACTGTGTCACTAAACAGAACCCTCCTTGCATGAATACAACCATTACAACTCTACAACATCATTTTTGACAGCTGTAAGTCTGCCTTTCTTCCCACAAGTTTTCCCTAAAGAAGCAATTGTGTAGTTCCAGGACGTACATCAGGGCACCCCAGAGGAGTCCACAAACAAACAGTCATAAAGCAGGCCGCACCAGTGAGATACAGACACTAAAAGTATGTAAATGCCAAAAATAACTTAGTATCGCAACATATCGCATGGTGTTTATGACTGCTAGCATGAAATATCAAAACAACGTTTAAACTAACACGGTGATAAGCGACAACAGTTGCAGACATCTGTAATTGGACAGTAATAATTCATTCTAAAGTATGCAACTTACCAATGAGATGGATGTGGGCTGCTGCTCTACACGTCTCGCCGTGCCCTAAGACGTATATTCAACGCAGATGCTGAGTTTTGCTCTAAGAAAAGGAGAAAAGAGTGCTGTAAGTAAAATATTTCAGCATGGAAGTCTCAACGCCAATGTCAACATGAAAAACACGTGAAACAGACGTATTTATGCAACACAAAATGCGGTGCCTCATAGTGACACTGACACTCTCATTAAACGCATTACACTTTTATGTGCCACATTAACACCCCATCGGAGATCATTCGCACCATATAAAACCTTTAATTGAAAATTCCATATTGCAGTTAGAATTCGATATTTTAGGTCAATCGAATAAAAAATGAAACCCTCATTCACAGAAAGCTTTCTGGTTATGGTTTAAACCTGAAACCCTTTGTATGCCCATCAAAACAATGCTGTGCAATAACATAAAAGCAGCAAAAAAAACTTGAAATGCAAGCCGGCACTTGCATATTGATGAAAAGATAAAAAGACTGTAATATATTTGAACATTGATGATTTTGTACTGTGAACTTTAATAATTTATGAAACCATATTTTTCAAAGCTGTTTATATTTTAAGAAATAACCCATGGGCTAATTTAGACTTTGGGGGAGATGTACTTGTCGAAAGTCTAAGGCATACCTCGTTGCGAAGCTCTCAAGTAGGTCCTTAGATAGTTCAACGGTAAAATGATCTGGCATTAAACAGAAAAACTGAGAAGTGAAGCATACTGACCCTGCTCCTGAGATAAGACTCGAAGCTGAGCATTTAAGAGAAACCCTGGAGCCGGGCCCCTGCATCGGAAAGCGGCGCTTTTGATAGTGGGTGCGGCCAGCATACGGGTGGCTGGGACTCGGCGGACGCTGGGGATGACAATTGATGCAGGGTGGCCAGGGCGATGGGCGGAGCGAGCATGATATTGGGAAACAGGCCCCGATGAGGGGAGTCTGAGACCTATGGGAGACCGCCGGGGTCTCTCAAATTGGCACATCTGCGCTGGACAACAGGGTGGCAGGGCGGAGAGGGAGTGCGCCACCTGGGGACCTGCTCCTGCCTCTGATCTAGCTGTGAATGAATCAGAATCCCTGAGAGTTTAAGCCTGATGAGGAATACTGAAAGGTGACGGAGAGCGCCATGGCCCTGGGGACTGTGTCAATAGAGTGGCTAGCCTTGCTTGAAGTACTGAACCTCCTGAAGTAGGGCTGAGCACTCACCCCCTAAGTTGATTTCACGCCCCTTCTTTTTTCTGTGTCATAGGGGTGCCCTCTCTCCTCTCTCTAGCTTTATCCTGCCCCCACCAACCCCGGTGGGGGGTCACTAGATGCAGGGCCCTGTAAAGTACCTTGTGAGTGGAGAATGGGATGCCACACCGACTTGCCCCTATGATTCAATCAATCAATCAATCAATCATTCAATCAATCAATCAATCATTTATAGAGCGCCACAAATCACCTCTGAGGGTTTCGAGGCACTTGAGCTTGTTTGCTGCTGTGTGGAGATTTTTAACCAAATATCCAGGTCTATAGCTCTCTTCTGAATTGCTGTATTGTAGTGACGGTGAAGTCCTGAGGTGCAGGGGTAGGTTGTTTCAAGCCTAAGATGCCAGGTGTGAAAAGGAGTGTCCTCCGCTGTTGGCTCAACGGATCTGTGGGGTGTCTGCGATGGAGAGGGAGGCTGAACAGAGGTGTCTGGGCGGTTGGTAGAAGTTTAGGCATTTGTTGATGTACGCGGGTCCTTCGTTTTGCATGGCCTCATAGGTGCGGGTCAGCATCTTGAACTGGAATCTCTTCTGGATCCAGACCAGTGTAATCTCTTGAGATGGGGTGTGATGTTGTTTCTTCTTTAGCAGTGAAGTAATGATTCTTTCTGCTGAGTTCTTTACTGTTTGGAGTCTCTTCAGGATTTGTACCTACAAAGAGAGTGTTTCCTCAGTCCAGTCTTCTGGTGATGAGGGCCTGAGTGATGGTTCTTCTGGTGTTGATTGGGAGCCACTTAAAGATCTTGCGGAGCATGCAAAGGGTGTGGAAGAAGGCAGAGGAGACTGCTTTGACTTGTGGCACTGCCAGGAGAAACAAACCAGGGGACGTCTTTTATCACTGCATGATGTACTAACCAATGTTTTTTCGCCCTGGGTCCCTCCTGCTCCCTGAGGTTGGGGTCGGGACTGCCAATGACTGTGGAACCCTAGGTTGACGATATTTTGGAATATTGCTCTACAGTGAACTCTTCCACCCTGCGCCCTTCTCTGACTTCGTACATGGTGGTCGTAAAGCCAGCTAGAGAGTGTGTCCCCTCTCCCACCATATGATGGTTTTAGACAAAGATCCTAGGCCTCCCCACCAGGGAAACCAGGGAAAGATTAACAGATATACCCTGGTGGTTACCCTTCCCAAGAGACTCTGTGACCCCTTCACTAACTGACAATGCTGCTCTCATAGCAGCAATTCAGACCTCTTGGACAGCCCTGGAATCCAGGATAGGCGAGGTTCGATCTCAGGTGTCACTTCTGAGACAATATCTATACAACATAGTGGATCGCATGACTGCTGCTGAATGCAAAATATCTGAGCTCGAAGATACTATGCATTCTCTTGGGAAAGACCTGGCAGAGGTGAAAACACTTGCAAAAGACATTGCATGGAAGGTGGATGAAGCAGCAAACAGAGCGAGGTCCAATAACCTGAGAATTGTGGGATTTCCAGACAGGGCTGAGGGTAGCAATATGGTTGACTTCTTAGGACAATGGTTTTATTCCACCTACATGTCCCCTAACTTCTCCATGTGCTTAGGCATCGAACGGTAACACAGGGCACTTGCTAATCAGCTGCTGTCTGGAGCATCCAGCATCCTATATGTGCACGATTTCTGAACTTCCAAGACATGGTTCTGATCCTTCGAGAGGCACGACAGGAAGGGGTAAGGAAGCACGAGCCCTCTACCATCATGCTGTTTCGGGATTTTTCCAGGAAGGTACAAAAGCAAAGAGGATCCTTCAATGCAGCCAAGGATAAGCTGAGGTCTATTCAGTTGCAATATATGTTGCTCTTTAGCGCAAAGTTGAAAGTAATATTTCAAGACAAGGCCTATATATTCCTAATGCTGGAGGATGCCCGGCATTGGCTTGAGGAGAGGCTGCAGCCTCAGATGTCACGTAGGCAGCCACGAGAGACTGGGTACCATGGAGGGCTGGGGACCAGGTAAAAACTGTGGGCCTCCATACGAAAGAGGAGAGACAGATCCGGAGTAGATGGGGGTAGGTCCCCACAGACTGGTTCCCATGGATCTATTGGTGGTGAGGGGTCAACAGATGCAGAGGGAGAGATGACACGCCAGGGGAGTCAGCATTCCTTGCTGGGCAGCGCTGATGTTGCAATCCAGTACAAAAGGGGGTGGTGATGGACAGAGCATCTGAACCAATCAAACACTCACACCCAGTCAACAGATCTGGGTTTAATCCATCACCGTTCTTTAGCCAACTCTGCCACCCCAGTTCAGACATGGCCATATGCAAATCAGTCTGACCCTGTGCCTCATGGGAACAGTCCAGCCCGAACTGCCAAGCCATGTCTTCCCTGGACCGGAATCAAGCATACTAGGACCGGTTACTGGCATTTCAGACGTCATCAGCCAGATGTTGCAATCCGGCAGAGGAGGAATGATGACAGGGGTTGTGCCCCAGATGAAGCCACATCCAACCAAGAACTGGTGCACAGAGACATGCTTATCATTTTCTTATATTAGAGAAATTCACATTTGAACATGTAAACCTTATTTTTACTTTCACTCTTTAACTTAGGATGACTGTACAATTCTTTATATATTTTTTTGAGCCAACTGGAAAGGGAAGGTCTATTCTTCAGTAACCTTTATACTTCAGAAAACATGATTATCCTCTATGGTATGTGTGTGGGTTAAAAGAGTGGAATCATAGTATATGTGTCCTAAGTGTTGGAAATTGTCTCAATCCTTCTTTTGTATATTACAAATTGCTTGTAGAGTCATACAAAAGGTCTGGGGAGTAGATCATATTGGAACTGTCCCAATGGTTTTTCAGGTACAAGTGAGTTTAGTGAGACCTAATGAGAGTAGACATATTTTCTATGCATTTGTTATATTGTTCTCTTTCGTTTTTTCAGATCTCCCTCCCTGCTGTTCCTTCCCTTTCCTTTCCCTCGCCCGATGGTTCGAACATTCTGTATATTTATATCAGGGTGTTGGTAACGTCTGTCGGTGGACCCTTATTTACATCAACTGAATTCTGCGGAGCACAACCTGACAGAATTAGGCACCCAAGAATACAGCTCCGCCCAATTCGGTTGATCGCGGTAATGGCTTCCATGGAGGACGTCCTCCAAGCCTTAGTCTTGGTACAACAAGAATTAGCGTCTTCAAAAGCAGAGACCGCAGCTTTAAGAGAGAAAGTAGACAAATTAACGGGGAATCCGTTTGACATTGCTACAGTAAACCCTCAAATAAAGGTTACAGTTCCACTCCCAATTCCTTAGGCCATTCCAGAACGATATTCAGGGGACCCCTGCAAAACTCAAGTATTTGTGACGCAAATAATGTTACATTTTTCATGCAAGCCTGCTTCCTTTCCTAACAACCATTCCAGGGTAGCATTTGCTATATCATCTAGTGGGGGATGCGGCTAATTGGGCAGTACCTCTAGTAAGGAACAACGATGCAGTATTGTTAGATTGGGCTGCCTTTAGAACAGAATTGGAGAGAGTTTTTGATCGAAGAGCCATTACGTTCAGTGCAGACAAGGAGTTACTCAAACTCAAACAGGGGAGAAATGATCTTGTAACATATTTAACGACCTTTAATAGGTTGGTGGCCAAAACTGCTTGGCCTGAAGAGAAGCGGATGTCCTTGTTTTACCAGGGTTTGAGAGAAGGGTTAAAGGATATTATAGCCCAAATAGACCCACAACCAGTAACATATGCAGACATGATTAACTTAACCTTAAGATTGGATGGGAGGTTATCAGAGAGAAGTGGAGACAGAAGAAAGTGGGATAGAGGTTTTTACAGGTCAGAAACAATCCCGCGCGAGTCTTTGTTGCCCTCTGAGACAGGTAGTAAACCAATGGAAATAGGCGCTGTTCGAGCTCCTTTATCTAAGGAAGAAATAGAGAGTCGCAGAGTGCAAGGACTCTGCATGTACTGTTGCAAAAAAAGTCATTATGTGAGGGAATGCCCCGCCAAACCAAAGATCATGGGGGGTTGGTCCAGAAACAAAAGAATAGCCTTGTCAACAGTTAATCCTGTTGAAGATGGTTGGGAGCAGGCAACCAAAGAGAAAACCGCATGGCCGCATGTCTGGTGGCCGAAACTCGTCATTTGGACATTTGATGCTGTGATTAAATATCTCTGAGCACTAAGTCTTGCCTGTGGAGTCTGTTTCCTGGTCCTGCGCCGCTGTTCCGGATGGTCGCACTGCTGGGATTTTGGTGTGATTATTAATGCGGAGTACGGCTATCTCTGCTTCACAGACCCCCCTCTTCGCAATTTCACTGATGGGCCAAGGTGAATCTCTAAAGCTGCACTTCTACATGAGCTCCGGGACGAGAAGCATAATTCATGGCCCCCTGACAGCTTTATATCACAGGCACTAAGTACCCGTCAAGTTGGAGGCAAAGGACGAGTCGGAGGATCCGACCAGACGTCTCCATACACCCATTGGTGAGTACGAGCCGCTGTATAGCTTATGTCAGGTTAGAAGAGGAGCAAGCACATGCCATATATTTCAAGCATTCATCATGTCCAATAGAGCGCTGCGTGAAAGGGAAGCAGTCGCTGAAGCTCTTTTTGGTAATCTACCTAATATTTCAAACTAAACCAAACAACAAATGTGGACACTAATGCAGTCGCAGTGGATGACAGCTACAAGCCAAACTTAAAACGCTAGAGAAACTAATGCGTACAGAGATAACTAAGTAGAGTCATACAAAAGGTCTTGGGAGTAGATCATATTGGATCTGTCCCAATCGTTTTTCAGGTACAAGTGAGTTTAGTGAGACCTAATGAGAGTAGACATATTTTCTATGCATTTGTTATATTGTTCTCTTTTGTTGTTTCAGATCTCCCTCCCTGCTGTTCCTTCCCTTTCCTTTCCCTTGCCTGATGGTTCGAACATTCTGTATATTTACAACAGGGTGTTGGTAACGTCTGGAGGTGGACCCTTATTTACAATAACCGAATTCTGCGGAGCACAACCTGACAGAATTACGCGCCCAAGAATACTGCTCCGCCCGATTCGGTTGATCGCGGTAATGGCTTCCATGGAGGACGTCCTCCAATCCTTAGTCTTGGTACAACAAGAATTAGCGTCTTCAAAAGCAGAGACCGCAGCTCTAAGAGAGAAAGTAGACAAATTAATGGGGAATCCGTTTGACATTGCTACAGTAAACCCTCAAATACAGGTTACAGTTCCACCCTCAATTCCTTTGGCCAGTCCAGAACGATATTCAGGGGACCCTTCCAAAACTCAAAGATTTTTGCCGCAAATAATGTTACATTTTTCATGCAAGCCTGCTTCCTTTCCTAACAACCATTCCAGGGTAGCATTTACTATATCATCTAGTGGGGGTTGCGGCTAATTGGGCAGTACCTCTAGTAAGGAACAACAATGCAGTATTGTCAGATTGGGCTGCCTTTAGAACAGAATTTGAGAGAGTTTTTGATCGAAGAGCCACTACATTCAGTGCAGACAAGGAGTTACTCGAACTCAAACAGGGGAGAAATGATCTTGTAACATATTTAACGACCTTTAAATGGTTGGTGGCTGAAACTGCTTGGCCTGAAGAGAAGCGGATGTCCTTGTTTTACCAGGGTTTGAGAGAAGGGTTAAAGGATAATATAGCCCAAATAGACCCACAACCATTAACATGTGCAGACATGATTAACTTAACCTTAAGATTGGATGGGAAGTTATCAGAGAGAAGTGGAGACAGAAGAAAGTGGGATAGAGGTTTTTACAGGTCAGAAACAATCCCTCGTAAGTCTTTGTTGTCCTCTGAGACAGGTAGTGAACCAATGGAAATAGGCGCTGTTCGAGCTCCTTTATCTAAGGAAGAAAGAGAGAGTGGCAGAGTGCAAGGACTCTGCATGTACTGTTGCAAAAAAGGTCATTATGTGAGGGAATGCCCCGCCAAACCAAAGACCATGGGGGGTTGGTCCAGAAACAAAAGAATAGCCTTGTCAACGGTTAATCCTGTTGAAGATGGTGGGGAGCAGGCAACCAAAGAAAAAACTTGGAAGATCCCTTCCCTGACTATTATGGCCCTTAGTGATACAGAATCACACATAGTACTTCCCATGAGTCTAGAGAGCAATCACGGTTATCATCAGGTACTGGTAATGATAGACTCGGGGGCTACAGATAACTTTATTGACAGTGGGTTGGTAACTAGTCTTCCCTTTCATAGAGTGGCTAGGGAAACCCCTGAGGAGGTAGTAGCAGTTGATGGCAAACCTTTAAAGTCTGGGCTTATGACAGAACAAACTGAAGTGGTGGTATTAACTGTATCAGTTGACCATGGTAAACATAGAGATGAACTGACTCAAAACATCATTGAAGCCCCCCAATACGAAGTCATTTTGGGAATGCCATGGTTGAGCCACCACAATCCTTCCATTAATTGGAAAACCTAAACTATGCAGTTCTTGTCTGAGGAATGCCAAAACCATTTCCTCCCCCACAAATCTAAAAACACCGCTCCATTAATGATCCCGTACATAGTGGCTACGGCAGTGGAAAAAGAGGTAGTTCTGCCTATTGAATACCACTCCTACAGAGATGTTTTTAGCAAAACACAGGCTGAGCGGTGGCCTCCCCATAGAGAGTATGATTGCCGAATAGATCTAGTGGAGGGAGCTACCATTCCATCATGTAGGGTATATGCTCTGTCGGTACCAGAGACACAACATTTGAAGGAATATTTGGATCATTATGTAAAGATAAGATTCATAAGACCTTCCCGTTCGCCGACATTTTAGTATTTTTTATACGATGTCTTGAAGGACTATGTGGATTCATGTGTGGGGTCTATATAGACGACAACTTGATCTATTCTGAGGAAGTAGAGAAACACACAAAACAATTGAGAGACGTTTTACAGAAGTTGAGAGATTACAGTCTATTCTGTAAATTGAGTAAATGCGAGTTTGGGGGTCACTGAAGTCAAATTTTTGGGTATGATGCTCTGCCTGGAAGGTTTGCACATGTCTGAGAGAAAGCTACAGGCGGCACAAACATGGCCCACCCCAAGAAATGTGAAAGACGTCCAGTGTTTTCTGGGTTTTGGGAACTACTATCGCAGATTCATTCTCAAATTCTCCCAGGTAGCAGTCCCTTTGACACGTCTACTCAGAAAAGGTGTTCCTTTCCTATGGTCTAGTGAAGCTGAGGCCGCATTTGAATACCTCAAGCAGGCTTTCACGTCCGCTCCGGTGCTGGCTCATCCCAAACCAGAATTCCCTTTTGTGGTAGAGGCTGATGCATCTGATGAAGCAGTTGGGGCTATTCTATCACAGAGAGATCAAGTCACCGGCCAACTCTATCCTGTTGCCTATCTGTCCAAAAAACTAAGTACATCTGAAAGAAACTGCACCATAGCTGAAAAAGAGTTGTTGGCAATCAAAAAAGCCTTCCAGGAATGGAGGCAGCATTTGTGGGGTGTGGTTTTTCCGGTTACTGTGTATTCCGATCATAGGAATCTGCAATATATGAAGACCGCTCGGCATCTCCCTCAAAGGCAAATGAGGTGGATGCTATTCTTTGCTGAGTACGACTTTGTCATTATTTTCAGACCAGGGGTAGAAAACCGGAAGGCAGACTCCCTTTCTTGACAAATGAACATCAAGAACTCTGTAGATAAACCAACCTTAGAGGCCATTATCGAACCTGCAAAGGTGATATGTGTGGTACAAGCGGAAAACTTTCTGGATCAGATCAAACAAACGAAGACCCCGATACAATGGTTGTCCTGGGCCAAGAAAGAAAAGGGTTGCAACATTAAACAGGGGCTTCCGTTTGTTAAAAACAAATTGTATGTGCCCAATACTGGACTGCAGAAGCGAGCATACTCCTGGTGTCATGATTTTCCAATGGCAGGACATCCTGGAATACATAAGACAGTTCACTTAGTACAAAGATATTTTTGGTGGAACACTATGAAAACTGACCTTTCTTCTTGGGTAGCTCGTTGTGAGGTATGTGCCAGAGCCAAGAATGAAACGGGTAAGAAGAAAGGTAAACTGGTAACAATGCCTACTCACTGAAAACCATGGCAGAACATCAGTCTAGATTTTGTAACAGAGTTACCACTTGATCAAGGAAAAACAGCTATATTGGTGGTCATTGATAGTCTCACCAAGTTGGGGCATTTTATTCCTTGTGTTAATCTGCCTACTGCAGGACAGACTGCTCAATTATTGCTGAGTAACGTCATTCGGTTACATGGGGTGCCGGAGGTGATAGTCTTGGACAGGGGTCCTCAATTTATACCTAGGTTTGGGAAAGGCTGGTGTCACACTCTTCATATCACCTCTGCATTGCCAACAGCTTTCACCCACAAACTGATGGGCAAACGGAGAGACTTAACCAAACCATAAAAAAGTTTCTTCATTGCTATGTTGAGGAGCCTCAGGATTCATGGGTGTCTCTGTTGTGGATGGCAGAAGTGGCGTATAACAATGCTTAAACAAACAACAACTATTTAATTAGGGTCAAAGGGAATTTTTAAGACCAAGCTCCAATACGTCCCAAGCATACATTAAACAACAAAGATATCGGAGGGTCTAGCACACCTGAGTTGTGAACGCAAACTGTGAACTAACAAGAAAAACTAGATCACCACCCCATGTGTATATCTATTCAAGGTCACCCCTACAACAGACCCACATAGTGGTCAGGCAAGGATGCCCATCAGTCACCACACGGAACAGCCCTTCCTCATTTGGGTTTCCTTTAAGACCGATCTAGCACAGCGCCTTGATGTAGTTTAACCCTTCAACTATTAGGCGTATTTTAATCTTGACACCGAGACTAATTTTCTCTTACAAAACAAATTTTTTTAGTCTTTGTAGTCATTTTTATTGAGCACCATCACCTGAGCACTGCACTTTAACAGTACTATCTTTTGAGCAATACACTGGCTAGCGTCATGACCAACTCCTGCACCGGCACTTGCATTTTTGGGGCAGTGTCTGGATTGACCGCCTACTCCCACATGATGAAACTCCGCCACGAAGGTGGACTGATGGGAATCTCTAGCCTAGTGTGACTCAAATACAAGTTTTTGGGCATGTGACCGCGTGATCTTCAGTTACCCCTTGGGCAGCACACCCCATTAGACCTGGTCTACTCTATTGTGTTTTTGTATCTTGACAGTAGGGGCACGAGTTGACAGGTCGGTAAATTATTTCCCCTTGACCCTCCACACACACTTTTTTTGATAATGTTTAGAGCAACTTCTTGTTGCGGGTCTATATATAGTTGGGTGTAAACGTACCTTGTGTTTTACACCATTAGCTCACCCAATTCAATTGTGTGTGACCCCCTCTGCGCATCACTTCTGACTTCCCTTGGTTGGAATATTTACCCCCTTCCTTTTTTTGCTTTTATGTGGATCCCACACTAGGTCTCAGTATTTGATAAAGCTGTTTTTGGCTAACTGAGTATAGCCACATCTCTATCTAGACCCAGCAACCTGAGGATAAATCTACAACCACATTTAGCCCTTATCATCGCCCCTTACACTTGAGCGACGTGATGTTGTTATATCCACTGTGTAAGATTGTAATAGTAATGGTTTCACTCTTGGAAACTAAGTAGAGAGCAAATATCTTACACACCCTTTGACACAGGCCAGTTCCTTCGACATAGGCTAGAATATTTTATGATAGCTATGGCTGTCTCTCCACGCTGCTCGGGGTATTTTTACCTCATGCCCAGGCATACACGTAAAAGCGTGAGCAGTGTTCACAATGATTATATAGTTTCTAGTACTCTCCATTCTCGATGTTCCGATTATTTGGCCTTTATTACATCTATTGCTCTTGGCCAGGTTAATACAACTTGTTAAGTTTTGTTCCGAAAACCGGCAAAACGGCGCATGTGCATTAGAGCAGTGTTTCACACTCGGCAGCTCCAATGTCAATGGCGCATGCGCGAAGGATTAGAACCCCACGGAGTGCCGATGGAGGCAAACGCGCTCCCAGCTGTCCTCTATCTACATGCAAAGGGGTGTACAAACGCCCCGTTTTGAGGTGCAATTATGGTGTCCACATGCTGTGGGGTCACCGCCCATTGGACAACGTGGGAAGCCTACTACTCAATCATCCCCTGGATATAAGCATTACGAGCGGCCCCCGCCGGTACCTCCACTTCCGCTCGGCTAAGTGCTTGAGGCACCGACGGATAGGTAAGGCTCTTGCAGCTCTGTCTTTTCTCGACTACTGATCTTTTTTGACTGTGGTTAGCAGAGAGGGCATAGTATCCGCTTTTATGTTTTGAGACTTCCAAAGTGGCATATTAAGCGATGTCTTAGTTTGTTGATCAGCTTTCAAACATCATTTTGAGACACACTCAACAAATCTTAGCAGGACCCACCAACAGTACTCGTCGTGGGTGCTCCCTCTGGGTTTAACCTTGGAGTCAGTTTCTTGATGATGCAGATGGGTGTCTATCACACGTTTTTTGGGTTACATGTGTAGTGCTATTAGGCTTGGGCACAGTAGAACTGCGTGCTAACTGTGTCCTTTTATTTTCTACACACTAGAGCGGGGCCTCTAATTCCCGAGCGGTTGCCGGGTGAGGTGAGGCCATCACCCACACAAAGCTGGGTGAGTATCACTACGAGGAAATGCCTCCATGTGATAGAGCTACTATGCTTTTTAGAATGCGGAACACAAATTGTTCTCGCAGGTGTGCACTGTCTGTGTGGTAACTGTGTGATTATGTGGTTGTTTGGGTAAAAACAAGTATACATAGTGTATTTTGTCTTTGTACAGGAAGAAGACTGTTTGTCTGTCTCCAGTGGACATTGGGGCTCCAAGTTCCTGGTAGATATATGACTATTGAAAGTACAACTACATGTTAATTCCATCTACAACTGTTTGATCTTATCAAAGTTTGCAGTAGCTAAACACATATTTAGGTCCTGAAGAAAGCTGGAGTAGTTCTCCAAATAGCTGAAACATGTCGACCAATCTAGCACAGCGCCTTGATGTAGTTTAACCCTTCAACTATTAGGCGTATTTTAATCTTGACACCGAGACTAATTTTCTCTTACAAAACAAATTTTTTTAGTCTTTGTAGTCATTTTTATTGAGCACCATCACCTGAGCACTGCACTTTAACAGTACTATCTTTTGAGCAATACACTGGCTAGCGTCATGACCAACTCCTGCACCGGCACTTGCATTTTTGGGGCAGTGTCTGGATTGACCGCCTACTCCCACATGATGAAACTCCGCCACGAAGGTGGACTGATGGGAATCTCTAGCCTAGTGTGACTCAAATACAAGTTTTTGGGCATGTGACCGCGTGATCTTCAGTTACCCCTTGGGCAGCACACCCCATTAGACCTGGTCTACTCTATTGTGTTTTTGTATCTTGACAGTAGGGGCACGAGTTGACAGGTCGGTAAATTATTTCCCCTTGACCCTCCACACACACTTTTTTTGATAATGTTTAGAGCAACTTCTTGTTGCGGGTCTATATATAGTTGGGTGTAAACGTACCTTGTGTTTTACACCGTTAGCTCACCCAATTCAATTGTGTGTGACCCCCTCTGCGCATCACTTCTGACTTCCCTTGGTTGGAATATTTACCCCCTTCCTTTTTTTGCTTTTATGTGGATCCCACACTAGGTCTCAGTATTTGATAAAGCTGTTTTTGGCTAACTGAGTATAGCCACATCTCTATCTAGACCCAGCAACCTGAGGATAAATCTACAACCACATTTAGCCCTTATCATCGCCCCTTACACTTGAGCGACGTGATGTTGTTATATCCACTGTGTAAGATTGTAATAGTAATGGTTTCACTCTTGGAAACTAAGTAGAGAGCAAATATCTTACACACCCTTTGACACAGGCCAGTTCCTTCGACATAGGCTAGAATATTTTATGATAGCTATGGCTGTCTCTCCACGCTGCTCGGGGTATTTTTACCTCATGCCCAGGCATACACGTAAAAGCGTGAGCAGTGTTCACAATGATTATATAGTTTCTAGTACTCTCCATTCTCGATGTTCAGAATATTTGGCCTTTATTACATCTATTGCTCTTGGCCAGGTTAATACAACTTGTTAAGTTTTGTTCCGAAAACCGGCAAAACGGCGCATGTGCATTAGAGCAGTGTTTCACACTCGGCAGCTCCAATGTCAATGGCGCATGCGCGAAGGATTAGAACCCCACGGAGTGCCGATGGAGGCAAACGCGCTCCCAGCTGTCCTCTATCTACATGCAAAGGGGTGTACAAACGCCCCCTTTTGAGGTGCAATTATGGTGTCCACATGCTGTGGCGCCACCGCCCATTGGACAACGTGGGAAGCCTATTACTCAATCATCCCCTGGATATAAGCATTACGAGCGGCCCCCGCCGGTACCTCCACTTCCGCTCGGCTAAGTGCTTGAGGCACCGACGGATAGGTAAGGCTCTTGCAGCTCTGTCTTTTCTCGACTACTGATCTTTTTTGACTGTGGTTAGCAGAGAGGGCATAGTATCCGCTTTTATGTTTTGAGACTTCCAAAGTGGCATATTAAGCGATGTCTTAGTTTGTTGATCAGCTTTCAAACATCATTTTGAGACACACTCAACAAATCTTAGCAGGACCCACCAACAGTACTCGTCGTGGGTGCTTCCTCTGGGTTTAACCTTGGAGTCAGTTTCTTGATGATGCAGATGGGTGTCTATCACACGTTTTTTGGGTTACATGTGTAGTGCTATTAGGCTTGGGCACAGTAGAACTGCGTGCTAACTGTGTCCTTTTATTTTCTACACACTAGAGCGGGGCCTCTAATTCCCGAGCGGTTGCCGGGTGAGGTGAGGCCATCACCCACACAAAGCTGGGTGAGTATCACTACGAGGAAATGCCTCCATGTGATAGAGCTACTATGCTTTTTAGAATGCGGAACACAAATTGTTCTCGCAGGTGTGCACTGTCTGTGTGGTAACTGTGTGATTATGTGGTTGTTTGGGTAAAAACAAGTATACATAGTGTATTTTGTCTTTGTACAGGAAGAAGACTGTTTGTCTGTCTCCAGTGGACATTGGGGCTCCAAGTTCCTGGTAGATATATGACTATTGAAAGTACAACTACATGTTAATTCCATCTACAACTGTTTGATCTTATCAAAGTTTGCAGTAGCTAAACACATATTTAGGTCCTGAAGAAAGCTGGAGTAGTTCTCCAAATAGCTGAAACATGTCGACCGATCTAGCACAGCGCCTTGATGTAGTTTAACCCTTCAACTATTAGGCGTATTTTAATCTTGACACCGAGACTAATTTTCTCTTACAAAACAAATTTGTTTAGTCTTTGTAGTCATTTTTATTTAGCACCATCACCTGAGCACTGCACTTTAACAGTACTATCTTTTGAGCAATACACTGGCTAGCGTCATGACCAACTCCTGCACCGGCACTTGCATTTTTGGGGCAGTGTCTGGATTGACCGCCTACTCCCACATGATGAAACTCCGCCACGAAGGTGAACTGATGGGAATCTCTAGCCTAGTGTGACTCAAATACAAGTTTTTGGGCATGTGACCGCGTGATCTTCAGTTACCCCTTGGGCAGCACACCCCATTAGACCTGGTCTACTCTATTGTGTTTTTGTATCTTGACAGTAGGGGCACGAGTTGACAGGTCGGTAAATTATTTCCCCTTGACCCTCCACACACATTTTTTTTGATAATGTTTAGAGCAACTTCTTGTTGCGGGTCTATATATAGTTGGGTGTAAACGTACCTTGTGTTTTACACCATTAGCTCACCCAATTCAATTGTGTGTGACCCCCTCTGCGCATCACTTCTGACTTCCCTTGGTTGGAATATTTATCCCCTTCCTTTTTTTGCTTTTATGTGGATCCCACACTAGGTCTCAGTATTTGATAAAGCTGTTTTTGGCTAACTGAGTATAGCCACATCTCTATCTAGACCCAGCAACCTGAGGATAAATCTACAACCACATTTAGCCCTTATCATCGCCCCTTACACTTGAGCGACGTGATGTTGTTATATCCACTGTATAAGATTGTAATAGTAATGGTTTCACTCTTGGAAACTAAGTAGAGAGCAAATATCTTACACACCCTTTGACACAGGCCAGTTCCTTCGACATAGGCTAGAATATTTTATGATAGCTATGGCTGTCTCTCCACGCTGCTCGGGGTATTTTTACCTCATGCCCAGGCATACACGTAAAAGCGTGAGCAGTGTTCACAATGATTATATAGTTTCTAGTACTCTCCATTCTCGATGTTCCGATTATTTGGCCTTTATTACATCTATTGCTCTTGGCCAGGTTAATACAACTTGTTAAGTTTTGTTCCGAAAACCGGCAAAACGGCGCATGTGCATTAGAGCAGTGTTTCACACTCGGCAGCTCAAATGTCAATGGCGCATGCGCGAAGGATTAGAACCCCACGGAGTGCCGATGGAGGCAAACGCGCTCCCAGCTGTCCTCTATCTACATGCAAAGGGGTGTACAAACGCCCCGTTTTGAGGTGCAATTATGGTGTCCACATGCTGTGGCGCCACCGCCCATTGGACAACGTGGGAAGCCTATTACTCAATCATCCCCTGGATATAAGCATTACGAGCGGCCCCCGCCGGTACCTCCACTTCCGCTCGGCTAAGTGCTTGAGGCACCGACGGATAGGTAAGGCTCTTGCAGCTCTGTCTTTTCTCGACTACTGATCTTTTTTGACTGTGGTTAGCAGAGAGGGCATAGTATCCGCTTTTATGTTTTGAGACTTCCAAAGTGGCATATTAAGCGATGTCTTAGTTTGTTGATCAGCTTTCAAACATCATTTTGAGACACACTCAACAAATCTTAGCAGGACCCACCAACAGTACTCGTCGTGGGTGCTCCCTCTGGGTTTAACCTTGGAGTCAGTTTCTTGATGATGCAGATGGGTGTCTATCACACGTTTTTTGGGTTACATGTGTAGTGCTATTAGGCTTGGGCACAGTAGAACTGCGTGCTAACTGTGTCCTTTTATTTTCTACACACTAGAGCGGGGCCTCTAATTCCCGAGCGGTTGCCGGGTGAGGTGAGGCCATCACCCACACAAAGCTGGGTGAGTATCACTACGAGGAAATGCCTCCATGTGATAGAGCTACTATGCTTTTTAGAATGCGGAACACAAATTGTTCTCGCAGGTGTGCACTGTCTGTGTGGTAACTGTGTGATTATGTGGTTGTTTGGGTAAAAACAAGTATACATAGTGTATTTTGTCTTTGTACAGGAAGAAGACTGTTTGTCTGTCTCCAGTGGACATTGGGGCTCCAAGTTCCTGGTAGATATATGACTATTGAAAGTACAACTACATGTTAATTCCATCTACAACTGTTTGATCTTATCAAAGTTTGCAGTAGCTAAACACATATTTAGGTCCTGAAGAAAGCTGGAGTAGTTCTCCAAATAGCTGAAACATGTCGACCGATCTAGCACAGCGCCTTGATGTAGTTTAACCCTTCAACTATTAGGCGTATTTTAATCTTGACACCGAGACTAATTTTCTCTTACAAAACAAATTTTTTTAGTCTTTGTAGTCATTTTTATTGAGCACCATCACCTGAGCACTGCACTTTAACAGTACTATCTTTTGAGCAATACACTGGCTAGCGTCATGACCAACTCCTGCACCGGCACTTGCATTTTTGGGGCAGTGTCTGGATTGACCGCCTACTCCCACATGATGAAACTCCGCCACGAAGGTGGACTGATGGGAATCTCTAGCCTAGTGTGACTCAAATACAAGTTTTTGGGCATGTGACCGCGTGATCTTCAGTTACCCCTTGGGCAGCACACCCCATTAGACCTGGTCTACTCTATTGTGTTTTTGTTTCCTTTAAGACCACCATCAAGGATGCCACTTAGCTTTCACGGGTCCTCCCCGTGAAAGCTAAGTGGCACGGTTCGATGTGCTAGGCCCTCCGATATCTTTGTTGTTTAATGTATAACAATGCTTGGCATAGTTCACTGGGAGTATCTCCCTTTTGTGCCACTTACGGTTATGATGCGAGAATCCTTCAAATAAACATTCCGGAAGTAGTCGAGAATCAGCAGTCTGTCCTGGCACAAGTGAGGCATCTGCATGCTGTACACAAGAAAGTCAGACACCATCTTTTTAAAGCTAAAAAAGACTACAAAAAATGGGAAGATCAACGACTGGCCCGAATATCTGGTGGGGATAAGGTGTGGCTGTCAACCAAAAACATCCGTTTCAAGTTACGGAGTATTTTCCATCCTAGGTTTATCGGTCCATATGTCATTTAGAAAAGAATTAATCAGGTGACATACAAACTGAAACTGCCTGGTACACTGCAAATCCATCCGGTGTTTCATTGCAATTTATTGAACCCCGCTTTGTCGGCTCGACTTCGTGCCCCTCCACATGTGCTCTGTGATGGAGGATTAGAGTACGAAGTATGAAGCATCAAGGATTCCAAGCAAAGAAGGGGTGTTCTGTGGTATCTGGTGTCCTGGAAGGGGTATTCAGTGAAGAATGACTCCTGGGAGCAGTGTCGGGATGTGCATGCCCCTGTTGCGGTACGCTCTTTTCACCGTAGGTTCCCTGCGAAGCCTGGCCCTAGGAGGCGCTAGGAGGGAGAGCCTATTGTGAGGACTGACAAGCCGCGCCTGCCTGGATACAGCCTGAACCTACATTTCTCATGATGCGGTGGGAAAGGAAGTACATAGGCGGGTGACGCGCATCCTCCGAAGCGCGTAATTCTTTGCTTCCTGGTTCAGTGTCGGCATGGAGTGAATGCCTGCAGCTTCGGATTTGGGCCACGAGTGTTTCATGGACGTGCTTCCTGGATTCAGAGGGGAAGTACCGTCCGACGTGGAGTATTGCGGTAGGATACAAGATAAAGCGAAGCGCTGTGGTAAGTCGCCACGCGCCGCCGTATTTCTCCGATGTGCTTCCCTGATTTATTTAAAGGCAGAGTGCAGTAGTAGAAGAAGCTACACGCTGCTGTCTAAACCCTCAGGAATATTTAGTTGACTATTCAATGGAACGCGGGGGCGGTCACAGCTACGCGTTGCAGCTTTCTTTATCTTGATTACTGTTCTAACGCTTTTGGCTTTAAGAGGAACACGGTGGCGGTTGCAGCCTCATGTTACCAGGTTAAAATTGTTAAAAGAGATTCTTGCAAATTGGAAGGGAGCACGGTGGTAGAATGTCAAGCGTTGCCCTAGACATTTGTTTTCTTGTATGAGAAAGAAGCTGAACACAGTGGTTGCTGGCACGTGTTACAGTATTCTCAAGTCTTTGAACATCTTTGGAAGGATTGATTACAGTGATGCCTTTAACCATTTATCCTTTTCACACCTTGCTTCTCATTTTCTTATATTGGAGACATTCACATTTGAACATATAAACCTTACTTTTGCTTTGATTCTTTAACTTAGGATGACTGTACAAGTGTTTATATATTTTCTTGAGCCAACTGGAAAGGGAAGGTCTATTCTTCAGTAACCTTTATATTTCAGAAAATATGATTATCCTCTATGGTATGTGTGTGGGTTAAACGAGTGGAATCATAGTATGTGTGTCTTAAGTGTTGGAGATTGTCTCATTCCTTCTTTTGTATATTACAGATTGCTTTTAGAGTCATACAAAAGGTCTGGGGAGTAGATCATATTAGAACTGTCCCAATTGTTTTTGAGGTACAAGTGAGTTTTGTGAGAGCTAATGAGAGTAGACATATTTTCTATGCATTTGTTATATTGTTGTCTTTTGTTGTTTCAGATCTCCCTCCCTGCTGTTCCTTCCCTTTCCTTTCCCTCGCCTGATGGTTCGAACACCCTGTATATATATATCAGGGTGTTGGTAATGTCTGGAGGAGGACCCTTATTTACATCAACCAAATTCTGCGGAGCACAACCTGACACTCTGGTGCTTTCGGACTCTGGGGTCCGTGGGATGTTTTCTGATTGCACTATGTCTTTGCTCCATCAGACGAGGTGGGAGTAGTGACCCGGATGGAGTATTTAGCAAAGGGACTGTCAGACGATTACCCACATTGGATTTTGGTAGGGCACAGATGACGAGGTGGGTCAGTAGGTTGGAGGTTAAACACCTGGGACCTTAGAGATGCAGAAGGGGTCAGAGAAATGTAAATAGACACAGAACTCTATGATACTGAGAATGAGGGTACTGTGGACTCTGGTATCACACTTTGGGAGACGTACAAAGTTGTTTTCTGGGAGCAAGCTCAAAATATACTTGACCACAAAAAGAGGTGTGAGGTCGAAAAGATGGAGGAGCTTGGGAGCCAGTTAACAAAACTGGAGGCCATTCACCTGAGCCCCCATACTTCACAGGTCCTAAGCTAGATTGAGGTGTTGCATATGGAATCCCAGGAATTGGGCAAGAAATTAGGCAAGAAAGAGATGAGACAGAGTCAGTCAGCCACACAATTTCGCACAACACTGGAGATAAGTCAGGCAAACTGCTGACATTGCTAAACAGGAAAGAGACGGGGACACAGTGAGTGGGAATGTAAGGAAGAACTAACCCTGCCCCCAAAACCAACCTAATCCATCTCCCATGTCCCACCCCAGCATCCGTAACATGCCCTCACTTACCTCTTCATCCCCAGCCTGAGGAACAGCTCTGATGGTCCGTTTCCTCTAAGGATGAGGAGGAAAGGGTTAAACTGGATGGCAGAGAAACGCTGACGAAGAAGTTAGGCGGATAAGTGGTCGGGCATGACCAATGACCAGCAAGCATGGTCCGGGAAGAAAAGACTCACGGGTTGGAGGCGAGAGGTAGAAGGCGGCCCCCGGAAGACTCCAGAGAAGAGGGAGGAGCACAGGTCCAGCGCGGCAGAGAAGGAGGACGAAGATGCTGAACCTGGGGACAGAGACGGAAGCCCGACTCCAACGGCCAAGGAGCAGAGGTCAGCTAGTTATTGGTTACAAGGAAGATAATCGAAGGGTCACTACATTACAAACCCGAGAAAAGGGGTCTGGGATGGTGGCTCGAGGGAGACCCTAAAAAGTACCCATGAGAAGACAAAAGGCAAACAAGTAGTTTAGCTAAGTCAGTGAGGTAAACTACACATTTCTATTTGTTCCCTTTCTTTAGTCACATCCCCTCCCCTTCCAAGGGTTTAGACATTAATAACCTGAGAGCAAAGACGTTCTATTTCCTGCACAACTAGGTGTGGTGATGGTCCCTGTCACTTATGACCTACTAGGCAGACCATTTTTCTTATCTTGCTCACCTTGTCTTCTCTCCTGACAATCCGCGGACAACACATCACTGGATTCTAGATCTGGAACCAAAGATAAGAAAAATAAAAGACGGTTACCAATGAACGGAGAAAACCTAACAGACCAAAACCAATAACCAAAACCAGAATATTTTTGGGGGTCGTTTTTCCCTTCATTTTTCTTCCACATATTCTTAGCCTCGTCCATGAGGCAAGGCATAGGGAGAGCTTAGCCCAGACAGTCAGTTTGTCACTATAACCACAATCGATAAAGAAGGCAAGCCTGGAGATCACTGTGACTCCGACCGTCTGTTTTCACTCTTGAATGTAGATGTGAAGGTGTTGGCCATGATCTTGGTGACTCAGCTGCTAAATGTCATTACACCACTGATAGATGGGAACCACATCAGGATTCATACCGGCAAGCTACACCAGGCATAATTTCAAATGGTTTAAATAATTGGTTAGCAACGGTTCGAGACTGGGTGGCACCCCAGGTCTTCCTTTCATTAGATGCTGAGTAAGCATTTGATGTTGTTCACTGGCCTTATTTTCAATACACACTGGCTTTGGCTTTGGCCAATGCTGCACAGGGTGAGTGGAGCTCCTATATCAAACCACATGACTGCAGTACAAGAGAATGGGCCACTGTCACCATGAAGCTGCTCACATGCATAATCCATCCACACACTTATATTCATGGATTTCAAATCCGATTTCTCACAAGACAAGATCTCACTTTACATCAATGATATCCTTCTCTATGTCACGGTACCACATGTGATGATCCTGGTCATTCTCCAGACTATAGACTGGGGGAAATTGGTATTATGTCAGCCCTATGGACCCTCTGAAGGACTCCCCATGCCTGGTTTTCTTTAGGTGGAAATATCGAGTTTCAAATATTCTGGTACTCAGGCGATGCCGGACAGAGATCTCTGTCTGGCTGCAAATATTGGCAAGGTATTTACTGCCTTACAGAAGGATGCAGAGCACTGGCGTGGGTTGCCACAGACCATTTTGGGGAGAGCAGCCATTTAAAGAAGATAACACTCCTTAAGCTGCTTTACTGCCTTCTAAACACCTACTATTTAATATCAGAAAAAGTGTTTACTAAAATAGATAGAGGTGAGAATGCTTCTTTGGAACAAAGTACTCCCTAGGCTTGTGCTATGTACAATGCAACGTAATACCTTTAATGGCAACATAGCCTTTCTTGATGTGTGGGCATACTACTGGGCAGCCCACCTGTTACCCACTAATTGTTGCAAGTGGGGTCAACTAATGGTATGTTTCAGAAAAAAAACAAATGTTATTCCTTTTTTTATGTCTTAGAGACAAAAATGCAAGCATGCTTTTTCGTGAGAAAATACAACAAAGTTGGCACTGGGTGTAACTATTTAGCTGCCTCTACTTATGGAAATTCACTTCAGTAATATGTGCTTTATTCAACAATATTTACAATTACAATAAGAGTGCAAATAATAATAAAACAATTATTATTATTATAATTTTTTATGGCAACCATGGAATGAGGAGGAGGAGAAGATAGAGGAGTGAATCTGTAAGATGTTGAAAGAGATAATTTAGTACAGATCGGCCTTAATTATTATTTAGATATGGTGGCAATTACCATAAGCAAGGGTAAATACTGCTTACAATAACCGTCCAATAATGAGTTAAAAAACTGCATTCAGTAATTATTTCATGCACTAAATACCACATATCTGTGATCCATTTGCTTTATTTACCATTTCAACACAAGCAATACTTACCATATGCAAAAAACAAACTCATGTGGAATATAAAACCCAATTACAATTATGAGAGGTATTGAAAATCAGTGTAAAATGCCACTCAAAAATACTTCCTATCTAAAACAGGTGGTAAAACATGCAGCAGTATTGAGAATGCAGGAAAGCAAGAAAACAACACCAAAAACCTAAGACGAACACAACAAAGCACAAAAACCCAGCACATGCACTGATGGAGCTGGAAAATAATATCTCATATCTGTACATAGGACCAGACCTACATAAGCATCCAAACACAGAGGAAGCATTTATAGATTGATTGCAGCAAACTAATAAAACCAAGTACTGAAAGTACACTAAAGTACACACTTGGTAAGATTTGCTACAATATAGTGGTATGTGCTTCAACCATTGCAATTAGGCACCACATATCAATTGCTCTGAACATCTAGGTTGGGAGAGAAATCACAGGTAAACATGAGCATTGATAGTAACATCAACTACCGCAGAATGTGATGGGCAATGAAATACAGTATAATATGTTCATGCATTTTGTGATAGTGAACATGTATGTCATGCTGACATAAGGTGAAGGCTGTCTTTTCCCTCAGACAAATGTAGCAGATGATAAAGGTGAACTGAGTAGGCATTTTGAGCACCTGGAGTATGTTATTTCAATGTGAACCTTACTCATCACAACCAGTGGGTCATGATGTATGTCAACTCTGCTCCGTTATGGAAGGCATTGTTTCTGTATGTCACTAGGCCTTTCATCATTGGAATATATTTGTGATCTAAGCAAGGCCGAGGATCCTGAGGGTTGGAATATTGCGCTAAGTTTTTTAAATTATAACGTTTGTTTGACCTTGCTCACTACTTACACATTCACGCAGCTTGATGTCAAAATTCTTCGGTGGCACTCACTTTGAATATGAGTTGCATATGCATACCCACACCACCATTGCTCCTCTTATTTCTCTTATGCCGGCTTCTTCCAACATCTTGACATCCACTCAGGGCTGGACTGGCTACTGGGAATTTCGGAATGCAGCTGAGCTGGTGGCTGATTTGCCGCCAGATTCATCATTCTCCCGTTTTGCGAGGCCCTAATAGCGATTCATAGCGAATCGCTATTAAGGACTCGCAAAACGGGATTCATGTAGGAATCGCAATATTTTTTGCGATTCCTACACATTCTCTATTTGCGATTAGCAAATTGCTAATCGCAAATAAGGAAAAACTCCCCATGCATTCCTATGGGCCAAAAGGCCCATAGGAATGAATGGTGAGTATTCCTTATTTGCGATTAGCAATTTGCTAATCGCAAATAAGATAGCGATTTGAAGGGTGCCAGGGGTGTCCAAAGGACACCCTGTAGCACCCCTCAAATGATCTGTGACACAGGTGTTGCACACACACATGTCCATAGGACATGTGTGCGTGTAACATGCAACTCAGAAAAATGCATTTAAATGCATTTTTCGGAGTTTTCGCAATTTACCGCGAGGTCTGACCTCGCGGTAAATTGCGCCTGGAAATTGCGAATTCGCAAATTTAAATAGGATGTTGAATTGCATTTAAGGAATCTCAAATAGAGATTCCTTAAATGTCATTCCTCGCAAAATTGCGAGATCGCAATTAGCGATTTTTACATTTGGGATGCTGAATCCCAAATGCAAAAATCGCTCTCGCAAAGGGCCGGATTCTCAGAATCTGGCCCTTTGCGAGCGCAAAAAAAGCTTGATGAATCAGGCTGTTAGTTCATGGAAACCTGCGTGTGCTAAACGAAATTCGTTTACTTTAATTATTTCGAAGCACACGCAGGTCTCCAAGAACGAAATCAGCCCCCACTGCAATTAAATCAGCCCCCAGCTCGGCAGCATTCCAAACTGCCTGGTAGTTAGTCCGGCCCTGCCATTCATACATGTTAGGAATGGTCTTCCTTTTTTGCCATTAAGTTCTTTCAGCTCACCTTCACCCGAGGATGTAGTCCCTATCTTGTGAACAGAAAAACAAAAACCCCAGGTTTTAATAGACATAAAGACCTCCAAAACTTGTTTGTGGCATTCTTCATTATCAGCCAGCCCACCCCACCATGTTCGGACAATAACAACACAGTGGTGTCTACATTTTTACTAGAAAGGGGAGGTCCGAATAAAGTAGTTCTGGTCAGTTTAGGGGTCCAGATATTCCATATAAAACTTACTGTGTAAACCCAGGAGATAATTGTGAAAAACAAGGACCCACTGAGAAATTAATATGTTTCAATTCCTAGGACAGGGAAATATAATTTGAGGGAGAAAACTTCCTGGGAGATTTCAATCAGTAAATGCAAATGTCAGAACATAAATCAGGGAAAAGTAAACGACAAGAATCATGTAAAAAAGCATAGTATTTTTAATTATAGTAAAAAGACATAAAGTTAAAAACAACATTAATTACACATTTGAGAGGTTCAGCAATATTAGGAAGCAGGCGTCATATTGACATATGTGTAAGGTAGCAGTTTCCATTCTGCAGAATGATTCGAAGCCAGGCCTGGAGATGATTTTCATTGATGTGGTTTTGGAATTGAACATAGGCTGCTTTCCATGATGTTGCCAATGAATGGTAGGTGAGTGACAGGGGCAAGATTTGATAGGGACAAGTTTGTGTTCTTCCACTAAAAAGACTGCATGTATTGCACTTTTTGGCTTGTGGCAAAGTATTTACTCAATTCAGCAGTATTTAGTTGGTTATGGTGGCAAGTCAATGATCATGGCTAAAAGCCTGATCTGTGTATTATAAAACTGTATCAAAAAGGCACTATGGCTGACATACCTATTATGAAAAGCATATGTTAAATTAGATAGTCATATAGGCAAGGCTTCTTTACCCCATTGGCTTAACTGGATCATCAATTTAAGAGGAGCCGACAACATAGCCCTCGCCTCTACCCCTTGGCGTCCCCCTCTCAGAAAACTCTGGTCCTCGCTAGATGACTACTTCGACCTACACAAACCACCTTGATTACGCGATGGACTTGCGACCCTCCTGTACACCCACCCACCTAATTAACATGCTGCTGTGTTAATGATATTACTATACGACTCTGTACGCTTACCTTCATGTCAGTGACTAAATGCAACTCTACTATGTATAATTTTTGCATATTGTATAACCTATGTATAATTCATATGTACCCTCCATACGTCAATTTCTTTTATTTATTTGCTTTCTATACCCCTTACGTGTATATTTTTCAAATGCTTTACTCTGTTAAAACATTTATACAGCCGTATATCTCTTATACTCCTAATAAAAAACTTTTGAACATAAAAAAAAAGATAGTCATATAGGTGTGGATTGTTATTACTCTATATTAATGCCTACGGATGGATATTTAGATATATAGAATCTCCTGGACAAACCCTGGGGTAGTTGACTGTGGTGATTCTTGTTATATCCTGTTGAGAGGGTTTGTATATTGTATTGCAAGCTGTATTTGTCTACATATTTGTAATTTTATAACTGTATGCATGATGGTTGCCAGTTTATGTGCAATTAAATAGGCCACTGTTGGGTAAAGTGTAAAACCAGTGTTTAAAGGTAAAGGCGGTATAAGTTAATTGGAAAAAGCATGCAAGATTTCAGAGGCTTTCATAGGTTTGATCTGTTTATTATGCAACGTTATGACTAAGCCAGTATACCTCACATACTTATTGTGAAAAGCATGTGACAATTGGCTTTTAAGGATGGATTGTTATTAAACTGTGCTAAAATCATAATTTTGGACTTCCTTATCCAACCTGCCTTCTATGTTCTACGCTAGCAGATACTTATCTACAGATGATGAAGGGAGGTCCAGAAAACATGATGTGCTGTAAACCACTCAGAAGTAAACAATGGCTCCAATGAATAAGGCTTTCTGGTCTGGTGTGATAAATTGTACACTTTTACACAAAAAGTGCAAATGTTAGGTGCAAGATGATACCACAGAATTGATCTTACTGCCAGAGAAGCACAATCACTACTTTTGAACATTATTTATTGCCCTCATTCTTCATCAAAGCTCTCATTGGGGATGCGTTTTTACCACTACAAATCATTGTCAATGCCTTCTGCACTCAAGGCATTTTCCCAGAAGCTTTCAAGACTGGCCAGCTTCTCTTCCTCCTAAAGAAATCTACTTTAGACCCTGATTACCTTGTCAACTACTGCCCCTGTCACTCACCTACCATTCATTGGCAACATCATGGAAAGCAGCCTATGTTCAATTCCAAAACCACATCAATGAAAATCATCTCCAGGCCTGGCTTCGAATCATTCTGCAGAATGGAAACTGCTACCTTACACATATGTCAATATGACGCCTGTTTCCTAATATTGCTGAATCTCTCAGCTGTCTTCAACGCAATGGACAGTCCCACCCTCATACACATTCTGGAGTTTAAAATTCGATTTACTGGTGTGAGAGAGGGGCTACTAGTTGACTGGTGTGTGAGCACTGGTCAATCAGCAACCATAATCCTTGTCAAGTGAAACACAAGCAAACCCCACATTAACTTGTGCTCAACACCCTAGTAGCTTGGCAGAGAGCAGTGAGGCTTAACTTACAGGCAATGTGTAAAGTAAGTGTGCAACACTTCAAACTGTAAAGCAGTATAAACAAAACATCAAAATATAGAGCTTAATTTAATATTTGAAACAAGACCAAAACAACAAAAATCCAATCAGTAGAATCGGAGTTATGCATTTTTTAAAAACATAGTGTAAAATAGCCAGTCATGCCAGTCATATCTTTATTTCGGATCAACTGCCATAAAGGATCCTGTTAAAAATACAATACAGAAAAATATTTTAAAACAATAAATAAAACTGTGCAACAATTCTCATTTCAAAAAAATGCCCAGAAAGTAAGGCTCGAATACTCTTAGAATAAAATGTTAAAAACAATAGCATTTATAGAAAGAAACAAGCATTCGCAATGCAACCGGTCTCGTCTTAGGGACCTTATATGTATTTAACTATGCAGAACATTAGCCTGGGTGCTGAAACATCTACTGTTCTTTAACATGGCGGGAAAGTAAGCACCAGACTGCGTGATACGCCAGGTATGGGAACACATGGAGAGAAATATTGCCTTTCAGCGAGAAATGGTATAGTCCAAAGCTCCATTTTTAATATAAAATTAGGGCCATTGGTAGTCATATCACTGAAAATACAAGATTTGAAAAAAATATTATTGTCTACGGGTGATAATGGAGCCAATTTCTATGGAATGGAATCTAGAGAATGCTAAAGTGATTCTGGTATTTTACTGACCTCTGCTGGTCATTTTCTATGAAGAAAGTTAAATAGAGGCATCTGAACAAGCAGAATGCAATCCTAGTATTTTACGGACCTCTACTGGTTGTTTTCTATTAAGACAGTTCAATAGAGGCAGCTAAATAGAAAAAGAAGTCCCTAAGCGGAAGAAGACAAGTCCTAGAGCTGATCTCCAGAGCCCACAAAGTACACACACATAAAAGTATATACTAAAGTATATCCAAGAGGTCTCGAATGCTCAACCTAAAAAAGGGGCAGTTGATAAGTCCCAGTCCCTCAGCTGAACTACAGTTTCTGTCTATGTCTCCATGTATACAGCAGAAATCAAGAACGGGAAAAGGCAATAAACTACCTAGTGTCAATTTGTAATACTACAAAAGCCGTCCTAAAATTCTGAAACCCCAGATTGCGACAGATTGGTAAAATCCACCTCCTTCTGAACCCTTGATAGACGGGTCAAAAAATGTTTCCAACGGTGGGCAGAGTGGACAGAACTGGTAGGGTAGCATTTCCATTTGGCTGTAAAAGAACCAATGGGCAGAGTTCCCATATGACATTTAAAGATATAAAGTATTTGTATTGGGTGGTTAGATCTCATCCAAGAACTCCTCCAGTTGGTAGTCCACTTTAAACACCAGAAAAAATGCAGTGAGGGAACCAGCCCTAGAAGTGTGCAGATGTAATTTGTCAATGTAGTGTCAGTAAGCACTTTTTAGTTCAAACAGTGGGAGAAGACCATAGAATCTCATACCCAATGTGGTCCAAACGAGCTTTCAGGGATCTATGCCAGGCAATCTCACAGGCACCAGGCTGCCCCAAAACATCTTCTAAGGCCTCACAAAAGGGCATAAGGGCATGCCAATATAGGAGTGGTCTTAACTCAGCTATATCATTGATCCGTCTCAAACCATGATCCAGCCGCAGAGGGACAAGCGGGGGTCTGACAGGGAGATTAGTTAGACATCTCAAAAAATGATTTTCTGTCAGTTTTATAGGTCTAATATTGTAAAAAAAAACAAAGCTCCCCACCATATAAAGTGGCCCCTAAAATCTTGGTTTTATAAATTTCAAGGGCTAGTGACACTGGGAAAATAAGAAGGAGTGATGGGCCCTCAAAATGCCCCCACAGTATTGCTCTAGTTTGAGCCTGCACGTCTAGACATGGGGGGACTAATCAAAACATTCTGTGAGTGAGCCCCTAAATAATCAAACACAAGAGCCCTCCCAGTGGTACACCGTTAAGGGTTGGGTTAGTGCGAGAAGCGGAACAAGTGTTAAAGACCATAAATGTAGGCCTATTGGGGTTGATCTCCAGCCTCCTCTGCAAGCATAATGACCCAAAACAATCCAGAAGCTTCTGGATCCCCATCAGGGATTTATCAAAAGGGTATCATCTGTAAACAGTGTGGCCGGAGTCTGAACCCCCTGTAAGACATGGGACATAACTCTCACAATTCTCAAGCTGGGATACCAGGTCATTGATGTACAGGAAAAAGAGGGTCTGGGCCAACAAGCACCGCTGTCTAACTCCCCAATTTACCAGAATGAGGTCTGTCAAATCAACCTATGGCCCACATCTAACTTGGTCCCAACTACCTTCTAAAAACTGTTCACAGATTACATTCCAACAATGATGCCCAAGTTAGATGTGGTTATAACAAAAGAAGGCAGGGAACATGAGCAATTAGTTTTATTGTACGTGCTCCTTACTATATCTCATGTACACATACACTCTGAGTCGGGGCGGGTCGCAGTGGACGCTGTTCTGCATCTGTCATGCTAATTAGGCTCAGATTGGATGTGTACATGAGATATAGTAAGGAGCATTTATACTGAACCTAATCACTACTGGCCCCTCCCTCTTTTGTTATGATCACATCTAGTGTGGGCATAATAGTTGGAATGTAATCTGGCAATAGTTTTTAGAAGGTAGATGGAAATTTCCAACTCCGCTGACAGCCCTATGGAGTGGGAAAAAGGGTCCTATGGACCCCTCCAGATATCCCCTTGCAGGCAGGTGCAGTCACTCACGGCACCTGCCTGAAAGGGGATCTCTCTCCTCTTAAAAGTGCAGGTGATTTGTCGCTGCACAATGAAACATGGAGCAGCACCCTCAAAGCTGCTCCGTTTTTTACTTAATTGTGCTGCCCTGGGGGCAGGGGGTGTTCGCGGCTCCTCTAGGGGCACCTCATTCAATGTAAAAGGGTGCACGCTCCTTCTTTGAGCCCAGCATACTTGTTTTAAGGTGTGCCGTGGCCCAAACAGGGGAAGTGTACTTTATGTGTAATAGGGCCCTGGTATTCCCTCTTCCACCATCTTATGTGTGTGTCTGGCTTCATGCTTCTCACGTGATTACGTAGACTGTAAAGTGAGAGGTGCACAATCTACGTCTTTCACTATTAGCGGATAAACCATTTCTCTTGTCTCTTAATGTACACTGTTCTAAAATAAGGGTTACACAACTAATTGAACATGCGTCTCCATTGTTATTACAGAAAACGTCGCATGTGCTTCTCTCGGTGTATTCCAGCTTCCTGTTTACTAACACTTGTTCAGCTTTGTTTGCACGGGCACTCATAGGGAAGGTTCTTCTGGCATATTCTATGATGATGGCTGTGTGTATACTATAGTGAGAGGCACCTGACAGAAATAGTCACTCAGTGCATTTAATGTAGTTCAGAGGTCATTCAACAAAAAGCATGGGAATTGGATACATTATTTTTTCAGTGGCCAAATGCTTGATTTTTCTGGTTTTCCTTACTCTGTTGCTATGGTTACGGTAGCCCCTTAGTCACAAAACCTGATTTGCTTTTCTATACTGCTGCAGTCCCACCAAATGCATAATAGTTTTGTTGCGAAGTGCAGTACTGACCATTACACCTATTTAAGCATTGGCAGTAAGCACCGGTGACTGCCTGGTACTGTCCTTTACTAGCATAGAATCTCGGTGGAGAATTGTTATTTATAAAGCATTGAGCGTACAGCAGCCTTGTAAAGATGTTCCACTACTGGTGACATGATTGGTTCCTTACATTCACCTAGGCATCCTTTATAGCTGCATGTCATTCTGACTCATTAGCCCTGCCACTATCCTTGCCCCTGACTCTTCTCGCTGAACACCCTCACTAAACGTATTACCCCACATACCATAGTCTTTATTTCCAGGGCTGGGGACTCCCTTCTCCAGAGATGGAGCTCAATAGTGCCCACCCGGTGGCGGCGCCATCGCTGACCAGGAGTGTGTCTACAGAGCAGATTTGAGGACAGCCAAAAGTGTTCAAACTTCTGAACTTGAGCAATACAGATTTAACGAAAAGTTTCAAATCACGAGGTTAAATATAAAACGGACACAGCCTTGTTTTATTATGTGTCAATATGAGCTATTACAAGGTCCTAACAATAATGTAATTGACTCACTTGCTCTTGGTCCAACTGTTTCCCAATAACACGAAGCACGTCATTTACAGGTAGAATTCCTGTTTTGTCTAAGATTGATAACGTCCCAGCCATGCAATTTGTAGAACGCAGGCGGTGAGCTTAGAGCATTTTGATGAGCCAGAAGTGTATTTTTCTGGTAAAATACAAGGATGTCCCTTGTGTGTCCGGTAAACCTATTGAGCAGATGTGAGAACCATCTGGAGGTAAAAAGAAATTCGGCTCCTCCATTCTGCAGAATACATGATCTGTATACGCCTCACAGATAGGGCCTCATTTATGAGCCCTTGCGTCACTTTTACGCTGCCGGTGCGTCACTTTTTGTGACGCAGCAGTGGCGTAAAAAGTGCGCCTTGTTGCGCCATATTCACAAATCCACTACTAGTACGCCTATCAACATCAGTGGCCTTAAATGTCCATCGACATTCTTCCCAGCCAACAATTTAATACCAAAAGAGATGATCACATTTGAAAATGTGGTACTCACTGAAATCGAACAACTCTTCCAAGACAGAAAGTATGTCAGATTTAATCTTTCGAAGAACGATATGTCTATCATAAAAACCTTATCAGAGCGGGAAGATCTAGTAGTCAAACCTGCTGACAAGGGGGGAGGAATCATTTTACAGGATAAAACTGTATATGATCAGGAGGCCCACAGACAATTGAGCAACCCAGAACATTACAAAAAACTTTCTAGTGACCCTACGGCCAGGATCCGTAAACTTATCCTCACACTGACTACCAAAGGCCAGGAAGGATTATGGCTTAGCAAAAAGGAATTTGACTACCTTAATAAGGATGATTACAGTATCCCTGCGTTTTATACGCTACCAAAAATCCATAAGAATAGTCAGCAACCGCCGGGAAGACCTATTGTGGCTGGCTGCCAGTCTATTCTCCAACCCTTGGCAGAATACGTAGATCATTTCTTAAAACCATTTGTTACCACAACCAGGTCATTCACTCAAGATAGTAGAGATGTAATTGTCAAATTGGAGGGTGTCCATTTTAGCCCAAATCATAACATCATGGCTACGATGGACATCGAAAGTCTCTACACTAATATCCATCAGGCTGAAGCTCTACAATAATCTACAACACTCTAGATACTCGCACTCGGCCTCACCAAGTTCCTACTTGGTTTATTACTGAATGTGCAAGACTTGCTCTGGAAGAAAATTATTTTCTCTTCAACAATGACTTCTTTGCTCAATTGAAGGGTGTGGCAATGGGAGCAGTTTTTGCTCCCACAATAGCGAATTTGTTTGTAGCAGATTTTGAGGAAAGAGTTATTTACAACAACAACCCCTTTGTATCTAATCTGGTTCACTATTTAAGATACATCGATGATGTCTGTATAGTTTGGGAGGGAAGTAAAGACAGGCTGAAAGAATTCCACGGATGGCTCAATACAAAGGATGTGAACCTGCAATTCACCCTGGAAAGTAACTGTGAGGCCTTGAACTTTCTTGATCTTAACATCATACACGCCGAAGGGACACTTGCCGTGAGTTTATATACTAAGCCCATGGCACGTAATACCCTTTTGAGGTATAACAGCCACCACCCCCGAAATCTACGGGATAATCTCCCCTTCGGTCAGTTCCTCCGAATTCGGAGGAATTGTACCAAAAGGGAAGATTATTTCAGGGAAGCAAAAATTTTACAAGAAAAACTAGTGACCCGGTCATACCCATACCGGCTGGTAAAGCATGCGATGACACGTGCTTGGTATTATGACCGTCAAGCCCTCCTACAAAAAAAGCAACCTCCAAACCCTAATACCATACCAGACACAGTACCCACAACTTGTGTCCTGACTTTTGGTACAGAGTCCACAGAAATTACAAAAATCATCAAACGCAATTGGCATTTGATCAAAAAGGTTGAACCCCAACTAGCCATCGATAGATTTGCCTTCAAAAGAGGAAAGAATCTACGTGACCACTTGATCAAAGCCTATAGGGAACCCAAGATCAATACCCTAACTAGCATATGGGGCCTGGCACCCATTGTCGGACATTTTCCCTGTGGTGGATGCACAGCTTGTGCGACCACACAAATAACTAAAACCTGCTGCATTAATGGGAGACAGTTGACGTTGAAACATCATTCTAATTGCATGACCAAGAACGTGGTGTATTGCATCCAGTGTCCTTGTGGCCTGAATTACCTTGGAAAAACAACACAGGAACTAAGGAAACGGATAACACAACATCAGTCCCGCATTAGATGCAAAATCCAAACGGCGCCATTAGTTGAGCATTTTAATAACATGTCACATGCTCCCACTGATATGAAATGGTTTGTTATTGAGTGTGTAAGGGGTACAAGAAGACGACCCAATGTGGATAAATTGCTTGCTCAAAGGGAGAACAAACTGATTTGGTTATGCGATACAGTAGAGAATGGGCTGAACACGCTTATCGAATGGCATTCATTGGCCACCTTAATGTAAGGTTTTTTCGAATTTGGGCTGTCGCATACGGTTGTATGTGATAATGAATCAGTAACCTGAGTGGAGTAGAGGACGTTTTTGTATTTCAGTTTTAGTTAGTTTTATCACTTTTTAATAATTTTTCATTGTTTTGTTATCACAAGACGAGTAAGCCTTGTAGACCACTCTAAGATGGCCGCCGAGTTCACTGTCGAAGTGACGTCATGGCGCCCAACGTTATTTACGTTGTATGCGGAAGTTGAAGGTTTCCGCGAGTACAACCGGAGAAGACACACGGACTCCTTTGAGCCGGCGTCTCTTGGCAAGCGAAGTAAGTTTGAGGCATGTTAGCACTAGATTTATAGTAGCTCTGGCGTGTGCAGTCTCCTGATTACGGATTTGTCTGTTTTGCGGAATTTGAAGGTTTCCGCGAGTGCAACCGGAGAAGACACACGGACTCTTTTGAGCCGGCGTCTCTTGGCAAGCGAAGTAAGTTTGAGGCATGTTAGCACTAGATTTAAAGTAGTTCTGGCGTGTGCAGTCTCCTGATTACGGACTTGTCTGTTTTTCAGAGGTTCGGGCGGCCGCCAGAATGTAAGTGATTTTACGTGCACCTTTGGGTATAGAACTAACTTTCCAGCGCACGTAGCGTTATTCATTTATTTATTTACTGGTTTACAGAACGACCTGTGAGGCGTTTTGGTTACATGTAAGTAATAGACAGTATACAGGCTAATCATGGTAGTGCTCGCTTGATATGTGTCTCACTTTCAAGTGCATATATCTATAAGGTGGAACTGTGAACTTTCCTGGCATTATAGTAATTAAGACATGTAGGCACAAGTCACGTGGTCCTTTCTTTGGCATTTTCTTTGGCACTTTTGTACCAGTGTGTTGTTTTAGGTGCACTTGGTGGTGGTCTGAAGGTGCATGCCACACCGAGTGAAGTGTTTTGTCACTTTGTTCTTTGTATTGAGCTGCAAAAAATCTCTGTGTACCCTAGGGTTTCACTGATGTTGTCATGTTGTTATGTTTATGTTTATATCAGATACCTCTGTGCAACTTTTTCTGTCCTGAAGATGGTCCTCCGGATCTTTTTGACCAACACGGACCGAAACGTCGACGCCTAACACCTTTTATACAACCATACTGTATAAATTCACTTGAAACAACACTTTGTGAATTAGGCTGCATATATAAGATTGTGCATGTGGTCCCTTCATTGTGTCCACACTATGTGGTAAAGGTGTTTTGTACCACCCTATGATTTGTGATATATGATGTTGGTGGTCTAATGTTGCCAGACTTTTGATTTCTGGATAAAAAGTGAAAAATATATAAAACTATATGATTGAAAATCAAAAAATAAATATATATTTTTGATACTATTCATTTTTGTTGTTGTTGAAACCCCTCGGTTACCTTCCTTAATTGAGTGATCATAGTTATGACACTGTTGATTGAAAAATGTATACTGTGAATGATTCCTACCTGGACATTTAGCTTATATGATATTCACAAAGTGACACATCTAGGTAGATGCGTCAATTTGTAAACCCCTGCGCCACATTATACCTGCGCCAGGTATAATATATGCAATGGGGGCGTATTGACGCAAGAAAGGGTCGTAGAAGTGACGCAGTGAAATCTATGAGATTTCACTGCGTCACTTCTAGGACGCAGTTGCGTCAAATTCTTGTGCCTGCCTCACTGCAGGCATAAGACTGACGCAGGCCCTTTCACATAGGGCTTGCCCCATGTGAAAGGATGCATTGCTGGAGTTGCGTCACTTTTGTGACACACTCCAGCAATGCGTCACTTTTGCACTTACAGATACATCATAAATACTGACGTATCTGTAACTCCTTGCGCATTGATGCGTCATAATGTAAATATGACGCATCATTGGTGTCGCAAGGAGGGCGCAATGAAAAGTGACGCATTGCTGTTTTCACGCAGCGATGCGTCACTTTTCATAAATGATGTCAATAGTGTTTAATTACTTAAAACTCTGATTACTTCAAGTATTGTATCCATCACTTTTTTTGTTTTTCGCTCTGATGTGTAGCTGGGTATTTCAGTGCCCTCTGCGTACTCCACTACCGCCTTTCCCAAGATCGAACACTGAAAGAAAAATATTTAAAAGCTACCAAAACTCATGTTTCCATGGTATAAAATCGCCTTTGCGTTGACTCTGTTTTATCCCGTTTAATAAACATTTATTTTATTGTATGATAAGCTTAACCATGCCATGCCATATAAAATGGCAGTCGCATATCAACTGTATTGAAACTGGGGATAAAAGTAAAATATTTATCAGCACTTCGTCAAAACATGACTGGTTTCATGAAGTGGCCTCAGGCAGGCACCCAAACTGGTCTACCCTACGCACACAAACACATTTTAAACACGCCTGTCCTCCAGGATGACTACTATATAGCGACATCAAACCTGTAAAGTCCTCTGTTGTGAGGCCTTCTTTCTGGTTGAGGCAGATCTTCACAGTTCCTTGTCAATGTGGACAGGTGTCCTGTTTTGACTCCTTGGATCCTCATGTTGTTTAAATGCTCATTGTAAAGCTTGGCAGATAGGAAATACAGTGGCATGTTGATTGTTGAAATATACTCTTCCTACCTTCAAACATTGATCAATCAGTTAACAAAAAGTACGTATATAGCACATAAAACCTACAAATCCTAATACTGTGCTGGAGAGGCTACGAATCCCTAAAACAGCAGGGTACTGGGAGGTTTCCTGAACAAAAGTAGTTTATCAACATCTCTCACTCCCCCCAGGAGCATATTCCATGCAGAGCAAAGTGACTGAGCACAGGCCCACTTCTGAATTTTTTGGTCAGTCATGCCATCTGTTGTTGCACGCGTAGTTTGTCAGCTTACCTTAAAACCCCACTTAGAATATAAAATAAAAATTTGACTGCCAAGTTCTTGGGGCCATTCCAGTGTATAACATTCAGAGCAAGCACTAGGGGTTTACATTTCATACCAACAAACCATCGGCAGCTAATGCAGTTTCCTCAAATCTGTGGGACATGATCAACTTGCTACCATTATGGATCAATTCATCTCAGACTGAATGTATCTCCCCTTACTCGAGAACGCTCAGTTCATTGTGTGATGCTCTTAGCACTGATATTCAGAGACATCTTCAAATTAAGGCCAGTGTTTGACTTGGCCCTTTTTGCAGGGTCATCCCTAAACTTTTTGCCTTTCTCCCCGCCTTATGCCTGACATGGTGTTGGTGGTTTTAGGCCTCTGGGCACTTTAGCACTGTGGTCCAGTGTAAAGTGCGTGCGCTCTCGGTGTTACCTTGCTGAGATTGGCCTGTCCTCCCATAGGAATGGATTGGGGAATAACTGATCAGTGTGTGTCAATGGTAATTCATGGTATGGGAGGAGCAGTGTGGTCACATTTAGTATGTATAAAACTGTGAGAATAAATGCTGTGCAATGGTGTGCACTGATTTATTGTGGTTATTTTAGAAATGCCACTTTTAGAAGTTATACCAAAGGGGATGATGGACGGAGCGTTTGAGCAAATCAAACACTCATCCCCAGTCAACTGATCTGGGTTTAATGCATCATCATTCTTTAGCTCACTAAACCACCTCAGTTCTGACCCAGCTATATGAAAATCAGTCTGACCCTGTGCCTCATGGAAACAGTCCAGCCCGAACTGCCAAGCCATGTCTTCCCTGGACCAGATACAAGCATCGTGGGACCGGTTTCGGGTTCATAACCCTCATCAGCCAGGATATCTTGAATCAAGTGGCAAAGTGAGCAAGGGGCCCAAGTGTGGGCATACACTGCCCACTAAGGGCAAACAAAGCGATACCAAAGGGGATGATGGATGGAGCGTTTGAGCAAAACAAACACTCACCCTCAGTCAACTGATCTGGGTTTAATCCATTATCATTCTTTAGCTCACTCCACCATCGCAGTTCAGACATGACCATATGCAAATCAGTCTGACCTTGTGCCTCATGGGAACAGTCCAGCCTGAACTGCCAAGCCATGTCTTCCCTGGACCGGAAACAAGCATCCTGAGACCGGTTTCGGGGTCATATCCCTCATCGGCCAGTTCAGACATGGCCATATGCAAATCAGTTTGACCCTGTGCCTCATGGGAACAGTCTAGCCCGAACTTCCAAGCCATGTCTTCCCTGGACCGGAAACAAGCATCCTAGGACCGGTTTCGGGTTCATAACCCTCATCAGCCAGGCTATCTTGAATCCAGTGGCAAAGTGAGCAAGGGACCCACGTCTGGGCATACCCTGCCAACTTAGGGCGAACAAAGCGATACCAAAGAGGATGATGGACGGAGCGTTTGAGCAAATCAAACACTCACCCCCAGTCAACTGATCTAGGTTTAATCCATCATCATTCTTTTGCTCACTCCACCATCGCAGTTCAGACATGACCATATGCAAATCAGTCTGACCCTGTGCCTCATGGGAACAGTCCAGCCTGACCTGCCAAGCCATGTCTTCCCTGGACCGGAAACAAGCATCCTGAGACCGGTTTCGGGGTCATATCCCTCATCAGCCAGGCTATCTTTAATCCAGTGGCAAAGTGAGCAAGGGACCCACGTCTGGGCATACCCTGCCAACTTAGGGCGAACAAAGCGATACCAAAGGGGATGATGGACAGAGCGTTTGAGCAAATCAAACACTCACCCCCAGTCAACTGATCTGGGTTTAATCCATCATCATTTTTTAGCTCACTCCACCAACCACATTCAAACATGGCCATATGAAAATCTGTCAGACCCTGTGCCTCATGGTAACAGTCCAGCCCGAAATGCCAAGCCATGGCTTCCCTGGACCGGAAACAAGCATCTTGGGACCGGTTTCGGGTTCATAACCCTCATCAGTCATGCTATCTTGAATCCAGTGGTAAAGTGAGCAAGGGACCCACGTCTTGGTATACCCTGCCAACTTAAGCGAACAAAGCGATACCAAAGGGGATGATGGATGGAGCGTTTGAGCAGATCAAACACTGGGTATGCTCAGATGTGAGTTCTGTGCTCTCCATGCCACTGGAGTCGAGCTATCCCGGCTGATGATGTCTTAAAGCCCGAAACCGGTCCTAGGATGCTTGTTTCCAGTCCAGGGAGGACCTGTGCTGGACTGTTCCATTGGGCACAGGGTCAAGACTGATTTGCATATGGCTGGGTCCAAACTGGAATGGCATGGTGAGCAAAAAAACAATGGATTTAGGCCCAGATCTCTGTACTGGGGTGAATGTATGACATTGTTCTGCATTCTGTCCATCAATTGTTCTTTTTGCATTTGTCAACCGAGTGGGATGGGTAGGCTCCGACGTGAGTCACGTGCTCTCCATGCCACTGGAGTCAAGCTATCCTGGCTGATTAGGGCTGAAAGCCCAAAACCGGTCCTAGGATGCTTGTTTCCAGTCCAGGGAGGACCTAGCCTGGCAGTTCAGGCTGGACCGTTACCATTGGGCGCAGGGTCAAGACTGATTTGCATATGGCTGGGTCCAAACTGCAATGGAATGGTGACCAAAAAAAAGATGAATTTAGACCCAGATCTCTGTACTGGGTTAAGGTATTAGGTAAAGAAATAATAGCAAGCTACAATCAAAATATGCGAATAAATTCCAGGTATATGGATGGATGTAACCACTAACTATGCTCCACACATAGGTCAAGAATGCAAATTTGATAGGAAAAATATATGTATAATTTTATTTGTATTCATCATTCATTTTTATATATATATATATATGTCTTTTTTTTGGTTCATCCATTAAATTCATTATACTTTCTCTTAAAATAGAAAGAATATGCAGTACCAATAAATATTAACAAGAATAAATCACATATATCAGAAAAGTACACAGAAAAAAAGAGGGAGGTGAAAAGGCCAACAAATTCATAAAACAATCCAGCAATTTGATCTGGTAAAGTTGAAAAACGGCCAATGTATGGTTCATGAGAGCAATGTGGTAGATGAAGACTACGCTCATTTTGGCAAAACTGCCTTCATCAGGGGACCGTCTATTGCAATACAATTTTATGTGTCGAACCTAAATCGGCTTCATTAACACTGTCAAAATATTTGACGAATTATGGGACAGTACAGAGGTTTTGGACATAAAGATTCCTATAATATGAGTGATGCCAAAAGACTTGCAGTATAGCCACAGCTTTCACACGATTGAGTGCCACGTAGATAATAGGTTCCGAATACCAATATCTGTTAATAAATCTTGATGTGGAGATATACGTCAGGCGAGAACCTGTTGCTGTTCAATGCAGGCACTTTGGAAAATTAATGACGTGGCTTGAAAATATGGAGCTTGAATTCATGAATATTAACTTCTTGTTCTAAGAGATGCCTCAAAACATCCTTGGTTTCTTAGTTACTGGTAATGGAGACCTCAGCGGAGCTTCCGATATCGTCTAACGGAGTTCAGCCATACTGAAGTGAATGTATGACATTGTTCTGTATTCTGTACACCAATTGTTCTTTTAACTTTTAGAAGTTGGCATTTCACTATATGTCTGCCTGCCTGATGTGAGTTGCATGTCTGGCTTGTGAGTGACAGGGAGTGGGAGGCGTGTGTGGCTCCAGGAGGGGCAGGGTGAGTCAGCATTGGGCTGAATAGGACATCTGGGCTGGGAGTAGTGGGACGGGTAATCCCCTGACTCTGAATAGGATGGTGCCTGCCCTAGTCAATGCTGGCTCCGCCCCGTGTGGAGTGTCTGATCACCTAGCCCCCACCTGCAAAACAAAGTGCTCCAAATCCCCCCTGAACCAGATGCATCTGGTTCCCCCAGGCCCTGCACTACAGACAAAGGAAATGCTGGAATAAGTAGAGGGGCTGTGCCCTCATGAATTGATTCTCTCTTCTGTTCCTGAAACCTGCGGGGATGTGATGCTATTAGGGTCCAGGAGGTACCGTAATGAGGGCTAGCCTCCCTGGACCCTGCATTGCCCCCCTGATCTCATGAACTTTTGATGAGGAGCTGTGTTCCTAGCCCCCGAAGAGCGTTTTATGCCTTTAAACTTCGATTAAGAGGAGAAGAGCGTGGGGACTGCACAGCGCTGACCTGCAACCCTTTCAGGTGGAACCCCCAGCATAGCGATTCTTTGTGATGGCACTTTTATGGATTCTAAACCGGTCAGTGCCTGCCCAGCTGCATTTGTGAAAGGAGAAGAGGTGGCGGAGGCCACCCAAGGCAGTGCGGGGCTCCCGTGAGTGAGGGAAGCCCCGCGTACGACAGGAAAGACCGGGGCAGAGAGAAGTGGGGCTCCGGTGACCTGTTGGGAGCCGGGCACCAAAGTGGATTTCCCGACCCGAGCCCCTGTGAGTAGGGGCTTAGCCTGAGTGTGGTGGTGCCTTGCGAGGCACAGGGTCGGTGCTTTGGTTGAACCGAGCGGACCCGCCAGAGAGCGGGCCGCTCCAACGTGTCCATTCAGCTTATGGAGTCCTCGTGGGGACTTGGGGGCATTTCTCAGCCTAGTACCTATTTTCCATGAGCGGACCCGCCGTTGTGGGCTGCTCCAACATGGGGCATGTTTTGTTTCCATGGCCCCTGTGGCTCCAACGAGGTGGCAGTTTTTATTTAAGTTATAGACCCCGAGGGCCCCAGTGACTTGGGGGCATTTTGAGGCACATTGTCGGTGCCTGGGCGATCCCGCAGAGAGCAGGCCGCTCCAACAATGGGCATGTGTTTGAGAAGTCCCTGAGTGGGACAAGAGAGGGCACAGTGGTGCCAGGGCCTTTCTTTGATTTCCAGCTGTACAGCACTTAGTGACAGCTACATCATTTAGGTCTGCATAAGTGCACACTTTGAGACTCTGCTGCATTCGCAGCCGCCCTGACATTGTGGACATAAGGCATTTGAGCCCTCCAAGAAGGCCTGTGGGCCAGGAGGACTGTGAGGTTAATAGGGCACCAGGCCCTAATGTGATTTATGTGGTGCTAGGAAATGTGATTCATGTACTATGATCTATACACCCTGTTTTATGCATAATGTGTTTATGTGTGAGGTTACTGTCTAATGTGTTTAGACTTATGAGGTTATTGCATAATGTGTTTATGCTAGTGAGGTTGGCGCAGAATGTATTTCACTCCTAATGTGATGCTGTTTACATAAAATAATTTATGTTGCAGGAGATGATGATAAGTGCAGTGTTTACCCGTAATTACTGATTGTGTGGTATATTTGTATTAGTTCTACATTTACTATTTGTGCTTGTGATGTTTGTGACAGTGGCCCAATTGGCTCTGTCAGGTGTATATAATCCCTTGTAGATTTTACCTAGTGCAGGTGGCACAATGTATATTATGTGATTACTATTCTAGTGTGTTATCAGATTACAAAAGCTATTTTTGATATAGCCTTGTGTGGAGTTCCTTTTGTGGTGTGCCTGGTATGTTGTTGCTGTGTGCGTGTTGCGCAAACACTTTACACATTGCCTCCGGGATAAGCCTGACTGCTCGTGCCAAGCTACCAAGGAGGTGAGCAGGGGTTATCTTTGGCGTGTAACTCCCTTGCCCTGACTAGAGTGGTAGTCTCTGCCTGGCTTTGGCGCAAGCCTTAGCCAACCAGAGATCACATTTCTAACAGGCAGAAAATATATTTCTAAACTTCTCAGTGGTTATGGTGACAGAATTGCTGACTCTAAAAGCAGCACATTGGACTCTTTTCATTTTCAAACAGAGGCCCCTACCAATGAGCAGTGACTGAGTTTTAGGGGTATTAAGGCTCAACCACTTCTGGTTTTCACCCATCTATTTATTATACAAAATATCTTTGAATCATTCGGATCACTGAAATAATATCGACTACCAAAATATCGACTACCCAAAATATCGAGGAAAAAATATCTACAACCAAAATATCGAGTTTGTATGTACAAACAGGTAAGTACAAAAATATCGAGTACAAAATATCGTTTACAAAAATATTGTTGTAAAAAATATCGACTTTACTAAAAACAATGTTTAATTACATTGATATAAAAAATTAATTACTAAAATATAATTAACAATACTTAAAATAACTTTTAATTATTAAATAATTAATGAAAGTAAAACATAATATTTTTTAATCATATTTTTTAAAACATATATATATATATAGTAACAAAATTTAATTAAATAATAGGCAATATTGTATATGTACCCCAAAAACCCAAAAATGACCCTGAACCCTAAAAATACCCCTTTACCCAAAAACTAAAAACTGACCCTGAACCCTAAAAATACCCCTTTACCCAAAAATTGAAAACTGACCCTGAACCCTAAAAATACCCCTTTACCCAAAAACTAAAAACTGACCCTGAACCCTAAAAATACCCCTTTACCCAAAAACTAAAAACTGACCCTGAACCCTAAAAATACCCCTTTACCCAAAAACTGAAAACTGACCCTGAACCCTAAAAATACCCCTTTACCCAAAAACTAAAAAATGACCCTGAACCTTAAAAATACCCCTTTACCCAAAAACTAAAAACTGACCCTGAACCCTAAAAATACCCCTTCACCCAAAAACTAAAAACTGACCCTGAACCCTAAAAATACCCCTTTACCCAAAAACTGAAAACTGACCCTGAACCCTAAAAATACCCCTTTACCCAAAAACTAAAAACTGACCCTGAACCCTAAAAATACCCCTTCACCCAAAAACTAAAAACTGACCCTGAACCCTAAAAATACCCCTTTAATTTAACATAATTAGCAATTAATCAATTAAATTAAATTAATTACCAATTACATTTTAATTAAATAACATATATTATTTAATTACCAATTAATTAATTATTACTACCAATTAATAAATTTACATATTTAATTAATTATAATTAAATTACTTCCCACCCTATTCCCCTATAAACCCACAACCCGCTACAGAAAATACATTATTTTAATTTACATAATTAGCAATTAATCAATTAAATTAAATTAATTACCAATTAAATTTTAAATAATTAACATATATTATTTAATTACCAATTAATTAATTATTACTACCAATTAATAAATTTACATATTTAATTAATTATAATTAAATTACTTCCCACCCTATTCCCCTATAAACCCACAACCCGCTACAGAATAAAATTACACAATAATTAAAAAAATCATTAATTAAAAATAATTATAAAATAAAATGACACTTTTCACACATATTATAACATAAAAACACTATAAATAATTAAATATTATTTTAAAAACTATATTTTTTACTATCTAGATTATATACTTGGATATTTTCACTGTCTATATTATTTACAGTCGATATTACTTCACTTACCTTAAAAACTTTATTTTGGCTGTCGATATTCTGTCTAGTCGATATTTTGTCCAAACGATATTTAAAACTCGATATTCTGTCCAAACGATATTTTGGAGTCGATATTATGTCTGTGCACCGAATCATTCCTGTTATTGACAAATGGGTTTTGGGATATGTGGAATGCCATACCTGTATAGACTGAAAAGTTCTGAAATCCAACACCGAAATATGTTTCAGTGAAGGGGTTGTGCATACAAGTAGAAATTCCAGGGAGACTGACTAAGCCCCCTGTGATAGTCAATAGTCTGCCTTCACATACAGTACCCACTGTGGCTTTCCTTTAACCAATAAAGGACTTGAACAATTACTTGCAGTCTTTTACATCCCAACTAAGCTCCTTACAGTAACTAGCAGCATAATGTATTGTATTCTAATGTATAGGATTTGTAGAGTGCATGGCTACCCAATGGGCCTCCCGGTACTAAATGACCAACAGACTCTAATCCATCACTGAATATGAATGCATAACTCTAGTCACGTCAACCTCAATTAACAAACGATGCCTTTGGCATTTTCCTAAAAATCACTAATTTTCAGTTTTGTGCCGCCTGATCAGTAGAGAGTTTCATAGCTTAAGTGCCAAGTAAGAGAAGAAGAAAGACACACAATTGATGGACGGAATGCAGAACAAATCAAAACATTCACCCCCAGTCAAGAGATCTGAGTTAAATCCATCATTCTTTTGCTCACCATGCCACCCTAGTTTAGACCTGGCCATATGCAAATCAGTCTTGACCCTGTGCCTCATGGGAACAGTCCAGCCCGAACTGCCATGCCATGTCCTCCCTTGACCGGAAACAAGCATCCTTGGACCGGTTTTGGGGTTTCAACCCTCTTCAGCCAAGATAGCTTGATTCCAGTGGCACAGGGAGCCTAGGACCCACGTCTGGGCATACCCGGCGCACTTAGGGTGAGAAAGCAAAAGACACACAATTGATGGACGGGATGCAAAACAAATCAAAACATTCACCCCAGTCAAGAGATCTGAGTTAAATCCATCATTCTTTTGCTTACCATGCCACTCCAGTTTAGACCTGGCCACATGCAAATCAGTCTTGACTCTGTGCCTCATGGGAACAGTCCAGCCCGAACTGCCAAGTCAGGTCCTCCCTGGACCAGAAACAAGCATCCTAGGACCTGTTTTGGGGTTTGAACCCTGTACAGCCAGGATAGCTTGATTCCAGTGGCACATTGAGCCCAGGACCCACTTCTGGGCATACCTGGCGCACTTAGGGCGAGAAAGCAAAAGTCACACAATTGATGGTCGGAATGCAAAACACATCAAAACATTCACCCCCAGTCAAGAGATCCAGTTAAAGCCATCATTCTTTTGCTCACCATGCCACCACAGTTTAGACATCGCCACATGCAAATCAATGTTGACCCTGTGCCTCATGGGAACAGTCCAGCCCTAACTGACAAGCCAGGTCCTCCCTATACCAGAAACAAGCATCCTAGGACCGGTTTCGGGGTTTCACCCCTCTTCAGCCAGGATAGCTTGATCCCAATGGCACAGTGATCACAGGACGCACGTCTGGGCATACTTGGCGCACTTAGGGTGAGAAAGCAAAAGACACACAATTGATGGACGGAATGCAGAACAAATCAAAACATTCACCCCAGTCAAGAGATCTGAGCTAAATCTATCATTCTTTTGCTCACCATGCCACCCCAGTTCAGACCTGGCCATATGCAAATCAGTCTTGACCCTTTGCCTCATGGGAACAGTCCAGCCCAAACTGCCAAACCAGGTCCTCCCTGGACCGGAAACAAGCATCCTAGGACCAGTTTCAGGGTTTCACCCCTTTCAGACAGGATAGCTTGGTTCCAGTGGCATAGTGAGCCTAGGACCCACGTCTGGGCATACCTGGAGCACTTAGGGCGAGAAAGCAAAAGACACACAATTGATGGATGGGATACAGAACAAACTAAAACATTCACCCCCAGACAAGATATCTGAGGTAAATCCATCATTCTTTAGCTCACCATGCCACCCCAGTTTAAACCTGGCCATATGTAAATCAGTCTTGACCCTGTGCCTCATGGGAACAGTCCAGCCTGAACTGCCGAGCCAGGTCCTCCCTGGACCTGAAACAAGCATCCTAGGACCGGTTTCAGGGTTTCATCCCTCTTCAGCCGGGATAGCTAGATTCCAGTGGCACGATGAGCCCAAGACCCATGTCTGGGCATACTTGGCACACTTAGGGCGAGAAAGCAAAAGACACACAATTGATGGACAGAATGCAGAACAAATCAAAACATTCACCCCCAGTCAAGAGATCTGAGTTAAATCCATCATTCTTTAGCTCACCATGCCACCCCAGTTTAAACCGGGCCATATGTAAATCAGTCTTGACCCTGTGCCTCATGCTAACAGTCCAGCCCGAACTGCTAAGCCAGGTACTCCCTGGACCGGAAAAAGCATCCTAGGAACGGTTTTGGGGTTTCACCCCTCTTCAGCCGGGATAGCTTGATTCCAGTGGCAAGGTGAGCCCAGGACCCATGTCTGGGCACACCTGGCGCACTTAGAACGAGAAAGCAAAAGACACACAATGAGGCCCAGATCTCTGTGCTGGGGTGACTGTATGACATTGTTCTGCATTCTGTCAGTAGTTATTTTTGCATTTGTCACCCCAAGTGGGAGGGGTATACTCAGACGTCCCGTGCTCTCCATGCCACTGAAATCAAGCTATCCTGGCTGAAGAGGGATGACACCTCGAAACCGTTCCTAGGAGTCTTCTTTCCAGTCCAGAGAGGACCTGGCCTGGCAGTTTGGTCTGGACTATTCCTATTAGGCGCTGGGTCAAGACTGATTTGCATACGGCTGGGTCCAAACTGGAATGGCATGGTAACCAAAAAAAATATGGATTTAGGCATCGTTGAAATTGTTCAGCATTCTGTCCATCAATATTACTTTTTGTTGAGTAAGCTAAGGAGAGCACTCCAATATTTGGAATAATCATCAGTCGTGCATTTCAAGACCTAAAGGCTCTGCCATAAAGCCTGCAATAAAGATTGTAACAGCTGAGGTCCTTTTTGTGTGATACGCCCTCTGAGCAATGCAAAGGGCCTTGAATTATATACCCTTTATTCAATCGGAAGCCAATGTAACGAAGCCAGCGAGCTAGATACTAGCTGATGCCTTCGGATATTTAATAAGGGACAATCCACCGAATTTTGTACTACCTTAAGCCTCTTGACTATGTAACGTGGGGAGTCTAAGTGCAAGGAATTTCCATAGTCAATGCGTGAAAACAGCAGCACCTTTACAATTAGCCTTCTGAAAGAGGAAGGTAGAAGATCTAATACTTTTCTAGACATTCAAAGTAAGCCATAGCAACTCGCTGCAGTTTTCCTGGCTTGAGTTTCCAAGTATCATTTATTGATGTTTTGGAGCTAGGAGGATTTCCTAAGGAATCTGTCCAGCTGTGTAAAGACTGGATATTATCCACTATCATGACTTCAATTTTGTCCCGGTTTGATGTAAGACAGCACTTAGCCATCCATTCTGCCGCTTTCTTCGGGCAAGTTGTTGCACTTTTAAGTGGTTTTCTGTAGAGATAGACACAACTATTTGAGTATTTGAGTGACTAGTGAAAAGTCCAATGCTTGTAGAATTTCTGCCAGAAAGCCAAATATAAAGATTGAAAAGTCAGGCTCAATAAGACACCCTCAGGTACTCCACATTTCATGGGGCATATCTTTGAATAGCGTGTATTATCTAACGCTAGAAAACTCCTATGCTCAAGAAATTACGTAAACTCACACCCACATTTTCAAGCCTCCGTATAATGACTGAGTGGGCTATACTATTGAATGCCGGGCTTAGATCTAATAATATGACTGCTGCAGAACCATCCTGATCAAGGAGCATTTTGAGTTCATCTAGTACTATCAGTAGTGCTGTTTCGCCACTATTATGTGATCTAAAACTAGTTTGCGCAGTGTGGAGGATCTCATTGGTTTACAAAAATAGTTATAGATGTTGTTTCACATGCTTCTCCAGTAGCTTCCAAACACCTGATAATAGGTAGATCGGCCTGTAGTTTTCCGGAAGTAACAGATCCAGGGTTGATGTTTTTAGTAGTGGTTTTACCACTGTGTTTTTTCAAGGGGAGGGGACTACTTCATTCTTTAGAGAGAGAATGAGCACTATCTGAAACTCAGGCAATATTCTTTCGACCCCCTGTTTTATAATATAAAGGGGAGCAGAGTTAAGTGGTGAGCCTGATTTGACCACATTAAATAGTACTGATAGATCTTCTGCACTAGTGGGGGGAAAAGACGACAGAAGTTCCCTAGGACTTCCAGGTTGCCAAAGGGAGTTAGTGCGCACTGAAAGCCTGGTCTTATCGGAAAATGATAGTAGATGTCAGTAACCTTTTTGACAAAAAAGGTGGCTAGGTCGTTGCAACCGACCAGAGTAGGGACAGGCAACGAGCTTGCAGGTAGATGCTCTGTGAGAGATTGAACTATTTGATACATTTCTGTAGCTGAATTTAAGGCCTTGTCTATCTTAAAAATATAGTAAGTCATTTGAGCATTTCTAATCTCAGAATAGTACCTTTTAATCTTTTTTAATACTGCTGTTGGCTCATGGAGTCATAGGACGTTATCCATTTTCTCTCTAATCTTTTGCATTCTTTTTTTAACACAAATAGATATGAATTAAACCATGGGGACCATCTGCCCTCGAACCATTAGTTTAAAAAACGATGCTCCTCTTCTTTGTACTTTTTAATTTTGCTTGCCCAGGTGGTTTTAACGGTTGACCTGGAGAGTGAGCATGTTGCTGTCTTTAAGAAACAACAGCGTGCAGTGAATATATACCACAACCGTTTTTAGGTCTCGCTGAGTCAGCGCGCAAGCGCTGCTCAGAGAGACATTTAGTAGCTGCTTCAAAAAGCGCTACTTTGCCGGCCACCAGCTCGCTAGAACGCGCACAAGTAAATGCGACATGCACAGCACTTTTTCCTGTCGCGCGCACGCATGCACGTAGTAGGAAGCTGGTGGCCGGCAAGGTAGCACTTGCGGTGACGCGCGTGCGCACCACTTGCGTTTTTTTTTTTATTTCATTTTTGCGATCACAATGACTTTCGCGGCGTTTGTATTCCATAGTGCATCAAAAAGAAAATATAAATTGAAACATTCAACTAAATGAACAAATGAAAAGCACCCCCCGCCGGAGGGGCGATTAACCCAAGTGCCAGCATCAAAGTCCCAATGTACCCACAGAGCATCCTTAGTCATGACTAGAAATGTCTCCCATTTCAACAAGCCAAATTGTGTCGTACATGGACATGTTGCTTTTCGGTTCTATTCCTACATGTATTTCAAGACGGACCGCCTTATTGCTAAAATGTTCCCTCTTTCCTCTCACCTGGTGCCGTTTTCCAGATCCTCCAGCACGAATGCCAAGATGGGTTGGTCCGTTGTTTCAAGTGCCGTGCTGTGCCATTTTTGCCACTGATGACATCTGATGTACTAATTTCCAGGACTGGACATTCATTAACCACTTCCTATCCTGCCCGGAGGAGGCCCAAGATAATCGTAGCTGTGTTCTTTCCTGTCGAGAAACTATCAAATCTTTAATGGTGAATGGCACCTTTTTTCCAGTATGTGCTCAGGAGTAGACATGTCAACTATATGTGGAGCTCCTTACACATGCCTCCACAACCCCTCCAACATTTTTCTTCTGTTTCAAAGTTTATTTTATACAGCTTGTCAGGTGTTGCCACCCCCCACTTCATGATTATCATCGCTGACTCCGTAAGATGCACTGTCTGATATGCTATTTGTATCATCTCTCAATAACGTATCCTCATTCCTTCTCGCAGTGTCTCTGTTCAGATCTCTACTTCACTTTGAGATATATTTCCACTCATTGGACTGGAAGGGTGTAAGAAATATGTTGTACGCACTTGAGACCCAACCCTTCGGCCCCTAGTTAATTGCCAGTAATTTCTCTTACTGAACATTTTGGCATGATGGTACTAAGCTTTGCTAGCAGTCTCTGGAAATGGTGGCTGGTTATGTTTGAAAATGGTGAGGCATAATACTTGTGCCACATTTTAAAGAGCAAAGCATGTGAGTATTACCACTATTTTTTGCAAAGGTTTTTGAAAATATATATTTTTTTAAATATTCTTTTTTTAAATTGGGTCAATAAGTGCTTTTTAGAGCACAATTTTCATATACATTTGCTAAAAATCATGGACTGTGAAAGCGCAATCACAAAATATTTGAGTAATTTCGCCAGGGCTTACATTTGGCCATTTGTGCCACCGTATGCCAGGAATTATCTCCTACATGCCTTCATTTTGCCATGAGTGCCCTCTCCTTTGCCCAGATTAGCCTACAACTTCCAGCGCCAACTTGGTAACATCAGTTCCTCCATAAGCCATTCTTTCTCTTGCTCACTCACATGCTATCACTCGTACTCACTCATTCAGTCCATCTCACTCTGTCACTCACTTTTACTCAAACATACGTCCTCTTCCTCTACTCCCACACTCCTTCTCACTCATGCTTTCTCTCACTCATCTGTACTCATTTATTCACCAAATGATCCTGTGCCTCTGGGAACAGTCCAGCCCAAACTGGCATTATTCACACTCACTCACTCAAACTGGCAAGCCAGGTCTTCCCTGAACCGGAAACAAGCATCCTGGGACCAGTTTTGGGGTAACACCCCTCATCAGCCAGGCCCACCATTTCCCTAGCCAGAAATGGCCAAAATCCTTAATGCCTGCTGCACCTGAAAAAAGTTGAACATTCCAGATGAAATCCTCTTCCGTTGCAAATTGGATGCCATTAAATTGTTGCAAGAATACTCTCCACATTCTCAGGCCTTCCCTCACACCAGCTGAAAGACTCACATGGTCATGTGGTGGCCGCTGTCACACCAGTACCCTACCTAGCCTCCTACAAAAAGTCCTCCCTACTCTCACCACTCTGCAGGAAAATTGAGATGCCCTAACAGTACCTGTATCTCTTTAACTGTGACCTTGTCACGTCTAGCATTGCTCTAAGCCGCTCCAACATCCCTACTTTTTTTCTCTTCTGGTAAACATCCCTGATTTGTCCTGGAATCGATCTCTATACCCTAAAAGGAAAGTGCCGCACTAGGCCCCATTGTCTTTTCAGGTGCCAAAGGCACTCCCAATTCCTTCATCCGCTCTTTGAAGTTTTCCAGAGCTGCCTGACACTCCGTGGAGCCTGCGGTGCCCATAAAAAAGAAATCATCCTGATAATGCGTCACCAGTTGGTGACCCGTACACTTGGTAAACAGCCACTGCAGGAATGTGCTAAAGCACTCAAATATTGCGCAAGACATAGAGCAGCCCAAGGGAAATGCTTTGTCCACGTACCATCTCCCATTGAAATGGATACCCAGAAGATCCCAATCATCTGGATGGACTGGAAGCAAACGGAAAGCCGATTTTATGTCGCAATTTGCCATTTCAGCCATTGCACCAGCCGTTACCACTAGTGACATGGCCACGTCAACTGAAGAATATGAAACCGTAGCTTCTTGCTCATTGATAAAATCATTCATGAGCTCCCTTCAAGCCATGACAAATGGTGTATAAGTCAAAACTGTCCCTGTTACTTCTTTGGATCTACCCCAATTCGGGCAACAATCAAATTCCCCAAAGGCCAATCTATGAAGGGGCCCGCCATCCTTCCCTAGCGCACTTCTTTGTCCAGTTTTTCCTGAACTATGTGAGAATGATCTCTTGCAGATTGCAAATTCTCCACCCATCTTCTGCACTGCGGACCCCTATATTCTAATCTGAACCCCCATTGGAACCCCCCCTCAGCACCTTTGCAGCCTTCTGGTTGCCATAACCCTGTAAGTAGTACAGGCAGGGGAAACCCAATTTACCCTTGTAGGCTTGGGCACTTATTAGTTAAGGTCAGAAGGGTGCTACAAGGGACTTGATTCCAAAAAACAAAATATACTTAGTGTAGCAACAAGATATCCCGTGAAACAAATCAGACAAATGAAATAAATCACTGGAAGGAGAAGAATAAAAGATACACGGAAAGAATAAAAAATATATTCACAGAAAATTTTATAAAGTTACTCATACCTCTGTTCATAACTTTTTTGCTTTAATTCATTTTCTCTAATGTCTCCCTATTCATTTTTGTGTGAATTACATTTCTAAAAAATTTATAAAATTTTCTATGAATATATTTTTTATTCTTTCCGTGTATCTTTTATTCTCCTCCTTCAAGTGATTTATTTCATTTGTCTGATTTGTTTCACAGGATATCTTGTTGATACAGTGGAGTGCGATATTCTGAATACGACTCCCAACTAAGTATATTTTGTTTTTTGGAATCAAGTCCCTTGTAGCACCCTTCTGACCTTAACTATAACCCTGTAAGGCCGCCTCTACCTTTCCCGCCTTTACCGTGTAAGAGCCCTTTGGCCCAATCCCCGTCCACCCAGGTACCTGTGAATTGCTGTGTCTGTTGTCCCCTTGTGTCCCCCCCTTCTTGCCACTGCTGGCCCCCCTGTTGATTCCCCAGACCTCCCCCAACAAGTGGCCAACACATGTTTCCCCCGCATTTGGAATACTCATGCTTGAATTTACAATATTCCAGAGTGCAGACTCCCCAAATTAAGTCCCAGCAGGACTCCTCAACACCCGCCTGTCCTCTACCTGATCTTCCCACCCCTCCCCAGGTAGGCTTTCCCTGAAAGGGCGGTATTCTAACAGGAGTCCACTGGCAGTGAACTTAGTCATCCCTGTCCTAGCCGCTCCCATCGTGTGTTGCCATGAGTCTGTGTTTAACTCTCCCCACTTAGCTTCAGGATCCTAGGCTATACGGGCCCTAAACTCCTCATCGTACTGTGCCCATGCATATACCCCCCCCCCCTATGATCTGGGCCTTCCGAATCACATCCATATATTTAAACAAGGCCACACAGCGTTCCGGGAACTTCTCGCAGTAAACACTTGCATAAATTAAGAATGCAGCTGTTCAGTTTCCTATTGTGAGTGGCAACCGTGGCCTCTTAGCCAGCTCATATTCCTCTTCCTTTGAACTCTTTTCTGCTGGAACCTCGCTGTGTAATAATTTAGGCATTTCCACATATTTGCTCTTCCAAATGCACTCTTTTGCTATTGCCATCAAATGTGCGCCCAGTTGCTTCGTCACTCCCAGGTACGGCAATCTTTTAATTCCTTTGTCCATGGGCTCTGGAAATGGTCTCCTCCCTTTTATCTGACTTACCCGGATGTGAACTATCTTCCTTTTTCCGGAGTCGCAGACTTACCATTCTCCTGGGTACCCACACCTATACCCGAGACGTACTTGTTCTTCCTTAGTGTACCCGTTTCCCCTTCTCTATCGCCCCCCACCCCATTTCCGAAATCATTGTCAGCCTGTCCCTAATCCCCGTGCTTTACCTGGCTCTAAAGAGGGTGCCAGTGATGCGGCAGTACACCTTGCCATGTGTGTCATGTTCCGAGCCGCCTTGCTTGACTGTTCCTCAGGCTCAGGCGCCTGACTTTTAACCTGCAAGATACTACTCAACACATTAATTTGCCCCCCTGTATACCCATCCCCTACCTTTCTTAATTCGCCCTATTCCAAGCTATCTTCATCAAAGTCTGAATCCTCCTGCCATTTGCTACCTTCCTTCTGATGGTCCCCAACTAGCCCCCATTTCCCCCCTATCGGAGGAGCCAACTGCACCCTCCGGTGCTTCACAACACCTTTCGACGGCAAGTTCCTCTGTCCCTGTTGCCCTGTAGACCGTGGACATCCGTTAGGTGTTGGGGCCAGCGAGACCGCTCGGGCCTACTTCTGCCAGCTGCGACGGGCTCCCCCACCGTTACTGGGCATGCTGCACGAGGCTCCACCCTCCCTTCTCCTTGGCCCCTCTGAGCCACTCCCAGCTCTGCCAAGTCTGCTCCTTGGCGCTGTTCCCTCACCTGCAATAAAAATGATTGGTCTGGTGTACTGGGCCCCACTGACCTCGCCTTTAACAACGGCCGCCTTCACTTGCTGACCCCCGATGTGCTCTCCGCCCAACCCTGTCCTACCTTTACTAAGTCCTCCACCTATGGTTGATAAGCCCCCCTTCTTCCCTTTCACTCCATTCCAGGCTTGCCATGAAAAACGACCGGGACCCCTGCTGTCCTGCCACCAGATCCCAGAACCGGCTACCCTGCCCAGCCCAACCTTTCTTCTTGTCTCCGTGCCCCCCTACTGTGCCCATCCGTGGCTGACTAACCCAGCAGACCCCCCTTTGGCCATGTAGGCATCTACTTGGCTTTGCAGGTCCCTGCCCCTCACTTCCTCATTCCAGGAAGTGAAAATATCCGACCCTTCCCAATCATGGCCCCATCTGCTGGCACCAAATCTCCAGGTACCTCATCCTCCCCTCCCTGCTACTCTGCCCCTCCTGACTCCCCCCACTGCCAAGCCCCCACCCCCTGGAGATACCCCCTTCTCCTCCTCAGAAATGACTTCATGTCCCTGCTGGCAGCAACCAGGGTCCATTTCATCCCCAGAGGCCACATAAATCAGCCCATCCCTGTGCCCCCCTGCCCCCTCCTCCTGCCTTACTGGGACCTCACTACTGCCATCCCTCTCAACCCTCAGGGGGCCTGTGATGCCACCACTTCCCTGCCCATTCTCATGCCTTTCCCCCGTGGCATCTCTCCCAACCCCACTCCCCTCACACCTCACTCCCTTTACTAAAGGTCCTCTCTCCCAGGCCCCAAGCAGGTAACACCTCTGAAAAGCCCTCCACCGGAGGAGCATGTCATGCATTCATCCGGCCCTCAGCTTCTTAGCCGGAGGCTCTGGCTCCAAAACCAGTGACAAGGCCGCATGTCTCTCTGGGCCTCCGGCGCGAACGCGGGCCTCGGTTTCTTTTGCCCAGATGGGGCTGCTCTCCTGGTGTACGAGCGGCCCTGTGGAATCACCTCATGAATGCGGGCTCTCTTCGGGGATGTACAGGCTGCAAGGCAGCCGCGACCCCTGCTGAAGAGCGCCGTGGGGGTCGCGACCCTCCCGCTGCCTCAGGTATGAGCAGATCGAGGCACCCGCCTCGCTGAAGAGCCGGACTGCCTCCAATACACAGTAGTTCTCCATACTTTTAAAAGCTAAACTGCAACTGTCCTAATCTTGCTAACAACTTCTCACACACTGCCTACCTCTGCTCTCTCTCTAACCAGCTCCCTGCCCCCCAAAAACGTCATTACAATACTCCTAGCCACCAGGTCACCAAACATAAAATGGTGGCTGGGAATGGTGTGAGCCCCCTTTTATCAGTGGGGCTACATTTGGACTATATCTTAAAACAGCCGAAAGTACACAAAATGGTCGCTAATCGGCCAGCCCCACCCCCTCTCAATCTGCCAGGGGGCAGACCTCGCAGGTTTCAGCTTCCCCCCAAACCTCCTTACGGTGGCCTGCGGTGGCTCGTGGCCTAATTGAGCCTGCAGCCACTGCCTTGCAGGGAGACGCTGCCTTGTTATTGGAGCCGTCATCGCCACCCTCTTTGGGACTCTGCGCCCGGCCTGTGAGCTTAAGTTAACATAATGAATGACACCGTGCGATCAGGGAGCTGCAGCCTGCTGGTGTTTGTTAGTACCATACAATTGTAGAAAAAGGTAGGGCTATGACCTTTCTCAAGATTTGCCCGGCGCTAACCGCCTTTGTACCATTCGAATTACCAAGCAATGAGGCAGGCGCCGGAGACCAGAAGGCAGGAAACAGAAGTTTTATTCCGACGGAGCAGAACACATCAGATCGGACAACAAGGTATCGTCTCGAGGTGCTCTAACAGCCTCTCTGAGGCCTGGCCTCTTATACACTGGTTTATGGCATGTGACCTTTCTTTATTACAATCATAACATTGTGAAGTAAGGAAGAAGACATCCCCATAATCCTCGTGTCAATCCCACCCCCATATACCTTCACAATAGAGGTCCTCAACCTGCTGATAAGAGGAGGGGGTCATCACGCAGCTGAGTGTTTCGCCAAGTCTTAGGATGTGTGCGCCTGATCATATCCCAGGGGGTGGGGAGGCCCTGATCAACAGTGTGTCCTTTGAAGAGGGGCGATTCCATACAATGAGGGGCAGTAAATGGTATCTCCCGGCTTAGGCAATGGCCTCGGACCTGTGTGGACAGTCGGACACGGGGTAAGGGGTCATCAAAGGAGTGGTATTCATGCCGCGTGGACAATTGAGCGCGGAGGGAAGGTTTGTCAACAGAGGGGCATTCATGGGAGGAGAGGAGGTGTTGGTCAGGCGCTGGCGTGACTCCCAAGGACAGGGTCATGCAGAAGGGTTAGGCTCATGAGAGGGAGGGAGGGGGAGCCAGGATGCGCGGAGGATGCTTGCTGGGTCAGAGGGGCGCGCTGGCGATCGATTGTGGACAGGGAGACCATGATACCTAAAATGGCTGTCGTGCACGTCGTACGTGGGTGACAAGCTGGCGCAGATGATGTTTAGCTCGCAAACTAAAATTCCAAAGTCCTCCCTTTTAACATGTCTCGCCAACTTGTCAGTTCGGATTTATCCCCATAAGGCCACGTATTTCTACTTCATAGAGGGGACTCATGTGCTCATTTCGGAAGTCCAAAGTCTTTGGGCACATATAGTTAGAAATAAGGCCGCACAAGGATGGCAGACATTGGATACCTAAGCAACACCCACATAATATCACAACAGGTATCAGTATGAAGGAAAACAACCTCCAACCCCAGTTCTTCAAAGTGTCCCAAAACCAGCTCCCAAGCGACCATCCTTCTTGTTCTTGGTGAACCTCCGAGGAAAGTCTGTGGAGGTGCTCAATTGCTTTGTAGACGGAAGGTGAGTTATCTGGCACGTAGGTACAACAGCTAGATCCGATGATGCGGCATGCTCCTCCTCGATCGGCTAGGACCACATCTAGGACAAGGCGGTTTTGAAGGGTCACGAGGCGGACCGCTTGAAGCTCCGCCGTGTTGTTAGCGAGGATGCCAGCCGTGATGTTGATCGTTGTTTCTACTGCCTGGGTCAGGTGTCGGATAGCGCGGCTGTTTGCCATTGGGCCCCACAGGGGAACGAGTCCCTTTGCTGCATCCAAGAACTGAGCTCCAGTGGAGTCGGCTTGTTCAATGTCATCTGCACGCCTCTGCCGGTGATGGTTAGCAGGGGCTACATACGTGGGGGGAAGAATGAAGGCAATGTAGCAGATACCCTTCCAACCTTTCGGGAGCCAGGTGTAAGCTTTGGTGCCACACACAAAGTACATATTTGGAGAAGCAACAAAGGAAGGGGGATCAACTGAGTCCAATGTTCTGGTGATTCGGCAGGAACTGTGACCCACCAGCTGTGTTCCCTGACCTTCGAGACACACAAGTCCTGTGACATTGATAACAGACAGAGCCACAGTCAGAGTGGCGGTAGTTTGTTTTTGCAGATGAGAGAAGGTGGTTCTGGCTGGATTGTGGAGCACCTGTACTTCGACTCGTTCTTTGGCTGGAATGTCTTTAAGGAAGGTGGCGCCTGTGAGCGCAGGACACAGGGCAGCAGAGGTCTTTCCGGTTCGGTTCAGCCAGAACCCAGAGTAGAAGTGCGACACTGTCTGGCTGGAGGTGGCATTATCCTTGTGGCTCTCTTGCATGAGGATCAACCAGGCGAGGCAGGAGCCGTGAACTGAGAAAGGAGAAGGGATGAAGGGGATGGAGTGTCCGGTGGCATGCGGGAGCAACCCGCAGATCCAGCAGTTCGTCGCATTTTCAGCAAGGTTGTGTTGGTGCAACAGTTGCACGAAGGAATTGTTCCAGAATTCCCTGCGCCTTTCTCGGAGCTGAGGCGACAGAGAGATCAGGTGATGCTCTTTCATGGGGGTCGGTTGTGCAGTAGGTAGCAATGCCTCATGAGCCGGTGTGCTTTCCTCCAGAATCCAGAAGGAGGTCATGAGGAGGAGGCAGAAGAGGAAGACAATAAAGAGGGCGATTGTCTTTGATTTGTGCAAATTGTCAGTCTTTGGGTTTCTATAGTGGGTATTTCCTGTTGCTTCCATCATCTTCTTTATTGGCGCTTCCATCATCTTCTTATCTGGCGCTTCCATCATCTTCAAGGGGCTCGGTAGCGGGCAGAACCACAGACTTCGTTTAGCTTCTCTCCCGGCAACCCTTGGTTGTGCTTAGGTCACCGTTCTGAGATTCAACTTAGTCTGTGGCCTACTTAGCCGAAGCTCCCTCCTTTCGACGCAGGAAATACCCTTCTCTGGATGGCACAGTGGGATCAGAGAATTTTGCAAGTTCAAGCGCCCCAGTATCGGGATAACAGTTCAATGTTGGTCGGTCTTTGTTCAGGAGCTCTTCTTGGGTGTTGACGCTTTCTGTCGTGGCCAGGTTTGTAGAGACCTTCCGGCAGTGATGTGCGTGCAGCCAATGCCTCTTCCCCTCCACTCGAAGCGCCGTCCGTGTGGTAATTAGCACTTGCCAGGGGCCCGTCCACCGGGGTTCTAGGCTCTTGGTCCGTTGAAAGTTGCGGACTAGAACGAAATCTCCCGGCTGGATGTCGTGGCCGGGGCCCCTGGAAGCATCGGGGATGGCCTGCTGCACCTGTTGATGGATGACAGACAACGTCTTAGTTAATTTGCACAAATAATCAGACAGTAGGACGTCCGGGACGTCATGAATGGAGGTTGGCTTGGGAGCAGTCCAGAGGTTCATCGGTCGCCCGAATACAACCTCGTAGGGGGTCAAATGGTGTTTGGTGGGAGTGGAGCGCATCGATAGCGGGGCCAAAGGGAGAGCGTCTGGCCATTTAAGTCCGGTGGTTGCCACTATTTTTGAAAATTTCAGCTTCAGTGTGGCGTTATGGCGTTCCACCAGACCGGCGGATTGGGGGTGGAAGACCGCATGAAACCTTTGCTTCACCCCCAACCCCTTTAAGACTAATTGGATAACCTCAGCTATGAAGTGGGGGCCATTGTCGCTCCATAAAATTCGACAAAGGCCATAGCGAGGAAATAATTCTTTCAGTAGTACTTTGGCAGTAGTCATGGCAGTGTTGTCACGGGTTGGATAGGCCTCTACCCATTTGCTGAAGGCACATACAATGACTAGTACATACTTCAAGCCCTGGCATCTCTCTAGTTGGATGTAGTCCATCTGAAGGACCTCAAAGGGGTGATCGGGGGTCCCAAACCCTCCCCGGGGTACTACAGTTCCTTTCCCGGGGTTGTGTTGCAAACAGATAAGGCACTGCTGGACTAGGCGTCTAGCTGAGTCGGGGATTTTGTCATTGTGCCAGACTTTGGAAATGAGTTCGATCATGGACGCAGATCCTATGTGTGCGGGGGAATGTGCCATAGTCAGTATGGGGATCAGGTATGAGTCAGGCAGCAACCATTTGTTTGCATCCTTTGTTCGCCAGCAGCCCTCATCATCCTTCAAACCCACCCCTGCCCATTCGGTCAGTTCGTGAGGGGTGCTGGACTGGAGTTCTGGACTTTTTGGTTCCGTCCAGAGGTGTCAGGGAACAACACCCAAAGACCCCAGAGTTCCACCTGCCTTGGTGCACAAATGAACAGAAACACGGGCTTCTCGATGGTGGAGTCAAAGACCAAAGGTTTATTACTGCAGGGACACAGAAGTCACAGAAACTACGCATGGGCAGTAACTAGGAGCCTGTTCAAATTGTACAAAGAGGGTTGCTCCTTATATACTAAATTTTGGCCTTCAGGCGAATTCTTCACATGTTAGTACATTCCCAAACCTTTGTGTCCTAAACAATAAATATTTGGCGTTGCACAGGAATCGTCGACAATATCTGATGTCAAAACATTACGAACGAGGGGTTCCCACTTTTCCATCATAATCTCATGTCAACTTTTCATTCAAGACCCGGACCGCCTCATCGTAAATTTCGTTACCTCCCCCTAATAAAGGCCCAGAAGGAAAGGAGCAGAGCCAGGTGCAGAAGATAGAAAAGCAGGATAAGGGATGTTTGTGGGTTGTAAATGGGCAAGGCTACCGGCTTCGGCCGCCTAATCGTGATCAGGACAATGGACACGAAGACCAGTTTAGCAGGACTGGCCTCGGGCAGAGGAGGCAGCCTTTGTCGAGTCATGCAGCTACAGCGTGATCTGGTTTAAGGTGCACGTGTCATGAAAGAGGTGAATCTCCGGCTAAGGCTGCGTGTCCTTAATCGAAATGAAGTGATCAGAGGTTATTGCGTATGTGAGGGCAAGAAACACAAAATGGCGGCCATGATCTAAGATGGATGCCGTGGGTAGATCAGAAATGTGTTTATAAAAGGAGTGCTCTTGCTCGTAGCGTAGCGAAAACACCAGGATATGCTAAATGGATCATTTGCGGTTCGCCGATACCAATATTATGTATTTCCGACAATATTGAAAACATGGGTTCAAATCGCCACGGAACCTCAGACCCTCCTTTTGCCCTTACATAGGCAATTACTTAATCTATGTCAGAATCTAATTCTATGCTCATCAGGTCAGTGACATGCTGTTGTATCATCATCCTTTCTCGTGCCTTTTCTCCAAACGCAGGTGGTTTTCTAAGACAAGGTGCAGCACAAAGACTACACAGAGCAGGACCACACTGGATAATCAGGCAACATGAGAATAGGAATATTAAGATGACACCAATGACCATTAGAACCTTCCATCCCCACGCTGAGATCAGAGTCCAAAACCACTCCATGAAGGACCAGTCTCCCTTGTCTACGTGTATAGAGTCAGAAATCTTGTGTAGCTTAGAGATCGCCTCATAGACTGTTGGAGCATTATTAGGAATAAAGACACAGCAGCTCGATTGGATCATTCTGCATACCCCACCTCGATCTGCAAGTATAACGTCTAGAACCATACGGTTCTGCAACGTCATGAGTCTATCCGCCTGAAGCTCAGCTGTCAGATTGCTAAGGGCACCAGCAGTTTCGGTAATAGTAGATTCAACTAGCCGTGTTAGCTGACGTATGTTTCTACTATTGGCCATAGGCCCCCAGAACGGAAGGAAGCCTTTGAAGAAGTCTCCAGCTTCCTGACCAGCTGTATCTTCCTTGCTGAAGACACCTCTCGCTACTCTGGTCTTGTGGTAGTCAGATGATGCAGTGTATGTTGGAGGCAACAATCGAGCAATATAACATGAACCTGAAAAGTCGACAGGCAACCATGTATAAGCTCTATCTCGACAGATGAAGTAGGTACCCCTAGCAGTAAGAAAGGCAGGGGAAGAGTTAGCCGGAAACACATAAGTCTCTACGCACTCACTCCTCCCTAGCTGAGCTCTCGGATTTCTCCCATTCCCTTGCAAACAGACCTGACCTCGGTGAGGTACGACCCAGATTGGAGTTGAGCTTTTACGCTTGCTTTCTCCTAAACTAAGGCGATACTCTGAAGAATTCCAACTTAAATACACTCGCAATTCGTCTCTAGGGTATGATGGAGTATTATTGACGTCCTTGATCATGTCAATAATTCCCTGGACTAAAGCTTTGTTGGCAGAGTTATATTTAGTAGAACGTGGTGGACGCGGAGGATAGGTTTCAAGGGCATAAGCAAAGATGGTTTGAAGGGCCTGAAATGATCCATTGTAGCTGAAAGGCAAAACCAGATAGGGAATACCTTTATCCATAGTGTGGGGTATCAAGCCACACACCCAGCAGTCTGTAGTGTTAACTACCAGTTGGTGTTGATGCAAGAGCTGTACAAAAGTGTTGTTAATGAATTCTGAGCGTCGGGCTTGCTCATGTTCAGGAAACGAATGAAAAGAGTGTATAGAAGAAACAGTAGAAATAACAGGATCAAGGGGAGGTACTGTAGTAACTGGCACAAAAATCAAATTTATACTGAAAACGATTCCACCCACCAACGTTATCAAAACAATCAAGAATGTAATGGCACATTGCATCAAAAAGCATTTGCTGTGAAGGATTCTGTAAAGTCTGTTTCTGCGAACATAAATCACATTTTCTCGTTGCAGCGCAGGAAGCTCCATCTTCTACAATCCGCTCGCGACCACTGATGATGTGTACGTAGGTGAAAATGCCTCTATCAGCCCTGGGAGTTCCCAGAACCAACAGAAAGATCGACCTTGTGTCAGACCCCCGCAGATTCAACTAGGCACACAGCCACGACCCTACGGCTACCCAGACGGCAAGGCAATTTTAAAACAACAAAATAATAGCAAACTTCCTGGCTGAAGGCAAAAGTTCAAAATTTCAAAATATCACAATGGGCAGTTGCCTGCTTTATTTGTCCATTTTACGGTTTCGTAAATTATATCTTTGCTTCGCATGTACTGTCTGATCGGCAAATAGCGTTTCACTGGTAGCTGTTGCAGTGTTCAAGTTCGCAGATGACAGAGTTTTTTCTGATGCAGGGGACAAATGTTCAGAGTTCAAAGGAGTCTTTTCCGAAGGAGAGTCAGAGCTTGGAGTGTCAGTGATCAATTCGGCATCGCTGAAAGGGATGAACTTTGGCGTGCTTTCAAATTCGGAGGAACCAATTCCCTTCTTCACCCAGTCGTCGTAAGGAAGTGGCAAAGGTACACGCCGTGGGATGCGTGCACCCAATGCTTGCGACCAGCCACACGAACTGCTGTTCTTGTCACAAGCAGGACCTGGAAGGGGCCGACGAATCTCAGCTGAAGGTTCTTCGTCCTCGCGAAATTCCTGATAACCACAAGATCTCCTGGTTTCAGCTGATGCCCTGGACTCTCCGGAGGCTTTGGTAAAGCATCGAAAACCTGTTGGTGAATAAGACTCAATTTAGCAGTCAAGTCGTAAAGGTAGTCTATCAACATAGGATATTCTAGAGAACAAAACTCCTTAGGCCTCGGCACACCCCAAATATTTGCCGGACGGCCAAACACTATCTCATAAGGGCTAAGCCCCACTCTAGAATGTACAGTTGCTCTCGTTGATAACACAGCCAAAGGAAGTGCGTCTGGCCAGGCTAAACCTGTGGATGCTTGTATTTTAGCTAGTTTCAGCTTGAGGGTGCCATTGTTACCCTCCACTAAACCAGCAGACTGGGGATGGTTCGCACTGTGGAACTTTTGTTTCAGACCTAGGCCGGCACACACACTCTGCATAACTTTCCCTATAAACTCACTTCCGTTATCTGACCATACAATCCGTGGCATACCGAATCTAGGGAAATATTCTTTGAGAAGAATCTTGGCAGTTGATAGGGCAGTGTTGTCCTTTAGTGGGTATGCTTCGATCCACCTGGAAAAAGCACAGACTACCACCAGGACATATTTCAAATTATTACAGCGATCCATGTGAATGAAGTCTAACTGAATCACTTCAAAGGGGCAAGAAGGAGGAGCGAAGTGACCAGCAGGAGTTGGAGTTCCCTTGCCAGGATTATGCATCAGGCATACCATACAATTTTTCACCACTCTCTCTGCACACTTACTGATCCCATCATTCTTCCAGACCGGAGCCAACATCTTACAGATTCCTTTAGAACTTATATGTGCTACTCCATGTGCCATCGTCACCACTGCAAGCACATACGCATCAGGCAACATCCAACGCTGCTGTTCTGTCAAATCAATCCAACACCCATTCGAATCCAACTTACCCGTACTTTCTTTCCATAAACGTTTTTCCTCCTCAGTTGCTTCTTTCTGAATCTCTTTCACACTTTCCATAGTATCCTCACACATTCCAGACTCAGCAATCCATCTTGCAGACGTAGCAACATACATTCTGCTCATTGTGTCTCTAGCTGTCTGTTTAGCAGTTTCATCAGCAAAAGCATTCCCGCGACCAACATCATCCGTGATTGCTTTATGAGCACTGCACTTTACAATCGCAACTTCAGTCGGCAAGGTTAGAGATTCCAACAAGTCGTTAACTAGCTGACCATGTTGAATCTTAGTCCCATGGGACGTAATGAAACCTCTTTCTCTCCACAAACGGCCAAAACTATGGGCCACGCCAAATGCGTACTGACTATCTGTAAAGACATTCACTCTCTTTCCCTTAGCTAAAACACACGCTCTTGTTAGAGCTATTAATTCTGCAGCTTGGGCAGAATTCTGACTCACTCTTGCAGTCTCCACAATTGTCTTCAAAGTCGTTACTGCGTAAGCAGCAGTCACATCACCATTCTCCAATTTAAAACATGACCCGTCCACATACAGCGTGCCATCTGGATCTGATAATGGAGTATCCTTTAAGTCAATTCGTCTTTTTGTCTCTTCCTCCGTTTTAAAACAACAATCATGTGGTTCGGAATCACTCGACTCTTGATCAGTCGGCAACAGCGTTGCTGGATTCAATACATTACATCTTTTGATCTGAATATGACTCGCTAGTAATGTCAGCTCATAACCAGATAGTCTCGCACTGGTAAGGTGTTGTGTCTTCGTTCGATTCATGAGTGTATCCACCGCATGAGGAACCATGACCACTAGCATGTTGTTCATCACCAAACCAGCAGATTGTCGAATGGAAGCCGCAGCTGCCGCTGTAGCTCTCAAACAACTAGGCAACGCTCTAGCTACCGGATCTAATGTTGATGAAAAATACGCACAAGGGCGTTGTTTATCACCAAACTTCTGTGTCAGAACACTCAACGCGCAACCTTCTCTCTCATGAACATAGAGCGTGAATGGCTTACTGTAATCAGGTGTACCCAATACAGGAGCTGAACACAATGCTTTTCGTAATTCAGTAAAACTCTCTTGACATTCATCAGACCATGGCACCGGACTCGGAACATTTTTCCCAGTCAAAGCTACCAACGGTTTTGCTAAAAGAGAAAAATTTGGGATCCACTGCCTACAGTAAGAGGTAATACCTAGGAAGGCACGTACTTCTCTCTGTGTGCGTGGAACACTCATCTGCGTAATTGCTTTTATTCTCTCTGGGGTCAACTTCCTTCCCTCCTTTGACAAGAGATGACCTAGGTAGGTCACTTCTTGGCAGCAGTATTGCATTTTCGAAGGTGATACCTTATGATTCAAATTAGACAAATGATGTAATAACGAGATCGTAGCTGCTTTGCAAGTTTCCTTGTCATCGGCAGCCACTAGAAGATCATCTACATACTGTACTAGAGCAGAACCTGGAGGAAGGACAAAGGAATCTAACTGGCTTTTTAATGCTTGACTGTAAATAGATGGGCTCTCACAATAGCCTTGTGGAGCGCGTTTGAATCTGAAACTTCGACCTCCTAGACAGAAGCCGAAAATATCTCTGCTTTCCTCGGCTATCGGAATGCTGAAAAAGGCATTCTTCAAGTCGATGACTGAGAACCAAGTGGCTGTAGCAGGAATCAATGTTAACAAGGCGGTTATGTCTGGAACCACAGCAAACTGCGGGACCACAATCTTATTAACTTCTCTGAGGTCGATAACAAATCTATACACTGGAGGCTTTGTAGGATCAGTTCGTTTCAGAATCGGTAGTACAGGACTGTTACAGACATTTCCTCTCGTTTCTTCAACCACACCTTTCTTTATCAAATCTTGCACAATCAATAAAAGTGCACGCTCACCTTCACTAGATATTTTGTATTGTGGAATTCTTGGAAATTTTACATTTGCTTTCAAAGTTACTACATAGGGTGGAATTTCTAAAAGGCCTACATCATTAGGACCAGTTGCCCAAAGAGAATCTGGGAGTGAACACAGCTCTGGCGGGAGTGCGTCCATTGACAAGTACATCGGAGAAGTGATATTTTTACCCAGTGTAAGCTGTACTCCTTCCGGAGAACAGTACAATGTTGCATATAGTCGTTTTAACAAGTCTAAACCAAGCAGATTTTCATTACAACCTGTCGTCAAAATCAGAGGTGCTTTCAATTGACACGGTCCCACAGAAATAGACAAAGGACCAGATATAGGGTTGTAAACAGGGGCGCCTGAAAAACCTACAGAAACATTTGTTAAGCCGGACAAAGGTGCGCCAGGGAGTTTCGCATGAATGATAGAACTTTTTGCGGCACCAGTATCCAACAGAAACGGTTCGACTACACCTGATGTTGCTACTGCGACATAAGGCCCACTCTGATCCACTGGAACTGATACTACTCCCTCTCTCTGTCCATGGCTGTCCTAGTACCCATTTTGCTGAAATCCTTCATCCACTTCACAATAGTCTTCAACAAGATATTGTTGAGATCTATTTTGCTGAGTAGACTGTCCATTTCGTTGATCAAAGTGATTGGAAGGACGATCATTCGTTTGTGGAGGCATAGCACCTCGCCCTCGACCTCTAGAATTCTGCACAAAACCACCACGACCTCTCTGAGCTGCTGCTGCATTATTTTGCGCTAAGATCGGACATTCATTTTTATAGTGACCCTCTTTCTTACAGTACGCACATTGGTTCCACTGATATTGAGGTCTCGATGTACTATAATCTGTCCTTTGATGCGGACTTTGTTGCGTATTAGTCTGATTCATGCGAGGCGGATACGCCTGTTGCAAAAGAACTTTAGTTTTTAAGTCTTTCGTTTTCTTGTCTGATTTCTCCTTTTCCTCTTTATCCCTATTTTCGTAATACTGTGCAGTTGCAAGTATTTGCGCAGTTGTGGAAACAGCCCACGCACTCTCCGAATCCTTTAATTTATTGCATAATTCAGGTAACAAATTATGCACAAATTTATCGACAAACAGTCTCTGTCCTCCTTCTGTGCTCATGTCCTGACCACTATGATCTACAAAAGTCTCTTCGAACCTCGTGAAAAAGTCGGAGACACTTTCGTCTTTCTTCTGCCTGCATGCGGATAACTTGTCCCAATTAACACGCAATGCGGGCATCAGAGTCTTCATTAGATCGATTATCCTACCTGGAAGATTAGCAATTAGGGGTTCAGGTTTTGCACCACCTGTTTGCTGACCATCCGCTGCAGTGATAGCTGCCCAATCACCACCTAAGGCAACTTGATGATCCTCTCTACGAATTTTAGCCCACACTGGTTGCGGAACTACATTGCCAAATAACATATCGATGTCTGCTAAGTTCATTATACAAGCCTCAACTGTCTGTGTTAATTCCTTATAGTATCCAGCAGGATTCTTACGCGGATCTGGCAAGGCCTGCTTCACTGCTAGCACTTCAGCTCGTTTCCACGGAATGTGTATCCACACCCTTTGGAATTGCGCTGGAGCAGCTACAATACCATTATTATTATCAGCTTGCACAGCTTCGCGCCAAATTGGAGGAACCTCCCTCATTGGATATTGGCGACTTAATTTCATTTTACCTTTCTCTAGATCTCTCGGTGAACGAAGTGATGGGTCATTCCTATAACTGAAAATCAATTCCATCGCTTCTTCTATATTATCACCCACTATCATTCCAGCAGCAAACTCTTTCTGAACCTTAATTAAGTCTTCTAAATTTGATTCAACATCGTCTTCTTCTATCTCCTCACGTAACAACGAGCACATCTCATCAAAGACATACCGTTGTGTTGGTTCCTTCCACTGCATAAATGTTTCTAGCACATCTCTCGTACTATATCTCCTACTCTTCGAAATCCATCTGAGAGCCGTGGAATCTAAAATTCCCCGTTCCTCAGTACTTGGAAGCTGACTACGTCTCTGAACAGAGTCGGAAGTAGGAGTCTTGATTAAGGTTTTATAGAAAGGAGACAGCATACTAGACACAGAATCAGTGATTCTCCGACGAACAGAAAGTGGAGTCAACACACTCGCAGATGTAGAAAACACAGTAGAGGTAGGAACAGATAACGGAACAGTAGGAGTATCGAGAAAAATAGTTTGTGGATTAGTAGATGCGAGCGAGACAGATACAGGTATAGAAGTCGGCAACCCAGGAAGAGGAGGAGCCGTAGGAACATTTACATTGACCACAGGAGGTACGGGAACCTGATTCTGAGGGACAGGAGCAGGAACACCAGGTTGTCCAGCAACCGGCAATTGAACATTTGGCACAAATTGGGCCGTAGCACCTTGTGCATACGGTGGAGGTGACCGTAACAAATAAGACAGCAGAGGATCGTTTTCAGAATCCTCCAGTATCTTAGCTGTTTTCGATGGCAAGGCAGGATAGCACTTGTCAATCGCTAAATTGTGCTCTCTAATGGCCACCTCTATGGCTTTCTCACACTCGTTATCCTGCAGCTGCTTAGTTGCTTGTTCTAGAGTCAACTTTTCTTTCTCTTTCTGTTCTTTCTTTAACCTTTTCATTTCTCTCTGTTTGGATTCTTTTCGCCAGTAACGGAAAGAATCAAACATTGCCGGCCGGGCTTTCTTCCTAAACAATTTCGCTTCTAAATTGTCGAGAATTTCGGGTTCAAAACTACCATGCAGTGGCCAACTAAGGACACCATCTTTCTCAGTGTATCGGACCCATACCTCATTATAAGATATAGGACCCACACCATGTTTACAATACAAGTCATATAGGGGAGTCCCAATCGGAGGAACCAGACATGAGTCCTCCAATCGTGAGTCACTGTTGCAACCAAAACACGACAACATACAGTTTCTCCGACTTACCATTTTTCAGTCCGGAACACAAAACAAACAAAACACGAAACAGATATGTGCACTTGAACCAAGAACTTAGGCCTACCAAAACGAACTGATGTATCGATACCCAAACTAAACCAAATAGATTATCGTAACCAGAACAACCAGTGATAATCTTACGAGACCAAACCAAACCAAGAACCAAAAAGGATTTTAACAACCCTCACAAAGTAACTAGCTAGCAACCACTAAATACTTAACTGAGGCACTGAAGACGTCACCAAGGAGAAACCCGTCACGTTTCGCTGTACTAAGGACTGCACCTCGGGTCCAAGACAGGGCGACGGTCAAGGCAACGGCCCACTGCAGCCGTCCTGAACGGGAACCCTCGTGGAAGAGAACTTCGGGCCACTTTTGCGATATGCCGGGATCGATGAAGTGGGGCGCCTCCCTCAGGAATCTTCTCACGAAGCTTCTCGAACTCTTCAGGCTTTTGGACCGGTACCGAATGACGTCGCCCCACGTGGGGCGCCAATTGGAGTTCTGGACTTTTTGGTTCCGTCCAGAGGTGTCAGGGAACAACACCCAAAGACCCCGGAGTTCCACCTGCCTTGGTGCACAAATGAACAGAAACACGGGCTTCTCGATGGTGGCGTCAAAGACCAAAGGTTTATTACTGCAGGGACACAGAAGTCACAGAAACTACGCATGGGCAGTAACTAGGAGCCTGTTCAAATTGTACAAAGAGGGTTGCTCCTTATATACTAAATTTTGGCCTTCAGGCGAATTCTTCACATGTTAGTACATTCCCAAACCTTTGTGTCCTAAACAATAAATATTTGGCGTTGCACAGGAATCGTCGACAATATCTGATGTCAAAACATTACGAACGAGGGGTTCCCACTTTTCCATCATAATCTCATGTCAACTTTTCATTCAAGACCCGGACCGCCTCATCGTAAATTTCGTTACCTCCCCCTAATAAAGGCCCAGAAGGAAAGGAGCAGAGCCAGGTGCAGAAGATAGAAAAGCAGGATAAGGGATGTTTGTGGGTTGTAAATGGGCAAGGCTACCGGCTTCGCCCGCCTAATCGTGATCAGGACAATGGACACGAAGACCAGTTTAGCAGGACTGGCCTCGGGCAGAGGAGGCAGCCTTTGTCGAGTCATGCAGCTACAGCGTGATCTGGTTTAAGGTGCACGTGTCATGAAAGAGGTGAATCTCCGGCTAAGGCTGCGTGCCCTTAATCGAAATGAAGTGATCAGACGTTATTGCGTATGTGAGGGCAAGAAACACAAAATGGCGGCCATGATCTAAGATGGATGCCGTGGGTAGATCAGAAATGTGTTTATAAAAGGAGTGCTCTTGCTCGTAGCGTAGCGAAAACACCAGGATATGCTAAATGAATCATTTGCGGTTCGCCGATACCAATATTATGTATTTCCGACAATATTGAAAACATGGGTTCAAATCGTCACGGAACCTCAGGACGACTGGATGTCTCTGATCATTTCCCTTGCGTCAGTCCATTTCTCTGCTTGTGACCTGGTCACATACATGCGTGTCACTGTCCTATTCTCAGCTGTGGTTCGTGCAGTGATGTCGGCCAGTGCATTCCCTTGTCCGACTAAGTCTGTCACCTTCTTGTGTGCCTGGCATTTGATCACCGCTAGTCGTGTGGGGAGGAGAACTGCTTCAATCAGGGCAGAAACCAGATCTCCGTGAAGGATGGGGGTGCCGTGGGACGTCAGGAATCCCCTCTCCCTCCATAGGAGCCCAAAGTGGTGAACCACCCCGAAGGCATACTGGCTGTCCGTATACACGTTCGCGGTGGTCCCTGTGGCTATGATGCATGCTCGTGTGAGGGCTATTAGTTCCGCTGCCTGGGCAGATCGTTGTGTGATGCAGGCTGTCTTCAACCACTGTTCGGGCTGTCGTTACTGCATAGGCAGCTGAAGTGGTGCCATCTGGGAGTTTGATGCAGGAGCCATCTACCCATAGCTCTCCATCAGGGTCTGTAAAAGCAATGTCTCAGAGATCAACTCTACTCCTAGTCTGTTCGTCCATGAGGGTCACACAGTCGTGTATGGGAGGCACGTCAGGGTCATTTTCAGGCAGGGGCAACAATGTGGCAGGATTCAAAGTCGTGCATCTTTTTAGTGTGATGTGGGGTGCAAGTAGAGTCAACTCGTACCCTGTCAGTCGTGCGCTAGTCAGGTGTTGGGTCTTTGTCTGGTTCAAAATGGTGTCGACTGCATGGGGTACTAATACGGTGAGGGAGTTTGAGAGTACGATTCCCTCGCTCTGGCGGATAGAGACAGCAGCGGCAGCTACCGCTCGAAGGCAGGCAGGCAAAGCTCTGGCTACAGGATCAAGAGTGGCGGAGAAGTAGGCACAAGGGCGCTGCTTAGGACCAATTGATTGAGTTAGGACAGACAATGCACACCCCTCCCTTTCGTGGGTGAAGAGGGAGAAGGGTTTGGAGTAATCCGGGGTTCCTAGGACGGGTGCTGAACAGAGTGCATCCCGTAATTCCTTAAAGGATGCTTGACACTCAGTGGTCCAAGGAAGCGGGGAGGGGACATCTTTGGTCAACAGGGCGAGTAGTGGTTTCACAATGAGGCTGTAATTTGGTAACCACTGTCTGCAAAAAGAAGTTAGGCCAACCAAAGAGCGGACTTGCGTTTGTGGTTTTGGGACGGGGGTGTCTAAGATGGTTTGGATTCGGTCGGGTGTGAGTTTCCTCCCTTCTTTGGACAGGAGATGGCCTAGGTAATGGTATGTCACTTGTGGCTGGCAGAACTGCAATTTCTTTTTGGAAACTTTATGGCCATTTTCTGCAAGAAAGTGTAGGAGTTGGACAGAGGCTGTGATTGCGAGGGGGGTGGTGTCGGCCGCCAAAAGGGTATCATCGACATATTGGATCAACACCACTCCATCTGGTAGCTGGAAGGCGTCCAGCTGTCTTTTGAGGGCCTGGCTGTAAATGCTCGGGCTTTCAGTGTACCCCTGGGGAGCTCTACAAAATCGGTACGAGCGGGATTTTAAAGTGAAGCCGAAGAGATAACGGCTGTCTGGATGGATGGGGATAGAGAAAAATGCATTCTTGAGGTCGATAACAGTGAAGGTGGTGGCAGTGGACGGGATGAGGGTCAGAATGGTGGTGATATCTGAGACTACGGGGTATTGGGGTACAACCACTTTGTTAATCTCTCGCAGGTCGATGATGAAGCGGTACGCTTTCTCATCTCCTTCACCTTGTTTCTTAACAATAGGTAGGATTGGGCTGTTGCAGACGTTGCTAACCACTTCTTCAACCACTCCTGCATCCACCAGAGATTGAATAATCGCTACCAGTGCCTTCTCGCCCTCGGGGGATATCCGATATTGTGGGAGTTTCGGGAGCATAGCATCCTGTCTTACAGTTATATGAATAGGGTCAATCATCATTCGTCCCACATCAGAGTCATTTTTGGCCCATAGATACGGAGGCAGGGTATCAAGCAAGGACAGGTCAGCATCAGTTATGGAGCACATGTGTCGTGCAGGGCAAGTTTTGGGTATGTCTGGGTTGTCGTACAGGATGACTCGGATTCCATCTGGGGAACACCTAATGGTAGCTCGAAAATGTTTCAGTAAGTCAATGCCCATAATGGCGTCAGGGGAGTTGGAGGAGAGCAGAAATGTTGTGTCAGTAGCGTTGTTTTCTAGGTCAAAGGTGATAGGTACGGACAGGGGATTAGTGGAGGGCGTCCCATCGAAACCTATCGATGTAATGTGTGAGCCAGACAAGGGTGCCCTTGGAATCAGTCGTTTTGATAACACACTACGTGTCGCCCCAGTGTCTACCAAAAATGGAGACTCTGTACCCAGGACCTTAGCGGTGACATAAGGACCTTGCTGGTCAACACAGAGCTCGACTGGATCCCTCCCTTGCCCCTGGCAGTCCTATGTGAAATCGGGGGCATTCTCACCGTCGGATAGTTGATATTGGTTCTGTCGGGGGCGGTCAAATGTGTTCAATCTCCCTGATCTGTCATTGTTGGTGTCATTTGTGTGCCCTCGTCCTTGTCCCCTATTTCTTGGTCCACCCACTACGTCCTTGGGGTCCCTATCTCTGTTCATCTCTAGCAGAACCGGACACTGGGATTTCCAATGGCCGAATCCTTTACAAAAGGCACACTGGTCATTGCTAATGTCTCTACGTCCAGTGTGGGGTGTTGGGGTGTGGTCTTTAGGAGGTGGATTTCTAGGGGTGGTCGATTGGTAGTTCCCCCTGTGGGGTTCCCGTCCGACCGCTATACCTTGTATCTGGGCTATCATTACCCTTTCTTTCAAATCTTTCTTCTTTTTCTCGGACGCCCTATCATTCTCATTCTTTTGATGCTCGTAATACTGAGCCATCTGCAGGATAGCTGCGGGTTTGGAGGTCCCCCAACTACTCTCACTCGTCTGCAGTTTTTGGGAGACCTCTTGTGATAGACCCTTTACATAATTTTGTACGAACAGGTGCTGTCCGGTTGCGGTGGTCATGTCTTGGCCACTGTAGTCGGAGAACACTGTCTCGAATCGGGAGAAGTATTCTGACACATCTTCCTGGGGTTTCTGACGACAGGCCGTGACTATCGACCAATCTACCTTTTTCTCTGGGATCAATGTCTTTAACTTCTGAACTAATTTGTCTGGGAGTTCTAGTATGTCCTTTACTGGTTTCCTTCCAGGCTCTCGCTGTCTATCTAGTTTACCGAGTTGGTCACAGGTATGTCCAAACAGATCCGTGTGGTCAGCCTTCCGGATTTGCTTCCACACGTCAGCTGGCAGGCATAACCCGAAGAACAAGTCAATGTCCGCTAAAGTCATTATCGTCGAACCCAAGGCTGTGCCTAATTCGGTATAGAATGCTGTCGGGTTCTTTCTCAAATCGGGCAGAGTTTGTTTAAAGGTTAAGATATCTTGTCGGTCCCATGGTTGGTAAACCCAATTGTACACAACCCATCCTTTTGCATCTGCGTGATTAATATCATCGCTCGTTCCCTGACCACGTGGTGGGATCCAGTAAGGGGCCGCTTCTCTGATGGGCATCATAGTATTGGCTACTTCTACTGAGGTTGTTTCAGGGACTGTAACCTTGGCTTCTGGTTTTTGTTACGTGAGGTGGCGGAAGACCTCAAGCGCCTGCATGAAGAGCTCCGTCGCCTCACGTTCAGTCCCATCTCCAACATCAATCTTCCTATATAGCGTTGTCAGTTTAGCGGGGCCCTTACTCTGATACTTATCCTCATATGTGTTCAGGGTGTGGTAGCTGAATCGCAAAATGAAATGCCGTCTGTGGCTGTCGGCATGCGAGTTATACATGCTCATTGTATATTCTTCGCTTTCCCTTCGTTCTACTAGTGTCTTTGCTATTTTGTCGATCCCATCCCGCTCATCTTTGCTCAACCTATTTGATCTGGCTGGTGGTTGCTTGCTAGCCTCGGGGTCATCTAGCGATGTTGTTAACGTGGCTGGTGCGGAGGCCGTGAGGGCTGGTGCACTAGCGCTGAGGTCACTTTCGCTCGCACTCGGGGCTTGCAAGCTTTGTTGGCAGCGGGCATATGGAGGGGGCATATAGATGATTGGGGGACCTAGCAGTAGGTCATCGTTCGCCCGTTGTTTGGAGGGCAATTCAGGGTAGAGCGCAGAGGGAATCCTAATAGGGCATTGACCCGTTGACCCATATTCTTGGTTTTGTGCAGCTTCTTTTCTTTCTTTTATTTCTTCTTCTAGTTGCTTAGCGGCTAGGTGGGCTGCCTTTCATAATTCTTTCCCTATTTTTGCTTCTTCTCTTTTCTTCCGCTGTTCTGTTTCTTTGCGCCACATGCCAAGACTATCGAGCATAGTGGGCGTAGTCTTACTTTTCTGGAGCGCTATTTCCAATGTTTTTATTTTATTTTCGTCAAAGGAACCTATCAGTGGCCACTGACTTTCAGGGTTCTTTTTCGTATATTTACGCCATAGCTTAGTATAAGCTATGGCGACTAGTCCATGCTTAGTATGGAGGATACTTAACAAAAGACCACCGGTAAGAATCCCCGAACGCTAACCCCAGCGGTACACGTTACATTAACGTTTGAAAAATCTGCTTTTCGAAAATGCGTTTAGACTTGCCATTCTCTTCCAGAATTCAGTTGGTCACAAGTCCTTTAACTCTTCCAAATTGAATTTCAAGCAACTCCATAGATTCAAAAAACCCGGCACCCCAAATAGCGCGAGAGGCGGCTCAGTGAGCTCGACCATACCGGTCTCACCAAACCCGTGTTGCCTAAATGAGTACAACTGCGATATGCCTAGACCTAAGCTTATGTTCACTAAGGTCAACAGGTCACCGTTTTCTCTTGTTTCACCACAGGAGTGTGCGACACAATCGGAATCATACTGACCACGCGGTCACACCGCCTTTGCATGTAAGTACCCTGAATGATGACCGATACCATTATGCCAGCAGACTGGCCAACTGATACTAATTATGCCCATTGAATCCTTAATATTACAGTTACCTGATTAGCCACCCTGTTGAGAGACCGACCACTGAATCTTGAATACAGGTATGATCTAAGAGAGTGTGTGTGACTGATAGAAGTTGAGTGTTCTGAGTATGACTGACAGAGTGTTTTTTATTTACCCCTATAGATTGATTCCTCACGGTCCTGATGAGAATCCCTGGCACATAAGGGATTCGAAACGCGTCGACCCCTGTTCTCTTCACCATTGTTTTCTTAAATAGACCAATCTCCCCAGGATTATAATTTGAAAACTGAATTATTAGATGGTCTATTATATGCAAATAAGCGGAAACCAATTCGTTACTAACCACTAGTACCCGCACCTGTTCCCTTAAAAAAAAAAAATCTTCATCCAATACAGGGCGTGTACACTAGTTGCTAAACAGGTTTATTGGTCAAGTTGTTGTCTATTTGTCCAGTTTTGTATATTTGTGTCTCTAAGTGCACTTAATGTTGTCCCTTGAATGTTTATTGTGTCCACTGCTTTTGTAAAGTGATATACATAGTTTTGAGTTGTGACAATTTTTGACATATTGTGTTTATTTTGTATATACCTTTCAAGTCTCTATTCTTGTGATATTACTCTTGTTGTGAAACAAGGTTCAACTAAAATAGATAAAAAGCAAAAGGAATAATAACCTAATAATAAAAAGAAAAATTCAAAAAACCAGACTAAAGGATTGGTCTTTTTGAGGATTGTTACTCAATTAGTAAAAATCATTGAATTGAAGTGCAGTACTGGCATTTTCTTGTTGATTCTTATATTGGCGCAGCCTTACTGCGTTGAAGCCAGAACCCCCATTGTTACCACTTATTATAGCGGGTGTCCACCCGCGAGGTTCTCAATACCGCTGCTCAAGCATCGAACATTTAGACAGGTGCTCTTTGGTTCACTGCCGGATTCCTCCTCCAGTTAGAACCACCTCCCACCCCCCTTCTCTAAGTCCTGCATCTTCCTTCATTTTTGAGTGATTGTTCCATGAATGTGTGAGTGATTGTGCACGTGTGAATGATTGCCGTTGGGGCCCCATCAAATGACTGTTGACTGACTCCACCCTCAGACTACTGACCTAACATGTCTGAAGAACAAACTTTTGCATACAGCGAAGACCACATAAAGAATCTCTTAAAGAACCCTCCTTCCTTCGGTTCCGCTACTCTTAGTAGTACCGCACAAACTAACAACGAATCAGATAAACTCATTCGGTTAAAGAAAAAACAAATCCGGACGGATTTACACGGCCACTACCTTCTCCAACACCTCAGGTCAGGCACAATACCTACAGGCTTGATTGTCAAAAATATACCCGTGATCTTTACGGAGGATAACATCTACAAAAAAGGCTTCAGTTACATTGAAACCAAATGTAGCAGAGACCTCATGGTCTTAACCATTGAAACTGCACAAAGGTTATCCATAGCCCAATTGGAAGAAATCGAAAAATTAGAAGCAGAAATTAAAGTCAATCCCTTGATTCAGGACTCTAAGACTCTTCTTGAAAAAGTTGACAAGGAAATCTTGGAATTCAAAGACTACACGGTGCAACAAAAAGAAAATAACTTTGATAGGGACAAACGGAATTTCACTCTTGAAAAAGCCTACCCCTACCTGCAACAAGAATTTTACTCTCGACCAGAAGCAAGACGCTTCTTATCGGAAAACCAAGGTCGATCAAGAACTAAATATCTAACCTTCTCGGATACATCATCAGGAGGAAGCGACTCTGAACCAGGCACATATAGACCCCAGTTTAACCGACGTGGAGGATACCAACAACAACAGTACCAACAAAATTTTCAACAAAATAAACAACAACAACAACAACAGCCTTTTTTAGATCAAGGCCAACAGAAAACTCGCGGGAAAACAAGATACAACCAGCCATGGGAAATGTCCACGAGGAGACAAAATTACAAAAACTAGGTATCTCATCAGTCATCAATCTTTCTAACAGAGTTCTCTCCTCGTCTGAAACAAGTGTACTAGAAAAGGGACTCTCTTTTGTCCCTGCAAGACCTCCGGACTTCGTTCGACTAAAACTGGAATTCATTGAGTTCTGCAGGAAGATCCGTCTGATTGCATTCTTTTCAGGCAAGGAACTAATGTCGCAAACAGAAACCACGGGTCTAAAGAAAAAATCAACCTTTTGTCCACCAGCCTTTAAAATACCCAAAGAGGTTACATATTTTGAAAAAACAGTGTTGTCAGCTATTTCTTCCGAAGAAAAAAAGAACAAAACCTTTACTAAACATAACCTGACAAAAAAAGAGAAAGACGCACTACATTCTCTCAGAAATGATGAGAATATTATAGTGAAGCAAGCCGACAAGGGCGGATCGATTGTTATTTGGGGTACCAACGAATATATAGCAGAAGCCAATCGACAGCTACTAGACATCGAATGCTACCGTAAATTACGATCTGATCCAACGACTGAATTCCAGAGCGAACTTGAAAAAATTCTACAGAATGGATCTGAACAAGGTTTTTTGGGTAAACATGAATACAGTTATTTAGTAAACAAACACCCACGAACACCACTATTCTATGTACTCCCAAAGGTACACAAGAATGCCAAATCACCACCAGGCCGCCCCATAATATCTGGGTGCGAATCACTTTTTGAACCCATTTCCAAGTTCATTGACTTCTTCCTCAAACCTTTTACACTAACAGTACAATCTTTTTTGAGAGACACCTCCGATTTCTTGTGCAAATTACAACAATTACCATTTGCCGAGGGACATGACTTACTAGTAAGTATGGATATAGTTTCACTATACACCCAAATTCCCCAAGACCAGGCCTTGGAAGTTGTTGAAATCTTCTTGGACAAAAGAGACCGTCCAATGAGAGTCCCTACAGACTTCATTTTGGAATTGGCGAGATTGGCTTTAACCAAAAACTACTTTAAATTCCATGATGACTTCTTTCTCCAAATCAAGGGAGTAGCCATGGGCTGTCCCTTTGCCCCGGAGCTGGCTATACTCTTCATGAGTGTATATGAAGACAGACACGTACATAATAACAACCCCTTCTCACAATGGTTAGGGGGCTGGGTTCGTTTTATAGACGACATTTTTTTCACATGGTCTGGAACAGTGGAACAATTAACTGACTTCCATGGATGGCTTAATAGCCGCACAAGGGATATCAAATTCAGCATCCAGTCATCACCTACAAGACTTTCCTTTTTAGATGTGGAAGTGTATTGTACAGATGGACAGTTGGTCACCACCCTCTTCAGAAAAGAGACTGACCGCAACAAATCCTTGCATTTCTCCAGCAACCACCCACGCAGTCTAAAAGAAAATCTACCGATAGGCCAATTTCTCCGTATACGTCGAAATTGTTCATTCAAAGACGAGTATATGTACCATGCAAACTTGCTTATGGAAAGACTCTTAGACCGGGGATATCCATCTAAACTGGTCCAACAAGCAATCAAACGCGCGTGGTGGACACCACGAGAAGATCTGTTGAGAAAGAAAGAAAAAGAAAAACTCGAACGGACCGTTTGCGTCACTACCTTTGGGGCATCATCCAACTTTCTCAAGAAGGTTATCAACCAGAACTGGCATCTAATAAAGGACGTGGATATCCAATTGAATGCTAAACCACTCTTTGCCTTCAAAAAAGATAAGAGCATTGCGAACCAAGTCGTCATCAAAAAGACCTCCACAATACGTGATTTTGTCAATTTACCTCCTGTTACAGGCCATAAGAAGTGTGGAACATGCATGTGTTGTAACTCCACGATTGAGGGGAATGTATTCCAACACGAAGGAATCTCATGGAAACACAACACCTTTACGAACTGCAAATCAAAAAACTTGATCTATGCCATCCTATGTCCATGCCCAAAATTGTACATAGGGAAAACAAATCAGGAAATCAGACAGAGAATCTCTCAACATAAATCCAGAATCAAGAAAAAAATCACCTCGGCACCTCTTGTACAACACTGGATTGACAAGTCACACGGAGATCTGGACTTCAGATGGACCGTCATTTCAAAATTAGAGCGTGACCAGAGGGGCGGAGACTTAGAGGCCAAACTAAAACAAAGAGAAGCAATGCTGATTCTAAAATTCAATTCGGCCACTCAAGGCTTGAACGAGATGTCGGAACTCTACAACTTATAGAGTGGATGGTCGCCCCCAACATCCACTGTGTTAAGTATTCATGGACCCAGTAGGTAACAGCAACTCTTCTGTATTGGTTGCCAGGCAACAGCCAACAACAATCTCAATACATGTGGGATCGGCACATCGAGCAAAAAAACGGACTACCACATGCCTTTGCGCACTCACGTCTCAATTAAATCAAGCAATTAATGCAATACAGCCAAAAAACTACGCCTCCCATAAACGTCAGCAGCAAGGTCGCAGGACTTATATATTCGGCACATCGAGCAAGAAAACGGACTACCACATGCCTTTGCGCACTTACGTTTTAACTAAATCAAGCAATCAATGCAACACAGCCGAAATAAACTACGCTTCCCAGAAGCCTTAGCAGCAAGGTCGCAGGACTTATACAACCGGGTCAACCGGCAACAACACAAACACGCCGCATCACTGAACGGAGTCACGGAGGAGACTTGACTAGAGAGCACTGGTAAGAATTCCGAAACAGCAACCAAGCGGCGAACTTAGGTTTCATGCCGAATAAATTCCGCCCGTAGAAAAACGTGCTTAGACTTGCGATTTGGACTACGAGCTTAGACTTGTTATTTCATTTTAGAAACCCAGCCAGACCCAAGGCATCCAGCGCCGCAAGACTTAACGGAGCCGCGTATGGAGGATACTTAACAAAAGACCACCGGTAAGAATCCCCGAACGCTAACCCCAGCGGTACACGTTACATTAACGTTTGAAAAATCTGCTTTTCGAAAATGCGTTTAGACTTGCCATTCTCTTCCAGAATTCAGTTGGTCACAAGTCCTTTAACTCTTCCAAATTGAATTTCAAGCAACTCCATAGATTCAAAAAACCCGGCACCCCAAATAGCGCGAGAGGCGGCTCAGTGAGCTCGACCATACCGGTCTCACCAAACCCGTGTTGCCTAAATGAGTACAACTGCGATATGCCTAGACCTAAGCTTATGTTCACTAAGGTCAACAGGTCACCGTTTTCTCTTGTTTCACCACAGGAGTGTGCGACACAATCGGAATCATACTGACCACGCGGTCACACCGCCTTTGCATGTAAGTACCCTGAATGATGACCGATACCATTATGCCAGCAGACTGGCCAACTGATACTAATTATGCCCATTGAATCCTTAATATTACAGTTACCTGATTAGCCACCCTGTTGAGAGACCGACCACTGAATCTTGAATACAGGTATGATCTAAGAGAGTGTGTGTGACTGATAGAAGTTGAGTGTTCTGAGTATGACTGACAGAGTGTTTTTTATTTACCCCTATAGATTGATTCCTCACGGTCCTGATGAGAATCCCTGGCACATAAGGGATTCGAAACGCGTCGACCCCTGTTCTCTTCACCATTGTTTTCTTAAATAGACCAATCTCCCCAGGATTATAATTTGAAAACTGAATTATTAGATGGTCTATTATATGCAAATAAGCGGAAACCAATTCGTTACTAACCACTAGTACCCGCACCTGTTCCCTAAAAAAAAAAAAAAAAAAAAAATCTTCATCCAATACAGGGCGTGTACACTAGTTGCTAAACAGGTTTATTGGTCAAGTTGTTGTCTATTTGTCCAGTTTTGTATATTTGTGTCTCTAAGTGCACTTAATGTTGTCCCTTGAATGTTTATTGTGTCCACTGCTTTTGTAAAGTGATATACATAGTTTTGAGTTGTGACAATTTTTGACATATTGTGTTTATTTTGTATATACCTTTCAAGTCTCTATTCTTGTGATATTACTCTTGTTGTGAAACAAGGTTCAACTAAAATAGATAAAAAGCAAAAGGAATAATAACCTAATAATAAAAAGAAAAATTCAAAAAACCAGACTAAAGGATTGGTCTTTTTGAGGATTGTTACTCAATTAGTAAAAATCATTGAATTGAAGTGCAGTACTGGCATTTTCTTGTTGATTCTTATATTGGCGCAGCCTTACTGCGTTGAAGCCAGAACCCCCATTGTTACCACTCCACACGTCAGCTGGCAGGCATAACCCGAAGAACAAGTCAATGTCCGCTAAAGTCATTATCGTCGAACCCAAGGCTGTGCCTAATTCGGTATAGAATGCTGTCGGGTTCTTTCTCAAATCGGGCAGAGTTTGTTTAAAGGTTAAGATATCTTGTCGGTCCCATGGTTGGTAAACCCAATTGTACACAACCCTTCCTTTTGCATCTGCGTGATTAATATCATCGCTCGTTCCCTGACCACGTGGTGGGATCCAGTAAGGGGCCGCTTCTCTGATGGGCATCATAGTATTGGCTACTTCTACTGAGGTTGTTTCAGGGACTGTAACCTTGGCTTCTGGTTTTTGTTACGTGAGGTGGCGGAAGACCTCAAGCGCCTGCATGAAGAGCTCCGTCGCCTCACGTTCAGTCCCATCTCCAACATCAATCTTCCTATATAGCGTTGTCAGTTTAGCGGGGCCCTTACTTTGATACTTATCCTCATATGTGTTCAGGGTGTGGTAGCTGAATCGCAAAATGAAATGCCGTCTGTGGCTGTCGGCATGCGAGTTATACATGCTCATTGTATATTCTTCGCTTTCCCTTCGTTCTACTAGTGTCTTTGCTATTTTGTCGATCCCATCCCGCTCATCTTTGCTCAACCTATTTGATCTGGCTGGTGGTTGCTTGCTAGCCTCGGGGTCATCTAGCGATGTTGTTAACGTGGCTGGTGCGGAGGCCGTGAGGGCTGGTGCACTAGCGCTGAGGTCACTTTCGCTCGCACTCGGGGCTTGCAAGCTTTGTTGGCAGCGGGCATATGGAGGGGGCATATAGATGATTGGGGGACCTAGCAGTAGGTCATCGTTCGCCCGTTGTTTGGAGGGCAATTCAGGGTAGAGCGCAGAGGGAATCCTAATAGGGCATTGACCCGTTGACCCATATTCTTGGTTTTGTGCAGCTTCTTTTCTTTCTTTTCTTTCTTCTTCTAGTTGCTTAGCGGCTAGGTGGGCTGCCTTTCATAATTCTTTCCCTATTTTTGCTTCTTCTCTTTTCTTCCGCTGTTCTGTTTCTTTGCGCCACATGCCAAGACTATCGAGCATAGTGGGCGTAGTCTTACTTTTCTGGAGCGCTATTTCCAATGTTTTTATTTTATTTTCGTCAAAGGAACCTATCAGTGGCCACTGACTTTCAGGGTTCTTTTTCGTATATTTACGCCATAGCTTAGTATAAGCTATGGCGACTAGTCCATGCTTAGTGAACATGTCCTTATTAGGGGTGCCCTCCAGTGGAGCTGGATGGTTCATCTCTAATAAGCGATCTGGGCTGTACAGGCTACCAATCAGTGGGGAGAAGATAGGCATGACGGGTTACAACGGGGACAAAAGTCTGCACTACCTATCTTATCACGGCGGACAAAGACTAGACAGAATATTTCTATTCTACGTTGTTTGTCGGCGGTGAATACCTCAAAAGAACCAATACCGAACAATCAGTGTTCGGTCAATCAAACAATCAGTGGGGAGAATAAGTGGGTACGACGTGTTAAAGGTTTGCGTTACCCACTCTTTCTCTACCTGCAAAGAGAGACCTTGTTCTTCCCTGTTTGCAGACAAAGAATCTCCAGACAACAATCCACGAACGACAGTTCGGGAAAACAGTGGGGGAGGAAGATAGGCACGACGGATTACAATGTGGACAAAAGTCTGCGTTACCTATCCTTCACTGCTTGCTAAGAGAGAGCCTGTTGTTTTCTCCGTTTGCAGACGGTGAATCTCCAGAGGGTTCAACAAAGCGTAATACTAGTATTATCCAAACCAAACAATCATTTCTTAATTTGTCGTGTTTACACGACCTTACCCGGACCGCATGGACGGTTTCCTGTCTTCCGAATCCAGCGCCCGATCGTCCTCTATTCTTCGTGATGTTCGCGGCACTCCTGATGGTTCCCAGTCAGGACCGTAGATCACTCGAGAGAGGTCTGTTCAGAACTAGTGAAGGTCGGATGATCGGCTGTCAGACGAGGGTCTATCGGACACGAGCTCTCCCGATCGTTGCAGTCGTTCACTCTGTCGTCGGGACCTCTCCCACTGGATCCACGTGTCGCTGATGGGCCCCACGCTTTGGGACGCCAATTGTAGGAAAAGGTAGGGCTATGACCTTTCTCAAGATTTGCCCGGCGCTAACCGCCTTTGTACCATTCGAATTACCAAGCAATGAGGCAGGCGCCGGAGACCAGAAGGCAGGAAACAGAAGTTTTATTCCGACGGAGCAGAACACATCAGATCGGACAACAAGGTATCGTCTCGAGGTGCTCTAACAGCCTCTCTGAGGCCTGGCCTCTTATACACTGGTTTATGGCATGTGACCTTTCTTTATTACAATCATAACATTGTGAAGTAAGGAAGAAGACATCCCCATAATCCTCGTGTCAATCCCACCCCCATATACCTTCACAATAGAGGTCCTCAACCTGCTGATAAGAGGAGGGGGTCATCACGCAGCTGAGTGTTTCGCCAAGTCTTAGGATGTGTGCGCCTGATCATATCCCAGGGGGTGGGGAGGCCCTGATCAACAGTGTGTCCTTTGAAGAGGGGCGATTCCATACAATGAGGGGCAGTAAATGGTATCTCCCGGCTTAGGCAATGGCCTCGGACCTGTGTGGACAGTCGGACACGGGGTAAGGGGTCATCAAAGGAGTGGTATTCATGCCGCGTGGACAATTGAGCGCGGAGGGAAGGTTTGTCAACAGAGGGGCATTCATGGGAGGAGAGGAGGTGTTGGTCAGGCGCTGGCGTGACTCCCAAGGACAGGGTCATGCAGAAGGGTTAGGCTCATGAGAGGGAGGGAGGGGGAGCCAGGATGCGCGGAGGATGCTTGCTGGGTCAGAGGGGCGCGCTGGCGATCGATTGTGGACAGGGAGACCATGATACCTAAAATGGCTGTCGTGCAAGTCGTACGTGGGTGACAAGCTGGCGCCGATGATGTTTAGCTCGCAAACTAAAATTCCACAACAGTGACACTGTGGAATGTTTTTAATTTCAATTATCCTGCTGCCTGGGCCACCAGTTGCTTATTTCATATTTCTTCTGGAGTTCTTACAGCACTCCAGGCAGAATGGTTGTGAACACTTCTAAGCGCTTCTGTTTCAACCCACACTATTGCTGGATGGATACACTCACCACCTTTTATGAAAACACTTTAGCTGTTGTCAGGGAAAAGGTGCTACGATTTACATTTGCAATAAGCTTGGGCGGAAAATCCGTTTCGCTTGCGGATTTTGCGGATTTTCGGTAAATTCGCAATCCGCGAGATTCACGAATCTCCCGCAAAATCCGCAAATCCGCGAGCAGCGGATTTTGCTCGCACTGTTCGCGTGAGTTCGCGGCTTCCCAGTACAACTTCGCGCCCCGCGAATAAGTGCAAAATTGCAGAAATACGATTTTAGCAAAACTGAAACTACTTACCAGGTTCAAAAGTTCAGGCTCATCATTAGTAGCCATTTCCTGTAGTGCTTCCTGAGGGGCCCCTCCAGAGTTCAGTTGCCAGTTGCAACTATTATGTGACCCTGCTCTGAACCTCAGAATAGTTACACATATGCCACAAAGGTCCTGAATTACAGCTAAGGGAGACAAGCAGGAGCCAGGCTGGAAGTTCAAATCCATTAATCAGCCCCTAATTAATTATTGTCAGTTGGGGCAGGACAGGTGTTGTAACTAATTTTGCAACAATGAAAGCACTTAGCAAGTGCAAAAGATCACTAATCAGGAAGCACTAAGGAAGCAGGTGCCAGCTAAAAAAATATTCTGTGACACATTAATCAGCCCCAAATTAATTCAGGTCACTTGAGGCAGGGAAGGTGTGCTTGCGTTGCCACAATAATGTACACTGACTGGACAACCAGAGGGTGCTGTGATGAAACAGAGGGTGGCATGGGTGGGCTAGAGGGTGGCATGAGTAGTCAGAGAGTGGCAGTGGTGACAGAGAGTGGCAGTGATGAAGAAGAGTGTCCCAAACAGGCTGGACACGTAGAAACAACAAGTTCGCAAAACTTGCGACCCGACAGGTAAGTTCGCAATTTGCGAAATTGTACAAAACCCTCGCGAACTGGCAAAAACCCGCGCAAACACACAAAAAAAAATCCGCACATTCGCGAGAATTCGCGGATTTTGCGGATTGCGAGTTCGCAAATCCGCAAAATTCGCGAACGCGAGATTCGCAAAATTCGCCCATGCACTGGATTTTCTATGAATGAATCGTTCTGTCTGTACATTGTGTATTTGTGTGATGTAAAGTGCTCTGACTCCCTGCAATGATATGAGCAGCACCATAGACCAAACAAACTGTTTGTGAGAGAGGGACAAAAGATTTTAGAGTGCTTTAACAAATGAAATACATGATATAAGGCATATAAATGTCGACACTACACAATGGTGTTTAGCCATTTACGATAGACAAAGAGCATTAAAGTAGAAATTACAGCAGGTGCGAAGTGTAGCTATGTGGAGTGTTGCTCTGTGGCATAGCCTGGATTTATGTGGAGTGTATGTATGCAGTAGGGAGTAGAGCATAATTATGTGGAGCTTAATCATGTGGAGCTGTGTGATATATGTGGAGTGTTATTATGCTGTGCGATAAATGGCGTAGGGATGAATTGTGGAATTGTGTGATGTGTGTAATGATGTGGCATGGTGTATAATTATGCGGAGTGGAATCATGCAACATGTTGCATGGTTGTATTTTGTGGAGGGTAATTATGTGTTTTAGAGTTTAGTGTAAATATGTTGTGTGAAGTGTAATTATATAGGTTGAAGTTGATTTATGTGTAGTTGAGTTGTGTGGAGTGTAATTATGTGGTTGGGAGTGGTATTAAGTTGTGTGGAATGTTATTCTGTGATGTGGAATTATGTGGTATGGAATGTTGTAGGGTTAAATTATTTATAGTTGAATTGTGTGGCGTGGAATTATAAGCAGGGGCGTAACACAGGTCCCCACAGCCCCGTGTTGCGGAGGGCCCCTGACCTCCAGGGGCCCCCTCAGCGGTGCCAGCAAGCACTACACATCAGTGACCGTCTGGGATAGGTAATTAATTAATATAGGTAGGTTATGTAACTTACGCTCGCTCTAGACTTTTCTTCATAAGTTAAATGGTATAATGTAAAAAAATAGTAATGGTGCACACTGGGCAGCGTGAATATGTCTGCACCGCAGCGTCTGCGCGGTCTTACTCTTCACCCTTAGGGTGGGGCTGGTGACCAATTGTCATGCGCATTGCTGACTGGTGAAGCGAGGCAGCATCACAGAGGCCAGAGTGGGGACAATTGAGAGGTAACTTGCGATGGCAACCGCTGGCCATAATTGAATTATTTCTCTGGTTAGCCTTGTTTGCCCTGTCTTCTGCGGCCCGCGCAGGTGAGTCTGTCTGTTCCCCCAGTATATGCCACCCCCCACACAGACAAGTGCACTCTACCCAAAATTCATTGCGAGGACCACTTGTGTGCGTAAGGTCTCCAGTTTAGAATTAAGTCATTTAGTAAAAGAAAGGCGCCTTTGGTAGATGAAGGTTGTTTGGAAAAAAAGGGGGGGGGTTATGCTACACATTAAAGATTAAAAGTGTGTGTCATCAGTTTCACCTGCGATTTGTGTTGATTTGCATATTTTACAGAAAAACACAAAAATCGTCTTTGAAGTTTGTGGGCGCAAGAAAATTTACCCATCACCTATGAATGTACACCTTCGTATGTGACTTTGGGAGAAGTTTCCCGGTTTCGCCAGACTTTATCAAGGCAAAGTGGTACCCACTTCCCCCCAAAACCGACCCGATTTCTTTTGTCGTTGATTTCTAGTTGCCGAGTCATGTCAGTTCTGAAGGGGCGGGTCCAGCTGAACTGGACATCAGGGTGTGAGTGGGTGGAGTGGGCGAGGGTTGGAGCAGGGAGGGTGAGGATTTGGGCTGTGGTGGCAGTGGTGCTACATGAATTGCAGCTTGCAGAAAAAAATGGTTTCTAGCTGAAACAGATAAAAGTTACTAATATACAGCAACATGGATTGCTGCACAGTCGAATGCCCTTCGCTAAAATTGACAGGTCACCTTTCAGTTACTCTCTGCTGTTTGGTTGTTAAACTGAGATTGAGGTGAAACGTTTGACAGAACAGTCTTAAAAGGTGTAAAAATTGCAAAAATTTAAGTATAAGTATCAGAAAATGTGCGGCAATAGACCGCATAATTTGCCTTTTCCTGCTGCATAATTGAGTACCTGCAGCATAATTCTCATGGCACTGCATACCATGTACTTCCCCTCTGTTTACTGCTGTCACTAAGAGCCACCAATCCAGCGCATGTAACTCTCTTCTCTTTCTGGACTTTTTTTTTAACAGCAGCACAACCTATCTCACTTACGACCTTTGAACTGTGGGGCGCTCCACACACTTTTCCGCCCTGAAGCAGTTGTACTCCGCTGAGTAGCAGTAAAAGGATCAATGTTCCTGGTCCATAAATGTCTCCAAATCCCCGACCCTGTGGGTGTGACAAGATCACCCAGCATCCTGTCCCAGAAACCTGCCAGCCCCCCCCAACCTCTCCAGGCAGAGAAATCTGCCAGTCCTACAAACCTCTCTGGGCACAGATACCTGCCAGCCCTCCAGACCTCCCCAGGCCGAGAAACCAGCCAGCCCCACAGACCTCCCCAGGCACAGAAACCTGCCAGCCCCACAGACCTCTCCGGACACAGAAACCTGCCAGCCCCACAGACCTTTCCGGGCACAGAAAACTGCCAGCCCCATAGACCTCTCAGGGCACAGAAACCTGCCAGCCCAACAGACCTTCCCCAGCCAGAGAATCCTGCCAATCCCACAGATCACCCCAGGCAGAGAAACCTGCCAGCCCCACAGAACTCCTGAGGGACAGAACCTGCCAGTCCCACAGACGTCCTCTGGCAGAGAATCCAGCCAGTCCCACAGATCTCCCCATGCACAGAAACTTGCTGGCCCCACAGACCTCCCCGGGCACAGAAACCTGCCAGTCCCACAGACCTCCATAGGCATAGAAACCTGCCAGCCCCACAGACCTCCCCAAGCACAGAAAACTGCCAATCCCACAGACCTCCACAGGCACAGAAGCTGCCATCCCCACAGACCACTTCTGGCAGAGAAACCTGCCAGCCCCACAGATCTCCCCAATCACAGAAACCTGCCAGTCCCAAAGACCTCCCAGGGCACAGAAACCTGCCAGTTCCATTGACCTCCCCGGGCAGAGAACCCTGCCATCTCCACAGACCTCCCCAAGCACATAAACCTCCCAGTCCCACAGACCTCCCCAGGCAGAAAAAACAGTCAGCCCCACAGACCTCCCGGACACAGAAACCTGCCAGCCTCACAGACCTCCCCGGACACAAAATATGCCAGCTCCACAGACATCCCCAAGCAAAGAATCCTGCCATCCCCACAGACCTCCCCAGGCAGAGAAACCTGCCAGCCCCACAGACCTCCCCAAGCACAGAATCCTGCCAGCCCCACAGACCTCCCCAGGCAGACAAACCTGCCAGTCACACAGACCTCTCCAAGCAGAGAAACCTGCCAGTCCCACAGACCTCCCCTGGCAGAGAAACCAGCCAGTCCCACTGGCCTCCCCAGGCACAGAAACCTGTTAGACCCACAGACCTTCCAGGGCACAGAAACCTGCCAGCCTCACAGACGTCCCCAAGCACAGAAACCTGCCTGCCCCACAGACCTCCCCAAGCACAGAAACCTGCCAGTCCCACAAAGCTCCACAGGAACAGAATCTGCCATCTCCACAGATGTCTCCAGTCACAGAAACATGCCAGCCCCACAGACCTCCCCAAGGCAGAGAAACCTGCTCCACCCACAGACCTCCACAGGCACAGAAACCTGTGAGCCCCACAGACGTCCCAGGGCACAGAAACCTTCCAGTCCCACAGACCTCCCAGGGCACAGAAACCTGCTATCCCCACAGATCTCGCCAAGCACAGACACCTGCTAGCCCCACAGACCTCCCCAGGCAGAGAAACTGGCCAGTCCCACAGACCTCCCCAGGCAGAGAAACCTACCAGCCCCACAGACCACCACAAGCACAGACACCAGCCAGTCCCACAGACTTCCCCAGGAACAGAAACATGTTAGCCCCCCAGACCACCCAGGGTACAGAAAGCTTCCAGTCCCACAGACCTCCCCAGGTACAGAAACCTGCCAGTCCCACAGACCTACTCGGGCACAGAAATCTGCCAGTCCCACAGGCCTCCCCAAGCACAGAAACCTGCCAGCCCCACAGACCACTAAGGCACAGAAACCAGCCCGTCTCACAGACCTCCCCAGGCACAGAAACCTGCCAGTCCCACAGACCTCCTCGGGCACAGAAACCTGCCACCGCCACAGACCTCCCCGGGCACAGAAACCTGCCAGTTCCACAGACCTCCCCAAGCACAGAAACCTGCCAGCCCCACAGACCTCCCCAAGCACAGAAACCTGCCAGTCCCAGAGACCTCCACAGCTCAGAATCTACCATCTCCACAGACCTCTCAAGGCAGAGAAACCTGCCAGCCCCACAGACCTCCCAAGGCAGAGAAACCTGCCTGTCCCACAGACCTCCACATTCAGAGAAACCTGCGAGCCACACAGGCCACCCCAGGCACAGAATCATGCCAGTCCCACAGACCTCCCCCAGGCAGAGAAACCTGCCAGCCCCACAGACCTCCCCAGGCAATGAAGTCTGCCAGCCCTACAGACCTCCCCAAGCACAGAAACCTGCCAGTTCCAGAGACCTCCCCGGGCACAGAATCCTGCCAGCCCCACACACCTCCCTAGGCAGAGAAATCTGCCAGTTCCATAGACCTACCCAGACAGAGAAACCTGCCAGCCCCACAGACCTCCCCAGGCACAGAAACCAGCCAGTCCCACAGAACTGCCCGGGCAAAAAAACATGCCAGTTCCACAGGGCTACATAGGCACAGAATCTGCCACCCCCACAGATCTCTCCAAGAAGAGAAACCTGCCAATGCCACAGACTTCCCCAAGCACAGAATCCTGCCAGCCCCACAGACCTCCCCAGGCAGAGAAACATGCCAGTCCCACACACCTCCGCAGGCACAAAAATCTGCCAGACCCACAGACCTCCTTAGGCAGAGAAACTCGTCAGCCCCACAGACCTCCCTGGGCACAGAAACCTGCCAGTCCCATAGACCTCCCTGGGCACAAAAACCTGCCAGTCTCACAGACCTCCCCGCTGGGGCACATGAGAACATTTTTCTATTTTTGTGCTGTGGCCAAAATAGAATAAGCTTACTATGGGCAAATTATTGTTGCTATGTCAGTGCAAAATGATTTTGTACTGTTTTTTACCTCATGTTAAAGTGGATCTCTTATGGCCCGAAGTTGTAGGTCTGTTGTTTTTCTAACGTGATAGCTCCATAACTGAAATAAGAGGCATTTCTGGCATCTTCACAGTGACGTAAGATAAGCCCCCGCAGCCCCGTCGGTGCAGGGTGGGCCCTCAAACTCCAGGGGGGCCTCCTCTGCAAAAGTGGTAGGTTGTGGCCTGGGGAGGGGCCCCCCTCCATTTACTTTGCAGGGGGGCCCCCTCAACTTTCATTACGCCACTGAATTACAGCAGTCACAAATATTGAGTAACAGCAAAGCCATACGTCAATTGCAGCAGTTTTAAGATCTTCTTAGAGTTTCTCGTGGCTCATATGGGTGTTATTTCTGATATTTGTATGTTCCCTTCTTCACTGCTTGATTTTGCTCGTGAAAAAGTGTCACTCATAATTGTTCAAATGTCACTCATAATTACACTGAAATTATGAAAAGGTAACACATAGCAATCTAAAAGCTGTGTTTACTGGCTATAATTTGATGAGAATGAATGCCACCATTGGATGGTGGATTTTGTAGTTCGCCATTTTTTATGTAGCTAAGTCAATCATAGGAAGCAATTTGGGGGTATATTCACAAGAACATGTGCTAAACATCACCAAAAAAAGCTAGTGCACCTTTACACATCACAGCAGATCGTGGAAAAATAACCCTGTGTTAAAGTGGAATTCACAACAAGGCGGTAGCATGCGATAGTCTGCCGAAACTGCTGCCATGTACACAATACAACTACCTCGACAGCGATAAAAACACAAAGCACAACACAAAAATATATGCGAAGAGCCTATTCGTGATGAGGAAAGCGGGGATAAGCACCGCCAGGCCCTCGACACACATGGCAGGCGGGAATAAGCACAACAAAAGCCTGAAAAAAGAGACAATCCAAACAGAAAACAACAGTCGAGCACAATGGAGGCAACCCGCGCCAGCACACAACCCCACAAGCCCCATTGTCAACTGAAACATTGTACATGGCAGGCCATCTCCGACAAGGTGAATGCAGCCTGAGAGCGGAGGGGGACAATGGACGAAAAACAGAACATCTGGAATGATGCAAAATGTACAAACAATCAGAAACACGCCGACAACAAGAAGGTAGCAAGGCACACCGGAGGTGGAGGCCAGCGCCACACCAGGAGCTCGATGACATGGTGGAAACGGTGTCCACAACATTAGTCTGGAGAGAGTGGCAGGAATCAGGGACCGGAAACTGCCCAAAACAGACACAACAGGGAGAGGAACCAGCAGAGACCTGGGGGAGATGTGCACAATGGCACACGTGCACAATTAAGCACAGCACCACTGCAGACAAACCATGCCCAAAAGGAACAACACCAACCAAGAGCACAAGTCACACAACCCGGTAATATCACTACACAGAACAAGCACAGAAGTGAAAACCAAACTGCCTGAAGGGGAGAAATGTGAGCTAAATTAGAGTTGAAGGGACATCTCACACACAATGCAGCAGACACATAGGAAGTAGAGCACCACAACATCAAACACAATGTGGAACCAACATTTGCACAACTGGGACATGACAATGCACAAGTACAAATCCACAGTACTGATGGGGTAGCAATGCACGTATGGCAGGGAGCCATAGAGTCTGTGACACAGACATTGGCATACAAATCAAGACACAACACAGTTGGAGACAAGTGAAACAACAGAAACTTTATTAAGTATGTGTCAGTACAGCCAAGAGAAGTGCCACAATATGCAGACCAATGCAGCAGCATGTCTGAATGAGGAACGTAGGAAAGCATCCATGTCCACCTCGAGGGAGTCCATCACCAACTCAAGTCTGTGCCAACCCACGTCGGTTGTCCACGCACGGATCATGGGTCCAGGCATAAGCAGCCATGTTCGCTGTCATCTTGGGATATGTGACCAGATTCCCAGCATGCAACCAGGTGCCAGGACACGTGCAATGGGTCTCATCGAGTTGTGGCTGCAGGTACCTTGTCACGCATCCATGAACGCGAGTGCAGCTGCCTAGGCCAAAATTTGCAATGAGCGATCGTCATCTACCCCGTTTGACATGTCATCAACGTAATCTATCAGCTGAGCCGGGCAGATGTGCTGAGTCCAACCACTGGCCCCAATGTGCACCAAAGCCCAATCAGGTTGTGGCTCAATGTGCTCAATGCACACAAGGACTCGTGCAATCCCCCGCATCCAGTGTCTAGCCTGCATGCCAAACATCCATGCATGCCATAAATGGGCATCACAGTGACACTCCTGGTCATGGGCCAACAGGGGGCGCACACTTTGTAATCCAGGTCAGCTACCGTTACGTTGGAGAGGCAGACATCCATGGACCACTCGAATATGCACGAGCGACAATGCAACACAGGCTGAACGCAGGTGACGTCCGCTAGGCAGAAGCTCAGCCAGGAACTGATCCGCATGACGGCCAATGGCAGTGCCCCCAGTACATGCAGCAGACGTGCACGGTACGGGTCCATGTAACTGGTTCCGGGCATGTGTCTGGAATGGTCTGCCGTGGCGTCAGTGGCTCTGCTAGAAGCTGCACTGGCTTGCCCTGCGCCAGTCCTGTGGATGAAATGGCACAGCCCGGTGCAATGAGCAGTGTCTGTGTGCAATGGGTGCAGGCCTTGGGTGGGAGTATGTGTGAAGGCCATTTCACACACACCAACAACGACCAAGGACTACTGCGTGTGGGATGTGTACACGTGGGTCTCACTTCGGGCAGTGCGTAGTGTGGGAGTCACAAGCAAATGCCATTGTATCTGTCAGGGGGTTTGCTGGCCACCTGCTAGTTCCTTCTTGGAGCTGCAGATTTGCTACCGTCTGATAGTTCACACAAAGGACCTTTCATCCCTACAGTAACTTCACCATATGCATACATACAGGAGACGCACAGGGCCTGGTGTGGGTGTGGTGGGATGTCTGCGACCCTGGGAAAACCGTGACGCTGGCATTTGAAGGTGTGGGGCCACATGAGTGTAGGCCAGTGGACCGGACAGGGCGGACACAGGTGTACAGCCCATGGCTGGCATCATGCTGCAAATGAGGCCAGGCAAATGACTTATGCATCCGCAGGGCTGATACACATAACACTTGGCATGCATGTGCCAAGACCCGAGCTGTTTTGCGCTCGTACATGACCCCTTACGTAAAGACCCACCCTCCAGGTAAATATTACATTGCAACACAGACTACTGTGGCCTTGGTGGTGACTACACCCCAAAATAGAGACAAACTTACCACACTTCCTGCCCAAGGCTAGGTTCGAGCCACTTCCCTGCTCCCCCTGCCCACCCCTGCGCTAACCTGTCGTACACCAGACCAGGACATGCCGCTTGTGCATGCAGGGGGTGCATGCAGAGCTACATGTCCAGGGTCACTGCCAACGCTGAGGTGACATGGTAACGTACGCTGAAGGCAGCACACTGCGATGTTGCAGGACCCGTGCCCATCATGCTGACAAAGCGGACACACTTGCTCAGATGATGTGAATGGCTACGTGCTTGTGCGCATGGCCACATTTATTAGCGGCCTCACCAATGACATAGGGCATGTAGTAGAGCTTCTATGAACTTAACTCAGGAGCAGATTATTTATTTTGCACTGCCACTGGTGGTATTTTGCAGAGATCTTTGCACTACCTGTCAAATGCAAAACATGTCTATTAACTGAAAAGGGTAAAACACACTTGTCACCGACTCGTCCATCCAAATGTTTCTCAAAATTACTTATATTACTTTATAATATAGAAATGTAAGTACAAAAGTGAACCAACACCAGCGCAAATTGTAATCTGGCTCCAATATAGTGAGTTATTTACATTATACTGCTTAGACAGGCCGTTAGAACATTGCAACATTCCACTTTGATAGTCGTTGGGATACTATATTTTCGAAAAATTGCCTGGCGTCAAAAATTATATCTGAACATTTTTCATATATTATATTATTTCAGTTGTTTTCATGAAAAGTAAAGCAAGCCCGTTTCAAAAGTATTTTCTATTCGATCACAACAGAAGTTGCTAATAAATGAATCTTCTAAGTAATCTATCCTCAAACATTCGAACTTTGCTTATATTTTAAGTGTCTTGGAATATACTTGGCACATCGTTTTTAAACAATCTGACATATACTGTTTATCCTGACATCAAGGCGTGAATACTAGATTCACATTTCTGTCCAGTTACCTCTTAGACATGTTTCTTTGCGAGCAAAGCTAGACATTTGTCCAATCTAATAACTCATACCCCACTTATTTCCTACAAGAAATTACTCACTGTCTGATGTCGAATCAAAACAGACCTTCCTTCATGGCTTTTGGAAAGTCTGGTGACTTTGAAGCTCAATCCGAACTTTCCTGCTTTCTGCACGGTTGTCGCTACTGATAGTAAAGTATTTTTCAATTCATTATTAGTGTTATTTAACTGATTTTTTTTTAGGCATAATCAGTGGGTAACAAGAGTGATTAAAATAAACAATGTAAAGCAATATACAATAATAAACAAACTAAACATCGTAATAAAAAAAGAACCTCACCAACACCTTTAACCTCATAAATTCTAGAAACAACAATGGAATTTAAAAATGTTCTAAAATAGAAAGTGAAGAATTTGGTTCAATTTATGTAGAGAGTGAAGATATGAATCTATGTCTATTAATTATACATTTTGGTCCAGTGATTTAATCCATTGAATTCCTTATATGATAGTTGACAGCGGTTTGTTATTTTATGGGAGTCTAATCCACAAGGCACTCCTGTCAGTCTACTGACTGCGTACAACATTGTGCAGAAGAAACACAAAGTTGCTGGAGACTTAACATTTTCTGTGGTTTCCCTGTCCAAATATGCTTGCTGATTATTTCCTGTCAAGACCTAGGGCCTCATTTATGAGGTTGTGCATCACTTTTACGCCGCTGGTGCGTCACTTTTTGTGACGCAACAGTGGCGTAAAAAATGCGCCTTGTTGCGCCGTATTCACAAAGTGACGCATCTAGGTAAATGCGTCACTTTGTAATCCCCTGCGCCACATTATACCTGCGCCAGGTATAATGTATGCAAGGGGGCGTATTGACGCAAGAAAGGTCGTAGAAGTGACGCAGTGAAATCTATGAGATTTTACTGCGTCACTTCTAGGATGCTGTTGCGTCAAAATCTTGCGCCTGCCTCACAGCAGGCGAAAGACTGACGCAGGCCCTTTCACATGGGGCGCATTGCTGGAGTTGCGTCACTTTTGAGACACACTCCAGCAATGCGTCACTTTTGCTCTTACAGATACGTCAGAAATACTGACGTATCTGTAAGTCCTTGCGCAATGATGCGTCATATTGTAAATATGACGCGTCATTGAGGTCGCACGGAGGGCGCAATGAAAAGTGGCGCATCGCTGTTTTCTCGCAGCGATGTGTCATTTTTCATAAATGAGGCCCCTGGAGTCGATGCATTGTTTAGGGGGATACTGTTCAGAGCTCCTAAAAATGCAATGAGATATGGAATTGGAGTTGGGTAGATGCGAAGAATGGAGATGTTTTACACCAAAGTAAGTCACAAATTGAGTAAGGGGAACAAAGTTGTGGCACCGTGAGGTTCCGTGACAATTGTAAGTGGTGTTTTCGACTCGCACGAATATGGTCGAGTCTGGTATCTATGAACCGCAAATGACGAGTTTAGTAAGTGTGCGCAGTTTCGCTGTGCTAACTCACACCGTTCGTTTGTTATGTGGGTTTTTCATCTGTACCCACGGGTTCCATCTTAGATACGGCATCCATTTTGTCTCTTGCCCTCAAGTAGCCAGCGAACGGACGCTGTCCGCTTCGCGACCCTGGGACTCCCAAGATATTTGCGGAAGACACATGTCCTTTGTAAGTGTCTTTATGACGAGGGGGATGATACTGTAAGGCAGATGGCCCCGCTCGAGGCTCATCTCGCCGTGCCGGTTTATTGTCTCAGCCGTGCATCTCATTAGGCACGTCCCTTTGATGCCTGTATCTTGTGTTTCCCGATACCTCCCCTTTTACACCCTTTCCGATCTCCCCACTGTCTCCGTCTTCCTCTGCACCTGTCCTTGTTCCTATTTCGATCTGTTTTACTGCCGATTGGAATGCACTAATGTTGGGAAGATGGGTTTTTACAGTTGGGAACCGCCAAATGTTTCCGCACTTATGTTCCGGACCTTATGTGTATCAAAGTGACCAAAGCGACCCCTCTGGGGGATAATGGTGGGAACCGGGTTGTAAACCTTTGTGTACCATGTTGTCCTATGGGTAAAAACTGTATAAAAGGAGCGATCCACAGAACCAATTTGAAGCAGTCTCCCCAAGTTGCACGAGTTGTACTTGTCGTGATATCTGTGTTCCCTGCAGCAAATAAACCTTGAATCTTTGACGCCGAAAAGGAAGTGTCCCGTGTCTCTGTCATTCGTACGCCGGAGCAGGTTACCCACGAAGGTTTCAGGTGTTGTGCCCTGGCACCGCTGGGTCTTAAAGAACCCAGTCCTTCAGTTGGCGCCCAACGTGGTGCTGCATCAGTGGTACTGGTCCAAGCCCGACGATCGTGAGGAACTTCGTGTGAAATCTCCGAGGGAAGGTGCACTCCGCTTCATCGATCCTGTTGTCGAAATAAGTGGCCCGAAGACTTTTCCCGCGAAGATTCCCGCCTCCTGACGGCTGCGACGGACTGCTGCCCTGACTGTAGACCTGTTTTGGCGCCTGGCGTAGACCTTGGTAGAGCGAGAGGATTGACGGGCCTTCCTGGAGACGCCATCGATCTTTGAGTTAAGTATTTGTGGGTCGCTCCCAGAGTTCTTGGTTGTGGTTACTTAGTGGTTGCATGGTTCCATTGCATTTGTAGTTCTTGGTACTTTGTTGTGTTGTTTGACGACTGCAGCCGCCAAAAACCGAGGGTTTTGTTCTTTGCTGGGACTTGGTAAATCCCGTAACCCTTGAAGTTTGTGAAACTCGGCTAGTGTGCAAGATGCCTGGTCGCAGTACTTTGTTTAGTTGTTTCAGACCTTGTGGTACGGATTCCCGACTGGAGGACTCGTGTCCGATACCTCCTGTTGGAACTCCCACTTATGAACTGTACAGCAAACATGGGCTAGTCCCGATTACTTTTAATGATTACTGGATCAAATACACGAAGAAGGACGGTGACCTTCGCTGGCCACCACATGGTAGCTTCGAGGCCCCGATCTTAGATAATCTAGAGGTTAAATTGTTCGCGAAAAAGTCAAGGCCGGCCATGTTTGATGCCTTTCGGTTGTGGCGCAAAGAAGCCCGACAGAAAGAAATCAGACAGACTAAGCGAAATCAAAGAGATAGTGCTGGTACCATTGTAAAGAAAGCAGAGCAGTTTCAGCATGATAAGGAGGTTAGGGAAAAGGAAGTGTTTGACAGATTACAGCGTATGACTATAGATAAGTGCTATCCTGCTTTGCCTACGGAGTCGGAAAAGAAGGATGAGGCAGTTGAGGATCCTTTAATGTCCTATCTTATGAAATCGCCACCTCCGTACGTACAGGGTACCACAGCCCCTGTGATTCCCCCTGTACCTGTTCCTGTACCTATTCTTCCTTTGCCTGTTCCTCAACCTGTACCCGTTCTTCCGACTGTTCCCGCTCCTTTGTCTGTTGCCATTCCTACTGCTCCTCCGCTTCCACATACTCCTGCTCCCGCTACTGCTCCTGCTTTGTTAACCCCTGCTGTTGTTTCTGTTTCTACTCCTTCACTTGTTAGTCCTGTGTCCTATACTTCTCCCTCTACTCGTAGTCGTAATTCTCCTCTTGTGGCTAGCTTCTTCCATTCGCTCGGACCTGTTCTTGGGTCCGCCGGTTCAGATGGTCCTCAGAGACGTAGTCAGCTTCCAGGTAATAGGGAACGTGCTTCGCTATATAATATGGCGATGGGTTGGATGACGCACCCCCTTAGAAATCCACCACGTGTTGTACTCAACACGTTTTGTCAGTTCAATATACCAACCCAGAGATTTGTGTTCGAGGAAATGTGCAAGGTCCTTCGTGATCAGATATCGGCCGACGCACCTGACGAGGTGCTGACCGCGTTGTCTGATTTACAGCTTCAGTTTTCGGCTGGACTGATAGTGGATACCAACGTTCGGCGAGCCGTTGAACGGTTGCTATCTTTTCGTCCCACTCCTATACCTCAAGCCTTGTTTGTTGAGGATATTGAAAGACAGCCAGACGAATCTGGTCAATTTCCTATGCGTGAAGTTCCGCCAGTTTGGATGCCAGGTAATCCTGCAGCTAACCCTCCGATCCTGCCGTTTTTCCAGAGAGTATGGATACATCTCCCATGGAAACGCTCGGAAGTGTTGCAGGTGAAGCAATCTTTGCCTGACCCACGCAAAAATCCTACAGGGTATTACAAAGAATTATCGCAGCTCGTAGATGCTACGGTAATGAATCTTGCCGATATCGATATGTTGTTTGGCAATGTCGTACCGCAACCGGTATGGGCTAAGATTCGTCATGAAAACCATCCGAATGAATTAGGTGGTGCTTGGGCTGCCATTGTAGCGGCAGATGCCGGACAAACGGCTGCTGCTAAACCCGACCAGCTGATTGTTGATCTTCCTCAAAGAATTATAACATTAATGAAAACTCTTATGCCAGCTATGAGGGTAAATTGGGACAAATTGTCAGCTTGTAAGCAAAAGAAGGACGAGAGTGTTTCCGACTTCTTTACGAGGTTCGAGGAGGCATTCATTGACCATAGTGGTCAGGATATGAGCACTGAGGGTGGTCAAAGGTTGTTCGTGGATAAATTTGTTTCACACTTACTGCCTGATTTGAGCAATAAATTAAAGAATTCGGAAAGTGCATGGGCCGTTTCTACCTCAGCTCAGATATTGGCTACGGCACAATATTATGAGAACAGAGAGAAAGAAGAGAATGACCGTGCTGATAAAAAGACGAAAGAGCTAAAAACTAAAGTGTTGCTTCAGCGAGCGTATCCTCCACGTTCGAATCAGAATAATTCGCAACAAAATAGATCGCAGCCGCAATCGAACCGATCCCAAACTCGTAATGACTCCTCTTCCCAAAGATCCTCGTTAGGGTACAATCAATGTGCTTATTGTAGACAAGAGGGTCACATTAAATTCAATTGTCCTGTTCTAAATGAACGTAATAGTGGTAACTCATCTAGAGGAGGTCGTGGTGGTTCGCAGCAGGCACCACGTGGTAGAGGTCGTGGTGCTCAGAACGATCGCTCAGATAACTCATCGAATTCCGATAATTGTTTTGATCAACGTGGATCGTCGCAAGGACGATCTGCGCAGTACAATGTAGACGATTATTACGTCGATCAGGGAACTGACGACAGTAATTACTAGGACAGCCAAAGACAAGGAGAGGGAGTGGTATCAGTTCCGGTTGATCAGAGAGGGCCTTACGTCGCAGTTGCTACATCGGGCGTCGTTGAGCCTTTTCTGTTGGACACTGGTGCAGCGAAAAGTTCCATTAAGCATTCGAAACTCCCTGGCGCACCTTTGTCTGGCTTAACAAATGTTTCCGTTGGATTCTCTGGCGCCCCTGTTAGCAATCCAGTTTCGTGCCCATTGCCCCTTAAAATTGGGCCTCGTGAACTCGAAGCTCCGTTGATTTTAACCACGGGTTGTGGTGAAAATCTTTTGGGCCTGGATTTGCTCAAACGTTTGTATGCGACTTTGTATTGTTCTCCTGCGGGTGTAAAGCTTACGTTGGGAGAGAGGGTTGTCTCTCCTATGTACTTGTCTCTCGATAAGCTTCCACCGGAATTGAGTTCTCTTCCTGCGTCTTTGTGGGCGACAGGTCCTAACGATGTGGGCCTACTTGATATCTCCCCTTATGTTGTTCAGTTGAAATCTAATGTGCGATTGCCACGTATTCCCCAATATCGTATCTCCCTTGATGGTGAACGAGCACTGTTAGCGATCATCTATGATTTGATCGAGAAAGATGTTATTGAAGAGACTCGGGGAAACGTGTGCAATAGTCCTGTACTGCCCATTCTAAAACGTACTGATCCTTCGAAACCACCTGTTTATCGCTTTGTTATCGATTTACGGGAGGTGAATAAAATTGTGGTTCCTCAATTCCCCGTTGTGCCTGACATCAGGGCGCTACTGACTCTGATTCCAGTTTCTGCATCGTGGTTTTCGGTGATTGACTTGAAGAATGCGTTCTTCAGCATCCCGATTGCAGAAGAGAGCAGAGACCTTTTCGGTTTCTCTCTCGGTGGACGCAGCTTCCGGTTCAAACGCGCTCCTCAGGGCTACTGTGAAAGTCCATCGATTTACAGTCAAGCCTTGAAGGGTCAACTGGACGCGTTTAGGTTGCCGGCTGGTGCGGCCTTGATCCAATACGTCGATGACTTATTGGTGGCTGCTGATACTCAGGACATTTGCAAAATTGCTACGGTGTCGTTGCTGCAACATCTCTGTGAGTTGAATCATAAGGTGTCCCCTTCTAAACTCCAATATTGTTGTCAAGAAGTAACCTATCTAGGTCACTTATTGTCAAAGGAGGGAAGGAGGTTGACCCCAGAGAGAATTGCAGCAATTGCGCGCATGGCTGTGCCAACAACCCAAAGAGATGTGCGTGCCTTTCTAGGTATCACGTCGTACTGCAGGCAATGGATTCCAAATTTTTCATTGCTAGCGAAACCATTAGTGGCTCTTACGTGCAAGGATGTCTCGACTCCTTTACCATGGACGGAAGAATGTCAGAAAAGTTTTTCTGAATTACGTGATTCATTGTGTTCGGCTCCTGTGTTAGGTACCCCTGACTATAGCAAGCCGTTTACATTATATGTTCACGAGAGAGAAGGTTGTGCTTTGAGTGTCTTAACGCAACCTTTTGGTGGTAAGCAACGTCCATGTGCATATTTTTCCTCGACCTTGGACCCGGTAGCTAGAGCATTGCCGAGTTGTTTACGAGCAACAGCGGCAGCCGCGGTCTCCATCCGACAATCAGCAGGATTGGTCATGGATAATATGCTTACGGTGATGGTTCCGCATGCAGTCGATACTCTTTTGAATCGGACGAAAACTCAGCACTTGACGAGTGCAAGGTTGTCTGGGTACGAGTTGACGCTGTTGGCAAGCCACATTCAAATAAAACGTTGTAATGTTCTGATCCCGGCAACTTTGTTACCAATTAGCACAGAGTCAGATGAAGTAGCAGAACATGATTGTTACTTGAGGACTGAAGAAGAAACAAAAGGTCGAGTGGACCTTAAAAACACCCCATTGGAAGATCCGGATGGTACATTGTATGTGGATGGGTCATGCTTTAAGTTGCCGAATGGCGATGTGACTACTGCTTATGCTGTTGTAACGTTGAATACTGTTGTTGAGACTGCAAGATTAAATCAGAATTCTGCCCAAGCTGCAGAGCTGATTGCTCTTACTAGAGCGTGTGTGTTAGCGAAAGGGAAACGTGTGAATGTGTTTACCGACAGCCAATATGCATTTGGCGTCGCACATAGTTTTGGACGATTGTGGAGAGAGAGAGGTTTCTTGACGTCGCATGGTACGAAGATTCAGCATGGACAGCTTGTGAATGATCTTTTGGATGCATTGACGTTGCCTAAGCAAGTAGCGATTGTTAAATGTAGTGCGCATCGTAAGGTGACGGATGATGTTGGTCGTGGTAATGCGTTTGCGGATGAGACTGCTAAGGAGACTGCCCGGAACCTTAGCACTCGAATGTATGTGACGAGTTCGGTTAGGTGGCCTACAGAATCGAGTATGTGTGAGGACACTATCGAGAGTGTGAAAGCAATTCAGAATGAGGCCACCGACACTGAAAAGACGAAGTGGAAAGAAAGTACGGGAAAGTTGGATGCGAATGGTTGTTGGATTGATTTGTCTGATCAGAAAAGATGGATGTTACCGGATGCGTATGTGCTGGCCGTTGTGACAATGGCGCATGGGTTAGCACATATTAGCGCGAAAGGTATTTGCAAATTGCTGTCTCCTGTATGGAAGAATGATGGTATCACGAAGTGTGCTGAACGTCTGGTGAAGAATTGTATGGTGTGTATGATGTACAATCCTGGCAAGGGAACCCCAACTCCTCCTGGCAGTTTTGCTCCCCCTTCATGTCCCTTTGAGGTGATTCAATTGGACTTCATCCATATGGAGCGATGCAATAACCTGAAATACGTTTTAGTTGTGGTTTGCGCATTCTCCCGATGGATCGAGGCTTATCCTCTCAAAGACAATACTGCTTTGTCTACTGCGAAAATCCTACTGAAGGAATACTTTCCTCGGTATGGAATGCCTAGAGTCGTGTGGTCAGATAACGGAAGTGAGTTTGTGGGTAGTGTGATGAAGAGTGTGTGTAAGGGCCTTGGAATTAATCAGAAATTCCACAGCGCCAATCATCCCCAGTCAGCTGGTTTGGTTGAAGGGTATAACGGCACCCTTAAACTAAAGCTAGCGAAGATTCAGGCTACGACTGGTCTTTCGTGGCCTGACGCTTTACCTTTAGCATTACTGTCAACTAGGGCGACTGTACACTCCCGAGTAGGGCTTAGTCCCTACGAAATAGTGTTCGGTCGTCCTGCGAATGTGTGGGGGGTTCCTAGGCCAGGTATTTTCTGTGATCTTGAGTATCCAATGTTGATCGATTATCTTCATGACTTGACTGCTAAACTGAGGTTAATTCACCAACAGGTTCACGAAGCATTGCCGACGCAGACGGGGGGTCCAGGCCACCAGCTCCAGCCCGGAGATTGGGTGGTGACGCGGAACTTTTCGCGCAAGAACAACTTGGACCCGAGGTTCACCGGACCCTACCAGGTCCTCCTTGCCACGAGAACTGCAGTTCGTCTTGAGGGGCGGAAGAATTGGGTGCACGCCACCCACACAAAGAAAGTCCCCATCCCGTTGCCAGCAGACTCGTGGGTGAGGAAAGGCATTGCATCAACTGAAACCGAAGGATTGCCGGCGTTTGTACCTTTCAGCGACGCACAACCTGTCGGAGAATCCTCAGTGCAGCAGAGAGACACTGTTGAACAATTGTCAGCAAAAGACTCAAGACCAAAACATTCAGCTGATCAACAGGACGCTGTCCCTTCAACGGATCCTTTGTTCGACGAACAGACACGTCCTGGGAAAACTCGATACTTTTTGCGATCGAGCACTAAAGACTAATAAAAGATCCTGCTTTGCTGTATTGACAACTGCATTATCCCGTTTTCCGTGATCAGTTTTGAACATTCGTACCATTGTGATTATTTTGTACATATTCATTGAGCTTCGTTCCTTACACTTTTTGCTTCCACAGCTGAGAGACATTGTTTTGTATACATATATATTGTGCATTAAAGGCCGTAGGGCTGCGCGCGTACTTCCTTCTGGATAGTAGGTCTTGACGCTAGGTTAAAGGCCGTCGGTTCCTGGGAACTCCTAGGGATTGACTATTGCTACACAGAACGAAGTGCGTCAAGAAACGTTGCGGACGGTCATAGGGAATGGCATTCTTGAAGTTGAAGGATTTGGAAGGAGCTCAGGCTCATAGATTCAAGCTGCAGCAACTCAGTCGTACCAAATGTTTTATATTCCAAATATTTGTATTGTTTTTGACTGCTTCTGCATTATTGGCGGGTGGGGTGTATTACACGATGTCTTACTTCCTACCTTCTGCTACACCTACTCCTACCCCTGACCCTAAACTTACCTCCACTGCATCTCCCCATTCTTTCCATATCTTACCCGAACACGAACAGGCTAGACGTGCAGAATTCCGCAACAATTCCTTTATTCAGCTCCTCCATCAGCATCAGTTAGTGGTTAACACTACTAATTGTTGGGTGTGTGGATTGATGCCACATACTACGGATAAGGGAATTCCATATCTGGTGTTACCGTATAGTTCCCAAGGGTCTGCTCGAGCATTTCAGACAATGTTTCGAAGCGCACTGGGTTTCCACCCCATTCGAGAACCACGTTCTCCCTACTCTGGTCCTACCTCGTATCAAAAACCTTTGTCGATAGCAATAGAGGATTTAGATAGCGATATCTATGATCCCTCGCTTATTCCCGAAGAAGAGGTACAAGCCTATAGGGTCCTAAGTAGAGGCGAATATAGTGTGTTCACCAGTGAAAAGCAGCTTAAAAGCTCGCCTCCGATATGGGTCGTACCCCACATTGGTAATTTTTGTCTCATGGGTCGTGGCCGAAAATCGCAAGCCCGACTTGGAGCGAGTGCTTGCACTGAAAATTACATTCTGCCGATGGTCTCGTCCCCTGTGTTTCTGGCTGCCAAGGGTACATACTTTATCTGCCATGATCGTGCATACGCATGGATGCCCGCTGACTTCATGGGCTCATGCTTCATTGCAAATCTGTTGCCTCCGACGTTCACTGTAGATGCCGATTATCATAAGACTAGAGTTGTGAGAGGCGTAATTAGCGAAGAGGATACTGCCGGTCAAGAGGCAGGAGACTTTTTCAAGGGTTTCCTCCCGTTTTGGGGACCTATGGTTAATAGTAGGAACCTGAGACAGTTGACTCGAGTGGTAGAATCGACTGCTAATATTACTGCCAGTGCCCTTGGTAATATCACCACTGAACTTCAGGCGGATAGGCTTATGACGTTACAAAACCGTATGGTTTTAGATGTCATCTTAGCAGATCGAGGTGGGGTATGTAAGGTGATCCATTCGAGCTGCTGCATTTTCATTCCTGATAACGCTCCGACTGTCTATCAAGCCATCTCGAAGTTGCATAAGATCTCCGAATCCATACACGTGGATGTAGGGGATTGGACGCTACTTGGATGGTTTTGGGGCCTGATGTCGACTTGGGGTTGGAAGATTCTGATGATCATCGGAGTTGTTGTGGTGTTCCTGTTCACGTGTTGCCTTTGTGTGCAGTGCGGTCCTGCCTTATGTGGCCTCTGTGCTACAACGTGTATGAGACAGCCACCTGGTACCAAGGGGACTCGGTTGGACAGAGCTATGCTACAGCAACATCTCGATGGTCTGATGAATATCGAATATGATTCCGACTAGTGCTTGCCTACATGAGGGCAAAAGGAGCGTCTGAGGTTCCGTGACAATTGTAAGTGGTGTTTTCGACTCGCACGAATATGGTCGAGTCTGGTATCTATGAACCGCAAATGACGAGTTTAGTAAGTGTGCGCAGTTTCGCTGTGCTAACTCACACCGTTCGTTTGTTATGTGGGTTTTTCATCTGTACCCACGGGTTCCATCTTAGATACGGCATCCATTTTGTCTCTTGCCCTCAAGTAGCCAGCGAACGGACGCTGTCCGCTTTGCGACCCTGGGACTCCCAAGATATTTGCGGAAGACACATGTCCTTTGTAAGTGTCTTTATGACGAGGGGGATGATACTGTAAGGCAGATGGCCCCGCTCGAGGCTCATCTCGCCGTGCCGGTTTATTGTCTCAGCCGTGCATCTCATTAGGCACGTCCCTTTGATGCCTGTATCTCGTGTTTCCCGATACCTCCCCTTTTACACCCTTTCCGATCTCCCCACTGTCTCCGTCTTCCTCTGCACCTGTCCTTGTTCCTATTTCGATCTGTTTTACTGCAGATTGGAATGAACTAATGTTGGGAAGATGGGTTTTTACAGTTGGGAACCGCCAAATGTTTCCGCACTTATGTTCCGGACCTTATGTGTATCAAAGTGACCAAAGCGACCCCTCTGGGGGATAATGGTGGGAACCGGGTTGTAAACCTTTGTGTACCATGTTGTCCTATGGGTAAAAACTGTATAAAAGGAGCGATCCACAGAACCAATTTGAAGCAGTCTCCCCAAGTTGCACGAGTTGTACTTGTCGTGATATCTGTGTTCCCTGCAGCAAATAAACCTTGAATCTTTGACGCCAAAAAGGAAGTGTCCTGTGTCTCTGTCATTCGTACGCCGGAGCAGGTTACCCACGAAGGTTTCAGGTGTTGTGCCCTGGCACCGCTGGGTCTTAAAGAACCCAGTCCTTCAACCGATTACCGGTCAATCCACCACTTTCCTAAGACGAAAAGCAGATGACAATGCGTCACTTTTCATAAATGAGGCCAGTGGTGTTTACATTCCATGCCACATCCATAAAAAAGTTTTCTTTTGTTCAAAACAGCACCTCATATATGAGAAAGGGGAGAGAGTCACAGATATTATTTGCAGTAATAGTGAGCTGCTGATGTGTTACAATATTGAAAATACACGTCAGCATTCCTGAATATTTGATGGAAAAACATTTAGAATTTGAAAAGTGTGTCTGTGCACTGTCAGTGACTTGGTTAAAGAAGGCATGAAAGAGCTGAAACATCATTTCAGAGTTGTTCAGAATGGGCCCCAAAATATGTTGGGCCCCCAAATGTGTTTGGCCCAGGGAACTCAAAATCCTTAAGATGTCCTGGTCACCAGCAGCTAACGCATGTTCAGATTCTCAGTTGTCTCAGTAATCAAAGAGAGAATGCACAGGTTCAAGGAAAATGGATAACAAGATGGGAGCAAAGGGAAAGGAACTGAGAGGATGGTAGGGAAACAAAACAAACTTGTAAGAAAATTACAGTGAACGAATATTAAGCAGCAAGAAGCGAGAAAGTGCGAGGTAACTACATCAGTCATCTGTCTCTGACCTGGTCACTCCTACTGTGGCCTAGTGTCCACCTTCTCCATTCAATCCATTCTGGTTTTTGCCTTGCTACTATTTTCTGTTGTTTCGTCAGCTTCTTGTCCCTCATTTGCAATGCCTTTCCTTCTGCAAGCCGTATTGTCTCATGTCCCATAACTGGGTTTCAAGGAATATCAGATGGGTGACTACTGCGAGGCTTAGTTTGTATATGATTTTATCTGGAATACTGATGTGAAAAAGTCCCCATTATTTGAAATTAACCATCTAAAGATTTTTTAGAGTGCACGCCCTAGGCCTTTTTCTTATGCTCAAATCAGCAGTGTAGGTACCATGCACAGTATCACCTTGCCTACTGCAGTCTCACACTGTTGTGTAGTTCAAAAGGGCCTGTGCGCAAAAGCGCTGATCTTGACTTACACATTTAAAATTCACATCGTTTTAGGAGTTCACTTTTAACACGATTTGCATGTACATGATACCGTACTCAGAAAGTGTTCTGCTTGCAATCACAGTCCTACATAAGCATTTTAACATGGCACTTGTACAGTTTGTTCAAGGCTACAGCGTCAGTTGTTGCCACACCACAGAACTCACCTGGTCCAATCAATAATTACATCATCTACTTCAACATCACTGCTCCTTACTGCAAACAGTGCCACCTTGCGCAGCTGGACCAAAGTCTCACAGCACCAATGGACAGATGCCCTCAGCAACACTCAACCTGGCATCTCCGCCAATCTGAATCAGGCAGCAGAGGACCTCAACGCATGGATCACCATTGCTGCTGACTGAGTTGCTGCCACCAAACTAACCAACATGCACAGATCCAACAAACAAGCCAGTTGTAACACCCCAGAACTCAGCACTATGAAACACAGATGCAAACACCTAGAAAGAACATGTCGCACCAGCAGAAACAACAATGATCAAGCCACTTTTAAGTCTGCCCTCAACACCTACCACTACCAACTCAAGACGCAAAAAAGGAGGCCCGGGCAAACTGCATCAAGGTCAGCGCCAACCAAACCAAGAACCTTCTCACCATTGTTAAAAGGTTCACCTGCCTATCTGCCACTGAAAACTCGATCCCCACCTCACAAAAACTCTGTGACGCTCTCGGAGACCACTTCAATAAGATAGCCACCAAATGCAGAAACTTCAATTCCCAACCCACTGACCTACTCAGCCTTCTCACCCCAATGAAGTTCTCCAACGGCCACCCACTCAACACATGGAAACAGCTCAGCACACCAAACACACAGCCTTAATGAACTTCATCTACTTGGTAGCACTCTCCAACCCATTCCCTCATCAACTCTTCAACCTCAGAAGCAACAAGATCAGTCTTCAGCTCATCACCATCTTCATTGCCTCCATCACCTCAGCCACCTCTCCCGATTCCTGGAAACACTCAGAGGTCAGACCCCTCCTGAAGAAAGCCTCTGCAGACCCCAGTAATCTCCAGAACTACAGCTCCATTTTGTTGTTCACGTTTCCCGCCAAAGTCCTAGAGAAGGCCGTCAACCTCTGTAGGAGGGGGCCTTTTGGTTAAAGTTCCCTAAACGTTTTGCTTTCCCCCTAGACAGTTTTCCTGACATAGAGTTGCCAATTTAGATGCTTTGGGTACTTTGCCACTACTGATCAGTGTCAAAGTACAAGTGTTCCCTACGTAAAATGTAACGGTAATTGGTTAGCCTTACTAGTAAAGTCCCCAGTGATGTGCACTGTGTGTGCCAGAGCTAGCAATGCAATGGCGTGCGAAGAAAGGAACTCAGGCCTGCAGTGTAGGGCCTGCGCGGCAAGTGCTAAGTTAGCATGTTGTCCTGACAAGTTCAACCACTTGTCAGGCCTGACTTTCCCTTTTACATACACATTGGGCACCCCTGTGGTAGGTCCCGGGTAATCCCAGGGCAGGGTGCAGTGTAGGTAAAAGGGAGGATATATACTAAGGTGTGTGTTATGTCCTGACAGTGAAAAACACTCCATGTTTTTCACTGCTGCAAGGCCATCCTGCCCATAGGACAGAATTGGGAAGGCTGGGTGTTGTATTTGTTAGCCTAGTTTCCTGTAAGTTTATAATAGAGAGGTGAAATTTAGTATGTATGAACTCACAGCGTCATAGCACATCTTTCTGTGAAGGTGGTTTTGTCACCCTGTGTTCAGAAACCACTCTTTTAGAAAGTGGCTGAGTTTTTGCTCTAAGTATTTGTGAAAAGTCTGTCTGGATCTAAAAGGGGAGAGGAGCTGGGAGAGGTCTTGACCCAGGGAGGGGTTGAGATGGCACCAGGCTGCCCTGCATCTGGAGAGTAGGGGGAGAAGAAGCCTGGGAGGTGAAAGGGCTTGGGCTGGTGCTGTAAACCAATTGACCCATCTCCTGCTCAGTGATTAAGGATCCAGGCCCCCAGTATCAAAGAGGGAAATGTGACACTGGGAGGGAGACATCCAGAACTCATTTAGGCAGGGGTCAGGGACCCGTGAACACAAACAAACTTCAAAGACAGTAAGGTGTATAACTATGAGAGCTGAAACCCCTGAACGTTGGAATGAAACAGAAATTGATTGAGACTGAAAAGGCTTGGACCCATTTCGTGGTCAAGAGGAACCTCTGCTAAAGAAGGAGCAACTGAAGAGACTGCTGTGGAAAGACCAATCCTTGCTTTGTGATCTCGGGCTGGTCTGCAGTTTGCTTTTCTAACCAAGGAAGAGGCTGTTGGGACTGTGCTTGTAGGCGCGGGGTCCCCCTGCTTGACAAAGACTGTGCTTTGTGCTATGTCTTGTAATCCCAAGGGTCCTAGGTGAAGGTGAGCTGGCTCACCTGTTTGGAAACACATGAACATAAAAGTTTCCAGAGAAGTTTCAAGCGATGCGGTGGGCGCGTGTTGTGTGGAGAGCCTCGGAAGGTGTTCCCTGTGATCTTGGACACACAAAGGAGGAGTGAGGCTCGGACGTGCTGGGTGCGTGTCGTGGTGCACAGGAAGCACAGGTGAAGAGTGCCTGGCCAACTTGGGCATCGCAGGTGGAGTGAGATTCAGCCACGTTTGGTGAGTACCGTGGTACACCGCAGGCGTTTGTGAAGAGCGCCTGGTCAGCTTTTGCACCGGTGGTGGAGTGAGTCTCGGAAGCACAGGGTGCGTTTCGTGATGCACGGGAAGCGTTGGTGAAGAGCACCTGGATATCGGAGCACTGGAGTTGGAGTAAGTCTCATTAAAGCAGCGTGCGTGCTTTGGTGCAACCTGGGGCTGTGGAGGTGATCGGCTGATCATCATGTGCACCGGAAGAAAGTGAGTCTCTGCAGCATGGTGTGCGTATCTTGGTGCAAACTGAGACTATAGGAAAGAGTACCTTGTGAGCCTGCACTCACAGACAATGTGGAGTCCCATCAGCATTTTGTGCATGGCTTCGTGCCAGAAGAGACCCGGAGGGTGCAGTGGTGAACGTGCACCCGGAGCAAAAGTAATCTCAGGGGCGTGGGGTATGTGTGCCCTGCAGCCTCCTGAGACCTTCCTAACAGTCGCGGCCTGGACCGGCAGCCCCAGAGGAGCTGAGCTGCCAGGCCGAGCCGCTGAGGCCCGTTGAGAGAGTTCTGCATGGAAGACACAGTTCAAGGAAGGAGGAGAGGAGAGTGGGGTCATGCCCCCAGGTAATGTGGATTACTACCTGGGCAGGGTGCGGGCTCTGAGGGACACTCTCTCAGCATCTCAGTCCTTCTGATTTGCTTCGGCTCAGAGTGGGCCCCGTACTGACAAAAGGAGTGGCAGTACAGGGGCCAGAGGAAGAAGCTGTACTATGTGTCATCATTGAACGATATTGGGGGGGTCAACTGTTATTGAAGAGGCTGAATTGTCGTAATACACATTGCCCATATTGCTGCTAACGAACTGCTGAACTGTCTTAGGATGCCTGACATTATTATTGCCTAACAAAGTGCACAATTGTAGCGCTATGCATTGCATTATTTTTCCCTTGCCAAGTACAGGAGTGTAGTGGCCCGCATTGAATTATTTGTTCATTCTAAAATACATGATTGTCGTGACGGATTGCATTATTCCTTGATTGCAAAGTACATGATTGTAGTGGCCCGCATTGCATTATTTATTTATTGCAAAGTAGGTGATTGGGGTGTGGCGCATTGCATTATTCCTTCATTGCGCAGTACATGAATGTAGCGGTACGCATGGCATTATTTCTCCCATTGCAGGTACCAGGGTGTATTGTTACGCATTGTATTATTTCTCCTTTGCCCAGCACAAGATTGTATAGTTACGCAGTGCAATATTTTTTGTCTATCGCAACGTGTGTGATTCTAGCATTACGACCCGCATAGCATTTGTAAAGCGGTGGTTGGGATTTGAACCTACCAGCCATCCGGAACGGGTATTACCCTTTATTCTATGTTGGCTTATGTATTGTGTGGTCGAATCGTATATCTTTTTGTATAAAGTTATACTCGTTTTTATCAAACTCATGTGGAGTCCAGTTGTGGTGTCACTAGGGGGTTGCTGTGGGAGTGGTTGCACATTCAGAACACTTGTGCCTTGGAGATATGCCTTGCTGCCCGTGCCAAGCAGCTACTAAGGGGTGAGCAGGGCTATCTCAGACGGTGTCCTTAGTTAGCCTAACGTTCAAGCAAGGCGTTGTAGACTCCAGTCTCCAGCATTTGGTGGCAGCGGTAAGCGATAAGGACCCCCACTTCCAACAACCTCAAAATCACAAAACACCTGGAGAGAGACAACCTACTAGACCCCTCCCAATCAGGATTCAGAGCCAACCAGAGCACCAAGATTTCCCTGATCTCCATAATAGATGACATCCGCACCCTACTCAAAAGAGGAGAATCTGCTGCCCCTATCCTTCTCGGACTTTCCACAGCCTTCGACACCGTCTCCCACCATACACTCATCAAACGATTAAGCCAGATCAAAATTGAAGATGATTCCCTTCTTTTCTTAGAGGGTGCACCCAGAGAATCTGTCTTCCTTCCTTCACCTCACAACGCAAGCACACCTTCTGCGGCTTCCCGGAAGGTTTATCCCTCAGTCTGACCCTCTTCAATATCTATGTGACACTGCTGAGAAACATTATCAGAACCCACAAGATCAACATCATTTCCTACTCCCACGACACCCAACTTGTCCTCTCGCTCTCAGCTGACCCCACCATGACAAAGTCCAACTTCCACAAATGCATGAGAAATGTCTCCACCTGGCTAAATAACAACTGCCTGAAGCTCAACAATGACAAAACCAAAGTGCAGATTTTTGACCGCCACTCCCAACCCCTTCTGGAATGACACCTGGTTTCCATAGAAACGCGGACCCACATCCACACAAAGAAAACCACACCTGCAACCTCTGTATCATCTTGGACAGTGAACTCTCCATGAAACGATAGGTCAATGCCCTCGCTTCAACCTGCTTCCAATCTCTCCAGATGTGCAGTTTAATCTCCATCAGCACCAGGAAAACAGTAATGCAGCCCCACATCACCAGCCTCCTGGACTACAGTAGTGCACTCTAATGCAGGCACAACCAGTGAACTATTGAAAAGGCTCTACACGATTCAGAATGCAGCAGCCAGACTGATCCTCAACCTGGCCAAAAGAACCCACATCACATGAAAGACCTCAACTAGCTCCCCATCCAGGAAAGATGTCAGTTCAAACTACTGACCCACGCCTAAAAAGCCTACCACAATCAAGCACCAGCTAACCTGAACCACCGCCTGAACTTCCACAAACCATTCAGAAACCTGTTGTCTGCCCACCTCACCCTCGCATAGACAACACATATTTGCCCCTGTTCTGGAATGCCCTTGACCTCTAACTATAACCCTCGCTGATAGACTTCAGGAGGAAACTCAAGGCCTGGTTCTTCGACTGAAACCAACAGCCCAGATCTTGGATACTCTTGAAGGTGACACATTGCGCTTTACAAGTACTGTTTGATTGATTGATCAATTAACAAGAAGACAGTGCACACTGCCCTTGCATTATGTTGTCCATTTCACGACAGCCCTGAGTCAGAAAGAACCAGGCTTTTATTATGTAAACTGTCTCTGAGCCCAATTCCTCACTTAGATGGATTATCCTGGAACATTCACCCGTGACTTAGATCCAGCCCTGCTGACTCCAATCCCCATCCTGCAAAGGATGGCGGCCTGTTCTACACCAGACTGACTTCCTGATACATCACACACAGGTAAAGGGGAGTTAGGTTGATCCAAGAGGTCTGGCCGAACACTTTTTCACTATGGTCACTATAGTATAGGTAGTGTTAAGTTGGATTATCATTATGATATATATTTATACAATCGCTGCAAAGTTATAATGGTTGAATTATTCATCCATTCCACCATTCTTGTAATGCTAGTAACAATGCATTTTTCCCTGCTACTAGTAATTGCAACTTGTTTTTTACACAAGAATGCAAATGCTTCAATAAATATTTGATATGCAAGTTTGTGTATTTCTTGTGTCTCCCTTTTGGCATGAGTACTAATAATGAAAGAGTACATCTTTGGGGATTTTTTAATTATCATGTTCTGAGGTTGCTGACACCATCCGGTACCCTATCAGGTTAGGGGTCCAAATGCCACACTGTGAGCTAGTCAGGAGCTAGGCCAACATACTCTGATTACATGAGTGGACTCAGTCCCCATATTTTGATGTTAATGTTGTCCAGAAGCATGGTCCTACCTAGTTAGTAGGAACAGTCCGAGAGCACCCTTTGTTATATTTTCTAAATTTAACAGTGCTCACTTTTGGTAATTCCCTCCTAGTAAACTATTAAAAAAGATACCTTGTATCCTGATCCAAATAAGTATATGTTAGACTTGACACCCTTGGCTGGTAGACTCCCAAACTATTGCCTTCACCTGTAGAAATAGGGGGAGGTAAGAGGAAAACATATGAGTTCTCAAAAGGCCCCCAAAACAGTTCTCAGCAGAATGATTCCCAGACCAAACCGGACCAGCCGGGAGGGTTCCATGGGAAGAAGCATTCTGGTCGCTTCACCCCTAAGTGCTTTCAGTGTTACAGGTACAGGCACTACAAAGGGGACCCTACCAGCCCAAGAAGTCAGCAACCCAGAACTGGTGGGCAGACCATTGGAATGGTAAGTGTGGTGCTCAAGGAAAAGGTTGTCCCAGGCAGTACAACAGAGGGAGTGAAGATGTTACGTTAACATCCTTGGATGACTAAGAGGTGGTACCCAAGGCTCACATGCCTAGTAACACTAAAAACAATAGGCAGCGGTTCACCATCAATGAGTAGAGGGTGGAGGTTCTGGGAAACATGGGAGCCTGTATGAATATTGTTAGGAATCATCTGGTGTCCTCATAGTAAGTACCTTCCAAACTAGTCCATCAGCTGGTAACAGGTGTTTGATTGGAGAGTCACTACCCTATGGCTCTGGTTTCCTTTAAATGGGGTATCTCAGGTTCCTTGAAGGTAGCTGTGAATCCAGAAATGCTTGTGGATTGTCTAATGGGTAATAATATGGAGGACCCTATCTGGAAGGAGGTGGAGCTCCGGGCACCCTTAGATATGTTAGAGTTGCCAGAGTGGGTGTGCCTGTCCACACAGTCCATAGCAGCCGAGAAGAGATTAAAATGTTCCTGGAGCCTGGAACAATAGCCCAGTTAGCTGCTAAGAAGAGGAGGGGCAGGGGGTTTGGGATATCCACCCAAAGATTCCCAAGTTCCAGAAGGATGCTGAGCATGAGGGTGATGCTCCAAAACCAACCTCATGAGGACATTGCTGCTCTGGGAGATCCACCTGAGATGGGCGGTTGACAAGCTGATGGCCCCCTCCTGTGCGTAGTTCTGACAAGCACAGAAAAAGTGCCCCACTCTTGAGAGTATTCTGCACTAGGCTGAAACCCAGGCAAATGAAGACGCTCAGGTGATCACTCCATTTACTGGGAAAATGATCTCCTGCATTGTGAGCCTAGGGTTCTGAGCCTGGGACAGCCTGTGTCTCTATCCTGGTCTTGGTGGAAAGTTTCACCTGGTACCCAGAGGCCATCTCTCTGAGAACAGTGACTGCACAAACGCACCCATGTGAGTTTCCCCAAAGTGGTGGTGTCTAAGAGGGGTTCCACTTTCATGTCAGCATACATGAAATGCATGTGGGATGTGTATGAAGTAACCTATATGTTTTCCACATACTATCATCTCACAACCAATGAGCTTGTTGAGAGGTTCAACAAGACCCTTCAGGGCATGATCATCGGCCTGTTAGAGCCCCTGAGGCAGAAGTGGGATTTCCTCTTGCCATGTCTACTGCTTGCTTAAAGGGAGGTGCATCAAAAGGGTGGGGTTCCTCCTCTTTAAACTTCTGTATGAGCCATCCTGTCAGAGAGCCTCTCAGCCTTGTGAGGAAGGGGCAGTATTAAGATAACAAGAAACCCCCTCAGAATGTAGTCAGCTAAATGTTAACCTTATGAGATCAGATGAAGACATTCTGGAAGACCGCCATTGAGAACTTAGCAGCCAGACCAGAAGGCCACTCTGGCTGAGGTTCAGCCTGGCCATAAAGTGTGAGGGATGGATCTAGTGGACCCCCGGCCTTGCAGGACCAATGGACTGGGCCATATGAGGTCAAGGAGCACCAGGGGAGGGGACCTCTAAACCCCAAGAAACCGTTTAAGGATTCAGCATGTCAACCACCTCAAGTCCCCTTTTGACAGCTTTGAGGTCACTTTTCCCTCAGGGACAGATGAAGGGGAGGAGGAAGATAATGTGCCTCTCCCAGATCTCCTCTCCTCAAAAGAGCATGATGTATCAGTATAAAGGGGGTGCCCCTTCTCAGAGCCCTCAGCAGGAAAAAGACTGCCACCAGCTGTAGGAGCAGTTCTCCTCATTGTCACTGTCCACTTGGTTCACCCATTGGTGTACACATGACATTAATAATGAGGGCAGCATGCCTGTGAAGAACAAGATCTATATGCTATCTCACAATGTGAGAGCCAGCATCAAGGAGGAATATTGACCACTCTTACAATCCTTGGTCTAGCCTGTGGTGCTGGTACCCATGGACACCACACCAGGGGCAACAGCAGCACTCCAGTTCTGTGTAGATTATAGAGGGTGAAAATCAGTCACCAAGACTGATGCACACCCCATAGCCTGAGCTGATGAGCCCATGGATCAGTTGGGAGCTTCCAAGTTCCTGAGTGCCTTACATCTGGGTACTGGTAAATAGCCTTAAATGATAGGGCCAAGGAGAGGTCAGTTGGCCAATTCCAGTGCCCTTTGGGTTAAAGAATAACCCTGCCACCTTCAAGAGGTTGGTCAGCAGGGCCTTGACTAGGTTGGGGGATTTCAGTGTCATCTACCTAAAGAATATTATGATCCAGCTGGGTGGAGCATGGGATACACCTCTGAGCAGTGCTTCAGGCCCCGCATAAAGCAGGTCTTACTATCAAGGCCAGTAAATGCCATATAGGACAGGATTCTGTTGTCTACTTGGGTCAACAGGTTGGTGGGGGTAAGGTGCAACTCCTCCAATGCAGAATTCAGGCCAGTCTGGCTTGGGAAAGCCCCCAAGACTCAGATGTTAGAGCCTTTTTAGGGCTCACAGGATATTTGTCAAGCTATATGGGTCCGTTTTTTCCCTCTTGACTGAGCTGACCTCCAAGAAGCAGCCATAAAGGTACTCTGGGCAGAGTTGTGCCAGAAAGCATTTGAAATGAAGAGGGCCTAGACCATCCTGTAGCTTTTCACCAGCAGGAGGTTCCCTCTCAGGAATCGGAGGTGGAGTGCTATAGATATGGGGCACTGATTAAGATGAGACCCTACTTGCTTGGGACTCACTTTCGTATTCAGAAAGACCACAGACCTTTGAGGTGGCAAAAGCAAATAAGGGGTGAGAATCCCAAACCCATCCTGGGACTGACCACTACAATGCTGATGGCCTTTCCAGGAGTTTCCACCTTAGTGATGAAAACTGCCATGAGGGTAGGTAGTTCTTTCTGCTTTCAGTCTGGGTGACACATATTAGACCTGTCACGCTTGGGTAGTAGTCCCCTAGACATTTTCCCTTCACCCCTCAGATTTTGCTGAAATTGTTTTTGTTGGATTTAGTACTCTGTGCACTTTACCACTGCTAACTACTGCTAAATAGTTGGTGCTGTCCCCTTAAAACATGGTAAAATTGGCCTACAGCTACCTCACACATTTAATTTTCTTGTAAGTCCCTAGTATATAGTACTATGTGTACCTAGGACCATGTAAAATGAATGCTATTAGTGAACCACTACACTTGTTTTGCTACACACTAAAGTAGAACTTTAAAACTTGGCTTAGGCCTGCCAAGGCAGCCTATAATGAGGTTTTGAACTGCAATTTTCACCTGGCAAAATAAACCTTCTACTAGGCTTAAACCTTTCTTTTTAATACTTATAAATTGCCAATTAGGTAGGCTATAACAGCTCCTAGTGCAGGGTGCATGATATTTAAAAAGGATGACACGTGTACCTCAGTTTTCAGTTTTACATGTCCTGGCAGTGAAAAACTCCTGAAGTTGTGTTTCACTCTAGTAAAGCCTATCCCATTGGCTAACACTGGGTTACCTTAATACATGTAATTGATGCAAACTTGAGATTGGAAGCAGATAGGGAAATTCTGTTTAGACTCAAATGAATTGTGACTTAAAGTCCTCATTAATTGTATTGTTGGATTTTAAGTCACAATTCTAAAAATACCACTTTTAGATAGTTGGCATTATCTTGCCCTAACCATTTGTGACTTCTGCCAGTATCCTGGGTCACATGACTGTAAATGCCTCTGCTGTTGGGTGTTGTGCATTGCTCCCAGACAGTGACACATAGGGGGCTAGGTGTGGGCAGGTTTGGTCACCCTGCTAGGATGGCTAAGGTTTGAGCTGTCCCCAGCCACACTTACACTTCACAGGGTTTGTCTCCAGTACACAAAAAGGAACCTGACATCAACATTTTGTCACCCTAGACAGTTTGGAGCCTTTACAGGGCAAGGGAAGAGCTTTCCAGAACAAGAGGTTATGGTAGGACAAGGTGTCCCCCCACTCACAAAGGATTGCACCAGGATAAGTTATTGGAGCCCAGAACCACTCTTCATGCCACTTCTGGACCTGTGGAAACCTCAGAAGAAGGACTTCTCTGCTGCCCTATTTCTGCTCTATTTCTGGTCCTGTGCTCACTACACAACTGGATTCAAGATAGCCTGGCTGATGACGGGTGATGCCCTTGAGCTGGTCCCAGGATGCTTGTTTCCGGTCCAGGGAGGACCTGGCTTCGCAGTCCGGGCTGGACTGTTCCCACAAGGAACAAGGTCAAGACTGATTTGCATATGGCTGGGTCCAAACTGATGTGGTGTGGTGAGCAAAAGAATGATGGATTTAACCCAGATCCTTGTGACTGGTGTGAATGTTTGCAATGACCAGAATTTCGCCAATCAGTTGTTTCTTTTGCATATGTCACCCTAAGTGGGAAAGGTATGCCCAGACGTGGGTCCTCAGCTCAATACACCAGTGGGTTCAAGCTAGCCTGGCTGATGAAGGGTGATACCCTGAAACTGGTTCCAGGATACTTGTTTCCGGTCCTGGGAGGAACTGGCTTGGCAGTTCCGGCTCGACTGTTCCCATAAGGAAAAGGGTAAAGACTTATTTGCATATGGCTGGGTCCAAACTGGGGTGCTGTGGTGAGCAAAAGAATAATGGATTTAACTCAGATCCTTGTTACTGTGGGTGAATGTTTGCCTTGTCCAGCATTTCGTCCATCACATTTTTTTGCATATGTCTTACTAAGTGGCAAGGGTATGCCCAGACAAGGGACCCGTGCTCACTACACCAATGGATTAAAGCTAGCCTGGCTGTTGAAGGGTGATGCCCTGAAACTGGTCCCAGGAAGCTTGTTTCTGGTCCAGGGAGGACCTGTCTTGGCAGTTTGGGCTGGACTGTTCCCACAAGGGACAGGGTCAAGACTGATTTGCATTTGGCTGGGTCCAAACTGGGGTGGTGTGGTGAGCAAAATAATGATGGATTTAACCAAGATCCTTGTGAATGTTTGCATTGTCCAGCATTCCGTTCATCAATTGTTTCTGTTGCATATGTTGCCCTAATTGGGAAGGGTATGCTCAGACATGGGTCCCGTGCTCACTACATCACTGGATTCAAGCTAACCTGGCTGATGAAGGGTAATGCCCTGAAACTGGTCCCAGGATACTATTTGGACCTGGCTTGGCAGTTCGGGCTGGACTGTTCCCACAAGGAACAGGGTCAAGACTGATTTGTATATGGCTGGTCAAAACTGGGTTGCTGTGGTGGGCTACAAAATGTTAGATTTAACCCAGATCCTTGTGACTGGGGGTGAATGTGTGCCTTGTGCAGCATTCCGTCCAGCAATTGTTTTTTTGCATATGTCGCCCTAAGTGGAAAGGGTATCCCCACACTTGGAACCCATGCTCACTACACCACTGGATTCAAGCTAGCCGTCTGATGAAGGGTGATGCCCTGAAACTGGTCCCAGGATGCTTGTTTCCAGTCCAGGGAGGTCCTGGCTTGGCAGTTCGGGCTGGACTGTTCCAACAAGGACCAGGGTCAAGACTGATTTGCATATGGCTGGGTTGAAACTGGAATGGTGTGGTGAACAAAATAATGATTGATTTAACTAAGATGCTTGTGACTGGGGGTGAATGTTTGCATTGTCCAGCATTCTATCCATCAATTGTTTCTTATGCATAAATCACCCTAAGCAGGAAGGGTATGCCCAGACATGGGCCCAGTACTCACTACACCACAGGATTCAAGCAAGCCTGGCTGATGAAAGGTGATGCCCTGAATCTGGTCTCAGGATGCTCGGTCCTGGTCCATGGAGGACCTTTTTTGGCAGGTCGGGCTGGACTGTTCCCACAAGGAACAGGATTTGCATATGGCTGGGTCCAAACTGGGGTGGTGTGTTGAGCAAAAGAATGATGGATTTAACCCAGATCCTTGTGACTGCGGTGAATGTTTGCATTTTCCAGCATTCCGTCCAACATCTGTTTCTTTTGCATATGTCGTTCTAAGTGGGAAGGGTATGCCCAGACGTGGGTCCCCTACTCACTACACCACTGGATTCAAGCAAGCCTGCCTGCTGAAGGGTGATGCCCTGAACCTGGTCCCAGAATATTTTGTCCCGGTCCAGATCCTTGTGACTGATGGTGTGTCGCGTTCTAATCTAGGACCCTGATCGATACTGTGACCTTATGCCCCTATACGGGCATTGTCCAGCATTCCGTCCATCAATTGTTTCCTTTGCTTTTTTCTGGAAGGGCTGCCCTGCAGCCCTGCTGAAAGAAGAACTGCCCTGCTGCTCTGCTGCGTAAGGAAGGAAGACTGGACCTACTTCCTGAACCCAGGACCACCAGATGTACTCCAAGGGCTAGCTGGCTTCCTCCTGTGTGAGCTACAGGGACACAACAAGCTTCAGAAGGCTTGAACACTGGTGCTGGCTTCAGTGGGAGTGAGTTGAGTTCTAACACTCTAGGTGGTGCTTCCCCAGGTCCTGGACCCTTTGAAGTGGTGTTGATGGTGCTGCAGCTGCCTAAATCTAAAACCTGGGACTTAATTATTTTTTTAACTGCTTAGAGAACCAACAGAAGTTTAAGACTTACCTTCCAACCGATTCGCCAAAGGTGCATCGCCAGTCAGTTTGACTTTCTGGTAGTTCCTGCTATGTTCTTCTTTGCAGGAGTAAATCATCTTTAACTGTGCCTCCTAGCATCGATATCTGGCCTCATAAAGCCCCTTTCAGCTACTGCTGCAGCCTTGTCCTGTTAGGTGAATCCCTGCTTGAGAAATGGCATAATAGTGAACTTATTCAATGCTTCCCTATTGTCTGAGACTCATCCACAAATACAGCCTGCTGTGCTGACCCTCTGAGACTCTACTTTCTCAAAAACATTTCAGAAATTTCTTACTGAAGGTAAGATGAGACCAAGCCAAATCTACCCCTTGTGTCCGACCCACACTCCATTGTGGTTGGCTTTAACTTGTGACTTTAATGCAATTTGGCATGACCAGATTCCCGGGGTTGGTGCTTTGATCTCCTAGGCATTACTTTAATTCTACTGATTGGATTTAATGCATGTTGGTGTAATTTGTTAATTTAAATTTAATCTATGTTCTAAATTGGTGTGATATTTTGCTTTTGCTGTGTTTTGACTTTATTACTGTTTGTGTGCTGCATAAATACTTTACCCATTGTTTCTACGTTAAGACTGACTGTTTTTATGACAAGCTGCCAGTGGGTTAAGCACAGGATAATTTAGTGACTTTGTGTGGTTCGCCCTGAAAAGGATTTGTTTATTATTTAAGTGGGGCTTCCTCCCCTCTCAAGTTATAACTCAATTTCTTACAGTATTCTCCTCCCCCACCAAAATATTTAAATTAGCTAGTGTTGTACTCCACTACCTTGAGCTCTAAGCTGCTATCATCCCAAAGAGAAAATTAGTTCCTGATTCAGAGGGCTCAGAGCAGTGCAATGCAAAGAAGTTCCTCTGTATGATGCTCTCATCACCACAGTCAGTAACGCTTGTTTGCCAGAGCACAGTTGTTAATGCAATTGTTCCACTGCTGTGACCACAGAACAGTGAAAAACAGAATTGGATTTTGAATGCAATATTTGGGCTGCACAACACAGGGGGTATCCAATGAGGAAGCAAGTTTATCCAGCGAGAAAAAGAAGTCCCAATTCACTTTTGTATCACATTTATGCATGAAGAAGCACATACTTGCTAGATTTCTGTATGTGGAAATAGTTGCTCTATCACTACAGGAGAGTTAGAGGTAAAACCATCACACATCCTCCAGAAACCATACTACGAACTGTGAAGAAGCATTGGTGCACAGCTTTTTTCAATGATCAGGCAACAACTTGGAAACCTATGTTATGCCGTATATTATGGATGATGGAGTCTCACCCACACTTTTGTGGCCTTCTTCTTCATTGGCAACCACATCTCGGCCTGAGAGATGGCGCAAATAGGGCTAATCCACCCTCAGTAAGAGGAATTATTTAAGCCCCTTATAAAGTGGTAGACCATAAACCCAGGACCTGTCAATTAAATGCTACTAGTGGGCCTGCAGCACTGATTGTGCCACCCACAGAAGTAGCCTTTTAAACCTGTCTCAGGCCTGCCACTGCAGGGCCTAGGTGTGCAGTTTAATGCCACTTCAACAATGGAATTTAAAACTACTTGCCAAGATTTGAACTCCACTTTTATTACATGTTTCACCCCTAAGATAGGCCATAGGTAGCCCTAAGGGCAGGGTGCTATGTAATTAAAAGACAGGGCATATACTTTTATGTTTTGCATGTCCTGGTAGTGATCTACAGCCTATTTCATTTTTCACAATTTTGAGGCCTACTCCTATCATAGGCTAGCATTGGTAATTCCTTAATACAGTTTTAAGATTTAATTCCTCATCAGAGAGAATATATTTTCATGTTTCATACGTTTGGAATGGAAAAGATAATGCCCTTTACTGGGGAAGTTGAATTTAATATTACTGTTTTAAAAAATGCCACTTCTAGAAACTGGACAATTCTCTGTGCTCATATCTCTGTGTGCTTTGTAGCCTGTCTCCAATACTCGTCTGAGTTGGGTGGCAGCTGCATTTTGTGCATTCTGTCTAGACAGCCACAAACACAGGAAAGTGAGGCTTATCTGCATTCTAAGCACTCCAAGGGCTTACTAGTTTACCTCCTGTTTTCTGAAGTTTCAGGGACACAAAAGACTTCCTGCAATTCTTCTGGTCTGCCTTCTGTAGGTCCGTCCCTTTTCTGGGGTGCCTTGTCCAACCGACGCAACGCCCCTTGATGCGGATGTAGAGGCTGTTCGATGACAGCTGTTCTACAGTCCGCCTGGACCAACCAAGATGATCTGCACTACTTGACAATGACGCATTGCCTTCACTTCAGTAATTCCCAACGACAATGCAACAACCCAACAGCATGGGAAATATTGAAGCATCGAGCCCTCAGCATCACTGCTTTTCTCATTCCAAGGTACACTTGGATGGCACTGTTTTTTTGTGACCTCAAATAACCTTTCAGCCAAAAATTATTTCTAAGGACTAATTTTTTTATTTATTGATTACAAATTCATATCTTGACTTTTTACATTTTTTTTATTTTTTTTATGCCGTCAACCCTGGGGTACGGCGGCGCACTAGAACCTTGAGGAAGGCGGTCAGGCCACTAGAAACTGCAGGTGCCATGGCAAACCAAATGTGAAAGCTTTCATCCGCGTAGAAGGTGGACCCTGCAGGCCATGCTGCTAGGAGAGACATGAAGGTGTATTTTATATTACAAGAGCCCCCCCTCCCCTAAAGAGTAAACTCCTCTTACCCCCCAACCGTAAACTCCCAAACCCCCCCCCCCGATATGCTACCAGTTCGCTGACCTACGTGTTGCAAGGAATTTCACGTTGTTGCGCGTGCCAGTGTCCATGCCCCCCATCCCGAGTGTGTTCACATCAGAACGCCAGGTGTGTCACCCACTCCCCCCGAGTAATATCCCGTGTGTGCCACTGCCTACCTCACAACACTGGACAGCCAGGCTTCAACACTCCACCCAGCCGCCGCTGTTTCCCCCAGGACCCAGCTGCACCTCCCACTTCATGGTTCCACGGGGGTCTATCACCTGCGTGAAAGTTAGTGCGCCTCCTCCGCCCCCTCCCGTTGTGTGTCCGCTGTGTCTTCCCTAGTGTATCTAAAAGCGTTATATAGGCCCCAGAAGTTTTTTGGTCTGCTAGTGGGAGGGAGGAGCTCGCTGTAGTGCTCCGCCTGCGTGCAGCAGTATACCATATCTTTAGCCCATCGTTTCCTGGTCGGTGTCTGCCCCCTCATCCAACACTGTGCCACCGCCCGTCTCGCTAGCAATAGCCCCATATCTGTCAGTCTCCTGTATGCCACCGGTAGGGGCTTCGAATAGCCTATCAGTGCCAACGCCTGGTCGACCCGGAGTTTGTGTTCTAGTATCTCACTTAGTTCCGAGATAACCGCCACCCAGAACTCGGGTATTTTACGGCAGCCCCACGCCAAGTGTAGGAAGCCCGCCACCGGAGCATGGCAGCGCTCGCATTCAGGGGACTGTCGGAGACCATAACGGTGTAAGCGCTCCGGAGTGTGGTATACCCTCTGCAAGAATTTAAAATGTAACAATCTATGACGCCCGTACAGTGATATTCTCCTGGTGCTGACACAGCAGTATGACCACATTGCATCATCTATCTCAATCTCCAGGTCGCTCTGCCAGGCCAAACGGGCCTTAGAAGGTGCCTGCGCTCTGTGGGAAACTATGCTCTTGTATAGGTGGCTGTCATATGTTTTGGAGATTTAGTGGCAATAACGTGTGAGAGTTCCGGAAGGTCCGGCAGCTCTGCCAGATCTGGGCCCAGAGCGTCCTTCAAGGCACTCCGGACTCTATGTAATTGAAACCGCTGTAGCAGTGTCGGGCTGTCCACTCCCTGAACGATCTGGTCCCACGTTTTAGCTTTCCTGTCCAGAAACAGCTCTCCCGCCGTCTTAAGCCCCAGCTCATGTAGGGCTCAAATCACATTTCTGTCCCCAATGGGACCCAGCCACAGCATCCATTCCATCGCCATCGAGGGGGAGTAGAGCACCTCTCCTTCCCTGGCCTTTAGTAGCGCATTCCAGGCGTGCTTCGTAGCCGTGATCGAGTCGAGAATTCCGGCCCTACGGTCTGCTGGGGTGCAGATCGTGGCTGGGAGCGGAAGGGGGTCCGCAAAAAGCTGCTCCATCCGCACGTGTGGGATGTTCCTATCACCGTGAATCCACGTATACAGATGAGTGGCCTGAGCAACCCTGTAGTATCTCTCCAGATCAGGCGCACCTAGCCCACCCAGCTCGCACGGAAGCGTGAGCGTGTTCCACTTAACCCGCGGCTGTCCGCCGCCCCAGGCCAACCGAACCATGAGTTTTGTTAGGTTCACGAAGAAGGCTTTCGAGAGTATAATGGGCAGAGTATTAAACAAAAAGAGGAATCTCGGTAGGATTACCATCTTCATTATTGTTATGCGGCCCATAAGGGAGAGTGGGAGCCTACACCACCTTTCCACGTCGTCTTCACATTTGCTGAAAGCCACTCCGTAGTTCTCACTGAATAACACTTCCGGGTCTGTGTGAATCCGGACGCCAAGGTTTCGCACCGGGTCCGTGGACCAGTGTAAAGGGTAGTCCATCTCGAAGCGATCTGTCACCGGGGTCAATGGAAATGACACTTATTTTTCCCAGTTAACCTTTAGTCCAGAGAGCGCGCCAAAACGCACCACCTCCCGCAGAACGGGGGACAGATTCGTTTCCGGGTTACGTACATACAGTAAAGTATCCTCCGCGTACGTAGAGATGACTATTTTATATGTCGGGAAGCTCACCCCCCGGTGCCAGTGGTATTCACGCAACGTGCACGCCAATGGCTCAGCGACGAGTGCGTATAGCAGCGGAGACAGGGGGCAGCCCTGTCTTGTTCCCCTACTGATGTTGAAAGGGTCAGATACTCGATCCCCCAGTCTCACCCTGGCGACAGGTCTCCAATACAGCGCACCAACAGTCCCATCCGGCGCAAGACCTTCAACATGAACGGCCATTCTACCCAATCGAACGCCTTTTCCATGTCCAGGAAAAAAACTACAGCCTTCACATCCTGTCTCACATGTTGCATAGTGCCAAGCACGGTGCGTATATTGTAAGTCAAGTTCCTTCCAGGCACAAATTCAGACTGCTCTGGGGCCACAATATCCGGCGCTATAAGAGACAGCCGGGTGGCCAGGACCTTAGCGTATAACTTGGCGTCTACGTTCAGTAGGGATAGTGGTCTATACGCACTGCAGGCATTAGGGGGTTTGCCCGGCTTCAAGATGGTAACTAATAGGGCCTCTCTCATTGTGTGGGGCATGCTCCCATCCTCACATATCTCGTCGAACAAGGACAGCAGGTGAGGAATGAGTTTATCTTTGAATGTCTTGTAGAACCCTACTGTCAAGCCGTCTATCCCGGGGGCGCTGTGCACACGCATGCTCACTAACGCTTCAGAGACCTCGTCTGCCTGTATGGGTGACATGAGGAACTCCCTATCCGACTGAGCTAGGAACGGTAGTTGTATAAGTTCCAGGTAGTCGTCCATGTCGGACTCTAGGTCTACTGATTTAGTAGTGTACAAATTTGAGTAGTAGTCGCGGAATTCCGTGATAATCTCGTCGTCAGTTGTAACCGTGCGTCCCCCTGAGGTGACAAGTTCCGTCACTTTGGGAGTTCTCCCGGAGTTGCGCAGTATTATGGCTAATAGAGAGCTAGGTCTCTCGCTCTCGCCATATGTCCTGGCCGTGGCATACTTCCCCATGTAGCAAGCGTCCCTGTCTGCCTCCTCATTGAAATCCGAGATAAGGGATCGTAGTCTATCTGCCGTAGAGGGATCTGGGTCAGTCACAAGTTGTGTCTCCAGGGCAGCTAATTGGTATTCCAGGGAGCGCAGCCTCCGTCTTATGACCTTTAAGACACTGGAGTGTTTGGTCATAGCAATCCCGCGAATGTATACCTTGAACGCCTCCCAGACCGTGTGAAAAGTATCCACGGAGCCTATATTTTTCTCAAAGAAGAGGTTGATTTCCTCTGCCAGCTCCCCTCTAAAGGTGTCATCCAGCAGAGCGTACGGGGGGAAGCGCCAGGTGAATGGGAGGAATCCTACGAGCCGGTGTCCCTAGGGCCAGTAGTATCGGGGAGTGGTCCGACAGAGTACGCGCCAGCACAGTGCATTCCAAAATTCGACCAGTGAGGGAGTGAGAGGCCAATCAGTAGTCAATCCTAGTGTGTATGTTGTGAAAGGAAGAGTAGTGAGTGAACCCACCCCTGCCCGGGTTCCTGCTTCTCCAGACATCAACCAGGTCCAACGTCAGCAGCTCAGCCTGGAGAGTCACTGCCGCTGCAGCTGGGTTACGCATGGGCCCGGAGGACCTGTCTAACTCAGGGTCCAACACCAGGTTAAGGTCGCCCCCCCAGAGCATGTGAGCCGAGGCATATGTTCTACAACTCAGGGCTAACTGGGCGTAAAAATCAGGGGAGTCGTATTTCGGGCCATAAACATTAACTACTATTAAGTCGTGCCCTTTACCCTCACATTTCGAAATGAGATAACGGCCCTCAGTGTCAGCTTTAATGAGCCGCAGGCACAGATTGGAACGCGGGTTCGCCCATGTCAAAACTCCTCTAGAGTGTGTAGTGAAACCCACCACCGTGGAGTTCCCCAGCAGTCCCCTATGTTGTAGCATCTTGCTTGTGAGTGGTAAATGGGTCTCCTGTATGAGAGCCAGGTCTATATGATGTCTCTGTAGGTAGTGTAGCACCTTCCTCAATTTCCTGTGATCATTCAGGCCTCTGACATTCCAAGTCAACACTCACAATGTATCAACAGGATGTTCCAAATTCGTCACAGGGGCATTAGACATCGTAGGCAACATAATGCAATACAATAGTACACAGCTTCAATATCACAATCCTCACTCGTGTCATCCAAAAGAGTCAGCGAACATCCTGCGAACTGCCCCCTACCCCTCCCAACACCCATCCTGTCCACCCCCCAAAAACTTTAACACCCAAAATACTGCACTCCATCCCCCCGCCCACAGCAGACCCACCCCAAACCGGTCCGACAGTAGTTCGCCCTCCCCACACCCCAACAATCCCGCCCCAACTAGGTTCAACCACCACAACAGTGTGCTTAACGCGCGGGGGACCAGGTAGCCAAGTAACATAGTCTCTACCTAAGTCTCGGAACGCTTGTGTGGCCCTCCAGGCGCTCCCGCCATGCACATTAATCATGAGTAGCGCAGCATTACATAACTGTAAAGGTTGTTTGTTTCGCGCCTCACTCAAGCAGAGCGCGCTCAAGACCAAGTCCAGCCAATGTTCCCAGTTCCAGGCCAATCGTCACCGAATGACCATCAAATAGACTCATGTGTGAAACCCCAGAGTGACTTCCCTTGCCCTGTACACCCCCCATCTATACCACTTATCTGTATAGCCTGCAATGTTCATATGGTGCGTTGATTGTCCATCTCTTCTCCAGGAGGAAGCTGCTCACATCAGTCCCAGGGAATCGGTGCCCAGACGCAAGGGAAGCAATCGGACTAGGAAAGAGATCAATCCTGATCGTCCAGTCGGCTGTCGGCCTCTTCTTCCTCTGGGTTCTTTTCAGAGCTCGTTTTCTGTTCCTTCGCCCATCTCTTCATAGCCTGTTGCAGTGCCTTGGGGTCCGTGAAGATATGAGAATGCCCCCCCTTGTTGACGCGCAGCTTGGCTGGGTACAGCAAAGCATAGTCCAGGCCCATCTCTCGGAGACGCTTCTTGTGTGGGTAAAACTGTTTCCGCTCCTCCTGCACCTTCGCTGTAAAGTCCGGGTAAAATGAAATGGCGGACCCCTCGTATTGCATGTGTGGTTTGGACCTCGCCAGGCGGAGCGCGGTGTCTCTGTCCCTGTAGTTGAGAAGTTTCGCTATTATAGGGCGCGGAGGCGCTCCAGGCTGCGGTCGGGGAGCCAACGATCTATGCGCCCTCTCAACTGTGAACATGGCTGAAAACACTCTGTCTCCCAATAGTTTCGTGAGGAGCTGCTCCACGAATCGTTCCATAGGGCCGGTGGATGTGCTCTCCGGAAGGCCCGTAATGCGTAGATTGCAGCGCCGAGAACGCGCCTCCAAATCCTCAGTCTTGTCACTCAGGGCCTGCATCATCCTCTCCATCTTTTTTTGCGCCATGTCTAGGTCCGTTTGTGCCTCTTCCACTTCCGTCATCCTTCTTTCCGCCATATCACGTCTCTAAGCGTGCTTATCCAGCCGTTCCGCCGTCCGGTCCATTCTGTATGACATGGCGTCTATCTTGGATCCTAGGGCAGAGATGCTAGTATGTATGCCCTGTTCCATAGAGAGTAGCATGGCTTTAATGTCCGAGTCAGTGCTCCGAGCCTCTTCCGCCCGCGTCGCAGGGCCATCCTCCGTATTCGAGGGCTTTGCTGTAGCAGCCACTTCTGCGAGAAGGGTAGCTTGTTTTGGGTTCGATCACCTTTGCCCATCGCGCTGCAACGATCGTCAGCAGTCCAGAAGAAAGCGTGGAGTGTCTGGAGCAGGATGCAGTGCGGTTAGGCTATACCACTCGAGGTCGCGTCCGCATCCCCAACCAGCCTTCCGTTGTAGGCCAAATGGGAGTAATGTCCAGACCAACGCTCGCACCGCCTCACCGCATGGACCGAGTGAACCCTTGGCTCAGACCAACCTGATATGTGTCTCAGCCTCCAAGCGGATCGGGCCGAGGTCCCGAACGGAGGTCCAGCCAGGGGAGTGATGGGATGGAGGGCCCAAAGCGCCTCTCAGTCACCAGGATATCAAGCTCTATTCCAACCAGGGGGCACTCAGCACCTCAGACGCGATTGCCTGTTTGCCCCCGAGATTGCCCTGGTTCAGCGTCTCACCATGCATGAGCTGGGAGGAAATGGCACGAAACCCCTCCAGGAGGTAGACCACCTCGCCCCACGAGTCCACCGGGGCAGGAGCCCTCAGAGCAGCCCCTGACGTTGACTGACCTTCAGTATGTCCCCCGTGGGTCACCAAGACCGAGCCTCCGCTCGCCAGTTGTCCCAGGAGGGGCCACGGCCCTCCTCCGCCCCGCAGCAATTGTTCTTGGGTGCGGGGACAGTCCACTTGGGACCCGCTCCGATGGGCCTCAGCACTGGAGCCGCTGCGGTATTGCAAAATCCCTCCTGTGTGCCCCCCGCACACGGGCGCGGGGGGGACCGCTGGACAGGCACCTAGTGGAGCCTGCAGCCGCACGTCGCGTTACGCCGGCCGGGCACTGCAGCAACTCTAGTCCGCGGCTTCCAGGCCTGGTTCCTCGGAGACGCGATCACTGCTCCGCCCAGCCGTGTCTCCCGTTCCTCGCCGCCGCCGGGGCGCCTGCACTGTCCTCACTTGCTAGGAAGCTTGTGGGATCCGGAGTCGGCGTTCTACCGGTGCTGGCTAAGGATATTCCAGGATATTAATGCCACTGCATGGCGGAGCTGCGGGATTAGGCAGCCATTTCGCTTGCCGGCTAGCTCCGCCCCAATTCATATCTTGACTTCTGCTGATTGGATTTTTGTTGCTTTAGACTTGTTTCACTAGGAGGAATATTCTCTATTTTTCATAACCTGTGTGGAGTCTTTTTGTGGTGTGTTCATTATGATACTGTGTGTGTGTGTTGTACAAATACTTTACACATTGCCTCTTTAGATAAGCCTGACTGCTCTTTGCGAAGCTACCATAGGGGGAGCACTTGCTATATTTTAGTGTGTATCTAGCTGACCCTGACTAGAGTGGTGGTTGCTGCCTAGCCTGGGTGCATACGTCAGTCAACCAGGAGTCTTATTTCTAACACATACCTTGAGGTAAACCCAAAGGGAATGCATTATTAGTGAGCACTTCAGATATGATTTAGAGAAAATATGAAAACAGTTGTAATGGCCATTTCATCACTCAATAGTGCTAACATGTGTCAGACCGTTTAACTGCCAATAGATGGTCAATGGCTTTCATTAGGGGTACATGGATTGCGATCGCCATGTGGAACAGGTAGGGTTGAAACACATGGGTGAGAAAGAGATTTGGGAAGTACACCAGGGTGAGTGCAAAATGAAGGGGCATGGGAAAGTAAAAAGGAGAAAGTGAGCCACATGGGGTGCAGGACAAGAGAACAGCTAAGGGAGACAACTGAAAAACACATGCAGTGCTTAACCCAAATAAAAAAGTAGTGCTGCGACAGCAAGCAGAGGAAGCATAGAAGCAAGCTAATCAAAAGAGACTGCAAAAAGGCTATGGTCCATGAGAGAGACAAACACTAGATTGACAAGGTGGGACAGATATAGGACGTAGACTAATGAGAGTAACAGGAAAGCCAGCCAAAGATAAACAATGGACGGATTCAAAGCCCCTTTATAATGTTAGTATTCCACATATGGCGTTTGAATCTATACATCTCAGCTGCCTTGCAGGCTTGACCTAAAAATGTCGGAAACCTCTGTCCATACAGCAAATGTTTTTATTACCAATTGGTGGAATGTATAAAAATATCAAGCCAAACCACATCCTCCTAATTCATTTAGTTGAAAACAAAACCTCTTTATTTTTTGGTGATTCTGGAAAGAACCCCTGGATAGGCAACACTCGTTCACTCTTTTGTGTTAAAAAAGAATATTTATTCAGCTTAAGATAACATACAGTAGAATAATATAAAGCAATTAATCAAGAGATACAGAACATGAAAAACAAAAGCAAGAAAATCAAAAGAAGAGGCATACAATGCATACAAAATGGCAGTCTGATTATTTATCAACTATACATATACTATAGGAATATAAGGGAATATTTGATATACACGAATCTTAAAATCTTGAAAGGGAATTCAGGGAGGTTGCAGAACTTCCTGGAGTTGAGGTGGGGGAGCACAAGTTGTGACAGCAGAATAATCGAGAAATTGAGTAGCAGGTGTCCAAGGGGCCTTTCTTTTTTAAAACAAGAGATAATGGGTGCATATATACAGTATCCAATCGATGACTGTGAACAAACTGCATACCACCAAGCCTTAAAAGCAATTGTGTAAAATCCTTCCAATTAAGGGTTATTTGTTGAAGTGCTAATACCAAATCTAGTTTCTGCATGTTAAAAGGAGCATTGACCCAAACCTTGGATACACAGCATAAAAATACATTGGAAATAGAGAAGGACTCATTACTCTGGAAAATAAGTTTAATTTGACGCTAAACTTGTAACCAGAATGCAGAGACTAGCAGACAAGTGAAAAGTAAATGTTTCAAGTCAGCTTGTGGTACAGAAAAACTCCAACAAGTGTCTGGAATATCTTGATTAATCCTATGAAGGGTGTCTGTTGTCATAAAAAGTCTGTTGTAAATGAAAAAAAGTGTTGGTGTAGTGCTAACTGCTTGAGAGGACTTTTGAATTTTAGTCCAAATGTGTTTCCAGGTGGGTATAGGTAAATCAATGGAGAGATCTTCCTGCCATGTAAGTTCAGTCTTAGACTTGGATCTCAAAGTAAGAGCTTCAAGTAAATGGGAAAAAATAAGGGAAGTCTTAGGACACATAAGTAAAATACCAGCTAATTTTGTGAATGATGAAGTAGCAAAGGGCAAAATAGATATGAAATAATGATATGCTTGAAGTATAACCCCCTGTAAAATAAGAAATTTAGATAGGAATGTAGATAGAAGACTAAGGAGATCTTGGACTTGAGGAAAAGTAAAGAATGAATCCCGATCAAATAATTGATTAACCCAAATTAACTGTTTAGTTCTCCAGGAAGTACCTTCACCTAAATAAATTGATTATTTTATATCGTACAGTTAAGAAAGGATACAAGATATGTGACTGATTAATGAACTGCAGAGGATAATAATTTGCAAGTATTATTGATAATAGGATTGGACATTTTTCGAGGTTGTTGCATGAAGGAAAGGAATTCTTAAAAAGAATATGGGGATGAAAAAGCTTGTTCAAAATCAACCCATTTTGGGTATATAGCAAGGAGGGTGCAATCCAATGAGAAGATTGTTGTAAAAAGAAAGACTTATGGATTTTGGGCAATCAGGAAAGTGTACTCAACCCTCAACTTTAGGCCGTTTCAGCTTAGCTAAAGATATACAAGGCTTCTTCTTATTCCAAAGGAATGCAGAAAGTATTGAGTTTAGTTTCTTGTAATGCTTGAGAGTGACATGTTGGAGAATATTATAAAGAGTAAAAAGAATAATAGGATCCAGCATCATCTTAATGCAATTGAAACTGTTGTGAGTCACGGATGAAACCATGAATATTATTATTAACATCCTTGCGGATATGAGATAAAAATGGTTCTAATGCTAAATTAAAAATGAAGAGGGATAGGAGACAACCTTGACGAACCCTCTGTAAAGGTTAAAAAAATTAAGATGTCAGGCTGTTAGCACAAATGGCTGCCTTAGGGGGAAGTATAAAGGAGAGAAATGAAAGTTATACATTTTGGCCCAAACCATGTTAAAGTTTGAAATATGAAAGACCAAATAACACGATCAAAAACCTTTTCGGCATCCAAGGCAACAGCTGCTAGAGAATCGGGTAATCTTGTAGATCTAGAAATAATGTCAAAAAACAAACGAGAACTGTCTAACAGAAATCTACCCTTGATAATGCCAGATTGTTCCTTGCCTAAGATATCAGAAAGGAGCACTTTGAGCTACAAAGAGAGTGCTTCAGAGAAAATGTTATAACATAACACAAGTTAACTAAATAGATGGGACGATAGTTTTATACAAAAGTGTGGATCTTTACCCGCTTTCGGAATTAAACAGATGAAGGCATCTAGAAACGAGCCAAAAGAGGTAGCCGAATTAATAAAAGATTGAATTAACAGACAAAGGATAGGAAGAAGCAATTTGGAAGAGTGTGTATAGAACTCAGCTCTAAAACCATCCGGACCCAGAGCTTTGTCTTGTTTAAGGGAAATCAATGCGAGCTGAACTTTCGTTTGAGTAATATCCATCTCTAAGGAGGAGAAGTCAAATTTAGAATAACCTGATGTTAAAATAGAAGATGGATAACTTAAAATTGCAGGATCTGAGGGTAGACATTCCGGCGTGTTTAGATTTGCATGAAATTGTTGGAATTGAGCTAGAATATCCTGGTCTCAGTGATGAGAAGAGCCACTTCGTCAATAATTGTTTCAATGAATAGTTTATTTTGTTTTCAATTTTAAGATAGTTTTCTAGTAACTTTCCAGATTTCTGTTGACCTCCATAACACTTAGCACTAGATTTGAGAAGATAAGAAGCAGCGTTATCAGTGGATACTTTATTAAAATTACATTTGGCTTTAATTAGCTGATTCAGAGCTTTATGAGAATGGGACGTATTTTAAGAATGCTATGAAAGTTTGATTACATTAAAAATTAGTTTAGGATGCGATTGAGATAATCACCTCTTTTTAGAAAAAAAGTAATTATAAAATCTTGACCTGAGGCTTTAAATGCATCCCACACAGTATGAAAGGGAAGGTCTTCCATCTGAATAAAGAGGTAAAAGTCTAGGGCAAAAGCAGTAAAAGAAGAGGTGAAAGAGGAATCCAATAGTAGGGAATTATTAAATCTCCATCTCTTAGAAAGTGTAAAATTGGGTATGATGTATAAATGCATAGAAACCGGTGCATGTTTAGGGATCAAAATGGAACCAATATCTGCTGAATGTAGGGATTGAGTCAGGTGATGTGAAACAAAAACATAATCAATTTGAGATTGTGTATGGTGTACTGGGGAGAAAAATGTGTACTCCCTTAAGCTTTGTTTGCATAATTGGCAGGCATCAGTAAGGTTATGTCTGTGAAAAGTTTGTGTGAAAGATTTGTGCGATTTGTTTGTGATATAGTGCAATGATGACTGTCTGTCCAAAAAAGGATCAACAGGTAATTACAGTCACCAGCCAGAACCAAGTAAATGGGAAAAAATAGGGGAAGTCTTAGGACACACCGGTAGAATAACAACTAATTTTGTTAATGATGAAGTATCAAAGGGTGCAATAGATATGAAATAATGATATGTAAAATAAGACATTTAGCTAGGAATGTGGACAAAAGACTAAAGAGATCTTGAACTTGAGAAAAAGTAAGGAATGAATCCTGATCAAATAATTGATTAACCCAAATTAATTGTTTACTTCTCCAGGAATGCCAATAAATAGGATGTTCCTTAACCTAAATAAATTGATTATTCCATAGAGTACAGGTAAGAAAGGAGACAGGATCTGTGACAAAAAATAAGGAACTGCAGAGGATAATAATGTGCAAGTATTATTGATAATAGGATTGCACTTTTTTCGAGGTTGTTGTATGAAGGATAGGAATTCTTAAAAAAGAATATGGGGATAAAAAAGCTTGTTCCAAATCAACCCATTTGGGGTATATAGCAAGGAGGGTGCAATCAAATGAGAAGATTGTTGCAAAAGGAAAGACTTCTGGATTTTAGGAAATCAGGAAAGTGTATGCCACCATCAACTTTAGACCGTTTCAGCTTAACTAAAGACATACGAGGCTCCTTCTTATTCCAAAGGAATGCAGAAAGTATTGAGTTTAGTTTCTTGTAATGCTTGAGAGTGACATGTAGGGAAATATTATAAAGAGTAAAAAGAATAATAGGACCCAGCATCATCTTAATGCAATTGAACCTGTTGTGAGTCACGGATCAAACCATGAATATTAACATTCTGGCGGATCTGAGATAAAAAGGATTCTAATGCTAAATTAAAAATGAAGAGGGAAAGGGGACAACCTTGACGTACCCTCTGTAAGGGTTAAAAAAATTAAGATGTCAGGCCGTTAGTGCAAATGGCTGCCTCAGGGGAAGTATAAAGGAGAGAAATGAAAGTCATACATTTTGGCCCAAACCATGTTAAAGTTTGAAATATGAAAGACCAAATAACACGATCAAAGCCTTTTCGGCATCCAAGGCAACGGCTTGCAGATCAAGAAATAATGTAAAAAAACAAACGAGAACTGTCTGAAAGAAATATACCCTTGATAATGCCAGATTGTTCCTTGCATAAGAGATCAGGAAGGAGCACTTTGAGCCGCAAAGGGAGTGCTTCAGAGAAAATGTTATAGTCTAAGTCAACTAAAGAGATGGGATGATAGTTTTATACAAAAGTGTGGATCTTTACCCGCTTTCGGAATTAAACAGATGAAGGCATCTAGAAACGAGCCAAAAGAGGTAGCCGAATTAATAAAAGAATGAATTAACAGACAAACGTTAGGAAGAAGCAATTTTGAAAAGTGTGTATAGAACTCAGCTCTAAAACCATCCGGCCCCGGAGCTTTGTCTTTTTTAAGGGCAATCAATGTGAGCTGAAGTTCTGTTTGAGTAATATCCATCTCTAAGGAGGAGAAGTCAAATTTCGAATAAGCTGATGTTAAAATAGAAGATAGATAACTTAAAATTGCAGGATCTGAGGGTAGACATTCCGGCGTGTTTAGATTTGAATGAAATTGTTGGAATTGAGCTAGAATATCCTGGTCTCAGTGATGAGAAGAGCCACATCATCAATAATTGATTCAATGAATAGTTTATTTTGTTTTCAATTTTAAGATAGTTTTCTAGTAACTTTCCAGATTTATGTTGACCTCCATAACACTTAGCACTAGATTTGAGAAGATAAGAAGCAGCGTTATCAGTGGATACTTTAATAAAATTAAGTTTGGCTTTAATTAGCTGATTCAGAGCTTTATGAGAATGGGATGTATTTTAAGAATGCTATGAAACTTTGATTACTTTAAGAATTAGTTTAGGATGCGATTGAGATAATCGCCTCTTTTTAGAAACATAATTAATTATAAAATCTTGACCTGAGGCTTTAAATGCATCCCAGACAGTATGAAAGGGAACATCTTCTATCTGTATAAAGAGGTAAAAGTCTTGGGCAAAAGCAGTAAAAGAAGAGGTGAAAGAGCAATCCAATAGAAGGAATTATTAAATCTCCATCTCTTAGAAAGTGTAAAATTGGGTATGATGTCTAAATGCATAGAAACCGGCGCACGATTAGGGACCAAAATGGAACCAATGTCTGCTGAATGTAGGGATGGAGTTAGGTGATGTGAAACAAAAACATAATCAATTCGAGATTGTGTATGGTGTACTGGGGAGAAAAATGTGTACTCCCTTAAGGTTGGTTTGCATAATTGCCAGGCATCAGTAAGGTTATGTCTGTGAAAAGCCTGTGTGAAAGATCTGTGCGATTTGTTTGTGATATAGTGCAATGATGACTGTCTGTCTAAAAAAGAATCAACAGGTAAATTACAGTCACCAGCCAGAACCAGATCATCATCTGGATATTGCAAAAGCATCTAAGAATTTAAACACCAAAATTTACAGCCCGGTGCATTAGGCCCATATATCTTGAACGGAACAATGGGAATCTTATCACAATAAACTTTAAGAATTAACTATCTCCCCTCTTCATCCTTTTCCTGAGAAATCAACTGAACTTTCAAAGACTTGTGACACAATATTGCAACGCCGTGTTTTTTCCCCAAAGCAGGCGAAAAGAAAACTTCACCCATCCATCCCCTCCTCAATTTAATACATTCTATATCCAAGAGATGAGTTTCCTGCAGCAATGCTACACAAGCCTTAATTATTAATAAATGGCTGAGAACACATTATCTTTTAATGGGACAATTCAGACCCCTGACATTCTGGGAAACTATATCAAAACCATTGTAGAAAGACATAATGAAGAAAAACAACCAGACCTTAATGGAGAGAAGATACATCAGAGCCACAGAAGTTGTTGAGGAAGGAATATTTTGCGAGAAATAAGACAGGTTAAAAAGTTTAAAATAAGAGGGATAGGAAGTAAAGACAGAATAGAAGAGAAAAAAGAAAAGAAGAAAAAGATAATATAAGGGGTTACATTGAAAAACATTTCCTAACTAATTATACTACAACAATAGAGCTCATCTGCAAGAATAGCATAGTATATTCCTTAAAATGACAGAAGTAATAAGTACACTTAACAAAAAAAGCAATCACTTTGTAGATGTTGGGGGAACAACGTCCATGACATCTGCTCTGCAAGATTTGAGAAAATCCCTCAAATGAGATGGATCTTCATATGTTGTTGTTTAATTATTATGAGTGACTTTCAAAAAGCAGGGATGGAAAAAACGAAACTGGGCTCCTACTGAGCGAAAGACAGTCTCCTACTTAGAAAGTCTCTTATCCTGTCTGCCGCAGCTTTGGCATAGTCCTGAGAAAAATATAAAACATTTCCTGACCAGGTGATTCTTTTGAGGCGCTGTGTAGCCAATAGAAGTTGCATTAAATCTGTATACTCTAAGAAGACAAACGTTTCTCCATGAGTGTCCCTCTATCATTGAGAGTTTGCAATTTAGCATTAGTGTCCTCCATAAAAGCTTGCAGGGCTCTAATTTCCTCCAATAAAAGATCAAAAGAGGTTGAAGGTATAGTTTTTGTAGGTGAGGGTGGGTCTTTTTTTAAGCCTCTTAAGGTGTGACTTACTGACCTGGGTTTGAGATGACACTGCAGGTGAGATATGAGAAGAGGCCACATTAGGCCCTGCATTTGAAGAAAGGTTTTCCATTGTGGCAAAAACAGCTGATGCCGGCAAATGCCTTCGTAATTCGTGAAGAGCTTTTGACCTGCCGATGTATTAGAATCACGGATAACGAGCTTAGCAGCTTAGCCAGTGTAAGGTATTATTGTTCTATCACAAATACTCCTAAAACTGATGCAGCGGCTAGAAATTCCAAAGCAAGCATGACAGTAGAAAGGAGACGCAGAGCATAAACAGAAATTCTTCACAAAATGTTCACAAAAATGCTACTAGAAACCTGTTCAATGATGGTATAGTGTTCCAGTAGTGTCAACAGCTTAAGACAGTCCTTTAAAAATCATTAAACAGCCTTTAAATTGAAGACACATGTCTTGCAGGCGACAAGGAAAAGGAAAAAAAGCCTTTAAGTGTAGAGGCAGCTCAAGTGCAGAAAATGCCTTTAAAGATATAGATAGCCTCTAAAGGAGTAGCTTGTCAATCATTTCCCCTGATGAGTGAGCTGACTCCTCTCATAGCTTAAATGGTGGAACGGCTCTAGGTCACTTTAGTCTTGGCTTGTGGGGTCCCCCACGTCATTAAAAACAGATATATATATAAACCGCTGTGCATACCCTATCCAATACAAGCCATACAGCAAGAAACAAAGCAGGGGGACCTCTGCCACACAGCCAACATTCGCGCCGTCCTCCGGAGCTTAACTAGGACGCGGCCATCTCCAGCGCACGGTAAGCCACGCCCGATAGGAAACACTCTTTCTGCATAAAACAAAGCTAAAGAGTTTTGGCTAAAAAGATATGTAGTACTTATGGCTCAAAGGAAGACTCAGTAAAAGAAATAAAGACGTGTCGTCTGGGTGCTAAGGAAAGCCTACAGATGTATTTGTTATACCAATGTACATTTGTATGTCTTTTATCAAGTATGCAAACTTAAAGAATGAATTGTGGATAATGAGTAGATTGTATAAGGGAGTTAAGCAGCACCGCATTAGCATCGTTTCTAATGGATGCCCAGGACCAGTGGTGCCACTGGGGATGAGGGGGCCTAGTGAAATTAATGCCACAGTTGCATGCCTCCTGGCCCTCTTTGTGGTCCACCACATGTGCAGGCACAGATAGTGCTGATAATGAATACAATTCTTTAGCATTTCTTCAGGTCTCTTATCAAAGAGCAGGGTTTGGGGATGGGTGGAAGGCCTCCTATCATCTAACAAACTTGTCAGCATGACCATGGTTATCACACCACACTAGTGCAAGCTCAGTCCTTAATTTGAGCCGATGGGGGCCACTTGCACTCATTTTGGGGACCCTTATTGGACATTTTCAGAAAGCAAGAGAGAGAAAAACACACAACCTGGAAAGGGGGAAGAGAAAGAGGGAAAACCATCAGCAAGAGAGAAAGCAGTACACTGCAAGCTTGAGAATAGGGGCATACAATGCCTGGTAGTAGAGTAAAGAAGCTGAGAAGAATTCAGCAGACCTGGTTTTTGGAGGAATTGACATTTAATAGTGCTGTCAGGCCTTCTGAGCACGCTTTTGGGCAAAGACACTTATTATTTTACAAACAAAGCACTGTCATGTCCATGTTGTCATTCCCTTATGGGCAGCTGCTGAGCAACTACTCTACTTCCTATAATATTATCCTTGACTCAGCTGTAATGATTTTGTCACAATGACAGAGAAAAGTGGAAGAGACAAGTTTAGTGACCCAGTTGTGCTTGTTTTACAAGAAAGCAGATGGTATTTATTTTGAGTCCCTAAGAGGGGGTGTGTTGTATCTTACCACAGGTAGCCAAATTGTCTTTTACGTTTTTCTTTATTAGTCTTGTAGTTGCAGGATAGTAATTAGGTACACATGTCCATTAGCCTGGTGTTCCTTAATCTCCAGCCTGACCAGGAGCAGCCTGACTGCTGCTCCGTCCATCTTCCAAATGTCACCACTACGCCACACAAGCACCCAAGCATTCCAAGCATCACAGTCACACCAACATTCCACTGTAAATATTCACACTAGCTGAGCAACAGGGAGATGGCTAAACAAGGATGCATATACCAATATAAGCAGGATATAACAGGGTGGCTATAGTAGTGCATCTGACTAGGGAGTGACATCACAATGGGATAACCCAGCAGTGGCCATCAAGTGAAAGTGTACCAGCCAAGTCAATGAGGAGGTCTAGGTTAACAAACTTACTTTCCGGTTATCTATCAGTTAGTTGCCAGCTCTGCAAAGATGTAAGTTGATGGCCTCCAAGCAAGAGGATGAATAGGCAATCATTTGTTTCTCATCATGTTCTCAATTTAAAGTCATTTTCAGTTAATTGTAATGCCTAGCTGAAGTTTCAAAATTGATAACATTGCCTCTGTGTCCTGTGCTGTTGTCACTATACATTGCTATGTGTGCCTCAAATGGCATCTCCACAGAGTCACATATGGACTAAGCGAAGCCGAACAGTTGACTTAAACCTGTATTATCAATATTCAGCTAGCTCTAGTGGTGTCAACATTTTTATGAAGACTGGATACTTTGAGGATTTGTGATTGTTACATTTACTTTGAGAATTAAAGTTTCAAAGAAATGTATTTTACTCTTTCCCTCAGTTATTTATATTTTTATTTATCTTTTGATTTTTTTCTGAGCGATTTACTATTTCAAATAGCAGATTCGAAGTTTCACATCTCAAAATTTTTTATTGCTCCTTAACAAAATTAAAGCCAGTTAGCTGTGTGAGTTTGAGTAGAAATTATAACGTTGTATGCTTTTTAAAACTCATTTCCCTTTTTTATTGCCCTTTTGTAGGTATGGTTAACATTGCAGATATATGTTAAAGTACCCCAAAAAAACCTTCAAAATTACACTGGTCAATCCACAGGTATATAAAATGGAGTGGTGCCGCAATGTCAGAGTGTGTTCCATTACATGGAGTTTCGTTTGACCCTGGGTTTTATAAAGAACAAAACAGAAGTCATCAAATGAAAGACGAAGGAGAAATGGTGTCCATGGTGTTTACACTCTTTAAGATACTACAGATGTTTCAGCGCTCTTAAATTAAAATGTTGTTTAATTGTTTTTTCTTATTAATTTCTGTTGGAGTATTCTGTGTTTATCAACGCTTTTTATGCAGTGTTACATCATAAGCCCCGGAAAATAGAAATGCTTTATAGAGATATTTACAGGACTATCAGTTACTTTTAAAAAAGTTTTATATTAATTAGAACATTGGGATGTCGAGAGCTCGATTATAGACCATGAAGTGGCTCAGGGAAAATAATGGCTTGGGCAGACTTTCTGCCCCTCTCATTTAATATGGAAAATTCCACCCTGAGGGACTGGCATATTCTAATAGTGTTATTGCCCTTATGCCTTGGGCTACACTGGTTGTTAAAAGCTCTCATCTGCGAATCAGGTCTATACCTTGGGTTCTGGACCTTTTTTTCTTTTCTTTTTTGTTTGTTTAAGAAGTTTTTAAGTAAAAAGAAAGACAAAAAAGGCATAAACATTCACATAGTAAAAAGCATATTACAAAATATAAAGAACCAAGCAATATACAAGATGCAATATATGCGAAATAGTAGAGGGAAAAAGAAAAGAAAAAGAAAATGGAAAACAAAAACAAAAACAAAAACAAAAAGAAAAGCAAAATATAGGAAGAAAGAAAAAACAAAATAAGATAAGAAATTTTTTAAAACCTTATATAATAAGAGAAAGAAAAGGAATAGTTATAGAAAAGGAGCATGTGTAGAAAGATAAGAAGTAAATGGTAACCAGAGGAGATCCGATTTAATTTTTTGAGAAAGAATAGAGGAGGAGACAGTAGCAATTCTATGCTCATCACAAATAAAGTTCCACCAAGTCAATGAAGATATTTTAGAATTATCTTTCCAAGATGATTGTTGGACTTGGTCCTTTTGGCAGGTTCACCCCTAAACTTTTTGCCTTTTAATGTGACCTGATACTAGTAGTTTTTGGCTTCTGCGCACTTTAGCACTGTGTTGCAGTGCGTGTGGTGAGATTGGCCTGCCCTCCTATTGGAGTGCATGGGGGGGATATGGTCCATGGTAATCCTGGTTTGAGAGGAGTGCAGGGTTGAGTTTGGTATTTGCGAACTCGTAGAAATAAATGCTGCGCAATGGTATGCGCAGATTAATTGTGACTGGTGGAGAAGTGGTACTTTTAGAAGTTGGCATTTCTGTGTGCTGTGTGTCTGCCTGCCTGATGTGAATTGCATGTCTGGCTTGTGATTGACAGGTGCTGGATGATGTGGGTGGCTCCAGCAGCCAGGATCGGTCTGCCCGGTGGTGAATGAGGAGATCTGCATGTAGATGGGAGGGATTAGTTGCACCTGAGACCTGAATAGGGCTATGTCTTCACTCCACAATGCTGGCTCCACCTCCTGTGGTGCGTCTGATGTCCCTGGCCTGTCTTGTGAAAGGGAGAGAGGAACTGAGCAAAACAAAGTGCTCCTGAACCAGTTGTATCTGGTTTTCCCCTTGCCCTACAGTTGTAGACAAAGGTAAATGCTGTATAAAAGCAGGGACTGTGACCCCATGATGTTGTTCTACTTTTGGATCCTGTCAGAGGGGGGCTTGCTGCTGGTGGGACCCAGGAGGGACCGTCATGGGGGCTGCCTCCCTGCTGGAGGGCCCTGTGTGCTGGCTTTATTTCTATGCCTACAGAGTGCTTTGTGGTCCTCAGGAGAAGTGCTGTATTTTGCTTTTAATTTGCCCAACTGATGGAAAGAGTGGGCTCCGCACCACTGAGCTGCCTCTCGCCTGAAGGGAATCTCCAGCGTAGGGATTCCCACGAAATTGCTGGGACTTTGTGGGTGCCCACCCCGCTTATCTTTTGTATTTAGAGCGGGTGCCCACCCCGCTTGTGCCCACTTTATTAGATGTTAAGTGTGCGGGTGCCCACCTGTGACTATGCCATTATTAGAATGAGGGTGCCCACCCGCGTTTTGCCACTGTTAAATCACCGCAGCGGCCTAAGTCTCATACAGGGGGGAAGCCAGGCAACGATCATTATTCCTAGAGCCTAGGTGGCTCCAACGTTGGGGGCAAGTTCTCTCCCTTTATCGTGCACATTTATTTAAAGCGCCACAATGCTTGGGGGACATGATTATTCTTAGAGCCTAAGTGGCTCCCACATTTTGCATATTGATTCCAAGGGCCAATCAGAGGTCATGCCTCATTTGATTATGTACAGCGGCACAGAAATTAGTGCCAGCTGCACCGTTTAGGCACACAGTTCTTTAGGGTCTTGAGAAGTCAGGAGTGAGATGCACGTCTTTGCCCCACACTTTCCCAGCTGCCCAGCAAGTAGTGGTCTGCTGCTACGTTTAGGTTTGCGCAGTGGCGCACCCTTAAGTTTCGCTGCCGAGGCAGCAGCCCTGACTCTTTGAAAATAGGGCATTTTAGCCCCTTTTTGAGATGGCCAGTCGGCCTGGGGAATTGTTAGATTTATAGGGCACCAGGCCCTCATGTAATGTGGTGTTAGGAAATGTAATATATGTAGTATGATTGCGCACCCTGTGTTATACCTTTAGATGTAGGTTTATAATTATGAGGTTGTTTTGCATATCATGGTTTATGCTGGTGAGATTATGTTTCACTGTGTGAGTTATGCTTAGGAGGTTAGGGTCTAATGTATTTAGACTTGTGTTACACTGTGCATAATATAGTTTATGTCACAGACTGATGCTAAGTACAGTGATTACCAGTGTTTACTGGTTGTACGTTTATGATCTGTTTTACTTTTACCAAGTTCCCTTTGTGATGGTTCTGACAGTGGTCCATGTGGCCCTGTCAGGTGTAAATAATTCCCTTGTAAATATTGCCCAGTGCCAGTTGGCACAGTGTATATATTATGTGTTTACTATTCTAATGTGTTTTGAGAATACAAAGGCTATTTTTGATATTACCTTGTGTGGAGTTCCTTTTGTAGTGTGCCTGGGATGCTGTTGCTGTGTGCGTGCGCAAATGCTTTACACATGGCCTCCGGGATAAGCCTGACTGTTCGTGCCAAGCTACCAAGGGGGTGAGCAGGGGTTATCTTTGGCGTGTAACTCCCAAAACCCTGACTAGAGTGGTGGTCTCTGCCTGGCTTTGGCGCAAGCCTCCACCAACCAGAGTTCCCATTTCTAACAATGATAAAATAACTTTTAATGCCAATGCAATAAAGAGGTCGAACAATAAAGAAATATAAGTGGAGTCATCAACATCAGGAGAGGATGAACCTAGAAAAACATTTTGTAATGATAATGTAAGATTACAATTAAAAATGTTCATGCAGGTGGACCAAGTTGATTTCCAAAATGTCAATACATTTGAACATTCATAAACTTGATGTCTCAAAATGCCTGTATATTTGGAACAAGACCAGCATAATGCAGAGGAGGCAGGGGAAAACTTGGAAACATAAACAGGGGTGATAACAGCTCTATTGGAGTGGAGTGGTGTGGCTCGCTGTTTAGAGGCGGCAGACCCGGGAGCAGAGGAAGGCCCGGGACCAGGGTTCAATTCCCGACGTGGCAGGGTCTTGGACCAGGGTCAGCGGACTCGATAATTCTCACCTTGGTGCCTACTCTAACCAGAGATCACACTCAGCAACTCTGGGCATTAGCTTGCCTCATCTCCACAATGGTCCCCCCACATACGCCGGGGATGCCTGGTTTCACCTTGGAGATACCCAGTAGGGACCATCTCACAGGGAAAGCCAGGACGGGTTCCCCAGCGGTCTATTGCACAGAGATACTCCTTCGGGAGTCGATTCTAGCGCGTTAGAAACCCGCAAATTAAATTAAATGAAATATTGTATATAAAATACAGAGATTGGGTTATACGAGCAGCTGCAGAAACTTTAAATACCTTAGACCAGTGTTTCCCAAACTGGGGTTCGCCGACCCCTATGGGTCCCTGACACATTCCTAGGGGGTCCGTAGGCAGCAGTTTTAAAAGCACTGCAAAGTTTCTTGTATGATTAGCAGCTTTCGAGCAACAATAAAAGTGTCAAGATAATTTCCAGTGATTATTGTACCTGCTGGAAAGAGATGAGAGTTTTGTTCAGTGGCAGCTTTGACTTAACTAACGTAGCACAGAGGGTTAATGTGCCTACCATTAACCATTAACATGCATTTTAAAAAGCAGTATTTTATGTTCATAGGTCCATGGTTACTGCTTTTGTTACTGTGCACTTCATAAGTGACAATCGTAATCTAGCAGAGGGACCTATAAATTGTCATCAAAGAGCTGCTTGCAAACAGCATGGTACCAGTTAGTAACTTATGTTTTTTCCCAGTCATTCATTATCCTGATGCTGCTAAAAGGATTTATTTGGGTAGAAATACATTTTTAATGTTAAAGTCAGTGTTAGCCACTGTGTTATGTTCTAAATCCTGAGTTTGTGCTCTTCCAGACCAATCACTCTTTAACAATGCCTACCAGTATAAATGACATGTGAATACTACATCTTGTAGCCTCTTTTCCTTATGTAACATTTTCTATACACTGATTTAAATGCATGATTCATTGTCTCTATATGTGTGTGATGTAAAGTGCTCTGACATTCTACAATGGTATGAGAGATGCTATAAAACCAATGAAATACATGTGACAGAGGGGCTATTCCTCCAATATAAAATACTAAGGGTCAGATGTACAACCCGTTTTTATATGCGCAAGCGGGTTCACGAACCCGTTCGTGCATGCAAAAAACTATTGGGCCAATTTACATAGCCTCTTTTGCGAATCACAATTTTTATGTGACTGGCTAAATAGGTTTTGCAACTTGCTATTTGGAAGGGGCATTTACTTCCAAAAGGGCCAGTCTCAAAACCATGTACAAATGTTTTGCAACTGCAATTGGGGTAGCAAAACACCCACAATTACCACCTATTTCAAGTAGATGGCAATGCATTCGCAAATGGGAAGGGGTCTCCAGGGGACCCCTTCCCCTTTGCGAATGCATGCAAAATTATTTTTTTAATGGCAGGCAGTGGTCCCAGGGACCAACGCCTGCCCTTAAAAAATGAAACAAAAATGTTTCATTTTCTTTTTTTTAAAAATGCATGGAAAACGGACTGCATTTTTAAAATAAAATTGCTTTATTTAAAAGCAGTCCCAGACATGATGGTCTGCTGAGCCCAGCATGGCATCATCCCTGGGAGGGCTGGCATTCCCAATGGGCTCGCAAATTGCGAGAGGCTCAATAATATTAATAAGCCTCGCAATTTGCTACCCCATTGGGAATCCCAAAAAGTGTTAAACACACTGTTGTACATTTCATTTAGCAACTTGCAATTTGCCACTCGCAATGTGTCACCAATTGTGAGGCCCTAAATGAAATGGTCGTACATATGGCCCCAAAATCCTTAGTACTTTGATTATTTGTTTTGTGCACATGTGTGGTTTTTTTCGAATTACTGTTTTAATATTTGGCATTTAACTCATACAAATTGCTTTGGGGTCCCCAGCTTCCAGTGGTGACTCAATGGGTGTCCTCAGGAGTCAAAAGTTTGGGAACCACTGACGTAGACCATAATTTGTCCCATACAGAAATAGAGAATGAAAAGGACAAGTCAGTTTCCCATGCAATTTCAATAGGGGATTTAGGTCTTTCAGTTACATTTAACAACAGTAGTTTATAGATAAGGGCAGCTTTAGATCTGTGTAGCGGAAATAAACTGTATGATGGTGTTAGTGGAGTAGGAGAGGGTGTGGCATCAGGAAGGTCAAAAGAGGCTAACTGTGATTGTAGAACAGCTGAAATTAAGATGTATTCATTAAGAGATGTGCTAGGTAAATGAAAACGCGATTGTATGTCAGGAAAGGAAATAACAGAGTTTTGGTGAATTAATTGATGTACAAAAATAATTCCCTTCTCCTTCTAGTGTTTGTAATGAAATGATTTACCTTTATATTTTAGAAATGTATTATACCAGATAGTAGAGGATAAAAAACATTGAAAAGGATTTAGACCATTGGTGAATGTATTATACAATACATTTTGGGAATATTTTAAAGTAGGATTTTTAGAGATGAAAGTACAGTTAGACATATATATTAAATTTTGAAAAGAAAAATCCTTTAATAAAGAACATTCAAAAACAATCCATCCGGGTATAGGGATATCAGCAAAATCAGAAGATAATGCAAAAGATTGTTTAATCAAAAAGGCCAAATGATAAGCTTTAAAAACGGGGAAATGTACGCCACCTTCAGATTTAGGGCGCTTAAGTTGTGTAAGGGCGATACGTGGGTGTTTCTTATTCCATAAAAACTTTGTACAAATGGAATTATTTTGTGAAAAATAAGAAATAGGAATTTGAGTGGGCAACATAGACAGTGTACAGAGAACATGTGGCGCAATCATCATTTTATTAGTATCTAGCTTACCCCACCAGGAGAGATATAATTGGGACCAAATAAGAAGGAGCGATTGAATTTTAGTGATTGATGCATTAAACATATATCTAATTGTGGTAGGTAAAGAAGCAGAGAACCAAATACCAAGGTATTTAATTTTAGTGGGGCACCTTGCAAAATTAGTATCATTAACCACATGGCTGCTGGGCGTTTTCCCCCCCAGTGCTGGAAAATGCCATTTTAGTGGCACTATGACGAGCTCAGCTCGTCATCAGCACACGACACCCGTGGGTGATGACGAGCTGAGCTCGTCATCAGCATCGAAAGGGTTAAATGATAGCATAAAGAGTTCAAAGGTAAAACGTCTGTTTTAGAGAGGTTTAACTCATATCCAGAAATACTGGAGTATATCCGAACCTTTTCCAAAAATGGAGGGAGGGAAGTCTGGGGATTGGACATATATATTAATATATCATCAGCATAAGCTGATAATTTGATTTCTATAGAATTACGTCTGAAGCCAGAAATAAGGGTATTAGCATGGATGCGTTCAAGGAAGGGTTCAAGACACAGAACAAACAATAGAGGAGAAAGGGGGCGTCCCTGACGTGTACCTCTAGATAAAGAAAAACATCTGGAGAAGTGATTATTTACAAAAATGCTGGTGCGTGGGCAAGAATATAATAATTTCATATATGGAATAAAAGTAGGACAAAAACCAAACCCCTGGAGAGTTCTAAACAGAAATTGCCAATTTATACAATCAGAAGCCTTTTCAGCATCCAAAGACAGTGCTACAAGAGGGGATTTAATTTTTTTTCTCCATAGGAAATAATATTTGCAAATATTCAAGCATTATCCGCAGACAAACCCAACTTGGTCAGCCCTAACTAATAATGGAATAATACTTTCAAGACAAGATGCAAGAATTTTAGCAAACATTTCACAATCATAATTGATTAATGATATAGGTTGGTAGTTTTTACAAAGGGAGTGGTCTTTATCAGGTTTATAAAGGAGGATTATCAAGGCGTCCATAAAGGAGCCTGAAGCTGTAGCATCATCAATAAAGGAATTAATAAGAGCCAAAAGTTTGGGGATAAAAATAGAAGAAAAAGTAGAATACAATTCAAAAGGGAGTCCATCTAGCCGTGTGTTTTTGATTTTTTTAAGGAATAATGGCATTAGTTATCTCTTGGACAGTAACCTTCCCCTCTAGGGAGTTAAATTCATCAGGCAGAGAGGGAGGACTGGGAAGGTCTGTGAAGAAAGTATCCAAATTTTGATTAGAGGCGTTCGTGTCATTAGAGTAGAGCGATTGATAATATTCATGGAATATATTAGCAATATCTTCATCTGAGGACGCTAAGCTTTTACTGGATTCATTTAAGATGGGTCCGATAATTTTACATTCAGAGTTGATTTTCAAGAAATTGGCTAACATCTTACCAGCTTTATTTTGGCCACCATGGTATTTAGATTTCATTTGAAGAAGGATATTGCAAGCTTCGACTGTAGCTAGTTTCTTAAGTTCAGATTTGGCCTTGATCAATTCATGAAGAGCAGAAGATGATTTGGCAGTGAAATTATTATGTTCCAATAATTTAAGTTGTTCTAGTAAAGCTGCATACTTATTTTGAGTAATTTTCTTTTTTTGCAACATATGAGATAGTAAAGACACGAAAAGAGGCTTTAAAGGCATCCCAATTATTGGAAATAGAAGTATCAAAGGGATTATTAAATTTGAAAAATCCATTTAGAAAAGCAGTGGCTTCTGTGGTAAAAGTAGTACCTGATAATAAAAAATTATTAAGCTTCCAGCGGCTGAATTTTGGGGAGCCTAAGGAAAGGTCCAAAACATTAAGGACTGGTGCATGGTCGGAAATAAAAATAGACCCAATCTCCAATGATTGAATGGATGGAAGTAAGGATTTAATAATCAAAATATTATCAATCCTGGACTGGGTCTGATGAACATTGGAAAAAAAAGTAAACTCAAGAGAATCAGGGTTACATGAGATGAGAGGATGAGAGGCAATGGCTGACTGGAATGCTTTGTGGGATTTATCTGGATTAAACTTATACTTCGATTGTCTGTCAGAAAAGGGGTCTAACCATTGGTTAAATTCACTAGCAATAATAATATTTGGACAATCAATGGAGGAAAGCAAGACCTTAATGTCATTCCAAAATTCAGAATCAGGTCTGACTGGGCCATAAATATTCAATAGGACCAGTTCTTTGTTTTGTATTACAACTCTAGCCATTACCCATCGTCCAACAGAATCATTTTGCGTAGATAAAATTTGTACAGACAATGACTTATGAAAAAATATAGCAACACACCCCTCTTACTAGAAGCAGGAGAATAAACAACTTGACCCACCCACTGTCTCTTTAACTTAAGCGATTCTGCTTCATTACAATGCATTTCTTGAATAAAAGATACTTGAGAATGTAATTTTGACAAATGTGACAGTATCTTTTGTCTTTTGACTGGGTTTCACAGACCACGGACATTCCATGTGACAATGTTACACGTAATGGAGGAATGGGGAGGTAATACATGTAAGGAGTTGATACACCTCAGAAAGACAGCTAAAAAGAAGAAAACACCACATACTAAGTGACTAAAAAAAATACGTTGTAAAGCCACAAACAACACAAATGGACACATGCAACAAATTGAACATTATCCAATAGAAGAAACATGCAAAAAGAAAAAATGAGAAAAAGAAAAAAGAAAAAAGAAAAAGGAAATAGGAGTAGCTGAGAAAGAAGATACATCAAGGAAAGATATCCAGATCTAAGAGAGAGCATCAATAACTGATGTATGGAGCACAACAGCACCGACGAGTGATGAAACGACAGAGAGAAAGATAAAAAGAGTAGAGTTTAGAAGAGCCATAGTGGGTAAGATGTATAAAAGAAGTAAGAACTTAAGGATGGTAAGAAGGACCAGTTGCAGAATTTGTAGAAAGGTTCTGGAGAAAAGACAGGGTCATCAAACGAACGTGTGGAGCCATTGTGAGTAATTTTACACAGACAAGGATAAAGAATACCATATTGAATATATAATTGTTTCATGCGAAGACCAAGAGCCAAAATTATTTTTGTCTTGCATTCGTAGTGTTAAGTAGATCTTGTGGTAAGAAGATGTTGTGACCAGAGCATTTGAGGTGACATTTATCTTTGGCAGCAGAGAGGACTCGCATTGTAGTAAACTCCAAAAACAACAGAATGATTCCTCTAGCTTTGGAGGCATGGGGTTGAAGGCGTCCAAGACAGTGTGCTAGTTGAATATTTAATGGGCGATCTGGCAGAAGGTCCAAAAGTTCTGACAAGAACTTATTTAGCAAGGAAAGCATATCCGGACCTTTAAGATTCTCCAGCAGACCATAAAGACGTAGGTTGTTGCTTCTATTACGGTTTTCAAGGTCCTCATTATGAAGTTTGAGACCCTGAATTTCTTGTTCCAAAATTGGAATTTTAGTAGATACATCATGTAGGTCACTGATGCATTACTCCATATCTAACACCTTAGCTTCCATGTTAATCCATCTATCTTCTATTTGCTGAATTTGTCATTAGTCGTAGACATAAAGAACTTAAGACCCCTCACCTCATCCAAAATGATATCAAGAACAGGGTTTTGAGAGGATAAAATGGGAGAGTGAGGGTCATTTTTGGCTCTCTTAGGTTTGGTACCTGTAGACGATACTCTGACCAAGATTGGTGTTTCATTAGCCATCTTAAAATGATGTGAAGCTCGAGAGGTAATTTTTAATAAAGATTTCAGTCTGCCCATAAGCTTAGTGAAAACACATCATTAGTCCAGCAGGCACTAGAAAAGAATAAATAAAAAATAACAATAAAAATTATGCCATCCTCCGTCATTTAATTTAACATGTAACCAAGAAAAAAAAAAGTGACGTAGCATTTATTAGGTCAAATGGTAGAAACGGTCATGTGCATAATATAGAGGTCAGAATTTCAAAGAGTGTACAGAAAAAAACAAAGACAGCACCACTCTGAGGAGTATCCAAGCATTTTCAGAAATAGAAATACGTGCTGCTATTTAGACGCAGTGAGAGGCTGGTTCAAGACGTTAAGAGGGCATAATATATTCAGCAATACACTGCTTCTGTAGATTTAAAAGTCTTTATGCCAGCAATCCATGAAAGGAAATTAGAAGACATGAAGAAGTAACGTTGCTGCGCGTTAATAATAAAAACACTTGAGGTTCCGTGACGATCGTAAGTGGTGTTTTCGACTCGCACGAATATGGTCGAGTCTGGTATCTATGAACCGCAAATGACGAGTTTAATGGGTGTGCGCAGTTTCGCTGTGCTAACCTGAACCGTTCGTTTGTTTCGTGGGTTTATATCTGTACCCACGGGTTCCATCTTAGATACGGCATCCATTTTGTCTCTTGCCCTCAAGTAGCCAGCGAACGGAAGCTGTCCGCTTCGCGACCCTGGGATTCCCAAGACTCTTGCGGAAGACACATTTCCTTTGAAAGTGTCTTTATGATGAGGGGGATGATACTGTAAGGCAGATGTCCCCGCTCGAGGCTCATCTTGCCGTGCTGGTCTATTGTCTTAGCCGTGCATCTCATTAGGCACGTCCCTTTGATGCCTGCAGCTCGTGTTTCCCGATACCACCCCTTTTACATCCTTTCCGATCTCCCCACTGTTTCTGCCTTCCTTTGCACCTGTCCCTGTTCCTTCTTCAATCTGTTTACTGCCGATTGGAATGTACTAATGGTGGGAAGATGGGTTTTTACAGTTGGGAACCTCCGAATGTTTCTGTACTTATGTTCCGGACCTTGAATACATCAAAGCGACCCCTCTCGGGGATAATGATGTGAACCAAGTTGTAAACCTTTGTGTACCATGTTAACTTATGAGAGAAAACTGTATAAAAAGGAGCGATCCACAGTAGCAAATTGAATCAGATCCCGCGAACATACCGGCTGTGTACTTCACGTGACTTCTGTGTTCCCTGCAGTAAATAAACCTTGAATCTTTGACGCCGAAGGAAGTGTCCCGTGTCTCTGTCATTTGTACGCCGGAACAGGTTACCCGCGAAGGATTCAGGTGTTGTCCCCTGGCACCGCTGGGTCTTAAATAACCCAGTCCTTCAGTTGGCGCCCAATGTGGGGCTGCATCAGTGGTACCGGTCCAAGCCCGACGATCGTGAGGAACTTCGTGTGAAATCTCCGAGGGAAGGTGCACCCCGCTTCATCGATCCTGTTGTCGAAATAAGTGGCCCGACGACTTTTCCCGCGAAGATTCCCGCCTCCTGACGGCTGCGACGGACTGCTGCCCTGACTGTAGACCTGTTTTGGCGCCTGGCGTAGACCTTGGTACAGCGAGACGATTGACGGGCCTTCCTGGTGACGCCATCGATCTTTGAGTTAAGTATTTGTGGGTCGCTCCCAGAGTCCTTGGTTGTGGTTGCTTAGTGGTTGCATGGTTCCATTGCATTTGTGGTTCTTTGTACTTGGGTCTTTGTTGTGATATTTGACGACTGCAGCCGCCAAAAACCGAGGGTTTTTGCTCTTTGCAGGGACTTGGTAAATCCCGTAACCCTTGAAGTTTGTGAAACTCGGCTAGTGTGCAAGATGCCTGGTCGTAGTACTTTGTTCAGTTGTTTCAGACTTTGTGGTACGGATTCCCGGCTGGAGGACTCGTGTCCGATACCTCCGGTTGGAACTCCCACTTATGAGCTTTACAGCAAGCATGGTTTAGGCCCGATTACCTTTAATGAATATTGGATTCGCTACACCAAAAAAGATGGTGTCCTTAGTTGGCCACCTCATGGTAGTTTTGAGACCCCGATTTTAGATAACCTTGAGGCTAAATTGTTTAAGAAGAAGTCAAGGCCGGCCATGTTTGATGCCTTTCGGTTATGGCGCAAAGAAGCCAGACAGAAAGAGATCAGACAGACAAAACGTAATCAGAGAGATTGCGTTGCTACCATTGTAAAGAAAGCAGAGCAGTTTCAGCATGATAAGGAGGTAAAGGAAAAGGAAGTTTTTGACACGCTTCAGCGTATGACTATAGATAAATGTTATCTCGCTTTGCCAACGGAGTCGCATAAGAAGGAGGACTTAGTTGAGGATCCCTTAATGTCCTATCTTATGAAGTCACCACCTCCGTACGCACAGGGTACCACAGTTCCCGTGGTTCCTCCTGTACCTGCTCCTGTACCTGCTCCTCAACCTGTTCCTCCGACTGTTCCTATTCCTTTGCCCGCTTCTGTTCCTACTGCTCCTCCGCCTGTACTTCCTCATACTCCTGTTCCCGCTACTGCCCCTGTTTTACTTACTCCTGTTGTTTCTTCTGTTCCCGATTCTTCTCTTGTTTCCACTCTATCGTGTACTTCTCCATCTACCCGACGTCGTACTCCTTTAGTTGCTGCTAATTTTGCTAATTCTCTTGGACCTATTTCTGAGTCCGCTGGTTCGGAAGGTCCACAAAGACGTAGTCAGCTTCCCGGTAATAGGGAACGTGCTGCGTTGTACAATATGGCGATGTCATGGATGCTGCACCCCTATAGGAATCCACCACGTTCGGTATTGAATACGTTTAGTCAATTCAATATACCGACACAACGATATGTTTTTGAGGAAATGTGCAAGGCTTTGCGCGATCAAATATTGGTAGATGCATCGGACGATGTATTAACTGCTTTGACCAATCTACAGCTCCAGTTTTCGAGCGGAATGGTGGTGGGTACTAATGTTCGACGTGCTGTCAAGCAATTATTGGCTCTTCGCCCCTCTATGATGCCTCAAGCATTGTTCGTTGAGGATGTTGAGAGACAGTTAGATGCGTCTGGTCAGTACCCCATGCGCGAAGTTCCTCCAGTGTGGATGCCGGTTGATGCCAATGCTAACCCCGTTATTTTACCGTATTTCCAGAGAGTATGGATACATCTCCCATGGAAACGATCGGAGGTTTTACAGGTGAAGCAATCTTTGCCCGACCCTCGCAAAAATCCTGCAGGGTATTATAAGGAATTGTCGCAGCTCGTAGATGCTACGGTAATGAATCTTGCCGATATCGATATGCTGTTTGGCAATGTCGTACCGCAACCGGTATGGGCCAAGATTCGTCAGGAAGATCATGCAAACGAATTAGGTGCTGACTGGGCTGCTCTTACTGCAGCAGATGCACGACAAACTGGTGGGGCTAAGCCTGAACAGATTATTGCCGCTCTCCCTCAGAGAATTATTACCCTAATGAAAACGCTTATGCCAGCTATGAGGGTGAACTGGGACAAATTGTCAGCTTGTAGACAGAAGAAGGATGAGAGTGTCTCTGATTTCTTTACGAGATTTGAGGAGGCATTCATCGATCACAGTGGTCAGGATATGAGTACCGAGGGTGGTCAGCGGTTGTTTGTGGATAAATTTGTCTCAAACTTATTGCCCGACTTGAGCAACAAATTAAAACGTTCTGAGAGTGCGTGGGCTGTCTCTACATCTGCTCAAATATTGGCTACGGCACAATATTATGAGAATAGGGAGAAAGAAGAGAATGACCGCGCTGATAAAAAGACAAAAGAACTCAAAACTAAAGTGTTGTTGCAGCAGGCGTATCCTCCGCGTTCGAATCAGAATGATTCGCAACAACGGAATCGATCGCAGTCGCAATCTAATAGGTCGCAATCGCGAAATGACTCCTCTTCGCAGAGGTCTTCGTTAGGGTACAATCAGTGTGCCTATTGTAGACAGGAGGGTCATTTAAAATTCAACTGTCCTGTCCTAAATGAGCGTAACAATGGTAATTCGTCTAGAGGAGGTCGTGGTGGTTCTCAGCAGACATCACGTGGTAGGGGTCGTGGTGCTCCCAATGAGCGTTCAGACAATTCGTCAAATTCTAACAATTGTTTTGATCAACGTGGATCATCGCAAGGACGATCTGCGCAGTATAATGTAGATGACTATTACGTCGATCAGGGAACTGACGACGGTAATTACTAGGACAGCCATCGACAAGGAGAGGGAGTAGTATCAGTTCCGGTTCATCAGAGAGGGCCTTACGTCGCAGTTGCTACATCGGGCGTCGTTGAGCCTTTTCTGTTGGACACTGGTGCAGCGAAAAGTTCCATCATGCATTCGAAACTCCCTTGCGCACCTTTGTCTGGCTTAACAAATGTTTCCGTTGGATTCTCTGGCGCCCCTGTTAGCAATCCGGTTTCGTGCCCTTTGCCACTTACAATTGGGCCTCGTGAGCTGAAAGCTTCGTTGATTTTGACCACTGGTTGTGGTGAAAATCTTTTGGGCCTGGATTTGCTAAAACGTTTGTATGCGACTTTGTATTGTTCTCCTGCGGGAGTGAAGCTTACTTTAGGTGAGAGAGTTATCTCTCCAATGTACTTGTCTCTTGATAAGCTTCCACCGGAATTGAGTTCTCTTCCTGCATCTTTGTGGGCAACAGGTCCAAACGACGTGGGCCTGCTTGACATCTCCCCTTATGTTGTTCATTTGAAATCTAATGTGCGATTGCCACGTATTCCCCAGTATCGAATCTCTCTTGACGGTGAATGGGCGCTGTTGGCGATCATCTATGATTTGATCGAGAAAGATGTTATTGAGGAGACCCGGGGAAACGTGTGCAACAGCCCTGTACTGCCTATTTTGAAACGCACCGATCCTTCCAAACCACCTGTTTATCGTTTTGTTATCGATTTATGGGAGGTGAATAAAATTGTGATTCCTCAGTTCCCTGTTGTGCCTGACATCACGGCGTTACTGACTCTGATTCCAGCTTCGGCATCATGGTTTTCAGTGATCGATCTGAAGAATGCGTTCTTCAGTATTCCGATTGCTGAAGAAAGCAGAGACCTTTTCGGTTTCTCTCTTGGTGGTCGTAGCTTCCGGTTTAAACGTGCTCCTCAGGGCTACTGTGAGAGCATTTGTGTTACCGGCTGGTGCAGCCTTAATCCAATACGTTGATGACTTATTGGTGGCTGCAGATACTCAGGACATTTGTAAAATTGCTACGGTGTCGTTGTTGCAACATCTCTGTGACTTACATCACAAGGTGTCACCTTCTAAACTTCAATATTGTTGTCAAGAAGTAACCTACCTAGGTCACTTATTGTCAAAGGAGGGAAGAAGGTTGACCCCAGAGAGAATTGCAGCCATTGCGCGAATATCTGTGCCAACAACCCAAAGAGATGTGCGTGCCTTTCTAGGTATCATGTCATACTGCAGACAGTGGATTCCAAATTTTTCATTGTTAGCAAAACCATTGGTGGCTCTTACGTGCAAGGATGTTCCAACTCCTTTACCATGGACGGAAGAATGTAAGAAAAGTTTTTCTGAACTGCGTGACGCATTGTGTTCGGCTCCTGTGTTAGGTACTCCCGACTACAGCAAGCCGTTTACACTATACGTTCACGAGAGGGAAGGTTGTGCGTTGAGTGTCTTAACGCAACCCTTCGGTGATAAGCAACGTCCATGTGCATATTTTTCCTCGACCTTGGACCCGGTAGCTAGAGCATTACCGAGTTGTTTGAGAGCAACAGCGGCAGCTGCGGTGTCCATCCGGCAATCAGCAGGATTGGTCATGGATAATATGCTTACGGTGATGGTGCCACATGCAGTTGACACTCTTTTGAATCGTACGAAAACTCAGCACTTGACGAGTGCGAGGTTGTCAGGGTACGAGTTGACGCTGTTGGCAAGTCATATTCAGATAAAACGTTGTAATGTTCTAAACCCGGCAACCTTATTGCCAATTAGTGCAGAGTCAGATGAAGTAGCAGCGCATGACTGTTACTTAAGGACTGAGGAGGAAACAAAAGGTCGAGTGGACCTTAAAAACACTCCTTTGGAAGATCCCGATGGAACCTTGTATGTGGATGGTTCATGTTTTAAATTGCTAAATGGTGATGTGACTACTGCGTATGCTGTGGTAACGTTGAATACTGTTGTGGAAGCTGCAAGATTGAATCAGAACTCTGCCCAGGCTGCAGAGCTGATCGCTTTAACTAGAGCGTGTGTGTTAGCGAAAGGGAAACGAGTGAATGTGTTTACCGACAGCCAATACACTTTTGGCGTCGCTCATAGCTTTGGACGATTGTGGAGAGAGAGAGGTTTTATGACGTCGCATGGTACAAAGATTCAGCATGGACAGCTTGTGAATGATCTTTTGGATGCACTTACGTTGCCTAAGCAGGTAGCGATTGTTAAATGTAGTGCGCACCGTAAAGTGACGGATGATGTTGGCCGTGGTAATGCGTTTGCGGATGAGACTGCTAAGGAGACTGCCCGGAACCTTAGCACTAGAATGTATGTGACGAGTTCGGTTAGGTGGCCTACAGAGACTAGTATGTGAGAGGATACCATCAAGAGTGTGAGAATGATTCAGAATGAGGCCACTGATACTGAAAAGACGAAGTGGAAGGAGAGTACGGGAAAGTTGGATGCGAATGGTTGTTGGGTCGATTTGTCGGAGCACAAGAGGTGGATGTTGCCAGATGCGTATGTGCTGGCTGTTGTGACAATGGCACACTGGTTAGCACATATTAGTGCGAAAGGTATTTGTAAGTTGTTGTCTCCTGTGTGGAAGAATGATGGTATTACGAAATGTGCTGAGAGATTGGTGAAGAATTGCATGATATGTATGTTGTACAATCCTGGTAAGGGGACCCCCACACCCCCTGGCCATTTTGCTCCCCCTTCATATCCCTTTGAAGTAATCCAGCTAGACTTCATCCATATGGAGCGATGCAATAATCTGAAATACGTTTTAGTTGTGGTTTGCGCATTCTCCCGATGGATTGAAGCCTATCCTCTTAAAGACAATACAGCTCTGTCTACTGCGAAAATCCTACTGAAGGAATACTTTCCTCGGTATGGAATGCCCCGAATTGTATGGTCTGATAACGGAAGTGAGTTTGTGGGGAGTGTGATGAAGAGTGTGTGTAAGGGCCTTGGAATTAATCAAAAATTCCATAGCGCCAATCATCCCCAGTCAGCAGGTTTGGTTGAGGGGTATAATGGCACCCTTAAACTCAAACTGGCTAAGATTCAGGCTACGACTGGTCTTTCGTGGCCTGACGCTTTGCCTCTAGCTTTGTTGTCAACAAGGGCGACCGTACACTCCCGAGTAGGGCTCAGTCCCTTGAAATAGTGTTCGGCCGTCCTGCGAATGTTTGGGGGGTCCCTAGACCAAGTGTGTTTTCTAATCTTGAGTACCCAATGTTGATTGATTATCTTCATGATCTGACTGCTAAACTGAGGTTAATTCACCAACAGGTTTACGAAGCACTGCCGACGCAGACGGAGGGTCCAGGCCACCAGCTCCAACCAGGAGATTGGGTGGTTACTCGCAATTTTGCTCGCAAGAAGAATCTTGAACCTCGTTTTACTGGACCTTTCCAAGTCCTCCTCGCCACGAGAACAGCTGTCCGTTTGGAAGGGCACAAAAACTGGGTGCACGCCACCCATACGAAAAAGGTACCTATACCTTTACCGGCAGACTCGTGGGTGAGGAAGGGCATTGCTTCATCTGAAACCGAAGGATTACAGACCTTTGTACCCTTTAGCGACGCACAGCCTGTCGGAGAATCCTCAGTGCAGCAGAAAGACATTGTTGAACATTTGCCATCACAAGACTCAAGATCTGAACAATCGACTGATCAACAAAACTCTGTTCCTTCATCGGATCCATTGTTTGATGAACAGACACGTCCTGGGAAAACTCGATACTTTTTGCGATCCAGCACCAGAGACTAATAAAGATTTCGTTTTGTCCCTTGACATCTACATTATCCCATTTGCCACGATCAGTTTAAACACCCGTATAACTGTGATTATTTTTGTAAATATTGAGTTTCGTTCCATCTATGTGTTTTTACTTCCACAGCTAAGAGACTTTGTACATATTTGTAAATAAGATACCTTGCATCCAGGTGTACCGTAGGGCCGCGCGTGTACTTCCTTCTGGTTAGTAGGTCTTGGCGCTAGGTCAAAGACCGTCGGTTCCTGGGAACTCCTAGGGATTGACTACTGCTACACAGAACGAAGTGCGTCAAGAAACGTTGCGGACGGTCTTAGGGGATGGCGTTTTCAAAGCTGATGGACTTGGAAGAAGCTCAGGCACAGAGATTCAAACTACAGCAGATTATTCGTACCAAATGTTTTATGTTTCAAGTGTTCCTACTGTTTCTGACTGTTTCTTCGCTATTGGCGGGTGGGGTGTATTACCTGCTGTCGTATTTCTTACCTTCTGCCATACCTACTCCTATTTCTGAACCTAAATCTACCTCCACTACATCCCCTCATTCTTTCCATATCTTACCCGAACACGAACAGGCTAGACGTGCGGAATTCAGAAACAATTCCTTTATTCAGCTCCTTCATCAGCATCAGTTAGTGGTTAATACTACAAATTGTTGGGTGTGTGGGTTAATGCCACATACCACGGATAAGGGAATTCCATATCTGGTTCTTCCTTATAGTTCCCAGGGTTCAGCTCGAGCATTCCAAACAATGTTTCGAAGCGCACTAGATTCCTACCCCAATCGAGAGCCACGTTCTCCCTACTCTGGTCCTGGCTCGTATCAGAAGCCTTTGTCTATAGCGATAGAGGATTTAGATAGAGATATCTATGAGCCGTCGCTCATTCCAGAAGAAGAGGTACAAGCCTATAGGGTCCTGAGTAAGGTCGAGTATAGTGCGCTCACTGGTGAAAAGCAGCTCAGGAGCTCGCCTCCGATATGGGTCGTACTCCACCTTGGTAATTGCTGTCTATTGGGTCGTGGCCGAAGATCGAGAGCTCGTCTTGGAGAGAGTGCTTGCTCTGAGACTTATATCCTGCCGATGGTCTCGTCCCCTGTGTTTCTGGCTGCCAAGGGTACATACTTTGTTTGCCATGATCGTGCGTATACATGGTTGCCCTCCGACTTTGTGGGCTCATGTTTCATCGCAAATCTGTTACCTCCGACGTTCACTGTAGATGCAGACTATCACAAGACTAGAGTTGTGAGAGGCGTGATTAGCGAAGAGGACACTGCCGGTCAAGAGGCAGGAGACTTTTTCAAGGGTTTCCTCCCGTTTTGGGGACCTATGGTCAATAGTAGGAACCTGAGACAGTTGACTCGAGTGGTGGAATCGACAGCTAATATCACAGCCAGTGCCCTTGGTAATATCACCACAGAACTTCAGGCGGATAGGCTTATGACGTTACAAAACCGTATGGTTTTAGACGTGGTCTTAGCAGATCGAGGTGGAGTATGTAAGGTGATCCATTCGAACTGCTGTATTTTCATTCCAGATAACGCTCCAACTGTCTATCAAGCCATCTCAAAGTTGCATAAGATCTCTGAGTCCATACACGTGGACGTAGGGGATTGGACGCTGCTTGGGTGGTTTTGGGGCCTGATGTCGACTTGGGGTTGGAAGATTCTGATGATCATCGGAGTTGTTGTAGCATTTCTGTTCACGTGTTGCCTTTGTGTGCAGTGTGGTCCTGCCTTATGTGGCCTCTGTGCTACGACGTGTATAAGACAGCCGCCTGTTACCAAGGGAGCTTAGTTGGACAGAGTTATGTTGCAGCAACATCTAGATGGTCTGATGAATATCGAGTATGATTCTGACTAGTGCTTGCCTACATGAGGGCAAAAGGAGCGTCTGAGGTTCCGTGACGATCGTAAGTGGTGTTTTCGACTCGCACGAATATGGTCGAGTCTGGTATCTATGAACCGCAAATGACGAGTTTAGTGGGTGTGCGCAGTTTCGCTGTGCTAACCTGAACCGTTCGTTTGTTTCGTGGGTTTATATCTGTACCCACGGGTTCCATCTTAGATACGGCATCCATTTTGTCTCTTGCCCTCAAGTAGCCAGCGAACGGACGCTGTCCGCTTCACGACCCTGGGATTCCCAAGACTCTTGCGGAAGACACATTTCCTTTGAAAGTGTCTTTATGATGAGGGGGATGATACTGTAAGGCAGATGTCCCCGCTCGAGGCTCATCTTGCCGTGCCGGTCTATTGTCTTAGCCGTGCATCTGATTAGGCACGTCCCTTTGATGCCTGCAGCTCGTGTTTCCCGATACCACCCCTTTTACACCCTTTCCGATCTCCCCACTGTTTCTGCCTTCCTTTGCACCTGTCCCTGTTCCTTCTTCAATCTGTTTACTGCCGATTGGAATGTACTAATGGTGGGAAGATGGGTTTTTACAGTTGGGAACCTCCGAATGTTTCTGTACTTATGTTCTGGACCTTGAATACATCAAAGCGACCCCTCTCGGGGATAATGATGTGAACCAAGTTGTAAACCTTTGTGTACCTTGTTAACTTATGAGAGAAAACTGTATAAAAAGGAGCGATCCACAGTAGCAAATTGAATCAAATCCCGCGAACATACCGGCTGTGTACTTCACGTGACTTCTGTGTTACCTGCAGTAAATAAACCTTGAATCTTTGACGCCGAAGGAAGTGTCCCGTGTCTCTGTCATTTGTACGCCGGAACAGGTTACCCGCAAAGGTTTCAGGTGTTGTCCCCTGGCACCGCTGGGTCTTAAATAACCCAGTCCTTCACACTGGCTTACCTTATAGCTGTGTGGAGCGCGCGGACGGGATGAAATGGCAGCCGCTGCTCGCATTTTGTAAGTGGAAAACACCGCAGGTTCAGGAAAAGCAAGAATATCGGTCAAAACGGCTTCATTTATTTATTTATTTATAATTACATTTGTTAAGCGCGCAGCTACCCGGAGGTTTCCCGGCGCTAAGGCAAACTGAACGGTATAAAGGGTGGGAGGAACGTCAGACCAGAAGATTAGGTATTGAAAAGCCAAGTTTTAATTCCTTTACGGAATGTCAAAAAGCACAATTCAGAACGCAAAGATTGGGGTAGGGAGTTCCATAAGGAGGGTGCCAGCAGGGAAAACGAACGTCCTCCCATTTTGGCTCTGTTGATGCGCGGAGTCCTGAACTTGTTCTGAGTGGAAGACCTAAGTGTGCGGGGGGGAATGTATTGCTGCACCAGAGCAGAGAGATAGTGAGGGGCTCTTCCAGTCAAAATCTTGTGCATGTAGCAAAGTGCTTTGAATTTAATTCTGCTCTCGATTCGCAACCAGTGGAATTTACGCATATGCTGTGTGACCGAGGATCTGGCAGGCAGGTGACAGATAAGGCGAACTGCCATATTCTGTACCACCTGGTACTTCCTGGTTACCTCCTTGCCGGCACCCAGGGGAAGGATGTTCCCATAGTCCAGGCGTGAGATGACAAGAGCCTGGACTACAGTCCTCAGGGTGTCAGCAGGCAGCATCCACGTGATTTTCCTCAGCCACCTGATGATGGTGGTACAGGTGGCGGAGACTTTCACAACGTGTTGCTTGAAGGATAGTTGGTTGTCGAGGAGAACCCCAAGATTACGAGCAGACACGGTTGGAATAGGTAGAGGGCCCATCTCCGGTGGCCAATGTTGTGGGCCCCAGAGCGAGGTGTCTGAGCCAAACAGGAGCAGTTCTGTTTTCTCCCCGTTTAATTTTAATTTGTGCTTCAGCATCCAATCAGATATTTGTTTCAGCCCGGATTGAAGGGAGGAGGAGGGAAGGTTTTTATTGGTAGAAAGTGAGTAGATGACTTGAGTGTCATCAGCATAGGAATAAATTGTGAGGCCAGCCTGTTCCACCAAAAAAGCAAGAGGTCTCACATAAAGGTTAAAGAAAAGGGGGCTAAGGATAGACCCTTGGGGAACACCGTGAGTGGAGGGGAGTATGGATGAAACAGATGTGGAAGAAAAGACTTGGAACGTGCGATCAGAAAGGAAATTAGCAATCCAGGCCAGGGCGGAACCACCGACACCAACAGCCTTCAAGGTGGACAACAAGATGGAATGGGAGACGGTGTCAAATGCGGCACTCAAGTCAAGCAAGATGAGTGCCACAGTCTCCCCATTGTCCACCTGACGTCTGATGGTCTCCGACACACCAAGGAGAGTGGTTTCCGGAGAGAAGCCAGCCCTGAACCCAGATTGAGAACCATGAAGAAGATTAGAAGTTTCAACATAGGAATTGAGCAGGGAATTGACGTGTTTCTCCAGGATCTTGGAAAAACATGAAAGCAAAGAAATAGGGCGAAAATTAGATGGGTTGTTGGGATCTGCGTTAGCCTTTTTTAGTAATGGGACCACCATTGCATGCTTCCATTCATTTGGAACAATCGCTTCTGTTAGTGAAGCGTTCAAGACATCCAAAATAATGTGGAGTAGGGCTGGGTCCAAAGAACTCAGAACTTGAGGGGGCATTGGGTCAAGGGGGGAACCAGATTTGATGTCTTGGAGATACTTTTTTAGAAGCGCGGGGGAAATAGGATCCCAAACGTGGAGTGGGGGAGTAGTGAGCATAGAGCAAGGGATAGTAACAGGGGGAGAGTTGCGTAGAACTTGAACAGAGTGAGTGGAAGCAGCGGGAGTTGAATTAAAAATATCATAGATCCTATCAATTTTCTCGAGAAAGAAGTTGGCTAAAGCATTACACTGGGCAGTGTCCAGACAGGGGTCCTTGGGAACAGAGGACGCACCTGACAGCTCTTTGACTATTTTAAACAGGGCCGTGGGTCTATTTTGAGCTGTAAGTATAGTGCTGTTAGCAAAATTGGCTCTGGCGATATCACAGGCTGAGTGATAGGCTTTAAGGGCAGACTTGTATTTTGCTTTGTGATCTGGGTTATAATTGGAACGCCATATGCGTTCCAGTTTTTTACAGTTGGATTTTTCTAGGCGAAGGGAGTCGTTAAACCAGGGTGCCGGTGGGTGATGGATTTGTGATTTATTTTTTTGGGTAGGGAGACAAGAGTCCAAAGCAGTTATCAACCACGGTATAAAGATAGAATATCGACGGGAAAATATCGACTAGCATTAATATCGTGGTAAGAATATCGAAAGTAAAAAATATCGCCATAGTAAATATCGGTGAAAAAAATATCGTTTTGTTAGAATGACATAAATATCGTCAAACAAAAATATCGATGAATAGAATATCGTTGACTAAAAAGTTGTTGTATATAATATCGTCCAAAAAATATAATGTGTTAAAAAAAAATAATAATATAAGTATTATGTTTTTAAAAAACTTAGAAAAATACTATTAGTAATAATAAGTTAAAAAATTTTTTTTTACAAAAGATTAGTTAAAATTCTAGTAGCGGGTTATTGGTATTATAGGGGATAAGGGTGGGTAGTAATTTAAAATTTTGTATAAAAAAATGTAGAAAATATGAATAAATTAGAAATTTAATCAGAATTCGAAATTTAAAATTTAAAATTAGAATTTTTCACGAAATTTAATTTGTAATCATTAATTAAAATGTCATATTTAAATTTTAGTAGCGGGTAATTGGTATTTTAGGGGATAAGGGTGGGTAGTAATTTGAAATTTATTTATAAAAAAAAATGTAAAATAAGAACAAATTCGAAAATAAATCAGAAATAGAAATTTAACATTAACATTTAGAATTGTGAACGAAATTTAATTTGTAATCATAATATAAAATTTCATAATAATATTTTAGTAGCGGGTTATTGGTATAATAGGGGATAAGGGTGGGTAGTAAATGCAAAATTATTTAATAAAAAAATTGTAAAATAAGAACAAATTAGAAATTAAATAAGAATTCGAAATTTAATATTTCAATTTTGAAATTTTCACGAAATTTAATTTGTAATATGTATATGGTTTACTATCCTGCACATTCCCTGACTTATGTTGGATTGGAGTTAGAATAGTAATTTTTTAAAGTTTACTATTGAGCACTTTCCCTGACTTATGTTGGATTGGAGTTAGAATAGTAAATTATTATGGTTTACTATCCAGCACTTTCCCTGAGTCATGTTATGTTTGGAGTTAGAATAGTAATTTATTATGGTTTACTATCCAGCATTTTCCCTGAGTTATTTTATTTTTGGAGTTAGAATATTAATTTATGATGGTTTACTATCCAGCACATTCCCTGAGTTAAGTTATGTTTGGAGTTAGAATAGTAATTTATGATGGTTTACTATCCAGCATTTTCCCTGAGTTATGTTATGTTTGGAGTTAGAATAGTAATTTATGATGGTTTACTATCCAGCATTTTCCCTGAGTTATGTTATGTTTGGAGTTAGAATAGTAATTTATGATAGTTTACTATCCAGCACTTTCCCTGACTTATGTTGGATTGGAGTTAGAATAGTAAATTATTATGGTTTACTATCCAGCACTTTCCCAGACTTATGTTGGATTGGAGTTAGAATAGTAATTTATTATGGTTTACTATCCAGCACTTTCCCTGACTTATGTTGGATTGGAGTTAGAATAGTAAATTATTATGGTTTGCTATCCAGCACTTTCCCAGACTTATGTTGGATTGGAGTTAGAATAGTAATTTATTATGGTTTACTATCCAGCACTTTCCCTGACTTATGTTGGATTGGAGTTAGAATAGTAAATTATTATGGTTTACTATCCAGCACATTCCCTGAGTTAAGTTATGTTTGGAGTTAGAATAGTAATTTAATATGGTTTACTATCCAGCACTTTCCCTGACTTATGTTGGATTGGAGTTAGAATAGTAATTCATTATGGTTTATTATCCAGCACTTTCCCTGACTTATGTTGGATTGGAGTTAGAATAGTAATATATTATGATTTACTATCCAGCACATTCCCTGAGTTAAGTTATGTTTGGAGTTAGAATAGTAATTTATGATGGTTTACTATCCAGCACTTTCCCTGACTTATGTTGGATTGGAGTTAGAATAGTAATTAATTATGGTTTATTATCCAGCACTTTCCCTGACTTATGTTGGATTGGAGTTAGATAAGTAATTTAATATGGTTTACTATCCAGCACATTCCCTGAGTTAAGTTCTGTTTGGAGTTAGAATAGTAATTTATTATGGTTTACTATCCAGCACTTTCCCTGACTTATGTTGGATTGGAGTTAGAATAGTAATTCATTATGGTTTATTATCCAGCACTTTCCCTGACTTATGTTGGATTGGAGTTAGAATAGTAATTTATTAGGGTTTACTATCCAGCACTTTCCCTGAGTTCATTATTATTATTTATTGTCCAGCAGTATCTATTTACTATTTTTAATAAGAATCATATATGTTATGTAGTAATATTCATTTCATAAATATACATTAAAAACATTTTTAAAATATTTTTACATTCTTATGAGAAGTCTAAATTAAGAAACAATATTTTTGAAATTTTTTTTATTGAGAGTTTAATTTGGTACTGCAAAGATTTTACACTTTTTTATAAAACATTTTACATAATTTTTGGTAAGAAATTATATAGCATTTTTTTCCATAAATACAGTTTGTATTATACATAAATTATTATATTAAATTTGAATAATTTTTATTAAAATTTAATATATTACATATTTATTATGTCATTGTTTTTATCAAGATATGTACATAACATACATTTGCATTTTGTAACATCTGAGAAAAATATTTAACAATGAAATAATTTTTTTTATAATAAACAATTAATATATAATTCTTTTAAACATATTAATGTATCTTTTACAATATTCATATGTTTTTTAACAATAAAAATACATTTATTAATACATATTGAATATATTATGCTATTTAATACAATTTATTTTTAATTTAAAGGCTATTTTGTCCTATTTTAGTTTTTATTATGCAGCCATTTTGTTTTTGGAACTTCACTTTTTACTCTATCAACATCGTTGTTTGGGTCATTTTAGAAAACGGAATCTCGCGGTTGGGAGCTGTTTCTTGTTGGTGAAGGTAAGTTTGTTTTACATTACTTTTAAAGATATTTAAGTTAAGTTTAGTGATAGTTGTAGTGTGTACGTGTCGATATGTGTAGTACTTTACATATTATGTGCGAATTACGTGTTATTTAGCGTCGTTATGGAGAACGTACTTTGTGAGGTTGTTCGAACACAAGTAACGTTTACTGTTGTATTAATGGATGAATTCAGATTGTTTTTATGTTTTATATTCTATGTGTAGGCTATGCGTATTTCCTATGTTTTGAGGTTGTTTTTTATTTATTCCTGTGGAAATCATCACCATGGAACATATTCTACAGCAGCAGAACCGTAAGTAAAAGAGCTATTTACTTTTGGGTTGCATTGTGGTATAGTGTACTATTTAGTTAAATGTAATGTTATTATGTCTTGTAAAAATATATTATTGATAATTTTACATGACATAATATTACTAAATTTAACTACATAGTATCTTTTATTATGCTTTGCTCACTTTTTGGGAATTTATATCTAAAGGATTGATTTAGCTATTAGATCTAAGTATGCTAGACCTTCTATACTTGGGTACATTCTAGTTTTTTGTTGGAGATATTCGTACATGTTTAATGTTTGTTTACTTAGTTTAGGGCCAATTTTTGAAAGCGATTGTTCTATTCTGAGTTCTTGGTAGCTTTGCTCTTTTTTAATGCTTTGGATCAGTTTGTGAAGTGTTGGTTGACTTCTTCCTAAAGTGGCTTGGAAGGCATTATGCCATCCTTCAACTGCGTTATTAGTTTTAGCTTTCTGTGCTATTGTACTAGCATACACATTCCACCATGGAATTTGAAATTTAGGTTGTCTACGGTGGCCTGAACGATGTAATCTTCCAACCCAGGTATCTTCAAAGTAGTCTAAGAAGGGAGTTAGTTTTTTTTCATTGGTGCGGTAGAAAGGGCTGTCAATTAATAAATTGTAGTAGTTAGCTACTTCTGTTGTTGGTACATATGCTAATGCAATCAACTTTTTTATTTGATAAGCAAAGTTACTGTTTGTAGAATATTCAATGCTTAAAGTAGATTTTTGTAAGTGCCTCCATATGCTTTGGTTGTAGTGATAATAACAACCTTGTATGGAGGTATGGGGATATATTTTAAGGATAGCTTGAATCATGGCCATTTCAAAGTCAATTATAATTCTTTGAGGATAGTAATTATCAGTTAATTCTTTGATCGTTGTTAAAAGTTCAACGTAGGTAGTATTTGGTTTGTTTGGCAGCAGAGTATAAATTAGAGGGATATTTGTATCTTGGTATTCCCCATGAATGGTGTAAAGTTGATAGAAAGGTTTGGGACAAACTTTAAAAGTCCCGTCCATCATCCATGTTTCACATGATTTAAGCTTTTGCAAATTACTATTAGTAGCAAAAAGTAAAATTCGTTTGTCATGACTGTTGTTGTCATACATTAAGAATTTATCCTCATTATGTGTAATGGTATATTCTGGATATATTTTTATATCCTGAAAACTTTCTGGTGTTGGTGGAGTTGGATCAGAAGCACGTTTAGTTTTTGTAATTAATCTCTTTAAGTTGGGAATAGAAGGTAGCTGTCCTGTCACATGTTCAGGCACTTTGCTTAAAACATTTTTCAAAATGCTAGTGCTTGTTTCTTGTGATCCTGTACTAGCATCTTTCAATGTTTCTAGTGCTTCTCTCACTTCCACTTCAGTTACATTTGGTGGGTGGTTATGCTCACGTACATTTACCACATTGTTATCAACAGTTGTTGCTCTACCATAGCATGCATTAGAGTAATATTTACTACATTTCCAATGGGTCTTATTCGCTTTCACTCTTTCTTGGGTGTAGGTGTAACCCATGTAGCTCAGCATTAGTTTCCCTTTTTGCGAAGTAATGAAAGTAGCTCCAGTTGCCATGTCTAAGGTAGATCTGTGGAAATATATATATGTATTTTTAAGAACATTGAACACCATTTATAGAGGTGTGTATAAGACTAGGCAAAAGCGTGAACATATACTTACTATGTGGCTTCACTGGTAAACCTTTTATTCTTATTTCTTTTTCAGAATTGTCTCCTTTTTAAGTTCTGTAGTAGTGTTAAAGAATAATAGAAAGAAATACTTTAGTGTAATAGGTGTTTCATTTTACTTTCTGAATTGTTATACATACAGTGACTATACTTACTTGATGTAGTAGAAGATGTTGGTAGTGTAGTTGTAGATAGGCAAATAATTTTGTAGAGTCTGTGGAAAAAATTATCATTGTGTTACTTGTAGTATTTGGATGATAGTAGTTGGATACATATTATTTACATTGTACATTTACTTAGCAAGTTTAAATAATTTTTATCAGCTATCTAAGTAGACATGGATAAGGTAGTTTATAAATGTTTTACATCTAACTGTCTTGTCGTTGTTGATAAGTTCAACATGTTTAGTTTTCACTCTAAAGAACAACAGTTTTTAAATTAGGGAGTTTATCTACTTATAGTAACTTCGAATGAAAAATGGTATTTAACTTACTTGAAGTGTAGTGTGATGTATTGTAGTTGTAGTCGTAGGTTTGTATTCTCTTCTCTCAGCAAGGTAACCGTTTTTCTCCAAGTTTGGGCCAAAAATGGTAAATTACGTTAAGTGTGTAATTGTATTTATATTAGTGAGTTGATTAATGGTAGTTTTTGATTGGTTCAATTAGTGAAAATTCAAATTCATTGGTTGAGAACGTTATTTGGAATGGGAAAACCGTTATTTTCGTAAGACTATGTTGCTTCACTATTTGTTTGTAAAAGTATATAGTAAAATGTTTTATATGTTACATTTTTGTGTAATATTTAAATAGTTTATATTTTGAAAATAATGAAATGTTTTTAACATTTAGGCCATCGGAGTGTAATATAGTATCAGTAAAAGTAAAAAATGTTTACCCATATAAATATATTATGTTACAAATAAGGGATAGGAAAACCAAAAAATAAGATGTGTTAATAGTTTTGTAAATAAAATAGTAAAAAAAAGTGAGTAAATTCAAAGAATAGTGCATTTCGAGTTGTTAATAAAAAGACGATATTTTTTGTATTTTTATAGAGCAGATAGGTCGTCGATGTTAGTGTAGTCGATATATATGTCAAAGGTAATGTTATTTAAAATAAAGTCGATAAAGTAGTAGTCGATATTTAAGTAGTCGATATTAGTGTGAACGATATTAGGGTTGTCGATAAAAAAATATCGATATTTGTGTGAATTCAAGTTTAAGTATAGGATGACGATATTTATGTAAGCGATGTTTTAGTGACGATATTTTTATCAGATGATATTTATGTTAACGATATTTCATCATGGAACCATCAACCACGATCTGACAGCAGGTAGCTCTTTAATAGTCATGCTGGAAACCGTGGGTTTTGAATTGGCAAGAAGAGAGTTTAATTTGTCTACGTCTAGACGTTTCCAGTTCCTACTGGCTTTGTGAGGGAGATCAGGACTAGAGGAGTCAGCCACAGTCATTTTAATTGAAAAGTTAACAATAAAATGGTAAGACCAGAGGACCGGAATTGAAGATTGATAGGAGATGCCAGTAAGGTTGGAAATGATGGGATCTAGAAGATTACCGGCCTTATGAGTAGGGTCGGAATTGTGAAGGTGTAGATCTAGCGCTTCAAGATCCTGTAGGAGGCGTTTAGAAATGGCACACGAAGCAGAGTTGAAATGAATATTTAAGTCACCAACAATAGTGAAGTTAGTTGATTGTACTAAAAACAGGGCAATAAGTTCAGGAAGTGAGGCGGCCCAACTGCTAGCAGAGCCCGGCATAATATGCAGCCCAGGAAACAAAAAGCAGGCTGTTTACGTAAATAAGCTCCGTGTTCGAGCGGAGCTTAGAAACAAGCTCCCATCTTCTTGCGGTCTGATTCCACACCCCCCAAAAAGCAGACTGTTTTGGGTAAATCAGCTCCTCGTTCGAGCGGAGCTTAGAAACGAGCCGCCATCTACTTGCGGCGCGAGACATCGCCCCCTGGTTCTGGACCTTTAACAGTGAGCATAGCCCAAGGCTGTCGGCTAGAATATTAAACTACATTTATAAAGTGGGTATTTAACCATCTCAGTGTATAAAAAGCATAACGGCTTCCATAATAATAAACATTAAGCACATTGAAAATGAGAAGCTGTGAACCAGAACTTATGTGACCCATTCATCGCATTTACAGCCTCCCGTTGAACATCGTTGCTTACGTGGTTAAGCTGCATAAAACTCGCTTACTGTTTATTTTAATAATATCACTTACAGCCTAATTGGACAGTAGGGGAGAATTAATGTGAAGGTAATTGCATAGACACCAAAGGAAACCGTGTAACCTCACTGCCTGACCCTTCTGATATCACAGCTAATGAGCAGGGATTCTCTGTAATGAGCATCCAGTAGTGTCAGTAGCTGTAAGATGTTTAGAAGTTCCCATTATCATATCTGCCCACCTTTCTACACCTTTACCACTGATCAAATTACTGGAATTTGTTCTCATTAGGAAAGTACATATTGCCTACAGGTAGACACCAGTGTCATTTTATTGGAAGCACAGCAGACAGAAGTGAAGAAAGAGATCAGTGCAATCCAAAACACATCCTGGACGGCTAACTATTTACTTGTACAGTGGCGTAGCTAGGGGGCTGCGGGCACCCCAGGAAGCATTTGTTTTGGGGGGGGCGCAGCGAACGCAAGGTAATTGTTATTTTTTTATTTTATTCATTGTCTGTCAACTACTCCCCCCTCCGGTTTACCTACACTGCCTGTCACTGGGCGGCAAACTCCGGGACCATCCCAAGCAGCAAAGATCCAGCTATGCCACTTTACGTGTGGATCTCATGCCCCATTACTAACATATCTGTTGTAAATGTATGAAAGGTATAAATGCAGAATCCAAACTCATGGCTTCTGGCCAATATGTCCCATTGTGAAATAGAAAGGTTATCCGATTAATGCTAAAAATTAGGACAAAAGATAAACACATTCAGCACATGAGGACTAACAGTAAGTAAAAGAACATCCCTACCCACTAAATGGGTCCCTGAAATTACTCTCCTCTGTGGTGAGCAGAGATTTCACTGTTTCTTGCCTCACAGGAAAACGGGGGCAGCATACCTCATGGATCCTCTTTTATGATGAAGTTCTTAGAGAAGCACAACAAAATGCATCCTATCCTGTCCTCCGGTACATCTATACTACTATTATAAAGAAAGAACTTGCACCTTTTGGCCAGGTAAACTCGGGAACCACAGCGCCAATCTACACACCCGATACATCTATGAAAATGTCAGGGTGTGTAGATGGACATAGGCTATATAAATTACAAAAAAAAAGTAAATTAAAAAAATTACGTTTGTAAACAAAGTAGTTCCCCCCAGAAAGTAGCGCCGGCCGGGACCTAGCGCTGGACACGACGCGACGTGCGTCATGATGACAAGGAGAAGGGATGTGCAGTAATGCCTTGATTGCAGTCTCTCAGGGCCGTGTCTGTCTTCTATGACTACGGCTCTGCAGCGAGCTGTGTGCGAGATGGCGACAACGGGGGAGCCGAGTGCCGGGCTGGAGAGTCCGAGCGACGAGTGCGGTGGAGCGGAGGGTCCGCACTTGAGCGCACTGAACGGAGAGTTCCTCTGCCGCTGACATCTGCCGCGTGGCTCGGAGCTGCTGAAGGTTGCGGGGCCCGAGGAAAGGTGTGGAGGCAGCAGTTTCGGAGGAGGTAGGGGCGCGAGTGAGTCTGGGCGGGAGGGGGGCATGAGTGAGTCTGGGCGGGAGGGGGGCGCAAGTGAGTCTGGGCGGGAGGGGGGCGCGAGTGAGTCGGGGCAGGAGGGAGTCGGTGCGGGAGGGGGTCGGAGCGGGTGTACTGCCCCCAGCCCCTTTCTGCCCCAGGCAACGCTGGGGTGGGCTGCTAGTACTAGATATACAGCAAGAACAATAAAGAAGCGCTGGATTTCATGGCACTTGTTGTATTGGTTGAGTTAATTCACTTTTGGTGACCTTTATTAGGCAACGAATTGAAAGATGTTTTCAGAACTTTTTCAGTCAGTCAAAATATACTTAAGTCTAGTTTCTCTTCAGAATAGCTGCATGTTCTTTACAATCTTGCTCGATCACTGCCAAACACAGTGCAAGAAATTTGGTTGCTGGCAGAGGGGAAGAACCCTTCTCAAGCTGCAACCACAATTCTTGTGAGGATGAAGTCACAAGCAAACCCCAAATCAACCTGTACTCAACCCTTTGGTAGCTTGGCACAGGACTGTTAGACTTACCGTAGAGGAAATGTGTAAAGTATTTGTGCAACACTTCAAACAGTAACAGGGTGAAAACACACTACAAAAAGATTGCAAACCAGATTTAGAAAGATAGAGTAGAGTTTAATAAATAAATAAAGAATAACCTGCAAAAAATCAATCAGTGGAACAGGAGATATGTAATTTTAAAGATTGTAGTAAATATAGTGCCTAAAAGCACAGAGCACAAACAGTGGATATTGGTCATGCTGGACAAGGACACATTCACAAATTTTAGGTGGACCATAATAGAGCACGGGCCAGCTAGAGGGACCCAGTCAGGACAGCTGAACAAGATTATCTTTACTCTTTTATTGTGGCTGATTTGTGGTCTCACATCGAGGATGTGTTGCACAGCCAAGGTGATACATGGAGCTGTAAAGCTGAACTGTGAGGTCCTGCATCATCATTGAGTATCCCATCGGAAAGGGTTTGTGATGTGAAGTATAGCGTCAGGGATGTGTTGTGCATCCAAGGCTATGCGTCAGTTTTGAGGAGCTTCAAAGATGCAATGAAACAACCTACATCATCATTGAGGGTGCAGTCGATGAGAGATTTATGATGCAGGGGCCTTTGTTGGGAATGCACTATGACGCGGAGGGTCCGTGCAGGCTGTGAAGTCAAAGCAGAGTCCTTGTGCTGAAAAATTCGTCACAGCAGTTCTGCTTGGGGTTCCACTGCCAGCAGAAGAGATGCTGATGCTGCTTGATCTAGAATGGGGTGGGAGATCACCTTCAGGTCAATTTCCATGGAACCAGGACTGGGTTGGCACCACTTGGCAGGTAAGACTCACGGTTTGCGAGTCCAGGTGCTGTTTACAAGAGACTAGCCCTTGGAGTCACTCCGGAGATCCTGGGCACAGGTTGCAGGCCCAGGCCTTCTCACCCAGGCAAGAGGGCAGCAGGCAGTAGGTCAGTACAGCAGGAGGCAGTCCTTCAGGGAAGCAGTTCAGCAGAGTGGTAGTCCTTTCATAAGCTCAGCAGCCTTTCTTCCCAGCAGTCTTCCACAGGTCCAGAAGTGTACTGAAGAGTTAGTGTCTGAAGCCCAATATTTATACTAGGTGCCTCCTTTCAAGTAGGAGACTCTAGAGTTATTTTGCCTTCCCTGCCCTGACTCCGGAGGGTATGCAGCACCTTGTATGGAGGGAGGACACAGAGAATTCAAATGTAAGTAGAGCCTTGCCCAGCTAACGCCTCCCATCCTGTGGGTGATGGCCCATCCAGACACACCTAACCTGTGGCTCTCTAGGGGGAATAACCTAAGCCTGACTGTCAGCTACTAATAGTCAAGAAACAAGAGACAGGCCCAGGCACAAAAGGGCTACAGCTGAAACATGCCAACTTTCTAAAAGTGGTTTTTCTAAAGTTATAATTTAAAATCCAACTTCACCAGAAGAGTGGATTTTACACTACTATCCTGTATAAGCCAAAAATGAAATAGTTGCATGTTCCCATTTGGAAATAGAGCTTGTGAAATGTAATAGGGTAATCCAATGTTATCATATGGGAGAGGTAGGTCTTGCAGTAGTGACAAACAAATTTAAGATTTTTGCACTACCAGGACATGTAAAACTTAAAAATATATCTCCTACTTTTAAACACATTACACCCTGACATGTGGACTGTTTGGGGCCTAACCTACTGGTGACTTATATGGGTTAAAAAGGAAGGTTTGGGCTTGGCAAGAAGTTTACTTTGCCAAGTCGACATGGCAATTTAAAACTGCGCACACAGGCTGCACTGGAGGCCTAACACACAAATTATCTGCTTTGAAAAAAGTACAGGGTAAAATTCCTTCCTTTTGCAGGCCATCCTCCTGCGCCAGGATACATGTAATAAATAGTTTCAATCTTCAATGTGTATCACACTTTTAAAGCATACTTGATCTCTTGGCAATTGCTGTTTTTCCAATGGTTTCTAGACACTTACCGTGGGTGAGTCTCACTACCTGGGTCTCACTCATAGTAATTAAATTGGACTTAGTCTGTTTACCACCAGTGTCCATCTTTTTAAATAAGGCCACTGTGCCACTCTCTGAGGACCACTAGAGGGAAGACCTGGACTTCTTCTGTGTCCTAGCGAGATGAGGGGGCGATCAGGAGTGGGTCACTAGAGAAGGCTGGTGTAGGGAGTCAGTGAAACCAGCTCCCTGCAAAGTGCCTCCCTTTAGAGGCTCGGAGGCATGCTAACACTGCTTCAGGTGGCTGGGGCTTGCCACCGGGAGCAAAATGAGCTCAAGATCAATAAATTCAGTCCATCAAGACTGAAAATATATACCTACAAAGAATTCTGCTTGGGCTTCAAGAAACCAGCAAGCTTGAAGCTCCTATGCTGCTGATAAAGAATAATATACAAACTAGTGTGCAGTTCCTAAGTGAGGGTGGGAGTGTTCAGGTCTCTGATAAAGTGCCCTCACACACCCCACGGGATGTCATACTTCATCATTGGGCCTGCCCCTCGTTGGGCCGGTGCTCCAGTGCCCGACTGGCACCCGCGAAGGGGCTCTTTAGTGGAAATCTTTTTTTGATGAAGCCATAGGTGCATGCAGGTGTGTGGACTAGGTAGTGTAGTGAGTGCGAGGTGACATGTTAAAATAGTTCTAGGTCAGTCCTATAGAATACATTTTATTCCAGGGGTACACTAACCTAACTAAAAAACAGACAGTTCTATCTGGATGCAATGACCCTAAAAGGCATATGTAATGTGGGAGGTCGACATGTTTCTTGCCCTAGGTAGCCCCTAACAGGTCTAATGGCAACTCATCAGGACCAAGAGTCAATAGAGAGTTTATCTCAACTCATCTCAACTCTGACACTACCGCAATGCTGGTTCCGGAAAATGCGCAGTAAAGTAGTATCCAGCTTTGCATGTGAACACTAGGTCTGATTGACCAAGTGTTCTGTGAACCCTTAGTAAGTGGGTCTAGGCTGTTGGTAGCTTTTCCAGGGCACCTCGTTGCTTAAAACGGAAGGTGGAATGGCAACTAGCCATGTCCCTACTCCTGCTCTGGTTCCCGCTTCTAAAAACAGTTACAGGGTGGACACGTGACTGGGGGTCGGTGAAAGATATATGAATAAATTATTTTGGCTGGGGAGGGAGCCTGAGTGAGGCACTCTCCCCAGGCTCCTGCTTGACATTTGACATGGAAACCCCTATCCCCAGAGGCGGCTTGGCAATCACAGGGCTCCATTCCCAGGACTCCTCACCATGGAGAAAGAGCTGTGGAGAGCCCAAAATGCCATCCTAACTCACTGGCTACTGCTCCTAGGTGAGTCAGAGCCCCGTAAGTAACATTAACACCTCCTCAGACCCTCGTGCCACTGTATGAGAGTAGACAGGATCCGACTGCATGCATCTCGCTCACGTTCAGCACAGGCAGAAGAAAGATGGACTGATTACTACGTCAGCCACTGGAGTTGGCCGTATGTGAAGCAGAGATTGCGGGGTTCACAGGGGTCCCCCCACACTTAATTCAATGATAAAGTTTGCTCAGGGGTGTCCCAGATGTGACCCGAGCACCCTCTTACTAATAAAACACAGAAGGAGGCATGCAGAGCAAGGCGGCGCACCAAAGAAGAACCGTGGCTAAATCTGCTTATAAAATAGTCAACGCTCCCTGAAGGGAGTGCCAATATTGCCCTGTGTGATTTTTCTACCCAAGTTTTTGTGCTTCCTGGTGACCCAAAAGTTGGCAGGGGCAAGACCAACTTACATTTGGAGCATTGTCGGGGCTGAATGTAGTGCAGCAGACCCCCTGAGTAACTTATTAAATTAAGCCTATGTCTTCCAGGTCCATTAATGCATGTGCTAGGAAGGCTTTTCAATATATTTTTAAACATTCCAAAGGCAGGAACCTTTGTTTTACAGTGGGGACTGGTTGATTCTATGGCATAAAAGTGTTATGAAATAAACCTGCAACAAACTGTTTTCTTCCAAAATGTGTATTGTGTGATTTATTTGATGTATTGTGTGCTAAGGAGCCATTTACCGTTTTTCAGGGGCGGGTTGCTAATATCGGCACTATCTTGCTTTGCAATCCTTTTATTTGTAATTACCACCCTAACTTAAAAAATAAAACCTGAGACATATCTGTCCTCTTGCACAGACAGGGGTGGTTTACACACACTCAAGGGCATGAATTGGGATGTACAAGGCATCCTCTTCTAGCCCCTTGACATGGGGTTAAAAAGCTGTGTTGAACAAAATTAATTTGTTTTCTAAGTGCCAACCCTGCTGGTTTTCCAGGTGTTGGAACAACGTTTAAAATGCAAAAGCAATAAAACTGGGCAGCTGGACAAAACACGTATTGTTAGTTCTTTGGCAGGGCCCTGTTTGCTGTGTATCCGACCCATCTGCTCCCAATGTGAACAAGGAAATCCTTGGCTGGCTCTGGGGGCCAGTGGTAGGCATGGATGGTGCTGAATGCACTTTCGTGCAACGAAGGAGGGCATGGCCGGCGCTGTGGGTGGTGCAGGACTTTTCCTGCCAGTGCACCAGATGATGTATTAGTTATTCATTGCAAAGTATGTGATTGAGGTGTGACGCATTGTATTATTCCTTCATTCCGCAGTACATGAATTGCATACATTTTTCCCATTGCAGGTACCGGAGTGTATCATTACGCATTGTATTATTTCTCATTTTCCCAGTGCAGGATTGTATCATTACGCAGTGCACAATTGTTTGTCTATCGCAATGAGTGTGATTCTAGCATTATGACCAGCATAGCATTTGTAAAACAGTGGTTGGGATTTGAACCTACCAGCCGGCCGGAAAAAATATTACCCGTTATTCTATGTTGGCTTATGTATTGTGTGATCTGATCATATATCTTTTTGTATGAAGTTATACTTGTTTTTATCAAACTCTTGTGGACTCCATTTGTGGTGTCACCAGGGGGTTGCTGTGGGCATGGTTGCACATACAGAACACTTGTGCTTTGGAGATAGGCCTGGCTGCTCGTGCCGGGCTACTAAGGGGATGAGAAGGGCTATCTCAGACGGTGTCCTTACTTAACCTAACGTTGAAGCAATTGGTCGGGGACTCCCGCCTCCAGCATTTGGTGAAGGTGGTAAGCGATAAGGACCACCACTTCACACAACCTCTAAATCACAAAACATCTGGGGAGAGACAACCTTCTAGACCCCTCCCAATCAGGATTCAGAGGCAAACACAGCACCTAGATTACCCTGATTGCCAAGACAGACGACATCCGCACCGTACTCAACTGAGGAGAATCTGCTGCCCTGCTCCTTCTTGACCTTTCCATAGCCTTAAACACCTTCTCCCACCACACACTTATCAAACGACTAGCCAGATCAAAATTGAAGATGATGCCCTTCTTTCTTCTTAGGGGGCACCCAGAGAATCCGTCTCCCTCCTTTCACCTCACAACCAAAGCGCACCATCTGCGCCGTCCCGGAAGGTTCATCCCTAAGTCTGACCCTCTTATAAATCTATATGACATCTATATGACGCTGCTGAGAAACATCATCAGTACCCACAACATCAACATAATTTCCTACCCCGACAACACCCAACTTGTCCTCTTGCTCTCAGCTGACCCCTCCATGACAAAGTCCAACTTCCACAACTACATGAGAAATGTCTCCACCTGGCTAAAGAACAACTACCAGAAGCTCAACACTGACAAAACCGAAGTGCAGATTTTCAGCCGCCACCCCTAACCCCCTTCTGGAGTGACACCTGGTGGCCATAGTAACTCCGGACCCACCCCCATACAAAAATAACACACCTGCAACCTCAGCATCATCCTGGACAGCGACCTCTCCAGTAAACAATAAGTCAATGCTGTCTCCTCAGCCTGCTTCCACACTCTCTGCATGTGCAGCAGAATCTTCAAATGCTCTCCATCAGCACCATGAAAACAGTAATGCAGGCCACATTGTAGTATCGGGTTCCCAAGGCCTACATGCTCCGAAGATAACCCACTTACATTCAAGAACTGTTGGCACGGAAACTGAAAAATTCAAAGAACAAGTTTATTAAGACCCCATGGGGTGGTGGTACATTCCTACAGCACCCTTCGGTAATGCAAGAAGTATCACACCGAACATCGGTGTGACCCGTTCTTTTATACAATTTGCAGGTAATAAAAAGATAGGCAGTACAAAGTTACAGAGCGTTATGTACATATATGGTCATTTTTTGGAACACAGCCAGCTCATTGGAGGGGTTACAACTCCGCTGGTCAGTTTGGCGGCACATTCCTGAGGGGTGACTGGTCAGTGGGGACTGCGCATGTACAGGCTTGACCAGTACTAAAAATAGCCTGTTGCTGGGCAAACTCGAGTGGTCAGTGGCACGGACAACGGACTAAAGGGCACGCTGGCCACGAGGCCGCTTATGACCTAAGATGGCCGCCGTAACACACAAAATGGCGTTTCCAAGTATAACCAATTTAAGCGGGAAAAACGTGTAGCACAGCTAAGCGCTAACTCGGCCATTGTCACAGACGACCCTTTTAGCGTTTAGCTGAAGCTACCTCATAGTGAACATAATCAGGGTGTTCATCTTCAATATCAATTAGCATTATTTGAATTACTTCTTTATGAAGCATCATTTTGTCATGAGCAAGAGCTCGTCTTGATGGTATGCAAGCCGATAAGCACATAGAACACAAAGCTGGGCCACATTGAATACATAAGCATACAAAGAACAGTATCCCCACAATGATGCATAAAATCGTTAGCAGTTTCCAACCCCAAGTGGTAAGCATTGACCAGAACCACCCTGAAAGAGTCCAAGTTCCATTGTCCGGGTGTATTTCAGCAGCTATCTTATGCAATTTAGAAATAGCATCATAAACAGATGGAGAATTGTCAGGTACGTATACACAGCAGCTGCTTCCGATAATTCTACACGCCCCCCCACGGTCAGCTAGAACTACATCTAGAACCATTCTATTTTGGAGCGTAACAATCCTAGAAATCTGGAGTTCTTCCGTAATATTTCCAAGTGCAATAGCAGTATCATTGGCTACAGCCTCAACAACACCGGTCAATCGTCGTATTTTCCGACTATTCAGAACGGCCCCCACAAAGGAAAACAGTCCCAAATTAAAGTCCACATATTGCTGTAAGGCAGTATCGGTCTCGTCGATATCGTCCAGAACAACAGTCCGTTTAACACGATTCAAAACAAAGTCGTGATACAAAATATAATCATTATGATACATTGGCGGGGCGATGAATACAGGGGGTAGTACAAAAGATACATAACAAGTGCCTAACCATCCCAACGGAAGCTGATGATAACCTCTCGTTCCACAAATGAAATAAGTATTGCGAGACGCTACAAACGATATGCCATTCGGGCTGTCAAAGGTAAGTGTGGTGTTGCATTCACTTTTCCCCACCGGAATTGTACCTTTATTGCGTATACACAGATCGGCTTTAGTAGCAATGACATTAATAACATGTGAGCTAGATACATTGATGTTCCGTTGATTGCTGTAAACACGTGGGGCAGATGTATTATCGGGGCGGTACTCCTCCCATTCAAATCGAGTACCCTCAGCTCGTGGATACCCATCCCTGTCGTGATAACAAATTTTATTCAAACGGAAAAGCACCCCCCCTTTTGTTGGCCATCTCAAAGTGAAGAGAAGAGTGTACCAGGCATTACAGGAACCATTATGTGAAAACGGGAGAGGAATGAGCGCAGTGCCCCCTTTCTTCTGGTGCCCAGGCAACATCCCACACACCCAACAATTAGACGTATTTGTCATGTTATGCGTATGATGCAGAATCTGAATAAAGCTATTGTTCAAATAAGTCTGTCGGTGCCGTTCTTCATGATAGGGCAATGTGAAGTGAAAATGTTCAGATGGAGCCGGGGTAGTCGGCAGCAAATGTTCACGTGCAGGCACCACAAGTTCAACTACCCAGGCTATCACAGCTATTACCACAATTGTCAAGACAAAAAGGATGGCACCAAGTATTCTTTTGTCTCGTGATGCGGAAGACGCCATAGTTCAAAAAGTTCTTAATGTCTCAGATAGTTCAAATTGTTCACAAAGTCTCAAATATAATAATAATAATATTAATAATAAAGGGGCTTGTAAAGCGCCTGGTGACGCCATCCCGGCGTGTCCCCGCGCTGTGGAGAAGAGAGTCAGGGCCAGGAGAGGGAGTTAGAGGGAAAACAGATGGGTTTTCAGACGTTTTCTGAACAAGGTCTCTGAATCCGCTAATCTGATATTCATGGGGAGAGCGTTCCATTCCTTGGCAGCCATTACACGAAAGGAACAGCCACCCATTCTGGCTTTCTTGGTGCAGGGAATTTTAAGCAATCCAGTTCCCCCAGAGCGGAGAGTTATGTTAGGCTCGTAGGGGATAGCCAGATCAGTCATGTAGGAGGGAGCATTGTGTGAGATAATCCTGTAGCACATAAGGAGTGCCTTAAATAGGACTCTCTTTTTTATTGGGAGCCAGTGCAGAGTAGCAAGGGCTGGTTTAGAGGCTGCTCTCCTTGGGAGTCTAAGGACCAGGCGTGCTGCCGTGTTTTGGAGTACTTGGAGTCTCCTGATGTTTTTTGTGTTGTTCCGAGCAGAAGCACATTTCCATAGTCTATCCTCGAGGTCACTAGGGCTTGGGTCATAGTGCGCCTAGATTCAAGAGGGAGGAGGTCTAGGGTGCGGTTCAAGGTCTTCATCACCCCAAAGCATTTCCCTACCACTTTGTGCACGTGGCTGTCATAGGAGAGTCTGGGATCAACCCAGATGCCTAGGTTCTTGGCTGCTTTACAGGGAGAGGGTAGCGGTCCCAGACAAGATGGCCACCATTCCTTGGTCCAACTAGTATCCCTGCCTCCAATTACCAGAACCTCCGTTTTTGAACCGTTTAGCTTCAGACAGTGCTGGGTCATCCAGCCTGCCAGAGTCTGCATGCAGGTTTTAAAATTATCTGCAGCAATGGAGGGGGCTTGGGACAGGGAGATGAGAAGTTGGGTATCGTCGGCATATGAAACTAATTCAATGCCGAACGATTGGACCACTTCAGCCAAGGGAGCCATGTACAGATTGAACAGGGTGGGGCTCAGGGCAGAGCCCTGAGGTACCCCCTGTTCTAAGGCTATGCTATCAGAGAGGTACATGCCTCTCTGAACCTGGAAGCAGCGGTTGGTGAGGAATGCTTTAAGCCAGCCAAGTGCTTCCTGGGTGACCCCGGCTTTGTTCAGACACTGCAGCAAGATGGAGTGTGCCACAGTGTCGAACGCGGCACTAAGGTCAAGCATAATCAGTGCCATAGTCTGGCCCTCATCAGCGCCTGCTCTTAAGGTTTCGGTCGCTCTCAGAAGGGCGGTTTCGGTGGAGTATCCTGTCCTGAACCCTGATTGGGAACTGTGGAAGGCATTGTTTGACTCAAGATAGGCCATGAGTTGGCTGTTGGCTATTTTTTCGGCCACCTTCGCCAGATAAGGTAACAGCGAGATGGGCCGCAGGTTTTCAAGGATATCCTGACTTATGTTTGGTTTTTTCTTGATTGGAAGTACGATGGCTTTCTTCCACTCCGCAGGGAGGGTCACAGTAGAAAAAGAGAGTTGGAGAATGTATCTAAAATGTTTTTCTAAGACTTTAAGGCTGGCTGCTAGTATCTTGGGAGGGGCGGGATCGCGAGGGGAGCCCGATTTAATGCTTTTACAGATACTATTGAAGATTGTCGTGGGAGGGACAGAGAAGCAGTTTAAGCATGTCTTAGCGTGAGTGATCTCCAAGTTCTCAGTGAAGTCGGATCCCAAAGGCACATCATTATCAAAATTTGTGTAAATGTTGGTGATTTTGCTAGCAAAGTATTTAGCAATATTATTGCACGTTTCAACAGAGTCATTCTGGGCAGTGCTGTCATTAGTAACCACCGAAATTTCTTTGAAGATTTTGAAAAGCTCCTCAGAGGAGTTCTCAGCCTCTCCAATGCGGGTTTTGTAATGAAGTGCTTTAGCGGCACGGATAAGTTTATAGTAGCTCGCTTGCGCTTTTTTATAGTGGTCTTTGGCTGTGGGGCAGAATTTAATGCGCCACTCACGTTCCAGTTTTTTGGATGCAGATTTTGCAACCTGAAGATCTGAGGTAAACCACGGGGAGGGTTTCCTTCTCTTCTTATTTATTACTGACCTGCGGATAGGAGCAGTATCATCTAGGGCAGTTAGTACACAGTTCTTAAGGCAGGTATAGGCAGTCTCACAGTCGGACCCTCCAGGAGGTCCAGCCGTTTCAAGATTGTCGATAAAAGTGTCTAAATTAAAATTTTTCCACTTACGACATTGGTAAATCTGCGGGCTATCGCTCCTTGTTTCAGACTCGGACACCCATATTTGTAGGGGTATAACAAAGTGGTCCGACCAAGGAACGGGTATTGGGGAAAGAGCTTCAACTCCATTCAAGTTACCAAAAATAGGGTCGAGCAAGTGACCATGTTTATGCGTAGGGTCCTGGTTTTTTAAGGCTAGCTGCAAAGAGAGTAGTTCTGCTTTTATACAGGAGGCATCCTTGTCTTGGGCATCGTCAAAATGAATATTCATGTCGCCAAGCACCAAGAGTCTGGATTTCCTCAAGGCGAGATGAGCTGTCGCCTCTATTAGGCTAGCTGTAAAATCAAACAGTCTGCCTGGGGGTCTGTATATAAGAATGCCAGATAGGGAGTGTTGGGGCCCCAGTGTGATCGTAAATGAAGCCGCTTCGCTGTGGTCAATTGTTAAGGGGGATAGGGAGCATTCCAGAGGGGCTCTAACAGCGATAGCTATTCCTCCACCCCTTCCGTCTTGCCTATCAAGCCTAGAGAGGGAGTAGCCTGGAGGCAACGCTTCTATGATATCAGGATCAGAGTTTTCGCCAAGCCAGGTTTCAGTTAATATAGAATATCGAGTGCTTCATCCTCGAGAAGGTTGTACACTTGGATACAGTGTTTACTGAGAGATCTACAATTGAGCAATGCTGCTTTTATCAGGTTTTGAGAGGAGTGTTTTGTGGAGCAAATGTCCGGAGTAAAAGGGCACGCAGAACAGCTGTGTAAAGATAGTGCATTCATAGAGTGCAAACATGGCAGCGTTGAAGCAGGACGGAGATTCAGCAGAGTGTGTTTATCATACCTTATATGAGGGGGATTTGGTTGACCAGGGTGTGTGGCCCCGCGCCCCGTCCAGTCGCGGACGGGCGCAGACGGGCTTGACTTTGGCTCGACTTCGGCGCGCTTCCGGCGCGCCCGCTGCACGCGTCCGCTGCGCGGTCGCTGGCCAACACACATTTATAGGCAGTAGGGGCAGCTAGAACGCTGACCTGGCCGCCCAAGCCCGGAAGTGCTAGGCTCCTCCTCACCCTCCGCAAACAAACGCCCAGAAATGGACGCGGCGGACCGGGGCGGGAGTCAGCAAGTAAGTGAGTGACAAGAATTTAAATGAGCACACAGAAAGTATTAAAATTAGCCTTACTCGCTAACATTAAAATGCCACGCTATGGAACAGCGCTAACAGTGTGACATAAAATAAACACAGCGCGAGCGGATAGAGCCTGCCACTGCCACCGGCAAGACTCTTCTCTTTTTAGGTATATACGTATGTATATACCTGAAAAAGAAAAATACGGTGCTGAGCTCCGAGGTAGCCGTTGTTTTCTTCTCCGGGGTCAAGACGGGTGTCGCTACTCTTGGCAGAACTGATCCCCCCCCTTGAGATTCCCGGTTTCCGTTTCACAAACCCCAGAGCGGTAACCAACCAGTTTCGAAAACCAAAAAAAAAATCTTCTTATCGTGGCCGCAGATTATAGCGCTCTCATCCAGAAACAGTGTGGTCCGGGAAGGCTCCCTCAACTTCGGCCGACGTCACAGCTGGGCTCTTTTCTTTCTCCAGAATCTCTTTGTAGTCGGTCAACACAGCAGGATTCACCAGATCAGGAGAGACACGACGGCAGTGTGTTGACTGCACCCACCGCTTCCTATTGGTCACTCCTACAGCTGTTCGAGTCGCCAGGAGGACCTGCTCAGGGCCACGCCACCTCGGTTCCAAGCTGTTCGCCCTCTCAAACGATTTGATCATAACGTGGTCTCCATGGCGAAGATCATGGGCCTCTCCAGTAGAGTTGTCAGGGAGCGCTTCTCGAACCTGTTGATGAATAGAAAGCAAATCATTTGTTAATCGTGCCAAGTAATCGTTCATCATTATACAAGGCACATCATGTATTAATCGCGGCTTGGGCACTCCCCAAATATTCATAGGCCTTCCAAACACCACCTCATACGGTGTGAGGCCAGTTCGCGAGTGGGGCACTGATCTGAGAGAGAGTAATGCTAGCGGCAAAGCATCCGGCCACTTCAATGACGTAGACGCCACAATCTTAGCCAGTTTGAGTTTCAACGTGGCATTGTACCGCTCAACGAGACCTGCCGACTGAGGGTGGAACACAGCATGAAACTTCTGCTGAATCCCCAGCCCCTTCAGCACATACTCCACAATTTTTCCGACAAAATGAGGCCCATTATCGCTCCACAAAAATTTGCAAACTCCAAATCGAGGGAAAAACTCCTTAAGCAACACCTTAGCTGTCGTCAGAGCTGTATTGTCTTTCGTGGGGAAAGCCTCTACCCATTTGCTAAAAGCACATACCACCACTAAGACATACTTCAGGTTGTTGCAACGCTCAAGCTGGATATAATCCATTTGGAGTACCTCGAATGGTGCGGAAGGTGGAACGAACCCTCCTTTCGGAGTATGGGTCCCCTTTGCAGGATTGTGCTGCAAAAATATCAGGCAGGTCTGCACTACTCTCTTGGCGGTATTAGCAATCTCGGGATGCTCCCAAACTCGTGTTAACAGTCGAGTAATTGCAAGAGCCCCCACGTGCGCCAACCCATGCGTCATCCGGACCATCGCTTGCAAGTAAGCTGCAGGCAATTTCCATTTCTCCATGTCCTTGCTTCTCCAACAACCTTCATCATCTAGCACCCCATCTGCTGCCCATGCCGCAAGTTCTGATTCAGTAGCTGATTTCTGAATGTCTAATATCTCCGCTCTAGCATCATTCCATCGCTCAGCCTGTGATTGTGTCACGTACATGGGGGAGTCAGTTCGGGACATAGCCGTTTGTCTCGCTATGCTGTCCGCAAAGGCATTTCCCTGACCCACTTTATCGGTGATCTTTTTATGGGCACTGCATTTTATTATCGCTACTTTCTTTGGACAAAGAAACGCGTTTAGGAGATCACGCACTAGTTCTCCGTGCATAATGTGTACTCCGTGAGAAGTCAAAAACCCACGCTCTCTCCAGAGTAGCCCAAAGTCATGTGCTACTCCGAAGGCGTACCGGCTGTCTGTGTATATGTTCACACATAGGCCAGCACTCAGTTCGCAGGCTCTTGTCAAGGCTATCAGCTCTGCTGCTTGAGCCGATTTCTGTGGTATTCTAGCTGTTTCCACCACTGTCTTAAGTGTCGTGATCGCATAGGCTGCGGAAGTCGTGCCATCTGGCAGCCTCAAACACGATCCATCAACCCACAGTTCCCCATCCACATCTGGAAGTGGCATATCCTGTAAGTCGACATGACCCTTTGTCTGTTCCTCGGTCAGGAAAACACAATCATGATGTTTTTCTTCCTGACCCTCCTCGACCGGATAGGGCAATAAAGTGGCAGGGTTCAGGGTAGCACATCTTTTCAGCGTGATATGTGGCGCCAACAGTGTAAGCTCATATCCTGTTAACCGTGCACTCGTAAGATATTGGGTCTTTGTTTGATTTAGCAGAGCATCTACTGCGTGGGGAACTAACACCAACAATTTGTGCGATAACACTATTCCCTCACTCTGCCTTATAGCTACTGCTGTTGCTGCCACTGCTCGAAAACACCCAGGCAACCCTCGTGCTACAGGATCAAGAATGGCTGAAAAATACGCACATGGCCTCTGCTTATCCCCGTGTGCTTGCACTAACACTGATAACGCGCACCCATCTTTCTCATGCACGTACAATGTGGAAATCTTCGTGTAATCTGGTGTACCTAATACGGGGGCAGAGCAGAGGGCCTGTCTCAATTGTTCAAAAGCATTTTGACATTCATCTGTCCATTCAAGGGGCATTGGTGTAGCTTTGGACAGTAACGCTAGCAAGGGTTTAATAATGTGCGAAAACCCCATGATCCACTGCCTACAAAAGGACGTTAACCCTATGAAGGCGCGTACATCTCTTTGTGTGCGGGGGACTGGTGTATCTAAAATCGCCTGAATTCGATCTGATGTTAATGCACGCCCCTCCTTAGACAAAAGATGACCGAGGTAGGTCACCTTGGGTCTACAGTATTGAAGCTTTTTCTTAGAAACCTTGTAATTATTCTGTGCCAGAAAAGAAAGCAACGCAATCGTACTCCCCTCACATTGTGCATAAGAATCTGCAGCAAGCAGAAGGTCATCCACATATTGGATAAGGACAACCCCAGACTGTAACTCAAAGGAATCAAGCTGTCTTTTCAAAGCCTGGCTGTAGATACTCGGGCTCTCAGTGTAACCTTGAGGAACACGACAAAATCTTTACGATTTATTATTTAACGTGAAGCCAAACAAATATCTGCTATCAGGATGGACAGGGATGGAAAAGAACGCATTTTTCAAGTCAATTACACTAAAGGTCGTTGCCGTTGGTGGTACCAGTGTAAGCAAGGTCGTAATGTCGGACACCACCGGGTATTGGGGAATGACAATTTTGTTAATTTCTCTCAAGTCAATAACAAAACGATAGACTTTGTTGTCAATATCTCTGTTAAGGATCGGAAGAATAGGGCTGTTACAAACATCATAAGGAACCTCCTCCACCACTCCTGCAGTTATCAAATCTTGAACAATATGTGTCAGGGCAATTTCACCTTCCCTCGAAATCTTATACTGTGGTACCCGTGGCAGAGAGGCCCCCTCCTTAACAGTAATATGAATAGGTGGAATACGCATCTCTCCCACATCCGTGTCTGAGGTCGCCCATAACGTGTGCGGGAGAGAGGCTAAAGCTGGAATGTCTAGTATAGTGTAAAACCTATCTGAAACAGGATAATTGTCATTCTGGATAACCCGCACTCCCTCAGGAGCGCACCGTATCGTTGCTCGAAAATATTTAAGCAAATCAATGCCCAGGATATTATCTGGTGTATGGGGCGATAGCAAAAATTGACCAAAACTAAAAAATTTGTCAAGACAAAGTGCAAGGGGTTTTGACAATGGGCTAGGGGAGGGTGTGCCATCAAACCCTACACATGTTATCATTTCGCCAGACAGGGGAGCCCTCAGAGCCAAGTTTTTTGACAAAGCGCTACGAGTAGCTCCTGTGTCGACTAGAAATTGATCAGTAGAACCCAAAATGCCCGCTGTTACATATGGACCCTTCTGATCTACCGGCACTTCAATTGATTCCGTACCCCATCCTACGCAGTCCTATGCATGCACATAATCCTGGTGCTCCACATTCTCACCCTCCGATATCTGATATTGGTTTCGTCTATCAAAAGTATTCCGTTCATCCTGGCCACGGCCCCTCTCCTCAGCCCTTCCACGATCGCCTCCACCACCTCTTGCTCCCGTATAACTGCCCCTCGACCTACCACCTCCACGACCACGCTGACTACGTTGTTCACGAAGTACCGGACAATCGTCAGCCCAATGCCCAAACTCTTTACAATGCGCACATTGATCCTCCGCTATATCCGTACGACCATACGACGTATTGCCTCCACCTCGTCTACCTCTATCATTCCCTCTATTTTGTGTTCCACGAACCTGTGCCAACATCACCTTCGTTTTCAATTCCTTCGCTTTCTTATCAACACTTTCTTTAGCCTCCAACTCCTGCCGCTCATAATACTGAGCCATAGTCAACAAAGACGCAGGGGTCGCCGTGGCCCAGGAACTTTCACTCGATTTTAATCGTTTTGCAATCTCCGGTAGGAGATTAGCCACATACTTATCTACAAACAAATGCCTACCTGTATCGTCTGTTAACGATTGACCACTGTAATCATGAAACGCTTCTTCGAAGCGTGTAAAGAAATCTGAAACCGTTTCATCTGGCTTCTGTTTGCACGAAGCTAACATAGTCCAATCGATCTTTTTAGAAGGTACGAGCGTTTTTAATTTATTCAAAATAGCCGCCGGGAGGTCTAAAATCAACTGGCAGGGCTTACATGCCGGTTCCCTATCTAAATCCGCTGCATTTATTTCTTTCCATGTTCCCCCAAGTATCGTTTCATCATTATTTTTACGAATTTGTCTCCACATATCAGGCGGAAGAATTAACCCAAAAAAACAGATCTATGTCGACAAGAGTCATCACACAAGATGAAATAGCCCCTTCCACCCCTTCATAGAATGCCGCCGGATTTTTACGAAGGTCAGGTAAAGAATTTTTCAACGCCATAACATCTGCTCTATTCCAAGGCGTATACACCCAGTTATATATAAAATACCCCTTCGCATCCTTTGACATTTTATCATCATCTGTACCTTCCCCTTTAGGTGGAACATACAAGGGTGCGGCTTCACGCATAGGGATAACATGCAATGCAGAACTCTTATCTGAACCCCGGAGAGAACACTCCTTAGACTGCCCATTAGACTCCGGCTCGGACTCCTTATGCTTTTTCCGCTCGTCCCGCAATCTGGTAGTCTCATCTCGCAGCTGGATCAGTTGCTTGAAAAGGTCATCGACATCTGCAAGATCAAACAAACCTTTATCCAAATTCTCACGATGAACTGACACAGCCTTAGGCTCTAATGTATCTGAAAAATGACGATATGCGACAACAACTTCATCTGCCAACGTAGCCAGAAAATACAGTAATTCTTGGTCTGTCCATGTACCCCTTTCCGTAATAACTTCAGACTGAGAAGCAAAATTCGTATTTACTTTACGTGCCCAACTACGTAAGTGTGCGGATCTTTCCGCAGAGAACCTGAGACCAGATACGCCCTTCTTTCCCGGCTTATCCTGTCCTTCATCCTCCGAATCTGCAGCTGGAGCCGTAGGCGAAACGTACGGAGGCGGCGACCGATCTAACAATGAAAAATCATCAATTTCATTATTAAGGACAGGATAAAGCGGTCGACGAATAGGGAATTGACCAGTTGTTTGCAATTTACGCTCCCGTTCCTCCCTCTCTTTCTTCTCCTGAGCCTCCTTTTCCTCAAGCTGTAAAGCCTTATCACGAGCAGCCTTGCGCTGCTCTTTGTCCGCCAAGGCAACTTCACGTTTCATTCGCTCACGCACCGCTTTCTCCCACATTCGTACACAATCAAACATATTTTGTCTAGACCTTCGTTGAAACAAACATTGCTCCACAAACTGTACTTTACGCAAATCGAACGACCCATGTAGAGGCCATTGCAATTCAGGATCCGATTTAGTGTACTTATTCCATAATCTACTGTACATTATAGGGGGAAGGCCAAATTTGATATACATTTCCCGATTTGGTGTACCTTCTGGTGGAGCCGGCTGTGCTTCCGCTAACCTAATTGTGGTACCATTTCCAAGACAGCACATCCCTCGGAGTGTGCTTAAAACAGGCATGTTCAAAAAGTATCACGAAAGCGTGATACTATATAACTGGCACTTACAGTACTTCACACAAATGTGCCGCTCAGGGAAAAAAAAACAAAATTAGAGAAACATCTCTACATGCCTGCCTATGTGAAGTGCACTACACATATAGATTCAAAGTTCACAAATTCACAAATGTTAGCTAACTCAAATCAAAGTCATAGGTCATAGAACTTCGGCAAGCGTCCGAGGACTACCTTACCGATCACAAATCATAGAACTTCACTAAGCGTCCGCAGACTACCTTACCGATCACAAATCTTACCCAAAGTCTCAAAGGTCCAGATTCCAACTGCCAAGGTCTTTTAATCGAATCAGCCAAACGGCACTTTATCCAGCAACGCAGACGATCGAGAACTCAGTCGGAGACCGGCGCCACCTGGAAGGTCAGATCAGAAGGAAAGGAAGAAACACCGCGGGTGCCAAGACTCGGGTCACTCGGTGGCAGCGTACGCGTCCATGGCGAGTTTCCAAACCTTCGTCACAACCTCTCCTTCGGGCATCCGAGTCGCCGATGAGTCCCTTCGTGGTCGCCAATTTGTAGTATCGGGTTCCCAAGGCCTACATGCTCCGAAGATAACTCACTTACATTCAAGAACTGTTGGCACGGAAACTGAAAAATTCAAAGAACAAGTTTATTAAGACCCCATGGGGTGGTGGTACATTCCTACAGCACCCTTCGGTAATGCAAGAAGTATCACACCGAACATCGGTGTGACCCGTTCTTTTATACAATTTGCAGGTAATAAAAAGATAGGCAGTACAAAGTTACAGAGCGTTATGTACATATATGGTCATTTTTTGGAACACAGCCAGGTCATTGGAGGGGTTACAACTCCGCTGGTCAGTTTGGCGGCACATTCCTGAGGGGTGACTGGTCAGTGGGGACTGCGCATGTACAGGCTTGACCAGTACTAAAAATAGCCTGTTGCTGGGCAAACTCGAGTGGTCAGTGGCACGGACAACGGACTAAAGGGCACGCTGGCCACGAGGCCGCTTATGACCTAAGATGGCCGCCGTAACACACAAAATGGCGTTTCCAAGTATAACCAATTTAAGCGGGAAAAACGTGTAGCACAGCTAAGCGCTAACTCGGCCATTGTCAAATTACGACAACATCTCCAGGTGCCTAGACTACAGTAATGCACTCTAATGCAGGCACTACCAATGAACTCTTGAGAAGGCGCCTCACGATTCAGAATGCAGCTCCAGACTGATCCTCAACCTGGCCAAAAGATCCCACATCACATGAAAGAAGACCTCCACAGGCTCCCCATCCAGGATCGATGCCAGTTCAAATTATTGACCCACGCCTAAAAAGCCCTCACAACCAAGCTCCAGCATACCTGAACCACCGCCTGAATTTCCACAAACCACTAAGAAACGTGTGCTCTGCCCACCTCACCCTCACACATACAACACATATGAGCCACTGCTCTGGAATGGCCTTGACCTCCAAACATCACCCTCACTGATAGACTTCAGGAGGAAATTCAAGGCATGGAACCTGCCTGAAACCAAAAGCCCATTGCCTGTATACCCTTCAGGGTGACACATTGCATTTTACAAGTGCCGTTTGATTGATTGATCGATTAACAAGAACGCTGAGCATACTGCCCTTGCATTTTGTTGTCCATTTCAAGACAGCTCTGACTCAGAAAGAACCAGGCTTTTATTATATAAACTGTCTCTGAGCCCAATTCCTCACTTCGACAGATTATCCTGGAACATTCACCCGTGACTAAGATCCAGCCCTGCTGGCTCCAATCCCCATCCTGCAAAGGATGGTGGCCTGTTCTACACCAGACTGACTTCCTGATACATCACACATAGGTAATGGGGAGTTAGGTTGCTCCAAGTGATCTGGCGCAACCCTTTTTCACTATGATCACTATAGTATACGTAGTGTTAAAATGGATTATCATTATGATATATATTTATACAATCACTGCAAAGTTCTAATGGTTGAATTGTTCATCCATTCCACCATTCTTGTAATGCTAGTAACAATGCATTTTTTCTTCTACCAGTAATTGCAACTTGTTTTTTACACAAGAATACAATTGCTTCAATAAATATTTGAAATGCCTATTTCTTGTTACTCCCTTTTGGCATGCTGACTAATAATGAAAGAGTAGATCTTTGGGGATTTTAGAGTTGTCATGTTCTGAGGTTGCAGACACCATCCGGTACCCTATCAGGTTAGGGGTCCAGATGCCGCACTGTGAGCTAGTCCGGGGCTAGGCCAACTTTCTCTGATTACATGTAGAGCTCCCAGTTTTATGTTTAAACAAATTTTCACATACAAATACTGACGGAAAACCATTTTTTCTTTTGTCTGTATTTATATGTAAAAACGGCAACACACTAGAAAATGTTGCCGCGCTCGAATCCACAATTATCTCGCCACACCCCCTTCCTGCTGCTGGAAATTCCTCCTAATCCTTCCAACCAGGGTCTTTTAATGACCTACTGCCATGCCCCTGAACCAATCCTGGTCAGATTGAAGCGTCACTAAGTGGGCTCTGAGCAGCACTGAAGTGCTGCCCAAGGCTTGCACCCCCTTATTAAACAACCCTATATTGAGGTTCCGTGACAATTGTAAGTGGTGTTTTCGACTCGCACGAATATAGTCGAGTTTGGTATCTATGAACCGCAAATGACGAGTTTAGTAAGTGTGCGCAGTTTCGCTGTGCTGACTTAACCCGTTCGTTTGTTATGTGGGTTTTTCATCTATACCCACGGGTTCCATCTTAGATACGGCATCCATTTTGTCTCTTGCCCTCAAGTAGCCAGCGAACGGACGTTGTCCGCTTCGTGACCCTGGGACTCCCAAGATATTTGCGGAAGACACATGTTCTTTGTGAGTGTCTTTATGACGAGGGGGTTGCTACTGTAAGGCGGATGGCGCCGCTCGAGGCTCATCTTGCCGCACGGACTTATTGTCTCAGCCGTGCATCTCATTAGGCACGTCTCTTTGATGCCTGTACCTCGTGTTTCCCGATACCCCCCCTTTTACACCCTTTCCGATCTCCCCACTGTCTCCGTCTTCCTCTGCACCTGTCCTTGTTCCTATTTCGATCTGTTTTACTGCTGATTGGAATTTGCTAATGGTGGGAAGATGTGTTTTTACAGTTGGGAACCGCCAAATGTTTCCGCACTTATGTTCCGGACCTCATGTGTATCAAAGTGACCAAAGCGACCCCTCTGGGGGATAATGATGGGAACCGGGTTGTAAACTTTTGTGTGCCATGTTATCCTATGGGTAAAAACTGTATAAAAGGAGCGATCCACAGAACCAATTTGAAGCAGTCTCCCCAAGTTGCACGTGGTGTACTTGTCGTGACTTCTGTGTTCCCTGCAGCAAATAAACCTTGAATCTTTGACGCCTAAGGAAGTGTCCCGTGTCTCTGTGATTCGTACGCCGGAGCAGGTTACCCACGAAGGTTTCAGGTGTTGTGCCCTGGCACCGCTGGGTCTTAAAGAACCCAGTCCTTCAGTTGGCGCCCAACGTGGGGCCGCATCAGTGGTACCGGTCCAAGCCCGACGATCGTGAGGAATTTCGTGTGAAATCTCCGAGGGAAGGTGCACTCCGCTTCATCGATCCTGTTGTCGAAATAAGTGGCCCGAAGACTTTTCCCGCGAAGATTCCCGCCTCCGGACGGCTGCGACGGACTGCTGCCCTGACTGTAGACCTGTTTTGGCGCCTGGCGTAGACCTTGGTAGAGCGAGACGATTGACGGGCCTTCCTGGTGACGCCATCGATCTTTGAGTTAAGTATTTGTGGGTCGCTCCCAGAGTTCTTGGTTGTTGACACTTTAGCGAGTGTTTTTGTTGTTAGCGCTGTGTGAGTGTTTTTGTCGGTGACACTTTGCTAGCGTACCTTGTTGTGTTGTTTGACGACTGCAGCCGCCAAAAACCGAGGGTTTTGTTCTTTGCTGGGACTTGGTAAATCCCGTAACCCTTGAAGTTTGTGAAACTCGGCTAGTGTGCAAGATGCCTGGTCGCAGTACTTTGTTTAGTTGTTTTAGACCTTGTGGTACGGATTCCCGACTGGAGGACTCGTGTCCGATACCTCCGGTTGGAACTCCCACTTATGAGCTCTATAGTAAGCATGGGCTAGGCCCAATTACCTTTAACGATTACTGGATTAAATATACGAAGAAGGACGGCGACCTTCGTTGGCCACCTCATGGTAGCTTCGAGGCCCCGATCTTTGATAATCTAGAGATTAAATTGTTCGAAAGAAAGTCAAGGCCGGCCATGTTTGATGCCTTTCGGTTGTGGCGCAAAGAAGCCCGACAGAAAGAAATCAGACAGACTAAACGTAATCAGCGAGATAATGTTGCTACCATAGTGAAGAAAGCAGAGCAATTTCAGCGTGATGAGGAGGTTAAGGATAAGGAAGTGTTTGACAGATTACAGCGTATGACCATAGATAAATGTTACCCCGCTTTGCCTACGGAGTCGGAAACGAAGGATGAGTCAGTTGAGGATCCTTTAATGTCTTACCTTATGAAGTCGCCACCTCCGTACGTACAGGGTACCGCAGCTCCTGTGGTCCCTGCCGTACCTATTCTTCCGCCTATTCCTCCTCCGCCTGTTCCTCAACCTGCACCCGTTCTTCTGACTGTTCCTGCTCCTTTGCCTGTTTCTATCCCTACTGCTCCTCCGCTTCCACATACTCCTGCTCCCGCTACTGCTCCTGCTACTGCTACTGTTTCTACTCCTTCTCTTGTTAGTCCTGTATCGTATGCTTCTCCCTCTACTCGTTCTCGTACTACTCCTCTTGCGGCTAGCTTCTTTCATTCGCTCGGACCTGTTCATGGGTCCGCTGGTTCTGATGGTCCTCAGAGACGTAGTCAGCTTCCTGGAAACAGAGAACGCGTTGCGCTATATAATATGGCGATGGGTTGGATGGTAAATCCTCTTAGGTGTCCACCCCGTGTTGTCCTCGATACATTTTGTCAATTCAATATACCAACCCAGAGATATGTGTTTAATGAAATGTGCAAGTTCCTTTATGATCAAATAGCGGCCGATGCGCCTGACGAGGTGCTCACCGCTCTGTCTGATCTTCAGCTTCAGTTCGCAAATGGGCTGATAGTGGATACCAACGTTCGACGTGCTGTTGAGCGGTTGCTATCTTTTCGTCCCGCTCCAATCCCTCATGCATTGTTCGTTGAGGATATTGAAAAACAACCAGACGAGTCTGGCCAATATCCTATGCGTGAAGTTCCGCCGGTTTGGATACCAGCTGATCCTAATGCTCAACTCCCGGTATTGGCGCATTTCCAGAAAGTGTGGATACATCTTCCATGGAAACGCTCGGAAGTACTGCAGGTGAAGCAATCTTTGCCTGATCCACGCAAAAATCCTACAGGGTATTATAAGGAATTATCGCAGCTCGTAGATGCTACGGTAATGAATCTTGCCGATATCGATATGTTGTTCGGCAATGTCGTGCCGCAACCGGTATGGGCTAAGATTCGGCAGGAAAATCATCCGACTGAATTAGGCGGTGATTGGGCTGCCATTGTAGCGGCAGATGCTGGACAAGTGGTTGCTACTAAACCCGACCAGTTGATTACTGCTCTTCCTCAACGAATCATAACATTAATGAAGACGCTTATGCCAGCTATGAGGGTAAATTGGGACAAATTGTCAGCTTGTAAGCAAAAGAAGGACGAGAGTGTTTCCGACTTCTTTACTAGGTTCGAGGAAGCATTCATTGACCATAGTGGACAGGATATGGGTACCGAGGGTGGTCAGAGATTGTTTGTGGATACATTTGTTTCAAACTTATTGCCCGATTTGAGCAATAAATTAAAGAATTCGGAAAGTGCATGGGCCGTTTCTACTTCGGCTCAGATATTGGCTACGGCACAATACTATGAGAATAGGGAGAAAGAAGAGAACGACCGTGCTGATAAAAAGACGAAAGAGCTCAAAACTAAAGTGTTGCTTCAGCAAGCGTATCCTCCACGTTCGAATCAGAATAATTCACAGCAGAATAGATCGCAGCCGCAATCGCACAGATCCCAAACCCGTAATGATTCCTCTTCCCAAAGATCCTCGTTGGGGTACAATCAATGTGCTTATTGTAGACAGGAGGGACACATTAAATTCAATTGCCCTGTTTTGAATGAACGTAATAGTGGTAACTCGTCTAGAGGAGGTCGTGGTGCTTCACAGCAGGCATCACGTGGTAGAGGTCGTGGTGCTCAGAATGATCGCTCAGATAACTCGTCTAATTCTAATAATTGTTTCGATCAACGTGGATCATCGCAAGGACGATCTGCGCAGTACAATGTAGACGATTATTACGTCGATCAGGGGACTGACGACAGTAATTACTAGGACAGCCAAAGACAAGGAGAGGGAGTGGTATCAGTTCCGGTTGATCAGAGAGGGCCTTACGTCGCAGTTGCTATATCGGGCGTCGTTGAGCCTTTTCTGTTGGACACTGGTGCGGCGAAAAGTTCTATCATGCATTCGAAACTCCCTGGCGCACCTTTGTCTGGCTTAACAAATGTTTCCGTTGGATTCTCTGGCGCCCCTGTTAGCAATCCAGTTTCGCGCCCTTTGCCCCTTAAAATTGGGCCACGTGAGCTAGAAGCTCCGTTGATTTTGACTACGGGTTGTGGTGAAAATCTTTTGGGCCTGGATTTGCTTAAACGTTTGTACGCAACTTTGTATTGTTCTCCTGCGGGTGTAAAGCTTACGTTAGGAGAGAGGGTTGTCTCTCCTATGTATTTGTCTCTCCATAAGCTTCCACCGGAATTGAGTTCTCTTCCTGCGTCTTTGTGGGCAACGGGTCCAAATGACGTGGGCCTACTTGATATCTCCCCTTATGTTGTTCAGTTGAAATCTAATGTGCGACTGCCACGTATTCCCCAATATCGCATCTCCCTTGATGGTGAACGGGCACTGTTAGCGATCATCTATGATCTGATTGAGAAAGATGTTATTGAGGAGACTCGGGGAAACGTGTGCAACAGCCCTGTGCTGCCCATTCTTAAACGTACTGATCCTTCAAAACCGCCTGTTTATCGCTTTGTTATCGATTTACGGGAGGTGAATAAAATTGTGGTTCCTCAATTTCCTGTTGTGCCTGACATCACGGCGCTACTGACTCTGATTCCAGCTTCTGCATCGTGGTTTTCGGTGATTGACTTGAAAAATGCGTTTTTCAGCATCCCGATTGCCGAGGAGAGCAGGGACCTTTTCGGTTTCTCTCTCGGTGGACGTAGCTTCCGGTTCAAACGCGCTCCTCAGGGCTACTGTGAAAGTCCATCTATTTACAGTCAAGCCTTGAAGGGTCAACTGGATGCGTTTAGGTTGCCGGTCGGTGCGGCCTTGATCCAATACGTCGACGACTTATTGGTGGCTGCTGATACTCAGGACATTTGCAAAATTGCTACGGTGTCATTGCTGCAACATCTCTGTGAGTTGAATCATAAGGTGTCCCCTTCTAAATTCCAATATTGTTGTCAAGAAGTAACCTATCTAGGTCACTTATTGTCAAAGGAGGGAAGGAGGTTGACCCCAGAGAGAATTGCAGCAATTGCGCGAATGGCTGTGCCAAAAACCCAAAGAGATGTGCGTGCCTTTCTAGGTATCACGTCGTACTGCAGGCAATGGATTCCTAATTTTTCATTGCTAGCGAAACCATTGGTGGCTCTTACGTGCAAGGATGTTTCAACTCCTTTACCATGGACGGAAGAATGTCAGAAAAGTTTTTCTGAACTGCGTGATTCATTGTGTTCGGCTCCTGTGTTAGGTACCCCTGACTACAGTAAGCCGTTTACGTTATATGTTCACGAGAGGGAAGGTTGTGCTTTGAGCGTCTTAACGCAACCTTTTGGTGGTAAGCAACGTCCATGTGCATATTTTTCCTCGACCTTGGACCCAGTAGCTAGAGCATTGCCGAGTTGTTTACGAGCAACAGCGGCAGCTGCGGTCTCCATCCGACAATCAGCAGGATTGGTCATGGATAATATGCTTACGGTGATGGTTCCGCATGCAGTCGATACTCTTTTGAATCGAACGAAAACCCAGCACTTGACGAGTGCGAGGTTGTCTGGGTATGAGTTGACGCTCTTGGCAAGCCACATTCAGATAAAACGTTGTAACGTTCTGAACCCGGCAACTTTGTTACCAATTAGCACAGAGTCAGATGAAGTAGCAGAACATGATTGCTACTTGAGGACTGAAGAGGAAACAAAAGGTCGAGTGGACCTTAAAAACACCCCATTGGAAGATCCGGATGGTACCTTGTATGTGGATGGGTCATGTTTTAAGTTGCCGAATGGCGATGTGACTACTGCTTATGCTGTTGTAACGTTGAATACTGTTATTGAGACTGCAAGGTTGAATCAGAATTCTGCCCAAGCTGCGGAGCTGATTGCTCTTACTAGAGCATGTGTGTTAGCGAAAGGGAAACGTGTGAATGTGTTTACCGACAGCCAATACGCGTTTGGCGTCGCTCACAGTTTTGGACGATTGTGGAGAGAGAGAGGTTTCTTGACGTCGCATGGTACGAAGATTCAGCATGGCCAGCTTGTGAATGATCTTTTGGATGCGTTGACGCTGCCTACGCAAGTTGCGATTGTTAAATGTAGTGCGCATCGTAAGGTGATGGATGATGTTGGTCGTGGTAATGCGTTTGCGGATGAGACTGCTAAGGAGACTGCCCGGAACCTTAGCACTCGAATGTATGTGACGAGTTCGGTTAGGTGGCCTACAGAATCGAGTATGTGTGAAGACACTACCGAGAGTGTGAAAGCAATTCAGAATGAGGCCACCGAGACTGAAAAGATGAAGTGGAAAGAAAGTACGGGAAAGTTAGATGCGAATGGTTGTTGGATTGATTTGACTGATCAGAAACGATGGTTGTTGCCTGATGCGTATGTGCTGGCCGTTGTGACAATGGCGCATGGGTTAGCACATATTAGCGCGAAAGGTATTTGTAAGTTGCTGGCTCCTGTATGGAAGAATGATGGTATCACGAAATGTGCTGAACGCCTGGTGAAGAATTGTATGGTGTGTATAATGAACAATCCTGGCAAAGGAACCCCAACTCCTCCTGGCAGTTTTGCTCCCCCTTCATGTCCTTTTGAGGTAATTCAATTGGACTTCATCCATATGGAGCGATGCAATAACCTGAAATACGTCTTAGTTGTGGTTTGCGCATTCTCCCGATGGATCGAGGCCTATCCCCTCAAAGACAATACTGCTTTGTCTACTGCGAAAATCCTACTGAAGGAATACTTTCCTCGGTATGGAATGCCTAGAGTCGTGTGGTCAGATAACGGAAGTGAGTTTGTTGGAAGGGTGATGAAGAGTGTGTGTAAGGGCCTTGGAATTAATCAGAAATTCCACAGCGCCAATAATCCCCAGTCAGCTGGATTGGTTGAAGGGTACAACGGCACCCTTAAACTAAAGTTAGCGAAGATTCAGGCTACGACTGGTCTTTCGTGGCCTGACGCTTTACCTTTAGCATTACTGTCAACTAGGGCGACTGTACACTCCCGAGTAGGGCTTAGTCCCTATGAAATAGTGTTCGGCCGTCCTGCGAATGTGTGGGGGGTTCCTAGGCCAGGAATGTTTTCTGATCTTGAGTACCCAATGTTGATTGATTATCTACATGACTTGACTGCTAAACTGAGGTTAATTCACCAACAGGTTTACGACGCATTGCCGACGCAGACGGAGGGTCCAGGCCACCAGCTCCAGCCCGGAGACTGGGTGGTGACGAGAAACTTTTCACGCAAGAATAACCTGGACCCGAGGTTTACCGGACCCTATCAAGTGCTCCTGGCCACGAGGACTGCCGTTCGTCTCGAGGGACGTAAGAATTGGGTGCATGCCACGCACACCAAAAGAGTCCCTATTCCTTTGCCGGCAGACCCGTGGGTAAGGAGAGGCATTGCATCATCTGAAACAGAAACATTGCCGGCGTTTGTGCCTTTTAGCGACGCACAGCTTGTTGGAGAATCCCCAGCGCAGCAGAAAGACACTGTTGAACAATTAACATCAAAAGACTCAAGACCAGAACACTCAACTGATCAGCAGGACGCTGTCTCTTCAACGGATCCTTTGTTTGACGAGCAGACACGTCCTGGGAAAACCCGATACTTTTTGCGATCTCGCACTAAGGACAAATAAAAGATCCTGTGTTGCTGTATTGACGATTGCATTACCCCGTTTTCCGTGATCAGTTTTGAACTTTCGTATTACTGTAATTATTTTTGTACATATATATTGAGCTTCATTCCTTGTACTTTTTGCTTCCACAGCTGAGAGACTTTGTTTTTGCATACATACATATTGTGCATTGAAGGCCGTAGGGCCGCGCGCGTACTTCCTTCTGGATAGTAGGTCTTGACGCTAGGTTAAAGGCCGTCGGTTCCTGGGAACTCCTAGGGATTGACTATTGCTACACAGAACGAAGTGCGTCAAGAAACGTTGCGGACGGTCGTAGGGAATGGCATTCTCGAAGCTGAATGATTTGGAGGGAGCTCAGGTTCACAGATTCAAGCTGCAGCAACTCAGTCGTACCAAATGTTTTATATTCCAACTGTTTGTATTGTTCTTGACTGCTTCTGCATTATTGGCGGGTGGGGTGTATTATACGATGTCTTACTTCTTGCCTTCTGCTACACCTACTCCTACTCATGACCCTAAACTTACCTCTACTGTTTCTCCCCATTCCTTTCACATGTTACCGGAACACGAGCAGGCTAGACGTGTAGAATTCCGCAACAATTCCTTTATTCAGCTCCTTCATCAGCATCAGTTAGTGGTTAACACTACTAATTGTTGGGTGTGTGGGTTGATGCCACATACTACGGATAAGGGAATTCCATATCTGGTGTTGCCGTATAGTTCCCAAGGGTCAGCTCGAGCATTCCAAACAATGTTTCGAAGCGCACTGGGTTTCCACCCCATTCGAGAACCACGTTCCCCCTACTCTGGTCCTACCTCGTATCAAAAACCTTTGTCGATAGCCATAGAGGATTTAGATAGTGATATCTATGATCCCTCGCTTATCCCCGAAGAAGAGATACAAGCCTATAGGGTCCTAAGTAGAGGTGAATATAGTGCGTTCACTAGCGAAAAGCAGCTTAAAAGCTCGCCTCCGATATGGGTCGTACCCCACACTGGTAATTTTTGTCTCATGGGTCGTGGCCGAAGATCGCAAGCCCGACTTGGAGCAAGTGCTTGCACTGAAAATTACATTCTGCCGATGTTCTCGTCCCCTGTGTTTCTGGCTGCCAAGGGTACATACTTTATCTGCTATGATCGTGCATACACATGGTTGCCCGCTGACTTCATGGGCTCATGTTTCATTGCAAATCTGTTGCCTCCGACGTTTACCGTAGATGCCGATTATCATAAGACTAGAGTTGTACGAGGCGTAATTAGCGAAGAGGATACTGCCGGTCAAGAGGCAGGAGACTTTTTCAAGGGTTTCCTCCCGTTTTGGGGACCTATGGTTAATAGTAGGAACCTGAGACAGTTGACTCGAGTGGTAGAATCAACAGCTAATATTACTGCCAGTGCCCTTGGTAATATCACCACAGAACTTCAGGCGGAGAGACTTATGACGTTACAAAACCGTATGGTTTTAGATGTCATCTTAGCAGATCGAGGTGGGGTATGTAAGGTGATCCATTCGAGCTGCTGCATTTTCATTCCAGATAATGCTCCTACTGTCTATCAAGCCATCTCGAGGTTGCATAAGATCTCCGAATCCATACACGTGGATGTAGGGGATTGGACGCTACTTGGATGGTTTTGGGGCCTGATGTCGACTTGGGGTTGGAAGATTCTGATGATCATCGGAGTCGTTGTGGTGTTCCTGTTTACGTGTTGCCTTTGTGTGCAGTGTGGTCCTGCCTTATGTGGCCTCTGTGCTACAACGTGTATAAGACAACCACCTGTTACCAAGGGGACTCGGTTGGACAGAGCTATGCTACAGCAACATCTCAATGGTTTGATGAATATCGAATATGATTCCGACTAGTGCTTGCCTACATGAGGGCAAAAGGAGCGTCTGAGGTTCCGTGACAATTGTAAGTGGTGTTTTCGACTCGCACGAATATAGTCGAGTTTGGTATCTATGAACCGCAAATGACGAGTTTAGTAAGTGTGCGCAGTTTCGCTGTGCTGACTTAACCCGTTCGTTTGTTATGTGGGTTTTTCATCTATACCCACGGGTTCCATCTTAGATACGGCATCCATTTTGTCTCTTGCCCTCAAGTAGCCAGCGAACGGACGTTGTCCGCTTCGCGACCCTGGGACTCCCAAGATATTTGCGGAAGACACATGTTCTTTGTGAGTGTCTTTATGACGAGGGGGTTGCTACTGTAAGGCGGATGGCGCCGCTCGAGGCTCATCTTGCCGCACGGACTTATTGTCTCAGCCGTGCATCTCATTAGGCACGTCTCTTTGATGCCTGTATCTCGTGTTTCCCGATACCCCCCCTTTTACACCCTTTCCGATCTCCCCACTGTCTCCGTCTTCCTCTGCACCTGTCCTTGTTCCTATTTCGATCTGTTTTACTGCTGATTGGAATTTGCTAATGGTGGGAAGATGGGTTTTTACAGTTGGGAACCGCCAAATGTTTCCGCACTTATGTTCCGGACCTCATGTGTATCAAAGTGACCAAAGCGACCCCTCTGGGGGATAATGATGGGAACCGGGTTGTAAACTTTTGTGTGCCATGTTATCCTATGGGTAAAAACTGTATAAAAGGAGCGATCCACAGAACCAATTTGAAGCAGTCTCCCCAAGTTGCACGTGGTGTACTTGTCGTGACTTCTGTGTTCCCTGCAGCAAATAAACCTTGAATCTTTGACGCCTAAGTAAGTGTCCCGTGTCTCTGTGATTCGTACGCCGGAGCAGGTTACCCACGAAGGTTTCAGGTGTTGTGCCCTGGCACCGCTGGGTCTTAAAGAACCCAGTCCTTCAATATGGTTGAACATTTTATAACAAGGATTTGGAACCTTCTGTCCTTTATACGAACACCTTATCACCAGAAAGTCCCGGATAAAATAATTTTATTTAATGATAAAAGAAAGGCGTCACTCTGACCGTGTTTTTACTCAGCTTTCTAGTCTTGGATTTAGAGTGTGAAAGGAAACAAAAATCACCAGCTTTTCAGGACAAGTGCAGACTGGTGGCGACACACACACAGACACACACACACACACACACACACATACTCACACACACCTCTGCTGAAGATCTGATTTAGGGCAACAATGGTGCAAATAATAAATAATTACATAGCGCATGGATTCCGACCATATGCCCTGTGGCGCTGCTCGGGAGCCAAACCGATTTTCAGCCAACTCCTTCCACCTGGACATTGGAATAATAAAAAGAAGTTAAAACAGCAAACTACAGTTTTTGGTGTAGTACTTGTTGCCAGATTCTTAAGTATTCATGGCACTGCAAATGGGATAATGTGCCGAGCTTTGGAAGGGTTAAAAACTGAGTCAGCACAGAGATTGAACGTGGGACCTGTCTCTTGCACAATGGTTAATACCATGCACACAATGCCCATTGGGCTCAAAGGGCTTCAGCCCCCCCGCCATGTGTGTCAGCCCGGGAACACACAACCGCACCTTAGTACTTCAAAGGTCTTTTGAAAGACCATTTACTTGTTAACAAGGTTTTTTTGTTCTTTCACCCCTTCTTAGAGCCCCTTCTTCTTCACTCTGCCAATTGCTGGAAGAATTATCCCCCCCTCCCCAAATTTTATTAGTGCCTCCCCCGAAATTTCACTCTAGTTGCGCCTCTGACTATGACCAGCACCGGGCCATAGTGTTTCCAGACAGACGCCTTTGTGTCGCCACAATCAGCATTTGTTGCCTTCGGAGAATTCACCATCACCAGGGCTCTGCCTCTCAAGTGAGCTCTGCGCCAGCCCTCTTCGATTTCAACTCGAAAGGTACATGTATTTCCCCTATGTAAAAAGTACATTTCTGAGGCTCCAAAAGAACCAGGGCACACCACCACCCACTTATCGGGATCCGACAGATGGGTACTTCCACTCCAGTACTACCCTATTACGGTAACTAGTCCCCAAAATTCGCACTCCCACATCAGTGCTGTCCGGGCTCTCACCTAGGTGAGCCAACATCATGCAGTAGCCTCCCCCAACGCCCTTGACTCCTCCTGTCCCAGGCCCCATACAGTTTCCCAGCTCTGCCCACTGATGCCTTTAGCACACCCGCTCCCCATACAGATGTGTTGTCTCTTCCTCGAGTGTCCATCACTATTGCCCACTCCCACCTGGCCCCTTGGTTGCACACCCCCCTTCTGTGTTACCACTCTGCATGTTCATGACATAAGGACGTGTAATCCCACAGTCTGCAGATCTCGGCAGCTCGAGCTCACAGCAGGTACCCTGGATTCCCCGCATCTCAACCAACCTCCACCCCTGGGCTTTAGATGGAAGTACAGAATTGCTTGCACATATTTGCTCCTAATTAGTGCTTCTACTCTATCCTAAAGTGTTTTCAAGCAGAACTGAGAAGAACAGGTACTCTCCTTTTCAAAGTTACTTAGTACCGGACCATTTAAAGCACTGCTAAAGCCACAACAAATCACTAGTTAAAGTGAGTGCATATGTGCATTGTCAATAATGTGGAAAAATACTAGCTGTAGTGTTGTCTTTTGCTTGTGGCAAAAATAAATGTGGATAAATACAGACGGAAATGGCAAAAAAATAAATACCATAAAACAAGGTGTCCTAGTTATGTGAGTGGACTCAGTCCCCATATTTTGACATTTATGTTATCCAGAAGCATGGCCCTACTTAATTAGTAGGGACCATACGAGAGCACCCTTTGTTATATTTTCTAAATTAAACATATTTGATATCCTTCAAACCAACAGTGTATACATTTGGTAATCCCCTCCTAGTAAACTATTAAAAAAGATACCTTGGGTCCTGATCCAAATAAGTAAATTTTAGACTTGACACCCTTGGGTGGGAGACCCCCAACCTTTTGCCTTCACATGTAAAAATAGGGGAGGTAATTATAAAACATTTGAGTTCTCAAGAGGCCATCAAAATAGTTCTCAGTGGAATGATTCCCAATCCGGAACAGATGGAGGGTTCCATGGGAAGAAGCATTCTGGTCACTTCACCCCTAAGTGCTTTCAGTGTTACAGGCACTACAAAGGGAACCCTACCAGCCAAAAGAGTCAGCAACCCCCCACTGGTGGGCAGACCATTGGAATGGCAAGTGTGGTGCTCATGGAGCAGGTTGTCCCAGGTAGTACAACGGAAGGAGTGAAGATGTTACCTTAACATCCCTGGAGGACTGAGAGGTGGTACCCAAGGCATCCATGCCTAGTAACACTAAAAAGAATAGGCAGCGGTTTACCATCAATAAGCAGAGGGTGGAGATTCTGAGACACATGAGCCAGTATGAAATCTGTTAAGTATCATCTGGTGTCCTCACAGTAAGTACCTACCTAACTAGTCCATCAGGTGGTAACAGTTGTCTGATTGAGAGTCACTACCCTGCAGCTCTCGTTTCCTTTAAATGGGGGATCTCAGGTTCCTTGAAGGTAGCTGTGAATCCAGAAATGCTTGTGGATTGTCTATTGGGTAACAATGTGGAGCACACTATCTGGAAGGAGGTCGAGATCTGGTTACACTTAGATATGTTAGGGTTGCTTGAGTGGGTGTGCCTGTCCACACAGTCCATAGCAGCCCAAGAGGAGATTTAAAAGTTCCTGGAGTCTGGAACAATAGTTAAGTTACCTGCTAAGAAGAGGAGGGGCAGGGTTTTGGGATATCCACCCCAGAGATTCCCAAGTTCCAGAAGGAAGCTGAGCCTGATGCTTCAGAACCAACATCATGAGGGCATTGCTGCTCTGGGAGATCCACCTGAGATGGCCGGTTGACAAGCCAAAGGACCCCTCCGGTGCGTAGTTCTGACAAGTGCAGAAAAAGTGCCCCACTCTTGAGGGCATTCAGCACTCCACTGAAACCCAGGCAAATAAAGACACTTCTGATAATCACTCCATTTACTGGAAAAATTATCTCCTGCATAGTGAGCCTAGGGTTCTGAGCCTGGGGCAGCCTATGTGATGCTGGTCCCCCGGTGCCACAATGCCTTCCTAATGGAATTGGCTCATGATGTTTCAATGGCAGTTCACTTGGGGCAGACCAAATCCTTTGACAGGCTGATCACCCACTTCCATTAGCACTGGATGTTAAAGGTCTCAGATGTGTTCTGTAGGTCCTGTCTCACCGGTCAGACCAATGGGAAGACAGAGGGAAACTGGATGGTTCCGCTGGTACCCCTTCTTGCAGTTGTTACCCTTTTGGGAGGGTGGGCATCACAATCGTTGGGCCCCTGGACCCCGAAACAGCCCTGGGAAACATGTCTAACCTGGTCTTGGTGGAAAGTTTCACCTGGTACCCAGAGGCCATCCCTCTGAGGACAGTGACTAGACGAAAGCACCCAAGTGAGTTTCCCTAAAAGTGGTGGTGTCTAAGCGGGGTACCACTTTCGTGTCAGCCTACATGAAATGCATGTGGGATGTATATGGAGTAACCTATAAGTTTTCTACATCCTATCATCCCACAACCAATGAGCTTGTTGAGAGGTTCAACAAGACACTTCAGGGCATTATCATGGGCCTGTTAGAGCACCTGAGGCAGAAGTGGGATTTCCTCTTGCCATGTCTACTGCTTGCTTAAAGGGAGGTGCCTCAGAAGGAAGTGGGGTTCCTCCTCTTTAAACTCCTGTATGAGCTAACCTGTCAGAGAGCCTCTCAGCCTTGTGAGGAAGGGGCAGTAGTAAGAGAACAAGATACCCCCTCAGAATGTAGTCACCTAAATTCTGGAAGACCGCCATTAAGAACTTAGCAGTCAAACCAGAAAGCCACTCTGGCTGAGTTTCAGCCTGGCCAGAAAGTGTGGGGGATCGAGCTAGTGGAGCCCCGGTCTTGCAGGACCAATGGACCAGACCATATGAGGTCAAGGAGCATCACTAACCTGGTGGACCTCTAAACCCCAAGAAACCGTTAAAGCATGCAACCACCTCACGTGCCCTTTTGACAGGTTTGAGGCCACTTTCCCTCAGGGACAGATGAAGGGGAGGAGGAAGAGAGTGTACCTCTCCCAGATCTCCTCTCCTCAAAAGAGCATAATGGATCAGTATGAAAGGACTCAGACTCCTCAACAGGAAAAAGACTGCTACCAGCTGTAGGAGCTGTTCTCCTCCCCATTGTCACTGTCCACTTGGTTCACCCATTGGTGTACCCCTGACTTTGATAATGGGGGCAGCATGCCTATGAAGAATAAGATCTATATGCTATCTGACAATGTGAGAGTCAGCATCAAGGAGGACGATTGACCACCTTAACAGTCTTTGGTCTAGCCCCGTGATGGTGGAACCCATGGACACCCCACCAGACGCAACAGCAGAACTTTAGTTCTGAGTGGATTATAGAGGGTGCAAATCAGTCACCAAGACTGATGCACCCCCCCATTGCCTGATCTGATGAGCTCATGGATCAGTTGGGAGCTTCCAAGTTCCTGAGTGCCTTACATCTGGGTACTGGTACATAGCTTTAAATAATGGGGCCAAGTAGAGGTCAGTTGGCCAATTCCGGTGCTCTTTGGGTTAAAGAATGACCCTGCCAAGAAGTTGGTCCACAGGCCCTTTAGTGGGTTGGAGGACTTCAGTGTCAGATCAAAAAATGGTGATACCGATGGGATGAGCATGTGAAACACCTGTAAGGGTTTGTGCACAGCAAACAGCATGTCCCCTCTCATTGCACTAGTGGTCTCTGTAATAGCTCTCTTTAAACATACTACTGAAAGCCTTTCTTGTTATCTCAGCCCCTCCCTAAGACTTCTGTGTATGTTGCTCAATGTATTCACAAGATTGGACATTGCTGTCTTGTTTGCACATTGGACCTTGCTTTTACCAAGGCTTATTTAGAAAACATTGGACCTTGCTTTTACCAAGGCTTATTTAGAACACTCCTCCCTAGGCCATGTGTTATTTCAACTCATTAGCATAATAACTGAAGCTCTGCACACCTGCTTGTGAGAACCACACCCAGTTCTTCGAACCACACCCAGCTCTTCGAACCACACCCACCCCTGTCTATAAAAGGCAGCCCCTGAGCTTCACCCAGTGCTTGTGCTTGTCTACCTCCCACTTACCTGAGAACAGATCCTTCGGCGCTGGCACTCCTGCTCTCTCCAGACCTTCATTGACTTCAACGGGCGCGGCTTCTGGCTCTTCCTTCTTCTGGTATCTGACTACTTCTTGCCTCAGCCCCTCTTCTGTCCATTGCAATCGACCTGCAAAAGAGAAAGAGGTCAAGGTTAGACTGATCAGTATCCCTTTTCAGCGACAAGTAAGTGCAAAACCTTTTATTACCTGAAAGAACTTTATTGGCGATTTCTGGATTCATGTAAAGACAATTTGGAACAAGATATCTCCCACGAACTTTGTGTTTCAAACCCTTTGTTACAGGAATACTTTGTGGAACTTTGTGAAATAAACATTGTTTTACATTGAGCTTTTTTAAGAATCGAACAGAGGAAACCATTGACAGCAAGGCAAACAGTAAATCAAGGACTTGCACAAATTACCTGCTGTATTTTGATGTAAAAGTACAGTATTTGTTTTATAAAAAGTCTATAAATGTGTGAAAAGTGAGTTTGCTATTACGAATTTAGGCTTTATATTAAGGTGAATGTTAGACGTTGGTAATTCCGATAATGATATTCGTTTGATTTTACAGAAGTTTTACAGTAATAGAAAGCACATCCAAGAACAGTAACACATTCCAAACCTGGAAGCTTGAGACCAGGATCCAAGAGGTACTTTTAGAAGACAATTTCTTATAAGATTAAGGTTTAGTCAGGAACACATTTAGGGATAGGTTACACTTATCTGTTCTTTGTTTATGTTTCATTAGGCACCAGTTTCTACAGAAGTCAGAGAGGGCCGCAGATTTTAGCAGTTCTTCTAGAGTGGAAACACAAGAACGGTGTTGTCTCTCTTTTTTTATTTTATCCACTTCCCCCCTTCCCTTGAGCTTCTGGTTCTTAGTGCACTGTTTTAAAACTAGTGTGCTGGAACAAGCAGTTTCAGGGTGGGGTCGGACTGTCTTCAACCTACATCAGAACTGAACAGAAACTCAGGCGAGCTGGGCTTTGACAGGAGCACAAGCCTTTAAAATATTCAGTTCTGTTGGACGATGAATGCCGGGGAAGAAACAGAGGGCATTGATGCCACGGACATGGCGCAGGCCCTAAACGAGGACTTGGCCCATAATGAATCAGTGTCTGGCATCTTGCAACATATGCAAGAGGAAATAGAGAAATTAAAGTTGGAAAACACCTTTTAAAAACAGGATTTAAGCAGGTATAAACCTAGGGAATCTGAGTGGAACACAGCTTTTATGCCTTTGTTTAAAACCTCCTCAGAGACAGGGGGGCGAGCAAAACATGCAACTTTTTCCCCCCCAGTTGAGATTACTGTTAATGTTTCTAATGCTGTGCCTTTAGCAGCACCTGAACGTTTTCATGGAGATAGTAACAAATTCCATGTTTTTATCAATCAATGTCAATTACACTTCGTTTGTAAACCACAACATTTCCCTACTGATGCTATGAAAGCGGCATTTTTTTTATCTTATTTGGGCTGTACAGCAGCCAATTGGTCAATTCCTTTCGTGGATAAAGATGATCCCATCCTCCATAATTGGAATCAATTTAAACGTACTATGACCATTCTTTTTGCAAAGCACACTTTTATGCAGGCAAGCGATAATGAGCTTTTAAATCTTAAGCAAGGTAACAAGGATTTATTGACCTATCTCACTAGTTTCAATCGTTTACTCACCGAGACACGTTGGCCAGAAGAAAAGCGTGTCTCCCTTTTTTATAAAGGTCTGAGAGATGAGTGAAAAGACACGCTGGCTCATATCGTTTATTTACCAGAAGACTATTCTGACTTTGTAGATTTAGTCATGAAATTGGAACACAGACTAGGAGAAAGAAAGGGAGATAAATCCAAACTGGAATCGCGGTTAACTTTTATTAGACATGAGAAGAAAGACACAGATATTAAACTCCCTGAACTTGAGCCTATGCAAATAGGGACACTCAGAGGTCCACTCACGTCAGAGGAAAAAGATAGAAGGAGAAAACTTCAATTATGTTTATATTGTGGCAAGGCAGGACATTTTGCCAGAGAATGTCCAGTAAAACCTAAAACTTCACGAAAGGGTACTGTTTTCTCTATCTCCTCAACTGAGTCAGGAAATGATTAAGCTCGAGGGGGAGGTTACTTGTTCGAGAAAACATCTTAATCAAACCTCTGATTCTACAGCCTTCATGGTACCGCACATACCTAGACATTTCATAATTCAGATCTTTTTCATTGTTACTACCCAAGTTAGACATTCTCTCCCTGTCCTACTGGACTCAGGAGCAACAGGAAATTTTGTGGATAATAAGTTAGCTATCACATTAGGTCTTCCTATTTGCCTAAAGCCTTGTCCAGAAGCAGTATGTGCAGTGGATCGGTCAGAATTGACCTCTGGATTAATCACAAAACAAACAAGTCCCCATGTCATGGTCTGTCAAAATGGGCACACAGAGATGATTAGCTTTGATCTGATAGATACCCCTAATTTTGGCTTGAATCTCGGGGACCCTGGTTTACAACTCATAACCCAAAAATTGATTGGGTGTACAGAACAGTTACTTTGGATTCCCATCATTCTGTAGAACCAATTGCTATCAAGAAGCAGGTACAGAACAGAGCTCAGTAATACACTGTGCTAGTGTTAAACAAGATAAACCAAGTCTCCCTCCTGAATATTCTGACTTAAAGACGTTTTTGATCCAGTGAAGGCTAGTGTGTTACCCCCACATCAGTCATATGACTGCCGTATAGATCTCATCCCAGGGGCCCCTTTACCTAATAACAGAGTATATGCTTTGACTGACGAAGAGACCAAATATTTAAGAACCTACTTAGATGACCTACTACAGTCTGGGTTCATCCGACATTCCACATCTCCGGTGTCATCTCCACTTTTTTTTATCCCGAAGCCGGATAAATCTCTGCGTGCTTGTATCGACTATAGAGGACTAAATAAGGCTACAATAAAAAATAAATACCCTCTTCCTCTAATACCTGTGTTGTTGGATCAATTAATAGATTCTACTGTATACACTAAACTAGATCTGCGGGGAGCTTACCACCTGGTCTGAATGAAAGAGGGGGATAAGTGGAAGACAGCTTTCAAGACAAAGTTTGGTCTATTTGAGTACACAGTAATGCCCTTTGGGTTGTGTAATGCCCCAGCGGCCTTTCAAATTCTTTATAAATGAGGTCCTACACAAATTCCTGGACGTTTGTGTCATAGTTTACATAGACGACATCCTCATTTACTCTAAGAACCCGGAAGAACATACCCAAAATGTTCGTGCAGTATTATCAAAGTTAAAAGAAATTCATCTCTTTGCTAAATTATAAAAAATTACTTTTAATGTCAGCAAAGTGGATTTTTTAGGATACTGCCTGTCACCTCAAGGAATAATTATGAATGAAAAGAAAATTAGTGCTAATACTGATTGGGCAGAACCATCATCTGTGAAGGATGTTCAGAAATTTCTGGGTTTCGCCAATTTTTATAGGATGGTTATTTCTCATTTTGCAGACATTGAGGCCCCAATAACCACCTTGTTGCAGGAAAGGGCAATGATTTATTTGGTCTGATGAGGCGGCTCACGCCTTTCAACTCCTGAAACAAAAGTTCACTTCATCCCCAATTCTGAAACATCCTGATCCTGACTTGCCATTTTTTGTCGAAGCGGATGCTTCACAAGTAGCTTTAGGAGGAGTTCTCTCTCAACGAGATGCAATAGATGGCCAATTCCATCCTATAGCCTTCTATTCCAAAAAGGTATTACCAGCTGAACAAAATTACACTGTGGCTGAAAGAGAACTATTAGCTATCAATGTAGCGTTTTCTGAATGGAGGCACCATTTAATGGGAGTCAAGTATCCTGTTACCATCTTTTCTGACCATAAGAACATACAGGGGCATATTACCAAGGGCATTATCGCTGCATTAGTGGGACTTTTTCCCGCTAATGCGGCGATAATTTTATCGCCCTATTACCAAGCTTTCGCTAACACCAGTTAGCGACAGCTTGTAGGCGATAGCGGGCATTTAGGGGCCCACTTTGCATGTCAGCGATAATTATCCCTAATGACATGCAAAGTGGGCGTGCCAAGATGTTAGCGACTGAAAACAGTCGCTAACATCTCTAACTCCTATTAACAACTTTTGGAAATATTCGCGCTAAGCGCGAATATCTCCAAAAGCTAACGCCTGCTAAAAGCAGTTCTTAGCCATGTTATCCAATGGAAGGTGGATAGCATGGCTAAGAGCATTGTCACGATAATGCATGAATATTGCTGATTTTTCAGCGATATTCATGCATTTCGCAGGATTTTTACCGCTTTTGAGATAAACCTTGATAATATCAAGGTATCTCAGCGGTAAAAATCCTCGGTGCTCGGCGATATTTTTTTCCCCCTAACCAAGCAATAGCGATAATTATCGCTATTGCTTGGCAATATGCCCCACAGTTCTTTGGATCACTAAAAGCATTAACTCCACGTCAGATGTGCTGGTTAATTCTTTTTAGTACATTTGACTTCGTTATAACCTATAGACCAGGTGCACAATAAATTCAATCTGATGTGTTATTTAGGTACGGACATACCTCAGACATGAAACAAGACAAAATAGGAGAACCCATTCTTCCTACCCAAAAACGTTTGGCACCAGTACAACAGAAGGATTTCATCAGAGATCTATATAATGCACACATGCAAATGGCACCTCAAGATTGGTTAAAGGATTCCAATAACTCAATACAGCGAGGTTTATTATATCACGACAACATGCTGTTAGTGCCCACCACAGAATTACAAACACAGGTGATAATTTGGCATCATGCCTCACTGTTGGCAGGTCATCCTGGCTGGGAAAAAACCTGGAAAATGTGCAAAAACACTTTTGGTGGGACAATATGAGTAAGGACGTTAAGCAATTTGTCACTACCTGTCCAGTTTGTGCAAGACATAAATCTTCTCATAAGGCCCCTAACGGTTTGTTAATACCAATGCCATCACCCAAAAAACCTTGGCACACTGTGAGTGTAGTCTTTATTGTAGGTTTACCACCAGTAAAATCCTTCACAACAGTATTAGTGATAGTGGATTTTTTGTCTAAAATGGCACATTTTGTACCATTACGGAAATTGCCAACTGCGGCAGAATTTGCCAATATTTTTATAAGAGAAATTGTGCGTTTACATGGTTTGCCAAGTAAAGTGGTGTCAGACCGAGGTAACCAGTTCAACTCTAGATTGTGGAAAAAATTATGCGAAAAACTGAAAATAGATGTGGCATTATCCACTGCTTTCCATCCAGAAACAGATGGACAAATTGAACGAATGAACCAAACCTTAATTCAAACGCTACGTTGTTTATTGGCTGATTATTCTAGTGAATGGTTGAAAGCTCTCCCTGTAGTGGAGTTTGTTTATAATAATACTGAGCATGCAGCTCTACTTTGCTCACTATTCTATTTCATGCAGGGGCATCGGTATCATCCGAGAGCTATACCCATTTTACAAGAAGATTCCCTATTGCCTACAGTAACAGATAGATTAACGAGATTAGGTGACATACTAGACAAGGCCAGGAAACATTTATTAAAGTACAAAGAAAGCATGAAAAGACAAGCAGACAAACACCGATCTGAGGCCCCAATGTATATAATCGGTGACAAAGTATGGCTCTACAAAAAGAACCTACATATAGAGGGATCCCGAAAGCTGCAACCACGTTTCATTGGACCCTTTAGTATAACTGCCATAGTAAACCCGGTAAGAGTAAAATTGGACTTACCAAAAGAATACCCAGTACATGCTACATTCCATGTGTCCTTGCTTAAGCCGTACAACCCAAATACCCGACCTGAACCACCACCTCTACCCATACCAATTAAGGGAAATCTAGAATATGAAGTGAAAAGCATAAAAGACGCAAAAAGAATTCATGGACGTCTGTTTTATTTAGTAGAATGGAAAGGATATGATGAAACTGAGAATTCATGGGAACCAGCATCCTACGTACATGCCCCACGGTTGATTAGACAGTTTTATCTAAAAAATCCAGGGAAACCCCGTCCAGTAGGAGGGCCTTTGAGGGGGACAACTGTTAGGGTTTGTGCACAGCAAAGAGCATGTCCCCTCTCATTGCACTAGTGGTCTCTGTAATAGCTCTCTTTAAACATACTCCTGAAAGCCTTTCTTGTTATCCCAGCCCCTCCCTAAGACTTCTGTGTATGTTGCTCAATGTATTCACAAGTTTGGACATTGCTGTCTTGTTTGCACATTGGACCTTGCTTTTACCAAGGCTTATTTAGAAAACATTGGACTTTGCTTTTACCAAGGCTTATTTAGAACACTCCTCCCTAGGCCATGTGTTATTTCAACTCATTAGCATAATAACTGAAGCTCTGCACACCTGCTTGTGAGAACCACACCCAGTTCTTCGAACCACAACCAGCTCTTCGAACCACACCCAGCCCTGTCTATAAAAGGCAGCCCCTGAGCCTCACCCAGTGCTTGTGCTCGTCTACCTCCCACTTACCTGAGAACAGACCCTTCGGCGCTGGCACTCCTGCTCTCTCCAGACCTTCATTGACATCAACGGGTGCAGCTTCTGGCTCTTCCTTCTTCTGGTTTCCGGCTACTTCTTGCCTCAGCCCCTCTTCTGTCCAGTGTAATCGACCTGCAAAAGAGAAAGAGGTGAAGGTTAGACTGATCAGTATCCCTTTCCAGCAACAAGTAAGTGCAAAACCTTTTATTACCTGAAAGAACTTTATCCGCAATTTCTGGATTCATGTAAAGACAATTTGTAACAAGATATCTCCCACGAACTTTGTGGTTCAAACCCTTTGTTACAAGAATACTTTGTGGAACTTAACATTGTTTTACATGGAACTTTTTTTAGAATCGAACAGAATTGACAGCAAGGCAAACAGTAAATCAAGGACTTGCACAAATTACCTGCTGTATTTTGATGTAAAAGTACAGTATTTGTTTTATAAAAAGTCTGGAAATGTGTTGAAAGTGAATTTGCTATTAAGAATTTAGGCTTTAGTTATATTAAGGTGATTGTTAGACGTTGGTAATTCTGATAATGATATTCGTTTGATTTTACAGAAGTTTTACAGTAATAGAAAGCACATCCCAGAACAGTAACACATTCCAAACCTGGAAGCTTGAGACCAGGATCCGAGAGGTACTTTTAGAAGGCAATTTCTAATAAGATTAAGATTTAGTCAGGAACACATTTAGTGATAGGTTGCACTTATCTGTTCTTTGTTTATGGTTCATTAGGCACCAGTTTCTACAGAAGTCAGAGAAGGCCGCAGATTTTAGCAGCTCTTCTACAGTGGAAATGCAAGAACGGTGTTGTCTCTCTTTTTTTATTTTATCCACTTCCCTCCTTCCCTATAGCTTCTGGTTCTTAGTGCACTGTTTTAAAACTAGTGTGCTGAAACAAGCAGTTTCAGGGTGGGGTCGGACTGTCTTCAACCTCCATCAGAACTGAACAGAAACTCAGGTGAGCTGGGCTTTGACAACACCTCTGGGCAGTGTTTCAGGCCTGCATAAAGCAAGTCTTACTATCAAGGCCAGCAAGTGCCATATAGGACAGGATTCTGTTGTCTACTTGGGTCAACAGGTTGGTGGGGGCAAGGTGTAACTCCTCCAATGCAGAATTCAGGCCATTCTGGCTTGGGAAACCTCCCATGACTCAGACAGAAGGTAGAGCCTATTTAGGCCTCACAGGATATTACAGGATATTTGTCAAGCTATATTGTGACTGAGCTGACATCCAAGAAGCAGTCATAAAGGTACTCTGGGCAGAGGTGTGCCAGAAAGCAATTGTCTCTAAATGAAGAGGGCCTCGACCAACCTGTAGCTTTTCACCAGCAGGAGGTTGCCTCACAGGAATCAGAGCGGAGTGCTATAGAGATGGGGCACTGAATAAGATGAGACCCTGCTTGCTTGGAACTCACTTCCGTATTCAGAAAGACCACAGACCTTTGAGGTGGCAAATGCAAATGAGAGGTGAGAATCCCAAACTGTTGAAGTGGTCCATCTCCCTACAAGGAAAGGACTTTACTGTGGAACACCATCCTGGGACTGGCCAGTACAAGTTGATGTCCTCTCCAGGTTTTTTCCACCTTATTGATGAGAACTGCCATGAGGGTAGGTAGTTCTTCCGGCTTTCAGTCTGGGTGACACATATTAGACCTGTCAGCCCTGGGTAGTAGTCCCCCAGACATTTTGCCTTCACCCCTCAGATTCTGCTGAAATAGTTTTTGTTGGATTTAGGACTCTGTGCACTTTACCACTGCTAACTACTGCTAAAGTGTGGGTGCTGACCTCTTAAAACATGGTAAAATTGGCCTACATCTACATTGCATATTTATTTTACTTGTAAGTCCCTAGTATATAGTACTATATGTTTTAGGGCCATGTAAAATAAATGCTATTAGTGATCCACTACACTCGTTGTGCTACTCACTAAAGTAGAACTGTAAAACGTGGCTCAGGCCTGCCACAGCAGCCTATAATGAGGTTTTGAACTGCCATTTTCACCTGGCTAAATAAACCTTCTGCCAGGCTTAAATCTTTCTTTTTAATACGTATAAATCGCCAATAAGGTAGGCTTTAACAACTCCTAGTGCAGGTTGCATGATAATTAAAAAGTATGACACGTGTACTTCAGTTTTACATGTCCTGGCAGTGAAAAACTCCTGAAGTTGTTTTTCACCGAGTATGGCCTATCTCTCCCATTGGCTAATACTGGGTTACCTTAATACATGCAATTAATGCAAACTTGAGATTGAAAGCAGATAAGGACATTCTGTTTAGACTCAAATGAATTGTGACTTAAAGTCCTCATTAATGGTAACGTTGGATTTTAAGTCACAATTCTAAAAATACCACTTGTAGATAGTTGCCATTATCTTGCCCTAAATATTTGTGACTTCTGTCACTATCCTGCATCACATGACTGTGAATGCCTCTGCTGTTGGAGGTTATGTATTACTCCCAGACAGTGACACATAGGTGGCTAGGTGTGGGCAGGATTGGTTATCCTGCTAGGATGGCTGAGGGTGGAGCTGTCCCCAGCCACACTTACACTTCACAGGGCTTGTTTCCAGCACACAAAAAGGAACCTGACATCAACATTTTGTCACCCCAGACAGCTTGGAGCCTTGACAGGGGAAGGAAAGACCGTTCCAGAACCAGAGGGGATGGTAGGACAGGGTGTCCCCTCACTCAAAAAGGCAGCACCAGGATAAGTTATTGGACCCCAGAACCACTCTTCATGTCACTTCTGGTATGAAGAGTGGCATGAACTCAGAAGGACTGCTCTGCTGCCCTATTTCTGGTCCTGTGCTCACTATACCACTGGATTCAAGTTAGCCTGATTGATGAAGGGTGATGCCCTGAAACGGGTCCCAGGATGCTTATTTCCAGTCCAGGGAGGATCTGGCTTGGCAGTTAGGGCTGGACTGTTACCACAAGGAACAGGGTCAAGACTGATTTGCATATGGCTGGGTCCAAATTGAGGTGGTGTGGTGAGCAAAAGAATGATGGATTTAACCCAGATCCTTGTGACTGGGGTGAATGTTTGCATTTTCCAGCATTCCGTCCAACATCTGTTTCTTTTGCATATGTCGTTCTAAGTGGGAAGGGTATGCCCAGACGTGGGTCCCCTACTCACTACACCACTGGATTCAAGCAAGCCTGCCTGCTGAAGGGTGATGCCCTGAACCTGGTCCCAGAATATTTTGTCCCGGTCCAGATCCTTGTGGCTGATGGTGTGTCGCGTTCTAATCTAGGACCCTGATCGATACTGTGACCTTATGCCCCTATACGGCTATAAATCCATTTATTCCCTATATTGGCATAACCGATCAAATGCAATATTCAGAAACTCGTCTCTGGCCTCACACGAACAGAGCCACATTTCAGAATCGCTTCCTCTGCAACTTCCTTTGCAGCTCATTAGTGCAAATGACCCAGCAGAAGCCACTATCTAAGATTCCTAGATTAACACTCCGAGTTCTTCAACAAGATAAAAACTCAGCACCCTGGGAAAGCCCCGCTTGCTATGTTTTGATTAGTAATAGAACTCTAATGAGCACTGAGAGACGATCACTTCCTAGTGACATCTTTATTGACGTCTTATGTCCAAAAACTTACGTCAAACACGGCACCTTTCAGGTATAAATATTACCAACGTTGCCTTAAGCAAATGCTGGCTAGCTGCCTCATAGACATCGCTGCCGTTATCGCTGCTGATGCTATCGCTGCGAACGAGCGAACGATGGTGTGGTGAACACAGGAGCTGAACAGCTGTCCCCCTGCAAGAGCCCAGCAGATGCAAGCTGCCCGCGCACGCTGCCCCTCCTCCTCTTCCTCGACGCGCTGAGAGAGACGCTGTCTTTTCTCCTGCCAAGAAAATCCAGCTCCAGCGTTTCCAGCCTACTCTTGCGAGTGACTGGGATATCGAGTCCCTGGAAGGAGATACCAGACCTCCAACATTCTATTCCAGAGGTATGGTGTTGACTAAACCCTTAGAGAGAATTCTTGAAGCAAACCTTGGCAAAACCAACTTACTTACTTACTCCCCTCCCAAGTATTAGGCTTAGGTCAGGTACACTGGGGTAGGCGTAGTTAGAAGCACCAGTTGAGTACGTTAGTCAAATGTATATATGAATGTATATATGTTTTATTCATTTTAAACCATTGTATGGCTAAGAAACCATATCAATGCTTTTACAGTATTATTTCGCAATACTCATTTTACTGTACGCACTTTTTATAATAACAAGTCTTGCAATTGTGGCAATTCATTTCTCTTGTATGAGAAGAAACACTGTTCAATAAATAATACCTTTTATTGAAAACGCCCGTCTCTCTATTCTCTACATATTGTGAAAGTAATCTGCACAACAACTGACTGAATAAAATAACTGTCTATTGTTTCACACGACTCTAGAGATTGACTCTTATCTGAGGAGCAAAGTTGTCATGTTGCACGGTTGTTGGAAAACTGAATCCCTTCTTGGCTGTGCCAGGGAAGCTGATCACTTCCTATTCAGTCAAGAAAGTTTCCAGTGACCTCTGAGCTAGTTGGTAACAAACCTGATTAAGTTTAGCATAGTCAGTAGAGGCCTGGAAGATCCGCACTTCTTCTTCGATACTACTCTTTATGTTATTCCAATGCGCAGGGCCTATTGGGAAAATAGGAACTACACTACAGGTGAATGGTTTGCATTGTCCAGTATTCTGTCCATCAATTGTTTCATTTGCCTTTTTCTGGAAGGGCTGCCCAGTAGCCCTACTGGCGGAAGAACTGTATAAGGAAGGACGACTGGACCTACTTCCTGAACCTACGACCACCAGATGAACTCCAAGGGCTAGCTGGCCAGCCTCCTGTGTGAGCTACAGGAACACAACAAGCTCCAGAGGGATTGAATACTGGTGCCGGCTTCAGTGGGAGTGAGTTGAGTTCTAACACCCTAAGTGGTGCTTCTCCAGGTCCTGTGCCCTTCAAAGTGGTGTTGATGATGCTGCACCTCTCTAAACCTAAAATCTGGGACTTACTTTTTTTTTAACTGCTTAGAGAACCAACAGAAGATTGAGACCTACCTGAGAGGAAGGAGTTTTTCTCAGGTCAGACCAGTGTTAAAGCATAAAAGGAATTTGAGGATGATTATACCCTAATTAAGATTTTAAGGATTGTTGTAATTTCTAAAAAATCTTGGCAACTTAGATAAGATGTTTCATTTTTTGAGACTGCTTACAAACATTTTGTCCAAATGAACTGTAATATTGTCTACGTATTTTAAACATTATCCCTAATGCTTTGTAATATTGTCTATGTCTGTTGTTTGTTTTTTGTACTTTTATGATTTTAATTAATCGAATAAAGTGGATTGACTGACTGACTGATTGAGACCTACCTTCCTATATATACGCCAAAGGTGCATCGCCAATGAGTCTGACTTTCTGGTAGTTCCTGCTATGTTCTTCTTTGCAGCAGTAAATCATCTTCAACTATGCCTCCCAGCAGCGATATCTAGCCTCATAAAGCCCTTTTCAGCTACTGCTGTAGCCTTGTCCTGCTAGGTGAATCCCAGCTTGAGAAATGGCATAATGGTGATCTCATTCAATGCTGCCCTATTGTCCAGGACTCGTCCTCAAATACAGCCTGCTGCGTTGACTCTCTGAGACTCTACTTTCTCAAAAACATTTCAGAAATGTCTTTTAAGACTGAAGGTAAGATGAGACCAGGCCAAATCTACCCCTTGTATCCGACCCACGCTCCATAGTGGTTGGCTTTAACTTGTGACTTTAATGAGATTTGGCATGACCAGATTCCCGGGGTGGTGCTTTGATCTCCTAGGCATAACTTTAGTTCTACTGATTGGATTTAACGCATGTTGGTGTAATTTGTTAATTAAAATGTAATCTATTTTCTAAAATGGTGTGATATTTTGCTTTTGCTGTCTTTTTACTTTATTACTGTTTGTGTGCTGCATAAATACTTTACCCATTGTTTCTACGTTAAGCCTGACTGTTTTTATGCCAAGCTGCCAGTGGGTTAAGCACAGGTTAATTTAGTGACATTTTGTGGTTCGCCCTGAAAAGGATTTGTTTAATATTTAAGTGGGGCTTCCTCCCCTCTCAATTTACAACCCAATTTCTTTCAGTGTTCTCCTCCCCCAACAAAATATTTAAAATAGCAAGCATTGTGCTCCACCACCTTGAGCTCTAAGCTGCATTCACCCCAAAGAAAAAAATAGTTCCTGAGTCAGGGGGTTCAGAGCTGTGCAATGCAAAGAAGTTCCTCTGTATGAGGCTCTCATCACCACAGTTAGTAACGCTTGTTTGCCAGAGCACAGTTTTTAAAGCAAATGTTCCACTGTTCTGACCACAGAACAGTGAAAACCAGAATTGGATTTTGAATGCAATATTTGGGCTGCACAACACAGGGGGTATCCAATAAGGAAGCAAGTTTACCCAACGAGAAAAGAAGTGCCAATTTACTTTTGTACAACATTTCTGCATGAAGAAGCCCACACTTGCTAGATTTCTGTATGCGGAAATAGTTGCTCTATCACTACGGGAGAGTTAGAGGTAAGACCATCACACATCCTCCAGAAACCATACTACGAACCGTAAAGAAGCATTGGTGCACAGCTTTTTTCAGTGATCAGGCAACAACTTGGAAACCTACGTTATGCCATATATTACGGATGAGGGAGCCTCACCCACACTTTTGTGGCATCCTTCTTCATCGGCATCCGCATCTTGGCCTGAGAGATGATGCAAATAGGGCTAATCCACCCTCAGTCGGAGGGAGTTACTAATAAGGAATATAATGGATAATAGCGGGATCCAGAATTTTATAATTATACTGTTGGAATATAGCCCTCCCAGAAGGGTCACCCAAACCATTTTGGCTGCAACCTTCTCTTTTTCTGACTTTCTTTTTATTGGCTTTAGGACTCAGAGCACTTTACCACTGCTAACCAGTGCTAAAGTGAATGTGCTCTCTTTTCTAAACATGGAATTATTGGTTTACATCTGTTTGAAATATTTAATTTACTTTTAAGCCCCTTATAAAGTGGTTTACCATATACCCGGAGCCTGTCAATTAAATGCTCCTAGTGGGCCTGCAGCACTGATTGTGCCACCCACAGAAGTAGCCTTTTAAACCTGTATCAGGTCTGCCACTGCAGGGCCTATGTGTGCAGTTTAGTGCCACTTCAACTTGGAATTTAAAACTACTTGCCAAGCTTTAAACTCCACTTTTTTTGCATATTTTACACTTTTAAAATGTAATTTCTGATCAGAGAGGAGTATAATTGCATGTTTCATATGTTTGGAATGGTAAAGATAATCCTCCTTACTGGGGAAGTTGAATTTAACATCACTGTTTTAAAAATGCCACTTTTAGAAAGTGGACATTTCTCTGTGCTTATAGCTCTGTGGGCTTTGTAGCCTGTCTTCAATGCTCGTCTGAGTTGGGTGGCAGCTATATTTTGTGCATTCCCTCTAGACAGCCACAAACACAGGAAGCGGAGGCTTATCTGCATTCTAAGCACTCCAAGGGCGTACTGGTTTACCTCCTGTTTTCTGAAGTTTCAGGGACACAAAATGTTCCTGCAATTCATCTGGTGCTTCTGGAATCTGCCTTCTGTAGGTCCCTCCCTTTTCTGGGGTGCCCTGTCCAACCAACACATCACCCTTTGATGCTGACGTAGAGGCTGTTCGATGACAGCTGTTCTAGAGTCCGCCTGGGCCAAAGAAGATGATCTGCGCTGCTCGACGATGACGCTTTGCCTTCACTTCAGCAATGCCCAACGACAATTCAGTGACCCAACTGCGAGGAAAACACTGATGTATCGAGCCCTCATCTTCAACGCTTTTCTCCATCCAAGGTACATTCTCAGCATGCCCTGCGTAGGCCTCATAACCGGCCTGACCTTCATCACAGTCAGCCTGAACTTTGAATTTGCACTGTTTTTTTGGGACCTCAAATAAACTTTTAGCTGAAAATTATTTCTAAGTACTATTTTTTATTTATTAAATAAAAATTCATATCTTGACTTCTGCTGATTGGGTTTTTGCTGTTTTGGACTTTTTCACTAAGAGAAATAATTCTCTATTTTTCTAAACCTGTGTGGAATCTTTTTGTGGTGTATTTATTTTGTTAATGTGTGTGTGTGTGTGTGTGTGTGTGTTGGTGTGTGTGTGCGTGTGTGTGTGTGTGTGTGTGTGGGTGTGTGTGTGTGTGTGTGTGTGTGGGTGTGTGTGTGTGTGTGTGTGTGTGTGTTGTACAAATACTTGACACATTGCCTCTTTAGATAAGCCTGACTGTTCTCTGCCAAGCTACCAGAGGGGGAGCGCTTGCTATATTTTAGTGTGTATCTAGCTGACCCTGACTAGAGTGGTGGTTGCTGCCTAGCCTGGGTGCATACATCAGCCAACCAGGAATCCTATTTGTAACACATACCTTGAGGTAAACCCAAAGGAAATGCATTATTAGTGAGCACTTCAGATATGAGTAAGAGAAAATATGAAAACAGGTGTAATGGCCAATTCATCACTCAATAGTGCCAACATGTTTCATACCGTTTAACTGCCAATAGATGGTCAATGGCTTTCATTAGGGGTACATGGATTGTGATCGCAATATGGAACAGGCAGGGCTGAAACACATGGGTGAGAAAGCGATTTGGGAAGTACACCAGGGTGAGTGCAAGATGAAAGGGCAGGGTGAAGCACACGGGAGAACGTGAGCCACATGGGTTATGCAAGGGAAGAGAACAGCTGAGGGAGACAACTGGAAAACACATGCAGTCTCATGGAGTGCTTAACACAAATAAAAAAAAGTAGTGCTGCGAAAGCAAGCAGAGGAAGCATAGAAGGTAGCTAATCAAAAGAAACTGTAAAGAGGCTTTGGTCCGTGAGAGAGACATACACAAGATTGACCAGGTGGGACACAAATAATAGGTAGACTAATGAGAGTGACAGGAAAGCCAGCCAAAGGTAAACAATGGACGGACTCCAAGCCCCTCTATAATTTTAGTATTCCACAATATGGCTTTTGAATCTATACAGCTCAGCTGCCTTGTAGGCTTGACCTAAATATGTCAGAAACCTCTGTCCATACAGCAAATGTTTTTTTAACAATTGGTGGAATGCATAAAAATATCAAGCCAAGCCTCTTCCTCCTAATTAATTTAGTTGAAAACAAAACCACTTCCTTTTTTGGTGACCCCGGAAAGAAACCCTGAATAAAAATCAAGTGTTAATACATCACAAGCGATAGGCAACACTCTTTTTTTAAGGGTAAAAAAGAATATTTATTCAGCGTAAGATAACATGCAGTAGAATTATACAGAGCAATTAATCAAGAGGTACAGAAAATGAAAACAAAAGTAAGAAAAACAAAAGAAGCATACAATGCATACAAAATTACAGTCTGATTATTTATCAACTATACATATTAGAGGAATATAAGGTAATATTTGATATAAACAAATCTTAAAATCTTGAAAGGGGAGGTTGCAGAACTTCCTGGAGTTGAGGTGGGGGAGCAAAAGTTTTGACAGCAGAATAATCAAGAAATTGAGTAGCAGGTGTCCAAAGGGCCTTTCTTTTTAAAACAAGAGATAATGGGTGCACATATGCAGTATCCAATCAATGATTGTGACAAACTGCATACCACCATGCCTTAAAAGACAATTGTGTAAAATCCTTCTAAATACGGGCTATTTGTTGAAAAGCAAGTGCTAATAACAAATCTATTATCTGCATGTTAAAAGGAGCATTGACCCAAACCTTGGATACACTACATAAAAATACATTGGAAATAGAAAAAGAGACATTACTCTGGAAAATAAGTTTAATTTGGCACCAAACTTGTAACCAGAATGCAGATACTAGGGGACAAGTGAAAAGTAAATGTTTCAAGTCAGCTTGAAGTACAGAACATGTGTCTGGAATATTGGGGCATATTATCAAAAAAGGGCGTTACATTACCACCGCATTTATCGGCAGGAACCTGCCCATAAAGCGGCGATAATGGGCTTGATAATATGCTCTATGGAATTCCAATCGAAGCCCATGTTACATGTCTTTACATTTAACATGGGCTTCAATTTGAATTCATAGAGCATATTATCAAGCCCATTATCGGCGCTTTATCGGCAGTTTCCTGCCGATAAAAACGGCGATAATGTAAGGCCCTTTCTTGATAATATGCCCTATCTTGATTAATCCTATCAATGGTGTCTGTTGTCATAAAAAGTCTGTTGTAAATGAAAAAAAGTGTTTGTGTAGTGCTAGCTGCACGAGAGGACTTTTTGATTTTAGTCCAGATTTGTTTCCAGGTGGGTATAGGTAAAGTTATGGAAAGATTTTCCTCCCATTTAAGTTCAGTTTTAGACTTGCATCTCAAAGTTAGAGCTTCAAGTAAATGGGAAAGAATAAGGGAAGCCTTAGGACACATAGGAAGAATAACAGTTAATGTTGTGAATGATGAAGCATCAAAGGGCGAAATAGATATGAAATAATTATATGCTTAAACTATAACCCCCTGTAAGAAATTAATCCCGATCAAATAATTGATGAACCCAAATGAACCGTTTAATTCTCCAGGAAAGCCAATAAATAGGATTTTCCTTCACCTAAATAAATTGATTATTCTATATAGTAGAGTTAAGGAGCCAAGATTCGTGACAGATTAATGAACTACAGAGGATAATAATTTGCAAGTATTATTGATAATAGGATTGGAACTTCTTCGTGGTTGTCGTATGAAGGACAGGAATTCTGAAAAAGAATATGGGGATAAAAAAACCTTGTTCCAAATCAACCCATTTGGGGTATATAGCAAAGAGGGTGCAATCCAATGAGAAGATTGTTGCAAAAGGAAAGACTTATGTTATATTGGGAAATCAGGAAAGTGTACTCCCCCCTCAACGTTAGGCCATTTCAGCTTAGCTAATGACATATGAGGCTTCTTCTTATTCCAAAGGAAAGGAGACAGTATTGAGTTTAGTTTCTTGTAATTCTTGAGAGTGACATGCAGGGGAATATTATAAAGAGTAAAAAGAATAATAGGAACCAGCATCATCTTAATGCAAATTATCCTGTTGTGAGTCATGGATGACCATGAATATTAACATTCTGGTGGATTCGAGATAAAAATGGTTCTAATGCTAAATTAAAAAGGAAGAGGAAAAGGGGACAACCTTGACGAACCCCTCTGTGAAGGTTAAACAAATTAAAATCTCAGGCCATTAGAGCAAATGGCTGCCTTAGGGGAAGTATAAAGGAGAGAAATGAAAGTCATACATTTTGGCCCAAACCATGTTAAAGTGTGACATATGATAGACCAAATAACACAATCAAAAGCCTTTTCGGCATCCAAAACAACGGCTGATAGAGAATCGGGTAGCCTTGCAGATCTAGAAATAATGTCTAAAAACAAATGGGAACTGTCTGAAAGAAACCTACCCCATATAAAGCCAGATTGTTCTTGCCTAAAAGATCAGGAAGGAGCACTTTGAGTCACAAAGCCAGTGCTTCAGAGAAAATGTTATAGTCTAAGTTAACTAAAGAGATGGGACGAAAGTTCTTACAAAAGTGTGGCTCTTTACCCGCTTTCGGAATTAAACAGATGAAGGCATCTAGAAACGAGCCAGAAGAGGTAGCTGAATTAATAAAGCAATGAATTAACAGACAAAGGTTAGGAAGGAACAATTTAGAAAAGTGTGTATAGAACTCAGCTCTAAAATCATCCGGCCTTGCAGCTTTATATTTTTTAAGGGAAATCAATGCGAGCTGAAGTTCTGTTTGAGTAATATCCATCTCTAGGGAGGAGAGGTCAACTTTAGAATAGGCTGCTTTTGAAATAGAAGATAGATAACTTAAATTTGCAGGATCTAGGGGTAGACATTCCGGGGTGTTTAGATTTGTATAATATTGTTGGAATTGAGTTAGAATATCCTGGTCTCAGTGATGAGAAGAACCACGTCTTCAATAATTGATTCAATGTATAGTTTATTTTGTTTTGCATTTTAAGATAGTTTGCTAGTAACTTTACAGGTTTATTTTGACCTCCATAACACTTAGCACTCGATTTGTGAAGATACGAAGCAGCGTTACCAGTGGATACTTTATTAAAATTAAGTTCGGCTTTAGCTGTCTAATTCAGAGCTTTATGAGAATGGGACGTATAGTAAGAATTCTGTAAAAGAGGCGATTGAAATAATCGCCTCTTTTTTAGAAACAAAATCAATTTTAAAATCTTGAGGCTTTAAATGCATCAAACACAGTATGAAAGGGAACGTCTACCATCTGAATAAAGAAGTAAAAGTCTTGGGCAAAAGCAGTAAAAGAAGAGGTGGAAGAGGAATACAATAGTAGGGAATTATTAAATCTCCATCTCTTAGAAAGTGTAAAATTGGATATGATGTCTAAATGCACAGAAACCGGGGCATGATTAGAGATTAAAATAGAACCAATATTTGATAAATGTAGGGGTTGAGGTAGATGATATGAAACAAAAACATAATCATTTCAAGATTGTGTATAGTGTACAGGGGAGAAAAATGCGTACTCCCTTAAGGTTGGTTTGCATAATTGCCAGGCATCAGTAAGGTTATGACTGTGAAAAGCTTGTGTGAAAGATTTTTGTTATTTGTTTGTGATATAGTGCAATGATGACTGTCTGTCTAAAAAAGGATCAACAGGTAAATTACAGTCACCGACCAGAACCAGATTATCATCTTGATATTGCAAAATCTTCTAAGAATTTAAACACCAAAATGTACAGCCAGGTGCATTAGGCCCATATATGTTGAACAGAACAATTGGAATCTTATCACAATAGACTAAGTATTTGCCATCTCCCCTCTTCCTCCTTTTCCCAAGAAATCAACTGAACTTTCAAAGACTTGTGACACAATATTGCAACGCTGTTTTCCCCCAAAGCAGGTGAAAAGAAAACTTCACCCATCCATCCCCTTCTCAATTTCATACATTCTATATCCAAGAGATGAGTTTCCTGCAGAAAAGCTACACAAGCATTATTTTTTGATAAATGGGTGAGAATACATTGTCTTTTAATTGGACAATTCAGACCCCTGGCATTCCGGGAATCTATTGTCAAACCCATTATAGACAGACAGAATGAAGAAAACAATCAGATCTTAATGGAGAGAAGATGCATCAAAGCCACAGAAGTTGTAGAGGAAGGAATATTCTGTGGGAAATAAGACAGGTTAAAAAGTTTAAAATAGGAGAGAAAAGTAAAGACAGAAACGAGGAGAAAAAAGAAAAGAAGAAAAAGATCTCCGTAGCACGAAAGAAAATACATCAAACACTAAAATATCAAAGACAGGGCAAACAGACAAGCAGAAAGAATGACATTCCTCACAAAAACTTGATGAAGGTAGGGGAGGGACCACACAAACAAGACATCACGTCTGATCCAGAGGGAGTTGCATGAAGCTGTAGGGGACTGTGCATCAAGTAATTGGGAACAAGAACAGCCCTAACATAGAAGCATTTCATAAGAAGTGTGCGACCCAATATACCCTTGGAGGCTTGGGCGATAAAGATTTGAAAAAATAAAGGTTTGCATACAAGGGATTTTGCTTATCTATTAATTTTGAATATACTATTTCAAACATATTTGTCGAGGTTACACCCTTATTAGTGGTGTACAATAGATTAAATCAAACAATCAATGAATAATTATACTTTAAAAAATACTGTCTCAAGGAGACATGCAATTTTAAAAAACTTGAAATGTGACACACAGGGCACAACTCTACTTCAAAATAAGCATATATTTAATATATGATAAATGTATAAATCAGGGAACAAAAAGATTTGAAACAACCAAACATAGCTCATGAGGTAGGGTGAGATAACCTACAAAACAACTATGTTGACATCTTTTCATAAATTAATAGAAGGATATGATTAGATATATCAATAAACAGACAAGAGGTTTTTTTTTTTAATTTGTATTAATCATCATCAGTACATAATTTCATAATTTCATTAGAGCACAGCGCCAATACCGAGTCAAACCTTTTTGTGAAGAGAAAATTAACAAGAATAAAAAGCGATGGGAAGCGAGAGACAGGGTACAAATGTTTACAAAATGATATAGGAATTTCACGTAGCAGAAAAAGAAAAACAAAATGCAGCCTCTTGACCGTCAAATATATTCTAAGCTGCTAATACTACGCTTAGCTTCCTTCCAATCTCTCTTTGCACTCTATCATTGGAGTCCAGATAAGTTTCCCCAATTGTTTAACTTTCCGGCCCTTCTTCTCATACAGTGCTTTCTCAAAATTATATATAGCTAATAGCCGTAAGATCCATTTAAATTACTAACCACCAATAGAAAGTAGAAGATTTGTCATCTGACCCCTAATGCCCATGGAAAAAAGACTTTAAACCAGGTTCAAATATAGGAAAGCAGACTGGCTTTGTACACGAATGGAACAAACATAGTTATTACTATAAAAATAACCAGAGATATGAACAAATACATACTGAAGCACAAATTAATGATGTGAGGTTCAAATTACTGTACAAATACAGCAAAAATCGAATAGTAAATGGATACACATTACAAATGTCCCATATTGCAGGGATTACATTTCTATTTACAAAGAGATCATATCATTGAACACATATGGCAAAAATCGATCAATAAATAGATATACAATTCAGTTGCCCCATATTTCATGGATTTACATTCGTATCTACAAAAAAGGCAAACTCAATGGAGTACAAATTTGTGTATCACTGCATAATATAAATTAATTTAAACTCCCTTAAAGTTTATATACCGACATAACTGCCTGTATGTACTGTCTGCCAAAATAACTCTAGAACCTCTGTACTTGTTTGTATTCTCTGTTCCTATATTATGTACGCCTCGCCCAGGTCAATGACAATCTAAAGTGCTGAAGTGTAAAGTGCTAAAATTAAAGTGCAAAAGACATTCCCAGCCGGGAACCTCTTACTATTCAATAAAACTGTGTTGGGAAAGGGAGAAGGCAGTAGAATAGACAAATCAATCTTCATAATACATTTCAGTGCAAAGACCAGACCGATTGGCAAATATATCAACTATGTAATAGACTACTGTATTTTAGATGAAAAAGGGTCAAAAATACCTGTGCAAATGGCGCCAATAAATAGTATAAAACCATAAATTCATAAAAATATAAATTCATGATAAAACACACTTACATTGGACACCAGATGGAAATATAAGACTAAACCCTGAATAAATAACTATAAAACTCAGTATAATAGTAGTCTAAAAATAGAATTAAACCAAAGATATGGACAATTGTACAAAAATGCCCTACCATACCCTACACTACAGCTCATCTATTGTACCACGAGGATATGGAGGATTAAAGGTAATGGTGTAAATCCTCATAAATGTTCAAACCTCTCGGGGTCTTAGTATCGAGCTCCAAAATGTATTTGGTCTCCAACTGTAGGAGCAATTTTTCCCTTTTGCCTCCTCTTTTACTAGTGGAACAATGTCAATTACAAAGTACTGGAGAACATTAAGATCATTGTCATGTTCTATTTTGACGTGTCGGGCAACAGGATAGGATGGATCTGAATTTACAGTTGCTCTCAAGTGCTGTAAAATGCGAGCGTGTACCTGGAGTTTAGTGCTCCCCACATATTAGAGACCACAGATACATGAGAGGACATATACCGCATGATCTGTTTTAAATGTAAAATGTCCTCCTATCATGATCAACTCATTGGAAAAAGCATTTTTATAGCAGTTGGTGTTAATCCCAAATCCACACGCTCGACAAGAGCTGCATTTGAAAAAAACCTTTCTAGGTGAGATCTAATTGTCCTTTTTATAATGCCCGGGACTCGTCTTAACTAGATCGCTCCTCATGGAAAGAACTTTGCGGTATGTAAAATTGGGTTTAGAAGGTAAAATAGTATTAAGTACTCCATCTGTTAAAACTATAGGCAATTGAGAATTGATAATCTGTCTTATGGTGTGAGACTGCTTATTGTATGTAGACATGAATCTGCATTGGGACTCAGATGTGTTACCCTCAGGATTCGTGGTATCATACCTTATCGAGTTACTCACTTCTGTAGACCCATTGGGCGAAATTCCTAACAATGCCGATCTTTCCTTCTTATTCGCTTTTTTCATGGCCAGATCTAGTTTGTGTGCATTGTATCCCAGTGCCAAGAGTCTACATTTAGCAATCTCCATAGATTCTTTTAATGCCTTTTCAGAGCTACATGCTCTACTTATTCTCAAAAATTCCCCATAAGGAAGACTGGCTATTGTGTGATGCGGATGGAAACTAGAGGCATGCAATAAAGTATTGCCAGCCGTAGGTTTTTGATACAGGCTAGTTTCTATGCTTCCATCTTGAACAGAAATGTTGAGGTCTAGGAAGTTGGTGGAATTAGACTCAACATAATAATAATACTGATATTTATAGAGCGCAAACAGCTACCTCGCACGGAGGTGTCCCGGCGCATGGAAGTAAATGTAAGATTGAGCTTGTTGACATTAATGAGCTCAACAAACCCCTTAGCCTCCTCCTCGCTTCCCTTCCAGACAATGAACACATCATCTATGCAACGCCACACATGCATCAAATGTAAATCATAAAGTGCCCTGTGCTTAGATCTGAGGACATGCTCCTCCCACCAGCCTACATGTAAACATGCATAGCTGGGGGAGAAGCATGCCCCCATTGCCACGCCTTGTTTCTGTTTGTACACCTTGCCATCAAATGTAAAAACATTGTTCAATAAACATTTTTTGATCAACTCCAGAAGCATCTTATTATGTTGGTACATACCAACCTCTCTTCGTTTGAGAAAATATTCTACTGCTTGGAGACTATCCGCATCAGGCTGGTGTACAGCGAGGAAATATCAAGAGTTAAAAACCCCAAATCTTAAGTCCATTGCACAGTACTAAGTTTTGTTAAAAAATCTCTAGAATCTTGTAAAAAAATTAGGTAAAGCGGTAACAAATTCCTGCGGGTAAAAATCTACATACTTCGAGGTACATTCAAAAGTGCCATTAATGGCGGAAATAATAGGTCTTCCCTGTAGAGGATTCAGGCCTTTATGCACCTTAGGGATAAGGTAAAATGTGGGTAAGACTGGATGTTCCTTAAACAAGAACTTAAATTCATCTTTAGAAATCAAACCCTCCCTTTGCCACCTCATAAGTTCATTCTTGTAGTCACTATTGATTTTACGGACTATCGCACCATTACTCAGTTCATAACAATCGGAATCACTCAATTGTATAAACGCTTCTGATCTATACAATTCCTTATTCCACAAGACGATGTTACCACCCTTGTCTGCATTATTGATAACCAGTGAGTCATTCTCTTTCAGTTTTTTCATTAGTTGGAAGTATTCTTTTTCCTTGCCTTTCTCTTTGGTCTTTGCATTGCACGTGCTTTTGTAGAGTGATTTAAGTTAATTTGTAACTCGTTCGTGAAAAATATCTAGAGCGTCCCTTGGCATTACAGGCACAAAGGTCGATGCTGCTTTAAAGGGACTGTTGCCAGGTTAAGATATATTTATATTTTCCTGTTGGGCTACCAATTGTGAATCATTTGTTGTCGTTTCCATATTATTTTCCAAAAGTGGAGAGTTGTTAATAATGGAATTTCCCTGGCTGAAAATGACCCTTGCAGCATCTGTGCTGCTGTTGTATTCTTGGCCCTGGTTTGTCATGATTCTTGATCGTAAAATATTTTTTCAGTTTCAAATTTCGAATGAATTTATACACATCTACGCTGGTTTGCACAAACCCGAAATTACTTTCCGGACAATAGCTTAACCCCAGTGCCAGTAGTTGTTTTTCTGCATCGTTTAATTCTACTTCAGTCAAGTTGATAATGGTATTGTCACATACACTTGCTACTTGCGCCAATTCCTTTTCTTTGGTTGCCCCTTGCCAATTGCGCCTTGCACATTTCCTCCTTTCTCTCCTCCGTCGGTTCATTTCTTTATTTGTGATCCTTGATGGTTTTTCTGTCGTAGGGGCTGTAATCTCTGTTTCCTGATAAAACCCAACTCCTCTGCATAGGAAATTGGACCTAATATTGAAAGTGAGGACGATGAACTCCCTGAGCAACTACCTGCATCAGAATCCATATCGCTCAAAACTGTGCTCGATTCTGAACTTGAAGCTGCATTAGTTAAGGCTGATGCTTGATTCATTTTGTTGGAACTAGCCGGCAGCAAGTTAGATTTTGTTAAAGCCTTCTGTTTCTTGACTGAATCATACTTGCGAGCAAAGGTAAAAACCTGCCCTCTTTCATAGTCATTCTTGTCACGTGCAAATTTCCATATTTTCCGGGTTTTGATAGTTTCATCCTGTCTGTTCTTTCTTTCCAACATTTCCTTAATTGATTTAGCCACTGAATCTTTATTGCTCTCATTAGTTAAAACATCAATTTCATTCTGTAAGCGTCTAATTTCTTTGAGGTCACTTTCGCAATCTATTCTTGCATATTTAATAAGCAAACAAACAAGGCGCATTGATGCATCGAGATTGTTTTCCGCCCACTCCTTCCCTACTGTTGAACTAGTTGGAGTGGGAATAGTAATTTTCACCCCTACGCTATTCAATGCTTTGCCTACTGTTGAACTCACTGGAGTGGGAATAGTACATTTTACCCTCCGACTATCTTCCGCTAGAAATATTGCATATTTTTTATTAATATTAAGTTTCGGGGCCTTATATGGGTATAAATTAAATCATGGGAAGACACAAATCGTGGTTAACAAGAAGATTACAATGGTAGATCAAAGGGTGACGGACACAGCGGTCTATCTGGGAATAACGATAACTTCAGATCAGTAGAGATAAATATTGCCCCAGTGCTTAAGAAAGCAAGGAAAGATCTAGATAAAATGAATAACCTACATATGACAATAATAGGCCGCCGTAATATATTAAAAATGCTGTTCCTCCCAAAATTGTTATATCTTTTTAGGACGATCACACTAAAGTTTAAGGGTAATTGGTTTAAAGAGATGGAGGGAGTCGCAAACCACTTTATCTGGGCAAAAGGCAGAACACGAAGAGCCATAAAATATATGTCTCTGACAAAAGAGCGAGGGGGTCTGACAGAACCAGATTTCAGGCTATAATATTGGGCGGCAGTACTCCAATATGCAAGAGGTCTTTTGGGGGGGTACGACTTAAGATAAGTGGAGAAGCAGCGAGAGCATTCCAGATACATATGAGCTTATAACAACAGTGGCTAAAGGATGACTTTTAACATATAGTGAGGCAAACTATTATAAGAAAGTTAAATTTAAGACACTTGGGGCTGCAGCGTCAGTATGGACCTCAGTTGGGAAAAAGCTAGGCGTTGGCAGGATGAATTACTATACTTCCCTATTTAATAATCCTTCACTGCCGAGGGTGTTTCATGACAACGTAATGAAATGGTGGGATGTGCTTGGCATTAAGACTATAGGGGATTTTACAGATGCCACCGGCATAATTACTTTTGATAAGGCACAGCACTTATATAATCTAGAGCTCAGAGACTTTTTTAAGTATCTGCAGATCAGGTCCGTCTTAACAAAAAAACAAGGGGGTAGTATGATAGTTAACAGAGAAGAAGTCATGGAACAAGTACGGAGCGAAGGGGGATGTACAATTTCACATGTATATGAAGAACTAAGCCGGTACTCAGAAGATTATCAAGGGAAAACTTCTGAAAAATTCCGAAGAAAGTTGAATCTAGAAAGGAGCGAGTATGAAACCTCGCTCAAGCTAGGAAATACAGTATTAAAGGTAGCAAACCTTCAAGCACAATACTTTAAAACTGTCCATGAACTTTATTACACTCCATATAGAATAGCTCGCTGGGGGGAACAAGTGGTATAACCTGCCCACGATGCCAAAGTACCGAAGCTGACACAATACACATGTTTGCTTCTTGCCTAAGTCTGGATCCATTTAAAAATTCATTAGAACAATTTTTCTTATAGAGCAATGGGGATCTCTGTAAGTTTAACCAATGAAGTAATGGTATTGGGTGTTGCAAAGGAGGGGGTCCCTGTAGATCACCAAGAATTTATTTTTTTAGTAATGGCTATTAGCAGGATATGTATAGCTAGTTTATGGAAAGATCCAAATCCTCCAACATTTCAGCAATGGATCTTACGGCTATTAGCTATATATAATTTTGAGAAAGCACTGTATGAGAAGAAGGGTCGGAAAGTTAAACAATTGGGGAAACTTATCTGGACTCCAATGATAGAGTGCAAAGAGAGATTGGAAGGAAGCTAAGGGTAGTATTAGCAGCCTAGAATATATTTGACGGTCAAGAGGCTGCATTTTGTTTTTCTTTTTCTGCTACGTGAAATTCCTATACCTTTTTCATCTAAAATACAGTAGTCTATTACATAGTTGATATATTTGCCAATAGGTCTGGTCTTTGCACTGAAATGTATTATGAAGATTGATTTGTCTATTCTACTGCCTTCTCCCTTTCCCAACACAGTTTTATTGAATAGTAAGAGGTTCCCGGCTGGGAATGTCTTTTGCACTTTAATTTTAGCACTTTACACTTCAGCACTTTAGATTGTCATTGACCTGGGCGAGGCGTACATAATATAGGAACAGAGAATACAAACAAGTACAGAGGTCTAGAGTTATTTTGGCAGACAGTACATACAGGCAGTTATGTCGGTATATAAACTTTAAGGGTGTTTAAATTAATTTGTACTATGCAGTGACACACAAATTTGTACTCCATTGAGTTTGCCTTTTTTGTAGATACGAATGTAAATCCATGAAATATGGGGCAACTGAATTGTATATCTGTTTATTGATCGATTTTTGCCATTAGTGTTCAATGATATGATCTCTTTGTAAATAGAAATGTAATCCCTGCAATATGGGACATTTGTAATGTGTATCCATTTACTATTCGATTTTTGCTGTATTTGTACAGTAATTTGAACCTCACATCATTAATTCGTGCTTCAGTATGTATTTGTTCATATCTCTGGTTATTTTTATAGTAATAACTATGTTTGTTCCATTCGTGTACAAAGCCAGTCTGCTTTCCTATATTTGAACCTGGTTTAAAGTCTTTTTTCCATGGGCAATAGGGGTCAGATGACAAATCTTCTACTTTCTATTGGTGGTTAGTAATTTAAATTGTGTTTGGCTCTAGACACTTTCATCTGGCGAGCAAGGACTGAGTTCGTCGAAACGCGTCAGATTGTGGCACTTATGATTCACTTGTAAATGAAAATTAAAAATATTCCGCAAACGCTAACCTGATTGGAGTGTTCGTTTCTCCTTGGAGGTGCTTTTTGGCATTTTGTGGAGCATTGATTATATATATATATATATATGTATATGTATATATATATATATATATATATATATATATATATACACATATATATATCAACTTAATATTAATAAAAAATATGCAACATTTCTAGCGTAGGATATTGGAGGGTAAAATGTACTATTCCCACTCCAGTGAGTGCAACAGTAGGGAAAGCGTTCACTAGCGGAAGGGTAAAAATTACTATTCCCACTCCAGTGAGTGCAACAGTAGGAAAAGCGTTGGATGGCATAGTGGTAAAAATTACTATTCCCCCTCCAATGAGTGCAACAGTAGGGAAAGCACTGAATAGTGTAGGGGTAAAAATTACTATTCCCACTCCAACGAGTGCAACAGTAGGGAAAGTGTTGGATAGCGTAGGGATAAAAATTACTATTCCCACTCCAGTGAGTGCAACAGTAGGTAATGATTTAATATTCAAATAAAAAAAAAATAATTATCAAGACCAATAAAAAATGTATTAAAATCAATTACCAATTACAAAGTATTCAATAATTAATTAATTATAAATACCAATCAATTTTGTTATTAAAGATTAATTACCTATTAATAATTAATTAACACAATAATTTTCGATACCAAAAATTAATAAGTAATAAACAAATTATCAATTAATAATTAATTAGCAGTAAATAATTATCAATACACAAAAATAATTTTAATAAATACTTAATTACAATTACATTACTTCCCACCCTATTCCCCTATAAACCCACAACCCGTCCTGAATAATAAAATAATACAATTAATATAATTATCAATTAATCAATTAATGAAAATGAATTACCAAATAATAAAAATTAATTACCAATTAATACCTAATTACCAATAAATTAATTATCAATGCCAATAAATAAAAATAAATATTTACTTAATAACAATTAACTAACTTCCCACCCTTTTCCCTTATAAACTCACGACCCGCTACAGAACTAAAACGCAAAATTATATTAAACATAATTAATAATTCCTAAAAATGTATATTTAATTTACTATAATGAAATTACTTTTCACCGTATTCCACTATAAACCCGCAGCCTACTACAGAGTTAAATTACACAAAAATTAAAGAACATAAAATTAATTACTTTGAAAAAATACAAACATGCATTACAAAAATTATACATACTTTTAACACATATTCTAACACTTAAACCACTAGAAAGAAAATCTATATTTTTAATAACTATATTATGACTGTCGATAATACTCACTACGATATAATGGAAATCAATATTTCTTACCTGAATTTCGATATTCTGCACCGCTATATTTTTGCAATTCGATAGTCTGTCCATTCTATACTAAAAAACTCGATATTCTGTCAAGTCAATATCTTTTTTTCGATATTATGATTGTTCACCAAGCTTCACATCTCTAAATTGTGTATTGCTCCTTAACAAAATGAAAGCTAGTTAGCTGTGTGAGTTTGAGTCGAAATTATATGTATGCCTGTTAAAACGCATTTCCCTTTTTTTTATTGCCCTTTTGTAGGCATGGTTAACATTGTAGATGTATGTTAAATTCCCCCTCAAAAAACTTCAAAATTATACTGGTCAATCCACAGGTATATAACATGGAGTGGTGCCGCAATGTCAGTGTGTGTTCCATTACATGGAGCTTCGTTTGAACCTGGGTTTTATAAAGAACGATGGAGAAATGCTGCCCATGGTGTTTACACTCTTTAAGATACTACAGATGTTTCAGCGCTCTTAAATTGTTGTTTAATCGTTTTTTCGTATTAATTTCTGTTGGAGGATTTTGTGTTTATCAATGCTTTTTATGCAGTGTTACATCATAAGCCCCGGAAAAAAACGAAAGGCTTTATAGAGATATTTACAGGACTATCAGTCACTGGGGTGTTGAGAGCTCCATTATAGACCAAGAAGTGGCTCAGGGAAAATAATGGCTGAGGCAGACTTTCTGCCCCTCTCATTTATTATGGAACATTCCACCCTGAGGGACTGGCATATTCTAATAGTGTTATTGCCCTTCGGCTTTGTGCTGTACTGGTTGTTAAAAGCCCTCATCTGCGAATCAGGTCTATGCCTTGGGTTCAGGACCTTTAACAGTGGGCATAGCCCTTGACAGTCGGCTATAATATTAAACTACATTTATAAAGTGGGTATGTAACCACCTCAGTGTATAAAAAACATAACGGATTCCATTTTATTGTTACATAAAAATAAGTACATTGAAAATGAAAAGCTGTGAACCAGAACTTATCTGACCCATTCATCGGACTTACAGTCTCCGGTTGAACATCGTTTCTTACGTAATACAGCTGCATGAAACTTGCTTGCTGTTTATTTTAATAAAATCACTTACAGACTAATTGGACAGTAGGGGAGAATTAATGTGAAGGTAATTGCATAGACACCAAAGGAAACCGTGTAACCTCACTGCCTGACCCTTCTGATATCACAGCTAATGACCTGGGATTCTCTGTAATGAGCATCCAGTAGTGTCAGTAGCTGTAAGATGTTTAGAAGTTCCCATTATCATATCTGCCCACCTTTCTACACCTTTACCACTGATCAAATTACTGGAATTTGTTCTCATTAGGAAAGTACATATTGCCTACAGGTAGACACCAGTGTCCTTTTATTGGAAGCACAGCAGACAGAAGTGAAGAAAGAGATCAGTGCAATCCAAAACACATCCTGGACGGCTAACTATTTACTTATGCAGTGGCGCAACAAAGAGGCCATGGGCGCCCCAGGCCGCACTTTTTTTGGGGGGTCAGGGTCAGCGAGCGCAAGGTAATTGTTATTTTTTATTTTATTTTATTTGTTGTCTGTAAACTACTCCCCCCTCTGCTCTTACCTTCACTGCCTGTCACTGGGCGGCACAGTCTGAGACCATCGCAGGAAGCAAAAGATCCAGCTATGCCACTGTACCTGTGGATCTTTTTTTTTTTATATTGATTGATTGATTGATTGAAAAAGCTTTATTCGATTTTAAGTACATAAAATCATAAAAGCAACAGATACATTACACAGCAACAAGGTTAAAAAACATTCATATATTAACATATAGTTAAGCTTTTCCTTTTCTTTAAAATACTCTTTAAAAAACCTAGCATGACAGCCACACAGGTGACATCATTTAGAGATAATAAAAACAGTAGGGCTGGGCGACATTGCCTCCAAATACCAAACTTTTTTAAAAGTGGTTTGATCCATCTAGACCTTTCCAACATATAAAATTTACAAAAACAGATAACATGCAGAGTAGATTGGGTAGACAAATTGTCACACGGGCATTTACAGAGATTTCAACCCCAATCATTTACTTTAGGGAATGAGGTTAGACGAAAAAAGACATCGAACCTGAGACGTGTTAAAAAATACCGGCCAAAGCCCTCCAGGCACCAAATCAAATAAGGCTGAATAGTATAGGTAGCTAGGGTGAGTTGATGCTGAATGACAAGTTTTTTGTTCATTTCCACACCTAGTCTCAGGGATTCAACATGGTACCAACACAACTGCTTCAGGTCTTTTCTAGTGATGTTGAACAGTGAGTCTGGCTGGTGGTAGTACTCCGGTTTTCCTAAATCCTTGTAAATTTCAATATGTACTTCAGCCATGGAATCTTACTGGATTTGTCCAAACCCATACAATCCGCAATAATGTCTCTATTTAACAACAGATCAGGGGTAGTCCAGATTCGATGCCAAAGCAAAAGAGGTTGCATGCTAATCAAATCGTTCACATATCTGATGCCCAACTCTGCATGACAGTTAAAAACAGGGGAACTTGCCGGGGTAGCCAGGATAAATCTTAAGAAAGCATTCTCTACCTTTTGTATAGTATTATAATTGCCAATTCCCCAAATACCCGCTCCATAAATAGCTATGCTAATACATTTGGCGTTATAAATTTTCAACAAAATGTTTGGGGGTCTTTTTCCCATCTTTTTGGAGAATGACATAAGTGCAGCAGTAGCTCTCTTGAACATCATCGTCCTGTTTCTGATAGCTGGCCCCCGGGACCCGGTTTCTTCAAGTACTATGCCCAGATAAGAGAAAGATTTAGTGGAAGCAATTTTTTTCTTCCCAACAAATAAACAACACTCTTTATTCCTGGGTCTTCCACACGTCATTACAAAAGTTTTGGATACATTAAGTTTAAGGCCCCTGCTATCCATAAACTTCAAGTATGCGTTCAGGGCCGCTTGTAAACCAATTTGAGTCCGTGACATAATGACGGCGTCGTCTGTGTACAAGAGGGAGACAATAGGTTGGTTCTTAGCTTGCGGGGAGTCACGTACTTCAGCCACTAGTTCCTTTTCTAGGTCGTTAGTATACAAGTTAAAAAGAAATGGGGCGAGTACGCACACTTGCTTCACACCCCGCACGACATGGAAGGGCTTGGTGCATTCGCCCTTAGTGCCAAATCTCACTTTGGACCTAGCGCTAGCATATAATTGTCTTATGAAGGAAATTAGTACTTCGTCCACCTTCATGTCTCTCAAAATCTGCCACAGACGATCATGGATAACACAATCAAACGCAGCGCTTAAATTACCAAACACTGCGTAGAGTTTGCCAACCTTTGCATGTGTGTATTTTCCCAGGAGTAATGTAAAATTTAACACCTGTTCTGTTGTGCCTCGTCCTTCCCTAAGCCCGTATTGCACAGGGGATAGGATATTAGTCTCTTCCGCCCATTGTTGCAAACGGTTCAAAACTACCCTCCCTGTAATTTTCATAAACGAATCCAGGAGGGATATGGGACGATAACAGGAGAGATTCTCCCGGTCCTCTTTCTTAAATATGGGGATAATTATTGATTCTGCCCAAGTATCAATAAAGCCCAGTTCACAGCTAGCATCAAGTGCATGCTTAAGAAGCGGAGACCATAGGTCGGTCTGATGTTTTAAAAGATCTATGGGGATGCCATCAGCGCCCGGGGCCTTATTGCCCTTACTCTGATCAATGGCATTTTGGATTTCGGTTAGTGTCACCTCTAGGGCAATTGGCAGAAATCCAGCCTCCCCAGGTCCCTTTATCTTACTCCCGCTGTCTACCAATTTATGGACACCACCCGGGTTGTAGACTTCGGCAAAGAAATCTATCCATGCATCTTCTGCTATTGGCACTTCCAGACTGGCCTTATCTCCCAAGTTAAAAAATGGGGCCTTAACAGCTGCCCAAAAAGCAGAACCATCCCTGCTTAAGGAGGCGTCATAGAGGTTTGCCCAGGCTTCATTCTTTATATTTCGTTTACGTAATTTTCGCGCCAGATTATAACTACGCCTGCACTGAGTAATTTCCCCCTGACTTCTTGGGTTTTTACTCAACGCCCTCTTTAATTGGGTGTGGGTTTGGGTGCATGTCGAGTCAAACCACCCGTTACTAGGCGGTTTCCGTTCTCGAGTGGGACGTAAAAGAATCATTTTAATTATCCTAGTGATCTCTAAAAAAGAGTCCTTCACCTCCAAGTTTAAAACCTCGTCCTGTAAGCATCTATTCATAGGTATTAATGCTTGCTTTATTATATTCCCATTGGTAATCTCGGGATTGGTCTGGGACCATCTAAGAGCATACCCATTTTGTCTGCTTAAGGTACAATTACTAGTCCAAACCAGTCTTTCAATCAAATTGCAATCCTTGTATACAGGGAACTGAATACCAAAGCCAAGTGGGAGATGGTCACTAACCCCAATTATATGTGTTGAGAAATCAGTTATCCAACTTGAGTGGGAGTTAGAAATGGTGATAAAATCTATCAGAGTATTATGACCTCTCCCAACATAAGTGGGACTAAACTCTACCGGGGGCCTTCACAGCATATTAGCAAAACCCATATCAAATGAGGCCATCAAATCGTTAAAAGAGTCTCACCCGTTGTGATGGTCGAAATGGGGTTGATTCTCTGATTTATATGCTTCCTGATCACCGCATCCACTCTGATAGTGCTTACAAAGATGCTGATTAAAATCACCTCCCCATATCAAAATGGAATCCCTTGTTCTCTTATCCACCATCGAACTGATTTCCCTGTTTAGGGTATTTACCATATCAGTTACCATCCCCTTTTCCACATTATTATACATGTTGACGATTATTAACTCGACCTTAGGTGTCACCTGCATTGCAATGATTTGATAATTGCTGGACGAGGCCTCTACTCTCAGAGATAATACCTCCATCACATTTGATACGTAGACAGTCAAACCGCCTTTGGACCTCCCATGTCTGGAAGAGCTTGCTGGAACATGAAATGTTTTGAACTCATTCATGTGGATTGCTTCAAGAGACCATGTCTCCTGTAGGCAAAGTATGTCTATTCCCTTGATAAAGTCATACCAAATTTGATTGTTCATCTTTGAACGGAGGCCTGCTATATTCCAGAAGGTAACCCTCGTCCCTTTCCCTGGAAGTACCCCTATAGGATCTTCTAAACAGTTAGCCAATGGGCAATCAACCTCACTATCTGCCCTCGTCCCTTTCCCTGGAAGTACCCCAGTAGGATCTTCTAAACAATTGACCAATGGGCAAGCAACCTCACTATCTGCCACTATGGGTTTAGTCCCATTCATTAAAGGTATTACTGCAGGTTCTAGCAAGGGTTTATCCTCAAGGGGACCACACTCACTTGGCGTCCCCGTTCGTTCTGCCAGAACTTCCATACCCAGTCTAAATACACCCCTAGCATCCTGGGTTCGTCGTCAGTCGACACCCTCAAGTCCGCTCAAAACTGAGTAGCGATTGACCCCTTGGAGACTAGGTACTTGCCGACCGGGTCCTCTATGTGGCTGAATTGGGAAGAATCTTGTCGGATATTCCCAACCCTGCCTGATGGATCTAGATGCAATTCTATTATACCCCTGATTACTTTCTCTGCCTGAATTAGAGCTATTTAGCTCCCTATAAAAATAATCAAGAGGGAGAATCTCAATGCCCTTCTTTTGGGCCCTTACATTGAACATAGACTCGCTGATAATGCGTCGTACTGGGTCGGGTCTATTAAAGTTCAGAACAATACAATCCCCTCCTTTGTTCTTTATACTTCTCCCTATCCATGACACCCTGCGAACCAAGATGATATCCTGCCAAATACTGTTGCCCTCTGAGGTATTTTTTGTGATCCAGTGGACCGCCTTATTTTTTAATTGCCCAAAGTTTTCCCTTGTGCCCTCAGAACAAGGACATTCACAAGAACTAATACCAGGGGAGCTGAGTCTGGTGGCAGGTTGATCACCGGTAAGAATACCTGTTCTTCCTTTCTTATTTCTACTGTTTCCCCCCCCCCCCTTGTTCCTTTCTGTTTCAGGTGGCAATGGAATAGATGGAATGGCACATGGGAGTTTGCTTGCTGGTGGTATTGATGGTATTGATGTTTGAGCAAAATTTTTCTTACAACTTGTGCGGTCCTTATTAATGGTGCTGGCTGCTGGGGCTTTAGGAGCTGGAAATACGCTAGGCTTGTTACTCCTAGCATTAGTGGGCTTTGGTAGTTGTAATGTATCAAGCCTGCGTGAATTGTCATTGGCTAGTTCGCTCAGGGCATCGAGCTTCCCGTCTATAATTTTCAGCCTTTCAATCAGGGGTAGAATGAAGGAACGCAATAGATGCGTCATATTAGGGAGATCACTAATTCCTCCTCCCTTTCCGGTATAACAGCTGGAATTTTCATCTGTGGGCTATGGGCATTAGAAGCTATTGGGATTTTGCTAGGTTTTTTAACTCTTTTACTTTTATCACCTGGCTTCTTAGAATACATTACCCCAGAAAATCCAGAAATCCTGGAAACCCTGGAAACCTTAGGTTTTCTGCCCCCATGCCACCCCGCCCCTCTCTTCCTTTTACCATTTAAATTCTGGCAAGGGGATGGTTTTTCTTGGGTAGATTGAAAATCCATTGGCTGCAGGCTTTTCCTGGGTTCTATAGGATAAAAACATTCTGAGGAAGCGCTACTGCAAGAGGACACATTCAAGGTTGAGACAGCATCTTCCCCTGAGAGGTAGTCATATTGTAAATCAAGTTTTTGAAGGTCAATGGGGCTACAGGTAAGTAGAGTATTAGGCTCTATATTAGCCGGCGAAACAGCATTTATCAGGTCCCCCAGAGAGGATCGTTTGGCGCTCAAAAGTTCCATCCGTCTGTCAAAAAAATCTCCCTGTTCACTACTTCGGCAGCTCGCGTAAAAAAGTCATCAAGGGTCCCAGTGGTTCTTCCCCCTACTGGAGCAGGAGTAAGGCAGCGCTTCCCTTCCATACCATCCATGGCTAGGGTGTATAACACAAATCAACAGGTCCAAGGCAAATAGTTCAAACGAAGACGCTTACCCAAGAAGATGGGGGTGTTTAGAGGGCTGGCCCAGCCCAGCCTAGTCCAGCCCTGGACGGCCGTAGACGGCCCACCCTTTGCCCGGGCTTCGCCCGGAGTCCCGCTCGCGCCCCGCGAGGCGGGGATGTGGCTTAGTTTTAAGCGCCTCCGGGCGCTGTGCAGTGATGCGGGCGGCTCCGGCCACCGGGAATCCTGGGACTTGGAGTCCTCTGGTCCCGCTCACCTCTCAGCGGCCGCCGGTTGATGATAAGAATGCGGCGGCGGGGAGCAGGCACCCAGAGGAGCTCCGCAGGAACAAGCAGCAGCCCACAGAACAGGCAGACAGGGCTTCTCACCCTCACTCCAGGACTAGGACCTGGCTCTCGCTCCAAAACGGCGTTTTTTAATATATTTTTTTATTTTATGCAGTAATTATCACAGTATTACAACATTTAGATCCAGTATATTATGCTTTTAACGTTATATTGTGTACAGAAAGCATGAGTATACTTAATATTGCAGTTTTCTTGTTTCAAAAAACTTATCCCACGTAATTCTTAAACCCCCCTCCCGCAACTTCCCTCACACTCTGATCAAAGCATCTGTGTATTTCGTGCTGCACTCAGTCATCTCTATACATTACAGTAATATCCCCTGTTCCTCCTACTTCCAACACCTCTGTCTTCTGTATTAGCGTCTTCCGAGTTTATCAACTACTGCACCCTTCGGTGTGCGACCACTTCAGGCAGGGGGGGAAGGGGGAAGGGGAAAAAAGGGGGGTGTGGACCTAGTTTTGTGCATCTGTTATTCGTTATAGCCATTATACTGACAACAGTTGCCTATGCCTATGCAGTGATATCATATGCTTCAAATTCTATGAGTATTGCCTGCCAATCTATTGAGATGTGCGTCTTACGGAGGCCTCTACGCTCTTCCCTCTGCAGTTCAGCCCCTTCTGCTTTCCCGCATCGTATCACCTCCCGTGCCAGTCACCAGGGTCCGGGGGTCTGGCTGATTTCCACCTTGTTGTTATCGTTCTTTTAGCCAAGAGAAGGGCCAGATCCACGAAACTCCGCAAAAAAGTTGCCTATGTGCATAATACCAGAGTCATGCCATGGTTGGAGCGCGCGCTCCATCAGTGTCGCTGTCCCAAGTGGGAGGCCTAGCAAGGGTATTGTGGGCGCATAAGGGGTCGTCGTGCTTGTGTATTTGACAGCTCTCTTCCAGCACCTGATTGCAAGACGTAATAGGTGTGGCGTCAATCTGGGTAGCGTGGTATTCGGTAGGAGCAGGATGGTGTATGGAGCCGCGGTCTCTATCGGTCGCGGTCATGTCTATCTCATGGAGGTTGCCACCCGCCAGCCAGTAGGCCAGCCATTGGAGTTGGCGGGTGCAGCTATATGCAGCCATGTCAGGGACACCCATACCGCCCTGAGATGTTGATATTTGTAACTTAGCTAGACTTACACATCGTCTCCCCGATCCCCATATCAGCTCCGTCAACATTGTTTTAGCAGTTTAAATGTGCTCATCGGTATGAGGATCGGGAGGTTTGTAAAGAAGTATACTAGTCGGGGTAGGACCACCATCTTGGAGATAGCTACCCTTCCCGCTATTGACAATGGCAGGGTAGTCCAAAACTGTATTTGTGTTTTAAGGGTTGTAAGCGCCTTACCCAGATTACCATCTAGGAGATCTCGCGTGTCGCGGTATATTTGTATCCCTAAATATTTGAATGTCGAGGGCGCCATCTGGAACCTATGCGGGGGAAACTGTAACTGGGTTTCTCTCGAAGCGTCACCAAAATAGTAGCCGTATCACTTAGTTTCATTTATAGCAAGGCCCGAAATTACTCTGAAAGTTTCAAAGATTTCAGGCATGGGATCAAGGCAGCCTGACATGTCCCTAACGTATAATAGTATATCGTCTGCATAGGCCGATACTATGTGTAGCACTAGGTTACGCAGTACCCCCCGTGGTGTGGCTAGGGCTCGCAGTCTGTGTAGTAATGGTTCTAAGGCCAGTATGAAAAGTAGGGGCGACAATGTGCAGCCCTGTCACGTACCTCTAGCTATCACGAACTGTCCCAATATACATTTATTGGTGCGGACTCATGCCGTCGGGTGCAAATATAAGAGATTCACCCATGCCAGATATTCATACGGTATGCCGAATCTCACCAGGGCTGCAAACATATAGTCCCATCTTAAGGAATCCAAATGCCTGCTTCAAGTCCAGGGAGATACAGCCCTCTGCCCCACCGCGTGCGTCCTCGTGTAACATTATCTGGCTCAGTCTCCTCAGATTGATCGTCGTGCTCCGTCCGGGCACGAAGCCACATTGGTCCGCATGTATAAGCGCTGGGATGTATTGGTTCAGTCTTGTCACTAATATCTTGCTAAGAATTTTATAGTCAGTATTTAGTAGCGACAGCGGTCTATAATTCACCATCTGTATACCGTCTCTACCAGGTTTTAGAAGGGAGACTATCAGTGCCTGTAGAGTCGTGGGTGGTAGGGCACTGGACTCTATCGATTCTCGGTATAGGAGATGAAGCTGTGGAGCTAGTAAGTCAATATATACTACATAGAACTCGGCCGGTAGACCGTCAGTCCCAGGGGTTTTATTCCATGGCAAGGCTTTAATTGCCTGTCTGATTTCTGCGGTCATAATGGGGCGCGCTAGGTCATCTTGCTGCGCAGTCGTGAGTTGTGGGATGGGTAGGTCCTCTATAAAGGACTCGAAGGTCATGTCCGTCATCGGTGGGGGTGGGCCGCATAGTTGTGTGTAGTAGTCCTTAAAGGCGGTATTGATGCCTAATTGTGTCCCTATCGTTCTCCCTGCCTGATCATAGATCTCTACTATAGGGGCACACATGGGTGTATTACGTACCATGCTTGCTAGCAATGGTCCCGACCTGTCGGCCTGAGTGTGTTGTCTAGTCGTATATTCCCTATAGTCAATAACCCGTAACTCCTCGAGTAGCTCTGCATGTTGTATATGGGCCTCTTGAAGCTGTGTAAGTTGGTCGTTTGTGCCCGCGGCCTCGCTTTCCAGCATCGCTAGTCTGCCCTCCGCCTCCGTAAGTTTCTCCACCACAGTCTGTCTGATGCCTATTTTTGTGCCCATGGCCACTCTTATTATAGTCACCTTGAAGGCGTCCCATTCTATTTGTCTGGTGCTAGCTGTGCCCGCGTTCTCGGTAAAGAACGCGGTTATGGCTTCCGATATTGTTGACCTGAAAACCGGATCCTCAAGTACCCCTGGCCGTAGGCGCCAAGTTGGTATCGGGGTTGGGACCCTACCCCATTGCATTGTTAGTTCTACTGGGTTATGGTCTGATAGTGTCTTCCCCATGTGTATAGCTGAAGCAATGTACCCTAGGAGTGTGTTGGGACAGAAAAAGCGATCTATTCTGGTATGTAATTTGTGTGGTGGTGAGTAGAAGGTATACTCCCTATGCTCTGCGTGTTTGATTCTCCACGCATCTGACATGTCCCAACATTCTTCCCAGTGTGCTAGTGCCTCTGCCTGCTTTTTGCTATCGGCGGTGTGTAGTGGGCGGTGGGACCTATCGAGGGAGATATCCAGGACCGCATTGTAGTCCCTGCCTATTATCATCCGTGTTCAGACCAGTCTGATATTACTCAGCTAAGGGTGGTAAGGAATTTCGCCTGGTCCGTATTGGGGGCGTAGACGCAACCAAGTACTACAGGGGAGCCATCCAATATCCCACGTACAAATACATATCTTTCCTCTTTGTCCACCCGTTGCACTATTAATTTAACCCTTTCGATGCTGATGCACAGTTGAGCTGTGCTGATGACGAGCTGAGGTCGTCATAAAAAAAGTAAAATAGCAATTTCCAGCACAGGAGGGGAAAACACCTAACAGCCAAGGTGTTAAAGGGGATGGAGTTTCTTATCCATATAGCAGCCCCCCTGGAGTGGGTTTCTTGCAGATAAGCTATATTGATCTTTCTTTTGTTCAATTGTGCCAGTATTCTGTGCCTCTTGTGCACTGATTCCATTCCACGCACGTTCCAGGTGCAGAATGTATATGTGTTAGGTGTCGTCATAGTGAGGAGAATATACAGTGAATGCTATACCCAGTACAACAGTTTTGTTGGACATGATAAATCTTGATCTGAGTGCCCTAACTATGTTAAACTTCCCAACCTTAAGGTCCTCACTCATAACCAGCTGGGGACCAAACATCCGTTACCCAACGTGGGCAAAACAATTATGCTCAACTTTGCCCGGTAATTGTCCACTGATAGTTCCTGGCATGCACCCTGTTAAAAATATAACCCCAGTCCACATGTGCCCACCTCTTCCTGTACATATTATAAGGTTACATACGTTACCAACTGGCAGCTTCATCACGGGCATTCAAAATTCGTTCGCCATTTGCGCTGTAATACACAGGAAGAGCTGCAGATCGGCCTCGAAACACTCCGCCGCCATAGCTGATCTCCTATTAACGCTGGACCTTGACCTTATCATCCTGACTGAAACCTGGCTAACTGAATCCTCGTCACCTATAATGGACATTCTAGTTCCTCCCAACTAGCACATCATTAGACTCGACAGGTCAGGCAAAATAGGTGGTGGAATCGCATGCATCTACAGGAACAACCTCTCTGTTCTGAAAGTCAGTTCCTCCTCCCTAGCATCCCCTACATCCTGTGAATACATCTGCCTCGACATTATTAGTGAGGGCAAACCAATATGCTCTCTTCACAGCATTTACCACCCACCGAGGGACAACCTCACCTTTTCCCAACAAATCATGGATATGATCACAACCAATTCCCGACGGCAGCCCACCCAAATATACCTTGGCGACTTCAACCTCCACTGGAACGATCACAATGATGCGGTGGTAAATAGTCTTAAAAATTTCCTCAATGCCCTTGACCTCACTCAAATTTGCAACAGCCCAACCCACGAGAAAGGCTCTATCCTCGACCTTAACATTTCCAAAGAGGACTCTATCCAACTCGAGTCCATCCAACCCTGTGACTGGTCAGATCACCATATTGTCACATTCTTCATCAATGAGAAAGTTAAATTTAACCCGGTTCAACCCTCCAAGCCCAAAGTCTGGAAAAGAGACCTGAAGAAACTCAACCCAAGCTCTCTGCCCCCTAACAGCTGCAACCTCCTACTACCACCTACCGGCGCTACGGACGTTCAATCCCTGACTGACCACTATCTCAACACTATGGCCTCAATAATTAATGAGGCTGCACCTATGCAGCTAAAAAGAGTCTCTACTAAAACCTCCAATCCATGGTACGACAGGAGTCTCAATGAGGATAGACGAGACATGCGAATGGCAGAGCGCACCTGGAGATCAGCTCCCTCTGCACTGCACCTAAAAACTCTGAAGAAAAAGAGAAACGCCTATTTCAGGAAAATAAAACGCACAAAATCAGATTTCTTCAGCCGCCAGCTCGACCAAGAAAAAAAACGTCCGAGAAAACTGTTTGAGCTTATCAGAACACAATCCAAGGAACAACCCCCACCACTCAGCACTGTGCGCGAAGCACCCTCCTGTGAAGACTTCTCCGCTTTCTTTATCCAAAAAACTGATAGCATAAAGAACGATCTCCTCATTGACGCAAGCCTCTACTCCAGACCCCACGGCATAACACCCACTGAACCAAAAAACAATGCTACATGGTCAACCTTTAGCACCTACTCTGAAGAAGAAATTGGCAAACTGCTCAGCACCTTGAAACCATCCAACCACCTCACGGACCCCCTCCCTGCTAACGCTGTAAAAGACTTTACCCCTTTGCTTCTCCCACTCTGGACTAAAATTATCAACAGCTCTCTTCAACAAGGAACCATACCTGACTCCCTCAAAGTTGGACAGGTCACACCCTTACTAAAGAAACCTACAGCCGACCCTTCTGATCTGAACAATTACCGTTCCATTACCAATATTCCTACTCTCGCCAAACTGCTGGAAAAATGCGCACAACTACAATTGACTAAACATATTGAACAGTTTGATCTCCTCAACCCTCATCAATCAGGCTTCCGAGCAGGTCACAAACTGCTATGACTCACATAATTGACGACGCACTTCAAATGCTAGACCAAAATGACACCTGCCTCCTCATCCTTCTTGATCTCTCTTCAGCATTCGACACCGTTAAACATGAGAATCTACTCGAACTACTAAACACAAGAATGGGTTTATCTGGAACTGTTCTCAAGTGGTTCACTTCCTTTCTACACAACAGGTCACAGAAATTCAAGAGCAACAACCTGATGTCCTCGCCAGTACCTGTAACGCTAGGCGTCCCCCAAGGATCCTCCCTATCCCAGACTCTGTTCAACCTAGTTATGGAACCTCTCACCACCTTGCTACAAGCATCCAATGTACAATTTCACATGTACGCCGATGACACCCAACTTTATCTCAAAGTACAATCCCCCAAAGACATTCTGCTCCTGAACTCAACGATCAGAAGCACCCAATCCTGGCTTGCCGATAATCATCTCAAACTCAATGCGCTGAAAACAGAGTTCCTGCTGATCTCACCTCCAGCGAAGATATCCACTACTCAAAGTTGGCTTAAACACCTAACCACACTCAATGTCCAACCCATCATCGTGGACTCAGCAAAATCTTTAGGTATAACACTCGACACCAATCTCAACATGCAGCAACATATCAGCAAGGCAACTAAGGGAGCGAACTTCCAAATCAATACCCTGAGGAAACTTAAACCCTTCCTCCCTGCCAAAGACTTCCAAACAGCAGTACAAGCACTAGTCATCCCTCGAATTGAATATGGCAGCATCGCCCTCTGCGGACTCCCCCTAACCACTACCGCACCCCTAAGAGCTTCTCTAAACGCTGCAGCGAGACTCATCACTGGGTCAAGAAAGCACTCTCACATTTCCCCTGACTTGAAATCCCTGAACTGGCTGCCTTTTGAAGCCAGAATACATCTGAAAATTGCCTGCTTGACACACAAGGCGGTACACCTAAACTCACCCGGCTACCTCACTCAGAAACTGACAATATCTGGCGGCGCTAGAAACACTAGAGGCACAAACAATCTTCTACTGAAACCACGAAGATTCCGGAAGGCAAAAACCTATAAACGCTCCTTCTCAGGAATGGCACCCAGGATATGGAATTCACTCCCTCCCGAAACAAGGCGCATCTCTTCCACTACACTCTTTAAGAAAGAAGTAAAAGCTATCCTCATGGCTAAATACACCTGAGCTATCATTTCGGTCTCTTTAAAGACTCTGCACCGATCAGTATTACTTGTTTGACCCCATTGCTTATTTGTATTAGTTGTATTTTTGATTTACATGATTGGCTTTGCCCCAACCTTTTGTACTGCTATCTTTAATGACTTACCTGTTCGACTATGCTCCCTCATGTACCCCTTCCTTTGTAAAGCGCTCTGATATCTGCAAAGATCTTGTCCGCGCTATATAAAACTTTCAAAATATAATGAATAAATAAATAAAGTGTCTGAGTCCGAAACTTCCATGTGTGTGCCAGACTGATGATCCGTGCCTGGCTGTTCCTGGGCGTCGTGGGCTGCCAGGGCTGTTGTTGTCAGGAGCGCTGCTTGTACAATTGTCTCTACCACATTCAGTGTCTGGGTCGAGTCTGTGATATTCGCGCCATGAGTATGTCCCGACTGGTTTGTGTTCAGTTTCATCCGATCTGAGGGGCGGTCTCCCTGCGTCTCTGCCAGGGGATCCTGTGAGGCGTTCGGCGTGAGCATTATCTCCATCCATTCTGACGCTTCCTCCGGGGTATCGAAAAAATAAATCTTGTGGCCATGCATGATTTTTAGGTGTGCTGGGAAGAGGAGAGTGTACTTTAGGTTGCGATCCCGTAGTGCACGTTTCACTCCCATGAAGGTCGATCTAGCTTACTGGACTACTGGGGGGAAATCCGGGTATAGCGATATTGTCCTGTTGTCATATTTCACTGGGGCGCTCTCCCTGGCAGCTTTAAGGATCGTGTCTCTGTCCTTGTAATGAAGTAGGCTGGCAATCAAGGGGCGCGGGGGTGCTCCTGGTCTGGGCGGTCGCGGGGGTACCTTGTGCGCTCGTTCCACACTGTAGAGTGGGGTGAGGCCCGTTGGTGCCACCACGCTTTTGAGCCAGTCTTCCACAAACTGGGTGGGGTTCGATCCCCCGCTGCGCTCTGGAATGCCCAGGATGCGGACATTATTGCGGCATGAACACCCTTCCGCGTCGTCCACTCTGTCCCGCAATCCTCTGAGTTGGCGCTCCAGGTCCTCCAGACGCGTGGAATGTTCGGTCTGCTGCGGTATCAGGTCATCAAGTGCCAATTTGTGGGCAGTCACTTTCTCTGCAAGTTTGTTATGGTCCGCCTTCAGTAGAGATAGTCCTGTGGACATTGCGTCCATGCGTGTTTCCAGTGCCTCTCTAGAGGCTCTGATTTCAGACAATATTAAATCCAGTTTGGCATTTTGTTAACCCATTCCTGTAGGTGGTATTACGTCATTGTTGGACGAGGCTAAGGAGTCCTCAGAGCCGGTAGTGCCCGCCACGGGGTCCGGCTGCCTGGCAATGTTACGTCCCATGGTAAATCTCCGCGTCCGTATCCAGACCGTTCCCGTTCTCGGCGAGCTAGCCCTCTCCGCTGCTGGCGGCGTACCCCTCTCTCGCATCCCTGGGTCTCTGGAAACGGCACACCGCAGGCCCAATGAATGTTCACGGCAGATGTCAGCCACCTCCCAGTTCGTAAGTGCCGGTATGTACCCCTTGCCGTTCTCGCCGTTGCTCAATCAGCTGTTGCGCCGGCTGCAAATTCCACCCTGTGGGGGAGGGGAACCGGTGTGCGTTTCCGGGCGCTGCTAAGTTCACGCTGCCACCATTGGGCACTCCACTTATCTGTTCGTGTGGGGTACTGACAGCTCCCCCCTCTTGCTGAGTTAAGGTCCAGTCTGCGTTTGAGCTCAGTGAAGGGCTCTCCGTCCCGCTCTGGATGTTGTCTCCTGCCCTTTAGTCTGAGTTATCCTCCCATTTGCATCACACCGCCATTTTGCGCTATGCAGTAGTGCCTGTATATATTTAACAGTGTTCCTGCAGGGAACTCTGCGCCTAGGGGTGGGGAGGGGAGGGACCCCCCTCCCGGTGTGCGTTAGTCAGCCTCCTTGTCTAGAGCAGCTCCGCTCTTTGCCTCTGCATTCCAGCGCCCTAGGCAGTTCTCCCGACCCGGCACTGGCTGCTCTGTTGTTTAGTGCGCATCAGCCTCACCTCCTGAAGGCAATGCAGGGCGCTGGGCCATCAATCAGGAGTGTCTGCTCCGTTCGCTGCCCCGCAGTTCGGCGGTAAGCCTGTGGGGGCGGGGTCACTCACCCCGCAATTGCAGGCGCCGCAGGCCTCGGTTCGCAGTCAGCGTGGATCGGCCCCAACGGCCGCCCCTCTCCTCAGCATTCCTCTCGGCCCCGCCTTTACTGTGGGCCGCGGCCTTGCTCTAGCTGCGGCCTCTCGGGAATGTGTTCTGTGCAGTTTCGCGTAGAACGCCCGGCAGTCCGCTATTCCAGACACACATTCCGTGAATGTCCCGCTGCCGTAGTGTGGAGGTGGGAGCTCCGTGGAGTCGGGTATGTCAGGATTTTCAGCTTATATTCAGGGTGGTGAACGGAGCAGTCTCAGCTTACGTCCTCCATGTTCGGCCGGTAGCCACGCCCCCGTACCTGTGGATCTTATGCCTCGTTGCTCACATATCTATTGTAAATATATGAAAGATATAAATGCAGAGTCCAAACATGGTTTTCTGGGCAATATGTCACATTGTGAAATAGAAAGGTTCTCCGATTAATCCTAAAGACTAGGAGAAAAAATAAACACATTTAGTACATGAGGACTAACAGTAAGTAAAGGAACATCCCTACACACTAAATGTGTCCCTGAAACCACTCTCCACTGTGGTGAGCTGATCTTTCACTGTTTTTGCCTCACAAGAAAAAGCAGGCAGTATACCTCATGGATCCTCATTTATGATGAAGTGCTTAGAGAAGCACAACAAAATGTATCCTATCCTGTATTCCGGTATATAGTAGATATACAGCAAGAACAATAAAGAAAGACTGGATCTTATGGCACTTGTTATATTGGTTGAGTTAATTCACCATTGATGACCTTTATTAGGGAACGAATTAAAGGATGTTTTCAGAACTTTTTCACAGTCAGTCAAAATATAATTAAGTCTAGTTTCTCCTCAGAATAGCTTCATGTTCTTTAAAATATTGCTAGATCATTACCAAACATAGAGCAAGAAATTTGGTTGCTGGTAGAGGGGAAGAACCTTTACAAGCTGCAGCCACAATTCCTGTCAGGGTGAAGTCACAAGCAAACCCCAAATCAACCTGTTCTGAACCCTTTGGTAGCTTGGCACAAGACTGTCAGGCTTACTGTAGAGGCAATATGTAAAGTATTTGTGCAACACTTCAAACAGTAACAGAGTGAAAACACACTACAAAAAGAGTGCAAACCAGATTTTGAAAAATAGAGTAGAATTTAATAAATAAATAAAGGAAAATCTTCAAAAATCCAATCAGTACAACAGTAGATATGCAATTTTAAAGATTTTAGTAAATATAGTGCCTAAAAGCACAGAGCACCAACAGTGGATATTGGTCATACTGGACAAGGACAAATTTACAAATGTTAGGCCGACCATAATAGAGCACAGGCCAGGTACAGGGACCCAGTCAGGCAAGCTGAACAAGATTATCTGTACTCCTTTTTTGTGGCTGAGTTGTGGTGTCACATCGAGGATGCATTGCACATCCAAGGTGATACATGGAGCAGTGCAGCTGAACTGTGAGGTCCTGCATCATCATTGAGTATCCCATCGACAAGGATTTGTGATGTGAAGTCTAGCGTCAGGGATGTGTTGTGCATCCGAGGCAATGCGTCAGTTTCGAGGAGCTTCAAGGATGCAATGCAACAACCTCCGTCATCATCGAGGGTGCAGTCGATGAGAAATTTATGATGCAGGGGCCTTTGTTGGGAATGCACTATGACACTGAGGTTCCTTGCAGTCTGTGAGGTCAAAGCAGAGTCCTTGTGCTGGGAGAATCGTCACAGCAGAGGCGATGTGTCAGTTCTGCCTGGGGTTCCACTGCACAGCAGAAGAGATGTGTTGATTCGGCTGGATCTACAGATGGGTTGGCAGATCACCTTCAGGTCAATTTCCATTGAACTAGGACTGGGTTGGCACCACTTGGCAGGTAGAACTCACAGTTGCGGAGTCCAGGTGCTGTTTACAAGAGACTAGCCCTTGGAGTCACTTTGGAGATCCTGGGCACAGGTTGCAGTGCCAGACCTTTTTGCCCAGGCAAGAGGGCAGCTGGCAGTAGGGCAGCACAACAGGAGGCAGTCCTTCAGGGCAGCAGTTAAGCAGAGTGTCAGTCCTTTCAGAAGCTCAGCAGCCTTTATTTCCAGAAGTCTTCCACATGTCCAGAAGTGTACTGAAGAGTTAGTGTCTGAAGCCCACTATTTATGCCAGGTGCCTACTTTCAAGTAGGAGCTTCTAGAGTTCTTTTGCCTCCCCTGCCCTGGCTCCAGAGGGTATGCAGCACCTTGTATGGAGGCAGGACACAGCCTAATCAAATGTAAGTAGAGCTGTGCCCAGCTAACCCCTCCCATCCTGTGAGAGATGGACCATCCAGACACACCTATCCTGTGGCTCTCTAGGGGGAATAACCTGACTGTCAGCTACACCTAGTCAAGAAACCGGAGACAGGCCACAGGCACAAAAGGGCTACAGAAATATGCCAACTTTCTAAAAAATGCATTTTAAAAATTATAATTTAAAATCCATCTTAATCAGAAGAGAGGATTTTACATTACAATTCCAAATACACCAAACATGAAATAGTTGCATGTTCTCATTTGGAAAAAGAGGTTGTTAAATGTAATACGTTAATTCAATAAGTAGCAGAACACTATATGCTGCAGGCTCACTAGTAGTATTTAATTTACAGGCCTTGGGTACATGTACTACCACTTTACTAGGAACCTATGAGTAAATGAAATAAGCCAATTAGGGATACACCAATTTTAAGGAGTGGTAACATGAAGAAAGTCCTAAGGCCAGCAAAAACAAGATCAGCAAAAAGTTTCGAGAAAGACCACCCTAAGGCCTGCAGGTCTAACACAAATTATCTGCTTTAAAAAATGTAAGGGGTAGAATTCCTTCCTTTTGCAGGCCATCCTCCTGTGCCAGGATACAGGTAATAAACAGCTTCAATCTTCAATGTGTATCACACTTTTAAAGCATACTTGACCTCTGGGCAATTGTGGTGTTTCCAATGTTTTTTTGTTGTTTTTTGATCACCTGGTTTTTGAACACTTACTGTGGCTGAGTCTCACTACCTGGGTCCCACTCGTTGTAATTGCATGGTAATTGGACTTAGTCTGTTTACCGGCAGTGTTCACCTTTTTATATAAGGCCACTGTGCCACAGCTAGGGTTAGGGGCACAAGGCTGGTTACACATGAACATGTGCAAATGCAAATGAGTATGTACATGGGTGCAGGCTGCTTCAGAGAGTCTGGTAGCTGCACAGAAGGTAACCTGCCTGTGGCAGTTTTGAACTGCAAGTTTGACCTGTCAAAAAAAACGCTTTTGACTGTCCTAAACGTTCCTTGCAAGTCTGACATGCAAAAATTCATGTTGGGCATGTCCTTACTGTGAAAGAACTCTAAAATTCTATTTCACTGTAGAGAGGCTTGCTTCTGCCATAGGAAATAATTTGCCTACATTCTTAAATTTGTTAAATGCTAAATTTGGATGGTAGCGGTTAGAAAATATTTATTTAGCTTATTTGTATTTTTACTTACAATCCTCTTTAATTGTAAGGTTGAATTATAAACTATTATTTTAGAAATTCTTTTTTTAGAAAATTAGCATTTCTTGCCTAAAGAGTCTGGGGTATTTCTGGGAGTTTCAAGCTGTTTGTACTTGCAATACCCTCTCAATGGCAAATGTGTATTTATTTTTTTGATTTATTTTGGATTTGTAATGCGCATGGCTGCCTCAGCAACGAGGCGTCCCAGCGCAACCAGAAACCAGAGAGAGAACAGGGAGACCTGCAGGTGCCTAAACATCAGATAATGGAAACAGCCAGGTTTTTATGGTCTTGCGAAACATCAAGAGATTGGGGATACCTCTAATGTGCGCTGGGATAGAGTTCCAGAGTTTAGCTGCTAAGAGGCCAAACGAATGGCCCCCAGCTCTCGCTCTCCAAAGCCCACAGTCGGCAGATCTCAACGCGCGTCTGGGCATATAGGGCTTCAGTAAACAGGATAACCTAGCAGGGGCTTGGTGCATCAAGATTTTATGAGAGATGCATAGCACCTTAAACTGAATACGCTGTTCGATGGGCAGCCAATGAAGCTTGGGGAGCACATGCGCCACAGAACAGGATCTAGGTAGAGCCACTAACAGACGCACCGCCGCATTCTGAACCCTCTGCAGACGTTTGACGCTAGCTTTGTTGGCACCTAGATAGAGAGAATTTCCATAGTCAAGCCTAGCAAGAATGGAAGCCTGCACGATAGTCTGGTGCACTCTAGGATGAAAAACACAAAGCAAGGGTCTCAGTCCTCTCAAGAGCCCAAAGCAAACAGCGTCAACAACTTTTGTATGTTTCTCAAATGTTAATCCATTATCGAACCAGACACCCAGGTTCTTAACAGCCTCCTTGGGTGATGGGGCGGATTTAAGATGGTCAGGCCACCACTGTTCGGACCAGAGTTCCTGGTCCTTCCCAAACAGTAAAATCTTGGATTTGCTAGCATTTAATTGAAGACAGTTAGCCCTCATCCAATCCGAGATGACCGACAAATCCTCCTTGAACTTCTCCAAGTTGACACAGCAATTTTTAGAAAAGGCAATCACCAGCTGGGTGTCATCGGCGTAGGACACCAAAGACAGCCCCCTGCCTCAAGCCACTTCCGCCAAGGGTCTCATATAGAGGTTAAACAACAGCGGGCTCAAAATAGAGCCCTGATGTACCCCCTGACGCAGGGCCTAATCCTGGGAGTGGAAAGGTGGCACTGCAACCTGGAAGGATTTCCCCACCAAAAAGGACTGGATCCAATCCAGGGCACCACCCCTGATTCCAACTACACGGAGGCGTTCAAGAAGGATCGCATGGGACACCGCAACGAAGGCGGCGCTTAGGTCCAATAGGACCAAGGCCATACATGGGCATAGGCATGGGTGTGGGGAGGAGTGAGTCTTCCTGTCAGGATATCTGGGAAAGAACTGTACCCTGCCCTGATTACATTTCAATAGGACTTTCTCCAGCACACACAAAGAGACCTGATGCCAGCCTTTTGTGTCACTACCCAGGTTGGAGCCAACCCCAGGGAAAAGGGAAGAACTGACCAGAACCAGTTTTAGGGTTAGACAAAGTGGTGTCCTTCACCTACAGTCTGGACTGGGCATTAAAGTGGAATCCTCAGAACATGAAGGAGAGCAAAGCAAGACCAGGAATTGGGATGCAACAGCGAAAGCACCATGGACAGTCAGAAGGACAAGCCCCTTGATGCCCTGATGGATTGCGGACTTTTTCTGCAGCTAAGCTCAGGACTAGTGGTTCTCTCTAATGCCAGCTGATGCTGGTGCCCTTACACTCCCTGAGGACCAGGAGAGGGAAGACCTAGACTACTGCTGTGCCCTAGCAAGATGAGGGGACCATTAGGAGTGAGTCACTAGAGAAAGCTGGTGCAGGGAGTCAGTGAAACCAGCTCCCTGCAAAGTGCCCCCCTGTAGGGGCTCAAAGGCAATGACAAAACTGCCTTAGGTGGCTGGGGCTTGCCACCGGGAGCAAAATGAGCTCAAGATCATTAAATTCAGTCCATCAAGGCTGAAAATATATACCTACAAAGAATTCTGCTTGGGCTTCAAGAAACCAGCGAGCATGGAGCTCCGATGCTGCTGATAAAAAATAATACAACAAACTAGTGTGCAGTTCCTAAGTGTGGGTGGGAGTGTTCAGGTCTCTGATAAAGTGCCCTCACACACCCCAAGGAATCTCATGCTTCATCATTGGGCCTGCCTCTCATTGGGCCAGCACTGCAGTGCCCGTCTGGCACCTTTGAAGGGGCTCTTTAGCAGAAATCAATTTTTTGATGAAGCCGTAAGGGGCATGCGGGTGTGTGGACATGGTAGTGTAGTGAGTGCGAGGTGACATGTTAAAATAGGTCTAGGTCAGTCCTACAGTATACATTTTATTCCAGGGATACACTAACCTAACTAAAAAACCGGCAGCTCTATCTGGATGTGATGGTCCTAAAGAGAATGTGTAATGTGGGAGAGCAACATGTTTCTTTCGATGTGTTTCTTATCTTAGGTAGCCCCTAACGGGTCTAGTGGCAATTCATCAGGACCTGTTACTGTTACTGTTACTGTCATCAGGACCAAGAGTCACTAGAGAGTTTATCTCAAATCTGGCACTACTGCATTGCTGGTTATAGAAATGGCGCAGTAAAGTAGCAACCAGCTTTGCATGTGAGCACTAGGTCCGATTGACCAAGTGTTGTGTTACCCCTTAGTGATTGGGTCTAGGCTGGCGGGCGCTTTTCCCAGGGCACCTCGTTGCTCAAAACAGAAAGTGGTACAGCAACTTGCTGTGTTGGAGAAGTGTGGCTCACTGGCTAGAGGAGGCAGACCCTGAAGCAGAGGTCAGACCGGGACCAGGGTTCAATTCCCGACGCGGCAGAGTTCTGAGCCCAAAATGTCCATGGACTTGATAATTCTCGCTTTGGTGCCTACTCAAATCAGGGGCTCACACTCTGCAACTCTGGGCAATAGCTTGCTCAATCTCCACTACGGCCCCCGCAGCGGGATGCCTGGCTTTCACCTTGGGGGTGCCCAGTAGGGGCTATCTCACAGGGAAAAACCAGGACGGGTTCCCAAAGCAAGCGCCATGAGACCCTTTGGGGTTATTAGTGTGCTATATAAGAAGCCAACATTACATTATGTCCCTACTCCTGCTCTGGTTCCGATGCTAAAATAAAAGCCACAGGGTGGACCAGTGAAAGGAGGTCGGTGAAAGATGTATGAATATCTTATTGTAGCTGGAGAAGGAGCGTGCGTGAGGCACTCTCCCCAGGCTCCTGCTTGACATGGAAACCCCTATCCCCAGGGGCGGCTTGGCAATCACAGGTGCCAGGGCTCCATTCCCAGGACTCCTCTCCATTGAGAAAGGTCTCTGGAGGGCCACAAATGCCACCTCACTCACTGGCTACTGCCCCTAGGTGAGCCAGAGCACCGGAAGTAACATTAACACCTCCTCAGGCCATCGTGCCACTCTATGAGAGTAGACAGATCCGACTGCATGCATCTCGCTCACGTTCAGCACAGGCAGAAGAAAGAAGGTGGACTGATTACTACGTCAGCCACTGGAGTTGGCCGTATGTGAAGCAGAGATTGCGGGGGTCACAGGGGTCCCCCATACTTAATTCAATGATAAAGTTTGCTCAGGGGTGTCCCAGATGGGACCCGCGCACCCTCTTACTAATAAAACACAAAAGGAGACATGCATAGGAAGGCCGCGCACCACAGAAGAACCGTGGCTAAATATGCTTATAAAATAGTCAACGCTCCCTGAAGGGAGTGCCAATATTGCCCTGTGAGTCTTTTCTACCAAGATTTCTTGTTCCATGGTGACCCAAAGGATGGCAGGGGCAAGACCAACTTACATTTGGAGCATTGTCGGGGCTGAATGCAGTGCAGCAGACCCCCGAGTAACTTATTAAATTAAGCCTATGTCTCTCAGGTCCCTAAATGCATGTGCTAGGAAGGCTTTTCAATATATTTTTAAACATTCCAAAGGCAGGAACCTTTGTTTTACAGTGGGGAGGGGTTTATTCTATTGTCTAAAAGTGTTATGAAATAAACCTGCAGCAAACTATTTTCTTCCAAAACGTGTATTGTGTGATTTATTTGATTTATTGTGTGCTAAGTAGCCATTTACCGGTTTTCAGGGGCGGGTTGCCAATATCAGCACTATCTTGCTTTGCAATCCTTTTATTTGTAATTACCACTCTAACTTAAAAAAAATAAAACCTGTCACATATTGTCCTCTTGCACAGACAGGGGTGGTTTACAGATGCCAATCACACTGGTTCTGCCAGAAAAAAGGCAGATATTTTTTTTTCATAATGGAACTTCTTTTGGAAAACGGTCTGTTTCATGTTGACCCCAGAGTAGCCTTAGTGCTATGAGGCCATGGCAGTGGCACTGATAGTGGTGTTTGCAGAGGATCACTCAGCCAGGTGTTTACACACACTCAAGGGTGTGAATTGGGATGTACAAGGCATCCTCTTCTAGCCCCTTGACTTGGGGTTAAGAGCTGTGTTGATGCCAACCCTGCTGGTTTTCCAGGTGTTGGAACAAAGTTTAAAATGCAAAAGCAATAAAAGTGGGCAGCTGGGCAAACACATAATGTAAGTTCTTTGGCAGGGCCCTGTTTGCTGTGTATTCGACCCATCTGCTCCCGATGTGAACAAGGAAATCCTTGGCTGGCTCTGGGGGCCAGTGGTAGGCCCTGGATGCTGTAGAATGCACTCTCGTGCCAGGATCGAGGGCACGGCCGGCGCTGTGGGTGGTGCAGAACTTTTCCTGCCAGTGCACCAGATGATATATTATTTCACCTGTCCCTCACACCAGGGGGATCTACAGTGTTCCCTAGCATGCCAGGGCAGGTGCCCTCTCCTCCACAGCAGTGGGTGGTGGAGAGTTCCTCTAGTCCCATGACAATTGATGATGCAGAGTACCACCTGGCTCTCTTGAGGCATGGCCGAGTCCTGTGAGGGGTCCACTGGTAGTGGGGAGGAGGCACTCTTCTGCCATGACAGTAATAGATGGTACGATATTTTACCTGAGCCTCTGCTGCTTGAACGAATCACTAAGTGGAGATGTTAAATGTTAAATGTCGTATACTTGTAAAGCGCACAGCTGCCCCAGCAAAGGGGCGTCCCGGCGTTGTATACCGCTGGGGAACCCATCCTGGCTTTCCCTGTGAGATGGTCCCTCCTGGGCATCTCCAAGGTGAAGACAAGCATCCCCGGCGCTGATGGGGCCGTTAGTAGAGATTAAGCAAGCTATTGCCCAGAGTTGCTGAGTGGGATCCATGGTTGGTGTAGGCATCGAGGCGAGAATTATCGAGTCCGCTGACCATGGCCCAAGACCCTGCCGCGTCAGGAATCAAACTCTGGTCCCAGGCTGACCTCTGCTTCCGGGTCTGCCGCCTCTAACCAGTGAGCCACACCACTCCACTAGTCATTGGGGTGAGGTTTTGCAAATGACCTACTCGAAGCAGTGCACGGTTCAAAGTACTAAGTGGCCCTCCTAAATTAGGTCAGCGGGTGGTGCCAAATTACACCTGGCCCTCCGAGTGGGGTAATGGTACCTCTAAGGTCAGTTCATCCCAATGAGGCACATGGATACTTTAGATTAAATGGGTTTCATATACAGTCTGGTGGCTTCGATGTACAGAAGGCAAAAATGTATTGACTGATGAGCTACGTTGCAAGTCATAGAGGTGCACATCACATACCACCCTCGCACCTGAGGTTATGCCGACTCTGTGGGTAACCATTCGGCAGGGAGCAGTGGGTTGTAGTATACCCTCATGTCCTTCAGCCCTCCACCCCTGACTCAAAGAAAAACACCATTCCTTAGGGCCAGACCGAGCACAAACACGATGTCTTGGTTATTTTTGAGGGAGCCCATCCCTGATTTCAATGGTACAGTATAGTGATTACTGCTCCTATTGACACGGCAAAGCACTCCGATTACCACGGGTTCCAGCACACTAAGTAGGGTTTGTAGTTTGGAAGGGTATAGGCTGTGGATACCTGCTTTTGATGTCTGTTTATAGCCTATAACAGACTCAAGGGTCACTCTCCAGAATGGAGGGATGAGTTTACTCTGCCATGATTCGAACCTGTGATCTGTAGGTGAGGCTCTGGGCTCTGTGCCAGGTGCAAGATGTTCAGTTTAGACAGTTGGTCCAGCCTAAGTTTTCAGTGGGTTGTGCAGGACACAGTTTTTCTTACTGTGTCTAGTCCACCACTCTGGAGCCCTGCTGATGTGGCTTCAGATTAGAGGTGTAGTGTTGGGTGTGTACCGTTGTGTAGTGATCTCACCAGTACGTTAGTTGTAGGTCTTTCTTTCTAACATTCATTTCCATGGTGATTAGACAATAGGTCGCGGGGTCGGCAGAGTTTTGGTGATGGTGTGCTAGACTGTGCGCGGTTTTGGATATATGGTGTTTGTTGTACTTTCTTTGGATTTGGGTAATCTTTGGTTAGTCTGCCTTCTGCTTGTGCACAAAGGGCCGGACTGGGAACTGAAACCGGCCCGGCAATCTGCTTGGCCGGCACCCCTAGTGGGGAGTGGGGGCGCAACTGAGCTCTTTGCTAGGGTCGGTTTCAGCTGATTTTGTTACATGGGGCCGATATTGCCAGGCCCTGGTAACAAAAATTACCCCCCAGGTGCCCAAAACCAGCCCCCACCATGGCGGCCCACCGGGGAATTGCCTGGTGCCCGCAATGTCAAGTCCAGCCCTTTGTGCATATATAGCATTTGTACTAGGCTTGTGATAATCTATGTGACCAAATAAAACATAATGCTTGTAATAAATGTGACAATCGACATACCTTCACTCATAAAAAATAAAAACTTTAAATAAATACACAAATACATTTGCTTAAAGGACAGCAACAATTGAAAGTTGAGTTTATAAAAAACAACTAAAATATTGACATTATTTTCCTTATACATGCATACTTCCTCGATGTACTTATGTATCTATTTATTTATTACTTTAATCCTATTGTAGAAGAAGACACAAACCATTTGACTTGCTCCAATGCACTACCCTATACCTCACACAATACCTCTCTCAATACATCCTCTACCTCCACTTTCCAACGCATCCCAAATCTCATTCTGCTCTATGATATCCAAAATAACTAATTCTAGATTCTGTCTTCCTTTATCCCCCCTTTGACTCATCCAAACCTCAGCTTACTTCTATGATCCCCCTAATCTCCCTAATCCATTTCTAGAGAATCCTCCCATTTCCATATGTCCTCTAACCGTCCCCAAACCTTATCGTACTACTATGATCTCCCAAATAACACTTTCTAGACTCTTCCCTCTTCCACCACCTTGAACTTTTTGTGTTCCTTGACTCCCACAAACCTGATCTTTTGTTTTTGACAGAAACTTGGTTCTGCTTAGACTCCCTCCCCAATGTCCTTGCAGCCCTACCTCCCTCCTACTATATCCTGCGGGCCGATCGGCTGGCACGTAAGGCAGGCGGAGGCATCGCCCTGATTGTCCGTTCAGATCTTCATTTCCAAATACTCTCTTCCCCGACCATCACGGCAGTCGACTGTTTAGTGATGCGATCTGCCTCCTTCAAAATTCCCATCACTTGTGTTCTAAAGACTTTACGGATCTCCTCCACAGTTTAACTTGTATTTCACACGTGCTTACCCCCACTCATATTAAGGGGCATACCGTGGACCAAATCTGGTGATTAAATATTCCGGTCACATCTCCAATCATCACGCCCTGTCTTTGGTATGACCATTTTCTGATTTCATTTTTCCTAGACCTCAGCTTGATTAAACGCCCACCCTTCCCCAGAAATACCTGGGCTCGTAATTGGAATAAGGTCGACATTCCCTCCCTTTGCTCCTCTCTTCAAGACTCTTACCCTGTCTTAGAGGAGCTCTCCACTTCATCTCAGCTAGTTGCCATCAATGCTTGGCTTTCTATGACATGCAACCAAGTGGCCCCCCTGAAACGTGTCACAGTTAAACGCGCACATGACGCCAACAAATGGTTTACTGATGACCTCAAGGGAAAGAAATTAGCTGTACGTCAGGCCGAACGTCCCTGGAGGCGCGCCTGTTGCCCAACACTGAAAGCCCATTACTTCCTTGTGCTTACCATATACAAAAAGGCAATTCTCCTGGCTAAGACCAACTATTTTTCGGGCAATATACTCTCGGCAGAAAATCGGCAGAGGGAAATTTTTTCCACCGTCCACGAGTTGGCCTTATCAGACAGAACTTCCCTCAAACCTCCCCCTTCTCAATCCCTCTGTGATTCTTTAAACAATTTTTTCATTGAGAAAATTGCAGCCATCAAGGCTAACATACCTCCACCTTCCTCCTCCCCCCTGCCTCTGAACCTCCACCCAACAGGCTCTATTTAGGTCATATACCTCCTCTGACCAGGGAAATTCTACTTTCCCTGTTGGTCCGGGTAAAATCTGGTTTCCCCTCAGGTGTCTGTCAAGCTTTTGTTCTGAGAGAGATCTTTTTAGCCTGCCCCACCCCCCCTTTAGCTTTCCTCAACGACTCCCTCAGCAAAGGCTCTGTCCCTGGTCCTCACAAAGCGGCAATTATAATTCCCATCCTGAAAAAACCTGGTGCCGATCCCTCTTCCCTTCCTAACTATCGCCCCATTTCCCTTCTCCCCTATCTGGGTAAAATCCTGGAGTGCCACATCACCACGGTCCTCAGCTCTTTTGTCGAGGAAAGTGGTTGTTTGGCCTCTTGCCAGGCCAGCTTTGGCCCTCTCCACTCCACCGAGAGGGTTGTGGTCTCAGTCCTGGACAGACTCAGGGAGGGGATGGATGCCAACAGGCCCCAAACCCTGGTCCTCCTCGATTTGTCCGCTGCCTTCGACACGGTTGACCATTCCATTCTTCTTACCTGTGTCGAGGCAGCGGGCATCAGGGGGCCCCCTTTGGCTTGGCTTACTTCCTTCTTGAAAGATCGTACCCAGGCTGTTCACCTAGCAGATTTCTCTGCCCTCCACGCAAGGTGCAGTGCGGTGTCCCTCAGTGTTCCTCCCTTTCCCCCCTTTTATTTAATTTGTACATTTTCCCCCTTATTTTTGCTTTACAGCAACTGGAGGTCACAGTCTTCAACTACGCAGATGACCTCCAGTTGATCTTTAACCTTCCCCACTCCCCTGAGTCCACCCACAATTTTCAATCGGTTATGATTTTTATCAGGGACTGGATGAATTTCAACCACCTTAAACTTAATCCAGATAAAACTGAGAGGTTCTCACAGGTGGCACATCCAGTCCCTGGACCCCCACGTTTTGCCCCCCCTCACTTGGTGCCCCCCCCCCCCTACCCCCTCACTCAGTTAAAACCCTTGGGATCATGCTGAACCAACATCTTACCCTGCACTCCCAGATCAGTTTGGTGGTATCATCTTGTTTCTTTACCCTTCGCACCATTAGGAACATTTCCAGATTCTTTTCCCCCTCTGCTTTAAAACTCATTCTGATGGCAATGGTGTTATCTCGCTTAGACTACGGCAACATCCTGTATAATAGTGCTCCGGCCTATGCCCTTCGACGCCTTCAGTTGGTCCAGAACCAAGCCTGCCTCATTCATGGTCTCCCTAAATTACACCATGCCACCCCTTTACTAGAGGACTTGCATTGGCTGCCCATTAGAGAGCGGGCCCTTTTCAAACTTGGCTGCACCACGTTTCAGGCCCGAGCCGGAACTGCACCAGTTTTTTTAAATTCCAAAATCAAAAACTACACCCGGTCAGAGAACTCCGTTCCTCCACCCAGTCTCTCCTTTCCGTACCACGCTTCAGGAAAAAAAGGATGGGAGGGATGAAATTTGCTGTACTTGGTCCCACTTTCTGGAATTCCCTTCCCCCCATCATCAGATCTAGAACCCTTGTACTCTGACTTCCGCAAGGAGCTTAAAACTCATCTTTTCCTGCAAGCCTTTCCGTTTTAACCTTCTGCACCTCCTTCATTAGGTTCAACTGCATCCTCAGCGCCAAGAAACCGCTAGGTATATGTGCGCTTAATAAATGCTTTTAAATTCAAATTCAAATTATCCTATTCAATTCAACTAACAGATTCATATGTTCATTGCTCAAAATAACTCATTTCCCTTGACTAATGCACTACTAATACTTTTGGGGCTCTGGAGTAGCATGCTACGCGCCAAAAGCGCTTTGAATCCTCATCATGGGTAATAAGTACTATATAAATACAATTACAATACATTTACAACATGTTATGTTGATTTTAAATGTTTTATTGACAGTATATCTCAGACAGTGTTTTGGTTAAACATTGCAATGCTTTATTGACAATATTGACTGCATGTGAACATGGTTATTTATTTCAGTGATATAATGGTGATTTTTAACATGTGATTATTAGCTTTAATGTAGTGCCCACTTGACAAAGCACATAGGCTTTCCATATTTTATTATTGTGCTAACCCTTTCACAAAGCCAATAGACTTGCCTTATATTGTAATGTGGTGAACATTTGAGAAAGCAAATTGGCCTGTTTTATTAAAATGACACCTCCTATCTTGTGATATACTCTCTGGTATGGGGGTATTGTGATTTTTGTAGGTCATGATGTAGTAGGGGTCAGATGTGAGCTCAGAATGTCACCAAAAGTAATTTCATCTGCCTAATGTATGTGATAGTTGGATGGATGGATAGATAGATAGATAGATAGATAGATAGATAGATAGATAGATAGATAGATAGATAGATAGATAGATAGATAGATAGACAGACAGACAGACAGACAGACAGACAGACAGACAGACAGACAGACAGACAGACAGACAGACAGACAGACAGACAGACAGACAGACAGACAGACAGACAGACAGATAGATAGATAGATAGATAGATAGATAGATAGATAGATAGATAGATAGATAGATAGATAGATAGATAGATAGATAGATAGATAGATAAAGTGTGTATACTAAATGTACCTTTCCTTTTTCAACTGACTGGACAATCCTTTATTAAGTGTTATTATTGGGCTCCGGGGAATGGTGATGGGCTTTTTATTTCCCAGTACAGAAACAAATGTGTTGTTATTACATATGGGGGACTCACATCCGCACAACTAATAACCCAGTCTCTTACATGTGGCATTTGTTTTTTCTTGAGCCCTAGGCAAACCTGCAATTTTTGAGACACGGATTTCAAGGTAGGCGGTGTTGTATGGTGGTAAGACGTGGATTTTAGTGTATTAACAAATGCAGATGAAAACACGTGGAAGGCATGCTCATGTGGCTCCTGGGATGTAAAGTTAGAACAATCTTGAGTGATAAACACAAGGGACTTTCCACTGAGTCTCTTAAATACCTATTTTTCTAAACGGTATAGTGTTCTGCAAGTAGTGGGGTATTCTCGGTCAGTTATAGAAGCGGGTCCCTAGTGTAGATTGAAAAACATTTGTACTGGGAAAGCATTTACACTTTTTATCTTTTCCTGGACCGATTTACATAAATACAATCATCATATATTCGGTACATTACTATTATGCCAACCTAACCAAAGCCCAATATATTAGAATAGAGTTCCTCAGCTGAGGCTAGGAATCTCTTTGTTTAGAAGTTTACTTTCCAAATTGAGATGTAACTTTTGTTGAATATTAACTTGGGGGCAGATTTACAAGCCCCTTGCACAGCCGGTGCATCACGTTGTGTGACACACTGGTGGCGCAGCCTGCTAAGTTATATTTACAAGAACAGGTAAAGTCGCCCTGCATGACTTAACCTGTGCTTGTAAATATCGCCCCTGTTCACGCAACACTTGCGTGTAAGGGGCGTGACATGGGGGTTGCTGTGGGTGTTCCCACGCAACACCCTTTTCCACTGATGCATTTCCAGATTTACGAGAAATCGTAAATCTTGAAATGTGCCAGAATGCTACGCCACCCCAGCAGTGGCTTGGCAAGGTGCAACAAGGAGAAATGTTTTCGTTTCTCCTCGTTTTTTTTCCTCTTCCACTGCTGCTGCATTCTACAGCACACATTGCAAGAGGAAATCACCTCAATTGATTGTTTTTATGCAGGAAAGTGCCCCTTCCTTCACAAAAACAATCTCCCCACAACGCAGGCATCTTTGCACCAAGGGTGGCTGCGCCGGCGCATGTCAGCAGTTTGTGCGCCAGCACAGGGGGAAGCACAGAGATGCTTGTTGTAAATGTGTTGCATCCCTCTGCTTCAAAACAAACAAAGCGCGGCGCAGCTAACTGACTTGCAACACCACGCTGCGCTAGTTTCTTGTAGATCTGCCCCAACGTGTTTTCTGATTTTCATGATTTATTAGAACATTGGAATGTTGGGAGCTCTATTGAAAACAATGGAGTGCTCTGGGCTTATAATGGCTGGTATAAGCCTGGAGCTCCAACATACCAATGTTTCTTTGTTCACTGCTCTGGCTGTGAACAACGGCTTCAGGGAACCTGAGGGGATTCCAATCCCCTCGTGCTCCCAAAAGGCTTTGTTTTTGTCCTCTAGTGACAGAATGTTCTAATAGCCTTATAGCCCTTCGTAGATGGGCTATACTGCTATTAAAGTCCCTCTCCCTTGTTAAAGGCCCTCGCCTTTGGCTCGGGGCCTTTAACACTGGAGAGGGCCTTTAATAGCCGGTATAGCCCTCTACGGGGGACTGTAAGACTATAGTAACACTATTAATGCTCTTTAAATTATCCGGAATGAAAGAACAGTTGACTTTATATTTGTTTTCACTAAGGATTACTCTGGAGCTACAATCCGTAGGATGTCAAACTGTATTAAATATATTAATTGGAAAAAAACGGAAAATGTATTTTCAGGACTTCAGTCGCTGTAATGATAGAGGGAAAGGGCGAAGTCTAAAAACTACTGTTGTTCACAAGTTATGCCTAGCTGTGCCACAGATGCAACCACCGGCTCACACTAGTTTAATGACACACATATCACAACAGATGATACCACAAGATATTTTAACAATGACATTTCTCGAGATAACCCATACGACTTCATCAATGACATTATCTAGGACATCACGACCACTCACTGGTATTTGGATTTGGTGAACTGTTGCATACTTGTGCCTGGCGAGGGATCTCTATCTCTACCTGCTGTTTGTATCCCGTGTTGCTGTGCCTAAGCTGACGCTCTCTTTCTCCATTGCTCCGTGGCGCGCCTCCCCTTGACTCGCTGGTGTGAGCGAGAGCTGCAATCTGCACGCTCTGTCTACCGCTCCCAGCTGGAGTCAGAAGGGTTGAGGCTAGGGTGAGAAACTACAGCGCGCCTAGCCTGGGGGACTGCGAGGACCAGAAACCCCAGCTGGGATCAGCTGGTTCCTCTTCCCCCAGGCGACACGCCCACGGACACGCCCACTGACGAGGCAGGACAAAGCTTCGTGACCCCCGCTTCGCGGGCGCCACTCACTGGTATTTGGATTTGGTGAGCTGTTGCATACTTGTGCCTGGCGAGGGATCTCTACCTCTACCTGCTGTTTGTATCCCGTGTTACTGTGCCTGAGCTGACGCTCTCTTTCTCCATTGCTCCGTGGCGCGCCTCCCCTTGACTCGCTGGTGTGAGCGAGAGCTGCAATCTGCACGCTCTGTCTACCGCTCCCAGCTGGAGTCAGAAGGGTTGAGGCTAGGGTGAGAAACTACAGCGCGCCTAGCCTGGGGGACTGCGAGGACCAGAAACCCCAGCTGGGATCAGCTGGTTCCTCTTCCCCCAGGCGACACGCCCACGGACACGCCCACTGACGAAACGTAGAAAAATCAAATAGCCTCCCGCGACGCGGGACGCGCGCGGGACCAAGCGCGGAACGAAGCCCGGATAAAGGGCGGGCCGTCTGAGGCCGTCTGAGGCCGTCCGAGGACGACCTAGGACGGGACGGGCCACCCCGCTAAACATCTGCTTCCAGTAAGCTAAGTTACCATCTGCCGTGTTCTTCACACTAGCGCTAATAACTGCTCTATAACCACAAAGGAAAAGAAATTAGCAAAAAAAAAAATAAAAAAAAAAAAAAAAAAAAAAAAAATAAAAAAAAAAAAAAATCAAACACTGCGGAAACAAAGCGATGGGGCTTATAAAACTGCGATCTAGGACTATCTTCATGAAACGTATGGGTACGGAGGACGCTGTTCGGAAAACATCTGATAAATCAATAAAACATGGTCGCATTATACGGACCCCAGCCATCACTGAATATTTCTCTACTTTAACATCTAAAGATGAAATCGACAGAAAAATTCTGGAAACAGAAGAAATAGCCAATCCTATTTTGCGAACCAGGCTAGAAGAAATTACGCTCTCTAAACTTGGGTCAATCCAAAAATCAAATCTGAGCGTTATCATATCTGACAACATACAAAAATCTTTTGACAACTCCAAAGATTTTCAAACTCAGGGGCACGAGGAAAATCATTTAACATCTTCAACACCAAAAAAAGGCCCTGGAAATACCTGTCAATTGGAAGAACTTTGTGCAAACAATTCCAAGATTTCGCAAAATCAACCTGAACTAAAAACAACAAATAGTCCTCTCTTACAACAAAACCAAGCGCAACCTCAAACACTTGAATCATCCGTAGACCCATTTTTGATAAAAACGAACTATTCAGCTAACATCGTCACACCTATGTCAAAAGCCTTGTTCTCACTACACGAAATACTTGAGTCGGTTCTTTCCTTTCTGGGAAACATACTAGAAAACTCAGACCAAACTCTGGATGTTCAAATTGGGATTCTCAAGCATCTAGTAGAGGAAAAAAAGAAAAGGAAAGAACCTCCTGAAATGGAAAAAAATCAATCGAAGCCTACCGATAATGAGCAAAGGAACTACACAAATTGTAAAAATAGAGAAAAAGATATTGGAAAAAATGACTGTGCTACACAGACATCAGATCTTTCAAAACAAAAAAAAGGGAAGCTAGTACGACAACATGAAACACCAATATTCTCCCTGAAAAAATTATTCTCAGAAAAATCGGTTAATGATAAACAATACCCAATTTTTACTAAGGTAAAGAAATTGAATATTCTAAAAGATGAAAAGACGGATGAAAATACCCAAAAAGCCAGCTCCGACAAAACATTAGAAAGTGAAAAAGGAGAACAAATGAATAAAACTACCAATACTGAACAAGTAGAAGGAAAAAGAAAGAGGAAAAAACCAACAAGACGTATCCATAAGAAAAAAAACCGTAAGCTCAAATTCCAAAAGTTTGTAATTGTTAATAATACACAAGAAATACAAGAAATACAAGAAATGGAACCTGTAAAGACCAGGACCACTGACAGTACAGAAACTAGCCAAAAAAAACGAGAAGTGAAAGCGAAACTACTAGATCCGGTTGCAAAAGAGTTTCTCCCGTATAATGTCCTCGAAGAATCACAACATCAAAACATGACCGAAAGAAATAACAAAGGAAAAAATCAACATGGAGGTGGAACACCATACTCCAGAACATTACAATTCGAAGAACTATTCCCAATGGACATGATGCCACTCAACAGAAGAAGAATCATCAATCTCCTTCACCATATAAAACCTTTGGAATCCTTAAATAGTAACGAGATAGATCTTGTAATCTTTCCACAGCATGACAATAATAAAATAGCTACAGTAACCTTCTGGTCAAACGTCATACCTGGAATTATAATCAACGAAAAGGAAACATTACATAGACATGGATACGATGTCTATGTAAGAAGGGATCCCAATGCAAACAGAATTCCCCCAGGGTATGATGAACAAATTCGAAAAATTTCAAACTCTCACTACAAAAATTCTCTGAGAGAAACTGACACGGCCAGAGCAATACACTCAGGAGCTAACCACTCAGGGAAAGACTCTCTGAAGGTGAAAGTGGAAAATGGTGAAAGGCTAGTATGGCAACAAGATACAAAGGAAAAGGAATACAGAGAAAGTATTAGATCTTGGTCATGGGTATCTGAAAACTTGAACAGCAATAAAACCCCATCATGTTCAGGTCAATCTGTTTAGCAATGGTCTAAAAATAATATCCTGGAACATGGCTGGAAAAACTAAGACGAAATTGGTGGAAGCCATAAACAATAAACCGGATCTATTAATACTACAGGAAACCTGGGCAATTGAAACGTTCTCGCATAAAAACTACTTTGTATACGATATTCCAGCCAAAGCATCCAATCGAGGCCACGCAAAAGGTGGTCTGGCCATTCTCCTGAAGGAAGATTACAAGTGGGCCCAGGAAATTATCCAGACTAATTCATATCACCTGCAATGTCTAAAAGTCCTCCTAAAAACTAATAATGACTCTCCAAAAAAATCATTTCTGATATTCAATGTTTATGCCCCTCCCGGCAAGAACTATGATAACACCTTTTCTGAAATTATGGAAACCATCACACAGATTATCGAACATCAATCATATATCCCATATATAATAACAGGTGATATAAACGGAAAAATCTCCAACTCGGAAATTCATAAATGGATGCAACTCTACGATGAGGAACTTGTAGATCTCTCAGCCCCGCAATTCCCCAAGGGTGCTAAATGTAATAAAAGAGGGAAATTATTACTATCGAGTTTACCTTCCCTAAGAGGGGTAATTCTGAATGGGAACATAGAAGGAGATATCCCAGCACAATATACCAGACGGGGCAATGGAAGCTCATCCATTATTGATTATATCATCTGCAGCATGAGTTTAAAAGAGACTGTCACTCACCTAAAAATACAGCCAAGCCAAGAGAGTGACCATGCGCTGCTGATTCTAAATTCTGAATGGAGGCCTCAAACAGCCACTGATAGGCAGCTAATACATCATAGAAGTTCTGTTGTGGTAGACGTTGACCGAAGAAGAATTTTCTGGAACTCCAAATCAATGGATAGAATATCGACATTGATTGAACAGAATGAATCCTTACTAAAATACATCTCGGATAACCCAATAGAAAACTTTGAACACATTATTAATGGGCTAAAAAGTTTTCTATTGGACAATCTACAACAAGCCTCCAACGGTGCTAACTATGGAAACAATAATGGTTGTAAAAAAATTAACACACAATATACCAAAAATTCAATTACCAAGAAAAAATTGAACAGACTGGTACGTGCACAATTCTTGAACTATTCCATCACAACTGAAAAAGAAATTAATAAACTAAAAAACAAATTCAGTAGAGAAAAGCAAAGATTTAAAAAAGAAAATCAAGACCGCAATTGGGTGGACATCCAAGAAGCCGCAAAAGACATAAATTCTCGCAAATACTGGTCCCTTGTAGCTAAACTAACTGGCACGAAAAAGAAGCTACAAGCAATACCTGTTACACCAAAGGACTGGGAAACCTATCTAACAGACTTGTACAAAGCAAATTCGACCAAATTTGAGAGGAAATATGCTGAACAAGACAAGGCAGATGCTGATTCACAATTATTCAGAGTAACAGCTATCTCTGTAGAATGGAACATCAGAAAAGCGAGGAAAACAGGTGCTTCTGGACCAGATCAGATTCCGATAAAGATCTACCAGGCAAATCCAAGGGAATGGAGCAAGTTGTTTTCACATCTATTTAATTGCATCTTTAAAACTGGACAACTGCCTAAATCTTGGCAGGGGAGCACCATCATCCCAATACATAAGAAGGGGAGTAAGACAATCGCAGGAAACTATCGGCAAATTGCTTTAATGGATGCTGCTGGAAAAATCTTCGCAGCAGAGGTTCTACAAAGATTAAAGGACTGGGCTTTTTCACTGGATAAAATCCCCATGTTCCAAGCTGGTTTTAGGCCAAAACATTCAGTTACGGATAATATTGCTACCATTCAAACAATAATAGATAAATACGTAACCGGTAAATCTCAGGCGGTCTATGCAGTTTTCATAGATTATTCGACTGCGTTCGATCGTGTCGACCGACCTACCTTATGGCACAAACTGAAGGAACTTGGTATTCCAGACACACTGCTTCAAATTATAGTGAACCTTCACTCCAACACTTGGTCCCAGGTACAAATGGGAGGTGAAAAGGGTTTAACAGAAAGGATAAAAACAGCCAATGGCCTAAAGCAAGGGTGCCTCTTGGCCCCACTACTTTTCTCCCTATACCTTAGCGATTTACCCAAGCAATTACACCAGGGCTCAAATCTATCCCCAAAAATCGCTAATCAAAGTATTCAAGTGCTACTCTACGCTGATGATATCGTGATGCTTGATCTCACTCCCTTTGGTCTACAAAAATCTCTGGACATTCTTCATGATTACTCAAAAACAAATTTCTTAATCCCGAATTTAAAAAAAACAAAAATTATGGTTTTTTCAAGGAAGAAATCCAGTGTCAAATATAGATGGACTCTGGGTGGAGAAAAAATAGAAACTGTAAATGAATATCCATATCTAGGTAGAATACTCTCGAAGAATATTGCAAATGAAAAACATCTAGAAAACTTAATGAGGAAGTCAGAAGTACACACCGAGGCCCTATTAAGGCTATATCGGACAACTGGGAATCGGCACTTTTCCTCTTTAATAAAAATATACAAGGTAAAAATCCCTCCAGTACTGTCATATGCAACAGAATACATTCCGATGAAACAATGGACCTTCATGGACCGCAAAGAGGGGAAAATCTTAAAAAAGATAATGAAAGTTTCTGAATCCACGCCAGTCCAAGCGCTGCGCTTGGAATTTTCAATCACAAGTTCATTCGCCACAGCAGTAGCCAACGTAATAAGATGGACTTACAATTTACTCCATGCAAAGGAGGGCACATTAAGATATTTGTTAAGGCAAGAAATCTTCGAGGGAGAATCTAAAAATCAGACGTTTTTTAAAAATATGACAACAGTTTTACAAATGGCAGAGATTAACCCAGAATTACTAAAAGGGTGGACATCAGCCCAAATGAAACTCTTCCTAAAATGCTTCACCCCGAAGTTAAGCTACGAATTGGACTACCAACATTGTAAAAAACTGTCAACATACAAATCCTATGTAGAATCCTTGGAATATAAGCATAACCAACCATATCTCGGGTTCTCATTGACTCACGGTGCAAGGAGGACAATCACCTTGTTAAGAATGGGCACATTACCCACACAAACTTACACAGTACGATGGCTACCAGGAGGAACATTGTTATGCCCCCTGTGTGAAGGGGGAGACCAAAACTTGGAACATTTGCTGTTCGTATGTCCAAACGTAATAGTATCTACTGCACGGACAAGATTCCTTGCCCCTATTTACCGATCTTGTAGAATCTCTCGAGTAAGCGAATTAATAGAACTATGCAAACAGCCACCAAATGAATTCGTCTGTTACAACTTTTATAAATTTCTTAAATCTTTTTTAACATTGTATTGATTGAAACGTGTAACTATTTCTTAATATTTCGTAAATGTAAATTTGTGGTCCTCTGATGAGTACCGATACAAATAAAACTTTTTGACTTGACTTGACTTAGGACATCACGAAGCCACACATGATTTCACTTTTCAACTGTGCTTGCTGACATGTCAACTACAGGCGTTTTTGAGTGTACAGTCTCTGCCTAGGATCACTATTTGAGAACTTCTTCAGAGTTAGAAGGACTTCTGCTTACTGACACTGCAGCCTTACGGCACTAGCTGCTGTATTTAAGGCGTACATCACTGTTTAATAGAATTGCAGCAACATTTCTTCTTTCTAAAATTTGTGCATGTTCCTAGAGATCCTGCCAGAGGTACTGCAGTCTTTACACACTGTACAATGTCTAGGAAGGCACTTGTTTAATAGTTTTGCTGCCGCGTTTCCTCTTTATAGACTGCATGCGTGGGGATTGCCATATGTTGCATCACCATTTGAGCCATCAGTGGTATCATTTGTCATGTCGTGCTTGACATCCTAAAATGGCCTCTCGTAGGCTTTTATGGTCTTACATACATTAGGGTGTGTTCTTAGTGCCAACAATACGTTGAGAAGTCATTACAGTAACTCCTTAGAGTTTTGTAACACTTTCATTTTTGGCTTTACCCTGGCTTCCTGTGGCATGGCCTTTGGTTGTGCCCAGAAAATACTGGACATAGCTTTCTGCTGTGTCATGTCCCATACCCCCAGCAGAGGATCCACAAAGCAATGCATTCAGCCACTGTCTGGGCCTAATAGACCAAACTCAGGGGCAAATTTACAAATCTTTCATGCAGAGCAACGCAGCAAGTCATCTTGCTGCGTGGGCTGTGAAAAAAGGGAAAGAATAAGAAAGTGCCATATTTAACATTGTATGGCGCATTCCTGTCCTCTCCTAGCGCTGGCACATTTTTGACTGTCTAGCGCCAACACAGGCACCCTCGCGTCACATTACAAGGGCGCCTGGAGATATTTCTCCTAGTAATGCCTCAAGTCTGAGTAGGCGTAGCATTTTGACACATTCCCAAGTCTATCACTAATGGTAAATCTGTGAATGAGCCAAAATCAATGAGTGGATGTGTGGGAATACGTATGCTTTACCCATAGAAATCCTCCCAGGCGCAAAATAACACGAGGCACGAGAGTTGCACTGCATTCATTTAGATTTTTCGAGCCTTGCAGAACCACGCAAGATGTCCTTGCATGGCTTGATCAATCTTGCTTGGGTTTTGCATTTCCCTTGCAACCCCTGGCATGGCGCAAGGGTGACGCAAAATCTTGATAGTTTGTACTTTTATTATCTATGTTTTTTTAAACAGATGGAAAAAAGTTATTTGACTGACTGAAGCTATGCCCCTCAATATCTATAGGGCATTGTCTGTGGCTGAGCCCAACAGGTAAAAGATGGGGTTTTGCTTTACGCTATACTCTGTCCGAATATTGATGGTCACTTTATGCCACTCTGGTACTACCATCAAACCTAATTAGTGGAACGGAATAACACACATTCAAAATCATTCATCTTTAGGCAATCGTTCTACTTTGTCGTTTAGGCCCCTATTCACCACACGTTGACTAACCTTTCAGCACATTTCAGTTTTAATCATGAACCCCACCTGTTAGACCTGTCTGGCTTCTTAACGTAGTCCCTCCTCATTATTATTTATTTTGTCCCCTTTTTGCCCCTCATACCCTTGAGAATTTCTGTCCACTGACTTTTTATAGGTGTTGGCCAAGGGGATAGGTGTTCTTTTGTCCCTCATAGTTTTTTACCTCAGGCCCAGAGGCCTGTTCTGACAGGAAACTCCTGTATTCACAAAATGGAGGGCCCTAACTGTTTCCAACTGCCACACCTTAGTCAGCCCCATAGGATAACCTTAGGCCTTCCAGAACCTTCTGGACCCTACTGGACTCTGTGGGGGTTGTCTATATAGGGGCAGAGGTTGGGAAGCCATTTTGTGATGACCAGAGAGCGGAGGAGTGAGGCTGTGGTGAAAGGAGGAGGACACACTGGGAGCAGTTAGTTTGTCCCTGTGACAGACAGCCACTACAGGGAGACGTTCCCCCTTCTACCTCTGACCAATCCCTCCCAACCACCTTCTTCCACTGAAGAGTGTAGTCCTCTGCCCAGCATAGGATCCCAAAGAGACTGTTCCAGTTTAAGGATCCCAGTGAGGTTGTTGCAGCAAGGGTTCCAAAAGAAGTGAGGCTAATCCTGGTGCCCCTCCCCCTTACCCGGTTCATTAATTGGTCGCAGACCGACTGCTGGAAACCCCCTCTCCCCTAGCGCCACATCGCCATCGTGTCCCTCTTCCTACCTGTGGTGGAGGAGGCAGTGAAGTGACAGGCTGTATTGCCCCTAACCGGCGCGAGTCAAGCGGCGCCGTGCGGAGCATTGGCTGGATCCGGAGGTGAGGAGCCGTCCTGTAGTGGTTTCCCCGGTCCCCGGAGGTGAGGAGAGTGAGGGGAGGCGCTGACGCGAGTGCGCGATCTCCAGGGAGGAGACGCTGCTTCCTCGCGCATGCCCCAGCGCTGTAGTGTCCCAGGCGCAGGAGGGGCCTAGGATCGAGCAGGCCCGGGTGGACGCCTCCTTCCTGGTAGCGTAGGCGGAGTGTAGCAGCATCAGGGCGAGCGCTACTGCGCAGGTCCGCGAGAGTAGTGGCCTCGCCGAGCATCACGAAGGAGCGCCGGCCGCCTCAGGAAACCCAGAGAGAGTCCCGCCTTCTCCCCCTGCTCGCGCCCCACGCAGAGGAGCTGGCCGAGCAGGGAGGGGGAAGCTGAAAGGGCCGACAGTGGCCTGTGGGCAATTGGAAATTGGCATTCCTTCCACTCGAGCGCCACGCAGAGGAGCTGGCCCGAGTGGGGAGGAAGGAGCGGGGGAGTGAGCATTGTGGAGCGTTGTGAGGCGTGAGGGCCTCCCCAGCCTCAGCTCCTCGACCCCCTTCATTGCTGTTCTTCTTGTAAGCCTGGCGCAGGACGACCCCAACTCTTTGAATCTCAAGTAAGGAGGTAGATCAGTGGGGAAGTGACTTCCACCCAATTAAATGTAAATGTAAATGTATAGGCATTTATATAGCGCACTACTTACCCGGAGGGTCCCAAGGCGCTTCGATCGCTGCGAAACCCTTCCCGGCTTCCCTGAGAGATGGTCCCTTAATGGGTATCTCCAGGGTGAGACCAGGCATCCACGGCGGGGCCGTTAGTGAAGATGAGGCAAGCTAATGCCCAGAGTTGCCGAGTGTGATCGCTGATCAGAGTGGGCACCGAGGCGAGAGAATTATCGAGTCTGCTGACCCTGGTCCAGAAACCTGCCGCGCCGGGATTCGAACCCTGGTCCCGGGCCATCCTCTGCTCTCGGGTCTGCCGCCTCTAACCAGTGAGCCACACTACCTCACTTTAACACCACCAATTAAGTGGTGTTCAAGCCTGCAGGGAGACACATTGGTCATTGGTTGTGTCCTTCCACAGATGGAAATGGTGAGGGGAGTAGCTTGAGCGAGCGAGTAACAAAGGAAGGTTGCTGGTGTCAAAGTAAAATCCAGTATTTGAGAAACCTTCAGTAACTGTGTTTGAGGAAGAAGGGGCTAGTAGTGCTGTAGGAGACCAATATTGTGCACTACATAGTAACCTTACCTAACTAACTCTGAGATTGATTAGAAATGTACTAGGGATGTTAATTGATGATAAAAGTTAGCATTTCTATAGAGGTTGTAATAATTCCATGACTGAAACTGAATTGAGAGATAATCTCTAAAAGGAAGTCATAATAGCAAAGTTACATAAGTATAGAGCTTAATGAGATGTACTGCTAATTCTGTTTAATGTGGTGATTTGTTAAATTTTGAAAGTGCCATTATTGATTTCCTGGCAAATGAAATGTACTTTGGAATCTAACTGAAAATTGCTTAGCAGTTTAAGGAGTATAATTACTGATACTAAGATAACCTGAAATGTCCTAAATTGTATATTCTGAAACCGAAGAGTAAATTATTTTTATAAAGCAGTACTTACTTTTCCACATTTTTTGGTGTAGCGTTTTCTTTTTGAGTGCTATTGCGTGGTTTTACTGTTGGGTGGTTTGCAACCTTTACACTGTGCCTCTGTTATGTTAGTCTTGCCCTAGGCCAGGCTACCCCAGTTCCAACACCACCTTTCCAAGGTCCATCCAGTATCAATGTGTTATATAACCTCGTTCAAAATCTTGCACTTGTATCTTGCACTTGTATGATTGTCAGCCAAGGGGATATCAGCCCTTTTCATGGTTGCCGACCTTAAGCAGATGTTGAACAGACAGCATAGATTGGTTGAAAAGGTGGGACTGTCACTGGTGGAAGGTCATATGGCATAACCCATAGCAATGAAGGGCATTATGACAAGCAAATCAGTAGGGGGCTTGCTAAGCCACGAGAGCAAACAGACTTCTGATGTTATCCATTATTTATATGGATTCCTGATGGGCACACAACAGGCCTCCTCTGCAACTGCAATTATTGCCAAACAGTACCATCGAAACATAGCATATGAACTGTGCTTTGAATATGTCATGCTTTCTATTATTGGACATCTGTTCCACACCAACATGCCTCAAAGGCAGCTTCGAGATGTTGCCATGGGAGAGTTTTATAAACCCAGAATGTCAAACTTTGTATCTATTCTGGATATGATGCAGTGTAGAAAGAAAAGGAAAATGCATGATAATAGCGGAAAAACATAACAATATATATTTTAGGAACAGAAAACCGCAGGGGATGCGCTGATCTTTAAACACTGTGCATTGTGTTCCATTGTAAAATCTGTTGGATAATGCGCTTCCCGAATCAGACAACAGATGAATAGCTTGTGCAGTGATTCCTCTAAAAGGCTATGTACGTACTCAAACGAAAGATTAAAAACAGATCAGATCTCAGACCATGTCATTGTTTGTAAATAGCAGTAAATGCCAAGGACAGCATTAGTCATCATGTGTGTCATATGCTGCTTGAAAGTTACAACTTCGTGTGAATTATTATGGAAGGGAACAAGCTGCAGCTTTCAAAAAGAAACAATTGCTAAATGAAAGTAGAAGACAATAACGATAATAGGATTTAGAAAAAGGGAGACATATGACTCTTAGTATTGCCAACATAAGCACTGCATGGCTCTATACATAGAAACACATTATTCATGGTGACTGTGCTAGTAATAGAAGAGAAAATAGAACAAATGTCATGCTCGTTTATCTTTCAAGCTATACAAATAGATTATTTGGATAAAAATTGTTGTCTTAAAGTCGAAAATTAACCACCCAAATATCACAGACTTTTAAATGTCCTGTCCTCTAAGTAATATGTTGGTGAACTGCCACACTCTAGAGAGTATTTTTACAAGAGTTTAGCGCCACAGGAACTTTTTCTTACATTCCTGTGGCGATAAACGCATATTCACAAGGAGGTGTTAAGCCACTTACGCTGCCTTGTGAATGAGGCCCTCTTTCACGCAGTATTTGCGTCAAAGGGGCGGGCAATGGGTATTTTGGTGGACGTTCCGCCACAACACCCATTGCTTTTTGATGTTTCCCCCTGTTTACAAGGGGTGCGTAAATATGGTGCAGCACCAAAATGAAGACCAAGAAAAACTTGGTCTTAACATGGCGTAACCAGGAGAAATGATTAATTTCTCCTAGTTTTTGATGTTTCTACGTGTGCTGCATTGTGCAGCACAAAGGCACATAAACAATCCTGCACATAAACAATCATTCCCTCAACGCAGACGCCCTTGCACACCCTTAGGAAACTGCATTAGCGGTAGGCAGCTGAATTTAGCACGAGCGCTAGGGAAAATGCAGGGGTGCGCCGTATAATTGTAAATACAGCGCAACAGTGCATTTTCAGAATTGCAGAGAGCGACGTTAGCTATTTTGGCTCAATGCTGCGCTTCACAAATCTCTTGCAAATATGCCCATACTTTGTTTTTCTTTAAAGTAAATGAAAAGGTTGACTAACATTACCACATGCAAATACCTTTGCTCCTTATATGAAAATATAATATTTATGGCTATCATTTATTAGAAAAAATAAATGATAATCACCAATAATTACAATTCCATATATATAAAAATGCAATGTAGTAATCACTATAATCGAAAATATGTCTTTTTGATTTTGTAGGCAGTGGATCAGAGAAAACACTGTATATTATCGGGTTTGACAGGCTACCTCCGTTGTTGTAGGCCAAATGGCATTCATGATTATAGACCTTCTGTATGTGTTGCATTGAGCAACACATAAAGATATGATTTCTATAGAAATAATAGATCAGTTCCCCCATCTGCAAAACAAGTATAAACACCTAAAAAAGGATTTTAGCCCCAAGCTCTTCCGTAGCACATCCTAAGCAGCAGTGCTGCAAGACAACTTTCAAAGGTGATGGATGGCTGCAATGAACGACTACAAACCATGGTTTGCTAAGTGTAAATTGATTGAAGTAATGCCAGGTATGAAACAGAATTGCTGTTTCATCACTTCTGGTAACATGGAGCATTATCCAGAATTTTGTACTGCATCCAATACAGACTTCTCTATAGTGGAAGGGGTGACTTGTGAATGTCAGATTTTTCAACATAAGGAAGCATGTCATTGCAGGGGATAGATTCTTTCTAGCTTCCTCTGCCTTCTTTTCTGAGTTATCTCAGGAAAAGGCTCCTCTGACAATATTAAGGCTTAAAAGTCCACTTTCACCCAGATATAATAGCATCTTCTTAAACCTAAATGAGGTCATGAGATTGTTTAAAATCATGGAACATCAGCAGAATAATTCCAGAATTGCAAGATTCAAATTCAGCCATTTCCAGTTCAGAGGTCTTATCAATTTTGTTCAGATGAAGTTGGCAAAAGTTCCCTTTTTCCACGATGATGTCAATTATAACAATCAGCTGGACACCTTGAATATAATTATTGGGTAGCTAACCTAGTTAAAAGTGGTGAAGGTATATAATAGAAGCTCAAAGACCAATGGTCTTTTGTAGATGATTTAGCAGGGGGAAAGCTACTTGTAGTAATCTTATTAGTAATAGTCCTATTAGTATTTCTATCAGCACAGTTTCTATGATGACATCTCTATGACAATGGAATGTTGGATGTTTGAATGTTCACTGTACCACAGTCCAGTATCCTGGGAGCTGTGGAGGCTAACGGTCAATAAACTTGATGTCTCCTTACCTGTATGCCTCAGCGTGATCACCTCACTTCTCCTGTTCAAATAAGGCTTCTCAATGAGCTTAATAGAGTATCGCTAGGAAACCCAGAACATTGGTCTCAGTGGCTAAAGAAATCATTGATCATTTGGCCCACTGCCGCTGAAATCTCAATAATCGCAGGAAAGCTCCCTGGTTGCATGTTTATATGGCATATATAGACGAAAACAATATCAATTCAGAACTATATTGGAAAAAATCACCAATTACCTAAACATCGTCATGTCATACATAACCAAGAAATACACAAATAGCTATAACAAAAATATTGCTCTAGAAAATATATAAAATTCAAAGAAATATTGATAAAATAAATATTGATGAATAAAATACTGTTACCTGATTAGATACAGAAAAAATAAATGAATAGCAAAAATCTTATCAATAGCCTTAAAAGAAATAAAATCAGTATAACACAATAAAATGATCTTTAATACCCATTGAAGATAAAATAATGTTTTTTATGTATTTAGTATAATTATTATTGATAATCAATTTTTAATGTCTGTAATTGTTTTATTTTACTGTACTTGAGTTTATGTCATTTTTATAAGTAAATATTAATCAGTGATTTGTAAAGAGCAACTAATCCCGCAGGAGGGTATCCCATCCAAGCACGGACAAAGGAGCAATTGCCGCAGAGATCAGTTGACCAGCCATGTCTTGAGTATCAAAAATATATGTTCAACAAAATGTATTAATACTGTATATTTATTTATACTTTTATTTTGTTGTATTGGTTGTTAAAAATGATTTATTATAGTGTTGTATTAAGGGGCCGATCAGGATAGCGGTTTTTCCGCATCCTCGGGGCCGGCGGAAGCCACCGCCGGCCCCGAGGATGCGGAAAAACCGCAGCGGACTGACCAAGGACCCACCGCCACATTAGGATGGCTGGTGGGTCCTGGTTTCCGTCCGCAGCTTTTCCGCCGCGGTTGGCTTACAACCGCGGCGGAAAAGCTCTAATATGGTGACGGTGTCTCTCAGACACCGTCCACCATATTAGGATGGGCAGTGAATTATGCTTTTCCGCGGCGCGTTTCCCGCCGTGGAAAAGCATACGGAACTTCACTGCGGGGGCCCGTTGCGGGCCCCCTAGGTGAAGGGGGGGTGGGGGGTGCACATGGGGGGTACCTATGGTACCCCCCTGCATTTGCATGCAGAAAGCGGCAGGCACCGCACGGTGCCTGCCTCTTTCTGCATGCAAAAGCAATGCGTGCATTTTTAACATTGCCGCGGGTGCAGCTTGAAGCTGCACCCGCCGCAATGTTAAAAATAGAGGATGTGACCGCCACGGTGGCGGTCACATCCTAATTGCACAGGAGGGAACTCCGCATGCCCATGCGGAGGTTCCCTCCTGCTCTGGGGTCGCGGACGGACGCAAGTCCGTCCGCGATCCTGATCGGCCCCTAAATGTATTTACTTTTAGGGGATAGTATTGTTAGCAATATGTTTATATATTTCACTGAAAAGAAACGTTAATTAGCATTCACCAAATAACAAACTACCAACAATTCAAAATTCACACTATGAACCAATACCATACAACTTACACCAAAATACCCAATAAAATCATTTAACTTATTCACACACTGCTATAAAATAGAGCAAATAAACAGCAACTTTTTACACCAAAAAAGCTAGAACTGGAAAAAGATGGAACACTGCCAGATTTCCTGAGGAAAACCCTGGATCAACACTTAAAAAAAATAAATACAAATCACTAGAAGTAATGTGAGTAAGGTAAAAACTGTAATATAACTTACAAACATTGCTTCCACCTTATTGTAACAAATCTAATGAATACCTACATTTTCATTTAAATCTCTAAACTCTAGGTTCTACAGCAACATTGCGATAGACAAAGCCATCTTCTAGACCAACAATGCCAAGTACAAAGAAGTGAAAAGCAATAGACATAAATCTGAAGTAAAATCTAGAAAAGGTGTCCCAAAACACAACTCTGAAAATGTAAATTTAAAATTAACCCCAAACCATATGCCAAAGGAAGCTAACAATCTTTTTGATTCAATATTAAGCAAACACTTTCTAACCAACAGGAAAATACGCCCCACCTGACCAACATCTTGAATGAATTAAATAAAAATTGGGAAAAGTAAACGCCATTTTCAAAGGACAGCAGATATGTAAATATAAAAGGTAATTAAGTGCATTTTAACAGTTTAGTAAAACTTAGGATAAAATGTTTAACACAAAGTAATAAATATGTGTTTCCATCATTTTCAGATCAAATGACACAAGGAACCACATATTTCACCTCACAGAAAAGCAGACAATTGCTATCTCACATGGTAAGAAAATCACAAGCCGTGAAAATGTGAATTAAAAATGTACCAAATATCACGCTAGTGCATGTTATAGAAGGGCCACAACTAAACATTACATTGTTATTAATGTTAGAGAACACAACCAAACCTCAAATGTAACAGAGATATAAGTAAGGCACGTTCTCCAATATCTCAAAGCAAGCAGGAGAACTTAGGCTGGCACAGGCACTATTGGAAAAAATATATTGCCTAAAGTTCCTGAGCACATTACAGGGCAACTGCCAGCAATCCCAAAACTAAAATGTTTATTAGCAAGCACAAGAAATACCACAGCCTATACTCCTGCTGCTCCGATAAGATACAAACACACAAACATTAAAGAACACCTAACTATAACACATAATGAAGAACCCTTTCTCCTGAACTGTAATAGAAATAACCACAAAAGAATAATCATCTATGCAACACAGAACACTTTACTCAGACTTACCCAATGTACAGCATCCATTCATGCAAATATACACCATACATAGAGAATATCATATTACAAATATACCCCTAGTTTCCACACTACTGCCTAACAAGCAAAGTGCAATGTATTATGAATTACTAAGCAAACTTAAAATTTAAACTAACAACTACTATCCTTAAAAAGTATTTTAGTAATTATAGATTTTGAGCTGGCAATGGTATTAATAATTCTCAATATGTACCCAGACATACCCATACAAGGCAGAAATGAACAAAAACTAAGTTGCATCATGATCTACTTTGAAGACACTTGGGTTGGCAGACTGTGCCATTCTGGCCACAGACTTCAACACACATTTGAAATTCCATTGCGATTGTACACGAGGGCACAATAGTTCAACAATTCAAAAGGCACTGGAGGGATGGCTCATTGACATAATGAATACCCCAGTGTTTCAATGTCACCCTAGAGTTCCTTAAAAAATCATTAGTGACATCTCTGTGTAAAACTTTTCTTTCTTTATACTCTGCCTCCATAATAATCTCAGGCCCATTGCAGGGCTACCTTGATTAGTGAAAGTGCTCATGAGAGCAATATGCAAGCCCAAGCCCATACTGAAGAGCATTGAATTTTTAACTGATTCCAGTAATATGTTGGCCCTCTTCATGGGACTAATACCATCTTAGTGAATGCCTGGGCAAGCTGCTCTCTGCCTCCGATTAGGTGACATTGTATGCTCATCATGATAGATGTGTTGGTGTACTTTTCCACTATTGACAATAAGTTGCTCTTAGAATGTTTGTAAACAGTAGCAGATGCCTACAAAAGCTCCCTGTGGTGGATAATCACTTTTCTTGCTAATCCCTTACAATGTTTAAAAAAAGGATCACATCTCTCATTTCAACTCAAAGTTAAATTGGAGTCCGTTCCTTGACCAACACTTCCAACTCTCTTGTTTGGCAGGTATACAAGGCAACTATTCCATCTGATAAATTCTGAAGCACTGCTAACATTCTTATGTGAGCAACACCCAGCTCTATCTATGAATATCAAATCTGTCTGCATTTTTCAAAAGTCTTATTAAGATCACTAATTGGCATGGAGTTAATGGCATAAAATTAAATGTAGAAAAGACAAAGATAAATTCTGCTTGATGTTCATCATCTTCATAACACTCTGAGTCTTAGACCCTAACCCTTGTACCTCAGTTTGCTACCTGAGACCTCTAAGTTCCCAAATGCCAGAAAAGTTGTTGGCTTTATATAGGATTATGACATGAGCCTCAGGTATTCATTTAGAAATCATGGTTTTTCTTGTCCTTCAAAACACAGGGTACCTCCAACTCCTTTAGAATAGGAGAACCGCTGATTTCTGCCAGTTAAGAGGTGAATATAAAGCTGCAATCTGTCCACCACAGAGTCACTTTCATGCATTGTGACATCTACTCGACTTAGAGATATCCTAAGCAGGAATTTCCTATAATTCTTTCTGGCCTTATGATCCTTGCCTCTATCATTCATTTTGCCTAAATGCAGCTTACTCCATAGTGTGCACATTAGAAATAAATAAATACATGTCTGAAGGAGTCCTTGGATTACTACTTCTTTCATCCAGAATAAAACCTATAAAGCTTACATTCTTCTTCTGATTTGAAGGCTTCGGCAATCTCCAACTGTCTTGTGCAGATCTTTTTATTTTTTTGTGTTGCAATTTCTAATTGTAGCAAAGAGTCAGAGAAATATTTATTGTGAAGAGACAACATCTGCCTATGAAATGTAATTTGCAGGCAACAGTAATAGTATGAAAACATGAATGGCATTTGCATCTGAATAACACTTGAAAGTGCAAAAAGACTAGAAAGGGGGGGAACTGGGAGATAGGGGGTATGAGGCAGCTACTTGACCTGCGTGTATGGTCCGCAAGTATATAGCGGGCAGACTGGATGATCCTGAGTGTCCTAGTCCTTAAGGTGTCAGCCTTCTGTTGTTTTTTTGCAGTTGTTGGTGCATGTTTGTTTTTTTGTTTGGTGGCACAGATGTCGACGGGTGGAGAATACCAAACCCAGATAATCTGACTATTCAGCGTCTCCCGTGCTGGGGTGCTGCCAAGTGTCTGGCCATTGCCCCCCCCGAGCAAAACAGCACAGCCATCATGTAACCTCAGGAGTGTCCCCGGTAGCAGTTGGCCCTTGACCAGAGGACAGGGGGTGCAAACCTGTGAAGGGTGAACATGCGCCTAGCATGCCACAGAAGCGGAGGTGGTGTTGATGTTTGAATAACTGTAGTTGTCTAAAAGTGTAAAAAGGGCAATTGCGAGTGGTATATTATGGCATACGTGTATGGAGGGGAGGAGCGGTCCGTGAGGAAAATAATAGAGGGTATCCTACTCCACCCTGTCCACTTGTCTTGGTGTGGAAGAGCTCATTTACCAGGGTATGGGTGGATAGCAAAAGGGGTGGGGAGTGGAGATATGTAGAAGGGTGGCATGGGTCATGATACTCTCTAACAGTGTCACTGGGTCCCTTGCATATTCATGAGTGTGGACAGGGGCCAATTAGCCAGGGATCTGCTTTTTGCTGCTCTTGCGGTGCTGCGCAGCGGTATGTGGCGCTGTGTGTAGGTGCCAGGAAGTACGGTGGGCAAAGGGGATGGGGAGAGGGGGGAGGGCGGGAAGGGAAGATCGGGCAGACAGACAGAGGGGCTAAGGGGTAAGGAGGAGGAATCTGGAATAGGGTCATAAGATGGAAGGATTGCAAGCACCCTTTGAGTTGGGAGAGAAGAGAAGAGAGGAGATGGCAGAGCAACAGAAGAGAAAAGCATGGAAAGGTAGGTGGGGTGAGTGTGTACCAGTATGGTTTGGGTTGGCAGACTGCAGCAGGCCAGCGTGGAGAGCATGGGGGAGGGGGAAAGGTGGAAGCTTACAGTTCATTGAGGGCACTGTGGAGAGGGGAGGAGAGTTCTTATCCAGATTTATTGTAACATGCTATAACTTGTGGCAGTGGAGTTTGTTTGAAAGCAAAATTCAGCCTACATACTGTCATCAGAAAAGCAATGCAAACTGTGCTTTATGGCCCAAAATGAAGAAGAAAAAGTAAGAAGCCATGCAAAGAAGTTCTTTCTTGCATTGACTACTAGCAAACATGAATCTTGATAGGACCCACCAACTTTGAGCTACAAATGCAAATTGCTGCAATGTGGTTATGATGGTCAGGAACAGTGACTCAACCAACTGTGAAACAGCATTATGTTCATTTTATCTTAACAAAATGTAAATGTTTCCAGGTTAGCCCTTTCTAAGCGGCATTCAATGGTTAAAAATACACAATTTGGGAAACAGGAATGTCAGCTATTAAAGAGCATGAGAGTCTGGCTTTCTCTTCTATCAAAACTTATTAATCCATTGGGCTATCAATATTGTCCCTGATTCCACTACAAATTGGTCTAACTATGACAGTCTTTCTGGGAAAGTGCTTTTAGATAACTCAGAAATATTGGTGTTTAGTTTCTAACCAAAGAGTTTTGGATGCATCAGGACGAGAAATTAATATATTTGAATAGTTGATTTCCTGTTATCAAAACACACAAAAAGTAATTCAACAGGCATTTCCCATCTAGATTTTTTAGCAAATCAAACACTATCTTTAGGAACATCTTGCACAAATTAGAAAGGTAAATGTTGCTCTCAGAAAATCTTTCTCTATCCAAATATTTATTTCTTCCTGTAAACTATTTCAATACTGTTTCTTTGTTTAAATATTTCTCTACTTCAGACAAATAGAGTATTTCTCTGTCTAGCAGTGATCTTTCATTTTTTTCTAGAAGAAAGTTTCCAGAGAGTTTCTAGCTGCAGCTAAACTCAGAGGACATTCTAACAGAAGCAAATGAGTCTGGTGATTCAATTGTTACGGAATGTTCTTGAATATAGCTACTCATTGTTCATTGAGCTGGTAAGTAGGTTTTAACAACTATATACTTTAAACCTCTTGGCCTGAGAAAAAAATTAAGATTTTCCAAAGCATAATCAAATAAAATCACAATGTGTGAGAAATTGTGTTGTTGGTTGACTGGTTGGTTGACTGGGTTGTGAGCCCTGGTCAAGCAACAGCCAAAATCCCTGACAGGGTGAACCACAAAAAAGTAACAAAATAAACCTTGATTAACCCTGGGTAGATTGGCACAAAAAGCAGTCATGCTCAATTAGGAGGCAATAAGTAAAGTACTTACGCAGCACATAAAACGGTAATAAAGTGAAAATATAACGCAATAAAAATCCTGCAATGAAAGAATACATTTTAATAAATAAAATGACACCAAAACAAATTAAATCCAATCAGTAGAACTAGAGGTATGATGTTTTAACATGTTTTTTAAAACCTAGCACCTAAAACAATGTGCCTACTGCGGATGTCTAGTTGTGTGAGGGTTGGAGGGTAACGTTATAATATCCAAAGTTATTTTGACCATTTCTACCATACACAGTCAGTAAGTAACAGCCCACACATATCCCTTGAACCCCCTGCATACAGGCCTAAGCCAAAGCCCACTGCCTCAAGTTACAGTATTTTGATAATAAAATCTACTAGGACTCGATGCTCTTGAAAATGCATTTCTTTCGTGCACAACACAGTGATGTAGCTCAGGCTACCGCAGAACCACAGAAACTTTCCACAGTTACAAGTACGGGGCATCACACCCACACACAGGGCCCAGCTGGCGCACCCTTGACATTTCACAAGTATTGTTTGCTTCATCTTTTTAGTATGCAATATTCCAAGCTTGCTCAGATGAAACCGCAGCAGCACCTTACGATGGTAACGCCTGCCTTTAAGTTCCGGTCTCATATGTATTTTTAGAGATATGTACGCTAGGTATATTCTTTGTTTATATTTTGCGGTCAAGCATGACAGATCACCCGCCCAAACACCTGACACACTGGCCTGCCACTTTGGTGTTCTCAGGACTTTAGAAACACCACTGTAGGCATTTGGTCATGCTGTAGGCGTGCGGTAAAACACCTGCACCATTTCCTATGTCAATGCGGTCTGACTATTTTTGCTCTGAACAGGTATAATAGGCCCAGCACACCGCTTAGGACCCATAACTCTCCTGCGAGTCTTTGGCACAAGCGTGGGTTCTACGGCCGGCCATTTATCTGACTTGGGACTTCAAAGCCTATTTCTCGGGTGGTACCTCCCAATCTAGATAACCTATTTGCCTTTTTTAAATCTCTCTGATTATTCTCAGTATTTTTCATCCGCACTCAATTCCTTGCATTTAAGGTCTCTTAAAATGATAAATCTTGCATGGCTAGTTTACTTTAGAATGGTTTGCCTCTAGGCACTAGAATTTCATAAAGTGTTTTGTATCTTAGATTCTCTAACTGCTTTCAATTGTGCCTTTTTCAAAAGATTCTTATTCCAGCCTGTCTTCTAGATTCATGAGCATTATAAATATGATCATGTGTTTTATTCCTAACGGAGTAAAGTCAGGTTTCTTAATAGTTTTTATTCATGTGTTTTATTCCTGACGGAGTGAAGTCAGGTTTCTTAATGTTTTTTGCTTAGTTGAATGAAATGGTTTGCATTTATTGATATACTTGTGACTTAACAAATAAAAGTGCCACTTCAACATGACTCTTCGTTGTCTTATATATTTCTTCCTTGTTTCTCAGTGAAGAGTGCTTCGGTGGTTATTGACCACAGGCGACCACACCCAAAGGGCATTTAGTTCCCTTTGTCAACTGACAACCACGAAGGGACAGCTATATTTATGGATCGTACAGTGACAAGCCATGTCTCCATCTCACACTCCATTGCAGTTGGCTTGACCATGTGACTTCCCCCAATCTGGAATTGACATGTGACTGCTAGTGGCACTTTGTGCTTTTAGGCGTTTTACTTACTTAAAACTTTGACATTGCATATCTCCGGTTCTATTGATTGCATTTCTGTTGTTCTAGTATCATTTTTTTAATTAAAATTAACTTTATTTTGTAGATATGCTTGGGACTCTTCATGAGTTGTGTTTCCACTTTATCACTGTTTGTGTGCTGCATACATATTACCTTTAAATAAAGCCTCACTGCTTTTTTGCAAAGCTACCAAAGGTAATTTAGTGACTTTTGTGGTTCACCCGGACTAGGACTCGGGCTGTTGCTTGAGTAGTGTTCTCACCATGTCAATCAATAAGCCAATCTCTTACATTTGTTAAAAACAACATAGGTTAATATTATCCCTCAGGATAACCCTGCCTGTATTAAGACTTTGTTTTGTCCCCCCGCTTAATCACTTATTAAGAAATACCCACTAATTGTCGGACATTCCCACCTTATTTCAGCAGATGGTAAATGTCTATGGTAACATAATGGGTTGACAAAGTGTGGTACTAAATCCAGTAAAACTCATAAACGAGTACCTTGAGATCCCAATAGGATTCTGCTACAACTGACCTAAAAGGGAATCTTCAATGTCAGCTCAAGCATTGTAGAGATTCCAGCACTACTACAGTGACTCTGATATAATGGGTAGCACATTATAAAATATATGTTTCTTAAAGATTTGGACTTGTTGTACCTATATTCTTTTTTTAAATAATATTTCCAGTTACCTGTGAGTGACATTCTGGCACTAAACTGTTAAGGCTTGTAGTAACAAAAAGGAACTAATATTGGATTTCCCACTTCAAGCATATTAGTTATCTCTCTGTCTTTAATACAGCAGTTTTAATACAGTAGAGATGTAATTATTACATTTTGAGAAGGAAATTACTTCTCTACTTGAAAGGGCCCTGTGGCTGAGGTATTTTACTTGTCAGTAGGGCGAGTGGTGGGGAGTAATTCAGGTTGTGAAATTGCATGCATGTCATGAATATTTTCATAAATACCAGAATAACAGATGATTATGACAGAACTTCAGTTTCAGGTTCAAACTGTGCTAAAATGTCTGTCCAAGTACAGAGAGGGCCCTTACTATGTCTTTATTCTCATGAGCCCCTTTGGAAAGATAAATAAGACGATTTTATTTCCTGGTACTTTTTATCATCGGTAAATATAAAAAATAACTTAAAAAGAGCAAATTAAAGCTACAAAGGGAACAGGTTAAGAATGAATCAATACATGAGACAGCAAGGAACCCTTGAAGGTGCCAAATGACAAAGAATATGATGAAGAATAAAAAGGCCCCTTCTCTGAGCTAAATAAGTAATCCCATTATCACACCAACACAGTACAATCTGCAAGATGGTTCTGTTGTACCACCAATCATACAACTACCATGCAAGTAATTACATGACCACTACATAAGGAGTCTCTTCAAAAGTTGTGCTCTGCCATAATTATCCACACAAATTCAACTATTTTCTAACGGAACCTAACCGGCGGTCGCCTGTAGGTAGTAATAGTTAGGACCTAGTTTCCACTGGAAAAGTGTTTTTTCTTTTGTCAATATCTTTGGCGCTGTTTGATGACTCTTCGCAAAGCTTTCAGAACTAATGACCGGCTGCGGTCAGCTCCTGTCTTGAAATGTTCAGGGTGATTCGTCAAGCGGGGGCTGAGAAAAAAGGGGGATCCCAAAACCTGTTTTTTCCATGGTAATTTCCATAGGAAACTGCTGAACGGAATTACACAAAATGTGGCAAAAAGGTAGCTCTTGGTCCAGAGTGCACTCTTTGCTTTAAATGGTGCAAATCCATTCAGTTGTTCCTGAGAAATTCATATTTTTAGAAATATTAGTATCTGGTGACCGCGGTGGATCCACAAACCCTCCAGATCCCGAGCTTGACTTTGATTGGCTGCCAATACTTCAAACCAGGAAGTGATAGGGGCCATCTTGTGACTCGGTTGAACCGAGTAACAAGAAAAACAGTAAAAAAACAAGAAAATTGGGGCAGGGTAGAAACACCCTGACCCCCTAGGGCTGCTCAGGGGGTCACATATGTACACCAAGGGCCCCAAAAAGTATTTTGCTTATATTTTTGGTGAGATTTGCATAGGGTCGGCAAATCACACCAAATTTATTTTTTTAAGTGCGTTTCATTTATTTAAGCCCCTGGGTGGGCCTGGTCCCGGGAGCATTGGTGAAATGTGATGCAGGGGCCCTGTGGGACCTGCTGCCCTGGGGAACTTTTACAAAAGGTGCCCAGTCCAACACATGAGAAGGGTCATATTCTTGACCCAGTCTTCTCAAATGATACACAGCTCAGCTCAGGAAACCCCATTTCAGTCCCAAGGTCAGATCATTTTCTAATCCCCATTACCTGGAAATCCCCACTTCAGACTGAAGGGAAACAACCTCGTAAGAAATGAACACACGCTCCTGGGCAAAACTTTCTCTAGAGGTAAGGACAGAGGTCCTGACAAATACAAAACCAGGGAAGGAGGCTAACACGGTAATAGCATCAGAGAGTATAATCAATGGATTAGTGCCTAGCTGGATGCAATGGCTCCATATAAATGGACTCAGGATAAGCAGCAAGAAAAAAAGACTCCATGTTACTCATCTAATTTAAGAGAACTTAAACAAAAATGTAAGGAATTAGACAGAGCATGGAGAAAAGACTATAATGATGGAAAAAAACAAAAGTTTAAGAAGCTATTTTAACATATCAATTGGAAATTTAAAAAAACAAGCCAGTTTTTATGAGGAAAAATAACAGTAAAAATAACAGCAGCAGCGAATACACCTAGGGAAATTTTCCAAATTACAAAATCTCTCACTAAGTGTAGGGAGTCAGGATCTGCCGCTACCATTGGGCCAGACTCAGTGCAATGAATTAGCAGAATTTTTTAACAAACATTTTTTAGATATTTATGACTCGTTCCCCCATAACACAAGCATGAATAATGGAGAGCAGGAAATTGACTCCACACAGGACATGACCCTGGGTCTAGAAAACTTCCCTACCCCGGACTAGGCCACTCTGTCACAAATCTTTGTGCAGGTCAAGTCGGGCTCTCTGCTAGACCCAGCACCATTGTCAAAAGTAGAAGAAACTCTCCTTCCAGCTTTGCTAAAAGTATTAAATTCCCCATTATCTAGCGGGCTGGTACCTCGGCCTTGGAAACATGCCATGGTGAGGGCCCTTCTAAAAAAGCCCAATCTGGACCCGTAGATTTGGAGTCACTATCGGCATGTCTCTTTGTTTCCAGGGAACAGCAAAATTCTTGAGAGATATGTAAACAAACTTCTCTCAGAATTTTTAGAGAATCACGCCTTGTTGCATACCAGTCAGACTGGATTCAGACCTAACCATGGGACTGAGACAGCTCTGTTGGCGGTCGTGGAAGAACCCAGAAAAATTCTTGATCAGGGAGGGCCTGTAGCAGTGATATTTCTCGATCTGAGCTCCGCATTTGACACTGTCAATTACAACGCCTTGATTGACAGGCTCAGAAGAGTAGGAGTGTCTGGCAAAATTATAACCTGGATTGAATCCTTTCTACAAGAGAGAACATTCCAGTTGTTTGAGGGGATTTGTATTTCCAAAAGCCGGCCTCTCACTTGCGTAGTTCCCCAGGGCTCATCGTTGAGCCCGACCCTGTTCAGTGTATATCTTAAACCCTTGGCAGAAGTAGTCATCCCCTATGGGATCCAAATCCTTGCCTACGCAGACGACACACAATTGTTGGTAGTGTTAAAACAGCCAAAGAGTACACAAATTATTCTTGAAGGGTCTATGGAAGCAGTAGCAACCTGGATGAATCAGTCTTGTTTCAAACATAATGGAGACAAAACAGAGCTTATGATCTTGAATAATCATCCAGGCCCTCCAAGGGATAAAATAGGACTTAGCCGGCCAAAATGCCTGGGACCAGCCCCTACCCCTAAAGAGCATATAAAGAGTTTAGGGGTCTGGCTAGACAAATCTCTTCACTTCAAAAGCCAGGCTATCAAGGTGGCAGTAGGCTGCTTTGGAATTATTAGAATGCTAAGAAAAGTCCTACCATTACTACTGAGTCAAGCACGAAGGGTCATTGTACAGGCACTGGTGCTTTCACGACTAGATTATGATAACGCCCTATACTTAGAAACCACAAATTCAACTATAAGGAAACTGCAGGTGGTGCAGAATTGTGCAGATAGGCTACTCCTCCACACCCCTTACCTCCACTCTGTGAAACCTATGCTGAGGAAACTTCACTGGCTGCCAATTGCAGAATGGATTAAATTTAAAGCTTTATGCATAGCACATAAAACCCTCTGGGAGACAGGTCCCTAGATAAATCAGCCTCCTATAAAATTTTACCATCCATCAGATGTCTCTGGTCAGCGAACCAGTTGCGGGCGTCAATCCCAAAAATAAAGAGAGCCCGATCAGGGGGTTGTATGTTCTCTTTCAATGCAGCTAAGCTATGGAACTCCATTCCGGAGAAACTGTGTGCAACAGTCAACTATCTATCCTTCCGAAAACAGTTGAAAAAGTGGCTCTTTCAGAGTCTGCCTCAATAAGGTTCCTCTTATGTTGGTAATTACCTGTTGTTGAAATAGCACAGGGATGCCTAAGGGTAGCCAGGCGCTCTACAAATGGTATTAGTAATAATAATAATAATGAAGGGAAGCAGTCTTGCTTGTGGGGAAAGGGAGCTGCATGTTTACAGCTCCATTTGTCAAAAGCAATGCCGGCTATGGCAGGAGGTAGGGAGCTGGCAGAGCCTGCGGGGCATTGGCGCACCCCTGTGGTCCCCAACGAAGAGGCCAAGCCCCGGGGGATGGAGTCCACGAGGCCAAAAATGGCCCGGGAGGGGGGCGCTCTCCTCCCTCCCTTTTAAAAAGCAAGAATTTCAAGATTAAGGATTGTTCAAGCCCCTGAGATGGGGTCTCCAGGGCCTAAAAGGGCCCAGAGAGGGGTGGCAAAGCAGCCCCTCTCACTGTTTAATGTTTTATTAAGATGAAATGGCCGAGCCACGGGGAATGTGGTTCCCGGGCTGACATCTGGTAATGGAACTGGGGGACATAAATTATTATTTTTTTCTCTTGTGATAGGAGTTGTGACCCCATCGCGGCTCTCAGGGCAGCCCCCCAGTGTAAGGTTGCGGTGGATTCGCAGATCCACCTCAAATAATTTAATAGTATATAATTCAGAAGGTAGTTTTGCATTTGTGAATTTTTTTTATAGAGCTAGTGAGATTGAAGTTAATAATCACATTACATTTGATAGAGTTAGTAATAATACAAAAAAATAAAAGTTTTAAGTTAAACTTGAAAAGTGTATTGTGTTGTAGTACATTGAATTTGTATGTTAAAAAATTTAAAAGATTCACTGTTGTGTTATGTATTATGTAGCAATGCTTCACTCTTTTCAGTGATATTTTTAGATTTGAAAAACATTATTTTAAAAGTTTTGAAATTACTAGAGGCGTGTGATGTTTGAAATATGTTACGAAATGTACAGATGTGTATTGTATTTTGCATTATTGTACAGAAATGATGATTGAAATAGTTTGTGCATAATAATATGTGTATGTTGGTAGATGAAGTAATGATTATGGCAGTTGGTATGAGTCTATGGAAAAGTACAGTTGAAGTACACTGCCTAATTTTAGGCGTCTCCTTGAAGTGCTGTCTGTGAAGTTTTAAGATCAGCATGGTCTTGTGACTGAGGTATGTCTCTACTTGCACATGTATTCTCATACGTGTTAGGCATCTGAAGATGCAAGACGTATAAAACACAATTATTCGTCTATTTGTATGTGTCTTTTATATATGATGCCACTAGCAATAAGTGCAGATACATTGATCCATGCTTTTAGGAATATGTTGAGACTTACAACAGAGATATGCAAAAGGTTGCTGCTTATTATTTGGCCAGGCCCAACTCCCTGAGTAGTAGTAGAATGGTGAAGCTGCAGCAAAAAAGTGAGGTTTAAGACATGTTGGCAGAGGGATTAGTGATTAGGCTACTTTGTAAGAGTCAGAGAAAGGTATACTTGAAGTAAGCCGCATAAATCTCTGGGCCTGATTCACAGAACTAACTTAAGACAAAATCCTAAACTTACTACCATTTTGGTATTCACAGAAGGCACTTACTCATTTTGGTATTCACAGAAGGCACTTACTCAGTTAGGTATTCACAGAAGTTAGGAGTCCTAACTTTACGACTCCTAAATGCCTTCTGTGAATACCGAAAGTCTTAAAGTTAGGATTTTTCTCAGTTTAGGAGTAGTAAAGTTAGGACTCTTACCTTTAGGACTCCTAAATGCCTTCTGTGAATACCCAAAGTCTTAAAGTTAGGATTTTTCTCAGTTTGGGAGTAGTAAAGTACAGATGGAGCCCAGCCTATGGTCCCTGAGGTAAGCAGAAACAGCTGAATTGAAATTCTTCCTAGCTTTCTCAATCTGTGGACAGAATTGATTTGACCACTTCCATTTCTGTTTTTGGCCTATATTAGAGTATACAAAGACAGTTTGAGGCAAAAACAACATCAACAGTGCAAAGGTATCCTTCATTAATATTTCCAGCCCTAACCCACTCAATGTGCCTAGGTCATTGCCACCACAGTGCACAATCACGAGGTCAGGGGGTTGGAGATGCAAAAAGGCTTTAACCAAAGGCATCAATTGGTGGCCCTATACTCCTCTCCGTGCAATCCATTTAATATCCCCATTTTTGCAAACCTAGATCTTTGTCAATACCTCTGTGTTCAGTATACCTTTTGCACCAGAAAACATAGGTGTGCCCTACGATCCATACTGTAAGCATCTTGAAGGGATGTCTGGAAGGAATGAAAAGATGTCTGTAGCTGAGGTAGTCAGTTGGTAGAATGAGAGGCATCTAAAATGGAGGAGAAGATGCTGTTTTTAAAAAAGCTGAAAACTGATAAGCTGTTCATCAACATTGTGCACTCAAACATAGGGTGTATGATATTGTAAGAATTTGAAGGGATGTGTGGAAGTAATCAAAAGACGTTTGTAGCTGAGTACGTGAGTTAGTACAATGGTGGAGATGTTGTTTTAGGAAAAGCAGATAAGTGGTTGGTTGTTCATAAACATGTGTACTCAAAAATAGGTTGCATGTTACTTTGCAGAACAAGTATCTTTCTGATTGGTTATTAAAAAATGTTTGAAAGGTACAGTAGATAGGATAAGGTAATATTTTGCAAAAGGCAACCACACCTGCTGTTTGCATGTGTATGCTTGTGTGCTGAATTTCAAAATATGGTGAACTTTTCACCTTTTGGTACAGTTGAATGTTGCAGAAAGTGTTGCTATGGAAACTAGTCTTAAACAGAATGGAGGAAGTGTTGAAACTTTACTGGGGTTTTAAAATGTGAAATGGTAACCTATAAATAAGTGACATGCTACTAAATTAAGTTGTTCTTCGCCAGTAGTATGTTGTACAAGTAGTGTGTTGTTAAAAAATACTACTAATAGGTTTTTGAACTCCCGTAAAGGTTTGCGGCTCCATCGCGATGCTACACTATGGCACCAAGGTAGAGTTGTGACTCCAGTAAATTACAGAACCAGTTTGGTCACTTTTAGAAGACAGTTAGAAAGGGTTAGTAGGTCTAACCAATAGAAATGTGTTTCACAATTTGAAATAATGTAGAAAACAATTTGATTTGTTACTTACATTTATTTGTGAGCAGAAAGAGAGGGAAAGTTTGCCATTACTGGTTTTAGGTTGTTGAGAGTGCTGCATTATATTTATTGTGTGCAAAAGAAAATCTTTTATGAGTTTCTGATATTTTATATTCTGCATTACTATTTGAAAGGTGAGTCTGTGGTCCTGAGTTCTGTGCCTTCACTGCCCCGTTGTTTTCGACTGAGTTTGGGGAGTATCCCTTTGGGAATTGAGACCAATCAGTTAACTCCAATGCACTTTATCTTTATCAATAATTCCGGAGGTTGGAGGGGGAGCTAGCCTTCCTGGCTACTCAACAGAAATGATTTCTGTCTGGAATTATTGTCATCGCTTTAATCATTGGAATTTTTTTTTCCGGTGAACCAAGAAGACCCAAGAGGAGTTAATGGCCCGTCTGAAAGTGTTGTTCCCATATTTCCCAGAAGTTTACTCTCTTGGAGCTTTTCCCTTTCCTGTCAAGTTTGTTATGTCTTACTACAGAATTTAACCAGTTTGAGTGTGAGGGTGGTGTTGGTTTAATCCAGTTTATACAAATCTCCCTCCTCGCTAGCAGTATCAGAATGAATAAGAGTTTTCCTGTTTTTTAGTTAGCTTGCCCATGCCCACCTCATTTATGTTATATATCCCAAAGATAATAAGAGGAGTACTTACAGTTATCTGGGTTCCCAATACCGTGGTCAACGTCTTACCAATCTCATGCCAGTAGGAGCTGAGTGGGGACAGTTCTGGAACATGTGGGTGTCATCCGCCTTCTCCTCACTACATTTGGGGCAGGACTTTATGTTTGTTCCTTTAAATTTTGATAGTTTTTTGGGGGTCCAATATGCCCTTTGTATGGTGAACATATGATTAATTTTTAGTGCAGCTGGTTTTATACAGGACCAACATTTTTCTAGAGAGCTTTGCCAGATAGTCTGTAAGTCAAATTCTTGGTCCGGCATGTCTTTCCTCCATGTTGCTTCCGGGACTAAGAAATCTTTTTCTCCGGCCCCTATGAAAGCCCAGTACCACTTTGATATTTCTTTCTTCACGGGTGATATTTTTATCATTTCATTTTCAAGATTCTCGTTACCCTTTTTCCTTTCTAGTAAAGTGTTAGCCCAACTGGTTAGTTGATAGTATTTGAATTTTGACAACTTGGCTTCAGTAATTACATATAGTTGGTCCCACATTATTATAGAGTTTTCTATCATCAATGTCCCCATCTTTCAACTCCTGCTCTTTTTAGTGGTATTGCCAGGGAGTATTTCAGGCATTATTTTTATTATTGTATTTAATTTTATACAGCGCGCAGCTACCCGGAGGTTTCCCGGTGCTAAACAGAAGAGAGAGGACGGTTAATTGCAGAAAGGTCACTAAAGAGTCTGGAGGGTCTAAAGGTTGAATAACCAGGTCTTGAGGTCTCTGTGGAACCTAAGGTAGCAGGATTCAGAACGTAGGGGCATTCTGGAGTCCCTGGAGAATCCCATATCGGGGCTATGGTACTGTAATATGGTATATTTACATTGTTTCTGATCTGGTTCCAAAGCCTTACCGCGTTATATAAGATCTTTAGTTTTATTTTATTTTTAATTTTGGGTGGCCAAACTTATATAAGAAGTGGTATGTTCTGTCCGTCAGATTCTGTAGATAGTTTGGGTAAAATTGATGTATTTTTCATAAGAGTCTAAAGTTCTTAAATTGAAATGATCTGTAGTACTCATATAAATCAGGACTTGCTATTCTACCTTGATCTTTCCTCCTCCTTAATTTATTCCAGGCTATTCGCGTGCTTTTAGAAACCCAGATAAAGCTAGCTATTTCCCCCTGGATCTTCTTCAGTGTATCTTTTTTAAATTCCAATGGAATTGTGTTAAACATTATTTCTCGAGCAGTGGAGGCAAGATAGCCGCTAGTGGGATGTAAAGCATAGTCGCATTTTACTCCCTCTCCCGACTAGGAGGATGAGGAAGCTGCCTTGATGCGGATTCAGAGCTGGATATGCGGGTGTTTTTGTGGATAGATGGAAGACAGCGAGGAGCAATCAGCACCGCAGAAACCCGCCTTCAAAAGCGAGCTCTGACAGTGATTAAAACTGTTCGAGAGCATTGGGAAATTTTGTGCAGCAGCCTAATTAAAATGTCGTAACGAGGAAGAAGCAAAAAGGACAAGGGGTAGGATAAAATGGTGCCAGCAGCAATTAGTGCGTTTAAGGCGAGAGGAACCGGCACTATTCCCAAAATATTGCCTCCAAGCAAACGGGTAACCCCTGCATCGACTGTGGCGCAAAAGGCACAGCAAAAGAAAGCAGAGAAAGAGAGAAAGCTTGAAACGAAACCAGCTCATTCCACTGCAGCTCGAAACGAATTACCGCTTACAACATAAGGGCAAAACAAAGACATAATTACATCAACATGGAATAACAGGTCAGCGATAGTCAAAGATGCCAAGGATTCCAATTACAGACAGCCCACCTTGACGGAGTCATTCAGCGTGAGGTCTGCGGCAGGAACAGCAGTCAGGACCCCGGCAAGGCATTCTACGGTGGGAAACACCGACGATGACCCCCACAGAGACGTGAGAGCAGAGAGAGCCGTCCTCGAGGACGTAAGCGTCTCAGTTGCCGAGCAACCAGTAAACTCAGTCACGGACTGCACGCTTCCTGCGGGAGCATCGGAGTTGGGAGAGACGGAGGATGTGAGCAGCAACCAGCTGCAGTGGGTGAGCAGGGGGCCTGAATTATTCGTAAGCCAGGCAGCAGAGGCAGCAGAGGGGGCAGGAAGCACTAATAATGCCCAGATGCTGGATGCACTTTTACAGGTCGAGGAAGAAATGACTAACAACATGAATCAGATTCAGTGCACGAAGTGGGGGAGCTTGGCTAGTCTTGACTCACAGAAAGAGCGTGAAGGCGACACATTTTTCTCTGTTAATAAGGGCTCGGACTCAACCTCGAGTGAGGAGGAAGGTAAAATCTCCACAGAAATCAGCTCAGATACAGAGGGGAGTGGCGGATCTGATGATAAAAATACACAGAAAAGGAGGAGAATGACAGCAAGACGAGGAGGGGGAGGTGGAGGTTCCCCAGATAAAACTAATAAAAGACTCTTATGGGACTACTCGGCAACCTCTAGTGTGTTTCAGGAGGGTATGCAAGGAGAAGGTGGAGCAACAGGAGGGGCAGAAAGTGGAACTCCACAGCATGTCACACTGGACATGATGTTCAATACGTTAAAACAAATGCAGACAGAACCCAGGGCAGAGAGCCAGAGAGCTAGGCATGACACCAAGAAAATACAGGCATCAATAAGAAGAATGAATAAAATGTATGAGGAGGTCGAAGAGCGAGTGGTCCAAGTAGAGGAACGGACGGGCAGGCTCGAGGACGAGGTTACGGACTGGCAAGCATTCAAGATGGAACAGTCTAAAATAGTGGAGGATCTTCAGTGGAAAATTGAGGATTTTGAAAATCGCCAGAGGCGTAATAATTTGAGACTTCTTGGACTAGAGCAGGGGTCTTCAAACTGTGGGGCGCGACCCCCAGGGGGGCCATGGAGTGATAGGAAGGGGGTCACGCATTCCCTTCACACTTCTGCCGAGGCCCATAGCTTCAGCCCCCCTCCTCCCCCGTAGTGTCTCTCAGCCCGGGCTGCTGAAGTGCAGTTCACGCTGCTGGGGGCTTGGCTGGGAGGTGTCTGGAGTCTTATCTCCAGCCGCTTAAGCTTTTCACAGGTCTTTAAAGACCATTTGCATATTTACATGCCTTTGTTTACTGGTTACCTAGGCTTAGTTTTTTTAATGGTTCCAGTACCCCCTGGGCTTCCACTCTACCTATTCCTTACATTTGTGTTTTCACACTTACTGCTGTAGTGTGAGAATGCATTTAATGAAAAGAAATATAAAGTTGGGTAGCCAAAAGAAAAATGCCTGTGTTGTTTAAAGAGCCCGGAGACCTGCTCTTGACACTAAATAGAGTTATAAATAAAAAAGCATGTATTAATTAGCTATGTGACTTTTCTGTCTTTGTTCTCTTTAATTATCAGTCATGGATCATTGAGTTAGCCCTAGAAAACAATTAAAAGTGCTTTCTATTTATATTTGCTGTTCTAAGTATTCACAGATAAGTGCTAAAAATACAGCTTTAGGTGACTGCTTAATTCTTGGCTATCAAAATAATGAGCTGTATCAGCACATTATGTATTTCCTCCACCGATGATCCCTAATTAATGCCATTATAGCAATAGTTTAACTTATATATAAAACCCTACGCTTCAAGTTTCTGGGAATGCACCCTGCATTCAGACACATTCTCGCCCTTCATTTTCACTCTCACCCAGCACTCACAGCGATCACAATGCACTCACACTGATCACGATTCACTCACAGCAATCACAATGCACTCACACTGATCACCATGCATTCACACTGATCAATATGCACTCACAGCAATCACCATGCACTCACAGCAAACACAATGCACTCACACTGATCACCATGCACTCACAACATTCACCCGCTCACCCTGCACTCACAGTGATCACAATACACTCACACTGATCTCAATGCACTCACGCTGATCACAATGCCCTCACACTAATCACAATGCACTCACACTGATCACCATGCACTCACACTGATCACCATGCACTCACACTATTCACCATGCACTCACAGCAATCACCATGCACTCACAGCAATCACAATGCACTCACACTGATCACCGTGCACTCACAACATTCACCCGCTCACCCTGCACTCACAGTGATCACAATACACTCACAATGATCACAATGCACTCACACTGATCACAATGCACTCACACTGATCACCATGCACTCGCACTGATCACCATGCACTCACACTGATCACCATGCACTCACAGCAATCGCCATGCACTCACAATGCACTCACACTGATCACCATGCACTCACACTGATCACCATGCACTCACACTGATCACCATGCACTCACAGCAATCACCATGCACTCACAGCAACCACAATGCACTCACACTGATCACCATGCACTCACAACATTCACCCGCTCACCCTGCTCTCACAGTGTTCACAATAAACTCACACTGATCACAATGCACTCACACTGATCACAATGCACTCACACTGATCACCATGCACTGACATTAATCACCATGCACTCACACTGATCACCATACACTCACACTGATCACCATGCACTCACAGCAATCTCCATGCACTCAAAGCAATCACCATGCACTCACAGCAATCACAATGCACTCACACTGATCAACATTCACCCGCTCACCCTGCACTCACAGTGATCACAATACACTCACACTGATCACAATGCACTCACACTGATCACCATGCACTCACACTGATCACCCTCTCACCCTGCACTCAAAGGGATCACAATGCACTCCCACTGATCACCATGCACTCACACTGATCACCATGCACTCACACCATTCACGGGCTCACCCTGCACTCACACTGATCATCATGCACTCCCACTGATCACCATGCACTCACACCGATCACACGCTCACCCTGCACTCAGTGATCACAATGCACTCACAGTAATCACAATGCACTCACACTGATCACCATGCACTCACAACATTCACCCGCTCACCCTGCACTCACAGTTATCACTCTGCACTAACAATCCGCTTGCAATGTTCACCCTTTACCTCACCCTGCAGTCACACAAGCACACTACTCACCCTGCACTCATGTGACACTTTACTCACCTGCCACCCCCTCACTGCTCAATCTGTAGCTCACTCAAACAAGGCCTTCACTAACCATGCATTAATTCGTCCCACTCTGCATTTACAGCCAAACCCAAATTCATATGGAACCTCACTCACCCTGCAGTCACTCCTTTTACCCTACTCTCACACTGTTGCATCGCTCACCGTGCAGTCACTTGGGCACTCTTGTCACCCACACAGGGTTTAGACATTTTTGTCAGGAGGGGGTCCTTACGCCTGAAAATGTTGACAGGGGGTCTCGGCGTCCAAAAGTTTGAAGACCTCTGGACTAGAGGAAGGGGTGGAGGGGCAGGATGCAAGAGGTTTTGTTATCAAGCTGTTGAAAGAAGCCTTCCCGGAAGCTCAATGACAATGGGAGCTAGAGGTTCAAAGGTCACATAGGTTCCCGCTGTCAAAAAAAAAGAAACAAGATGGCAGACAGGATAACTTGCTTAGAGCTATGCTAGTATTTTGTGGAAATTTCTTGGCAAGACAGGAAATCATTGAAAAAGCCAGACTAGACTCTACAAAAAAAGGCACAGGGAGTCACTTTCTTCGCTCGACCTGATTTCTGCCACGTTACTGTGGAGAGGCGGTGGCGGCTCAGACAACTAATTGCTCCCTTGCAGCGACAAGGGGCAGAGGCCTACCTAATGTATCCGGCAAAGTTAAAGATTATCACAGGTGGTGGTACGAGGATATTCTTCTCAGAAGTAAAGGCAGGAGAATACCTATCAGAACTCACTGAGCTGAACAAGGGGAGAGGAAATAAATAAATGGGTAGAGCGAAAAGGCTAAAGACAAGACATTAACAGTAGGTTAGGGGTGTAACACAGGAATCAGGGCAGTGGGGGGGGAAAGGTTGAGCAGGAGGGAGGAGAGGGAGGCGACTCTACAACACACAGCAGTCACACATAGGTCATGAGTGACCTATTTGCCTGTGGAAGGGGGTGTGGGAGACGAGGGGGAGGGTGGGTGTTGCAGGGAGGGAGGTGGGGCAGAGGGGGGATGAAGGGGGGGTGTTGGGTGTTTGGAAAAAACAGCACAAAATGACAAAAATCGCAGAGAGGAGGATGTGTCGCTAATTGTATATAAAGTTGGGAGCATTAGGATGTTTGGGATGGAAAAAGTTAGAAAATATAAATGGCATTAAGGATTGTCTCTCTGAACATATGTGGTCTGAATAATGGAGTAAAAAGACAGAAAGTTGCTGCCATGTTAAGAATGCTTAGACTGGAAATAATGTGGCTGCAGGAGACACATATCACAGGAAAAGAAAAATTTATGCTGGAACAGTTGGGGTTCCATGTCCTTGCTCATACAAAACAAGAAACTAGAACAAGAAGGGTTGCCATACTAGCTAAGAAAGGGACTGTTAAACTTAAAAGGAAAAAGGAGGATCAAGGGGGAAAATGGGTTATTGTGGAGGTGGAAACACACGCTGGATGTTTTACAATTGTATCAGTTTATGGCTCTAATGATGACGAACCCGAAATTTTTGAATATTTAGACATAGAACTCTCACTGTGGCCAGAGCCTATAATATGCTATGGAGATTTTAATATTATTGGTCTTGATGGTGCAGGCATGGTGAGTGCAGGAGACTATGTTGGACGGAAGAGGAAAACATGTAAGGCTATACATAATATGGTGCTACATAATGCCTTGGTGGATGTGTGGGCGAAAAAGAATCCAATAGGGACAGGGAGTACGTATTACTCAGCACCCCATAGAATGGTAGCTAGGCTAGACTACTTCTTTATATCAAGTTCAATAATGAGTGGTTCCCAGTCAGAAATGTTGCCAAGAGTAGTTTCGGACCATCATCCACTGGTGCTAAGTCTTCCGTTGGTTAACAGGGGTGTGGGTAAAAGCTGTATATGGCCGTTTGAGAGAGGCTTACTGAGGGAGCCAGGATATATTAGTCATATGCGGGAATGGATCCCACAATTTTGGGAGGTCAATAGGAATTCAGCTTCTGTTAACATGATTTGGGGCGTGTTCAAGGCAGGAGTTAGGGGGGAGACTCTAAGCTACACATTGCAGAGGAGTAAGAAGGAGAAGACCAGGATGGATAAAAGGTTGAGGGACTAATCATGGCCATAACCAAGCAAGAACCAATAGAGGGGATATTGCTGGAAATAGAACTGAATAAAGCAGAGGCAGGGGAAAGTCTGGCGCAGAAGGCGGCGGGAAAGTTTCTGGCCAAAAAGGACAGGTGTTATGAATTTAATGAAAGAGTAGGCCACCTCCTAGCAATACGGACTCTGCAAAAATTAGCAGCAGGGGAAATAAGGGAAATCAGAGATAGCCTAGGAAATGTAGTTAGCAAAGTAGAAGAGGTGCAGGAGGTTTTTAGGAGCTTTTATGGTAACCTCTATGAACAGAATTTAAGTAACACAGATTTGGTGATCAAGGATTACTTGGCAGAGATACTGCATGATACATTAAGTGCAGAGGGGAAAGAGAAATTAGACCTCCCTCTAACGCTACAAGAAGTAAGTGAGGCTGTGATCAAACTACCAGCGGGGAAAGCCACAGGGCCGGATCAAATACCAGCAGAATTTTATAAGACCTTTTGGGATATATTGGGGGAAAATATGCTGGAAATCTTTAGGCAGGCACAGTTAGGCAGAGCAGTATCACATTCATGGGCAGGGGCAGATATCATAGTGATTTTAAAGAAGGATGAGCCACCACTAGAGCCAGGGTCTTATAGGCCAATCACTCTTTTAAATGCGGACGCAAAAATGTTCTCCAAATCACTCACACAAAGATTGAGCAAGGTCATTGAGGGGCTAGTCATCATCTCACAACACGGTTTTATCCCAGGGAAAGGAACGACCCAGCATACTAGGCAAATGATTACCATCTTGGATGCCGCAGGGGTCGCAGGAGACCCGGTCGCGGCCATATTTTTCGATGCGGAGAAGGCCTTTGACAGGGTCTCCTGGGACTATCTGTGGAGGGCCATGGAGTGGTTTGGGATAGGTGAGGGCTACATCAAAGCAGTCCAGGCCCTTTATGAACAGCCAACGGCAAGGGTAAGAATAAACAGGAGCTATACAAATGCAGTTCAGATAAAATGCGGGACTAGGCTGGGCTGCCCAGCCTCGCCTTTGTTGTTCGCTTTATGTTTGGATCCGTTTTTAAGAAAACTTGCAAGTAACAATAATATCTATCTGGTTAGATTGCAAGGAATTGAGTATAAGCTATTCGCATATGCGGATGATGTAGCTATCATAACATCGAAGCCAGGGAGAGCAATAGCTGAAATAGAGCAAGAGGCGTTGAATTTCGGAGCTATAGCTGGATATTCGATCAACAAAGGCAAGACTCAGATAGTGCAGAATAGGTACACAACATATCAGGATATTAGGGTGGTGCCCGAAGCTACATACCTCGGGATAAAAGTGACTACCGACTTAGACAATCGTGTAGGGCTTAATATGGAACCGCTATTAGATAAAGTAAAAAGAAATACAGAAAGGATTCATAACCTACATCTGACACTAATGGGTAGGATAAACGTGATTAAAATGATCACGTTCCCCAAATGTTTGTATATTTTTAGAGCGATACCACTCTTTTTCGACCAGACTTGGTTTAGAAAACTGGGAGCAATACTTAATAGACTGATATGGGCTCAAGGGAAGACCAGAAGAGCGTATCGATACATGGTACTTCCTAGGGAGAAGGGGGGCTGGGGGGCCCCGGATTTCAGACTTTATTACTGGGCAGCTGTCTTGCAGTACTCACAGGGGCTCCTGGGTGGAGGGGGAACTGAGCAACAAGCTGGCAGTTCAGGTTTCACAAATGTATATAGAGCACTGGTGGGGGGGGAGGCCGAGAATGGCCTGCTGAATACGGTTGATTATAGCTATTTTAAACATACTAGGTTCAAGACTCTACGAGCGGCATATTATGTTTGGAAAGCGGGGGCTAAATAGCTTGGGATAGGCATATACAACTACTATACCCGCTTGTACACAAATTACTCACTTCCAGGGGATATTTTCAGGAACGTAATCATGAAGGATTGGGACAATAAGGGGATTAAGAAGAAAGGGGATTTACTGGATACGGAGGGGGTTGTTTTGCAATTTCAGGAATTAGAAAGGAAACATGGGATAGCGGGTAACAGCTTCTTTAAGTATCTGCAGATAAGAAGTTTACTTGCAAATAAAAGAGGTGGACTGATAGGGTTTAATCACTGCAGAATAATGGATTCTTTTGAAAGGAGTAACCACTGTACAATTCGCCAGCTGTACGCAGAACTGTATGCGTTAAAAAACGATGATAGGGAAAAATACGCTAGCAAATGGGTGGAGAAGGTGGGATCGTCCTCGGAGGGATTACAGACATCTTTAGACTTAGGGCAAACAGTTTTATGCTCTGCGGCATTACAATCACAGCATTACAAGACATTGTACTCTGTTTATCATACTCCGGCCGGAATTGCACAGTGGTGGGGGGGGGGAGACACAGGAATTACTTGCCCACAGTGTGATGCAAGAGATGTGTACATTGTCCACATGTTCGCGCAATGTCCACAACTGCATACACTAAAAGGGGCAATCGAGGAATTTTTGGAGAGCTCACTGGGGACAGTGGGCCTCCCTATAGAATTCTTGTTTATGGTAGCGGCGGTGTATCGGATTGGAATTGCAAGGGCGTGACTTGACAGGGTGCCCCCGACATTTCAAACATGGATAGCAAGGCTACTTTCCACGTATAACTTGGAGAAAGCTATATACGAAAAGAAGGGTTGAAGGGCGAGAGTTCTGGGAGGAAGGATCTGGCAACCAGTAGACCAGTGGAAAAATAGGCCAGAATAGTGGAGGGATCTCCACTGACGGAGTGGGAGAAGAAATGTGTACAGAGAGATTATAAAACTATATGCTTTACATCAAAATATGTTTTCATTGTGGGAAAAGTATTTGTGTTTGTATGACTCTTCTTTTGAACTTTATGTGCTGTAATATGTATCGGACAATATGGTAAAAGGGGGAAAAACTTTAATAAAAATAATTTTAAAAAAAGGAATTGTGTTAAAAATGTATGTACATTTTGGGACGATAGTCATTTTTATTGCATTGGATCTTCCCAAAAAACTAAGTGTTAGTCCCGTCCAGACTTTGAGTAGACTTCTCATGTCCTTAGCAACCCTGTTCAGGTTTATTTGTGGAATTTTTTCAATTTCTTTATCCAACATAATTCCTAGGTATTTTATTTTGTCTTTGTATATGGAACATTAGGACACGTGTTCCAGCTCATCGCCTCTGTTTTCTCCTGGTTTCTTAGGTAGCCTGAAACCCTACCAAAGTTGTTTATCGTTTCTTCTATTGCCTGATTGGAGTCCTCAAAGTTGTCTGTAAATATCATAAGGTCATCCGCATATAATGCAACTTTTTTTGACCAGTTTTGGTGTTTGAAAGATGTTATTGAGTGATGTTTTCTGATTGAGCAGGCCAGTGGTTCTATGTAAAGATTAAAAAGTAATGGCGACAGCGGACAGCCTTGCCTTGTGCCCCTGTGTATTTTAATGTTATTAGTCAAGTTCCCATTAATTATAATTTTTGCTCTTGGGTTGTTCTATACTTCCCTTACCATATGGCCAAAGCTTTCACCTAGTTTGTTTTCCTTAATGATTTCATTTAAGAATACCCAATTAACTCTGTCAAAAGCTTTAGCAGCATCATAAGTAATTATTGTTAGGGGTAATTTTTCAGATGTGGCTACGTCTATTGCTGCGATTAGCTCATGGGTAATCTCATGGATTTGTCGTCCTTTTATAAAGCCCTTCTGGTCTAGGTTAATCAGGTTTGGCATGACCTTTGCTAATCTTTTTGATATAACTTGCATGAATATTTTGTAGTCACAATTAAGTAACGATATGGGTCTATATGACTCACAAAGCTTGGGGTTTTTCCCTGGTTTTAAGAGGATGCTAATTGTTGCATCATTCCAAGAGTCTGGAATTTCATTGTGGTCTAGGTTTATAAGTTCATTAGTTCTGTTTCCTTTAGGTCCATGTAAAATTCGTTTGGAAGCACGTCAGTGCCGGCGGCTTTTCTTTTTTTCAGGCCATTTATGACTACTCTGACCTCCTCTGGTTTGATTTCGCTGTTTAGTTCTATCATTTCCTCATCTGTTAATGTTGGAAGTTGTACAGAATCCAGGTAGTTCCTAATCTGTTCTTCAGTTGGATGTATATCTTATCTGTATAGATTAGAGAAGAACATTGAGAACTCCTGTCTAATTACAGCGTCATCAGAGCTTTGTAGCGTTTGATCTTGAGACTGGATGCATGGTATATTATTTCTTGATTGATCAGTTTTAATTCTCCATGCTAACATTTTCCCACATCCTTCCCCGTATTTGTGGTTTGACAGTTTGCTGTTTTCCCATTTTTCTTTTGATTCTAAGTAAGATCCACATTGTAGTTGTATCTCCAGTAGTTTAATATCCGTTTCCATTTTTCTGATCTCCAGTTTCCTATTCTTGGTTTTATGGGCTCCTAAGTTCAGTAATTTCCCCCTGGCCACCGCTTTGTAAGCGTCCCAAGTGGCTCATTTTGGTGTGCCGACTGAATTGTCTTCAAAGTAATGTATAGACATAGTTTCTAATTGATTCACATTCTGCGGGTCATTGAAAATGGTTTGCCCAACTGTCCATCTGGGAGGAGTTATGATTTTTGGTATTAATAGAGTTAGTTGTACAGCAGAATGGTCGGACAGGTGTGCTGGGAGGTGTTCAATGCCTTTAACGCTACCTAGAAAATTCCTACTTAAAAGGAAGAAATCAATCCTTGACCTATGACCCAATTTTTTATTATGAAATGTAAAAGGGTGACTTTTATCTCCTCTTTGTTTCCACATATCTTCCAAGCCCAAGTCTTGCTTATAGTTCCCTAGCATTCCCTCATTTTTGGTAGATTCATCTGTTTACTTGGTGGAGTTCAATCTAGTTTTGGATCGAGTATGATGTTATAGTCAACCCCTATGATTATGGGGACCTGGGTTGATAGGAGTTCTGTATAGAGTTCTTGGAGAGGAGACGGATCGTCCAGGTATGGGCCATAATAGCCAGCTATAGTAAGAACATTATCGTCTATTCTGATTTTGGTCACTACCCATCTTCCCTTTTTGTCTACCACTTTACTCTTGATTTTGGCTTTAAGAGTTTTTGTTAAAATAATTGCAACCCCTTTTATATTGCAGTCTTGTGTCGTATATATGCAAGCATCCACCCAAGTTAGTTTTTTTACTATTTGGTCCCACTCAGAGCTTACAAGATGAGTTTCTTGGAGGATAATGATTTCGCTTTTAGCTTCCTTTAAATATTCCAGGATTCTTCTTCGTCTGCTAGGGGTTCTAAGGCCGTTAACGTTCCACGAGAGGACTTTAACTACTCTTTCCTTTGTCATCTATCATTTGGTTTTGTAGTAACCTGATCTAGGCTAGTAATTGATTTATAAAACTCCCATTTGGCTCCTAATTTTTGATTAATGAGGATATTTTTTCTGATTTTTCTCCCTATTTTGCTCCCCACCCAAGTTTTTACAAAATGTACATTACTAAATATCTGTGAGAATCGAGTTTCCCTCCCTGAGGATGCCTCCCTTCTTTTGGGCGGGATTTCCACCCGATTTGAGCTCCGATTTCACCAGATTATTTTTACTTTAACTATTATATATTGAAAAGGTTGCTTTCCCTTTTTTTCCTTTTTTAATTAAACAACTAATTAAATAAGGTGTGTTATGTATTATGTAGCAGTGCTTCACTCTTTTTAGTGATATTTTTAGATTTGAAAAGCATTATTTTCAAAGTTTTGAAATTATTAGAGACGTATAATGTTTGAAATATGTCACGAAATGTACAGATGTGTATTTTATTTTGTATTATTGTACAGAAATGATGATTGAAATAGTTTGTTCATACTAATATGTGTACGTTAGTAGATGGATTAATGATTACAGCAGTTTCTATGAGTCTATGGAAAGGTACAGTTGAAATGAAATGTGTATTTATAAAGCGCGATTGCTGCCCAGGGGCGTCCAAGCGCTAGTGTGAGGTGTAGGTGCTGAACAAAGGGGGTTGGGCCAGGAGATTAGTGATGGACATTAAACAGGAAAGTTTTCAGTTGTTTGCGAAAGGAAAGAAGGTTGGGGTTGGACCTGAGTTGGAGGGGAAGGGAGTTCCATAGTTTGGCGGCATTGAGGGAGAACATCCTGCCTCCAGCTCTTGCCCTTTTTATTCTGGGCACTAAGGCCAGAAAAGCCTGACTTGATCAGAGATTTCTGGTGGGGTAGTACTGGGTTATTAATTTGCGGCCGATTACTGGTCCTGTATGCCAAAATGCCTGATGGGAAATGCACATCGCCTTGAAGGCAATTCTTTGTCGTACGGGTACCCAGTGCAACAGTTGAAGTACGCTGCATAATTTTAGATGTCTCCTTGAAATATTAAGTGCAGTCTGTGAAGTTTTAAGATCGGCATGGTCTTGTGACTGAGGTATGTCTCTACTTGCACAAGTATTCTCATACATGTTGTGCATCTGAAGATGCTAGATGTGTGTAAGACAGGTATACAACTATTTGTATGTTTCTATAATGTGTGATGCCACCAGGAAAAGGTAGAGACGCGTGTATGCATAGTTTCAAGAACATGGTGAGACCTACAATTGTAATATTGCAAAGATTGCTGTTTTGCATTTCTGGAGTTGTGTTGCTTTTTCTGCACTTTTCCTGACTGTTTCTGCACCACTGTTGCTTCTTTCTGGATTTATGTTGCAACTTTCTGTACCCGTCTTATCTCTTTCTGCACCTCTTTTGTGTTTTTCTGAACTTCTCTTGTTTCTTTCAAGACCTTTTTTGCTTTGTTGTGCATCCCTATTCCCCTTTGTGCAGCTCTCTTGCCTGTTTCTACACCACTTGAGCGTTTCTGCACTTTTCTTTTTCCTCACTGCATCTAATTTTCTTTTCTGTGCATCTCTTTATTCCTTATGCATTCCTCTTGTCTCTTTACACCCCTCTGGTGTTTCTACACTTGTCTTGCTATATTCTGCAGCTGTATTCATTATTTTGAGACTCATCTTGCTTATGTCTCACCCTTATTGCTTCTTTCTGTACTTCTCTTCCCTCTTTATGCACCTCTGTTGCCTCTTTGTGCAGTTCTCTTGCTTCTACTTGCACCCCTCTTGTCTTTTTCTGCATCCATCTTTCCTCTTTTTACACCCGTCTTTCCTTTTTTCTGCATTTCTCTTGCCTCTTTCTGCACCTCTCTTGTCTCTTTCTGCACCTGTCTTCCCTGTTTCTGTACCTCACTTGCTTCTTTCTGTGCTTGTCTTACTTGTTTGTGGAGTTTTCTTGGCTCTTTCTACACTTTTCTTGGTCCTTTTTGCAACTCTCTTCTTTTTTTCAGCCCCCTTGCCTCTTTTTGCACCTCTCTTGCCTCTTTGTGCAACTATCTTGAATGTTTGTGTACTTCTGTTGTGTCTTTGTGCACACCTATTGTCTCTTTCTTTCTCAGTTTTCAGTAGATTTGTTGTTATTTGTGTATTTCTTTTTGCTGTTTCTAAACCTTTAATTTTCTTTCGGTCTCTTTCTTTTTCTTCCACCACCTTTTTTGCTGTTCATGTAGTTGTCTTGCTTGTTTCTACAGTTTTTGTATTCATTATAAAGAGAATAGCAATGTAACTGTAATTAATTGCTTATTATTTATTAGTTATGAATATTGAGATGTAATACATTTAAAATAGTTAATTGATGCAACAAACTATTGAAACTATTCTTTCTTTTTTCGAATTTGTTTTTTGTTTGGATTACAAATTGACGATGACATAAAAGCACACAAAGAGAAGACAACAAAGAAAACACAACTAATTTAAACAAACTAAAAAGAGTGCAGTAGAAAAAGAGCAAAATGTTACTCAGGATAAAGTCTGTTCTGGTAGGAGTACTAAACAATTTCTTAAAACAGTTGCAGAGAGATTAAAGAAAGACAAAAAAAATGAAAGGAAAAAGAATTTAAAGAGATACGTATTTGAATGTTTCTAAGCAGAGTAATTCAAAATGTATTAAAAGATAGTGAAAAGTATCAAAAAAGACAGCAGCGTATAAGAAGAAGCAACACATTGAAAGTGTAGTAGATACTGCTTTTGAATTGAAATGAACATTATTCATATTAGTAATGAACAGAATGAGATCAATGGATCAAACAATGGTGTTTATGAAGAAGAAAAGCAGAGACTGGTTAATAGAAGTAACTTTCATAAACTTTTACTGGTTAATGGAAGAACACTTCCAGTACTGAGCCTTTCTTTAATGAAGAAAGCTATTGTCAACGGAACACATTAGTGCATGCAGTTAATACTAGTGATCAATGCTATGAGATGAAAGATGGTTGTCCCATTCCAAAACAAAAAAATGGTCGTTAGGAGTGTGGGAGAAGTAATAGCTGAAGAAGTTAAAGGGAAGTGTACACAAGCTCCTGTATATAAGTGGGATTGTAGCAGTATTGGTGTAGTCAACAGGAATCTATTGACATATTACGAAATGTTTTACAAGGATATGCCAAAGAAAGTCTTAAACAGATGATTAAGATGTTTCAAGGACTAGATCCATGTAAATAAAGAAAATATATTAGCTTGCAGGGTCATTCCCTTGCTTGTCTTTCAAGAAAAGTGTGTCAAAGTACTTTTCATCATTTAAGAATGTTAGCCGTACACCACTCAGAAATGTGGAAGTTAGTAAGGAGACTCTTCTATGTAAAATCGTCTGCATTATGTTTAAGTGAAATGAACACAGCTCTTTTGCACTGTTCACTATCAGATGTACAAAAAGTTTGTGATGATATACAGTTTTTTTTTTGGTTCATACGAAGAGTGGAGAGAAAGTGAGAGCTGGATAAGTGTAGATATTGAAGAACAGGTGAAAGAGATTAGTATTGACGAGGTTGCAGAAAAAATGAAAAAGTTTAAGACAGTTTCATCTGCAAACCAAACTATGTATGTATTTGTTTGCGACGTACTCACTATAGAAGTCAAGCTAGGAATGTTGATTTATATTTATAAAGTTAAAAAGAAAACAATGATAAGTGGCAGCAATCTTGTGCTTATTTGTTGGTAGAATATCGGTTTGAGTTGGCTACTGATCAAGTTATTTGTAAATACTGTTACAACAAATTAAAAGAGAACAAAATGCCAGCTAGAGCAGTACCTAACAACTTAGAGTTGGTAGCTATTCCTCAGGAACTGGCAGATTTTAATGCATATGAGTCCATTCTTATTCAATCTGTGATCCCATTTCAGACTAAAGTTCGTATGGAGCCTAAAACAGGTAAGCTGACACCAACAGATTTACTTACCTTTTGATTTTAAGAAAAATATTGAAACTGTTGGTGTAGACAGGGAGGGAAATGAGGCAGTAGGTATTCTAGTAAATGGTGTGTCAACAAAGAGTCAAAAAGTAAGTACTTCAAACTGCTACATTATTTCTGCTATAAAACAATATTTATTATAAGAATGTAAATGTTGATGAACAAGTAATCTGCTTAGGAGATGAAACTGTAATTTCAAGTGGTCAAATATAAAAAGTGGACAAGTCCAAGAGGGAAGTGATTTATGAACATTATAGTATAAATAATCTACATTCAAAAGAAATGATTGGAAACAGTATTAAATTATTTCAAATGAAGGAAGAAAAGATAACTCCTGTCAGAGTATGGGAAAATAGTTTAGAAGCTCAATGTTTTCTGTTGCTCCCAGCCACTTACCTGTTCTCCAGTTTGTTCCTCCTCTGATGTTGACTATTCCCAAATCCCTCCAAAAATTACAAGAATGTCCAGGAGTATTCACACTGCCCAATCCTATAAATATCTGGGGGGTGGGAGGGGGATTAGATGGAGAGAAAAGAGAGTCAAAAAACAGGTTGCTGTCCTGACTTTTGCTGATGTCAGGTTCTGATCTCTCTGAAAGGGAAAGGGCACCTGACAAGGTGGATTCGTTCAAATGGGTTTGGAAATCGTGGTCGCCTGAAGTCAAATAATACAAAAGAAAGAGTTTTTTTAACCAGGTTTGTCTCTATAAATGTCTCAGTACAACTTATACCATTACCATTGCTTAATGAATCATACCAGGTTCTATGAATAATTCTGCGTCTTTCTGTTTGGCAATCTTCAATAAAGGTCTCTTAACTCAAGGTTCTTTTGTAGAATATCTATAACATAATGCAATAGTTATACACTGTTCAATCTCCTAAAACTTTGACACATTACATCTTGCAATATGGTCCTCTTAACATACCTACTAATTGTTGTTCATCAACAGTATTGAGGTGTCAAACAAAAATAACAAGAGAAAAAAATGCAAGTCTTTGTGATCTGTAACTATTCTGCAATCAATAGTCTGAATACAATGGGTTAATTTGTTTTTGAACAAGGACAGTTCTCTTGTCCAGTCCTTAAAATTCCACTCATAATTGTCTTTAGCATTTAACTCTACAGAGTTCTAAATCTATGGAAACTGACTTTACCTTGAAATCCTTTTGCTTTAGTACGTGGTTTCTTATTTTAAATAATCAATAACCTTCGCCATTAGGACATAAACTCAAAGCTTACCACAATGTTTTTGAAGAAAGTAAATGTGTTACCGAGTGCTCAAGAGGTTGCTTAGCAACAAATTCACTGTGCTTGTCTTTTCTTTTCAGGACTGGAAGATGCATTGGCGAAGGAATTTGAAGAAACCCCAGGGACCGGAACTTGCCACCGGAGTATAAGAAGGAAGCTGGAACGTATGTCGAAGTGTACTGGAGCTTGGCTAAAGACAGGTGAGTGTCTGGATACAAATGAGGCGATGCAATTCGCAGGTTAGTGGGTGCAGTTTAAATACCCTTGCGCTCTGCTTTTAATAGGGAACACGTGTGCATGATTCTGTTCCTGACAGTTTGCACATGTATGAGGTTTTACTGATTGCATACATACATTCAGAATAAAGGCACATTTTAACAATTAAAAAGATGTGGCTCACTCACTAAGACAATGTGAACTGAATGATTAGACATCTTTTAGCAATGCCTGGTGAAATCTCAATGCTGTACTTTTATTTCTTTATAACAACAACTTTATACAATATTAAATATACGTAGTACAGAATATAGTACAGGACAATTAGGGAATTTAAGAAAGTGATGCCAGAATTCAAGAGTAGTACCAGATCCTTGCTACTCGTAACAGTTTTGCACAGCTATTCCCCTCTGGAGAAGGTTGAAAATTTGATGAGCGAGCTGTATGAATTCCAGCTTTAGAATACCGCTCGGCTAGATTGTACTCTGAAGATCCAATATTTTGACAGGGCATTTCATATATATTTCATCTTCTTTTTTAAAGTGGTTTGTCTGCACTTTCATACGCAGTGAACCACATTTTTTAAAACAGGAGTTCTTCTTCCACTTGTTTCTGCAAAGGAATTCATGGACAAAGTTCAACAACGAGATGAAAATTTAGAATATCAGTTAATTAATTTGTTGGTGTGCCAATGTGGCACCAATGAGTATTGGTATCATCCTCCTGGAGAACTTAAATGCATGTTCAGAAACCTAGGGACTACTACATTGTTTGTAACACTTAGTTGTTCTGAAAATGCGTGGGACGATATACTTAAATTTCCTCGAGAAGCAAATTCAAATGTTAAAAACATTGAATTGAAGACAGCTGAAGAACAGTGTTACTTGGATCCTGTAAATGTGTGCAGATATTTTAATCATGGGTGTCAAGCTATGATGTCATTTATCTGTAATACAAATAATCCACCTCTTGGAGAGGTACAGATTTTTGGGGGGGAAGAGAGTACCAAGCCTTATGTGCTACTCATATACACATGCTATTATTTATAAAGAATGCTCCAAAATTTGGAATTGATACTGATGAAACTGTTTTCTCTTTCATCGAACAGTATGTTGCATGTACCATTCCAACAGAAGGAGGAGAACAGAGCATGAGACAACAGGTTTTACGGTTTCAAAGTCATCGATGTGGGAAATACTACAGATGAAAATACAAGTGTAAAGGAAAATTTTGTACAAAATGTCATTTTGGAGTCCCACATCCTATAATTTCTAAAGGAAGAGTAAATAGTTTTTGGTCAGCAGTAAAGCGTTCAATAATTTGGAAGAACAGAAGCTTCAAAGTACATTGATGACTACAATCCAGTTATTTTGAGAATGTGGAATGCAAACATGGATATCCAGTTTGTTGCAGATAATTCAATTGCTGTAGCTCGCCATGTTACATCTTATATAACCAAATCTGAAAAGACAGAGATGAAAGAAATGTGGGAAGAAATTTCACAAGAGAAAACTCTCAGCAAGAAATTGTACAGCTTCAGCTTGAAAATGCTTTCCCATCAAGAGATCGGATCCTCTGAATGTAAGGATCGCTTGAGCTCAGTCAGTTTGTATTCAAAGCTAAGAGGAATCATTTGGGTATGTCTACCTCTTGCCACCACCCAAAATAGAGTATTGAAATCTCTACAAGAAATCAAATACTTATCACAGAATGAACCAGAAAGTACAGATATTGTTAAAACTAATATGTTGGATACATACTATCCCAAAAGGAGTCCACATCTTGAAATCCTATATCTGTATGAAATACTTCAACATTATAGCTTTAAAAGAAAAGTTACAGAAAATATAAAAGAAGAAAAATATGCTGTACTTTGATGTGAGGATGTTTGGTAAAGCATGCCAAAGGAAATCTTATTAACCACAGAAAACTCATCTGTGAAATTCCAGATAAGAAGGAATATTTCTATTTAGCACTTATGCAACTGTTCAAGCCTTGGCAAAGTGAACCACAATTACTTTGAGATTTCGACTGCTATGAAAATTAATTTAATGCAAGTAAAGATAGTATTCAGTGCACAATTTTCCCCATTTAATCTACAAATGTTAAATGTTGAGATTGAACAAGAAAGTACAATTGCAGATTAAATAGATAGAGAAATTTTTCAAAATGATCAATGTTCTGGTCCACTGAGTCAAGATCCACTGGGACAACCAATTATCAGAAATAACGCAGCAATAGCCATGAATGAGGTAGAAACTGCAATGCAAAGCACAACAGGATATTATTCAGTTGGAAAAGTTAGAAGAACAACTAAATATTGAACAGAAATAAATATACCTACAAGTCAAAGAACAAATACAACATGGTTTGCTGCATGAAAAAAGAGCGCCAATGTTAATCATTTAAACGTATTCAAATGCATATCAATGATCAAGCTGGAACAGGAAATTGTTTCTTAATGAAAGTTTTGGACAGTTACCCACATTTAACAACAGAATCACATTTATCTTGTGTTGTAACGGCTCCAACTGGATTAGCAGCACACAACATTAAAGGGATCACTTTACATTGATTACTTATGCTACCAGTTGAACATGACAATACATTGGAATATCAGAAGCTATCTGGAGAAGCTTGTTATGAAGTCTCAAGAGTACTGAAGAAAATGAAACTTTTAATCATTGATGAGGTCAGCATGGTCAAAAACAGATTACAATTTTTTATTTGGAGGAAATCATTTAATTGTATTCAGATATCTACTACAACTTACTCCTGTAAAAGGACAACCTGTTTTGAAAACACTTAACCATGAAGACACTAGGAAATCTTTGGGAAGTATTGGAAATGTGAACATTTGATTACATTTTTAATATAAAGAACTGGGTAAAATATGCAACAAGCAAGTGGTGAGGATTATAGAAATATTCTTCAAGACATAAGACAAGACATAAGAATTGGTATCTTGACAAAACATGGTAAACAAGCTTTAGAAAGAATTGGCTATTAATGAATTTGTTTACAACTGGAAACACAGCAGCTGAAGTAATGTACATTATACTTGGAGAAAAGAAGTCTATAGTTTGCCTAATGTCTACACTGCAAGAATGTTCTACATTTAATCAACAACTTTTGAAGCTGAAAAAACAAAAAATAGTAAAAGTTGAAGCTATTGATAAACTTGAACACCAGGGAGTGACTATTCTTCTTCAGAGAAACTTCAGGCTCAAATGCATTATTTGGAAAAACCTGAATCTAAAACTGTGGGATTAGAAAAGACTTTACATGTACGTATAAACTGCCAGGTAATTGTAAAGCATAATTTAAATGTAGAAGAAGGTTTAGTAAATGGAGCAATTGGAAAAGTTGTTGATTTTGTAAAATTTCAGAATAGAGATGGAATAGAATTTTAGATTATAAAAAGAGGTAAGGCAGATTGGGTGTTGTGTTATAAGTTTTTTGCTTGTAAAATATTTGTATGTTTGCAGACAACAGTTTCCTCTGTCTTTAGCATATGCAGTAACTATTCCTAAATCGCAAGGTTTAAGGATAGACTCTGCTTTTGTAAATATTGGAAGTACAGTGTTCACAGAGGGAATGGCATACCTTGCATTGTCTCAAGTAAGAACATTGTCTGGTTTGTATTTGATAGATTTTTATGAGAAAAAGGTTAGTGCTGAGAGTACAATTGTTTAAGAAGACATTATGCTCCTGATTTAGGTGAATATCCCATATATGAAAAATGTTTAGTGTGTCCAAATGGGAAATATGTCAAAGATGCAATTGAGGTTTAAAAAAAGAAAACAGATGAAGAGAAACTTGAAGGTGTAAAGAAAAAGAAAATGGAAACTGTCAATGACATTGAAGGATATCAGCTGGAAAATAATTCAGGTATCAACTGTTATGCTAATTTGATTCTGAATGTTGCATTTGATCTACAAGATCATAATCATGAAATCATGGGAAATCATGAAAACAGAGTTTGTTCTTTACTACATCATTTATTCCAACAGTTGGTTACTGACAGAAGTAAAACCCATACTGCATCTAGCGTTCGGCATCTTTTGGATATATTTACTGGTTCTTTGACAGTTACTCTCAATACACAACAAGATGCACAAGAATTTCTAATGCTCATGCTTGGAGTATTAAAACATGAAGGAATACAGATTGAAAACTTATTTGTTCTAAGTTTCAGATGGTTCATAAATGTGAAGAGTGTTCATTTAGTTCTACCACTGAAATGCAAGCAGAACTATTCATATACTTAACGATACTATACTGCAAAGCAGTAAATTTTAACAAATTGATTAAACAGCCAATCAGTACATGAGATGTTTGCATTGTAGATCAGAGATATCGTCAACATTACTGTTGAAAAGAAGATCACTCTGAGGCAAGAAGAAGGTAAGAGTAGACTTTATTCTGTCACCCATTCTCCAAGGCTGCCTGAGGGATGCCAACATTCTAAGGCAAGCTCTAGTGGGACATACCAACAGGGGAAGGGTACAAAGGGGGGTAAGGAATGTACCACCAGAATACATAAACAGAAAGGAAGATTACAACACATCTCCCTTCGCTAATGTTATAAACAAAACAGATGATGTCAGGAAAAAGGAAAGAGGACTATACCACCTGAATACATAAACAGAAAGGAAGATTACAACACACCTCCCTTCGCTAATGTTATAAAAGAAACAGATGATGTCAGGAGAGAGAGAGAGTCATTGTGGATCAGTATACAACCAGGAGAACCTGCAACAAGTGAAGGAGGGAAAAGGAAAGAAGAAAAACAAGGCATCCTCCATTTGCAAAATACAGTGACTTGAAGGGCACACAGGAATAACAGGATAAATATTGTAAATAGGACACCCAAATACAAATTCATCTCAAATAGCTTCCTGAACAAGTTGACCTGAAAAAATATACTGTAAAACATATCCTTTACATTCCAAGTGTTGCAAACCAACCCTACAAAATGTGTTAAGGCAGATGCCAGATTGATTATCATTACTCAGATACACTTGATCTACATTGTTAGGGTCAAGCAATACTCCTAGCTCTTTTAAATGGTGCCAGCCTATTAGGTTTGACCCCTCTTTTACAATATAAATCAAACCTCTTGTAGAGCTTCCTCTGAATTCTATATCCATCTTTACCATGCCCACCAGGTGTATGGGTTCTCCAGCAAAGCTGGTTAGCGATACATCGGGGTTTAACACATTAAGACTGGAAATGTTAAACAGATCATCCATCTCACGTAAATTAACCATCGTAAATGGAGAACATGAATCTGCATAAGCGACCAATGGTTTTATGTTCAAGAAGATGGTACATTCAGGATACAGATGTTGCAAAGTATCACTTTTAGAAATCTTCACATTCACACTTACCACTTGAAATACGTACAGAGGAGAGTGTTCCTCTTCATTGTGAACAAGTTTTACCTGGTTACTTTACCCCTCTCTGCACACTCTCGCAAAATGTCCCTTCCTGTTACATTTCGTACATGTTGCATTACGGGCAGTGCAATTAAAATTGTTCGCAAGGTGGTTACTGCTGCCACACATAAAACACTTTAACCCTTCGGTAACACTTAAAGGTTTTTCTGTCTTGACTTCTCTAGTTGTGACTTTCAAAATCTCACTGTCATTGTTGTCATCCTGATACCCTTTGGCATTAACTACACTACAAACAGGTTCTTTGAGTGGATTCATTTCTAAAATACACTTAGCAGTGTGTTCAATAGACTGTGCCATACTAATAGCTTCTCTCAAGGATGGGTTTTTGGATAGGAGTTTCTCTCTAATTACTAACTGATCCCTGATGAGGGAGTCGTTAAGTTCACCAAACTCACATAATTGAGTTAGACCTCTGAGAGCCGCAATATAATTGCTAACTGACTCTTGTTTACCCTGCACACGAGTAAAGAATTTGTGCTGTTCTAAGACGACGTTTACTTTGTCACCAAAGTGACTTTCCAACTCCATAAGAGTGATTTTGAAAACATCCAACCCAACCTCAGCATCTTCTAACTTGGGATCAGGTAGGAAATCGTATATCTTTCTGCCTTGGACACCAAGGTTGTGCAACAGGACATGTTGTTTTCGAACAGCAGAGAACTTTTCCCCCCCAATAGCAATAAGGTAGGAATCGAACAGGTGAATCCAATCCTTCCAATGGATTTCAGGATCCCCAATATCATTTAAAAATGAGGTTGCTTGACTCATGGACGAAGCAGCCATGGAGGAAAAGGAGGGGGAACTTCCTTAATTCTAAGAACAGAGGAAAAGGTACAATATAAGTGCTCACAATATAAATTGCTTAGAGGTACAGTGGCACCCTATGGCAGGAGGTCCTAGCACGTCTAACCTAACCTACAAGAGAGGGTGGATAAAATATATGTACACTTTACTGAGAGAGGTGCAAAATTAATATGAACACAATAAGCACTCTGTATTACTAACAGTACAAAACTGACTGTATGTGAAGTACGGGGTACAATGCAAATACTATCAGAATTAGGATGTCACAAATTGTACGATATCACTGCATATTTGAACTATGATGTACCAAAAGGTCAAAACACACCAACATTAGATGTAAATACAATCAGAGCATGGTATCCTGAAAATTTGAAGAGGAAACATTGGAGAAAAAAAATATAGGAAATTAGCCAGGTACGTAGGAGTCTCGATAAGGATATAACAAGTTAATTGACTTAAAGTAGAATGCCCACATGTCACATCTAGCATTAATGTATACCCAGGCGATACCGCATGTAGATGAAGATATTGACAACGTATGGGGCGTACACAGGCTCATAGGGTGTATAATGACAATAAATGTAGTTTTAAAGTGGTGAGCAATGAAGACAACTGGTATGTGTATCACCGTGAAAAGCTCAGTGACACACAGGGAAAATAATAAGCAGAGGTGGCAATAGGGAAAAAAATGGTTAACAAGGGCACAAAAGAAGGTGTGCATTTACCGATGGCAATGCACCAGGCACCTGCAAGTTGGGATAAATTGCTAGCATAACTGGCAGCACAGAGTCAAATTACAGGAAGTCCTGGTTCAGCAAATCCCAAAATCGTACTGAGAAGTTTTTCCTTCGTTGAAGATGGAGGGATGAGACAAATGTAAACTGTGCAGCGAATTAAACTGCCAAATATACCACTCCTAACAGGGGAAGATATAGAGGATACCGGGAAACCATTCTTTGAGAAGGATATCGGCAAATAAATTAGAACAGTCTTACTTGCTTGAATAGTGCTGTTTTTTTGAAGAATGCAGCCAGCCGCCAGATGACCCACAACATAGACCGAACACTAGGTAGAGCTCTCCAAGCAGCCCTGAGTGAACTTAATAGCAGGGGCCTTTGACAACAGATATCCGTAAAGGCGGCTGGGGCGTAGGACACGCCTATGAGTGGATTACTACCGGGGCGTGGGAGGCACACACACCAGAACCCCAATGAAGAGAGGAGCTTACGTCATGCACCGCTAACATCAGCTTCGTCTGACAGGAAATACTCCTGTAGCCAAAGGCAGCATAATTAGCCCCCGAAGAGGAGAAATACTGCCAGAAGCAGGGAAGTAGGACGCTTGACTCTAGAAAAAAACGCAGCACAACGATGACAGGAATCAGCTGCAGCAGTGCAGATGTCCTCATGTTATTCTTGGCGGCAGTTGATTCAATAGTAACGATCTCCCACAAATTGGAACAAAGTGCCCAACAGGAGACGTACCTCTGGGCCGATAATATGCGCAATGAAGGCTCCTAAACGATGAGGAGAGCACGCTTGTCATAACCTGTAAACAGCTTCAGTTAGCCAAACAGGATCGCACTCTGGCTGACTTTATTTCCAAGAACCCCTGGGCAGCTGCAATCGTCGAACATGAATATCTTCTGGAACTTTCAACTATCAGCGTAACAGTAAGAACTTCACAACAGCCCCGAGCACAGGTTGGAGAGAGCACTGAAAGGGGAGGTGACAGATTGGCCCCCTACGCTGTTTCCGTCACCAGTGTTGAAAAGAAGGTTAGAGTAGACTTTATTCTGTCACCCACTCTCCAAGACTGCCTGAGGGATGCCAACATTCTAAGGCAAGCTCTAGTGGGACATACCAACAGGGGAAGGTACAAAGGGGGGAAAGGAATGTACCACCAGAATACATAAACAGAAAGGATGATTTCCAACAATTACATATAGATAGATATGGAAAGTATCTGGTTTTAATGCTACAATGGTGTAGAGCAAATGGAAGAAAATTGGAAACCAAAATTTCTATTTTTAATGCAAGTCAAATATCTATTTCAGGAAGAACTTTTAGAGCGGTGGCTAATATTTTCCATGATGGACCTACTACAACATCCGGACACTATACTGTATATTGAAAGGTAAAGGATGAACACATTACAATGATGCCCACTTGGAATTCAAACCAAGATTGCCTTATAAATTACCAAATTCATGTTTTTTATTTTTGAAGCCAAAGTTTTGAGTACATCATTCGGCCTATTGGGAAGATGTGAACAGAAAGTAGAGAGGAGTGCAAACTATTAACATTTATAATTAGGGGTTGGAATATTATTTGCTCTAATTGATATTGCATTTGGAAAATTGTGTTTAAAAGCAAATAGGTTATATATTTGTTGTCTATATTGTACAAGATGTAAATGAGAGTCTACATTTTGGCAAATGTATTTGAGATAAATAATTGAGTTAATGTAGATGAAGGAAGTAACCAACAAAGTGTAGATAGTATTGCTAAAGATATTGAATATGATGCTCTACGCTGATTTTTTTTTTTTACAATCATTTTTTTCCCTGCTGTTGAATGATGATGCTATATTGAAATCACTGTGTATGGTGATGTAAAGTGGAATCTGAGAACAGCAAAAAAAGGGAAACTGAAAATTTTATGAAATTCTAAATTTTTTATGTTCTTAAAAATATAATATTGTAATTTTTCGAATATATTATCATTAAAAAACAGTCTTTCTTCTTCTTAATATTAGCAACTGGTGAAGTTTGCAAATAGTTGTAATGCTGTTTAGGACAATACTACTCTAAAATACGTCTACTGAGTAATGTATCTAAATTACTTGAAAGGTAAGAATACATAATATAATATGCATGATACAGTGGAAAAATGTGTAAAGTTTATTCACATGTTATTTGTTACTAATATAAATTATGTTGATCTTTTACACTATTTGTAAACTATCATCATGTTGCTCATGTAATCAGCCAGGTAGTCATCCTTTCACGTAAATACTACTGATGCTCTCATCCATTATCTCAAGCACAACTCTAGCACTAATAGAATAACCCAGGCATTACTTTGCTTTCTTCCTTTCACACAGGTACAACCCATGCATTCATCCAATCATCCAGGCACTACTGCTGTACTCATGCAATCATCCAAGCACTACCCATGCATTTATACAATCACTCAGGCACTATTCTTGCACTGAACCATGCACTCATCCATTCTCTCAGGTACTACTCAGGCACTCATCCAATGACCCAGGGTTTTCACCTGCAGTCATCCTTTTACTCAGTCACTACCCATGCACTGATTAAAGCACCCAGGCACTCATGGAGTCCCTCAGTCACTAGCCATGCACTCCTGCAACCGCTCAGGCAGTACACCCATGAACTGATATAAGCACCCAGACATTACCCTTGCGCTCATGAAGTTACTCAGACACTACTCATGCACTCATCCAATGACCCTGACAGTACCTATGCACTTATGTAATTACCCTGGCACTACTCATGCACTCAAGCAATCAGTCAGGCAATACTCTTACACTCAACCATGCACTCAGGCACAACCGATGCAGTCATTGATTTACTCACCGATGCTCTCGTCAAATGACCCAGGCATTGCCCTTGCACCCATACTTCCACTCAGGCACTACCTGTGCACTCATCCAATCACCCATTTACTACCCATGCACTCATGCAATCACTCAGGCAGTACTCTTGCACTCAACTGTTTAATCAGCAGCACCCATACACTCATCCATTCACTCGGGGCACTACCCATGTACTCATGTATTCAGGGAGGCACTACCTATACACACATCCTATCAATCAGGCCTTACCTATGCAGTTGTGCAATCACCAAGGCACTACTCTTGCACTCAACAATTTACTCAGGCAATAATCATGAACTCATCCACTCCCTCAGGTATTACCCGTGCACTCATCCAATGACCCAGGGATTACAGCAGACATTCTTTTACTCAGGCATTACCCAAGCACTTATGTACGCACCCAGACATTAATTTTCCACTCATGAATTCAGTCAGGTACTACCCATGCACTTATCCAATCTCCCAGGCAGTACACCTGCACTTATGGAATTGCCCACTCACTGCCCATGAACTCAGCTAATCACTCAGAAACTATTTTTGCACTCAATGATTTACTCAGGCACTACCCATGCATTCATGCAATCAAGGAGGCATTACCTCTACACACATCTAATCACTCGGACATTACCCATACATTCATGCAATCACCCCGAGACTACTATTCCACTCAATCATTCACTCAGGCACTACCCATGTACTCATCCATTCACTCAGGGACTAAGTCAGTAAGTCAGTAATTTCTTTATTTGTATAGTTATTAAAAACCATTACAAAAGATTAAATGCCACAGTTTTAAGAAAAAGGGATATTAAAACTAAACTGGAGATACATACAAAATTAGAAGTTAAAATAAAGAAAAAAAATATCATTTGAGGTTCGAGAGACAGTTACAGAGGGAATAGTTACACAAGTATTGTAATTTCAGTGTATGGATTGAATCTTTGCCAAAGTTCCTCTCTTTTCCTCAACGTTGGTGATAAATTTAACTGCTCTACAGATGAACTGAGGGTCCGCTGAGCAGAGGGCTTGTAGGAGCGCCAAAGGAGGGCCCGTCTGTGCCCATCCGTGTCCCGGACGGGCCCAGGGCCAGCCATTCTGCCCAACCACCTCCGGGTTCGGCCAGCTCAGATAGGATCAGGCACTCTAGCCATGTCCTCCTGAGCCTTGCCCTGCCTGTTAGTGGGAAGACCTGTCTACGCTCGGGCCTGGATTGTGTTATGGTGAAGTGCCCCAGTTGTGGTTTTCTTCCCCAGCCATCCTTACCCCCGCGTCTAGTTGGTGACACCGGTTGTGCGATCATCAGGGCTGGGCTAATCAATGCAAGATCCGCTGTAAAACATGCTGCCGACAATTTTGAATTACTGGTGGACGGCCAGCTGGAAGCACTTTTCATAACGGAGACGTGGATGACCAGCTCGTCCGCCCGAGTGTGGTACTTGCTGTTCCCAGAGGCTTTAAGATTGCCAGAGTAGATAGGCCCTTGGGCAGAGAGGGCGGATTAGCTGTCATTTTTAAGGAGGGGTGGCACTTCGCCTCTGAGCAACCCGGTGCTGGTGCGGAGGGCGAGGTTCTCCATTTCTCTCTTACTATCTCCCCTCACTTCACCCTAGGAGGGTCTCTGATTTACAGGTCCCCGGGCCGTGCTAGCCATTTCATTGATTCTTTAGAGGAATATATAGTGCCGCGGGCCTTAAGTTTTCCAAAATTTCTTTTGGTCGGCGACCTAAATATTTATGTTGATGCCCCTGACTCTCCTGAAGCCCGTCGGCTAGGGGAAGTCCTCGACCTTGCACAGCTTAAGCAATCGGTGACTTCCCCGACTCATGTTGGAGGCCACCTGCTTGACCTGGTCTGCTCTAATTTTCCTATCATGACTGTGAGTGTGGAAAAAGTAACGTGGTCCGATCATGACCTGGTCAGGTTCGCATGGGAGGTGGTGGAGGTAGGTCGATCAGCTTCCACACCCCCCACGAGTCACACCCAAAAGGTCAATCTGATCGCGTTTAGAAAGGCTCTATCCAGAACCCGCCCGAAGCTCACTGCGGTAATGGGTGATGCGGTTAGTGGTTTTGATGAGTGGGTGCTGCAGGCGGCCAATGTATCTACCAAACGTACTACCGTGGCCAGAATCCGACGCACTCCCTCCCAACCCTCGTTCTCCCCTGAGCTGAGGGTGTTGAAACTAGGCTGTAAAAAGCTGGAGCGAGTGTGGAGACGTGGGTATAGTCTAGAGTCTAAGTCCATCCTGCGCACGGCCCAAAAACATTACTATGCCGCTATCAAGTTAGCAAAAGGGAATTATTATGCTGAGCGTATCGCTAAAGCAGACAACAATAGTAGAGAGATTTTCTCTATTGTCAAAAGTTTTGTTTCCCCCGTTGCTGATGCTGCTACTCTCCCCTCCTCTGCACAATGGTGCGAAGACCTGTCTAATTTCTTCATCAGCAAAATAACTAGAATTCAACAGGACCTACTCTCTGCGCTGCCTGCCGACGGTTCAGTGGCCGGCTCCTGTCTTGCGCAATGCCCGTGCAATGTGCAACAGCTTATGAGCTTTTCACTGGCCGCGGAGTGTGAAGTACTGACTCTCCTCCAGTCTCTTAAATCAGGCTCTCTCGCTGACCCTTGCGCAGCCCGGGTGCTTTCGGAAGTGGCGGATATCGTCTGCAGTGAGGTCACTCAGATAGTGAATCTCTCCTTAGCTTCAGGTGAGGTTCCTCTTAGCTGGAAACGAGCTAAGCTCCTGCTGCTTCTGAAGAAACCGGGACTGGATGCTACGGTCCTTGGGAATTATCGTCCCATATCCCTTTTGCCAGCATTAGCAAAAATTTGTGAAAAGGTGGTCTTTCGTCAGCTGGAGAGTTTTGTGGAGACCTCCAAAGCTCTTCACCCAGCGCAATCAGGTTTCAGGGCAGCCTATAGCACTGAGACTGCGCTGGTGGAGATGAGTCGATTCAGGAATGTTTGGACGGAGGCGGCAGAGCGGTCCTGATTTTATTGGACCTCTCTGCCGCGTTCGATACGGTCCCCTACGAGCTCCTCCTCGCCAGGCTGTCCTCCATTGGTATTGGGGGAATTGTCCTGACCTGGCTGTCCTCATTTTTATCAGATAGGACACAGCAGGTCTGGATGCCGCCCCATGCCTCGGAGCCTAAACCGCTCCTCACAGGGGTCCCTCAGGGATCCACTCTTAGTCCCCTACTGTTCAACATTTACATCACCCCCCTGGTTTACCTAGCGGAACAGTATGGGGCTAAGATCATAGGGTATGCTGATGATTAAGCATGGGCGAATTTTGCGAATCTGGCGTTCGCGAATTTTGCGAATTTGCGAACTCGCAATCCACAAAATCAGCAAATTCTCGCGAATTTGCGGATTTATTTTTTTTGTTCGCAAGGATTTCTGCCAGTTCGCGAGGGTTTTGTACCAGTTCGCAATTGCGAACTTACATGTCGGCTCGCAACGGTCGCGATTATGTTGTTTCTTCGTCTGGTTCATCATCACAGGTTCCCAGCACCCTCTGTTTCACCCCTGCCACCCTCTGTTTCACCCATGCCACCCTCTGGTACATCAATGTCACCCTCTGGTTCATCATCACTGTAGATTATGGGGGGAAAAAGCAAGCACACCTGTCCTGCATCAACTGACATGAATTAATTTGGGGTTGATTTATTAATGTGTCACTGTTTTAAAATTCCAGTCTGGCACCTGCTTCCTTACCTGTAATTTGCTTTCTGTTGCAGTGCAATTTTTTTTTCCAGGACCTTTGTGGCCTACTTGTAGCTATTCTATGAGCCTGCTGTGAGGGTCAGAGCAGGGTCATACAATTGTTGCAACTAGCAACTGAACTCTGGAGGGGCCCCAGTCAGGAAGCACTACAGGGAATGGTTACTAATGATGAGGTTGAACTTTTGCACCTGCTGAATGCATTCACTTTTACAAAACTCATTTTTCTGCAGAACAGCATTACAGCAACTGTAATGCCCCAAACAAGCTTACTTGTGAAAGTTGATTTCTAATCCAAAAGTGATCCAAAGAAAGTCAAAAGGCCTCAAATCCAAAAAAGTGCAGGCAAATGTCAACCTGAGGAGTTATTCTGATAAAAATCATCATTTTCAGAAGGTCTATGCTGCTTGCTAGTGGATTTCTTGTGCACAATTGCAATTTTTGTAATTTCGCGAGTGCAAAATTGTTGCTGCCCGCCGCACCTACATGTTCGCAATTGCGAACTTACACCGCACGCCGCAAAATTGTATCACCAAGAAAAAAAAATCCGCTGCGTGCAAATTTGCGGATTTTCGGTAAATTCGCGAGCGTTCGCGGATTGCGCATTTACCGAAAATCCGCAAAATCCGCGAGCGGAACGGGTTTTCCGCCCATGCTTACTGATGATACTCAGCTGCTGTTTACCTGGCCAGATGCCAATCTGGATACTTCCGCAGTCCATTCGTGTTTGTCCTCAGTTTTCCGCTGGTTAACTATAGCCCAGCTGAAATGTAATGAGGACAAATCCGAGGTACTCTTTTATGGTTCTTTCCCCCCCCTGTTCAGGAACACGCTGTAGCCCCCGAATATTCCTAGCCCCAAAGAGATGGGTGGCCCCGCGAAAAATCTGGACATATGGTTTGGGGAGGACCTTAGATTGGAGGAACATATCAAGAAGCTATCAGGGACTTGCTTTGCCACGTTGAGAATGCTCCGGAAATTCTTCCCACTGCTCCCTACTGTGGTTTCGAGGGATTGTAGTAGGTATTTGGCATACTGGGAATTCGGGTTATTATGATTTGCTTCCCACATTGCACAATGGATCTTATTGTCTTGGTTCATCCAAATGCCGTACCAGAATTTAACAGCACTTGTGCGGGTGATGCTTTGTGTGGTAGGCCAAATACACGTTTATTGACTTTTTTTAGGATTCTATCTATTAGTTGTGCGCTCTTTCCGTGATGTAACACGCTTCCGTACGCTATGGTTGGAAGTAACTTGGCTTTCATTGCAGTTAATAGTGGATTGAATAGAGGTACTTTAAGTTAGATGGCTAAGGTGCTAAAGGCGTGCACCAGGGCGATGCCCTTCTCAGGGACTACCCATGCACTCATTCAATGAAACAGGCATTATCCTGGCTGTCATCCTTTTGCTCAGGTACTTCCCATGCAGTGATCTAAGCACCTAGACATTACTGTTGCACTCATAAAGTCACTCAGGCAGTACCCAGGCACTCATCCAATCACTGAGGGTCTACCCCTACACTCATGCAATCACCCAGGCACTACCCATGGACTCATGCAATCACACAGGCACTACTCTTGCACTCAACCATTCACTCAGACACTACTTATGCACTCATCCAATCACCCATAGAGTACATTTTTACTTATGCAATCACACAGGCAATACTCATGCACTCATGCAATCAGTCAGGCACTACTCCTGCACTCAACCATTCACCCAGGCACTACCCATGCAGTTATAGATTCAATCTGGTACTACCCATGCACTTGTCAAATGACCCAGGCATTACCCTTGCACCCCTCCTTCCACTCAGGCACTACCTATGCACTCATCCAATCACTCAGGCACTACCCCTGCACTCATTGCAATCAGGGAGGCACTATCTGATCACTCAGACATTACCCATACATTCATGCATTCACCCAGTGACTACTCCTCCACTCAACCATTCACTCAGGCACTACTCATGCGATCATCCACTCACTCAGGGACTACCCATGCACTCATGCAATGACCCAGGCATTATCCTTGCACTCATACTTTTACTCCTGTACTTCTCATACACTCATGAAATCACCAAGGCACTACCCCTGCACTCATGCAATCACCCAGGCAGTCACGCAATCACCCAGGCAATACTTATGCAAATATGCAATCACTCAGGCAGTACTGTTGCACTCAACCATTCACTCAGACAGTACCCATGTGCTAATTTTTTTATTTTAGGCACTACCCATGCAGTCATCCAATGACCAAGGCATTACCTTTGCACTCATCCTTTCGCGTAGGGACTACCCATGCACTCATGCAATTACCCAGGCAGCACACCTGTACTCATACAAACACTCAGGCAGTACCCTTGCACTCATCCTTCTACTCACATAATACCCATATATGCATGCAATCACCCAGACACAACACATGCATTGATACAATGACCCGGGCACTAAGAATGCACTCCTGCAATCATTCAAACACTACTCTTAAACTCAAATATTCACTCAGACATTATGGGAAGCGATTATTTCAATCGCGCTAAGTATGCCTTAATGCAGAAATTTAACGTCTGTTAAATTCCTGACTAGGGCATACCTAAGAAGGGAGGTGGATTCATGTAATACGACCACAGGGTTGTATTATCAAGCATATCGCTGGTTTAAATGGAACATCGCTGAAAAACCAGCGATGTTCTATGAAAAAGGGCGCTATCGCTGGAATAATCATCGCCATCGCACTAAACGTTGTTAATACAACGCAAGCCTGGCGAAATATTCCAGCGATAGTAACAAATGCGGTATACAAGGTCAGCGATAATTATCGCTGCCTGTTGCAAATATGCCCCCAAGTGATTTGACCTAAATCACAGAATGTCGAGCTGAAGCAGAAACTCCAACCTGGTTCCCCAGTTGCAAAGTCTGTAGCTCTGGAAGTAACACCACATCCTCTCCCCAAGTGCAACATTTAATCAAGTGGTCAACTGGATAAAAAAACATGAAGATAACAAATAATTTAAAAGTGCTTTGTCGCTTTTAAAAAACTCAGAAAATATGTCCTCATTTTAGTTTTTTAGAGCACTAACCATAATTTTGATGCAAATAAGACCCTTAATGTAATTTCTAAAGGAAATGATCTAGGTAATAAAGTTTTGATTACATCAAGATTACGTCAGGCGTTCCACACTTTTGTAATAAATATGGAATGTTTGCAATCTAGTTGTTCATTAGGATACTGTTGAGAGGCAGAGGCCAGGGGCACAGACTCTAAACATTGAAGGTAGGCAGGAAGGTGCAGAGGCAACAATTTGACCCCACTGGGCAGGCAGGAAGAGCAGAGGCAGCACAACAGATTATGGAGGGTAGTGGAAAGGGGGGCAGGAGCAACAAACCAACAATACAGGACTGGCAAGAGATGCTGTGGCAATATAATATACCATTGTGGACAGAAGGAAGAGTCAGTGGTAGTACAACCATACATGCCAACAGACCTGATACAGCCAGGAAATGTCCAATGTTTTTAAGATCAAATGGGCTTTATTTGATCTGTCTCCTGTCTACAATCTCCTCTTTTTTTCAATGTAAGTCAAAAGGGAAAATCAATACCCCAGTTGTTTTTTCAAAATCTCCCTCTTGCCAAGTTGAAAATGTTAGCAAGTATGATACATTGGATCATGGAAGGCAGGAGGAATTGGGGTAGGGACACGGACTCAGATAACAGAGGACATGGAGAGGTGCACCAAACTGACCCTACAGGGCAGGCATCAAGGTTTGCAGCGGCACAATACACCACACAGGGCATGTGGGACGGGAGTGCAACACAACAATCCATAGAAAGCAATAGAGAGGGGATAGGACCATGTACATGGACAATAGAGAACAGAGGGGAAAGAGGCAATGGTAGCTAGCTGACCATAATGGATAGACAAGAGCGAAAGCTGCAGCATAACGGACCATAAAGGGCAGGAGGAACGGATTCGGGGCATTACAATGGAACAGACAGTCCAGGAGGAAAGGGAAAGGGATCTGCACATGGAAACAGAGGGCTGGGGGCATGGAGGCAGGGCTAGAGTGGCAAGATGACCATGGAGGTCAGGCAGGATGGGCACTAAAAGCAAGACACACCATATAGTGAGACTATAATGGCATGCACACAGACCATAGAGGGAAGGTGGGAGGGGGTCAGGGGAAGCTAGCTGACCACACAGGGAAGGTGGGAGGGGCTGTGGCAGCACAGAAGACCATGCATGGCAAGCGGGAGGGTTAGTGGCAGCACAATGGCTATGATGGGCAAGAAGGAGGGTGCAGAGGCATGCACAAAGGACCATGGAGAATAGAAGGGTGAGTCAGAACCTGGGCATAGACAAGAGAGTTCTGGGGAAGGGGCCTCACAACAGACCACGTGGGGCAGGCAGGAGGAGCAGTTGCAGCACAACAGATCAGGGGGGACAGAAGGGTGTGGCAGTAAAATGGACCATGAGGGACAGGAGGAAGTGGATAGTGGCATGGACAGTGGACAGGCAGGGTGGAGGTGGCAGGGACAGGTTACAGTCATCTGACAATGCTAGGCAGGTGAGAGGGGAGTGGCAGCTCAACAGAACACTCAGAGTAGATAAGAGTGGCAGGTCCATGGAACGCGGTAGGCAAAAGGGATGGAGCAGGGGCTTGCACACAGACATCGGAGGGCAGGGGAAGGAGAATAGCGGCTGCAAGCTAAGCGCAGAGCTTAAGCAGGAGGTCAATAATGGGGAATAGAATTGGGCAATGGAGGGCAGGAGGAGTGGGCTGGTACATCATGCTAAATGGAGGGCAGTGGCATCACATCAGACCATGCATGGCAGGAGGGAGGAGGCTAGTCCATGGATTTGGACAACGGAGTATAGGGAGGAGGTGGATGGGGCAGCAAGCTAACTTCAGAGAAGGCGGGAAGGCCAGTGGCAAAACAACAGCCACACTGGGCTGTAATAAGTGAGCAGGGACATGGACTTGGACAATGGATGGCTAGGAAAGAGGGGAGGCAGGGGCAGCAAGCTTGGTTGGGGGTAGCACAGTGCCAGGCTATGCTTTCAACCCCCCACCATCCATTGTGATGTGCATCTTACTTAACGTTTTTTTTAAAAACTTGAAATTTGCTGGAGAAAACAAAGATTACAGGGACGGTATAGTTAGACTCAGATTTCACTCATACACAACCAGTGAAATTTGGCAGTTATAGTTACCTGAGCTAACTATAACCTACGCCCCGGGCAATGTACTGCTAATGACCTCATACATTACATCATTCATGACATGGTCAGTTACATCACTCATGAAATCACTCTTGACATCTCAAATGAGCTGTGAATGGAATGGAACTATAATCGCTAGAACTTTATTTAGGGATAGTGTGTGTATATTAACACCCCTTTTTTTCTTTTCTTTCTTTATCATATACAACATGCCCAGATTAATATAGCTGATAGCCTTTCACTTTAAAGTAATGTGTAGTCCAATGTTTATGTTGATGCTTGCAATCCTAAGTATGTTTATTATGAATAAGTCCCGTTGACGAATATACAGGTATGGCGGTCGCGGGGCAAGATATGCTAAAAATGACATTGTGTGCATATTAACACTTGTTTTCTTTTCTTTATTGTATCGATTCCTGAATTTTCACATCATGACCAGGTCAATATGGCCGCCAGCTTTTTGGATTAAAGTAATATGTAGTCCTTTGTTAATGTTGGCAACTTTAGGCATTTGTACATTTAAATAAGGATCATTATCAAGGTTCGGACGAGACGAAATGCGTGGATCACGTCCTTTGCAGATTAAATACTTCCAAACTACAACCAGAGTGCTGATTCCTTCCTTGTAAGAGTGAGAGGAGATTAAATACATATATATAAAATTCACGGAAAAAACCATAAGATTCAGGGACATTATTGATAGAAATTAGCATTTTAAAAACCTCAGAAATTCACTAAAAAAACCACAGGTTTCATGGACATCCTAGTTAATTGGACATTTCTCTCATACAAAGCAAGAGAAATTTGGCCGTTATAGTTAGTTGTGCTAACTATAACTTGCGATCCCGCAATGCACTGCTGATGACCTCACATATTACATCACTCATGACATGGTCAGTGACATCACTGATGACATCTCAAATGACATCATTAATGACATCATCCACGTGATCATCTGATGCACCCCCTCACACCCTAAAATAGAGACTACCATTCTTGAAACCATAGACACACCACTACTACTACAGCTACAATATTCTGTGCACTATGCATGCAGACCTCTAACCAGTTACATACTATTGATACGCACTTCTAAATAACCAGTTAGTACCTATGCAGTCTAGGAATCCTTATGTCTGTCCCATGCACTTCTCCATTCACCCAGCCAGCACTATCTACGTATCCTATACTCCACCAATACCTAAGCACTTATAATTTCAGCACACACTTTCTTTGCAACACTGAAATTACTCCAGTTATTAGTCGTATACTTATGGAATGGCATAGTCACTAACACAAGTGCAGGTACAATATTTTTTACACTATGTATACAGACCTCTAACCAGCTAGAAACTATTGATACGCTCTTCTAAATACCCAGTTAGTACCTATGCAGTGTATGAATCCTCCTGTCTGTCCCATGTATTTCTCCAATCACCCATCCAGCACTATCTGTGTATCATATTACTCCACTAATACCTAAGCATGTGTACATTCACTATACACTCTGTTTGTAATACTGTAATTATTCTAGTTACTAGTCATGAACTTATGGAATGGCCTAGCTACTAACACAAGTACCAGCTATAATATTTTGTGCACTATCCAAGCAGACCTCTAACTAGCTACATACTATTGAATCTAAATACCCAGTTAGTACTCATGTAGTGTAGGAATCGTCCAGTCTGTCCCATGCACTTCTTTAATCGCATATCTACCACTATCTACTTATCCTACCACTCCACCAATATGGAAGCACTTATAAATTAAGTGTTCACTCTATTTGCAGCACTGCCATCATTCCAGTTACTAGTGGTATTCTTATAAAATGACCCAGGCACCAACACAAGTACACATAAAATATTCTGTGAATAATCCCTACAAATCTCTCAAAAGATACATACTATTGGTCCACTCCATTAAATACTGAAGTAGTACCCATGCAGCGTAGGATACCTCCTGCCAGTCTCATGCAATTCTTCAATCACCCATCCAGCACTATGTTCTTATTGTAGCAGTCTGACAATACCTAAGCACTTATGTGGCATATTTCCAAACACCCTGCATCACTAATAAGTCACTTTCTGTAACTTAGTGATGGCGCGAGGCACTCATTCATATTTACAAGGAGAGGAAAAGCCACCCTGCATGATTTTTCCTCTCCTTGTAAGTACGACCCCTTCATACACAGAACTTTGCATTGAAGGGGCCTTCCACAGGTGTTGATGTGTGTGTTCCCATGCAACACCCATAGAACAAGACACATCTCCACATTTATGAGAAATCGTAAATCTGGAGATGTGTGTGAATGCTGCGCCAACCCAGAGTTGGTGTAGCAAGGTGCAACAAGGAGGATGCTTTAATTTCTCCTAATGTTTTCCTCTTTCAATGCATGCTGCATTCCACAGCATACATTGAAAGAGGAAAATGCCTTTACTGATTGTTGTTGTGCAGGAAGGTGTCCCTTCCTGCACAAAAACAATCTACGCACGACACAGACATACTTGCACCATGGTGCAAGGATGCCTGTGTCACCGCATGGCTGCAGTTTGTGTAGCAGTTGATAGGGAAGCACAGAGTTGCAACATATTCATGTACATATGTCACATCCCTGTGCTTCAGAAGCGCCACAGTGCAGTGCAGCTAAAGAGCTTGCAGTGTCACGCTGCAGTACTTCCTCATAAATCTTCACCTATAAATTGATCATCCCCTACTAATGCATTCTTTCAGTGAATCATGCTGTATACATATATTCAACCAAACTTCTACACATTACCTTGCAATTATAGTTCTTTCTTTAGCCAGATAAGATAGTTCTGATAAAAACTTTTTCTTTCTTTTGTATTTTTTTTAACAATTTGTATTTTTTTAAATATTTTTTTAAAATATGAACAAAAAAAAGAAAGAATAAAATAGGAAACTTTTAGAATGACTTATCATTCCCAAACAAAGAAAAAAAATTAACAACGATGGTTGCATTGCGCAGCACAAACTGCATCCACCGACTGCACACCGAAGCATATATTTTTCTTACATTGCATGCAGTGTTGCTCAAGAAAGGCACATTCTGGCCTAATGTCCATTGCAGGTGTTCCTGAGGATGCTCCAGACGTACTTGCCACAGCAGGGGAGGGGTTCAAAGCAGCTCGCCTCATTTCCTCCCGAGCAAGATTGAGAGAACGTGTGGTCCGGAGATGCTTGTACATAGAAGCAGTGGCACAAGAATATTTTTTTCACTGCCTCTTGACAGGACTCAGTCACAAATTTTACACGTCACCTTTCTCGCATTAACTTTCTTCTCTCCAGGTGGAAAAGTGAAGAATTTCCTCATGACAGATTCCGGCCTCTGTGGACGTTGTGCCTCCTGCAAGAATTCTTCTTCAAAAGATACTTCCTCCTGCTGCTGATGCTGCTGCTGCTGTCTAGATGCCATTTTGTTTGATATTTCTTGAAAAACACCACAAAAACAGCAAAAGGTTTTTTGTAGGAAAAGAGATGGCTCTCTAAAGATGCTCCAACAATAATGATTAAAATGGGTGGGGTTCTTCAATAGTTAGAGTGGGAAATGTTATGAACCAATGAAATCTTTTTTTTTTATGTCACATGGGACCCGCACACTCTGCGCTCACGAAGCACGCACCTGACGCGACTTCGCGAAAATATATTTAGAAATAATATACGTTTATTATAAGTACAAATATATTATTTTTATGAATATCTTAGATAATCACTTGCCCTAATATGTATATTAAAGACACATACATATCATTTTAGAACATAAAATAATGTTGCAGGAGTCGCGCACCCAGCACGCCCCAGCATGTATATGACTTAACACGGGACCCGCCACAGCGCAAGCGTCACGTATCGTAATGTGCATGTGTCGCGAATGCGCAGTAGCAGGAGTAGTGGACCAGTCGCATATCAATCGCGCACATCACGTAATATTAAATATATATGATGTAACTGAAAAACACGCAGCCGTCGCACACCGTACATGGATCTTTCACAACTTTTCTAAAATGGCGGCTAGAATCCGCGCACCCACCACTGTGGGTACGCTTTGGGTGCGCGACTCCGTATTTTTTTTTAAAAAAGGAACATAATATAAATGTATGACAATTAAAAAAGAAAACGAAAAAATTAAACAATATTTCAGTTTGAATTTAAAAAAATATATATTTTGCAATTTTCAGAAAAATATGTTACTTAATAATAAAATATGTAGAAATAAACAGTTAAAAAACTAGAAAATCAGTACAAAAAATAGGTATAACTACTATTACACTTAAAAATTTGCATTTAAAAACATTTGAAATTCACTGAAAAAAACCAAATGGTTCAGAGACGTTATAGTTAGAAATAAGCATTTAAAAAAGCTTTGAAATTCACTGAAAAAGACATAGTTTTCAGAAACATTATAGTTAGAAATTCGCATTTTAAAAAACTTTAGAAATTCACAGAAAAAACAATAGGTTTTAGTGGTGTTATAATTAGCTGCACATTTCACTCGTACAAAACCATAGAAATTCCTCTGTTATAGTTAGTTCTGCTGGCTATAACTCATGCATTCGCAATTCACTGCTGATGATGTCACATATATCATTCATGACATGGTCAGTGACATCACTGATGACATCACTGATGACATCTAAAATTGCATCACTGATGACATCACTGTTGACATCATCCACTTGACAATATGATACACCTCATCATACACTAGTATAACTTTTCATCACTCACTGTGATGCAGAGTACCATATTTGGAACAACTGACACACCAATACCAGTTTTTACATACCCACTCACTGATTCCCTAGTCTACAGACACAACCACCCATTCAACAACAGAATCACTTATACATGTAGTCACCAAATAATAGAACACTATCAAATGCACGTATACACATATATAGACATTGACACATCAGCAGTCATCTTAGTCGGTTATGCAGTCATCCTACTCACTCATGAAAAAAATTAATCACACTCACATTTACTCACTTACACAATAAACACACAACACCTCATTTATTCAAACACATAGTAACTCATAGCTAATATGTTAAAAAATCACCATTACAATTATACGCTCATTCATAGAGTTACTCTCACAATCACTGACTCTTACATATACTTATTTGTAAACACCAACTCTCACATACAATGCCTTTTATTTTTTTACTTTGTTGAAGATGTACAACTAAAACATATATTCGCTCACCAACACACAAATAAATACACGCAGTCACCCAAACAACTGTTTCCACATGCACTCTTAAACCTATACACCTAGTAAATCAACCATTCACACATCTATGCATAGTTAGACAATTTCTATGGTTTTGTACGAGTGAAATGTCCAGCTAACTATAACACCCCTGAAACCTATGGTTTTTTTCTGTGAATATATATGTTGAAAACCAAGCAACCACTGAATTCACACATTATAATTTACTGAGCTAACTACAACTTGCTCCCCCAGCATGCATTGCGTATGACCTCACATATTACATAATCATGACATGTTTAATAACACCACTGATGGCACCTGACATGACATCAATGAGACATCACTAACATACCTTAGTTATATACAGTAGATAGTTATTCTGTGTACATGTGTGGGTACATAGCATTGAAATAGCGTAAGCCCTGATAGCAAGTGTGGTTGTGCATGTTGAATGGTTATGGTGCACCACTTACTAGCCACTAAAGTTTGTGGCGCATGTTAAAGAAGGTAAAGTTTCAGCACTCCTGATGTGGGTTGTAGAGGTATGTTTCAAAGTAGGTTGTGGCGTAAAGCCTATTGCAAACAATGTGTGAGAAAGGCCAAAGCCTCTGTTGACAATAGATTATCCACCAGTGTATATCTGGGCACATGCTTGTGTTTTATAGTTGTACTTGAGTTCTGAAATCAAGTTCTGTCTAACAACAACATTTAAAAGGTGTGGATGTTTAATTCTAGAATTCCGCTGAAAATTTCGAGGAATTGTACATTTTTAGTAAATTAGAATGTAGAGATGCCCCACTTACTGATGATTTATCTGACGATGGGGTTGTAACCATGGTTCTCAGGTTGTATGCCATTGTGCCCATCTCTGAAATGTGTGCAGTCTATTTAACCAACCTACAAAGGGTTGTCCAGAGAGCCTGGTCAGAAGGTGACTTTTCAGGGGCATATGCATACCTGTCAACCTCTCTACTTAAAATTGAGGGTCATGCAATGTGTTTAAGTGGGAAGTCCTGGGAAGGTGAGGAGAGTATGGTCTCTTTTTTGCAGTACGTTCAAGGTTTGAAAAGAGGGTGACCAAATAAAGTCAATTGAGTCATTTTGTTTGTTAAGTGGTTGAATACCAGTAAAAAGAGGGTAACACCCATCAAATAAGGGTGATTTAACAGTTATTTTTTGTGTCCAGCATGTGGTCAAAGGTTATGTTGGTTATAAGATGGCTGGTGACAGAAAAGTGGTCACAGATGTAGCATGTTGAACATATCCACAAACCATATGGTATGAATAACACAATGGCTACATGATGTCACTAATGATATTGTCAGAGATATCATTTAACATGGTATGAGTGATATATTTTTTGAGGTCATGGACAGTGCATTGGGGTCTTTAAGTTATAGTTAGGTCAGTAAACTATAATTTTAGTGTTTTTTTTTTTTATATGTTTGTTTACCCTGTGATGTTTTTGCAGTGTATTTCTGATTTTGTACCACAATATAAGATCTAATTATCATACCTAATTATAATGTCACAATAATATTTGTTTTTTTAGTGAGGTTTTTTATGAATGAATCCTGTGTAGAACACACAAACGTCCCAGGTCTACATACACTATGAAGGAGGACAGAAAACAGGATTAATTACCATAACTGGAACAATGAGGTTTGCAGTTCTTTAGTAAAGAGCTGTTCATTGGTTCATTGATCATATTCAAACTTGAGGATATGTCCAACCTCCAAAGGCAGTCTGCAGCTAATACCACCAGCTGTGGACTGCCTTCAGGCAGGTACTTTGACCAGCTGCAAAAGCACCACCCCCCTGCTATGCACAGCCTTCAACTAGATATAGCCTACCAACGAATGTGCATGGCCTTTAGCAGCGCAGCTTGGGGATTGGCACAGAACCTGACCAAAAGACAGGCCCTGAACCCCCCCATGTGCATGGCTTTGGGCCACCCTTATTGCTTTTCTCTTTCTCTTTTTTGTCATTTTCCCGAAGGAAACTTGTACATTACCACTGTACCATGTGGAGGAAGCTTGTGCAGTGCCTCCTTTTTTAGTACTGTGGTACCTATTTGGAGGGCCATGCAAGTTCCCACAAGAGTAATGCAGTACCAGCAGCCATTTTCTAATAATTTTAATCCCTTGGGAGTCTCTCTTGGTCCCCCCCAAAAGTGCCTGGCAATCAGAGTGTCCCTACCCTGCCCCTTTATTATCTTTTTTTAAAGACCTAGTATCCTGTAATGGCAGCACAATATTTTTTTCAGAGTTGCAGCATGTCAATCAGATCCGTTTGTTAGCAGCAGCACTTCCATTAGGGAGGAGGAGCACCGCCCCACCCGCCACCATGCTCAAATAGAACGATAACAGAAAGGGTTTTAAACCCGTTTTATTGCTGTTTTATTTTAATCCCCTGGACTTGCCCTGGAACACTGACAAATCTTGGAACGGGTCCAGGGAATGACACTGCTGGTGGGGTATTTGTAGTGCACTCCCTTCAATGCGCGTGAGAGTTTGGCCGGCCGTCTCTGATGTGCGGTGAAGCTCTCTACAGCCTCAGTTGCTTTGCTGGGACTGGAGAGAGCAGGTTGCCAATCTACCTGGGAGAGCAGGTTGCCAGCGATCAGGCCAATCCCAACATTGCATTCATGCAGCATCCAGATTGGTCACAGTGCAGTCTGGAATCCTGTGCCCAGAAGCAGGACGAGCACAATGTGGCAGAAGACGGTGGTGTTCGGTAAGTGTTTTACATTTTTATTTTATTTTCCCAAACCCCCCTCCCCTCCCCAACTCCCCTTGCCAACTCCCTTCCTCCTCCAGCCCGACCCGTAACTTTGGCAGAGAGTGGGCGCTACTGCCCTCTGTAACAGCACCGCGGTACCAAAACAGCTTAAGAGGCAAAAAAGCATCGTCAGCCAATCAGAGGACCATTTTCTTTTTACATTATGACTGCAGGACTCCCTTGAGTTCAACAGTCCATATATGTTAAACTGCTGTCTGACATCTTCATGCCCAACCTGAGCCCCTATTTTTAAACTCTTCAAAAATGGTTGAATAGGTTTACATCAAATAACACAAAGCTTGCTCTGTATTGGTGAACAAATATTCCCCAGGGAATTACCATGTGAAATCAACTTTTTAGGAACCAAAGTTTTGTTGGTCCTGCTTGATGGATAGTGCAAAGCTTTCCAGGAAGAAACTGAGGTGGATGAACTTTTTTTGAACACTTTTTTGTAGGTTAGACAAACAATGGCAAAGTTATACCCAGGTTGGACACAGGGCCTGGCTGCTTTCCAGTTCATGTTGCCATTTGCCATGGGGGTAAGCCTCTCACAGGGGGATGGCCACTGACAAGGTCTTTCATCCAACCTCTACTGTGCAATGTCATGAGGTATGCTCAGGGAGTGAGTCGGTTGAATATGATAAACAAATTTAAGAAATTCACCACAAAACCAAAGGTTAAAGTGGCATTATAGTTAGGGCATGTAATATTATAAAAACTATTGTTTTAAAACAATGACCATAACCCGTGCCCCTGTAATTACTGCTTATGACCTCACATATTACATTACTTCTGACATGGCCTAGGCTACATGTCATTCCATAATTTTCTGCTCAGTGTGCCACACCAGATAGGAAAGAATAATATGCAAATCTGATTTGATCCTGTTCCAATAGGAACAGTCCAGCTTAAACTGCCTGGCAAGTCCCCTCTGAGTAGAAACAAAAGCAAGCCAAAACTGGTTTAAGGTGGTTCAAGCTACATCAGCGAGGAGCACCTTGGATTCTATTGCACAATTGCAAGAGACCGATGTTTAATCTCATGGGGCATAGTCTGATGTGGATGCCTCATTCTGCCCAGTAACGTTTAGTGACTTAAAGAAATGCATCTGTTTGTTTTTCTTTTACATGCTTCAAGTCTCACTCCTGTGGAATCTAGACATATTAGAGATCTTATTTTATACAAAGTGGGTTTTATCTTGTATTATATTGCTACTCCATGGTGGCTTCTGTTTCTTTTGTCCCTACCCCCTTTTTCCCTTCCAGGTCATGGGTGAGAATCACATCTAACCAGCTTGTGTGCAATATGAGTTTTGTCTTGTACGTTTTGCCACTCCATAGTGGTCTCTGTTTCTTTGTCTTCACCACATTTTGTTCCTTCTAGGTCATGAGTGAGAACCACTTATAATTCTAGCATTCTGTACATTACAACTGGTCGGTAATTAAGTTCCTGTTCACTCTTAATCTTGGATCTCTGCCTTTCCTTGCTATTTGGCACCGCATGATCTTGAGAGGTTTTGGTCCCTGGCTCGAGTTTTACTCTGAGGATAGCATATTGATATTCCAGTTACCATTAAGTTTTCAAGGTGGCAGAGGGAAAGAACCATACTATTATTCATGAGAAGACGATAATGTCATTACCAGTGGCGGCCGGCACAGCTCCCGGGTGGTGAGGCTGGCAGGCAGGCGGAGGGACCAGGGGGGACGCGATGTAATTTAAATTTTTTTAATAAACACTTACCTTGCCACCGGCTCCCGCCTCTCTGCTCCTGCTTTCCTCCTTTGACTCCAGGCACAGGAAGCACAGCCAGGCTCCTCCGGTCAATCACAATGCTGCAATGAAGCATTATGTTTGGTAATTTAGAAAATATCGGTTCTGTCGGGTTCAAACAACAAATGATTTATCCAAACAGTTTTTTATGGTAACTGGACATAATATCGACTACATAATATCAAATGGACAAAATATCGACGGAAAAATATCAACATTAACTAAATATCGACTATAGGAATATCGTTGGACAAAATATCGACTGTAAAAATGACCCAAAAATATCGAATACAAAAATATCGACTCAAAAATATCGACCAGACAAAATATCGAAATATATTGAAAGTAAAAAATATCGAGTAAATGTGGGAAAAAAATGATTAAAAAAAATATATATATATATATAATATATAAATAAATAGTACTTAATGTTTAGGAGCGGGTTGTGGGTTTATAGGGGAATAGGGTGGGAAGTAATTTAATAATATTTAATTATTTAATATATGTTTGGTAATTGTTTTAATTAGATTTTAATTGTTAATTAATTAATATTAATTAGTTAATTGTTTAATTAAGTATTTTGCATATAATGTAATTGATTAATTGAATAATTAATTATTATTAATTATTTTTTTTATAAAATGATTAGTATATTATTTTAATTGATACATTGGTTATTAATTATTAATAATTATTCATTTTTATTAAGAATTAGCATATTATTTACATTTATAAATTGCTAACACATTAATTATAATTAGTTAATGATCTAATTATTATATTGCATATTAATTAAAATAATTAATTGGTAATTAATTTATAATAATGACTTAATTACATTAATTAGATACATTTAAATGTAATGTTTAAATTTATGTTGATGTTAATTAATTAATTGGAATTAAACAATATTAATTAATCAAATTTATTATTATAGCTAATGTGATAATATATTTTATTTTTGTTTTTGTTAAATATTTTTTTGTTTGTTAATTATATATTAATGTTTAATGTTGTGTTCATTATTATTTATATTGTTCAGGCTCAGTTTAATAGTTTTTGGTATAGGTTAATTTTTTAGGGTTCAGGGTCAGTAAAGGTGTATTTAGTGGGATTTGGGACATTTTTAAGTTTGTGGGTAAATGGGTTTTGAAAGCGTTAAGGGTCAGTTTTCAGTTTGTGCATTAAGGGGTGTTTTTTCATAATCAGTGTCAGTTTTAAGTTCAGGGGTAAAGGTGTATTTTTTGGGGGCTTGGTCAGTTTTTAGTTTGTGGGTAAAGGGGTATTTATAGTGTTTAAGGTCACTTTTTAGGTGTTGGGTAAAGAGTTTTTTTGGTTGAGGGTCAGTTTTAAGTTTGTGGGTAAAGGGGTATTTGTAGGGTTCAGGGTCAGTTTTCAGTTTGTGGGTAAAGGAGTTTTTTTGAGGTTCAGGGTCAGTTTTCAGTTCTTGTGTAAAGGGGTATTTGTAGGGTTCAGGGTCAGTTTTCAGTTTGTTGGTAAAGGGGTATTTGTAGGGTTCAGGGTCAGTTTTCAGTTTGTGGGTAAAGGGGTATTTGTTGGGTTCAGGGTCAGTTTTCAGTTTGTGGGTAAAGGGGTATTTGTAGGGTTCAGGGTCAGTTTTCAGTTTGTGGGTAAAGGGGTATTTGTAGGGTTCAGGGTCAGTATTCAGTTTGTGGGTAAAGGGGTATTTGTAGGGTTTAGGGTCAGTTTTCAGTTTGTGGGTAAAGGGGTATTTGTAGGGTTCAGGGTCAGTTTTCAGTTTGTGGGTAAAGGGGTATTTGTAGGGTTCAGGGTCAGTTTTCAGTTTGTGGGTAAAGGGGTATTTGTAGGGTTCAGGGTCAGTTTTCAGTTTGTGGGTAAAGGAGTATTTGTAGGGTTCAGGGTCAGTTTTCAGTTTGTGGGTAAAGGGGTATTTGTAGGGTTCAGGGTCAGTTTTCAGTTTGTGGGTAAAGGGGTATTTGTAGGGTTCAGGGTCAGTTTTCAGTTTGTGGGTAAGGGGTATTTGTAGGGTTCAGGGTCAGTTTTCAGTTTGTGGGTAAAGGAGTATTTGTAGGGTTCAGGGTCAGTTTTCAGTTTGTGGGTAAAGGGGTATTTGTAGGGTTCAGGGTCAGTTTTCAGTTTGTGGGTAAAGGGGTATTTGTAGGGTTCAGGGTCAGTTTTCAGATTGTGGGTAAAGGGGTATTTGTAGGGTTCAGGGTCAGTTTTCAGATTGTGGGTAAAGGGGTATTTGTAGGGTTCAGGGTCAGTTTTCAGTTTGTGGGTAAGGGGTATTTGTAGGGTTCTGGGTCAGTTTTAAGTTTGTTGATAAAGGGGTATTTGTATGGTTCTGGGTCAGTTTTGGCCTTTAGGGTGAAGGGGTATTTTTAGTGTTTTGGGACAGTTTTGGGTATTTTAGAGTGCTGATGTATAGTGTAACATAAAACACTGATACATTAAATCTATTACACGAAAATAGACAATATTATAACTTTACATTAGTACGTTTTATTTTGATCAAAACAATATATGTATTAGCATGTTTCTAGACAGTAGCTAGAGTGGAGTTGGAATTCTAATTATTAATTGGTTGGTGTCCAGCACCATCAGTAATATTACCTACACTGGAGTTGGATTAAGAAATAAACATTGGTCAGTCTCCACCACATTTTATGGTATTAGCTTGAGTGTAGTAGGAATAGTAAATAATTTTTTGCTAGTGTCCTGCAGCTTCTATGATATTAGATTGACTGGAGTAGTAATAATACATATAAAATTGGTCAGTGTGCAGCACCTTTGAATACATTTGTTCATTACTGTATTTTATTATTAAAAATTAATGCAACATGGATGTTTTCAAATAACTTTATTAAACAATGTTTTTATTTTTTATTGTGTACTACAATACAATCACAAACAAATATAACATCACATTTTTTTGACTTTTAGTATTCACAGAATAACATCTTTACATTTATATACATGTTGTCAATGTAAAAAAAAAATTTGTTTACAACATTCTTTCTGTAAATTTTACATATTCCCATCAGTCACTTACAGTTTAAAGTATTTATATAGAAATACATAAAACAATGATTTGTTATACATTTCTTACATTAATATTTAATAATGTTAATATTAAATATTAATATAATAAAATATATAATACATTTTTATTTTTAACAAGTAACATGACTATTATTACATTTGTTAGGATAAATTGAAATACAAAAAAATTATTTTCTTGGTGTATATTTCAGAAAATGTTGTTTTTACATTAAACATAAAAATCGATTTGGTTGTAAAGTTTATAATTGTATAGGGAAACAATATGTTGAATTATAATATCTGGTATTGACCAAATATTAGTAAAGCAATTATGTACTTTTGTTATAGTTAGAAATTATTATACAACTTGTTGTAATAATTTATAAAAATAATAATTATTTTATTAATTATTATTATTATAAATTAATAAACATAAACATTCATTTATTATTTTCAAAAATATATACATTCACAGATAAAATAGATACTTATTTTCAGGCCATTCTTTATATAGTAAATGGTTCTAATTGTTATATTAATAACAATAAATAAGTTATATTATTTATCATTATTAATTATTACCATAAACATTTATAATGTTTAATTAAAATTAAACACAAAATTATTCATATAAATATACACAATAACAAAATATTTACATGTTTTATTCAAAGTCTTACATAATTATTTAATATTATTAATATATAATAAATATTATATATTAATTTATATTAAATATATTTATTTTTCATAATAAAGGAAAATTGTCATGAGTATAGTGTATTAATTTGTTACATTATACATGTGTATGTATTATATATTTTACATATTACATTGTTTATTCTATTATCCTTTTACACAAATGGGTTAAGGGGACTACTTTTTTACCGCGTAAGGTTATTGCGCTCCATTCAGGACTGGAGAAGCTCGCGGTTGGGAGTTGCTTCGCGTGGAGAGAGGTAAGGTTATTTTTAACTACAAATTATAAGTAAGTGGTCATGTTTGAGGGTATAATCGAACTTTGTAGTTGTTTATGGTGTATGTATTAACAGTTTAAGTAGCGTTTGGGTGAAAAGTCTCCGTTATAGATGTGTCGTGTTTTTTTTCCTTCAAGTCTTATTTTAAGTGTTCGGAAATGTCTTCTTACATGGTTAATGTTCATTGTTAGTATATTTACACATGTGAAGGGGGTATTTGTGGGTGGGTTACGTTATGTATGTTCTTTTACAGGTTTCGGTTCCTCGCATGAAAACTACATGGAAGGAAGCGTGTTTTTTAACGGAGAAACAAATGTTTAAGTTATTATGCTTATATTTTGACAGTTATCTCCTATTTTTCGTGTTTGCCAGGAGCGGTTTTAACACTTTTTAAACCATTTTCGGGTTTTTTTGAGGGTTTCGATTCGGATTGATACATTGATATGCGTGACCGTTTTTTTAAAATTGTGTGTATATAACTTTAAATCCTAAAGTGTCCACACTACTTTTTTCGGGATTTCCTGGAACGTTTTTTTACGTTTTACATTTTATTTTCGGGTTTTTGAGGGTTTCCCATATTGGAATAGTAAGATATTGGATTGGATTGTATGGATTGCTTTTTCCTTGATTGCGTCTCTCATGTCCAAAAATTGTAAGTATTTATTTTACAATTTTGATTGGGTGGGAAATGTCTATTTTTAATGTTATGTGTATGTGTTAAAAAATTATAAACATTGCATATTTGTTACGAATTTTTTTACATAAATTTTATAAGTTTGTCAAACAAATATGTTTTATTTATAATTCATTATATATGTTTATTACATGTAATTTTTACTATTATTGTAAGAAGACATTCGTATATTTAGTTTACATTTTTATAGTAGACTTTTTGCTATTATTGCCAGGTATTCTAATCCTCTAGTTGTAGGGTATAGTGTGACTTGACTTTGAAGTAGTCGGAACATTTGTTTGGTTTGTTTAGTGAGTTTTGGACCTATTTGTGACACTGATTGTTCCATTCTTAGTTCCTGATAGCTTTGTTCTTTTTTCAAAGCTTCTAGAAGGTTATGGAATGTGGGTTTGCCTCTGTTTGTAGTTGCTTGGAAAGCATTATGCCACCCTTCTACACTGTTGTTGGTTTTAGCCTCTTGGTTTAAAGTACTAAGATAGACATTCCACCAAGGGATTTGGAATTTGGGCTGGCGTCGATGTCCAGATCTGTGCAACCTTCCCACCCAAGTGTCTTCAAAATAGTCTAGCAATGGTGTTAGTTTATCCTCATTCCTCTTGTAATATGCGCTGTCAATTAATAAATTGTAATGTTCAGCAACATCTGTAACAGGGACGTAGGCCAGGGCTATTAACTTTTTAACTTGATAGGCAAAGGTGCTATCTGTAGAGTATAGTATACTTAAAGTAGATTTTTGGAGATGCCTCCATATACTCTGATTAAAATAATAATAGCAACCCTGGATTGCTGTGTGGGGAAATGTTCTCAAAATGCTATTAATCATAGCTAATTCGAAATCAATAATTATTTTTTCGGGAAAATAATTATTGATTTCCGTTTTGAGAACATTTAAAATTTCGGTGTAAGTTGTTTGCTGTTTGTTGGGTAGCAAACAGTAAATGAAAGGTATGTTAGAATGATGGTATAAACCGTGGATGGAATACAGTTGATAAAAAGGTTTTGGGCAGGGTTTAAAGGTTCCATCCATCATCCATTGGGGACACTGTTGGATTTTTCGTAAATTACTTGCAGTTGCAAACATAATTATTCTGTTTGTACTGCTTTCATTATCAAAAAGAATAAATTTATCTTTATTGTGTGTGATGGCCATTTCGGGTGAAATAATAATTTCCTCAAAACAAGTTGGGTTGGGTTGGGTTGTGCTAGTGAGTCGTTTAGTGCGTGCAATTGTGCGTTTCAGGGAGTCAATAGAGGGTAGTTGACCTGAAGCATGGGCTGGGATTTTTACCAGTTCTTCCTTAAGGATTTGAGTGGTTGGTTTGTCACTTTGTGTGCTAGCACTTTTAATACTTTCTAAAGCATCTCTAATTTCAATTTCTGTGACATTTGGGGGATGATTATGTTCTCTAGTAAATAGCACATTAGTTTCCTCAGTAGTGGCCTTCCCATAACATTTGTTGGAGTAATATTTGGTACACTTCCAAAAAACCTTTCTACCACTTTGTCTCTCCTGATTATACACATAACCCATGTAGCATAATAGCAATTTATTTTTCTGAGACATGACAAATTCTGCACCTTCAGTCATTTTGATTTAGTTGTTCTAGGAAAGAGTAGAAAGAAACAAAATCAGAACACATTTTTTTACTTTTGTGGTGCTAACATCATTATTGATGCATTTATACTTACAGTTAATCAAAGTAGTAGTCACAGAAGCAGAAATGTCTTTTAAATGATATTCTTGTGTGTATGTCTTTATTTGCTGTTGGTATGAAAATATAGAAAAGCAACGTTAATGTTTACACATAACAAACGTATTTTCTACTCAAAAGCAGTTGTCATTTTTGCTTACTAGTGCATTTGATGTAAACATTACATATACTTACTTGTTTAAATAGTAGAATAGTAGTAATTGCTGGAGTACATCAAGTTAGTACAGGTCTGATCTGTAGAGTAGATAGAAGAAATAAAAGCAAAATATTATAATTTTAATATTGAACCGTTTGGAAATGTAACAGATTTAAACGTATACTAACTTCTAAATATGTCGTTTTCTTTGTTGTAGGTAGAATAGCTGTATGATGTATTCAGAATATCTGTAGAGGAAATATAAAATAGATAACATTTTGTTAAGAACATAGTCTGTGTTATTTTCGGCAGTTTTTGAGAAATGACAAGTATACTTACATTTTTTACAAGGCTATTCTTGTATATTGGTATATTTTGTGTAGGATGTTTTCATATGATATGTAGAATAGATGTATGATGTTTTCTGAATATCTGTAGAGGCAATTCAAAATATATAACATGGTGTTAAGAATATAGTTAGCGTTTTTTGTGCCCACTTTTTGCCAAATTACAATTATACTTACTTTTTTCAGAAGGGTACTCTTGTGTTTTGGTATAGTTGATGTTGGATCTTTCAAATGATCTATAGGGAAGATGTAAAAAGCAAGATATGTTGTTTCGAAATGTGCATTAATGAAATTGGCAGTTTTATAACAAACACATCTATACTTACATGTGTAATTAGTGTAGTTTTATCGTTTTTGCTGTAGAAATAGCACAATTTCAGTATATCTGTAAAGATAATGTTTTTAAAAATTAAATACTCTTGTAAATTAGTGTTTAAAAACAGCAGTTGGTGTATAACAGAGAATTATTATATACTTACTATCTGATTTTGCACGTGAAGAAATATGACCATGTAATAGGAATTGTGTTGGAGTAGTTTCTATCAGAAAAGTAGGAAGAGATGAAAATAAAATAAGTGTAAGACTTAGGAGATGTAAGGAAAATAGTGCACTTCTACATTTGTTTTCTACAAAAATGCTGTGTTACTTACTTGATTTATTAGCTAGTGAGCTGGATCTTTAAAAATGTTTATTCTGCAACAAAATCTTCAGAGTGTTGGCATCTACTTTCCAGAGAGGTAGCAGCAACAAATGGTAGAATGCATGTATCCCTTTTATAGTATATGTGTTATGTGTGCTTTGATTTGATTGGTTGTAGGATGTAAGGAAGCATAGTATAGGCTAGTTTGAATTTTTTTTAGTTAATTGGAGTGTTTGTTGATGTGAGAATGGTGGTATGTGGTTATTCCCGCATTAAAGCAGGTTCGTGTTTAAATGAAATATATTTATATGTGAAAATAAGTAATTAAAATGTTAGTTAAATGCAAAGAATATGTAGAAAATGATAAAAAGCATGTAATAGAATGTATAGCAAATGTGGATTAATAGTAATTTTATGTAAGTAACAGGTATTATATGTGAAATGTATTTTTTATTGAGAAATGACTTTTATTGATGATAAAGATGGTATTTTAGAAATAAAAGTGTACAAACATGAACTCGATATTTTTTTTGTTGTTGATATTTTGGTAGTCTATATTTTTGTAGTCGATATTTTTGTAGTGTTAGGGCTAATTTCATGTTCAACGATATATTTGTAGTCGATATTTATTTAAGCGATATTTATGTATTCGATATAGTTAGTACTCGATATTTTTTACTCGATATTTTTGTAGTTTGTGTAATAAGTATAGAAAGTCGATATTTTTGTCGTCGATAATTTTTCTACGATATTTTGGAAAGTCGATAATGTGTCCGTCGATAATATTTCAGTGATCCGTTTTTTATACAATGCTCCTAATAGAACAAAGAGAACACCTCTGAAATACTGTAACAAATTCTTATAATAAACAAAGAAGAAAAAAAACCTAAATATTACTTTATAGTTTCTTTATATCATTTTCTGAGTCAAAAAGTAATTTCTGTACATTATATACAATAACTGTCAATATATCAAATAAAGTGCAAAAACAAGTGACATTAGTGAATAGTGAACTTGTGATCAACAATATATATCCAAATTTCATGTAGAAAAACTATACATGTACGTATAAAATATTATTTCATAAGGCCATCAACTAATACAATCTAGGAACCCTATAATTTCTTTCAAGTTTGTTGGGGGTTCCGAGTTTATCTGGCCTTTGAGTAGATGTCGACGTTTCGACCCTTAAAGCGCCAATGTTTTCAGTCGCAGCGGGTCTTTATCAAGACAATAATATGCGCAGCACGACAGTCTACAAAGTAAGTGAAAAGAGAGGTCAGGGAGGGTTCTTTTAATAATGCTGGTTCTATTAGTGTAGGGTGCAGTCAAGGTACTCACCGTATCGACCAGGTGCATTATTCACATGGAAGTGGAGATTGTTCTTTAGTCTGAAAAAAGGAGGGAAAGAATGTATAAATCCCAGAGGTGGCACCTAAATTTTTTTAGTGCATCACAGAATAAATTTGTGCAGTTATGTTAAAGCTCCAACGTCAGTTAGATAACAAACTAGCCGATATCGAAAGTTTGGATCCACCATTTAAACTACGACATCAGGCGTCCACTTATTTCATGATTAATTAAATTCACACAACCGCGTTAATCGGTTCCGATAGATCCACAGATCTATCGGAACTGGCCAAGAAGCTTTGAATGTCCTGTTTTAACCACAAGATAGGCCTTAGGGCAGGGTACCTTCCTGGGAAGGCAAATGTATCAGCCAATGGGAATTCAAGATTTTTGATGGATTACAGCAATTGGAAGCTGAAGAATCCCTCTTTGCAACTCTGTCCCACTTATGGGGTCCATCGAGGCTGGACCTGTTTGCGAGCATGCTAACATTTCAACTGTAGGAATATTTCAGCTGGATGCCAGACCCAGGTGCCCTGGCAGTGAATGCCTTCCTACAGTCCTGAAAGGGCTCCCTTTTGGCCATCTCATGCATGGTTTCCAATGACCTTGGAACTAGCCTGCAACATTCCCTTTCCTTTGCCCACATAGGAAGGTTTCTTAAGATAAATAGATTGAAATGAGCACCTTCTGGTTCTGGCAGGGACTTTGAACCTTTTTGCCTGGAAGGTATGAGGAGATCTAGGGAGAGGTCAGGCATTTTGGGAATAGCTGAGGAGCTCTTTGAAGAGTCCAGGGTTCCAGGTACCTGCAGTAGATACAATATAATTTGGAAAAAATGGGTATGTTGGCACCTGAGAGGGATCCCGTGGAGGATCCTATAGTTGAAGTTGTTAATTTTTTTAGTGGAACATTTTGATAAGGGACTTAGTTACACAATGCTTAACTGCGATAGCTCTGCAGCATCTGCTGGTCATACTTTGGTGAATGGAAGGAGTGTAGAAAAATGGCATGGTGTGGAGAATTCTTAGTTTCAAGTTAAGGGTACCCCCTAGACCTAAGAATGAGTCCCTTTGGAACATAAATCTGGCTTTGGACCTGTTCACTTCTTGGCTGAATAATAGATTTTTGGACAAGGAAAGGCTTTCTATGAAGTCAGCTTTTTTACTCTGTCTAATTTCCTGTCAATGTGTATCATATGTTAAAGCTTTAGAGCTAAGTAAGAGAGTTTATGATGCCTTTGGGCGGAATTTTGAGATCATTAGAAGAACTAAAACAATGTCCGATGGCATATTTTCCCCCAATTTTGATTCATTAAAGAAACTGTGTGGGGTTAATTGTATGAACGAATGTGATGTCAGAATGAGTGAACATCACCCAAATAGTGTTAATCAACTTCTCATTTCCTTTGTTAAACCCTTTAGAGCTGTTACCTCTGCAACAATAGTAAGAAGGGTTAAATGGACTATGCAGCTAGCGGGCATTGACCTTAATACATTTCAAGCTCACTCAATGAGGGCTGCAATGGCTAGTCAGTACTTCTTGAAGGGTAGCCGGCTAAGGGCATTCTCAGATACCGGTCGAATTCTACTACTTTTGGAAAACCTTCCTCCTCAGGTCATTCCACCTCTTCCTTATTTACTCCTTTGTGCGCAGGGTGGTACCTACAGGATTCACTCTGTCGAATATGTTGTCCCACATTTCCCTTTTCTTACTTAGAGAAGTATGTTGGTCAAAATTGTTTCTCTACTCTTATGACTTCATCCACCGTGACTGACACTTCAGCCTCTAAAAAACATGGATTTTTTTGACGTCACATAACTTTAAATCAAATAAGTGACAATGGCAAAAACAAAATCACCATGGGATATTAGAAAAATGCAAACAAAGTGTGTGGAGAGTATTAAATGGGATATGGAAACAAGGTCTGCCTTATCTCACGAAAAAAGTGTGGCCTCTGTCTTGCTGTGCTGCAGTGCAGAGGCAAAGGATCATGGTCTGAGATGGGGTGTGCTTTATAGTCCGAGTTATAGGTGTTTCCAATTGGCCAAAGGATATCAGCTGTGTTGTTTTTTTATATCCATCCAATGGGCACTGTTCTGGTGCTTTGCCTAAAGCGTAGCCTGACAGGGACTGCCAGTACAACTGTGTTGTTTTTGTAGGCGGTCGGCGGGAGACCGCGGCCCTGAAGGCAATGGAGTATGCATTGCAGTCCACCACGGCCCAGGTGAGAGGCACTCCATCGACAGTGGTTGGTGGTTCAGGCTGCATGCATCGTAATACGGTGGGTGGAAGACCACCGGCTTAGCGGTCTTCTTGGGACCACCGCCACGGCGGTACTGCAGTGAGACCACCAAACTCAGAATTGGGCCCTTAGTCATCAAAAAGCTAGCAACATAATGCAATGTAAGATAACAAATCGATACATCTCTAAAATAGTGTATGAAAAGCCAAACCAACAGACTAGTGAAAAATACAATTGTACAACTAAATATACAAAAAAAGCACTCACAACTCATAATGATTCTCTTAACCTCCCCCTAACCTCAAAATCCTAAAAAAAAACTTTAGAAAGGACTTACTAAATACTAACAGTACTAATTAAAGGAAACAAACTACTCCTACTACATAAATATACAATTTAACAAAGGTATTTCATACTAAAATGGTTCCATTAAATATTCTCACATCAACATAAACCATTTTGAAGAACGTGCTGGACACTGGAGAGGTGACATTTATTATGACCACTTCAATCTAAGCCAATTTAGGGACTGTGTTGGGCAATAAAGGGTGATTTTTATTATTCCCATTCCAGTGGAAACCAATTTGGGGAAGGTGTTGGATACTAAAGGGGTATCATTAAAATAGTCACATTTACAATTATCACTCCAATCTAAACCAATTTCAGGAAGATACTGGACTCTAAATGGTTGACATTTAATATTGGCAAACACAAGGGGATGATGGACGGAGCGCTAAAACATTTCAGACACTCACCCCCAGTCACAGATCTGGTTTGAATCCATCATCGTTTTTTAGCTCACTTCACCACCCCAGTTCAGACACAGCTATATGCAAATCAGTTCTGACCCGGTGCCTCATGGGAACAGTCCAGCCCAAACTGCCAAGCCATGTCTTCCCTGGACTGGAAACAAGCCTCCTGGAACCGGTTTCGGACTAAAAGCCCTCCTCAGCCAGGCTACCTTGAATCCAGAGGCAAAGTGAGCAAGGGACCCACATCTGGGCATACCCTGCCAACTTAGGGCGAACACAATTCAGGTTTCATTTACTTGGTCCTATGATGGATCTTGAATCGTGCTGAGAAGGGTCTGATTTAGGGGATCCACACCAGTTATACAATGAGGACCAGAACTTAAGTAACTGACCTACAAGCTAGGAATTAGATTAATATATGTAACTCTCAACACTGCGCTGTAAGGATACAGAATTATCACAGCGAGACCAAATCTCCTAAAAAATTCAGTCAGGCTAAAATCATACAAACCAATAACTCAGTTAGAATATGAAAAATATTAACAGTAGAATGTGCTTTCCCTAATTAATGCTCAATTATAATACACAATCAATAACTGAAGATGAGACATAGAGAGACAGAAACAGGATTTGAAGATGGCTTAGCTTATCAATACATTTAAGAAGAGTAAATACATCAATGTCAGGCATATATTTCTTCTGAGAATGCAGAGTAATCCAAAGCTCAATGAAAGTTCAGGAAAGAGCATTAACCATCTCTGCTCAAAGGTTCTCTCCCCTGAGTGAAAGAAGTCTGGGAATAGCACACGTAGTGTACATGTGTTAGATTAGGTTGATTACTGCTCATGCAATGTCATGTTTTAGTTAGTATTCGCTACCCCATTTTCTTTGCAGGCGCCATTTTAGGCTGTTCGAAATGGACTTTGCTAAGTTTCATTTCTGTAATGTTAGGTTTTGTTTCTGTAATGAATAGACTATTCATGTTAACGCCTACCTTTCTCACTAGATAGAGGCCGCTCCCACTTGTCTGGTGGTGGGTCCAGGGTGTGTAAGATATGAGAACCAAAACTTTTTTTATATATTTCACTGTCCAGTTGCATCTGCCTGGAAAATTCCACTGTGGGCGTGTTTTGCCCAGCTATGAAATGCACATAATGTATCTCTATGTTCGCTGTTCTTTATTTCCCTCTGTAGCACTCTTATGGACTGCACAGACAGGCTCTATTCTGAGTGAATATGACTAAACAGTTATTGGTTCATATTCTCCACGTCTGACCGACTCTTCATTTATCACGCAAGGCTGAGAAGTGGTCATTAGTGACCTGGTTGGCCTGAGCGGGTCACTTCCTTCAGTTGGCGCTGGAACAGTGACTCCTATGGGTTATTGACCCATCCCTTTCCGTGGACGGAGGGGAGGCTGAGGACATCATCCGGTCAGACTGACAGCTCAAGGATCCTGCTATGTTTCTCGCACTGCTACCTTTGTCCCTCCAGAGGGTTCCTCGCCCAGCATTCATCTCGATTGGAGTCCTGAATGGCAAAACCCTTGATCTGCGTGTTTGGTCTGGAGAGTTGGCAGTGGAGAATTGGTTTTCTGTGCGCCAGACATCAGGTAGGTCTGTTTCGGTTGCAAGAGGTTAATAAAATAATGGTTCTTCAATTTCCAGTGATTCCTCATATTACCACATTTTTGACAATGATTCCATCTACCGCTAAGTTCTTCTCTGTTATTTACTTGAAAAATGCTTGCTTTAGTATTTCTAAACATTCAGATAGTAGATATTTGTTTGGATTTAAACTGGGCGGCTGGGGCTATACTGGGAGTCCTAGTATTTATAGTCAGGCATTAAAGAGTCAGTTAGATTCACTCTTGCTTGGTGTAGTATGTTGATGATCCGTTGATTGCTTCTTATATGGAACAAGGTTGTAAGGATAGTACAGTGAAATTGCTGTTGCATTTGGCACATCATGGCCATAAAGTAACTCTTTCGAAGTTTCAGTATTGTCAACAGGAGGTTACCTATTTAGGTCACCTACTATTAAAGGAGGGTAGGAGGTTGACTTCTGAGCGCATTAGTACTATTGTTAAAATAATCCATTTCACCCCAATTTTAATTAGCCTTAGGAATGAAACAACGATATGGTCTGCTCCCCCCCTCTCCCTCTATGGGCGCTCAGCCATCTTTAGGATGGTTTATTTACCTCGGATCCTGTACCGCCTCCAAAATGTTCCTTATCCTCTTCCCCGCACTTGGTTTTCACAGATAAATGCTATACAAAATTATTTCCTCTGGGGTGGTGGGACTGATCGCGTGGCACTCCGTACGTGTATACAGTCCACATATAGCGGGGGTATAGCAGTGGCTGATATTTATTCATATTACGTTGAGTCTCACCTCCTCGTAATCAACGAATAGTGGTACAATTCCCCTACAGACCCGGCATACACTATCGAACATGCCACAATGGAGCAAGTCTCTCTTACTGTATAGCCACACACACTTAGACCACCTACCACCGGCTGGCAGAGTAGTCATACAGCTATGGAAGGCCAAGACTAGACAAATGCGGTGGAGGGGAAAACTCACTCAACAGACCCCCTTGTGGCATGACACATACCTTCAACCGGCGACCTCCTTCGGCGGGTTCCGGGGATAGGACCTAGTGGGGATCTCGACCCTTAGGGACATATTACGGGGTACTGCCCTAAAATCATTCCAATAACTACAAACAGACTTCAGCTTCCATAAGTCACAGGTTTATAAATTCTTGCAACTCTGTCATGCACTCAGTCCCCAGATCCTAAATTTAGAGGCTTTCCCCGAGTTCCAATCCTTGGAGGGTCGCCTGCTGATGGGTGACCTTGGTTTACACAAAATAAGGCAAATATACCAAACACTGACAACGCATATACCCACTACCCTCGACAGGACCAGACTGGCCAGGCAGGCAGATATTCCGTAACTCACGGATGATGACTGGGCTGAGGCGATAGCCAGCCCAAAGGGCTTGGCGGTCTCCACACGATACAGGCTTATCCAGTTCAAATATTTACATAGAATATATTACACTAGGGTACGACTGCGGCAAATGGGGGTTATTCAGTTCCCAACATGCCTACGGTGTGGAGTAGAAGATGGGTCCTTCATACACACAGTATGGAGCTGCACAGCTTTGCAGCCCTTCTGGAACAGGATTAGATCATGCCTTGGTGAGGAATCGGCGTGGGTGCTTCCACTCGACCCCTACTGTTTTTTAATGCATTCCACTGATGACATAGGGGGGAACCACTATAAACAGCATCTACTGTTCCTCGCCATAACTATTGCCAAAAGGGATATTGCACAGGGGTGGAAGGCGTTATCTCCCCGACCATAGGCAAATGGAAAACTGTTTCGGGCAAATGTATGGGGACTGAGATTGCTGTATTTGAGGCCCTGGGATGCCTAGGAAACATCACAAGATCTGGACACGATGGGCAACCTATCGAGGTATTGACCTGCCTCCCCCTCTGCCTGAATAGGATCCATGAGTGGCTCCCTCATATCCCTGGCGTGTATCACACAATATTGTCATTTGGTCGTATTATTGCACTGTCATGTTGTATTATTAGAATCAGACAAATCGTGTGCTGCATTATTGAGATTAATTAAACAACAGGGGGTGGTGATGGACAGAGTTTCTGAATTAAGCAGAATACTCTCAACCAGTCAAGAGATCAGGGCTTAATCCAACACCGTTTTTGAGCTCACTGCACCATCCCAGCTCAGAACCTGGCTTTATGCAAATTAGTCTGTCCCTGGCCCAGTGCATCATGGGAACAGGGCAAACCAAACTACCAAGCCAATTCTTTCACTGGGAAGGAAACAAGCTACCGGGGACCGGTTTCTGGCATTTCAGCCGTCTTCGGCCCGGCTTGCTTGAATCCTGATGGTGCAATGAGCAAGGGACTCACGTCTGAGTATACCCTTCCACGCTTATGGTGGACAAATTATTAAACAACAGGGGGTGGTGATGGACAGAGTTTCTGAATTAAGCAGAATACTCTCACCCAGTCAAGAGATCAGGGCTTAATCCAACACCGTTTTTTAGCTCACTGCACCATCCCAGCTCAGAACCTGGCTTTATGCAAATTAGTCTGTCCCTGGCCCAGTGCATCATGGGAACAGGGCAAACCAAACTACCAAGCCAATTCTTTCACTGGGAAGGAAACAAGCTACCGGGGACCGGTTTCTGGCATTTCAGCCGTCTTCGGCCCGGCTTGCTTGAATCCTGATGGTGCAATGAGCAAGGGACTCACGTCTGAGTATACCCTTCCACGCTTATGGTGGACAAAATAATTAAACAACAGGGGGTGGTGATGGACAGAGTTTCTGAATTAAGCAGAATACTCTCACCCAGTCAAGAGATCAGGGCTTAATCCAACACCGTTTTTTAGCTCACTGCACCATCCCAGCTCAGAAGCTGGCTTTATGCAAATTAGTCTGTCCCTGGCCCAGTGCATCATGGGAACAGGGCAAACCAAACTACCAAGCCAATTCTTTCACTGGGAAGGAAACAAGCTACCGGGGACCGGTTTCTGGCATTTCAGCCGTCTTCGGCCCGGCTTGCTTGAATCCTGATGGTGCAATGAGCAAGGGACTCACGTCTGAGTATACCCTTCCACGCTTATGGTGGACAAAATAATTAAACAACAGGGGGTGGTGATGGACAGAGTTTCTGAATTAAGCAGAATACTCTCACTCAGTCCAGAGATCAGGGCTTAATCCAAAACCGTTTTTTAGCTCACTGCACCATCCCAGCTCAGAACCTGGCTTTATGCAAATTAGTCTGTCCCTGGCCCAGTGCATCATGGGAACAGGGCAAACCAAACTACCAAGCCAATTCTTTCACTGGGAAGGAAACAAGCTACCGGGGACCGGTTTCTGGCATTTCAGCCGTCTTCGGCCCGGTTTGCTTGAATCCTGATGGTGCAATGAGCAAGGGACTCACGTCTGAGTATACCCTTCCACGCTTATGGTGGACAAAATAATTAAACAACAGGGGGTGGTGATGGACAGAGTTTCTGAATTAAGCAGAATACTCTCACCCAGTCAAGAGATCAGGGCTTAATCCAACACCGTTTTTTAGCTCACTGCACCATCCCAGCTCAGAAGCTGGCTTTATGCAAATTAGTCTGTCCCTGGCCCAGTGCATCATGGGAACAGGGCAAACCAAACTACCAAGCCAATTCTTTCACTGGGAAGGAAACAAGCTACCGGGGACCGGTTTCTGGCATTTCAGCCGTCTTCGGCCCGGCTTGCTTGAATCCTGATGGTGCAATGAGCAAGGGACTCACGTCTGAGTATACTCTTCCACGCTTATGGTGGACAAAATAATTAAACAACTGGGGGTGGTGATGGACAGAGTTTCTGAATTAAGCAGAATACTCTCACCCAGTCAAGAGATCAGGGCTTAATCCAACACCGTTTTTTAGCTCACTGCACCATCCCAGCTCAGAAGCTGGCTTTATGCAAATTAGTCTGTCCCTGGCCCAGTGCATCATGGGAACAGGGCAAACCAAACTACCAAGCCAATTCTTTCACTGGGAAGGAAACAAGCTACCGGGGAACGGTTTCTGGCATTTCAGCCGTCTTCGGCCCGGCTTGCTTGAATCCTGATGGTGCAATGAGCACAGGGTCAGAGCTGATTTGCATATCGCCATTGTCTAACCCAGGGTGGTGTGGAGTGCAAAAAAACGATGGATTTGGGCCCAGATCTTTGGACTGGGATGAATGTGTGACATTGAGCCACATTCGGTCCATCACCTGTTTTGTTTGCAAAGTGCGCTGGGGATGCTCAGACGTGGGTCCCAGGCACTCTACACCACTGGAGTCAAGCTAGCCGGGCTGATGAGAGGTGTTACCTCGAAACCGGTCCGGTCCTCGGATGCTTGATTCCGTTCTGGGAAGGACATGGCTTTTGTAGTTCGGACTGGACTGTTCCCTTGAGGCACAGGGTCAGAGCTGATATGCATATCGCCATTGTCTAACCCAGGGTGGTGTGGAGTGCAAAAAAACGATGGATTTGGGCCCAGATCTTTGGACTCGGATGAATGTGTGACATTGATCCACATTCGGTCCATCACCTGTTTTCTTTGCAAATTCCGCCGTAAGTGCGCTGGGGATGCTCAGGCGTGGGTCCCAGGCACTCTACACCACTGGAGTCAAGCTAGCCGGGCTGATGAGAGGTGTTACCTCGAAACCGGTCCGGTCCTCTGATGCTTGATTCCGTTCTGGGAAGGACATGGCTTTTGTAGTTCGGACTGGACTGTTCCCTTGGGGCACAGGGTCAGAGCTGATTTGCATATCGCCATTGTCTAACCCAGGGTGGTGTGGAGTGCAAAAAAACGATGGATTTTGGGCCCAGATCTTTGGACTGGGATGAATGTGTGACATTGATCCACATTCGGTCCATCACCTGTTTTGTTTGCATTATTGAGATTAACATCTGTCTGCATAATGGTTGTATTATCGTTTCACCTGCATGTTTGGTAGGTATTGCTCGTCAGTATAAAAATGGTTACTGATGCAAATATTATCCTTCTACGCCCACTCCAATGCAGAATAACCAAATACAATTTGTTATTAAAAAAAAATGCCCATTCCACAAACCCAAAAAGATGTATGTACTTTCATAGGTATTACTTCCTACTGTTTCCAGTGAATTCCAATCAGCAGTCAGCAATCTTTTGAGCAATTAAAAACTACTATTTTCTCAGCTCCATTGCTTGGCACACCTAACTATAGGAAACCGTTTGTGCTTTATGTGTACAAGATGGCTGGCTATGACCTTCTGTTATGACCCATACATTTGGAGATAGAGAGAGATCTTGTGCTTATTTTTCTGCTGTGCTTGACCCTGTTGCTAAGTGCCCTTGACCCTGTTGCTAAGACACAGCACCTAACCAGTGCACGTCTTATTGGTTATGAATCGACATTGTTTGCTAAGCATATATATCAAAATATTGTGCCACTCTGAACCCAGCCATGTTACTACCCCTCCCTTCTAAGGATGATGCAATTGATAAACATGAGTGTATTTTCGAACAGAAGAAGAGACGAAGGGACAGATAGACTTGACTGATGTTCCCTTATCTGACCCTCAAGGAGAACTATAATAATGGCTCTTATTTCAAATTACCAGATGGCACCACCACTGCAGCTTATGCTATCAATACATTGCGTACGATGGTAGAGACATCACAAGTCCCCTATCATTCGGCTGAAGCCGCTGAACTTGTTATTCTCATCTGAACTTGCAAATTGAGTGAAGGCTAAGTTGTTAATGTCTATATAGATAGCCAATATGCATTTGGAGTGGCCCATAATTTCGGTCGATTGTGGGCAGAGGGAGGATTCCTTACTTCTCACGGTACCAGAATACAGCATGGGCACCTTATATTGCGATTGTTATCCGCACTAACGCTTCCTAAGAAATTGGCAATAATCAAGTGTGGTGCCCACAAAAAGATGACTGATGATGTGGGTAGAGGGAATGCATTTGCAGATCAGGTAGCTAATGACACCGCTCTGAGTAAAATGAAAAGAATGTTTGTTGCAGGTCCAGCTAGGTGGGTTCGCAAGATTGCTATGTTTGAGGATACGGTAGAGAGTGTATATGAGATACAGAGCGAAGCCACAATCAAGGAATTAACAAAGTAGTAGTAAAGTACAGCACAGTTAAATGAAGCGGGATGATGGATTGATAAATCCGGGGAACAGAAATGGATGTTACCTAATGAATATGTACTTCCTGTGATTAATATGGCACATCGTTCAGCTCATATTAGTGCTAAAGGCATTTGTAAATTGTTAGCTCCAGTCTGGCATAAGGATGACATTTCAAAAACAGCTACACATCTGGTGAAACATTACATGATTTGCATGAAGCTTAATCCAGGGAAGGGTACTATACCACCTGGCAATGTTTCACCACCTACTTTTCCGTTTGAGGATCTCCAAATGGATTTTACTAAATTTAAGAGATGCAATAATCCCAAGTATTTTTTAGTGGTTATATGTACGTTCAGTAAATGGGTGGAGGCTTACCCCACTAAAGACAACACCGCCATTACAACTGCGAAAGTACTCCTTAATGAGTACTTTCCTCGATTTGGGATGCCCCAAATTATCTGGAGGGACAACTGGTCTCATTTTAATGGGAAAGTGATTACATTAATTTGTGAAGGTTTGCACATTAAAAAGAAATGTTATGCAGCCAATCACCCGCAGTTAGCGGGCCTTGGTGAGAAGTTCAATGGTAGTCTCAAATTGGAATTGGCAAAAATTCAAGAGATGACAGGGTTGCAATGGCCGGATGCTCTTCCATTAGTTATTTTGTCAACAAGTACTACAGCAAACTCTAGGACTGGGTTGTCCCCGTTCGAGGTGGTTTTTGGGTGCCAACGTTTCTCAGAAATTGAATATTCTGTGATGCTTGTACCTTAGCCAGTTAACAGAATGTCTGTGTTCTATTTACCAACAGGTTCACAACTCCCTACCTCCGAATCCTGAGGAACCTGGTCACGACATAAAGCCTGGAGATGTTGTGTTAATCAAAAACCTTCAGAGGAAGAAAAGTCTGGAACCCAGATGGAAAGGTCCTGAGCAGGTTCTACTGGTAACTCATCCGGCTGTGAAGGTTGAAGGTCGAAAGAAATGGGTGAATGCCACCCACTGCAAGAAGGTACCTTTGCTGCCAACTTACAACAAGTGGGTCAAGGAAAGAGTAGGGGATGTCGAATGTGAGCATGTGCCTAGGTGTGTGCCCTTTAGCAATGCCCAACTGATATGGACCAGAAATGCATTGAATGCGTCTGTTCCACCTGAAATACAAACTATCCAAGAGCCTCTGTTCTCAGATCATACGTTGCCTGTGGCTGTCCGGTATAATGTACGTCCTTGGACGAGGGCCACCGAGCCAAAAGAGAAAAAAGATTAGGGATGGACTGAACAAGGAAGGCAAGTACTGCGTAGCAGTACCAATGAGATGTTTTAAAATTCTGCATTTGGTCCGCTTTTTTTTGTCCGAACATTAGTTAGGGAAGTAGATATACTTTGAGAGTGCACCATTACTGTCGACGCGGGATAGAGCAGGACGAGCTTAGGACAGAGCAAGGTTCACCGCCGGTGCTCAAGGGCGCCAACTGATTGATGGACAATAGAAGCCTGTACCAGTGAGGCCCTGAAGGACACTGGGAACATTTACGTTCTTTATCACTTTATGTTTCTTTATTTTATCTCATTATGCATTCTTTGGTAGACCTGTTGAATAGGAGGATCAGCCAATAATTCCAAGTCAACATCGTGTAATTTGGTCCGCTCGAAGTAAAATGTTGTTGCTCTAGTAATGATGGTAATAACAGTGTGGGGGGTGTTGTGGTTTTGGAGGATGTATATATGCCCACACTTGAACTGGGTGGATCCATTTCCCTGGGGAGTGACAAAAGGGCTACAACAAATAATGTGTTTCCTTGATTATTCTTTGTTTGTTTGAAAAGTTTTATATAGCGCTGGCTAGACCCAGAGGTATCAGAGCCCTTTACATGAGTTACAGCAAGTTACAGATTACATAGTTACATCACTTAAATCAAAGAGTCACAGGGGGAGAAGGAGGGGGAGGGAGGGAATAAACAACGGGAAAAACAAGGAAAATAATGTCAGATGTCTGGCTGGGTAGGTGACAGATAAGGGGGGAGACCAGGGCGAGACGACTCTTTAGCTGCATATGACAGCTCCACCGGTAATCGGCCAAGGTTGCTCGTGCATCGAGGTGAGTACAAACAGTTTGGATATCTGCCTAGTGGGCGTCGTCAAAGGTCCATCAAAAGTCCAGTGGATAGACAGGGTGGGAATATGAGCAAGGATGGGTGAGGGCAAAGGTCAATAGCTGGAAAGAGGAGAAGAGTAGGGAGGAGGGGTATGGGTAGGGGGTACGGAGAAGAGGATAAGGAGAAATGTCCAGTAGATTCCACGTATTCACTAAGCTCGTAACACTGCTCCCTATTTGCTAAAAAGATTTTGGCGGCCTTAGTAGCTATATTGTCGTCTGCCTCTGCTTTCGCTCTAGCTACTTTAACAAGCACCTGCTCTAGCAGTACACCTGTTATCATGCAGTGAGCCAACTCATCTTCAGCATTTAGTAACACCCTGGTTAGTTCTACCATCCTTAACCGCTCTTGCTTCAGTTTAAAGGTGCTAAAGCTTACTGTCTCCCCCCGAACACCCGCCTTAAAGGCATCCCAAACAATTCCTGGTGCAGTGCTACCCCTATTAATCTCCCAGATATTTTTAATCCACTGTGTCATGTGTCGGTGTAGTTATCATCTTTCAACAACCCTCTCTTGAAAGAACACATCCACTCCAGCCTGCATCTTGTTGATACATCTAAGGTTAGAATCAGAAGGTTATGATCAGAAATGATCCGGGGGAGCTTTTCAACTTGCGATTTGGATAAAAGAGAATTTGATACAAAGAAATAACCCAGCCTGACACATAGCTTGTGAGAAGCCGAGTAGTAAGTAAACCGGTAATCCTTAGGTTTTAAACTTCCCCATACATCCACCAATGCATTATTCCTTGCGAGGCTGAGGATTGCTTGACAAACTCTCTTCTTCCGGCCCTGATATCCTCCATAGGAATCCAAACCCAGTCCCCCGCCCCATTAATATTAAAATCCCCAGCATGAACAATACATGGGGACCATGTTTTCAGTTCCAAATCTAGAAAATCAAAGATCTCAGGATCGTCTGTCGTTGAGCCATAGATCGACCCCAGAGTAACCCAATCACCAGCAAGCAAACATTCTTCCAGCCCTACCGATCTTCGCTTCTTCCTTATTGTAACATCCTTCCATTTTGATAATATAGCCACACCTCTGGTCCTAGCCCCCTGTTTCGAATATGCGAGCAAGTGAAATCCTAACTGTTCTAATAAAAACACTTTCATTCCCTCAATGTGAGTTTCCTTCAGACACACAAAGTCTACACGCATAGTTTTCAATAGAGTAGCTACTCGTAGTCTCTTGAGGCGATCATTCAAGCCACACATGTTCAATGAGACTATTCGAATATCCATTTAAAAACATCTGGTGATTGCCCTAACCAGTTAACCAACCAAAATGTATTCAGGTTTTCTTCAGCCCCTAGTGCCTCAGTCAAGTCTAATTCCGCATTAAATGTGCTCTTTATATCCTAAGTTATGCCTTCTCCGTGAACAAAGTGATGCAAAGATGTGCCATGCCCTGTGCCCTCCTCCACTAGTTCCCCCCAGCACCCCTCCCTCAAGACCCCCCACTTACAGGCAAATAGGTCAATCCTGACCTATATGTGACAGCTAGAGCCCCAAGAAGTCTCATCCCCCCCTCCCAATGTGTCCTACTCTGATTCTTGTGCTGGTGCTGTTGCTCCCTCTAATAAACATAATAACATGTTAGCTCATATCGGATCATAACTCATTGTCACTACTAGTGACCTTTTTGCATTGGTTGTCTCAAAAGCGATAGTCATGCCACTTTGCTCCCTTCTCTCTCTTAGCTCAGTTAGATATGCTTGAGCCTTAATTTATAAAAAAAACATCCTAGCTTGGTCATTCACCACCACCTTAAGACGGCATGGAAACATCAGAAAGGCCTCGCACCCCAAATTTTGAAAAAAGGGAGATAGTAATTGTCTCATTCACCACCTTCTCTCAACTGTGGCGTGGCAGACATCTGGGCAGGCAAAGAATGTTGTGCCATTGTAAGATCATCTGGCCTCAGATTTGGCTTTGTCCATGACCTCTTGTCTAAGCAAATAGTTCCCCACATAAACCAATATGGCCCTGGGCTTGTCCACCTGAGACGCTGTATATCCTTTCTTCTGGACAAGAGGGAACTGGTGGGCGCACTGTATTTCACTCACCCAGTTCCATGCTGTTACGTCAGGAAAAGCCCACCTGACCAAAGCAATGACATATGCCAGCACATCCTGCCCTTCCTTCTCCTCTGCGACCCCAAGCAGTCTAATGTTATTCAGTCTCTGGCGGTTCTTAAAGTCCTCGAGTTTCCACTGAACATCCGCAGAGATTTTCTCCTGATCTTGCTTAAGTTCCTGCCACTTCGACACTTCATTCTCCAGTTTCCCTGTCCTTTCTTCCACCTCAGTGACTCTGCCTGCCATATCTGCATAAAGTTTGTTCATTTTTCGGAGCGATCCTTGTATTTTCTTATTTGCTTGCTTGGCCCTTCGGCTTTCTGATCTAGCCTCCCCTTGCATTTGTTTCAAGGTAGTATATAACAAATCCATGGTGGTGGCCTGTGGTGTACTGGTGGAATGAGAGTGATGTACATTGCTTCCTCCACCCTCCCGATATAGCTGGGAGGTAGCGGAGTAATCCCAATCCAGCTTCTTAACTACCTCCGACTGCGACGGATTACCTGTCATCTTTGACTTGGAACGAGATCTGTTTTTTGTAAATTTAGACTTTTGGTGAAGAGGCCCTATGGACTGAAGTACTTTCTACAGCTGACGTGTCAGATTCCAAGTATGAGTCTCCTGTGCAGCTCTCTTCTGCTAATGATGATGGAGCTGAATCATCATCATCATCATCGTTCACAGAAAAAAAAAACAGTCATCACTGGGTGATCCCGGTATTGAGGTAGCAGGATCCTTTCTCTGTGGGGGAGCTGCATGTTTAATGGGAGCATTCGTGATTTTAGCTGTAGCTATATTTTCCTTTGGTCGTGTTATTTGTTGCCCTCCTATGGAGGGTTCCTCCGCTATATCCCCCACTACCATGGCGCCACCATTATTGCCATTCTCTTTGGTAATATTGGTAATCTGCGCGTTAACCAGCGCGCCTGCTCCCATGTCAGGGATACTGTTCAAATCAGCATCGGTCGTATGCATATCCTGTACTATGAGCTCCCCACCGCTTGTGTCAGTATTTGCCTCGCTGCCTGTGTTAGTTCCAGCGGGCATACATGATTGCAAATCCGGCCCGCATTATCATCACCCAGTACCTGTGGTGTCTGTTGTTCTGCTAGAGGATCGGTCTGTGCTGTAAACTGCTCCGTGGGCCAAAACGCCAGCCGCGAGTTCTCCTCAGTAGGTGTCATTCGTGTCTCGGCATCCTCGGTCAGAACTTCTCACTGTTCATCCCCGCTGTCGTCGCTCAGCTCTCTTTGCCTTCAAGAGATCCTGCGCATTGAGCAAACTTTCTCAGAGACAGACACCTCTGGATTTGGTGATGGCGTTACAGGGAATGACTCATACAGGGTAGGTTGCCACCGGTTGTTTTCCTTTACTGCAACTTCTTCATTCTGGCGTGTTTTAGTGCCTTTTTTCACGGCGGCTCCTTTATCCTTTTTCCCCTTTGATTTATCGCTGGTGAATCCTTCTCGTGTCTCATCAAGGTTTTTACCAATGTGCCTCAGAGTTTGTACCGCTGCTCTAAGATTAGGAACAGAAATCACTTAGAACCGCCTTGTCCTTGTCTTTGTCTTTGTCTTTTTTGCTCTTTCTGCGGCTTTCTGCGGCTCTGGTCCTCTCGGCGCCATTGCTTGCATCAAGTTACATCGATTTAGAGGGGAGTAATAATTCTTTGTTCCAATGACTAATGAGATAAATCACTGGTGTGATAACCTAATTTCACCTCTAGACAACCAGTCCAGAAAACACTGAACTAGATTAAGTAGGCGCAGCATACTTCAGGATAGAGCAGCATTACACAGCAACACTTGAAAGTCCAGAGGAGAGGGAGAGGATGCGACTGCTCCCTATGGCCTGTCAGCAGCCATCTTGCTGGTCCCCAAAAAGCTTCTAATGGTGGGGGTCCCCAATCCAAAAAGAAAGAAGGTCCAAAGAAACCATGGTGCAAGGTTTGTAAGACTAATACTCACTGGACCAGTGAGTGCACCAAAAAGGAGACAGCTCCAGCCACCATTGCCCCTAATGCAACGGTTCCCCCTAGTTCAGCTCCAAGTGGTGGTTCTCAACAGAAGGGTGTAGTAGGGTTAACCCTGGGAACTGAGATGGACGCTGGCCTAGTTGATCTGTGATGGAGACATGGAGATATCCTCCTCTGTGAGTCCAGTAACCTGGGCAAGTACAGACAATCTCCTTTAGTCAATGAGAAAAAGGCTCAGGCCTACCTCAGGCACCATTGTGCCAGTGTCACAATGATGATACCTGACATTGTGGACCCTGGACAGTACATACTTGGTGAAACCTACCAAGTGACCAATACTAGCAATGTCACTACCACACATAGTATGGCAGTTATTGATTTCTCCTGGGGAGGGGTAACTAGCCTTAAGAAGGTTGTTGTTAGTTCAACCCTCCCTGTAGAATGTTTACTTGGCAATGACCTAGAGACTTTAGCCTGGTCTGAAGTGGAGTTTAGGACACATGCAGAAAGGTTAGGTATCTCAGCACATGTTCTTGCAGTGACTAGGTAACAGATCAAAAAGTTCAACACTGAACAGGCACTGAATTCTGGAATTGGACCAGTTGCCTACCAGGAAAAGGAGCAGTAGGGTTAAGGCTGTGCCTTCCCCCCTGCCTCAGAATGAGGATCACCCTTCTGAGGAAGCTAATTGTGAGCCTGAAGAAGGAACTGTCCTAGAAGAACTTGAACCTGATCAGGTTGAATTTCTTGGGACAGAAATGAAATGAATGAATGAAATGAAATGAAAATTAAACTTATATAGCGCGTAACTACCCTGAGGCCTTGCAGCGCTTTACCTAGAACCATTCAGGCAGCAGGGCAGGGCGCTAAGCTCTTGCAAGCAAATGCGTTTTTAATAGCTTTCTAAAAGCTGTCAGGTTGTTATTTTCTCTCAAAAACAACGGAAGAGCGTTCCACAATCTTGCAGCATTGTCGAGAAAGAGTGACCACCCCAGCGGGATTTTTTTACTTTTGTGGTGGTGGCCAGATGTAGCACACTGGAGCGGAGAGCTCTAGAAGGGAAGTATGGAGTGACCAAAGGGAGCATGATGGATGGACCTGACTTACGAAGAGCCTTCTAAACCAGGCACATAGATTTAAATTGTATCCTGGACGCTACCGGGAGCCAATGCAACTTCTTCAGGGCAGGTTTGGCCGACTGCCAGCGAGGAATCTGAAAAAGTAGTCTGGCTGCACGATTTTGATTAACCTGGAGTTTGGTAATTGTAGCAAGGGGGGCTCCAAGGTAAAGTGCATTGCCGTAATCCAGACGTGAAAGAATCAGGGCCTGGACCATGACTCTCCTTGCCTGGAACGGCAATAGAGGGAGAACCTTCCGGAGAATTCTCATAAGTCCGAAGCACGTGGCAGAAGTCTTAGTAGCCTGGACAGTGAAATCAAGTGAACTGTCTAGCCAAACTCCCAGGCTCTTTATCTGGGGTTTGGGGGGAGGAAGGGGACCTAGACAGGAAGGCCATATAGGGGTCAGGATGGTAGGTGAGGGATTACCCAACAGCATGACTTCCGTCTTTTCCCCGTTTAATCTGAGACAGGAAAGTTCCATCCATCTGGCGACAGCCTCAAGGCATGGGCTCAAAGTGCTAAATGACCCCTCTGCATTGTTCAAAGATACCACAAGCTGAGTGTCGTCTGCATAGGTGACAATACGGACACCAAATGGATGGACGATCTGTGCAAGGGGCCTCATATAGACATTAAAAAGTGTGGGACTCAGGGCAGAGCCCTGAGGCACCCCACAGCTGAGTGGCTGTTTGGCGGAGGTAGCTTCCCCTTCAAAAACTTGGAAGAATCGTTCCTCTAGGAAGGAGGTGAGCCATAACAGTGCCGAGCCCGACACTCCCATGCCACTAAGGCGGTGTAATAAAGTGGCATGGTTAACCGTGTCGAACGCGGCGCTGAGATCTAGTAGTATGATGGCCGCTTTTCCTCCCTGATCCAAAACTGTTCTGGCCTCCTCAGTCACTGCTAATAGAGCTGTCTCTGTCCCATGTTGAGGACGGAATCCAGTTTGAGAGGCACATAAGAAATCATTGGATTCAAGATGTTCCACTAGGATGTTATTAATGTGCTTCTCCAGCAGCTTACTCATCCATGGCAACAGAGAGATGGGACGAAAATTAGCTAAAATATTCTGATCTAAATGAGGTTTTTTTAGTAAGGCCCTAACCATTGCACATTTCCAGGACTTTGGGACGGTGCTTGAGGTGATAGAGGAATTTAAAACGTCCAAAATGGCTGGGCGAATTTACTCAATAGCCGAGGTAAGTACTTGTGGCGGTGTAGGGTCCTTGGGGGAGCCTGCGGTGACTTTAGAAATTATTTTGTCTAGCAAGACTGGGTCTATAAGGGTGAAATTTTCTAAAATACAGGAAGGGGGTGTATTGGGGCTTACTACTATCTCGGCCTTAAGGACGGTCAGATCAGAAATAAAAGAGGAATAAATGGTCTGAATGTTTTGATAAAAGAAAGTTGGTAGGTTATTGCAGCGAGCAAGCGCCCCATCTAGTGGTATTTGCTCCGGGGGAGGGGGGTGATCAAAGACTTCGCTATCCGAAAGATTTCCTTGGGGGCATTGGCGGCTAAAATTATTTTTGATTCATAAAACTGGGCTTGAGTTGCTTTAATTTCAGTTTTATAGAGTCTGATGGCCGCTCTATAATCTGCCTTTTTTCCCTGTGTCCGATCTTGTCTCTAGATCCTTTCTAATTTGCAGCATGATAATTTCATATCCCTCAGTCTTTTGGTGTACCAGGGAGCTACTTTTTGCCTTTTTATACAATGAAGAGCTTCCTTCGGAAGAGCTAAATCAAGGGAGTTGTCAATCCAATTGTTAAAATTGGCACTAGCAATATCAGGACCTCGGAAACTCGCATGCCGCAAGCATGGATTCCCACTTAATGGAGGGAAGTTTTGACCACTTCCTACCCAGGTGTCATTTAGGTTCTTGTACAGGGGGGGAGCTCCCAGTGACCCAGTTATTGGGTAACACGTGGTGATCCGTCCAGGGTAGAGGAATAGGGGGTTCCGTTTTTAGGGCATCAAGATAACAGAACAAGAGGTGATCTTTAACGTGTGTCGAGAGGAACCCCTTTTGAATCAGATCAATTGCTCGAAGGCTCTGCCGAAGGCTGTTGGCTGCTGAGTCAAGTTGATCGTCTAAATGAAGGTTTAAGTCACCCAAGACGGTGAAGTTAGCCGATGTAATCACTAAGTTAGCAGCTAAGTCTGCTAAGTTTGAGGTAAATTGACCTGGCGATCCGGGTGGTCGGTAGATCAAGAGACCCGTGAAGGAATCTGCAGAAGGTAGCTCTAATGAAAAAAACAGGCTTTCGCAGGCTGGTATAGATGTAGGTGTCAGACGGCATTTAAATCTTTCTCTGTAAATGATGGCCAGACCACCTCCTCTACCCTTATTACGATCGAGTCTCTTGATTGTGTATCCTTGTGGGGTTGCCCATACAGTGGCTGAATCAGCTTCTAAATGGAGCCAAGTCATCAGGGTTGCACTCCTCTATTACAAGGGCCAGCTGGGTGTGATGTTTGGGTAGTGATCTACAATTGAGAAGGAACATCTTCAATGTCCTGTGGGTGGGGATTCTCTTTAAGGTTTTTCCTGGTAGTTTCCAATTACAATATGCGCACTTACGTGAAGCATCTAAGGGGCGGGTGCGGTGCAGGCATTTGGGGTTAGGGACCTTTCTTAACTTATGCAGAGCAACAGAGTTATACGTGATTAAGGGCCATATGTATCAAGAACACAATTTGCAATTCTGAATTTGCGAATTTTACCGAATCGCAAAATCAGAATCGCAAATCGGCATGTATCAACACAATCGCAAATATTTAGCGATTCGCCCATAATCGCTAAATATTTGCGTGATGGACAATAGCGATTCCTTAATCTCTGAAAATCGCTAAATTGCGAGATCACAGCCTGAAAATCACAAATTTGCGAGATCGCAGCCTGAAAATCGCAAAATTGCGATGTTCCAACGGGAAAAATCGCTATTTTGCGATTTTCTGGAAACATCCAATCGCAATCCTGATGCTTTATGATGACATCACCATCCAGGAAGTGAGTGATTTCCCATGGTGCTTCAGGATTGATACTGAGAGAGCGTGAGAGTGTTGTTTGCTACTCAGGAGCCATGGCAGAAGGTGGAAATAAGGATGTTCCAGCAACCTAGCAGGAGCAGCAAAATGGAGAAGCAGACAGGAAGAGAAAGCTGAAGTTCTCTGAGGCAGAACTAGAAACCCTCATCACAGAAATGGTGCCAAACCATGAGGTTTTATTTGGGAGGAGTTCACACAAGGTGCCTGAAGCCAGGAAGAGACGGATTTGGGAAGGCATCCAAGCCAAAGTAAATGCCCTTGGAGTGACACACAGGACAGTAGAAGTGTTGCGCAAGCGCTGGTACGACAATCGCCAGCGCTCCAAGGAGAAGTTGGCTGCCAGGCTGGAGCAGTCCCAGCTCACCGGTGGGGGAACGTCCAATGTCACAGACTCAACACCACTGGAGGAACTGGTAGAGGGCACACTGCCGCCACAGAGTGTTGCGGGCGTGTCCGTGCTAGACAGCTCAGCCCAACCAGCTGCAAGACCAGGTAAGAAGCATGCCTTCCCACCCTAAATCACCCCCAGCAACCCCCTGCAGCGACCTAGGGATAAGGGGAACCACATGTCAGCCCAGAGCAAGTACACAGGCACTCACAGCAATGCATTATGGGAGATGTAGTCACAATTAGTCAGTAATGTTGGAAGTAGCATCCAACTAATGCAATTTTCACATGTGCAGGTCAGGAAAGGTGAATGACACAAGTAAAGTTAGGGAACACTGTGAAATAATGTATTTGAACATCACATGGCAGGAAAAAACTATTAATGACACATTCAGCTGTTTAGCGTCAAGACGCCGAAAGCAGTGGGCGTGCGAATTTGCCTTGCGAGTACCGGAGCAGTAAGAGGCTTACCTTTTGTGGGGGCACAGGAGAGAGAGCCACGAGGAGACCAGTCCCAGCCTAACATCCTTGGTCCAGCGCCAGCAGCACTTCTCTGCCGCCAGTCGCGCCGCCGCTCCGGGACTACAGTTCCCGTGAGCCTTTGCGGCGGCGCGTTCCCTGACGCGCTCAACGCGACAGGAGGGGCTTCAAAGGAAGCAAGCCCTCGGCGGAGCAGGGGGTCCTGACCAGACGAGTACCGGAGCAGTAAGAGGCTTACCTTTTGTGGGGGCACAGGAGAGAGAGCCACGAGGAGACCAGTCCCAGCCTAACATCCTTGGTCCAGCGCCAGCAGCACTTCTCTGCCGCCAGTCGCGCCGCCGCTCCGGGACTACAGTTCCCGTGAGCCTTTGCGGCGGCGCGTTCCCTGACGTGCTCAACGCGACAGGAGGGGCTTCAAAGGAAGCAAGCCCTCGGCGGAGCAGGGGGTCCTGACCAGACGAGTACCGGAGCAGTAAGAGGCTTACCTTTTGTGGGGGCACAGGAGAGAGAGCCACGAGGAGACCAGTCCCAGCCTAACATCCTTGGTCCAGCGCCAGCAGCACTTCTCTGCCGCCAGTCGCGCCGCCGCTCCGGGACTACAGTTCCCGTGAGCCTTTGCGGCGGCGCGTTCCCTGACGCGCTCAACGCGACAGGAGGGGCTTCAAAGGAAGCAAGCCCTCGGCGGAGCAGGGGGTCCTGACCAGACGAGTACCGGAGCAGTAAGAGGCTTACCTTTTGTGGGGGCACAGGAGAGAGAGCCACGAGGAGACCAGTCCCAGCCTAACATCCTTGGTCCAGCGCCAGCAGCACTTCTCTGCCGCCAGTCGCGCCGCCGCTCCGGGACTACAGTTCCCGTGAGCCTTTGCGGCGGCGCGTTCCCTGACGCGCTCAACGCGACAGGAGGGGCTTCAAAGGAAGCAAGCCCTCGGCGGAGCAGGGGGTCCTGACCAGACGAGTACCGGAGCAGTAAGAGGCTTACCTTTTGTGGGGGCACAGGAGAGAGAGCCACGAGGAGACCAGTCCCAGCCTAACATCCTTGGTCCAGCGCCAGCAGCACTTCTCTGCCGCCAGTCGCGCCGCCGCTCCGGGACTACAGTTCCCGTGAGCCTTTGCGGCGGCGCGTTCCCTGACGCGCTCAACGCGACAGGAGGGGCTTCAAAGGAAGCAAGCCCTCGGCGGAGCAGGGGGTCCTGACCAGACGAGTACCGGAGCAGTAAGAGGCTTACCTTTTGTGGGGGCACAGGAGAGAGAGCCACGAGGAGACCAGTCCCAGCCTAACATCCTTGGTCCAGCGCCAGCAGCACTTCTCTGCCGCCAGTCGCGCCGCCGCTCCGGGACTACAGTTCCCGTGAGCCTTTGCGGCGGCGCGTTCCCTGACGCGCTCAACGCGACAGGAGGGGCTTCAAAGGAAGCAAGCCACCCGCGTCGCGGGACGCGAGCGGGACGCCCGGGCGAAGCCCGGGCAAAGGGCGGGCCCTCTGTGGCCCTCAGAGGCACGAAAAGGCCAGGCCAGGCCCCACCCCTTCCATTTGCCAGCTGGTATATTAAGGTACTGTTTATACCTATTAAATACTGTTGCTATCTATCTTGCTGCTACGTGTTTGACCAGTTTTCAAACTGATACTGACACCCTGTTACATCGGTTCTCACTTTGGCTGTTGTTGAGGACGAGTCCTCTGCAAGTGCTTAATTCACCGATAAGGCAATGGTGAAAAAACGCCCACCTGCACCGCCTGAGACAGTGAACACTCTAGACTCATACTTGGTACAAGTGGTTCATGACATCAATAATAAACGAAGGCAATCCCTTGGCCTAAGTCAGTCACCTATCATGCCTTCTGAAAGTCTGTCTACAAGCGTACTTAGCGCCGGGACACCGGACCCACCGCGAGTAAACCCTGCAACACATCTCACAGATCTGACCATTCATTCTAATGGACCTGATGACATTAATGATGTTGACGAAAATATTCAATTTGACAGAGTAGACCCAGTAGATCTTTTATCAAACACTAATAATGACCCAAACCATCAGATATCTATTACCGAAGTAGAGTCTCAATCACCGCGGCCCGCCATACGGGCGGTCAGAGCCTGCCGTAAATCCACTGCTAAACGGGGGGGGAAACACTTAGGCAGAAAAAAGGCTTCCACCCCACCTCCCAAGCGGTCAGGGAAACAGGCTGATTTTGTTACTGAGACTGAGCCTAGAAGCAGTTATGATGACGATCTCTTTAATAGGATCGAGGAAATGATGGACATTAAAATCAAGACCGTTATCAAACCCCTGATTGGGAAACTGGATAAATTAACATCAGAGGTCAAAAAGCTGGGCACAGCTCATAGTAAGTTGGCTGAAGAGGTGGAAAATTTGTCCTCTCTTGTTACAAATTTAATACCCACTAATGGGGGGCACATTTCCAGCGTAAGTAACCCACAATCTACTCGTCAGGGTTCCTCGCCCCCTCCTTCATCAATACCAACTTTATTGCCTGTTCCTGGTCAAATTGCGGACGCAGCAGACCCTGGCACCAATATAACCTCCGCCCCTGTGGGGACACGGCAGGAGGATTCTTCAGCACAATTTATTTTGGAAGCCTCACCGGTAGTTTTGGTGCTGGCAAACGTCCCTGTCTTAGCAGAAGGCAAAACAGAGTCTAATCAGGATTTAAAAGACAAAGCGCTGTATTGGCTTACCAACAACATGCACATGACTGCTCATGGTCACGACAAGCTGGCAGGGGACATTGTCATGTCTAGGAGGGTATCCTGGATAGGAAGTAAGCCCAAAAAGTTCACAGGGGATTGTGTCATTCTAAACTTCGCAAACACGGAGGTCCTTCCAGACATCCTGAATAATGTCTTTCCGCCTCAACGCCGCAGAGGCTCTATAGTCCCTCTCACTCTTAAGTTCTTTTATGACAAGTCCAAATTTCGTACCTTACCTAATCCCACTGGTTACCACAGACACACCATTAGGAATAACTGGAGAGATGCCACCAGACCTCGACATCCAAATGACTGGCTCCAGCCCACAGTCTATCAGGACCTTGGAAGATCGTACTGCCCTACAGACCTGAACACCAGGTCTGCCCTGGCCCGAGTGCCAAGAGGTAGCGTCTGGGACGGGGGCTTGGCGGGCGAGGTCCGTAATGACTGGGGTCTTAGGCAAGCTCAGTGGCAGAGAAACGATCAGTTACCGCATTACCTTAACAATCCTCTACTTACGTGGAATCCAGCCCAATATGGACAGGGCCAGGTAGCCACCCCGCTTGAGTGGGGCGTTAGTACAGGCAACAGGTTTGCCCCTCTTTCGGACTTAAACATATGTGATTGACTTGAAATAGGATCCAGGCAGTCCAGGGAGGCTCTGAATGAGCCACTATTAGCAAGTGGTGCTCTGGATTCACAACACCCAGTCGAAATAGCTGCAGCAGTGCCAAATAACTCAAAACCACCACCGTTTGTCCCATGTAAGATCATAAGCTGGAACGTAGCAGGGACAAACGCAAAACGCCAGGACAATGCTTGGCTGAGCTTTGTCTCAGAATATCATATTATGGCCTTTCAAGAAACGTGGGACACATCCAACAGTTTCTGGTTGGATGGGTTCTCTAGTTTCGTCAAACCAGCAAGACCTAGCAGAGCGGGCAGAGCCAAAGGTGGCCTGGTGCTTCTATTTTCGTTAGCCTTAAAAGGCACCTACAGGCAGATCAGCACTGATTCCGATAACATCTTGATAGTTGAGAGGGTGATTAACAAGGAATGCAGGACATTGTTTGTTAATTTCTACAACTCCGGAAACAGTGACTACGGCGCTCGCAATATTGCTAACCTTGAAAATATTTTAAACATAGTCTCACAAGATATCGATCTTCCTTTTGAGTTAATTTTATTAGGCGATTTTAACATTCATCCATGTGGTTTTGCATGCAAGGGAAAAGAAGTTGACGAAGCGGATGACGCAGCCACACGGGGACCCCATTTTGAACACTCCGCTGAGGGGCAGGAGCTCGAGGAGCTTTTGGCCTACTTTGGTTTATACGAACCAGACTGTGAGCAGAGAAATCCAACTTTCACTGGAGCTCACCAGGGTACAGTGATTGATTACATCTTTGTTTCATTAGGGATCTTTCAGCGGATTAGGGCCTACTGTACAGTCCCTACAATTTATAGTGATCACAACCCGGTCCTGCTTGAGGCGGCATGGGGAGATCACTTGGGCCCACCACCAGCAAAGCCCAAATCTGCCCATTCCCTGAGGACCACAGATCAAGCCAGACGCATTAAATGGGCCAAAGTCATCCCGGAAAACTTTTACGAAAAATGTTATCCAAAAATTCAAGTACAGGTGGAACAGTGCAGAGACCCGGGCTCTCAAAGGAACAAAATTATTGCAGCTTACGAGGCTATCTGCGACCAGGTCTCGAAGGACCTACTTGCTAAACCTATCCAGGGTGCTGATGGACATAAGCGCTGGTTTGATCAGGCATGCTCCAAAGCCCACAGAGAATTATTGGCGGCCCTTAAATCTGTGCCCAGGGTCAAAGAGGACATCGTGAGTTTAAGGAAAATCTACAAAGCTGCCATAAAGAACCGGAAAAACAATATTAAACACGAAACATGGGATAATCTCCTTTCGGCAGCAGTACTTAAGGACAGCAGGAGATTTTGGGAAATCATTAAACAGCCTTTATTCCTGGACGACAGCAATGATCCCATGGATTGCGTGATTACCGATGAGTCTTGGTTGTCCTTCTTTGAAAAAGTATATGGGGGCAATGACGATGGATCTAAGGAAGGCACATCGTTGAACTTTGATGGTCACCATATCATTTTCAACTCCCAAGAGGTGGAAAAAGCCCTGTTGGCAACCACTAAAAACAAGGCACCCGGGCCAGACGGAGTACCTGCAGACTTCTTTTTGTTCTCACCCAAACTCTGGGCCGAGGTCCTGGCAAACGTATTTAATGCAGTTAACGGAAACTCAGCCCCCGCTTCTTGGGCCCAATCTATCATCGTCCCTATTTTTAAAAACAAAGGTCGGCGTGACGACCCAGCATTTTATAGGCCAATATCCCTCCTGGATTCAACTGTAAAAATCTTGGGCAGAGTACTTCTAGCAAGACTGAGGGAGAACATCGAGGCCTGCGGGGGGTTGTCCGAACTGCAGTACGGTTTCAGGGAGAAGAAAGGGACCATTGAACAATGCTGTAACCTGCACTTACTCATTTCCAAGTATACGGTCGCCAAGGAGGGTTCCGTATTTCTCGCCTTCATGGACCTTTCGTCGGCGTTTGATCTCGTCAACAGATCAAAACTATGGGCGATACTATTAGAGCTGGGTATTGACGAAGCACTGGTCTCATTCATGGCAGCGATGCATCGGGAACTCTTTGCAGCAGTACGTGTATCAAATAATGGCAGATGTACCCCCATGTTTAAATCTTTAAAGGGGGTGCGGCAAGGGTGCATTCTGGCCCCTACGCTCTTCACCTTGTATATTAATGGCCTAGGGGAACACCTGCGCGGTCAGGGCGCGGACGTTCCGCGTGCAGGAGATGTGCAAATACCGGCACTCCTGTATGCGGACGACGCGGTGCTGATTGCTCGTACTGGTGTGGGTCTGCAGCGCCTACTGGACGCCTTCGGCTCCTTTATGGACAATTTGGACTTGAAGGTGAACGCGACAAAATCCCACACGATGGTCATGGGGCGAGAGTGCACTAAAAAATCTCATAAATCATTTTTCTGTAGCGGGGTTCCTGTGTCGAAGGTCACCACGTTCCCCTATTTGGGAGTTCTGTTCGATCATAAGGGTACATGGGGGCCCCAGGTAACAGCAAAAAGACTGGCAGTGACTAGGTCTTCTTTAGCGATCCTTGGCTTTGCGGGTAAGCTGGGGGCAAGGCCAATGGAAGCCCTTTTAAAGATCTATAGGTGCAAATCCGTGGCCATAGCTCTCTATGGATCTCCACTATGGGGCTATGTAAATCTTGAGCCCATCCAGAGATCAGAAAATAAATTTATCAGATCTCTTCTCTCCTTACCCCAGTCAGCCCCAATTTACTCGATACATCAGGAGGTAGGTTTACCCTACCTGGCGGATTTATTAAGCCTAGCGCCGCTGATCCTATGGCTGAAAATATGGTTGAATGACGATCTCCCATTGAATCATACCATTTTGAAAGACGTACTCTCCTTAGAAAAATCCAAGAGCATTCCATGGCTGACCTATTTAAATAAATCATTCATTGACCTAGGTCGACCAGAACTTTTCCAAAACCCAGAAAAAATTAAGGCATTAGATATCGTACTCATAAAAAAGGCATTTATGGAAAAGAAGGCAGCTCGCCGAGAGGATGTTGAATTATTGAAACCCTCAGTTAGGGCACACAACCTCCTGGTTAGCACTCCCTTACTTGCCCCTTATCTCAGTTTCGTTACGCTTCCCTATCACAGGTTTTTATTGACAAAATTCAGGTTCAACCTGATACATTTTTACCTGGGTTCTTTTAAGCAATGCCAGAAGCCAGAGTTAGCCCCACCTTGTAGGTGTGATGACTTCTCGGTACAGGACACGATGCATTGCGTCATGTTCTGTAGCCAATACCACGAGCAGAGGAAAAAATATTTGCTCCCCATCTTGAGAGAAGCAGGTTTTACTCAGGTACGCCCGGCGCTGCTTTATTTACAGCTTGCAACAAATCCACGCACAACGTTTTGTATTGCAAACTTTTTAGTGGCCGCAGCAAGGGTGAAAGCTGCCGGTCAAATTTCGCCTTCTTAATCAAATTATTGTACATAGTATCTTTCTCTTAACGTGTAAGAAGTGTGTTGCTTTTTAATATTCAACTATACACTTGTATTTTATGTCATGTTTTATCGTTTATGTTTCTTTGTATGACTTGGAATAAGTCGAATAAAGATATCTTGACTTGACTTGACTATTAATGTGTGCTGTTCTATCCACAGCACCTGCAAGTGGAAAGGCAACAGCCAGTGCAAGTGACACAGGACCCCAAGCCTCTGGAGAAGCTAGCCAGGGCCAGGATACAGAAGGGGGGACAGTCCTTTCATCCAACCACAGGGACACAGAAGGAGGATCGTGAGGCCATTTAGAATCATGGAAGATGAGGAGGAGGACAATGAGAAAGTGCAGTCTTAAGCACCAGTTTCCCAGCAGCAGGAGTCAAGACCACAGACCACAGGCAGGCGTAGACCCCGCACAGGCTTCAGCTCCAGTGAGCATCAGGATTATTCTGTGTTTGCTGGGCTCGAACTGCATATGCTCCAGGTACACCGCCTGTAAGTGAAACATATGAAGGCAATTCAGCGAGAGACCAGAGCAGGGAACAGGGGAATTCACCAAGAAATCAGGGGGGCTGTGCAGGAGCTGACTGCCGAGTTGCGAGCAGAACGCGCAGCCAGGCGCAAATAAATGGCCCGCATGGACCACTACACTTGCGCTATTAACCGGCTGGCCTCCTCCACCAATATGCTGGCAAGGCGTGCCATAGAGACCCAGCGTGGGTTCTCTCACTGAATTCAGGATATCGCCACTGTGGTAGTGCAGTCAACTGCTACCCTGGATGAACTGCGTGCCCTGCGTACTGCTGGTCCATGGGTGCTGAACCCCTGTGAGGAGGACTCACAGTCAGTGTGGAGCTCCAACACCCCACCACACACTGTTGAGAGGTGCTGTAGTGGCAGGAGCAACAGGCCTGCCACACAACCAATAGGAACTGCTGCAAAATGACTTTTACACACAGGGGAGAAATAGGGCCAGCAACAGTGTTGCATTTGCTGTAATTAGACTAAAATTGTTGCACTGTGATTTCAACATGTGCATTGGATTGGGATAGTTCATTTATGTTTATTTGGATGTGTGACATTGTTGCTATTGGGAATTAAACACATTAGCAAAGGCTTAAGTTGTCATTGTATCATTATTACTCACCTAGAAGTAGTTTCGCATGATCTCATCACGCCTCTGTTGCCCAGCTGCAGCAACAGCTACGCCAGCTTCCATGTGTACAGGTCCAGGTCCCTCCATGTCGGAGGATTCTGAGTCACTCAACTCCATTGGTGTCCCTTTCCTGGTTGCAATGTTGTGCGGCATGGCACAAGCTACTACAATTTTGCAGCACGTTTCAAGGCTGTATTGGAGGGCTCCTCCACTTTTATGAATGCATCTGAATCTGCTCTTCAATATGCCAAATGTTCTCTCGATGGTGCCTCTTGTTGAAATGTGTGCCCGGTTGTAGTGCCGCTCCCCAGCAGTGGCAGAATTCAGGTAGGGTGTCAGGATGAAATCCCGGACTGCATAGGCACTGTCCCCTGTGGGTGGAAATATTTAAAGGTCAGTCACTGTAATGCACATGCTGGCCATTTGAAATGTGGGCTGTCATTGTGTGCTTTTACCTAGTAGGTATCCCTCTCCAAATTCCCCTCTTGAGAGTCTACTGTATAGCCCACTGTGACGGAATATGAAGGCGTCATGTGTGCTTCCTGGATACTTTGCCACTATGTTGGTGATTATGTTTTTGGCATCACACACCATCTGTATGTTCAGTGAGTGGTAGCATTTCCTGTTCCGGAATACATACTCTATGTTTGAGGGGGGTGACATGGCAACATGTGTCCCATCTATAAATCCTATGACGTGGGGGAATTGGGCAATGTTGTAAAAGTCCTGCTTGGTCTGTGCTAGTTCCTGTGGGGTGCTGGGGAAGTGTATGTGGTGTTGCATCCTATGTGTCATGGCGTCGAGGAACGCATGAAAGATGCGTGACAGGGCACTTTGTGACACCCCTCCTGCTGAGGCTATGACCCCCTGAAAACTACCTGAGGCCAGCAGGTGTAGTGAACACAGGACCTGGATGTGTGTGGGTATAGCTTGTGTCCTGCGGGTGGGGTGTTCTAGGTGGGGCCTGAGTTCCTCAATTAAATCAAGTATGCTCTCTTCCTCCAGTCTGTAATGGGTGTAGATGTCCTCCTCAGTGCGCTGGAAGATGGTGGTGCGCAACCGTAATATCCTCTCCTGCCGTCTCCTCCTCTGCACCACGGCTCTCAGTCTTCGCCTCCTCACTATCATGTAGAGCCCGGACATTGTGGATAAGAGTGTGTTCCATTCTCGGCTTCATTTTATCCTTTGCTGGTTACCACCTGCTTCAACTTGATGGTAATTGTGATTCCTTAATTTGCGATTTTCCTTAAATCGCTATTATGAATGGTTGATACATTCCATTGCGAATTCTTAATTGCGATTTCCAGATTTGCGATTTTCGCTAACCGGTTTCAGCGCAAATTTGGAAATCGCTATGGAAATCGCAATTTACCACTTTTGCAAGATTTGGAATTCGCTAAATGCGATTCCTTCTTTTGCATGCATCTTCGCCTTCATACATTGGGATTAGCGATTTTTTTGTCGCAAATGCTATTTTTAGCGATTCGCAGCGTTTGCGACAGGATTTTTGCTTCATACATATGGCCCTAAATTCCTGGCCATTTTACCAGAAAACTTGGTTATAGGCACGATAGGCGCGACTGAGCGTGGACTGGCTTCTCTTAGGCGACTCTTCGGCACGATGAAGGCGCCCGCTTACGCGTCCGCTGCGCGGAGAAGAAAGCCTCTAATTATATAGCAAAATTAAATTAAAGCAGCAATGATGGGGGAATATTACCGGCGCTAGCAATCAACGCAGCTTACACCAATGCAGCACGAGTTTAAAAAGCGCTGTGATCAGCGCGCTTCGACGCAATAAAACGGCTAAAAGCGATGCAATCGCTCAACTACCCCCAACCTCCATCTCAGGTTCTAGCAGGGATGTATTAACAGCCCGGGGTGAACTTCAGCTCAATTATATAACTGAGCAGGGGAAGTGAGGAAGCCCGCCCCACTGGACCGCCGACCAGCGTGCCTGGCTCCTCCTATGATGGCCGCTGGTGGTGTATGCAGCCTACAAGCCTACACGTCCCGCAATGTCCCTGCGACACTTAGTCTGCCGTACAGGTATGGGAACAGGAAGTAGTGTAGCGCAATACAATGCCACCGGACAGAGGAATGCAAGAAGGATCAGCAGGAATCAATAGCAGGAATCGATAGGTCCAGAAAACACCCGGCTTCCGCCTCAGGTGTAGGAAATGAAAGGAGAGAAAGGTGCACAGAGCACGTAAACACGGACAGGTAAGGGCAGCGAGTGGCAAAATATTAACACGCTAGCAATCAGCGCAGAGTCAAGCTAAAACAAAATTAAATTAAAGCAGCAATGATGGGGGAATATTACCGGCGCTAGCAATCAACGCAGCTTACACCAATGCAGCACAAGTTTAAAGGGTTCTAGCAGGTTTCATCATGGTGCCAAATTCCACGGATACTGGGCACCAAAAACATCCAGGGAACCAAAAGTCACACCCAAAAAATGTCCAATATTGAATCTATACAGGGTCCCAGGATCCAAAACAGGGAGCCCTACCAGGGCAGATCTGAGGCAGGCACAGTTGTACACAGCAAGCTGCTGCTGAGGCTGCAGGGAATGCTAGTGGCATCCATAACGTTTATTGGGGTGAAGGGCTCCTGTATTCAGAGTGTAGAGACCCCAAGCCTGGTGCTTCCAGGAGGTTGGTCATACCTTTGGCATTCAGGGGCTTCCTTTTGACACTAGCCCATTATATTCCTCTTGCAGGACATATTGCCCAGAACAAAACATGGGACAGGCTTGTCCCTCACTTTCACTGGCCCCACATGTCAGAAGACACAAAGGAGTTTTGTCGCTCCTGTGTAACCAGCCAAGCCAGTGGCAAAGCACGTAGCACTACAAAGGCCCCCCTTATACCACTACCTGTGGGGTTCGTTCCCTTTAAAAGAGTATGGATTGATATGGTTGGACCAATGGATCTTCAGACAGCCTCTGGGCACAGGTTTATCCTGGTGGTAGTGGATCATGCCACCAGGTACCCAGAAGCTATACCAATTAGGACCACTATAGCACCTGTTGTGGTAAGAGCCCTCTTGGAAGTTTTCTCAAGAGTGGGTTTTCCCAAGGGGGTTTTATCAGACAGAGGTGCAAACGTTAAGTCTAGTTACTTTACTGCAATGTGGAAGGAGTGTGGAGTAAACTATAAGTTCACCACACCCTATCACCTACAGTGCAATGGTCTGGTTTAAAGATTCAATAAGACCTTAAAGGGTATGATTAAGGGTCTACCAGAAAAGCTCAGGTGGAGATGGGATATCCTTCTACCCTGCCTTTTGTTTGCATACAGTGAGGTTCCTCAGAAGGGGGTTGGCTACAACCCATTTGAACTTCTGTTTCGGCACTCTGTCAGAGGCCCACTTTGTCTAGTGAAGGAGGGATGGGAGTTACCTCTCAAACCCCCTAAACATGACATTATGGACTATGTACTTGGTCTCCGCTCCAGGATGGCAGAGTACATGAAAAAGGCAACCAAAAACCTGGAGGCCAGTCAGGAATTACAGAAAGCCTGGCATGACCAAAAGGCTGTACTGACTGTTTATCTGCCAGGACAGAAAGTGTGGGTGTTGGAGCCTGTGGCACCAGCAGCTCTCCAAGACTAGTGGAGTGGACCCCACACTATTGTTGAACAGAAGGGAGAGGTTACCTATTTAGTAGATCTTGGAACTCCCAGGAGCCCCCCTAGGGTGCTTCATGTCAACAGACTGAAACCATATGTTGGCAGGGCAGACATGGGCTTGCTCATGGCTATTGATGAAGGACAGAAGGAAGAGAGCGACCCTCTCCCAGACATGCTCTCTCAGAACCCTGATGATGGGTCAGTTGAAGGTGTAGCCTTGGCAGGCAGCCTCACTGACCAGCAGAAAAGTGACTGCAGACAAGTTCTGCAACCATACAGACATATGTTTTCACTGACTCCAAGTCAGGCTATCTGATGCACTCATGAAGTGGACACTGGGGACAGTCTGCCTGTTAAAAATAAGATTTACAGGACTGAAGTCCAGAAAATGTTGGGAGTAATTAAACCTTTAGATAGCCCTTGGGCTAGTCCAGTAGTCCTAGTGCCAAAACCTCACACCCAGGGTGGTAAGAGAGAGGTGAGGTTTTGTGTAGACTACAGAGGTCTCAATACTGTCAATAAGACAGAGGTCATTCCCATATGCAGAGCAAATGAGCTCATAGATAAGTTGGCATCTGCCAAATTTCTGAGCATATTTAATCTGGCAGCTAGCTACTGGCAGATCAGACTAGCTGATGATGCCAAGCTAAACACAGCATTTTCAATCCCTAGTGGGTATTATCAGTTTGTGGTGATGCCCTTTGGTCTGAAAAAATGCACCTGCCACATTTCAAAGGATGGTGAACAAAGTCCTCACAGGCCTGGGTGACTACTGTGCACCATATATTGATGATATTGCTGTCTTTAGCTCCACCTGATCCACCTGAAAAGTGTTTTGGAGGCCCCACAGAAGGCTGGCCTAACTATCAAGGTTACTAAGTGCCAGATAGGGCAGAGTCAGGTTGTGTACCTGGGGCACCTTGTAGGTTGTGGTACTGGGCCACTTTCAAGTTGCAGAGCGGAGCAAAATCCAGACCATGATGGACTGGGTTGCTCCAACCACCCAGACTCAGGTCAGAGCTTTCTTGGGCCTGACTGGGTACTATAGGAGATTTGGCAAGGGGTATGGTTCCATTGTGACACCCCTGAATGACCTAACTTCTAAAAGAATGCCTAAGAAAGTTTAGTGGACAGTCAGCTGTCAAAAGGCATTTGATGACCTGAAGCAGGCACATGTGCACTGCACCAATTCTGCAAAGTCCTAACTACTCCAAAGAATTCATTTTTCAAACAGATGCTTCTGAGTTGGGGATATGGGTTGTGCTATCACAATTGAATGAAGAAGGTCAGGAGCAGGCAGTAGCTTTTATTAGCAGAAGGCTGACCCCTAGAGAGAAATGTTAATCAGCTATTGGGAGGGAGACCTTTTCTGTGGTTTGGGCCCTGAAGAAGCTGAGACCATACTTGTTTGGAACTCACTTCACAGTTCAGACAGACCATAAGCCCCTCTTGTGGCTAAAACAGATGAAGGGTGAAAATTCCAAACTGCTCAGGTGGTCCATTTCCCTACAGGGGATGGACTAAACAGTGGAACATAGACCTGGGAGTAACCATGCCAATGCAGATGGACTCTCCAGATATTTCCACGTAGAACATGAAGACTCAACTGGTCAAGATTAGTTTAATGTCCCTGCGTTTGGGGGGGGGGGTTGTGTAGGAGAGTAGGGTCTGCTTCCTATGGTTATCCCCACATTTTGCTTTGTCTCACTGGTTTTTCTATTTTAGTATGGCCGTCGTCTTGCTAATCAGTCCCACAGCCTAGCTGTACTCTCTCTTCCAATCTGGCATATGGAATTCATAGCATAGTCTGTCAGGAAAGCAGAAACAACATGGAGGCAGGAGATGATAAAGAGATGTTAAATACACATTGGAGATAATATAGTGGGAGAAAGGAAGTAACTATGAGCAAACTTACTATGTAACACAAAAAAGTTGCACAGTATACTATAAGTCCTACTTTATATTTTAAACATTTTTGATCTACTTGATGAATTACATATAAAAATGAATAATTGCTCGAACAATTTTTGATTATTAAATATAAATTTATTCTTCTGATTCTTTTTCATAATTTAATAAAACTTCGAATAATATATTGTCTGGAATGTCCTCATTTGTATTCTGTGATTCCATTGATTCCACACACTGAAATAATTCATGGTCCAGAGACTCATCCATATAATCAAAGTCATCATTTTCAGCAATTGTTTCTTCTGTGTTGTCCAAAACAATTTCAAAAAAGAAATATCCTGTTCTCCTTCCATTTTGTTGCTGTAAATTGCATAAAAAATATATCAGTAGAGTTAGGGCACTGTTGTGTTTAAGTTCAGACAGGCAGTTTGGATTTTTTAATAGTGAAGCTATCTTTGGGTAGTGTATGGTATTAGGCTGGAATTAGAAATATATAAAAGTGTATGTGATAAAGCCTAAGTACATTTATAATAATATAAGGAAAGTCTAACTCAATCCATAACTATAACAGAGAAGTCTATCTCAATCTATTTCTATTACAGTGGGATAGTATATAAGTAACAGAATATTTTTTCTCAAATTAACTGAAAGTTCACAACATACTTCACTTTTCCAAATAACAACTTACCTTTAAGAAAGCAGTTGAAGTTGTCAGTGTAATTTCTTTTCAAATGTACTTCAGGAAGTAGTAGTCAAAATGGCTGTGTTTCCTTCTCTTTTTTTACATATATTCATGTACATAACCAATCAAATGTCAGGAAATAATCGTAGAAAATGTAAGAAACTTTTTAATTGGTTGTCAATTCTAACACTTCATATGTGTTTTGGTCAGGTAATTTACCTCAGGATATTTAGACAGGTCTGCAGCCTAAATGTCTCAATGGAATTTCACCAAATTTGGGCAAATGGTAGGGACTGCTATGTAGTAGGGCCTATTCTATATTTGATGAAAGTGTCTTCAGTGGATTTTCTGTAAATTACTTTCCCACCTTTTTTTATGGAGCGCTTACCGGTGCGCGCTCCGGTACGCGCACCGGCAGCGTTACGGGAGTCCGCCATTTTGTGTTTCGGTACAATTGAGACACAAGATGGTGGACAAACAACGTTGGGAATGGGTAGAAGGGGGCACGGTAGACACTTCATGACCCTCTAGGTTTTCTGAGGGGGACTTAGGACGCTCATATAGGCAAAAAATAAAAATAAATTGAAATACACGCGCACTGGTAAGCGTACCGGGGAGCGTACTTTGGTGAAAAATAGTGAAAAAAGTTAGAAAAAGATTAACGTTTTGAATGATCAGAGGTAGGGTAGCTCTGAAAAGAGCTTTTGGGTTCTGTGGCTGATTTAGGTACCTACAAGTAGGTTCCAATGCACAGTCTTAAATTCAGGACGAATATTCTATTCCCCTCATCTGAGAAGTGCACACCATCTCCTCTGTAGATGTCTTGCATGTTGTAACGCAAGTTATTATTGTATATTGAACCCATTCCACAGTCTCTCATGTAAGCAGAAACAGATTTATTCACATGTTTCCATGCTTTCTCAAATTGTGGACAAAATTGGTTGGACCAGTTCCATTTCTGTCTTTGGCATATATTGGAATATACCAAGGCAGTTTGTGGAAAAAGTGTCATCAATTGATCAAAGGTGTCTTTTAAAAGCATTTCCAGACCAACCCCAGTCATAGTGCCTAAATCATTTCCATCCCCGGTGCACTATTAAGAGGTCAGGGTTTGGCAGATGTAAAAAGGTTTTCACCAATTCTATCAATTGATGACATCTCAATCCTCTCTGGCCAATCCACTTAATTTCCACATTTGATAAATCAAGGTTGTGATAATTTCTGCTTGCTGCATACCTTTGAGCCCAGTGGATGTAGCTATGTCCAATAATCCATACAGAATACATGATGTGAGAAGGTTCTGGTGCAGTCAGATGAAGTGTGGGAATGAAATGGTAGTTGGAACAGTAGGAGTTTACAAAAAAATAATTGTGGAGTTTCCCTGCTGTTGAATCACAAGCAATGATTGATGGATTCAGGTAGTTGAAAACAGAAAGTTAGGGTGCATGGTTTTGTTGTGTGTAAGAAGCAATTTGAATGGTTAAGAAAAAGTCACTAAAAGCAATAATGCCCTGGATAAGCTGGTGTATTGAGAGGTCAAACATCCTTGCTGACATAATTTGCATCATAGTAGAATAAACTTTTGAACCTGAGAGTTCAGTTAGGAGGGAGTTGCTATGGTAACAGATAGAAAGGTCTGAGAGGGGGAAGGGTGTTGGTTTGAAAATAGTGAGGGAAGACTTTTGATTGATTTAAATAAGGCATATGTGTGTAAAGTTAGAGATTTTCTATGCCAGTCTTGGTTTCAGTGTATTGAGTGCACACCTTTTGCTCTGCTAAAGAAAAATTGGTGTGTGTGTCTGACACTGTTCTTAATCTCCCAAAGCATTTGTAAAGGTAAGTAATGATTTATTTAATTTAGATAGAGACTTGTTTGATCTATGGAGAATATTTGGAAGCAGATAGTTATGTTTCAGTAGTGAAATTGTATGCTTGTACATAGGTCCTGTGTTGTGTTTCTAAAATGTTATTCAAAAAACGATTTTGGGTGCAAATCAATGGTATTTTCATTTGACCTTATTTGTGATTGCCTTGTGCAGCCGTTGCATCACCTTTAACATGGGAAATAAGTGACGCTCTTGTGGCGCAAGGCCTTCATAAATAAGGCCCTGATTTTTTTTGTTGTTGGTTTGTGTTTTTGCTTTTTGTTAATACTAGCTATGAACATTTGCAAAATAGAGGATTTGTATTTTGGGAAACAGTGAGGTTTCAAAAGTGATATTGAGTGGTTGTACATAGGTTCTGCGCAGTTTTTCTAAAATGTTAATCAAAATACGATTTTGGGTGCAAATGAATGGTATTTTCATTTGGCCCTTATTTATGATTGCCTTGTGCAGCCGGTGCATCACTTTAAACATGGGAAATAAGTGACGCTCTTGTGGCGCAAGACCTTCATAAATAAGGCCCTGAGTTTGTTGGCTGTTGATTTGTTTTTTGCTTTTTGATAATAGTTATTATGAACATTTGCAAGATAGTGGTTTTGTATTTTGGGAAACAATGAAGTTTCAAAAGTGATATTGAGTGGTTGTACATAGGTCCTGCGCAGTGTTTCTAAAATGTTATTTAAAAAACGATTTTGGGTACAAATCAATGGTATTTTCATTCGGCTCTTATTTATGAATGACTTGTGCAGCTGGTGCATCACTTTAAACATGGGAAATAAGTGACGCTCTTGTGGCGCAAGGCCTTCATAAATAAGGCCCTGATTTTTTTTGTTGTTGGTTTGTGTCTTGCTTTTTGATAATACTTATTATGAACATTTGCAAGATAGAGGATTTGTATTTTGGGAAACAGTGAGGTTTCAAAAGTGATATTGCGTGGTTGTACATAGGTTCTGAGCAGTTTTTCTAAAATGTTATTCAAAAAACGATTTTGGGTGCAAATAAATGGTATTTTCATTTGGCCCTTATTTATGATTGCCTTGTGCTGCCGGTGCATCACTTTAAACATGGGAAATAGGTGACGCTCTTGTGGCGCAAGGCCTTCATAAATAAGGCCCTGATTTTTGTTGTTGTTGGTTTGTGTCTTGCTTTTGGATAATACTTGATATGAACATATGCAAAATAGAGGATTTGTATTTTGGGAAACAGTGAGGTTTCAAAAGTGATAATCAGTGGTTGTACATAGGTTCTGCGCAGTGTTTCTAAAATGTTATTCAAAAAACGATTTTGGGGGCAAATCAATGGTATTTTCATTTGGCCCTTATTTATGATTGCCTTGTGCAGCCGGTGCATCACTTTAAACATGGGAAATAAGTGACGCTCTTGTAGCGCAAGGCATTCATAAATAAAGCCCTGAGTTTGTTGGCTGTTGATTTGTTTTTTGCTTTTTAATAATACTTATTATGAACATTTGCAAGATAGTGGATTTGTATTTTGGGAAACAGTGAGGTTTAAAAAGTGATATTGAGTGGTTGTATATAGGTTCTGCGCAGTGTTTCTAAAATGTATTCAAAAAACGATTTTGGGTGCAAATCAATGGTATTTTCATTTGGACCTTATTTATGATTGCCTTGTGCAGCCGGTGCATCACTTTAAACATGGGAAATAAGTGACGCTCTTGTGGCGCAAGGCCTTCATAAATAAGGCCCTGAGTTTGTTTGCTGTTGGTTTGTTTTTTCCTGTTTGATAATGCTTGCTATGAACATTTGCAAGACAGAGGATTTGTATTTTGGGAAACAGTGAGGTTTCACAAGTGATATTGAGTGGTTGTACATAGGTTCTGTGCAGTGTTTCTAAAATGTTAATGAAATAACGATTTTGGGTGCAAATCAATGGTATTTTCATTTGGCCCTTATTTATGATTGCCTTGTGCAGCCGGTGCATGACTTTAAACATGGGAAATAAGTGACACTCTTGTGGCGCAAGGCCTTCATAAATAAGGCCTTGAGTTTGATTGCTGTTGGTTTGTTTTTGCTTTTTGATAATGCTTGGTATGAAAATTTGCAAGATAGAGGATTTGTATTTTGGGAAACAGTGAGGTTTCAAAAGTGATATTGAGTGATTGTACATAGGTTCTGAGCAGTTTATCTAAAATGTTATTTAAAAAACGATTTTGGGTGCAAATGAATGGTATTTTCATTTGGCCCTTACATATGATTGCCTTGTGCAGCCAGTGCATCACTTTAAACATGGGAAATAAGTGATGCTCTTGTTGCGCAAGGCCTTCATAAATAAGGCCCTGAGTTTGTTGGCTGTTGATTTGTTTTTTGCTTTTTGATAATACTTATTATGAACATTTGCAAGATAGAGGATTTGTATTTTGGGAAACAGTGAGATTTCAAAAGTGATATTGAGTGGTTGTACATAGGTTCTGCACAGTTTTTCTAAAATGTTATTCAAAAAACGATTTTGGGTGCAAATGAATGGTATTTTCATTTGGCCTTTATTTATGATTACCTTGTGCAGCCGGTGCATCACTTTAAACATGGGAAATAAGTGACGCTCTTGTGGCGCAATGCCTTCATAAATAAGGCCCTGATTTTTTTTTGTTGTTGGTTTGTGTCTTGCTTTTTGATAATACTTATTATGAACATTTGCAAGATAGAGGATTTGTATTTTGGGAACCAGTGAGGTTTCAAAAGTGATATTGAGTGGTTGTACATAGGTTCTGAGCAGTTTTTCTAAAATGTTATTCAAAAAACGATTTTGGGTGCAAATGAATGGTATTTTCATTTGGTCCTTATTTATGATTGCCTTGTGCAGCCGGTGCATCACTTTAAACATGGGAAATAAGTGACGCTCTTGTGGCGCAAGGCCTTCATAAATAAGGTCCTGAGTTTTTGTTGTTGTTGGTTTGTGTCTTGCTTTTTGATAATGCTTGATATCAACATTTGCAAGATAGAGGATTTGTATTTTGTGAAATAGTGAGGGTTCATTAGTGAAAATGAGTGCTTGTACATAGGATCTTTGCTGTGTTTCTAAGATGTTATTCCACAAACGATTTTGGGTGCAAATCAATGGTATTTTCATTTGGCCTTTATTTATGATTGCCTTGTGCAGCTGGTGCATCACTTCAAACATGGGAAATAAGTGATGCTCTTGTGGCGCGAGTTCTACATAAATAAGGCACTGAGTTTGTTGGCTGTTGATTTGCTTTTTTCTTTTTGATAATACTTATTATGAACATTTGCAAGATAGAGGATTTCTATTTTGTGAAATAGTGAGGGTTCAGTAGTGAAATTGAGTGCTTGTATATAGGATCTTTGCTGTGTTTCTAAAATGTTATTCAAAAAACGATTTTGGGTGCAAATCAATGGTATTTTCATTTGGCCTTTATTTCTGATTGCCTTGTGCAGCCGGTGCATCACTTTAGACATGGGAAATAAGTGACGCTCTTGTGGCGCAAGGCCTTCATAAATAAGGCCCTGAGTTTATTTCCTGTTGGTTTGTTTTTTACCTTTTGATAATACTTGCTATCAACATTTGCAAGATAAAGGATTTGTATTTTGGGAAACAGTGAGGTTCCCAAAGTGATATTGAGTGGTTGTACATAGGTTCTGCGCAGTGTTTCTTAAATGTTATTCAAAAAATTATTTTTGGGGAAAATCACTGGTATTTACATTTGGTCCTTATTTATGACTGCCTTGTGGCATCTGTGCATCTCTTTTAACATGGGATGCACTAGTGAAGCAAGGCCTTCATAAATAAGGCCCTGAGTTGCTGTGGTATAAACTTTAATATGTTGCAAATTAGTGTTTATATTGTTTTCTTTTTGTCATTACTGTGTTGTTTGCTAATAGTGGTCTTTTATGTGTTATTTTTGTCAGAAACACAGATTGAAATCAACTTTTTAAAATCAAGCAAAAATGCCTTCAAGGCAAAGGAATAGAAAATATACCATACGTAAAAAATCAAAATCATCAAAGGAAATACAAGAATCTTCTACAACAAGTACTTCGAAAAAACACCAGAAAAGCTCCTGGTAAGACAATTAAGTCTTTTCTTCACAATTTATGTAGATCAAAAAGTAATGTTAATCGTCAGAAGAAGATCCAGAAGCAGACAACAAATTTAAAAAGGAAGGAGAGGCCCTCAAAAAATGTCTCTATTGGATCAGGAGATAAGACTATGGATAGGAATAGAAGGTTAAATCAATTTAGGGACATTCGTAGACGAATGTTTCGCAATCGGGTAGTTTTAAATTTGCTAAAAAATGAAAAGAAAGGTAAACAGAGAGCTGCTTTTTACAAGAAAAGGAAAAGTGTAGAGAAGATTGTTGATCAGGCTTTTGAACTTAAGAAAAAATTATTTATTTTAGTAATCAATAGAATTAGAATATTTAATAAGGCAATTGATGTTTTCAAATCGAACAGTAGATGGAAAATAATTATTATTCGGACTATTTTTTGTGAAGTATTTTCTGGAGAATGGATGCATAGTTCAAGTTCTGAGCCATTTTTTAATGAGGAGAGTTACTTTCAGGAAAATGATTTGGTGCATGCAGTTGACACCAGTGGTCGAGCATATGAGGGGAAAGACGGTTGTCCGATGGAAAAAGAGAAACTTATGTCTAGAGATGCAGAAGAGGTGTTAGGTGATGAAGTTTTAGGGAGATGTACTAAGCGTCCAGTGTACATATGGAAATGCAGTAGTATTTGTAGTGTGCGACAGGATTCAATCGATTTGCTTCGAAATTTCTTACTGGCTTGTCTTTCTAGAAAAGTATGTCAGAGTGTTTTTCATCATTTTAGGATGTTAGCAGTGCATCATAATAAGGTGAGGAAATTAGTGAGAAGGTTGTATCATGCAAAAAGTCCAGCACTTAAGCTTAAACAGTTAAACAGTGCTCTTTTGCATGGATCTGAAGTGGATGTGAAGACTATTTGTGAAGAAATTGAGTTTTGTTATTTTGGGAACAAAGAGGACAGTGTAGCAATGGATATAGTATTGGATGGTAATGTGGAAGACAATGTACAGATTTCAAGTACAGAAAAGTTTGACGAGGAAATTACCAAGTTTAAGGTGAAATCAAGTGAAAGGCCTAATTTAACTTGTGTGTGTTGTCGACGGACTCATTATAAGATTCAGACTAGGTTAGTTGATTTATATGCAAAATGTGAATTGGAAAATAATAGTGAATGGCAGGATTTTGTAAGTTATTTGTTGGTGGAGAATTCTTTTGATTTGAGTTTTGATCAGTGTATTTGTACTTATTGTTTGAAAAAATTAAATGAAAATAGAATGCCTGCTAGAGCTGCTCATAATAATCTTCAGTTGATAGATATTCCTACCGAATTGATGGATTTAAATACTTATGAATCAATTTTGATTCAATATGTCCATCCTTTTCAAGCTATTGTTCGCATGGAGCCTAAGATAGGGAAATTGCCTCCTACAGATTTACAAAGAGGATTAAAGGGAAGAGTTGTTTATTTGCCTCTAGATATCAAGAAAAATATTGATACAATTGGTGTAGAACAAGTAGAAGAGGATCCTCTGGTTATTCTAGTTAATGGGGTTCCGACAAAGAGTAAAAAAATCTGGCAAGATTTAGTGGATGTTAGGAAAGTCAAAAAGGCAACGTTGTATTTGGTCAAAAACAATGAGTAGTATAAAGATGTAAGTGTTGGAGCAGAGGAAACAGCTACAGAAGAAGACAGTGATTGTTCAGTTGGCCAAATTGAAAAAGTGAAGAAATATATGAACATTATACTGTTCATCCTTTGCATTCCAAAGAAGTAATGGGGAATGCAATTGACTTGTTTCAAATGAAAGCAGCAAAAGGAAGTCCCATTAGTGTATGGGAAGAAAGTTTGGAAGCTCGTTGTTTTCCACAGTTATTTCCAGCAGGTCGTGGTGGACAATATGACGATTGACCAGTTCAAATTCCTGCAGCTGAATACCGGACTTTAATATTATATGCTGAAGATCCAAGGTTTCGGCAATGCATTCCGTATTTGTTTCATCTACTGTATGAAAGTGATTTGTCTGGGCTTTCTTATGCAGTTAATCATATATTGAAAAGTGGAGCTCATCTGCAAAATGTTTCAGCAAGGGACTTTATGGAGAAAGTCAATGTGCAAGACAGTGTTTTGGAATCTCAGCTAATCAATCTCATGGCATGTCAGCGTGGAACAAATGAGTATTGGTTCTGTCGTCATGGGGAATTGAAATGTATGCTAAGAAACTTAGGAACTCCTACATGGTTCCATAGTCTTAGCTGTGCTGAGTATGCATGGGACGACTTACTTCAATTTCTATGAGAGGCAAATGGAAACATACAAAATATAGAATTGAAAACACCTGGAGAACTGTGTTCTTTGGATCCAGTGAATGTTTGCAGATATTTTAATCATAGATTTGAAGCTATGATGTCTTTTATTACCAACAAAAAAAATCCTCCCCTTGGAGAGGTTTTGGATTTCTTTTGGAGGAAGGAATATCAAGCGAGAGGTGCTCCTCATATACATATGCTGTTATGGATTAAAATTGCACCCAAATTTGGATTAGATTCGGATGAAACAGTGATGAGTTTCAATGAACAGTATTAAACATGTGCTGTTCCAAAAACTACTGAAGAAAACAGTTTAAGGCAACAAGTTTTACGTTTTCAATCTCATCGTTGTGGAAAGTACTGTCGTCGAAAATTTAAAAACAAGGAAAAGTACTACACGAAATGTTGTTTTGCGTTTCCACGACCAGTGATTTCTAAGGGAAGAGTAAATAATTTGATGTCATCTCTACAATATGCTGTGACGTGGAAATCTCCCAAAAATACATATAATTTAAAAAGAAACAAAGAGTCCAAGTACATCAACGACTACAACCCAGTGATTTTGTCCATGTGGAATGCTAACATGGATATTCAGTTCGTTGCTGACAACTCTATTGCTGTGGCTCGATATGTGACATCTTACATCACAAAAAAAGAAAAGACAGAACTGAAGGAAATGTGAGAGGACATTTCACATGAAAAGAGTCTAAGCAAGAAATTATACAGTTTCAGTCTGAAGATGTTGTCGCATCGAGAAATTGGAGCATATGAATGTTCTGATCGGTTATCATCAGCAAGTCTCTATGCCAAATCAAGAACAATCATTTGGGTGAGTCTAGGTCTTGCTGCAACACAAAACCGAGTTTTGAAATCTGTACAAGAAATTGAATATTTGGCGGTGAAAGAACCAAACAGTACAGATATTTTTGAAGACAAATATGTTGGATACATACTATCCAAATAGAAGTACTCACCTTGAGAACACTTGTTTATATGAAGTTCTGCAAAACTACAGTAATAAGAGGAATATCACAGAAGATATCAATAATGGAAAATATGCTGTCATTGGGTATGAAGGATGTCTAGTGAAGCAGAGAAAAGGCCATTTGTTTAATCATCGAAAATTGAGTTGCGAAGCTCCAGACAAAAGAGAATTTTACTATTTAGCTCTTTTGCAACTCTTTAAGCCATGGCGTACAGAAGAGGAACTACTTGGAGATTTTCTGTGTTATGAAGACTCTTTTAATGCAACTAAGGATACCATAGAATGTCCTGTTTTTCCAAATTATCTTCAAATGTTGAACGAAGAAATAGAGCAAGAAACCACAATTGCTGAAGAGATTGCTAGAGACAGTTCTCAAGACAGTCAGAGTTCTACTTCATTGAGCCAGGATCCACTAGGAGGACAAATTATCCAAAATGAAGCTGCAACTGCCATGGATGAGGTGGAAAGAGCTATGGAACAAGCTCAAGAGGATGAAGTTAACTTAGAAGATTTGGTAAAGCAACTAAACGTTGAGCAGAAAAATATATATGATGAAGTCACAGAACAGATTGAACATGGATTCAGACATGAGAAAAAAGAGTGCTCATGTACATCATTTGAGCCTGTCCGACTGTACGTAAGTGGAGAAGCGGGGGCAGGAAAAAGTTTTCTGATTAAAGCCATTTCAAGTTATCTGCAGAAAAGAACTGATTCAACGCTGTCTTCTGTTGTAACTGCTCCAACTGGTCTGGCAGCACATAACATTAAAGGGATTACTCTACATCGTTTATTGATGCGGCCAGTTGAGCATAATAATAAATTGCATTACAACAAGTTATCTGGAGATGCGTGTTCTGAAGTTTCAAGAGTCTTGAAGAAAATGAAACTTCTTATCATTGATGAAGTAAGCATGGTCTCAAATGTAATGCTTGCTTTTGTGCATTTGAGAATGCAAGAAATTCTTAGAACAGAGTATGATGTGTTATTTGGAGGAAAACACATTATTGTTTTTGGAGATCTATTGCAGTTGACCCCAGTAAAAGGACAACCAGTGTTTAAAATGCTCACGCATGAAGATACCAGGAAGTCCCTTGGAAGCATTGGAAACGTTAATATATGGTTAAATTTTAAATATGCTGAGAAAAGGCCATTTGTTTAATCATCGAAAATTGAGTTGCGAAGCTCCAGACAAAAGAGAATTTTACTATTTAGCTCTTTTGCAACTCTTTAAGCCATGGCGTACAGAAGAGGAACTACTTGGAGATTTTCTGTGTTATGAAGACTCTTTTAATGCAACTAAGGATACCATAGAATGTCCTGTTTTTCCAAATTATCTTCAAATGTTGAACGAAGAAATAGAGCAAGAAACCACAATTGCTGAAGAGATTGCTAGAGACAGTTCTCAAGACAGTCAGAGTTCTACTTCATTGAGCCAGGATCCACTAGGAGGACAACTTATCCAAAATTAAGCTGCAACTGCCATGGATGAGGTGGAAAGATCTATGGAACAAGCTCAAGAGGATGGAGTTAACTTAGAAGATTTGGTAAAGCAACTAAACGTTGAGTAGAAAAATATATATGATGAAGTCACAGAACAGATTGAACATGGATTCAGACATGAGAAAAAAGAGTGCTCATGTACATCATTTGAGCCTGTCCGACTGTACGTAAGTGGAGAAGCGGGGGCAGGAAAAAGTTTTCTGATTAAAGCCATTTCAAGTTATCTGCAGAAAAGAACTGATTCAACGCTGTCTTGTGTTGTAACTGCTCCAACTGATCTGGCAGCACATAAAATTAAAGGGATTACTCTACATCGTTTATTGATGCTGCCAGTTGAGCATAATAATAAATTGCATTACAACAAGTTATCTGGAGATGCGTGTTCTGAAGTTTCAAGAGTCTTGAAGAAAATGAAACTTCTTATCATTGATGAAGTAAGCATGGTCTCAAATGTAATGCTTGCTTTTGTGCATTTGAGAATGCAAGAAATTCTTAGAACAGAGTATGATGTGTTATTTGGAGGAAAACACATTATTGTTTTTGGAGATCTATTGCAGTTGACTCCAGTAAAAGGACAACCAGTGTTTAAAAATGCTCACGCATGAAGATACCAGGAAGTCCCTTGGAAGCATTGGAAACGTTAATATATGGTTACATTTTAAATATGCTGAACTGCTTCAAAATATGTGACAGGCAAAGGATGAAGATTATAAAAATATTCTACAAGATGTAAGAATTGGAAAAGTAAGTGAGCTTGGGAAAGAAGCTTTACATTCTCAATTAATTTCAAATTTGTATCCAAATGAAAACATTCTTCCAGAGAATATTTTTTTAAAAATGACTGAGAAGAAATCTGGGATATGTTTGATGCCAACTCTACAAGAATGTTCCATCTTCAACAACAAAATGTTAGAGTTAGAAAATGAAGAGATTGTGAAACTGGAAGCAATAGATAAAATAGAGCATATGGGTGCAACAATTGTTTTGTCCGAAAATTTGAAAACCAAATTGGATTCATTAGAGAAAAGTATTTTCTAAAACAGCTGGTTTTGAAAAGACTCTGAATGTGTGTTTAAATTGTCGTATCATTTTGAGAAGGAATTTAAATGTTGAAAGAGGTCTGGTAAATGGAGCAATGGGTTATGTTGTTGATTTTGTGAATTATAGAAATAGAGATGGAATTGAATTTTTAAAAATAAAATTTGATGGTATTCAGCAAGTACAACAAACCAGTCATTGTTCTGCTAGATTTATATGTTCCCCGAAAACAGTTTCCTGTTTGTTTGGCATATGCAGTAAAAATTCATAAATCTCAAGGTTTAAGTGTAGATAATGCTTTAGTGAACATTGGAAGATCTGTGTTAAAAGAGGGTATGGCATAGGTGGCATTATCCCGAGTCAGAACTTTATCAGGATTGTACTTGATTGAGTGTGATGAGACAACATTTTGTGCAGATCTAGATTGTGTTAAAGAATACAATAGGTTAAGAAGAGAGAATGCTCCACATTTGCCTCAATATCCTCTGTTTGAAAAACGTGTGGTAGGCCGAAAAAGAAGAAATGAGGATAATTGCAGTGAGGTAGTAGCAAAAAGACAAAAAGTAGATGAAACTGTAATTCAAAACAGAAAGAAAAAGGATTGTGATGAAAATGTTGTTGGATTTCAGTTTGAAAATAGTTCTGGTGTCAACTGCTATGCTAATGTAGTGGTTAATGTTGTTTTTTTTCTTCAAACTTTACAAGAACAGATTGTTGAAAATCGGGATCAAAGATTGTGTGGTTTATTGAATTCTGTGTTTGAGAAATGTAGCAGTGATAGAGCAAAAATAGAAAGTGTAACAGAAATTCGAAATATTGTAGATATGTGTTCTGGTCAAGATACATTTTCACAGAACATTCAGCAGGATTGTCAGGAATTTTTAATGTATATGTTTGGTGTTTTGGAAGATGAAGGTGTAGATGTAGATAATATTTTCAGCCTTTCTTATCAATGGCAGCATGACTACCACAATTGTAGTTCATCAAGTAATACTAGAATAGACACTGAAAGATTTATATATTTGACTTTACCAGACTGTAAATCAGTGTCATTTAAAAATCTAGTTAAAGCAGCAGATCATAATATGGTGTGTACCCAATGTAACTATCCAATGCTATCCACATTATTTATACAAAGTTATGGTCAGTATATCATTTTAGTTTTCCAACGATGTAGACCTGATGGAACGAAATTGACAACTTCTATCAAAAATTTTGTGGCTTCTCAGTTATCAATTTCAGGAAGAACCTTTACAACTGAAGCTATTATTTATCATGACGGTCCTTCGACAACTTCAGGAGATTATACATGCTACTTAAAATGTGAAAAAGGATGGAGTTACTGCAATGATTCTCATTTGACTTATAAACAACGTTTGCCTTATGACTCTACAAATTCTTACCTAGTGTTTTTAAAACCAAAGTTTTAGTAAAGGGAATTGGACTTTGAAGACGGGAATAGAGAATAAAAGTTAGTTAGTTAGTTAGTTAGTTAATCTAATGTTTTAAAATATTTATCTCATATAGGTACTGTAAGTGGATCTCAAAGTAAAAAATACTCATATATCAGACACGATTTGGCCGTAAGGAAAGAGTAAGGTATGATGTTCTTAGATTTTTTTTCATAGGAAGTCGATGAAATGGAAGTTATAGAGAACAGCAGACTTTTTTTCCACCAAAAGGACCTTCACTATCTTCTATTTGGCCTCACGGAAAAGTAAGTGAATTAAAGATTAGTGTACTTATATGAGTTATAAGTTTTTATGTTTTTTTTTAAACACAATCTTTTAGATTGTGGTTTTTTTTCCCGCTGTTATATGATGAAGAGTTTGAACTCACTAATTTAAGTAATTTAAGTGAAATTCAATATATTCTGAGAACAGCAAAAAAAAACTATGTAATATGTTGTATAAGTTATTCTATAGTTTGCATTGTGCAATTTATATTGTATTCCCATTGTCTCACACTAATTTTCCTTTTTCCACCCTTATTTAGCTCTCTTTACTCACTTACACTGCCTTTCTTTCACTTTGTTTCATCACTGTTCCTTTACTCCATTTCATTCACAACTCCTCAATCCAATTTCAACTGTCTGCATTTCCTCTCTCCCTTCCACCACTTTTCATCTTTCCCACATTCTCTCAGTACCACTGCTTTAGTTCTCTTCCCCTCTATTTCCTTCTTTTGCTCCTTTACTCTTTTTGCAATCTTCACTCATTGTACTGCAGTTCACTCAGTCCTTCTCTTTGTCTTTCTGTGTACTTACTTCCTCACTCCTTTTTCCTCTATCGTTCTATATTAACCTCAATCCTTTCATCCCTTCACTCTATGACTCCCCTTCACTCACTCTCCGTCACCTTCCATTTCTGTTTCTTATTAATGGATCATCATTTAGACTCCTTTCCCTTTCCCTCATTTTCATTTTACTTACTTCTCTTTCCTGATTTCGTTTTGATATCCCACATTCTTTTAGTATTCTACTTATCTTCAGTAATTTGTTCTCCTTCTTTTTTTCCCCTCTTTTTTGTCTTTCTACATTAATTTATTTCTGTTTCTGTATCCTTCACTCTTGCTTTATATCTTAGTATACTTTTTTTGTTTTTTTCCTCTTGACCTGTTTCTTCTATTTTAAAATATATTTTTTACTAATTATAACTTTTTTTTCTTTTGTCTTTCACAGATACAAAGTGTAGTTTTAACATGGAGTAAAGTTTTCAATAATTATATGGTAAGTGTGATTAAAAAAAGTAGTTTATCATCACCCTTTGCTTTAACTTCACTACTTTTCTCTCACCCTATTTCACTCCTAATTCCTTACTGTGCTTCCCTCCCTTATTCTTATCCTCCATGTTTACTTCTCTTTTCCTTACTTTCCTACCAAATTCAACTTCTTTTAGTGTCCCTGCTCATTTGAACTCCTTCACTTACCTTTTTTTCTGATTCACTTAGTCCCTTTCTGACACTCCTTCCTTTACTCTCTCTGTTCTTTCTCTCTATCACTCCCCATGTCTTACCCTTATTCACTTTTATCCACCCTCTTTCACTCCTCTTTACTTACACTCACTGCTATTTTGTTTCCCTCTGTCACCGCTGTTCCTTTTCTCTAGTTCTGTCACTACCTGTCATTCCCCATCCTTTACTCTCCTTTCTTTTACTTTCATCACCCATTCACATTCTCCCAGAACTTTAACTTTAGTCTTCTTCCTCTTTCTTCTCTTCTTTTGCTCCCTTATTCATTTTCCTTTTCTCATTATTTTTTTTTTCTTTTTTTTTTTAAAGTGTGCTGACGGAACGCGCCCTAGTACGCGAACCGGGGCGCTCACCGGTACGCGCACCGGAAGCGCACCAAAGTGAATTTTTTTTAAAAAAATGAATATACTTTAAAAAATATATATTATATTAATATACAATATAGGGTTCATTTTTATAAAAACATACCTTTCTCAGCTATCGACATTTGCGAAAAAATAACCTTAGAAATTCACTAAAAAGTACATAGGTATGAAGCCCTATAAAAAGTTAAGAATTAGCAGTTAAAAAACCTATGAAATTCACAGAAAAAAACAAAGGTTTCACACCAGTTATAGTTAGGAATTAGCAGTTAAAAAACCTTTCAAATTCACTGAAAAAACCATAGGTTTCACACCAGTTATAGTTACCTGGAAATTTTACTGACATAAAACCATTGAAATTCCCACGTTATAGTTAGTTGGACTTACTATAACTTGCGCGTGTAATGCACTGCTGATGACAGTGATGTCATGAGTGATGTCACTGACCATGTGATGAGTGATGTAATATGTGATGGGTGCTGACCGGGGTCCCGTCGCGGAGGGTGGTCGTGGGGGGTGTCAGTTCGGTGGTTGGGTGCGTGGTCTGTGCATGTCGGCGATCTTGCTGTGGAAGAACGAGGCGAGTGAGTCGCAGAGGTCTTGCGAGGGAGTGATGTCATTGTTTCCGGTGCTGGGGTTGGAGAGCTCTTTGACGATGCTGAAGAGTTCCTTGCTGTTGTGTGCGTTGTTGTCGAGACGTTCCTTGAATGCTGTCTTCTTGGTGGTGCGGATAAGCTGGTGGTGATTGGGGGTGGCGTGCTTGAAGGTGGTCATGTTGTCTGTAGTCAGGTTTTTTCGCCAGGCTTTCTCGAGGGTACGGCAGTTCTTCTTGGAGTTCTTGAGGTCGTCGTTGAACTAGGAGGCTTTCTTGCTGCCGGGCCTGCTGGGATGGTTTTTCAGAGGTGCAAGGTCGCCAGCGCAGTTGTTGATCCACTGTGTGAGGTTGTTGGCTGCTTGGTTGGGGTCCGTTTGAGATGGCGGGAGGGTTCTGGCTCAGTGATGTGGTGAGCTGGTCGGTGGTGATCTAGTTCCAGCTCCTACGGGGAACCTGTTGCAGGTGGTGGTGGGTTGTGGTCTTTCTGAAGCTGAAGCTGAAGTGGACGCAGCTGTGGTCTGTCCAGTGGAGTCCGGTGGAGTGGCTGAAGGAGATGTACTTGCTGGAGGAGAAGACTGGGTCAAGCGTGTGCCTGGCTTAGTGGGTGGGGGTGTTCACCAGTTGCTTGAGTCCAAAGTTGGCGAGGTTGTCCAGCAGGGTGGTGGTGTTCTCGTTGTTCTTCTCCAGGTGGAAGTTGAGGTCCCCTAGGAGGATGTAGTTAGCGGAGGCAAGGGCGTGCGGGCTGATGAAGTCTGCGATGTCTTCGATGAATTTTGTGCGAGGTCCTGGGGGTCTGTAGATGAGGGTGCCTCTGAGTGTGGTCTTGGGGTCGGTGTGCATCTGGAAGTGAAGATGTTCGCAGCTGTGAGGGTGTCGTCGGAGTTGGTCGTGATGCGGATGGTGTTCTTGTGGACGATGGCGATGCCCCCTCCTGTCTGGTTGACGTGGTTTAAGCATGGTGTAGGTCTAGACCATCTTTTTAACCACCATATTATGGGGGTCCTGCTATACAATCTCTAATGTAACCCTACCCTAGTTCTTTATGGACCATAAAGGCGGGGTTGCTAGGAGGTACAGCTAGAAGTTTCTGCAGGTATTTATTTTCAGCCCCTTGCAGATCATTGACCTCCTTATAGCCCCAGACCTCACTACCATACTTTGCCATAGGAACACATTTCTCATTGTAAACCTTCAATAATGGTCTTAATGGTTTGCTCCCTAATCTCCTGGCAAATTCCAGTGTTGCTCCTGCTGCTCTAGATTGGGTGTTTTTCTTGAGTGTACTCTGGGCTATCCAAAACCCCTTTTTATCTAATAAAATTCCCAAATATGGAAAAGTTGAGACATTAGTCAATTCCCCACCTTTAAAGATAAGCATTCGCTTGTCGCGTTTTATATTTCCAGATGACATTATATTGGATTATAAAAAATGTATAGAAAGGTCGAGTGCAACCATAAAATCAATACAATTGTTGACAAGATGTTTCAGGGCTATTGGTGTCCTATCAAGTAATACTGCATCATCAGCATATAAAAGGCGGAATGAATTTAAAACCTACTCCTGGAGTATCCCTGATGGCACTGGATAGCACATTCCCCAGTTTATTATTATATAGTGTGAATGAACCAGAGCCTAAATATATCCCTGCCTCACCCCCCTATTGACTTCTCATAATTTTGTAAGGGAGACAAAGCGTACACACTGAGACGAAAGAAGTAGGCACGAGCAAACACTCAGAAGGCAGTAAAACTGGTGGCAACAAATAATAAGGGATAATACTGACATGATTGGGAGAGAAAAACTAATGAAGAGAAGGAACTAGTTGGGGAAACCAGTATGGAATTACAACCAGGTAAAAGACAACGCTGACCATACTGACAAAACAGCCCTGAGGAAGTCACGGCCACCAGCCATGGGCGAAAAAACATGTGTTGGCTATAAAGAGGCTAAAAAAAGAACTAAAAAAGAACATATGAGAATAAACCTAAAAAACTACAAAGAAAGACAAGAATTGTAGATATCTGATATTTATGTAATACTTGCTGACTTTAGCGTGTGCTGGGGAAACCAATAGATTGAGGTGAGATCAGTGCTGGAAGGCCACAAAGTCAGCATCCATGCCTATTTCTAACAGTAGATGCCATAGTTTAGATCTATTCACTCTATCAAAGGCGGACGTTAAGTCCATGAATGCCATAAGCATACGTCCCTTTTTGGCAAGTATATATTTACTGGTCATCATAAGTAGGTTCATACATTGGTCAACTGTACCCATGCCTTTTCTGAAATCAAATTGCAGCTCCAATAAAAGATTGCTGGCTTCTAGCCAGTTGCTTAGGCAATCCAAAATTATCGTCCCCATTATTTTGGCTGCTGAATTTAATAGAGAGATTGGAGGATAACATGCAGGATCATCCCTGGCACCCTTTTTGTAGATGTGTAAAATCACTGCCATGGACCATGATTGAGGTGGGCCAACCATTATTATAGCATTAAAACCCCTCGTTAGGATCTTTGCCCATGTCCCTGGTCTGACTTAAAAAGATCCGCAGGTACCCCATCAGACCCTGGAGCTTTCAGGCTGAGGCAGCCCTAATCACTTTCTGGACTTAGTCCACCCTAAAACACAACAGGAGCGTGAATCAGCACTGGGTTCACAGGGTGTGACAGTTTTTTCCAAGTCCACATCTGTGTAAATTTGCTTAAAATGGCTGACCCATGTATCGGCGGGAATAACACACCGACAAGTTGTTATTCTTAAAAAATTGACTATTTTCAATTTTCCCATAATGTTGAGCTCTTGGCCAGGACACTAATTTGATTTAGATCCTCCCATGCCTGTTCCCGTATCTTATCTTTACTAAGGTTTAGAGGCAATTTATACGCTTTCTTACATGCTTTAATCAATTCAGCATCCCTAGGTTTATTTTTTCATGGAAGTATGAGAGCTTTGTGGGTTTTAGAGCAATCTGCGTTGAACCATTTTTTCCCCTTGGTATCTCCTAATCTTCCTCGTCCTGTGAGATTTTTTGCAATCCGCTTTGCCAGCTTATCAAAAGCTTCTATTACCACATCGGGATCAGTGTGAGTATTGAGACACTGCTTAATGTCTTCATTGCCCTCTGTGTACAACTGGTTTAACAAAGCCTCTGGGATAATCTTCCCCATCTAATTTTACATGCCCGATCTGTTGGGTAGAATTCCCTATTTGAAAGTCTCTTTGACACATCTCCACAAAATATCATCACCACCATAGTTTCTACAATCATTGGGTCATGATCACTATAACCGGTCCAAATTGAGCTTAGTTTCAGTATATTTAGGAGCAAAGAGCAGATACCACAATAAACTCTATGGTTGAGCAACACCCCCTGCCAATAAAGAAAGGAACTAGCACTGTCCTGTTCGTGTGCTCAAGACAATGTAGATTATTAGTAGCAAATATGCTCTCTAACAAATTACCTTGGGCGGAATGTTCAAATGGGCCAAGGGAGCCAAACTGTCCAGTGGCCCCTTGCCCAATATACAGGTGGAGGAGCAGCGATGTACATTAAAATCACCCATTATAATATATTCACAATGAGAGCAACTATCCTGTCCAGCATGTTCTATAAAATTTGTCAAGTACAGGTATGTGTTTACCACTATTGTCATTCGTGCAAAAAGAGTTACAAAAGTTAATGACCATCAAGGTGGGAAATTTTAGTTCAACTGCTAACAAATGTGGGGATGGACTAAACAGGCTCCTTGTAATACAAGCCAGTTTAAGTGATATTAAAATAAGCAGACCTCCCTTATCACATCGTGCAGCTGAAGGGGAAGCAGTCTTAAAAAAGACGCAAAACCATCCAAAACAAAAGAGTCTGATGCATCCCAAATTTCTTGCAATGAGACAATTTGCCTGGACCTTTTTATCACTAACCACTGCTCATCCTCCATACATTTACAAATAGAAAGACCTATATTGTGGGAAGCAGGATGTGGCAGAGTGCCAATTTCCTCTTTTGGTGACAGAGGGCACCTTGTTGTAACCATAACCTCATTTGAAACTGGTAGTCAGTCAACACTGTCTAGGTCTCTCAATGGGGAAAATCTATTTACAAGAGGAATGGTCGTACTCCTATTAGGGCATCTTTTCTTGAATAAAACTAAAATGTTTATCCTGGAATCTTTGTTATTGGGCCCATCAGGATAGAAAAAAAGAAGCGGGATGACCTGAATTCCTGTGTTTGATTCTTGTCTAAGCTGGCTGTGGATCATAGCCCTTGTGCGCAACGGGTGTGACAGATTAACCAGAATACAATCACCCCACCTATCTTTTTTTGTGGCATATCCATCCAACCCCACTCTTCTAGCCATGATAAGATGAGGGGCTAAATGACATCCGTTTAACAAAGATCTATCCAACCACTGGGTCACTTTATGTACTAAATCTACTGTTGTCTCCTTAGAGCCCCGCTTGACACAAGGAAGACCCGACAGAACAGCCACTAAAGATACTGACTTGTGGTGTAGATTTAAGATGTCAGTTCTTTCTTTCAACTGTAAATGGAGACTGGAGGATTTTGGGCCCTGTAAATCTGACCCCTGATTGGCCCGGTGATCTATCTGATCAGTTGCTAATGACCTTTGCGAGGCTACAATTATATCCACCTACCTCCTCCCTATTATTTTTAGAAGGTCTCCCTTGAATATCCGTTCTTCCCAATGGTTGTTTTTTATGCCATGACTGCATACTGCCCCTATGTTCTAAGTACTGGCCACTGCTGATTTGTGGACCATTGCTAGTTGAGGGAGCTACAGGTACAGGTACTGCTGCGTACACCCTGATCCCTCCTTCATCCCTGCAAGCTATTTCACATGGCTGCTAACTAGAAGGCGGGTGTAGAGCTTATCAGACTGACAAAGCCAGGATTCTATGTTTTCTAACTGTAAGTTAATGGGGGCTAGAAATATCTTTAACATATCTTCCATTTTAAGGAACAGTTTAGACAAAGTCTTTCCGAGACCCCATAGTCCGGATAAAGGACAACTGGCCCCACAGGCTTTTTTTTGAGCCTGTGGGGCGCTTTTCCCGCCTCTTTTTGACTGGGGGTTCCAACATAAAAGTGCCTTCCACTTGGTTGCCCTGTGCTCCCTCTGATGAATTGGTGGTAGATAACAGTATGGGTGCCGTCTCACTTTACACATCTGTTGACAAAGTGCCATTGATGGGTACTGGGCTCTGCGGACAGGGTACTGGGGTCTGTGAAAGGTTAGTTAACTCCAGCGAGAGTCTCCTTTTGGTCAGGGCAATTTCATTCAACAGGACATTTGCCGCCCTGGCCAAAAATGTATCAAGAGTCGTTACAGAACCCCCCCACCTGTCATGGGCATGTTTTCTTTCTCTTAGCTATTACTCATTGTCTTTCACCAACCGTGAAATAAGGAGTTCCACAGAACAATGCCTTGAGTAAGGAATCCAAAAGGCACTGGGGTTAGAGGGGTGGCCCAGCCAGCCTCCTCCTGGCTCTTTCAGGCATAGATGGGCCGCCCTTGGCCCGGGCTTCACCTGCGGGAGCCGAAAGCATGTTAAATGCCCCTCCTGGTGCATGCTAGACATCGTCGGCAGCTGCCGCAGAGATGCCTGGGACCTGGAGTCCTGGTCCCCCAATAGAGCAGCAGGCAGGCAAGGGAGGCGAAATGGGCAATGACGGCCTCCTGCGGTAGCCCCGAGCTGGTAAAATGTGCCTTCAGGCGCATGCTGCAAGCAGCGACCGCAAAGATGCCTGGGACCTGAAGTCCTGGTCTTCCCACAAATTGTGCGAAGGATAATCTAAGAAAGCTTCACAGTCTTGGTTTCACATAATGGCATCCTTTCTAGGCTCTAGTATGGATTTAGAGCGGGGATGGGGACAGTGGAACAATGCCTCAGCTTGTATATCATAAATATTAATTATACTATAGCAAAGCATGGGCCTTTTATTAAGCATTCATGGTCCTCACCTGTGCCTTTGATAGCGTGGTAAGGTCCAAACATCTGGGCCAAGCTGGAGGGCCTAGTAGAGTTCTTGAGGGACCTACATTATGACCTCTACCTGTGGGTGAATGCGCCACAGTGTTTGCCACAGGTCGAGGAGTGCAGTACATTCTTGCTCCACTGCTTTTCCTTTTGTATGTTGATGGATTAGAGGAGGCACTGCTGGCCAAGGGAGCAGATATTCCCATGAACAAAAACATCCCTATCAATGCTCTAACATATTCAGATGGGGTGTTACTTGCTACAGCCCCTAAAGCACTGAAACTGCTAATAGAAAGCTATTTGGACATTATAGCTTCCCTGAAGCATGCTGTGGAACCAAGCAAGACCGTTGTAAAGGCCCCTGGATCAAGGATTGTCAAAATGCGGACCTTGAAAATAGATGGCAACCCAATATTAAAAATTACACATTTTTCTATCTTGGGGTTACTTTCGACTCACAGGACTCTTGACTGGCATGTGTATCCAGGGCTTGAATTGGTTTTCTTAACTTTATTGGGTTAATTTATAACCTGGCTTCCTTAATTGGCAAAACCCATTGCCCCTTTTTTAGAAATGTATAGGAAGGAGTGCCTTCATGATTTATCTTGTGGCTCTAGGGTTAGGGGCTACATAAAGACCTCTCGGCTCCAAATAGTGGAAAAGAGGTTACGTAGAAGGCTTTTCGGCCTCCTGCCAAGTAGCCTAAGCTTCATTTTGCACAAAGAGCTTTTCTTGGAGTACGCTGACGATTACATTAATTTGGCTCCGGAAGGGCTATGGAAGGATGATGCATGCCAGCTGAAGCAATTCTTCCTCAAAATAAAGCAACAAGAAAGGTTAGCAGGAGAACCAAATAAGACCCAGAATAAGAATTACATGATATTCCAAAATACCCTTGGTTTCGAACTATATACTTGGAGGTCATGACTGCCAGCTAGGATAGGGTCCTCCTAACCTGATTTAGGCTTGGGTATATTAGATGGCAGGGATGTACGTAGTTACAATGCATGCTGTTACAACGCATGCCATTACGACGCAACTTTTACAACGCAAGTCGTTACAACGACTTGCGTTGGGGGGCGCTGGATAGTGAATAGTTTAATTTACTATTCCAACTCCAGTCCCCGTGGATAGTAGGGAAGGTGTTGGATAGTAAATTAACCTATTCCCTATCCTGGAGCGCCCCCCAGCGCAAGTCGTTGTAATGACTTGCGTTGTAAAAGTTGCATCGTAATGGTAGTGCGGAGTAGCAGTTACTTTGTAAAGGATGTTTCCCGATGGCAGTTCCCCCCCCAGGCAATATGAATCCTCTTCCATCCCACTTTGCCGATGTAATAAAACTTCCCCTCAGAGTTTGTTGCATTTTGTGCTTTCCTGTAGGCTTTACTCTTGTTTTACAAGACACTATCTAATCTCAGTTTTGAGGGGCTCAGGTATAGCCAGATGTAGACCCGCTCTTTTGCACCTACCGTTACTGAGCTCACCACTCATTTACTTTAGTGTCAGTTTATTTCTCAAAAGTGCTGTCCGTTTTAGGTGTCATATGGTCTTTTGATTTTTTTTATGTACTAAGGTCAGGATTTTAATGCACAGTTTTAATGGTTTCAAATTCATGTGTGGTTTTTATGTATTTGCTTTCATGATCATATTTAACGGTCAAATAAAGCTAATGGATTGACTGAATACCTGTCTCTTTTGCATGCTAACACCATTCACTGTAAAGTTATTTCAAGGCAACTACATTTTTGCCACTTTTTTAGCCTGGTGGCCTCCTGCATCGACATAACTCACTCATTTTATATGATACATGCCCAACAGCTTATTAGCTAACAACAACCATAATTTTGAGTTAGAAAAGCACAGATTCCTGTCACTTCAATTAAGAGATGGTATGGGGGTGTGGTAAGGAGGCCAACATGGAGGACGCACCCATTGTGCCAAGCTCAACCCTCGAGATCTGCACATAATCCGGACAGAGTGAGCCATACCGGTGGCCCATTGTCTGCCTTTTGAGCCTCAGAGGTCCAGTGCAGCTCCTTGAACCTTCTTGATTTCAAAAGTTTTTATTGGTTGTTTCTAGAAATCAATACACATTTATGAAACATACAGTAAGGACGTAATACACTTCCAGGTGGCAAAATGACAATCTATACATTGTAGATAGTGTTACAAGTCATACGCTATGAAATCTTAATTGTAGGGCTACAGGAGCCACCGTAGGTTTGCCTTTGTTGTGCAATAAAGTAAAGTAAGATAAAAGAAGTAAAAGAAGTAAAATATGTAAAGTACAGTACAAAGATACAAAAGTACAAAATACAGCAACTACAGCTTGTGCTGCCAGGGATGGAGATGCTCCACACTGAGTCCCCAGGCAGTGCCATGGCAAGGGAGTGAGCTGAAGGCCCATCACCTGTCCTTGCGGTGTCTGCGGAGGGACGTCCGAAGCTCACTCACCAGAGACTGCGAGACGACTGGAGCTGGCGCTAAGGTGGCTGTGAGCGGTGTGGAGGACATCGCAGCGGGAGAACTACTCATCACCCCATGGCATTGGCTGTCAGGCCGGTCAAGTGGGACTCCCGAGACAACTACAAGGAGAACTGGGGACTTCGCATCGCGATCTTGGCGCCCCCGCGGTGGCCCCCTCTCCGGAGCTTCATGCGGCCATGTGAGAGCGCACTGATCCTGGAATGGCCTTGTTGCAACGCCCCCTTGAATAGACGCTGGCTGCCTGGGGAGGTGAGGGTGTGACCCAGAGTCATGCTGGCCTGCCTGTTGAGTGGTGTGAGGAGCCCCTGGAGCCTGGCTTTGCTCTCACTTACCATGGATGGGCAGCACGGACTGAACTACTGATTGGCCCACCAGTGTCCTGACCTGGAGCCCTGTTCCAAGCAGGGGGGCGGCAATTGACCCCTTGGGCCGGACTGGGGATCCAGGAGGGAGTCTGAGACTTAGACCTGACTGGGGGGTCACTGAGTCTTGGGGGGGTTAGCCTCCCCTCAGCCCTCCCTCTCTTTCTCCTCTTCTTGGCATTCTTTAGGGGTTCTGCCCCGTAGCCTTATCATGGAGTCTTCCCGCAGGAGTCTCCTGAATATTGCCTTGGTTCCCCTGAACGGTGGCCACTAGGTCTTGGGGCCACTGCATGATCAACTGGGGAACTGGATCTCACACCACACCCTCTGCTGACTCTTGGGAGCCACTGCTGCATAATCTCTATCCCTGCTCCCCGGGGGACTACTCACTGGACCGGAGGACTCTGAGGCTCCGCCGGTCCCAACTGCACCCCGGACGCCTGATCTGATGGAGTGAGCACCTGGGTCTTGCCTCTCTCCCTCCACCTTTCCAGGAACATAGCGGCCGGAGAGCTTGGTGCAACCTTTGTTGACTCGTATTCCAAAGCCTGCTCCATCCCCCACGGGGTCATGATTGGCAAGGACTGGCGACCCACATCAGCTCTACACAGACGCATACAAAGACGGACCAATACACAGCATCGCCTCTAGTGAACTCTTCCGATCCTCCTGGGGTAGTCGGACCGGGGCCCTCCGACCCAGACCTCACCTCTATATTACAGGTCATTTAAACCTTGCAGTCAGCAGTGGAAAATAAGATAGGGGAGGTGTGGATGGATGTGGCCCTGCTGCAACAGGATGTCCACAATGCTACAGCAAGGATAACTGAAGTGGAAACTGAGATCTCATCTTCAGAAGACAAAAAATAGATCTCCACTCTCCTTACAAGAACGGCGGATCTCCACAAGCGGGTAGAGGTTGCTGAAAACTGCTCCCGACTAAACAATATCAGCCTCATATTGGTCCCAGAGCAGGCAGAAGGTGACAACCCCGCCAGGTGGTGGACCGAGTAGAGAGCTTGGTGAAATCATAGATGCCTGCCCACCGCCTGTCCTCATGGTTTGCCATCAAAAGGGTACACTGGGCCCCAACCCCCAGGACGCAATCGGGGCCCCACCTCCCCCAATCTTCCTTCGCATCCTGAACTACCGAGACAAGGAAACCATACTGTAAAAAGCCAGAAGGCAGGCGGAGCATTGGTTCAATGGCACCAAAGTTCTCCTCTTTCCAGAATATACCCACAAGGTCCAGCATCAGTACAGTTCAAATGCGGAGGTTAAGCAGAAACTGAGGCCAATGGATACCTAATACCGCCTGCTTTTTCCAGCGCACCACCTGGTCCTCCACATGGGTAAATTCCTTTTCTTGGAGACACCCGAATCTGCGCGTCAATGGCTCACAGAGGAGCGCTCACTGCATGGGACAGCCGCTTCTCCCTCTTGGCTGCGGGAGGCAACTGGGGCCTTGAAGCCACAAACTCGACCTAAACCGCATAGGCTGTGCAACAGATCGAGGAGGGGGCGGAGGAGGGGCCACCCACTATCTCCCTTAGCGGTCTCCTGGGAAATAGCTTTTCACCACCCAGCGATTGCTCAACACTGTTGCGGGGGGAGAGGGGGAATCCCTGTGGTGGAGGAACGGAATCCACCACTGACCTGCCCCGCAGCCACAACCTTGAATGACTGCCGACCGATCCTTCCCGCATCCTAGACTGAGCATCAGTTTTCCCCCTCTAGTCTGGGGCAACACAGACAGTCTGAGACCCGGAGTTCGTGCACAGACTGCCTGTAATTTGATGGAGGTTGTGGCTGGGGGCTGACATTGCCTTGGCCACTCACCTGTCATCTGAGCAGGGTTACTCCATGGGGCCAAATTGATCCTGGCGGCTCGGTCAAATTCCATCTACTGGTCCCTGTCTAACTTTGTGGGTTTTTATATGGAGACTTGGGGTGCTCGCATAGTCACTATGATATGTAAACTGTTGCTGAATACATTGGTTACTTATGTGTTTATTTTGTGTAGGGGAAATATGCTTCTGGGGTTGAAGTATGGGGAGGGGTGGGCTTATGGGTCGGGTTATGTTTATGCATTGTTTGCTGCTCTTCTGTTTAACCTCATTTCACTCACTCTCAGGTTAAGACACACACACACCTACCATACTTTAGTGTGCAGTCCTGGGTAACTCTTATTTCCTGTTAGCTGCTGGCGTACCTGGTAGGCCCTCCTGGAACCCCGGGGAGGATCCCCACATGGGTACACTGCCTCGTGCCCACCACACAAACCTTTTCCTCCCATACATAGAAGCTTTCAGGTTATGTCATGAAATATTAATGGGCTGTGGTCTTAGAATGTGCACACTGACATCACCCGGAGGTTCTCCTGCTGCAGGAGACCCACCTCATAGGAGATATCTTCCCCTTCTTGGCATGGAGGGGCAATGACAGGGTATACCACACAGGGTTTTCTTGTGGGGCCGGGGGGTTGCCATCTAGCTGCACTGCACCATCCCACTGTTAGTCACGCGAACCACCCAAGACCCGCAGGGTCGTTACCTCACGCTGGAAGGCCAATTAGGAGGTCAAACCATGCTGCTAATCTGCGTCTATATGCCCACTGCATCCCTGGCGGGGGAGGCTTCAAGACCTCTCTCACCCCCTTAACCATCTCCCACAGGGGCTCACAGTAATAGGGGGTGACTTTAATGCCACCCATAATCCCAAAAAAGATTGCTCTGCCCCCCCACAACTTCTCGTAAGATCAGGGCCAACCGTCTTGTCGAATGGCAGCACCCTGGGGGCTCTGTGATGCCTTAAGGTCATGGAACTCTTGACAATGGCAATTCACACATACCTCCGTTGCTCACCACACCCATTCCTGAATAGACCTGATCTTTTTACCCAACTCGACTAATTAACCCCTTCCATGCTCATGACAAGGTCAACTCGTCATGGGTGTTACCTGCGCTGTGCTTATGACGAGTTGACCTTGTCATGAACAATGGGGATCATGATTCTGCAGCACAGGAGGGGAAAAGCCATTAGCACCCAAGGTGTTAAGCTGGCCCAGATCCAGATTCTCTATAGCTGCGCCCCATGGAGGACCAGCGACCTGTATGGTGCATGCAGGCCTGGTACCTTCAGGACAAAAAGTTTACACACAGCCTCCAGTCCGATTTCCAATAATTCTTTATGCTCAATGAGGGTTCTGTGGCTAAGATAAGCATGCTATGGTCTGCCAATGAAGTGATGCTACGTGGCTTCGCTAAACGACATATCAGAAGAAAAGAACGCAACCGATCAGCTTTGATCACCCAGCTGGAGGCCCAGGCTCGCCAGTGGAAACAACAACTAGCAGGGGGCCAAACAGGGGGATGTCACTCGCCGCTTGGGCCTTATCAATGAAGATATCCGGCTACACTCTTTTGAGGCAGCCAAACACCTACGATGGGCCACAACGGCCAGGATATATGGATGGGGGACAAAAATGGGCAATTACTTTACTGGTTGGCCTCCAACCCACAGGCCAACAGGATCGTCCTGGATGTCCACAGCGCTCCTTACCGAAGATAGCCCAGACTTTTGCTTCCTATTACCAAACCGTATATGCTAGAGCCACTACTAAGGATGTGGCAGCTGCTGGGCCTTCCTTGATTCACTCCTGCTTCCCAGTCTGTCTTCCCTTGACATCCAGGCTCTAGATGAACTCCTCACTGCAAAGGAAATCAGAGTGGCACTGTCCAGAATGGCACCTGGAAAAACACTGGATCCTGACGGCTTTGTGATGGAATATTATAGCACATTCGAAGAGACTCTCGCCCGGATCTCTTGCAGTTCTTTCATGAGACCGTGCAGGGGGGGCCTTCTCGGCTGAGGATGACTCTGTAACCATAGTGGTGATACCCAAGACGCTGCCCCCATCCACCTTGTGTGCAGACCACTGCCCAATCTCGCTCCTCCAAGGGGAAGGGAAAATCTTTGCCGCGGTTCTGGCACACCGAATCCACCGAGGTATCATGACCCTGATGCATCAGGACCAGTGCTGCTTCATGCAGCTCTGTAGCATGCGGCACTGAATCAGATGACTGCACATGGCCCTGGCACACCGGCACCGTCTGACCCCGAAATTGCATTACTTCTTCTCAACTTTGAAAAAGCCTTTGATTCAGTGGATTGGGACTTCCTACAATTGGTGATGATTCGAGCCAGTATCAGGCCCAAATTACTGGGCACGGTGAAACCCCTTTACACCAAAACCATGGCATGGGTTTGGGTAAATGGAGCTCTTTTGGCAATCTTCCCTATTGAACCAGGGACCAGACAGGGCTGCCCCTGTCACCCCTTCTCTTTGCTCTAGCGATAGAGTCGCTAGCTGCACTTATCTGCACGGACCGTCTTTTCACTGGGTGTAAGTGGGGGATAGGACACGAAGACTGCTTTGCGCTGTCGCGGATGACGTCCTGCTGTAATTTATCCAACTATGAATAAGTGGATCGCGATGCCTCCAAATACTCAGGCGGTTCAAAGAGGCATCCGGCTTGTGACTGAACCCCGCCAAGTCTGTCTTGGTTCCCTTAGCACCATCCAGGGATTGCTTTGACTGGCAACACATGATCCCCTTGCGCAGACTTAGCTTCAAGTACCAGGGCATATGGGTCACTCTACTTCCCGAACTCACGTGGACCATGAACTTCCAGCCTCTGGTTCCCTCCCCCTCGCCACTTTTAGCTGTATCGCCCTATATAAAATGATGATTCTTCCATGATTTCTGTACGCCTTTCAAAACCTGCCATCAGTTGCCCCAAACCTGGTTCTTAGCCCTAGACAGGGCTGCGAAGTCATTCTTGTGGAAAGATTCCAGACCACGTATCGCCGTTGTACATTGCCAGCGAGGAACGTACGATGGGGCATAGGTATGTCCAACCTTTACCTTTACTACCTCTCTGCCCAGGTGCTTGTCATCCACAACTGGTTCAACGGGGTGGTCGGACCCCGCTTACAAAGTAGAACTCACGCTGCTGGACTTCCCCCCAATTCAGAATATGCTTTTATGGGGCACCAATCTGCCTTTCCCTTTCTATGGTGACCCGAGTGGTATATCTTCTGTGGAGAGCATCTATGCGACTTGTGCGATGGGAGACCAGACTTACGCAGCAAACTCCACTTTGGCAATCCACCTGGTGAAAAAAACAGCTTCTCCGAGTGGTTTTCGCCCCTGGGACAGTATTTACATCACACAGTGTGGGGACGTCTGGTCGGGGAGTCATGTACGGTCCATTCATGAACGAGTGCAGTCATATAGCCACGTACACTCACAGTTTTTAAAATACCTCTTCTCAGACATGCCCTCTATGCCCACTCATTTCCATCAGATCCCCTGTGGAATTCAGCCCATTGAAATATAACCTGTTGATGGGTCACATGGGCAGAGAAGGGATTTCACAGATGTACTACTCTACCGAGACACTAGACCATTTCAGGCACTGATTAGTAAGCTGGGTGGGACCTATGGGGGATGAGGCCTGGAGGGATGCACTAATGGCTCTACAGGAACTTTCAACCTCAGCCAAGCTGCGCCTCATTCAAATCAATTACCTCCACATAGTTTATCTTTCCCCACACTGCTTGCCTAGGGCTGGCTTACGGCCCAACTCCACTTGCCCACGATGTGACAGTCATTCTGCGGATTTTTATCACATGATTTGGGCATGTGATGTCATACTTACCTACTGGACGGAGGTGCTCCAGGAACTGTCCGGGTTCTTAGGCTCGAAGATTGCCCTGTCACCCACAATGATCCTGCTTGGGGTATTTGAGGGGATTGGAGGAACAATTGCATAGAGGTCCTTTGTGGGGATGATCCTACTGGTGGCTAAGCATGACATTGCCTCACATTGGTTGGCTGATAAGCCGCCCACCCTGGCAAAATGGAAGAGGGATGTGGATTGGTGTGCGCAACAGGATCGGGTGATATACATAGCCCGCAGCTGTCCCCAAAAACATGGCAAGGTTTGGGGGAAATGGTTTGGGCAGATTGCCTAACTAGATGTGCCATCTCAGCAATGCTTTTCACATTCCTCAGGTACTGTTTCCTATGTACCTGAGGAGTTACCATGAATGGCCCCTCTATTTCTTATATCAATGTATGGTATGTGTCTTATTGCACTGTTTTTAAATCATTGAAACTCAATACATTTGTTAATCAAAAAACAGAACTTTATGGTAATACTGCCAACTGACTGGCACTACAAGCGCTTCAAGGCCCATTACACTGGCAACGAGGCATAAAAGAACCCATGCTGTGCCCTGAAGCTCTCCCTCACACCATAATATGGCCCCAGTGTGCCGGCCATCGGTAGGCCCGTGAGGATCGCGCTGGCATTGATCCTGCAAGATGGAGTGCCCCCAGATCCAGAGTGCCCGCTAGAGGTGATTGCCCAGGGCCCCTGCTAATGCCCAAATGAAGGAGAGGGGGAAGAGCTATTGCCCAAAAGAAGGAGAGGCGTGAAGAGAAGTGCGAAAACCGCTCCCATCACACGAGAAGTGAACCCTTGTCCCGGTGCCACGTGAGCCTGCATCAGAGCACAGGTTAGAGTGGCTGGACTGCTATCCAGGGAGAAAGAGGGTGAGCTGGCCGATGCCCATGAACCACACGAGCCTGCAGCTGAGCACAGGTATGTGCAGCCAGACGGGCGATCAGTGAGGAGAAGAGGGAAAGAAGGCCGGCCATAGGGGAGTCCCCCAACATCACTTTGATGCCGGGGACAGCCTAGAGTAGTGCACCAAAGAGGCGGCGATGCACGTACTGCAAAGAAGGGTGCACGCACATATCAAAATGGCGTTCATTCCTGCCATTGAACCATTCATAGTAGACGGGGCCCCGTCATCTCTAGCTCCACGATGGAAAGACTGGACAGATCGCCTCCAGATCTATTTTGAAGGGGCGGGCACCGCCAGAGAAAGACACAGAGCCCTGCTCCTCTATCTCGGAAGTAAAGACATCCACAGAATCTTCAAAACATTAGTGGAAGCCACACCAAAGACGTGCATCACCCTCTTCAACGCTTTGAACGTGCATTTTGAACCTATGGCGAGCAAAGACTATGAGAGTTTCATCTTCCGTCAAGCTAAGCAGGAGGCGGAGAAGTCCCTAGACGCATTCCACAGGAGATTGAAGGAGCTAGCTAGCATGTGTGGATTCCGCGACGAACAGGAAGAAATTCGAGGACAGATAATTCAAGGGTGTTACTCTTCCAAACTGAGGGTTACCATCCTCCAGGAAGACGGAAAGCCACTAGCAGACATCCTCAAGCTGGGGCGCTCCAAAGAACTGTCGCAGGCCAGAGCCTCCCACATGGAAGCAGCCCTTCACCGGCCCATCAAAATGGAGCAGGTCAACATGGCGGCGAAAGCGAACGTCGTGAGGCCAAAAGCGTGCCAATAGGCGGGCACGAAACAGCAGGACAAGCGGAAAGAGTGCGGATACTGCGGAGTACAGCCCCAACGCATGCAAGTCTGCCCAGCAAAAGGGAAGAAGTGCAGCGCATGTGAGTGGATGAACTACTTTGCAGCAGTATGTAGGTCGACGAAGACCAAGAGGGAAGCGGCACATGCAGTGGTGGAAGAACGAGACAGCGAAGATATGGACGACGACACAAGTGATTACCCGGTCCATTACGTGTTCTCAATTGACCAGCCACAAAGGAAGAAGCGACAACTCCCGAAATGCTGCATCAAGATCCATCAGCAAGAAGTGAGAGCCACCATCAACACAGGAGCATCCATTGAGCTGATGGCCGCCAATGTGTACAACCAAAGTACCCGGCCTCCCCTGCACGAAGCCAGAATCTGAGTGTTCGCATACGGACAGAAGACGCCTATTCCCCTAATAGGGTGTTTCAAGACAGAGCTACAACACCAAGATTTGAAAGTACCCACTACCGTATATGTCACAAAAGAAGGCAGTGGCATAATAATCAGTGGGCAATCAGCAGAGGAATTGAGGCTAATAGCGTTCGCCATGGCTGTGCTGGAAGAGGAACTAGACTCCATCATGGAAGAGTTTGGTGAAGTATTCAAAGGCATCGGTTGCCTGAAAGGGAAGGAAGTATCCCTCCACATTGACCCATTGGTCCAACCCGTGGCACTGAGGCATAGGCGCATCGCATTCCACCTGAGGAAAAAGGTCGAAGAAGAGCTGGAGGTGTTGGAAAAACAAGGCATCATCGAAAAGGTCAGTGGGCCCACATCGTGGGTGTCCCCGATTGTGGTAGTTCACAAGCTGAAGCAGCCAGGGCAAGTCCTCATTTGTGTGGATATGCACATCCCGAACGCAGCGGTGAAGAGGGAACGACACCTAACCCCCACCATAGACGACATCCTGGGAGAGTTGAATGGCGCAAGGGGGTTCTCGAAGATGGACCTTCGCTCCGGTTATCATCACCAACCGCTCCACCCGGACTCCTGTTACATAACCACATTCTCCACGCACATAGGCCTCAGACGATACCGGCGCCTAAACTTTGTAATCTCGAGTGCGGCGGAGGTATTTCAAAATACGATTTGAGAAGTACTCAGTGGAATACCAGGAGTCCTAAATGTGAGTGATGACCTGTTAATCTATGCATCATCAATGGAAGAACACCACCAGAGACTGAGGGAGTCCTTCAAAGAATCAAAGACTCCGGCCTGTCCCTGCACCGCAAGAAGTGCCAGTTCCTACAGAACAAAATCAGCTTCTTTGGCTACACCTTCTCAGACCAGGGAATAGCACCGGACCCCGATAAGGGGAAGGACGTTCAAGAAGTCCCAGCCACATCCAACATCTCAGAGAGGAGAAGCTTCCAGGGCATAGTAAACTTCTGCGGGCGCTTCGTACCTGACTTTTCCAACCTCAAAAAACCCCTCAGAGAACTGACAAAGTCCACCACCATGTGGCAATGGGGCCCGGAACAGGAACGTGCATTCAAAGCCACAAAAGCCGCCCTGTCAGCAGACACAACGCTGTCCTATTTCGACCCCACAAAGTCCACCAATGTCTCCGTGGACGCCAGCCCCTACCGGCTAGGGGCAGTGCTAACTTAGCTTCAAAGCAATGGAGAATGGGCACCCATCGCCTATGCCAGCCGCTCCCTAACGGACACGGAGCAGAGATACTCAAAATAGAGCGGGAGGCGATCGCAATTCACTGGGCCTGCCGGCATTTCCATGTCTACGTATATGGCCATTCCTTTACAGTATCTACTGACCACAAGCCTCTCATACCCCTGTTCCAAGGTTCATTATCAAAGCCACCACCGAGGATTGAGAAATGGATACTTCAACTGCAAGGGTATATACAAACCCGGGTCGACAAACCCAGCAGATTACCTTTCAAGACACCCCTGAGCGGCCACAAAGGCGGAGAGAGAAGAGGAGGAGGATACAGAGGAATACGTTCGGATGGTGATGGAAAGGTCAAGGCCCTTATCCATGAGTCTGAAGACGATCATGGAAGCCACCCACAGCAATGAATGCCTACAACTAGCAGCCGACACTGTCCGATCTAATGACTGGCGACCCATTCAAGCCACCCTGAGCAAGAGGACACAGCAAGCCAGAGCAACACTCGAGTCCATCATGAGGGTGAAAGAAGAGCTGTCCCTCTACAGCCAAGGATGCCGACTACGAGGACCAAGACTAGTCATGCCCGCCAGCCTAACCCAACAGGCGGTAGCGTTGGCACACCGAGGGCACCAAGGCATGGTGAAAACCAAGAGCCGGTTAAGAACCAAGGTGCGGTTTCCCGGAATGGGCACGATGGTGGAACAGACAGTCAGAACGTGCACCGGCTAGGGGCAGTGCTAACTTAGCTTCAAAGCAATGGAGAATGGGCACCCATCGCCTATGCCAGCCGCTCCCTAACGGACACGGAGCAGAGATACTCAAAATAGAGCGGGAGGCGATCGCAATTCACTGGGCCTGCCGGCATTTCCATGTCTACGTATATGGCCATTCCTTTACAGTATCTACTGACCACAAGCCTCTCATACCCCTGTTCCAAGGTTCATTATCAAAGCCACCACCGAGGATTGAGAAATGGATACTTCAACTGCAAGGGTATATACAAACCCGGGTCGACAAACTGTCCGATCTAATGACTGGCGACCCATTCAAGCCACCCTGAGCAAGAGGACACAGCAAGCCAGAGCAACACTCGAGTCCATCATGAGGGTGAAAGAAGAGCTGTCCCTCTACAGCCAAGGATGCCGACTACGAGGACCAAGAAGAGTCATGCCCGCCAGCCTAACCCAACAGGCGGTAGCGTTGGCACACCGAGGGCACCAAGGCATGGTGAAAACCAAGAGCCGGTTAAGAACCAAGGTGCGGTTTCCCGGAATGGGCACGATGGTGGAACAGACAGTCAGAACGTGCACCTGGTGCCAAGCAGCGGGACAACCGGATCTCCCTCGCCCAGTCATTACGGAAGACAACCCACAGAGACCGTGGGAGTGCGTGAGTGCAGATTTCGGACACCTTCCTGATGGACGCTACGCCTTAGTGATCATTGACGACTACACGAAGTATCCAGAGGTAGAGATTGTCGAAAATCAGACAGCCATGGAAGTCATCACCAAGTTCGAAAAGACCATAGCCACGCACGGTATCTTCGAAGTAGTCAAGACGGACAATGGTCCCCCCTTCCAGGGGCAGGAATTTGCAGACTACCTAAAGAGCTGGGGTATCCACCATCGCAAAGTGACTCAGCGCTGGCCCCAAGCCAATGGGGAAGTGGAGAGATTTATGCGCACACTGAACAAGGCAATACGCATGGCACACGCAGACGGATCACCACTGGAGAGAGCCATCTACAGCTTTCTGCGAGAGTACCGGTTGACCCCACACATCACGACCGAAGCAGCGCTGGGCCCCGCGACCATGGGCCGAGTGGTCAGAGACACTATCCCGAGTCACCCAACCTGGACTCCAGCCCAAGTTGACGCGGAAAGGACCCTGGCCAATCGAACTCACTCCAACAACCAGGCCAGTCATCGGCGTGGGGCCAAAGAACCTGACATTCAGGCAAGAGACCAGGTCTACGTCAAGGACCGATATCCGGGGAGCAAGTTCCGTCTCCCATTTGAGCACAGGCCATGGACAGTTCTCCGCCGAACCAGCACCATGCTGACAGCCCAGAGGGGTACGGAAACCGTCACTCGCAACATCTCTTTCTTCAAGAAGGTACACCCAGGTACGCCCCATCCCCAGGGGTCCGACCCTTCAAGAGTGAGTCAAAGCCAACCCAGAGACAATGATGGATCGGAGCCATCAGAGCAGTACATCCCTGAAGAAGAGAACCTGATGGACCAAGAAACTCAACCACCATCGACAACCCAGGGGGAGAGCCCGCCAAACTCTCCGGCCACCGGCCAGGGGAGTAGCCCACCCCAAAGGGCAACACCGCAGATGCCCCCGTCCAGAGGAGAACAATCCAGATATGGGTTGTGAATGAATTCAGCACCGTCCTCCCAACTGGCGGACTTCCTGGTGTGATGATCCGAGGACCGTGAACAAGAGACTGGTAACAGATCCACTGTTTTCCATTATGTTTTGATATGAGTTTTGATTAATAAAGGTTAGAAGGAATGTAGTGTCCTGGGGCGCAGGGTAGCGGTCCAGTCTACCCGTGCCGATCGGGGCACGTCAGCGTTGACGCGTGACGTCACGCACGTACGAAATAAATAAAGGAGGCGTGGCTGACAACGTTAGTCCGGACCACGCGGAACCAGAGTGCGGTGTCCCGTGTCTCATTCATGCGGTGGCGCTGCGTTAGCTAGCGCGAGCGCTTCAAGGCCCATTACATCATCAAAGAAGGATATGTTACAACGTACGAATAATCTGAATGAAAATGTAACTTTGCTCAACAATCAGACAGAAGCATCTTTCTGAAGATGTAATTAAATATATTTCATATGGTCATTGTCATTTCCTAGAGGGAATTGTCAAAAGGCGCCATTGTCTTCAACTAACGTTGTGAAAACTGGTTCTGAAGTGCTTTACATTGAACTCTACAGACCCTGTTTTCTAAAGATCTGTCAGTAGACTATAAACATTGTCAAATCTACTAAAACATACTTGTGGTTATCATATGGGGCTTGAGCAATATGTTTAAAATGCACAATTTATCACTCTGTTTTCTTGTATTGGTTCTAAGAATAGCTCCGCCCCATTGCTTGAAGTGTTAGCCCCACCTCCGTTGACTGACCCGGAAGACCCCGCCCTGCTGAAGTTTGGGTTTTTGTGGGACCCTGCTCTCCAGTTCCAAAAATCTCCGATCTTTTCAAAAGTACTTCAGCTCAGTCAAAAGGATATTCTTTTTTAGGGGGTTTCACAGCTTTAATCGTTCGTGAGCAAAATACACATATACAGCAGCATATGCACAGGCTGTCAAAACTCATTAGTACACACTTAAAAAACTGCTCTGGAAAACTACATTCCACAGCTTACAAACCAACTCAACACATGCTGGCACCCACACTTCCTGTTAATCAACAACTGAATTGCGTTTGATGGGATTTGCCACATTGCTAGTGTTATTTAAGATATCAGGTTGTTTACAATCTGTTTAGCTGAAGGCAGATGTTATGCTAATGAGCATTTGAAAACGGGAGAAATGTGGAAATAAACTGCAATGTTATTAAGTTTGAGCTTGTAATAGGGAAATTGTTTGATTTAGATGGTCGATACTTTAGATGTTAAATTTACCAATCAGAATATTTAGATATTAGCTATTGTGTTCTGTATTTTTTACTATATCACATTTAACTGACACTGAATCTTGTAGCAAAACAGGATGTGCTACTTATCGAAAGTTGGTTGCGAACATGTTGGAACTGGAACTTTCTGGTTGGCTTATGCGGTGGCCTAGACAGGCAGAACCTATCACTCCCTCCAGGCGTGGGTGATTACCCTCATTGTATTACCTGCGCTCACCCTTGGGTAGCTTGGCACAGAGCAATCAGGCTTATCACAGAGGCAATGTGTAAAGCATTGGCACAGCACTCTCACACAACAAATACAATGAGCTTCACAAAAGAGACTTAACATGTGGTGTATGTAAATAAAGTTTGTATTCAACACACATTAATTAACACTAATTAATTAATCAACATTAATGAACACCATGCATTTCTGGGCAACATCAAATTTTGGAAATATTACTAGCAGTACTAGCGCCAACCATGTTAAAATGACATCAGTGGTATGCACACTTGGAGAAGATCCTACTTGAACCCCCAGCACCCTTATGCAGTGAGAAACATTGTCAGAACGAGGCCCACCCTGGCAAATATCACAATTCAATACCACACAGTTATAAGTTGCCCCCCAGATCACAATGATGTCAACAAAGTGTACACACTACAACACTTTTAAACAATACCCTTGGCCAAGGCAGCATGGGTACAAACCTCATGCAGCCACTCCCACTCGGACACACTCACTCATAACCACTTTGCGATGCCAAGGATATCAGGCAGGTCCATATGGAATGCACTTGCGCACACACACACAGACACACACATCACCATAATGTGTTGCCACTGATATCCGGCAGGTCAGTTGATGACACAAATGCAGACTCCATGGCCCAAGCCCTCCTCCCCCTTTCAGCAAACACCGACTACCCTACACCCATGGTTTGGAGATAAACAACCCTGCCAAATGGGCCGGAGTCACACTTAGTCAGGGTCCCATGGAATTAGGTGGGGGTAAGTAGCAGGACTAACTAGGAGGCAGTCAACAAATGGGGGTTTGGCACCACTAGGGAAGTTTACCCACTGTATGCCGATACTAGGCCGAATGGGCCGGAGTCACACTTAGTCAGGGTCCCATGGAATAAGGTGGGGATAAGTAGCAGGACTAACTAGGAGGCAGTCTACAATTGGGGGTTTGGCCACCACTAGGAAAGTTTACCCACGGTATGCGGGCAGTAGTGGGCTGAGGACGACAGTCATTCAATCAAAGGATTCCACAATGTGGCTTCCTGCTCCGTCCCAATTCCCCGAAGCACAGGGTAGGGGTACCCCAAGCGCCTAGTACGAGAGTCGTACAAAAGAGCAAGATTCTTTGACAGACAGCACTTACTGACCCCCCAGAACAAAGAACCACAATCCAAGATGGTATTTGTTACCAGACACTCCACAATGAATGCAAAACTCCAACAAATCATATTCTCCAATTGGCATATCCTCAATGCCACTAAGCCCAAAGAGAGCCAGCTTCCAAAGCCTATGTTTGCCTACAGGAAAAATAAAAACTTAAAAGATCTGGTAGTAAGATCAAGAATGAGCACTAACAAAACACCTTCTACTCAAAGAACGCTCACTGACCTTAGTCCAGTAATAGGTAACTATAAATGCCTGGACTGTACAGCCTGCGAATTTGCTATAGAAACCAAAGAGCTTAACTTCAACAACTATAACATCAGCTCTCGAACTCTGACCAACTGCAGAACCACTAACGTGGTCTATCTTTTACTCTGCCCATGCAATATTGGCTATGTAGGCGAGACATCCCGCATGATGTCAACACGCCTGTCAGAACACAGATCAGCCATCCGCACAGGCAAAACACAGGCTCCTCTAGTCAAACACTACCAAGAAGCCAACCATACCCCCAACGACATCCGTTGGTTCATCTTGGAAAAAATCCACAAAACATCTGGTCCATTAAGCACCCAAGTGCGCAAATGTCGCGAGGTATACTGGATTTTCACCTTAGGTACCTATCAAAAGGGCATGAATAACGAAATCCCATGGGACCAAGTACTGAAATACAATTATGGTTAAATGTCCCACAGTTCCACCAGTACGGATACAGTTAATCTTCCTCCCCTACCCACAGTCACTCTAGTATAGACTTGTACCACCTTTCACCCCTTTCTAAAATTCTCCCTTCGTAATATGTCTGTCACCCCTTGGCACAAACAGGGACACCTTTATACTCTAGCTCGCCTTTAAACACCATTCCAATATGTCCGCCCTGTTCGCGTCAACACAGGAGGCTTTTTTCATAACATAGTCCGTTATCTATGTTTACACTGCCCCTAAGGCGCCAACTCATGAAACCGAGTACGAGGGCTGTATATAACCGGCATCATTTCCCTGTCCAGACTCTACCCTATTCCAGCGGACCATATGCCGGCAGACCCCACAATCGGAATGAATACGATGTACAACGCCTAGGTAAGCAAACCGGACGTAGCCCCTTCGCACACTAAATAGCGTTCACATGCGCCCATCCGTTTTTCAGCTCCATTAGTAAACGCGAGCTTTGTATTTCTCTCTCCCCCCTCTCAACTATGTAGATTAACCGCACCCCGCCGTCTTGATCACGAGCGGCTTTGCAGACTCCCCACGGAACACTCAATGGGCGAATTTTAAAGGTAATGCGCGACTAAATATCATGCTTGATCTGCTCTCTTACTGCCGCTCTGTGAACTTAATATACTAATGCGCTGTCCATATCCCCACCTTTGATGCACTGTGCAGATTGACCAAACCCCGGCGCCCAGATAACGAGCAGTATTGCAGACCCCCGCAGAACACCCTACGAATGCAATCTACAGGTAACACACGTTTCCATATTACACCGGTTCGGTTTTCTCACTGCCAATGTGTGGACACAATGTCCTTATGCACCGTTTTTATCCCCGCCTTGATTTACAGACGGTCAGCATAATCAGAAACAGCAAGACCGTCACTTACAAGACCCCCGGTCGACAACACACGTAATCTAAAGGTAATTGGATACAAGTATCCAATCGCTCTACACTGTTATTGCTGGCACCCGTTTGTCTTTAGCAGTATGTAATATCAAGTCTTTTAACATTCAGGTCCCTGATGTTATTCACTTCACCCATTCTCCATGCTTGGAATTACCATAATTTGTGAAGCCGAGTGACCATCCACACAAGGTAATAACGTCACGCTACCCATCTCAGTATACCCCCATACCATCAACTATACCTTTTCCTCTAAAAAGCATCTCTATGCCTTCTCTTTTGAACAGCCCAAAATAAGTGAGGCGTCCTCCGAATGCACGAAAGACCCACGCAGCCGAATAAATCAATAAGGTACTAGCCTTCCTCACATGCCTATAGACCGGCCTCAAAATATCCCTAGATATAAAACTTTAGTCTTTCATTAAATTCTCTTGCAGCCATCAAGGTCTATATTCAAGCACCTTGCCATTCCATCTCTTTCCTGCCACCTCTTTGTGTGAAAATCTTCCACACCCACCGCTTCAGGTATAAACATGTCATTATTAATTTTTCTTATTCATTAAATTCCCTCCTCCTTCCCTCTACCCTCTGTTCTGCTTTCTCTATTCGACAAACACTTACCTTATTTTACAGACAGCTGTTCCTTAACACTCGTTGTAAGTAGGGACACCCCACTACTTAGGAAGATGTTTTTTTAGACCACCCTATGTGTCCGCCCCCTTTACATTCTGTATGACCTAAGTACAAAGTGACTAGAGCCCCCTTTTTAGTACAATTTGAGGACTGCATTGTATATTATTGTATATTAATGTAAATACTAGGACAGGTTCAAGACTCCTTCTCTTTCTTTTTTAGATATTATTGTTAAACTGTATACCACTGTAAAAATGTACTATATGATATTGTCTCATTGTTTTAACATGTATATAACTTAGGGCACCTTTAAGGACGTTGACAAACACCACTATTGTTTATATTTTTCCCATATATATAGGTCCACTTGGATACTCACATGGCTCCCTGATGAAGGCCCCCAGCCGAAACGCGCGTAGATGTCATAGATGTCATATTTAGCCATGTTTTTATATATAATGTGCTGAAACATCCATTTCTCTCCATCCTTGAGTATAAATGAACCATCTCAAGATATGTATAAAATGTATATATATGTAGATTAATCACATGTATAGGGGAGATAGGCACATGATTTTCATTCTTTATCAATTGTATACTACAAATAATTTTTTCATGTTTCTTATCATACTGCTAATTGAATAAAATAAAATTCTTATTTTTGTATCACACCTCTCCATTGGTCCTTTCAGTCAATTGTCCGCCTTGCCCCTCTTTTCAAACCAGTTCCTAATTACCTTTCTTCCACACACTATACTTATCCCGAATTAGGAACTCTAGTCGGGGATACCCTCTTCTTCTTACACAAATTATCTCCACAGCCTGTCTGTGCGGGGGTTCATTGTTTTTAGTTCACAATTCTAGTCCCTTTATCATTTTTCTTGAACCTGTACCTTCCATTTCTTGTCCTCATCAACCACGGTTGTACCACCCCCTGGTCTCTTTTAGACTACCCATTGCTTATTTAGTTTAGTGTCAACCATCCTGACAACATGGATAAACTACTCACATTTGGGTTTTCAGACGAAGATTTTGTGTCAATGGTGGGTGACCTAGCTACCACAGACACACTAGTTACCACAAATTCAAACAATACAGAATACCAACAACTATTAGCCCTAAAGAAAAAAACAAAAAGAATAGAACTCCATGGACACTTTATGCTCCAATATTTAAAAGCTGGAGTAATACCTCAAGGCCTACGAGTCAAAAACATCCCAGGGCTTTTCGTTCAAATTAGAAGATTCCTGGAAAGATGGTCGCTTATAGCGAACAGATGCTCCAGGGATCTGATGATGCTTATAGTAGAGACGGCTAAACATCTCGTAGAGACCCTGCTGACAGAAATAGCAGAATTGGAGCTCAAACTCAAAAACAACACAGCTAAGGAGGATGCGATAAAAAAGTTAGAAGAAATGGAAAAAGACCTACAATCTTATAATGACTACCTCCTTAAGAGGAAAACAGACAAGCTTAAAAAAGACATCCAATACTTTAGCAATGAGAAAGTATATCCCTACCTAGCAGAGAACTACTACCAGCCAGAACCCCAGGGTGATAACATCTATACCCCTAATCAGCACCCCATACCCAAAAAAATAACTACCTTCTCGAATACATCAGGGTCAGATAATGAAAGTAACACAAGTGATCAGGAACAGGGAGGACAACAAAGAGGAGGACCAAATAGAGGCAATAGGCCTTTTTTATCCAGGCGAGGGAACCCACAGGGACGCTGGAAACCCAGATACCAACAGCGCCACCGAGGGAACCCACAACAATACAACCAACACTATCCGCCGCCTCCCAACCAATATCCAGGACCCCTGATGCATGCCTACCCACCACCTCCTCAGAATTATCAGGAAGCTCCAGCCATGTACTCCAACCCCAATCAATTCCTAGTAACACGCCATGCACAATACTGGCGCGACTAGAAGAAATACCTATTTTCAATTTGAGCAGTAAACCTCTTTCCCCTATCACAGAAAGACTCTTAACCAAGGGCCTCTCCTTTGTCCCCCACTGTAACATCAATAAATTTGAATTGTTCAAGGACCTTATGACCTTCTTCAGGAAGATCAGACTTCAAAATTTCTTTGAAGCCAAAACTGTAGAAGATGACACTCTCATGAATCTATCAGGTCTAAAACCTGCATCTACCTTCTTACCCACCCTAGAACAAGTAGCGCCAGAAATCGCTACGTTTGAGCACGTAGTATATAACAAACTTACGGCGGCCACTAAATACATACCCCCTCCTAGCTACAACATCTCTTATGAGGAACATCAAGCTCTCGCAGAACTAAAAACTGACAAAGACATTACTATCAAATGCTGCGATAAAGGAGGCGGTATAGTGGTTATAGACACTAATCAATACATATTGAACATGGAGAAACTACTACACAACATCGACCATTATATTCCAATAAAAAAAGACCCCACTAAACGAGTCCAATCTGCGATCCTGTCTCTAACAACTAAGGCCCTTGATGAAAATATAATCTGCGACAAAGAATGGCAATTCCTTAATGTTCGACAACCCAAAATGGCGGCAATATATGGAGTACCAAAGATACACAAAAACAGTCAAGACCCACCATACAGACCCATAGTCTCGACTATTGGATCCATTACCGAACCCTTATCAAAATACATAGATACCATCCTTAGGCCCCACATACCTAAGACTCCGTCCCATGTCAAGGACACAAGAGACATCATTAACATCGTAGAATCGCTGACCTTCAACCCTGACAGACAGTGGCTATCTACCATGGACATAGAAGCTCTTTACTCAAATATTCCACAAATAGGAGCTATCCAAGCTGTCTCATGGTTCATCGACACGTACCACATTGACTGTCCCAAACAATTTCTCTTGGATTGCTTAACAATAGTACTATCTGAGAATACTTTTGACTTTAATGGCTCCCTCTACCAACAAACTATGGGAGTCAGTATGGGTGCCTCATGTGCACCCACTGTAGCCAATATCTACATGGCCCAATTTGAGTCACAATTCATCTATAATGAAATTGCCCCCTTCAGCGAGTCGATTTCATCATGGGCTCGCTATATAGATGATATTTTTTTCATCTGGACGTCAGAAATGGAACCCGTATCCACATTTGTATCATGGCTCAATCTGTGTGACAAAAACATACGCTTCACTGCCACATCTAGCCAAACATGCGTTGAGTTCCTGGACATCAATATAATCAGCAAAAACAACCGCCTTAGTGTAGACCTGTATGTGAAGCCAACCGCTCGCAACACGTTATTGCACTACACTAGTTACCACCCCAAAACACAAAAGTCCAGCATACCCTTTAGTCAATTCCTTCGGGTTCGAAGGAATTGCTCCTCAGTCACAGATTTTGATAAAAGAGCGACAGAAATGAAACTTAAATTCATATCACGTGGATACCCCAAGCGCCTAGTACGAGAGTCGTACAAAAGAGCAAGATTCTTTGACAGACAGCACTTACTGACCCCCCAGAACAAAGAACCACAATCCAAGATGGTATTTGTTACCAGACACTCCACAATGAATGCAAAACTCCAACAAATCATATTCTCCAATTGGCATATCCTCAATGCCACTAAGCCCAAAGAGAGCCAGCTTCCAAAGCCTATGTTTGCCTACAGGAAAAATAAAAACTTAAAAGATCTGGTAGTAAGATCAAGAATGAGCACTAACAAAACACCTTCTACTCAAAGAACGCTCACTGACCTTAGTCCAGTAATAGGTAACTATAAATGCCTGGACTGTACAGCCTGCGAATTTGCTATAGAAACCAAAGAGCTTAACTTCAACAACTATAACATCAGCTCTCGAACTCTGACCAACTGCAGAACCACTAACGTGGTCTATCTTTTACTCTGCCCATGCAATATTGGCTATGTAGGCGAGACATCCCGCATGATGTCAACACGCCTGTCAGAACACAGATCAGCCATCCGCACAGGCAAAACACAGGCTCCTCTAGTCAAACACTACCAAGAAGCCAACCATACCCCCAACGACATCCGTTGGTTCATCTTGGAAAAAATCCACAAAACATCTGGTCCATTAAGCACCCAAGTGCGCAAATGTCGCGAGGTATACTGGATTTTCACCTTAGGTACCTATCAAAAGGGCATGAATAACGAAATCCCATGGGACCAAGTACTGAAATACAATTATGGTTAAATGTCCCACAGTTCCACCAGTACGGATACAGTTAATCTTCCTCCCCTACCCACAGTCACTCTAGTATAGACTTGTACCACCTTTCACCCCTTTCTAAAATTCTCCCTTCGTAATATGTCTGTCACCCCTTGGCACAAACAGGGACACCTTTATACTCTAGCTCGCCTTTAAACACCATTCCAATATGTCCGCCCTGTTCGCGTCAACACAGGAGGCTTTTTTCATAACATAGTCCGTTATCTATGTTTACACTGCCCCTAAGGCGCCAACTCATGAAACCGAGTACGAGGGCTGTATATAACCGGCATCATTTCCCTGTCCAGACTCTACCCTATTCCAGCGGACCATATGCCGGCAGACCCCACAATCGGAATGAATACGATGTACAACGCCTAGGTAAGCAAACCGGACGTAGCCCCTTCGCACACTAAATAGCGTTCACATGCGCCCATCCGTTTTTCAGCTCCATTAGTAAACGCGAGCTTTGTATTTCTCTCTCCCCCCTCTCAACTATGTAGATTAACCGCACCCCGCCGTCTTGATCACGAGCGGCTTTGCAGACTCCCCACGGAACACTCAATGGGCGAATTTTAAAGGTAATGCGCGACTAAATATCATGCTTGATCTGCTCTCTTACTGCCGCTCTGTGAACTTAATATACTAATGCGCTGTCCATATCCCCACCTTTGATGCACTGTGCAGATTGACCAAACCCCGGCGCCCAGATAACGAGCAGTATTGCAGACCCCCGCAGAACACCCTACGAATGCAATCTACAGGTAACACACGTTTCCATATTACACCGGTTCGGTTTTCTCACTGCCAATGTGTGGACACAATGTCCTTATGCACCGTTTTTATCCCCGCCTTGATTTACAGACGGTCAGCATAATCAGAAACAGCAAGACCGTCACTTACAAGACCCCCGGTCGACAACACACGTAATCTAAAGGTAATTGGATACAAGTATCCAATCGCTCTACACTGTTATTGCTGGCACCCGTTTGTCTTTAGCAGTATGTAATATCAAGTCTTTTAACATTCAGGTCCCTGATGTTATTCACTTCACCCATTCTCCATGCTTGGAATTACCATAATTTGTGAAGCCGAGTGACCATCCACACAAGGTAATAACGTCACGCTACCCATCTCAGTATACCCCCATACCATCAACTATACCTTTTCCTCTAAAAAGCATCTCTATGCCTTCTCTTTTGAACAGCCCAAAATAAGTGAGGCGTCCTCCGAATGCACGAAAGACCCACGCAGCCGAATAAATCAATAAGGTACTAGCCTTCCTCACATGCCTATAGACCGGCCTCAAAATATCCCTAGATATAAAACTTTAGTCTTTCATTAAATTCTCTTGCAGCCATCAAGGTCTATATTCAAGCACCTTGCCATTCCATCTCTTTCCTGCCACCTCTTTGTGTGAAAATCTTCCACACCCACCGCTTCAGGTATAAACATGTCATTATTAATTTTTCTTATTCATTAAATTCCCTCCTCCTTCCCTCTACCCTCTGTTCTGCTTTCTCTATTCGACAAACACTTACCTTATTTTACAGACAGCTGTTCCTTAACACTCGTTGTAAGTAGGGACACCCCACTACCTAGGAAGATGTTTTTTTAGACCACCCTATGTGTCCGCCCCCTTTACATTCTGTATGACCTAAGTACAAAGTGACTAGAGCCCCCTTTTTAGTACAATTTGAGGACTGCATTGTATATTATTGTATATTAATGTAAATACTAGGACAGGTTCAAGACTCCTTCTCTTTCTTTTTTAGATATTATTGTTAAACTGTATACCACTGTAAAAATGTACTATATGATATTGTCTCATTGTTTTAACATGTATATAACTTAGGGCACCTTTAAGGACGTTGACAAACACCACTATTGTTTATATTTTTCCCATATATATAGGTCCACTTGGATACTCACATGGCTCCCTGATGAAGGCCCCCAGCCGAAACGCGCGTAGATGTCATAGATGTCATATTTAGCCATGTTTTTATATATAATGTGCTGAAACATCCATTTCTCTCCATCCTTGAGTATAAATGAACCATCTCAAGATATGTATAAAATGTATATATATGTAGATTAATCACATGTATAGGGGAGATAGGCACATGATTTTCATTCTTTATCAATTGTATACTACAAATAATTTTTTCATGTTTCTTATCATACTGCTAATTGAATAAAATAAAATTCTTATTTTTGTATCACACCTCTCCATTGGTCCTTTCAGTCAATTGTCCGCCTTGCCCCTCTTTTCAAACCAGTTCCTAATTACCTTTCTTCCACACACTATACTTATCCCGAATTAGGAACTCTAGTCGGGGATACCCTCTTCTTCTTACACAAAGTAACTCAGTCTCTTGACCCGCTTTGATCACTCTCAGAAGTGTTCCTCAGCCCAGTTAATTACTCTCACCACCCAAGCCTGATCCGGCAATACTACCTAACAACACAAGGTTGTCGGGCCAGGTGAGGTGAGGGCAGTTAATCTGCTGTGCTGAGGGCACAAAAGAAACAATCGATGAATGGGGTGTGGAGCAGGGGAGCCTCTCGGAAAAGGGAGCACCTCATCAGACACGCGTTGATCAAAGTAGCACCCAGGCAATACTGGCACAACGGAACACAAATCTGCTCCTCCGCACCTTACTTGAATTGAGGCACATCTGGTGTGTGTTGCTATGAGTCACACCAGACAGTTCTGGTCACACACAATGAAGAGTTGCAAACTCAGTACCCCTTGGAAATGAGGCACAATGTCTTGTGCGCATTGATCCAAGTTGCACCAGATAGTTCCGGTCATACACAAAGAAGAGTTGCAAATTCCATACCTCCTTGGTAATTATTATAGAAAGGGTAACCCAATCAACCCTTGTAGGCTTGGGCAATGTTCAAAACAAGGTAAAGTTGTCTACAAGGGATGTATTTGATCCCTATCTTTCACATTACATTGAAACCTTAATCATTGAGATTGTCATACATGAACTATCTCGCAAGTGTCCACAGGACAACAATTATGAATCTATTAAAGCAAAAGTAACACACGGAAGAGCTTATTTTTATAGAAATATATATTCTGTATTTAATTGCTGGATTGCAAATTCATTGAAGGGGATACATAAAATCTTGAATCTAATGCAAAATGTCATGAAAGGATGTATAAATCAATTCAACAAAACAATTTATAACAGAACCACCACTCCTATTAATCAGGTGAGAGCAACTAGAGAACATAAATCATTATAGCTCTTCCAAACACAGATTCCTTTGGAGATGGTGTGCAGGTCGACGTTTCAATCTTTGTAGCTGTAGTCTCTAAGACCATCATCAGGACTGATATTATTTGGAAAAAAAGGGTCCCCCAGGATTATTGGGGTGGTCGAGTCTATGAAATTGTGAAGGAAAATTTTTCTCAGAATCTTTCACACTTGCGAGATAGTTCATGTATGACAATCTCACTGATTAAGGTTTCAACAAGTAATGTGAAAGATAGTGATCAAATAAATCCCTTGTAGACAACTTTACCTCCTTGGTAACGAGGCACAACATCTTGTGCACATTGATACAGGTCACACTAGACAATACTAACACACACACAGCACAAAGTTGCAAATGTCATACCTCCCTTGAAATAAGGCATAATGTCTGGAGCTCGTTGATCCGGGTCACACTAGACAATAATGGTCACACACAACGAAAAGTTGCAAATTCTGTGCCTCCTTGGAAATGAGGCACAACAGCGGGTGTGCGATGATCCAGGTCGCCCCTGACTATACTGGTTACACACAACGAAAAGAGTTGCAAATTCCGTACATCTCTGAAAATGAGGCACAACTTCTACTGCGCTTTGATACAGGGTCGCACCAAAGAATTCCGGTCACACACACAAGCACAAGTTTAGCAGTTCTGCACGAAGTAGAATGAGGAACTACTATGGGTACGCTCTCCCTCCAAGGGGTGCAACCTGTGAATCAGACACGCATGCAGTCAGACTTTCGCATGAGAGAGATGTGGCACGATCAACGTAGCGTGCCACGTAGCGTCCCACAACCGGTGAATCCCCTTCCCCCAACAAGATGCTTATGTGTGTTGAGGCCCCCATGATGCAGGGGCCACACTCCTGAGGTGCGGGTAGTTCTTTTGGGGCCCTGCATAAGACAATCCAGTCTCCAGGCACAATTCTTAGTTCCATACTCACACCTCGCTGCCAGTTGGTATCCAGCAGACTATGTGGGCACTTAAAAGGACACCACTCTCCGGGTATTACACATATATGGTGTGGGTCCCTCACGGGAGGTATCTGATGTCCCTGAGACCACCACAAGAGAACAGGGGCAAGCCAACAAGGCCTTGGAGAACACATTTCAGGGGACACACAGCAGACGGTATCAGCCCAGGCCAGCCAGTATTTAGGAAGGGTGCATGGTCCCTTCCAATGGCAGTAATCCTCTTTGTCTCTGCCCTGCTGAAGAATGGCACCATACATATACTGTGGTGTGCCTTTGAAGTTGGTGGTGGGACACAGATGTTTCCCCTAAATTTCAGTCCTGTCTGTCTTTATCTTTAGTGGGGCCATGATCTTGCTTTCCCAGAGTCCAAGGGTCAAAACCTCTCCCTTCAATCCATCTAGCCAGGCCTTCAAAAGGCAGAGGTCTTTCATTCCAATTGCATGCCCAATGTTTTATAGCTGTTGCTGGGGTATGCTCTGATATGCTTCACCAGCCTCTAGTGTGGACTGGAGTCAAGCTAAAAGGTTCACAAAGAGTTTTAGAGCAGCGAAATGCCCACGTTCTAGAAGTGGTATTTCTAAGCTAATAATAACAAATCCACCTTTTACCACAGCAGAGGGTTTGTCATTGTGAATCCAATTATAGAAACATTATGAGCTGCTCCACTGCAAACCTCTATTGCAGCCGTAAGTAATTTCAACCATTTCCCCATGTAAACCTATGGGAAGAGCAAACCTCATAGGTAGTGAAAACACACATGGGTATTCTTTACTACCTGGGCAGGAAACACACATGTGTACCTACCCTGCCTTTCACCTACCACTTGCTTCAACCCTTAAGACTTACCTGAGGTGTTCTCTAGTGGTATTGAAAGGTTCCGTCAGGATTGGCCAGTGGTTTAGTAAGGCCAACTTGAGTATAAGTGCAATTGCTCATACACAGGCCTGCAATGGCAGGCTTGACATGTTGAAAAACATCATAGATGTAAGTGCACTCACTCAGGCCCGCAATGGCAGGCTTGAAACATGTTCAAAAACATTAGGTAAGCACAATTTAGAATGGAAAAGTGCACAGAGCCCTAAGGCCACAAGCAGAGAATCAGCAAAAACCCATGAGGAAAAGGAAAAAAGTTTAGGGAAACACTACCTCAAGCATCTCAGGTCTAACATGGGAGAAACATTGAAATACATTGCAGTCTTATTAAATGCAAGCATTTAATGGGGACATTGTTTCATTTAGATGGTCTACAGCTTAGATGGTCAATTTATCAATCAGAATTTTCAATTTTAGCTATTGTGTTCTGTATCTTTTACAATATCATGTTTAACTGGAAGTTAATCTTGTAGCAAAACGGGATGTGCTGTCTAATGAAGGCTGATTGTGAACTGAGTACAGCTGATTCTGTGAACTGAATACAAATCTGTGAGTATTTTGTTCTGTTTTTCTGTTAGCCAATTTACTATTTTTATCAAAAAGGTCTTTTGCTGCCAAATACTGTTTGTACAACAATCTGCACCACAAACTGGCTACAAAAAGTTTTATTGTTCTTGGTTTCACTTTCAAATATTGTTACCAATATAAAATGTTAGTGGATTTACAAATGAGCCTACTAGTTTTTCCATCAGTATTGTGAAGCTTTCACAATCTCAAATTTAGGATCGGGGTTGATGTGTGGGCTTTCATCTGTGTTTCTATCATTAAAAGCAGATTGTGAACATTCAGAATGTGTAGGTTTGTGGACTTTCATACTTCCAGGACACGAATGCTTCATACCTCTTTTATGGTGTGGTGGTGTTTCATCCCTCTCTGAATGTCCACCATATGACATGCTATTAATAATTTAAAATTTTACTATGTGGTAAAATGCTTTGAGCAAAAAATTCCTTGCCCGTAGTTTCTTTACTTTGAGCGGGATAGGGTGCTTTGCTGTGGGTGCGGCGATAGAAGCCCTTTTGATTGGCAATAGAATGAGCTGAGAACCTGCCTGATGTTGGTAGCAAGTGATGTGTTGGTCGCATTAGACCGTGTCTAGCTTCACCAAGGCAAACATGCACACTTGCTCCTTTTTCAACGAGCACTGTGATAGGGTACTGGGTGAAACACAGACACAGCCCCCTAGGCTTACCTACTCCAACCAATCTTGATGCTGTTCTCATGTTGCTTAATATAATCTGAATTGGTGGAGTAGGTTGGCCTCATGGTCTGCCACAGTGGCGGCTCACAGAGGGAGTGCTGTGGGCGGTGGGGGGAGGCTGTGGAGGGGCAGGGTGGGGAGTAGTGTGCTCAGACATACGAAGGAATGGAGTAAAGTAAGTAAATAAATAAATACAACTATTTATATTGCGTGCGCTGCATCGTTGAGTTGGCCAGGCGGTTTCATTTTTGACCATCAGCATTGTAATGCAGCAGTCGGAAATTAAACCGAGATATGGCCCAGAAAGGCTCCGACCAAGGGCCGGAACCTTTCGGGGCCGCATCATAATCAGCCCCTTATGTTGCATTTATGAAGCAGTGGCACTTGTTGTTTGCAGCTAGTTTCCTAGTGAAACATTGCAGCCACTCCAGAGAAAAGGATGGTTATGGACTGTGAAGTGTTAATACACACAGTGAGTTTCTTTCGAGTTGGCATATAATGGGCAAACCTGAATCTGTCTCGGTCTTGAGGGATTATATACAATATTTTGATGGTACCTTACAAGTAAGCATGCAACCAGTGCTTATCATATGGTTTCCTTTGAGGGGCATGACTTGAAAAATTGTGTGCCTATGGTTTCATCATGTAATGCTTCTTTGTGTTGGACCTATAGCTTCTCAACATTGTGAGCTATGCTACACCTGTAAAGAAAGTGCATGGGCGATTAGTTTGAGGACTGGAAATTGTTATAATGCACCCTATACTTTCTCGTTTCCACTAAGTAAAGAAAACATGCATGAAAGCCGCTTTCTGTGGCACTCGACTTGGGTGGAGGGGAAGGCTGATGCAGCTGCATGGAATCCTCCCTCATTGCTGCTGACCAGTTATGTCTGGGTTCATTCCTGGGCGACCAGTGTCATAGAACTGAAGTAAAGTTTTTATTTTTTAATTTGTACATTTCAAGATGTAGAATAGTCTTTCCTTTTGCTTATTTTCTCGCCCTGTTCAAAAGTAATTATGAACCATATAAAAGGAGGCTAGACCGAGTTCGTGTTTACTCTATAACTTTGATTGATGCTAGTTGTTCACTTTGACAACTCCTCTATGTACATCTCATCAGATTCGTCTGTTCTTGTTGCCTAACTTCTTGTCATTGTCTGACTCCTCAGAGGTTTTTTACGTGCTTCAAATTTTTTTCTCTAAGGCATTTGAGTTTTTCCAAACCTGCTTCTTAACTTATCTGCAATCTGCTTTTCAGTCTGGAGTCGAAAGTGCTTGAAGACCGTGGCGGGACATATCTTCTTACTAAGTAGATCTTCTCAGTGTGTGGAGGTATAGACAGCCAAAGAGACAGAGATGGCCTGATCGTGCCCTGGTTTTGTGATTTGGACTGTAGATAGAATCTCTAAGAAGGTCAATGAAGGTGGAGTTCATTTATGATAACCTGCATTTGATTTGTTGGTTGCTGAAGAAGCTACATCGATTTATTACGGTTGCACACACTTTTGTTTAGTCCTGAGGAAGACCCCAGATTGACATATCAAGTTTATGCGAGATAAGGAGGGGTCCAAACGTCGACGTGTCTATCAAAACGAGAATGAAAAGGGATGAAATAAGAGTTAGATATGAAGGTGCAGATAAATGGAAATGAATCCCATCAGCCCACCCATATGGCGGAGCCTCGTCATCTGGGATTGGTTTGAAAGGTCCAGGTTCAGATAAGGAGGCACACCTGATGAGTTGTGTGTTCACTCCAATTCTCTAGGACCACCCAGGCGGATCCGACCTCACATACAGAGAGTGGGTAAATGGTGTGAGAAATCAGGACAAATTTGCAGTGCAACAAAAAATGTGTAAACAAAAATTCATAATAGAATGTGAGCTAAAATTGACTACCATCATAGAAGGAACAATTTTTATTGGGGAGTAAATCATGGTGTCAAGGTTAAAAATGGAGTAATAACTGCCCTAAGAAGATGATATAATGGTCGACATGTTTCTGCTATCTCAGGGGCGGCTCCCCTGCTCAGCTTTCATCAGGACCAAGTCTTAGTTATACACTACTGCAAATGAAAAAAAAATTTAACCAAAAAATGTGAAAAAATTAGGTAACATAATTATTGCATTATGAATGTTACCTAATGATTTTTCTGACTATAGTTCTCTACGCAATGTACTCACTGCGCCTATTTCGCCAGATTTAGTCTTAAGGGATTCTTTCCCCAGTGATCTAGGGGGTAAGCCTCACCTCTCCTGGCACCGGCTCAGGGATAGGAGGCCCCGCTCTGTCCGTCGGTACCTCTGGCCTCTTCCTGAGGCTAGGGGGGAGGTCACCGCCTTCATATCTAACTCTTATTTCATCCCTTTTCATTCTCACTACTCTGAGAAGCTCAGTCCGTTATACAGACCCTATATAGCCTTTCTTATTGATAACGGTTTAAGTTGGGGGTTTAGGCTGTTAGTGGTCTATAAATATTACTACCCCTTGGACCCTTTCTCATCTGGTTGTGTTACGTGTCTATCAAAACGTCTTATTAATCAGTGTCAAATAGATGACTGTACAATTCAACTTTGATAATTTTACACATGATCAGAAATTAGGAATAGGACGTGATCTGAATAAGCTAATGTTATATGTTATCACTTTTATTTGTGTATATTGTAATGTGATGTGTATATTTATGTAATATTCATACTTGCACATGTTTGTAATGTGATGTGATTTATATATGTTACCATCATATGTTGTTTATATTATGTGTGTGTATACACTATCAACTTTAATACAAATAATAATTTTTCAGAAATATTTAGGAGAATCTTTCTTTGTGATTGATAACCTACTTTTGGAATTTGTATTATATGTCACATTGAATGGGTAGGCCACTATACGACATTCCTGCTTCATCAGCAGACGCTGGGTTCCTTATTTTCTAGTAATGCTCCAGTCCTTGATTTGTAAAAGAAAGAGTGCCATTGAAATTAAACATGTGTGCCACTGAATACCAAGGTTAGTTGTCTTAAATCTACAATGTTTCTTTAATGGACTACCAGATACTCCCTGCCCCTTTATCTCAACCTTGCAGGTTCCTGTTTTCTCCTTTTGTGACAAAAATTCTCATCATTGTCTTTATCTTTCATTCCTATTTGTATGTTTTTTACTCTCTTGCTCTCAGGAAATAAATGATGCAGAAAAATAAGAGCTGGTCCCTGAAAATAAGTGTGTTTGGCCCCCACCAGCACAACACCAGCTCAAAATGTGCACTAAATGTCCTTCTTTGCAACGATTAGTCCGAACATGCAGAATGTTAGCTTACTTCTTCTGAAATCAACTTTGTTGGGTATCACCAAGATCACCAGATCACGCTTAGCGGTGGAATTTCATACTCTAGTATCACCTTGAATGACTTTCCAGTAGGCCTGCAGTTTATTACAATCCCAAATCATGTGCAACAACGTACCTTCCTCTATCATATCTCAAACTTGTGGGTGCTTGGGTCCATCCCAATTTATATAGTTTGCTTCTATTTACCCCCTAGAATTTTAAATTGAATCAGACAACATATTGCCCTAATATCTACCTCTCTTGGGTGCATCAGGGCCGCCTCGCAGCCTCTATTCTCCATGACTACTAAATCCTCTTCAAGCCTATTTAAGAGACCTCTTTGCCTATCAGACATATTGTTGATGAGAGTTATATAAGTGGGCAAAAACGCTCCTTTCCCCACCTATAGCAGCAGGGCACTGTTCTCCAATGGAGCATACTCGGGGACCTCCAGCTAGTTAACAGCCTTGGTCAGCGGTGCATGTCTAAATTGTGCATATTTATATCTCTTGTAGTTGAAAGAAGGTTTAATACCACCCTCTTCCAGTATATCTCCTAAATAGGAAATTCCAATGAGACCCATGTTGTACTGCCCTAAGGTTGGGCTACTTCTTTGAGCATGCTTCCTTCTAACAGTGGTGCTTTGATTTTGACTTTACCTTTCCAATCCAGACAGTTTGTTGCTCTGTCTCAGACAGTCAAGTCGTCAGTGTCACTACCAATACATTTTTCCTTCCCGTACCTATGTAAATGTAATGCAGGTAAGAATGGGTTTCCATGATCTCGTCTAACTGAAGTGTCAGTTCTCTGGGTGTGGATCCAATTATTACAAGTAGAATCTGGAAAGTCCAGTACAGTTTCATGTGACAGATAAAGTACCCATTACTATAGACCGTTCTACCGAGCATTTTCATCGCGATTCAGTAGCACACCTGATGGAGCAAGTATTCGTACGTTAAGCGACTTGCTTGTATCAAGAACCTCAAATAACCTTAATAGACTAAATCAACCTGTTTGTGTTACTAATATTGCACATTTTATACTACACGGGGTGTCCCAGAGACGCTTGCCTATGTGTTTACTAAAACATAATACGCTTGCCTCTAAAATGGCCACTGCTTTGCGGGAATTTAGTCTGCGCATGCGTCGGTCATAACCATGTGATGTGACGTACTCGCAGTTCTGGTGGGAATTTGTTGCTCATGCGCAATGCAGCTAAAGATGGCCGCTTTGTTTTCTCATATGCTCCGAGCTTGCATTGCCACTTTTGCAAAGCTGTTTGTTCTGCACTTATCCTAATGCTATAGTTATTATAAAGTAAGGGGTGTTGTACAGACATTCATGGTATACAGTGTAATAATTTCTTCTGTATTTCTAAATTGTTTTCGCTTACTTTTCATGTATCGTATTCTTTGGGGCCTGGGAGGGGCTTGTTACTCCATCTTGAAGAGCCCGTATGGTACTTGTCATGTGATTAGGGAAAGAAATCCATGCAGCGGTGGAACTCTACCAGCTGGCAGCCAAAGCCAAGAAGCTCCGTGGAATCGACCTAAGACCCAGCCGAATAAGCTGTACTCTACCTAATTTTGTTACAATTGTATTAACTAATGTATACTCTATTGTTCACTGTATATGTTGTGTCATGGGAAACTAGAACTTAAGGGGTGGGTACGAAAATGAATATTAAGCCTGAGAAAGCCTAAAATTCAGGCGGTGTAATGACTTAACCTTTCCCTTGTCCAATCAAATTTGGGAATTCTTACACTTGCAACATTGGTGGGTGGTACATTGACCCGAAAAACAGTATAACTAGCCTAGGTTTAGCTAGAGAAATTGTCCGACTTGTCCGAATAGCTGACCTGTCACTGACCCTACAAACTCTATAGGTGACTGATACAGAGAGCTACGGAGCACTCTGTCCGTATTTTCCACAGACCCAATCGGGGTTTTGGGAAACCTTGAGTGCTGGCGAAGCACTTTGCTGGGTGATTCGAGAACCCAATCAGGGTTATTGGCAGATTCCTTGCAGAGAGGGAGTAGCGCAGGCATTGCAACCAAAGCTGTGGGTGTTGGTCGTGCCCTTTGGTGAACCCGGTCCTGATCCAAATCCTGATGTTATCCTGTCCTGACTGTCCATGAGCTGTACCTGCTCGCCTACTGGCAACCGGAGTCCTTGAGGGTCCCTTCCCGCCTTTTCCAACTGACCCGTGGCCAGGGTTAGTCTTCAATCTATCCTAGGTAAATATAAGTATGTGGGTGTTCGTTTATCTAAACTTCCTTCTTAATCTTTTGAATAAAGCATACTTGCATACGTTCCTTTTCCTCCTCTATTTTTCTATAAATGGGATTTTCATGTATTATTGTCTTTTAGCATGTTCCACTTTTCTACCTACCTTTAGCCAAATATCAAATCGTTCTCAATATATAGTTGTTCCATTCTTACCCTCCCTATAGAGAATAAGCACATCTGGATAAATCAAATTGCTTAAGTTTCGTTTTTCTCTGAATCATTAGTGAACTTCAGAATCTACTCTGATTAGTATGTTCCCTTTCTTTACCCGCCTTTAGTGAAGTTGTGAAAGACTGTTGATCTAAATTAGCGTGTTCCTTATTTTTCCTTTCCTTTATTTCCTGAATTCTAAATGATTAATATTCTCTATTTTTTGCATAGCTATACAGTTTTATGATCTTAATTATAGATAGTCTCATTACTTTTATGCTCATGACAGATGATGATGATAAATAGATAAAAGCATTAAAAGAATCCTGAGTCTGTGGTTATTATAAAGTCAATTCGTTAATTAAAGTTATATTGTATGTGCTGCCTACTTATTCTCACAGCTAGCTCCCTGATCCATTGTGATCCTAGGTACCTGTGACGAGGATTGGTAAGTCAGGTACATTGGAAGTAAAAGAAAGGAACTGGGTTACTGGTAGTTGAGTGTAAGGTTACCCGATTGAATAAGTATAAGTAAATTAAAATTTTATGGGCCCAAGTGTGCATTTGTTAGTCGGGTGACCTGCGCGCTCTATAAGTAATTTTTCTGGTAGCAGAGCTATGGTTAGGGACTAGTTAAAGGTAGGTAGGGACTAGTTAAGATAGGTAGATAGGTTATATGCTGCTAAAATTTTATTGCTGCTAAAAGTATCGATCGATCGAATGTAAAAAATTGCTTTGAAATGTTATGAAATGTTTTGAAATATTTTTGATGAAATGCTGCTATATTGATTCATGTATCACTCGTTAGTGATTGTTATATGTTTGTCTGGAATCCCCGGGGGCAGAATAGCAAGTGGTGAGGAGAATCCACTTTGCAGAGAGGTCACTTACATCGAGGAAAATTAGTGCATGGTTAGGCAGAACTGGAAGCGCTAATTAAGGTTTTATGTGTGAATAATTGAATAAATGATAGCAAAGAGTTCGCTGGCAAAACTTCTATAGTGATATAACCTAGTAGGGGTCACACGGGAGGAGTAGCAGGTTCGTCTGAGCTTGATTGATAGCAAAGGAGTTCACTAGTGAAACTTTAGACTTAGTACATGTCCCGAAAAGAGTGGATAAGTCAAAGAAGTAGCAGGTTCTCTAATGCTTGAATGAAGGGTAGGCAGACGAGATCTATTCGTAGTGTGTGAAAAGTAGACAGAAGACGTTTACTTGCAGTGAAACAAATCTTTCCTTTCTAGAGACTCGAGTACAGTGGCAAATGTATTTACGTTGTAAATTAAATAGAGCACTTGCACTCTAAGAAAGAAAGTGAGTTTCCGTTACCTTGTGAAGGAGGGAGTCAGTTGCGGAGTTGCTCTGACGTCACTCTGTGCTGCGCTGGTATTGGTCGAAACAGCGGGTGTGTAGCGGAGCTGGTATTGTAAAGGAGGGGTGAACGCAGAAGCATGAGAACCTGTCTCACGGAAAAGCAGCGCACCCATTGGTCGAAATTATTTGCAACCCCAGAGTTAATTGGTTGTTGAAATTTAAAAGACACGCTAGCATTGGAAGAATATAGTAAACAGAAGTACGTAATTCACGCACGAACTAGGTTTACGAAGTATATATGGTATCCAGACTTTTTACCTGATCCGAAATACTTAGGTTTTGGTAAGGAACAGATGTTAAAAGGCAGACCTTATAATATGTACGGAAGCAAGAGAAAGATGACCTTTGTAGACAAGGGTAAAAATTATTTCAACAAGGATAAACCCATCAAAACTAGAGAGGGTATAATCATTCCACCTCCTAATACTCCCGCATCATTTATGTTATTTGACAAAGGGTATCGTACCTGTGTATGGTTGGAAAATTGGGTGGAATATACCAAAGATGACGAAATTTTAGCATTTCCTTTAGATGGTACCTTTAATGGTAGAATTTTGTTTAATTTGAGGACTCGAATGAATGATTTACATCCCAGACCCAGATTGACGCAATATGAGGCTTTAGAAGAATGGGAGATTTTGGCCTTTGAGCAAGATAGACCTAGAATTGACATAGGAATAAGCAAATGGTATCCGAAAATGCATGGAGAAGCAAAAGAGAAAAAAATGAAGCAGTGGAGACAGAATATGATGATAGAAGGACTGTTCCCAGTATTTACTGTAGACGAACCCGTAGGAGGTAAAAAGACAGAGAAAACCAGACACTTAAGAACTGCTGGTGATTCTGAGGATGTATACCTGGAAGATTTATTAATGAAAAATCCACCACCATATAATGAGGAATCTAGGTCCCTGAGTACGAAAAATCCATTCTTTAGGCCTCCCTGTAATAGAGGGACAAGTACATCCGATCTGACTGGTCCGGGTTATTGGCCTAGTGGTAATGAGGGGTCGAGCACGTCCGAGCTGACTGTTCCATACTATAGGCCGTCCTGTAACGTGGGACCATTTATGACAAATCCAAGTGCACCGAATCTTTACCCTCCCTTGATTCCACAAGTAGTACATGAAACCAGTATGGAAAAGGTATTACAGGAAAGAGAACGAGAGGCTTTATTTAAACAGACAACTGAACTAATACAGAAGATTTCCCAGTTAAATTCAAGTCCTGAGGCTTTGACCATTCCGGTAACCATTGGCCCAGTAGTGCCTTTGAACGGGGATAAACAAAGCAGTCTGAAAACTCCAGTGATTACTCCAGCGATGGTTCAGCCAAGAAAAGAGCCCTTGATAGTAGATGATCAGGCAAGTGAATGTGAATCTGTAATTTCTCTTATGGATCTACCCATTAGGGAACCGGAAACCCGTTCACATAAAAGGAACACACCTTTTAATTCAAGAGAAGTCCAGGTAGAGTCATCTTCAGGTACTAGAAGTGCCACGGTAGTGACTCTTGAAGAAATAGACAGATGGACCCGAGAATTCGAAAAACCAAATCCTTAGCCAAAACCATTAGATATTTACAAATTAAGAATAGAATTGGAAGAACTGATGGCTGGGAATGTGGGATTGGACAGACTAAACACTCTTAGCGAAGAGGAGTTGTTATTCATTTGCAAAAGCCTTACCAGAAACACCCGAGTGTTCCATGAGAAATTAATGGACACTGCAGCTAACATGGGAATAGATGTCAGCAAATCTAAAGTGTTGCAAAAACCCTATAGAGCCGAATTCTCAGACAAAGATTTGGAAAACATGAATGTGTCGGGAAAGAAAGTACAGATCAGAGAATTACTAAATCTGTTACAGAAGTGGGGAGATTTAGAAAAATGGAAAGCCAGGTGGGCCAAGAAAAAGGAAGATAGTAAATCAAGGCAAATAACCTCTGAGTATGTTCTAAAAGAAGCAGATCAGGTGGAAAAACGGTATCCTATGCGAGAAGTGCCAGGTGGAGGATATGTACATGTGCCATGGTCCAGACAGGATATTGTGTCATTTACAAATGACTTCCCAAAATTACGAGATAAACCTGTAGAGTGGTACAGACAGGTTGAGAGATTTATTAAAGTCCAAAAGTGCCTCCTGAAAGATCTAGATGGGGTCTTTGACATTGTAGTTCCCGTAGATTTATGGACAGAATGTAAAATTGCTGTTGATTGGCCAAGTGAAGAATATGCCAGAGAGACAAAGACAGGAGCTCCTTCAGGAGACGTAATGCGGAAATAAAGCCAGGTAATACTGTACTTGAAAGGAAAGGTGCCTGCAAAAGAAACTGTTTGGCCCCGCATAGATAGAACTACCCAAAATCGTGATGAAACTGTACATTCATACTATGAATGTTTGTTACAAGTCTTCAAAACATACAGTGGGCTAGATAACATTGAGATGAAGGACATGACCCACTTCATTTATCGATTCGTGTTAGGGTTAAGACCTGAGATTTCTCAGTGGATCAAAGACAATAAAATCTGTTGGCAAGCTAAACCTATTGATGAAGTCCTGAAGTATGCCAAATATTGTGAAGATGAGCTGGAAAATAAACGAAAAGAATTAAAACAAAAAGTTATGTGGGCACAAGTAAAATTAGCAGAGCACCAAGAACAGCAGTTAAGTAAAATGAATAATACCCAGAATCAAGGCCCTGGGGGTGGAGGAAAGCCAAGAGTAAAAATGAGCCGAGAAGAGGCACGAAAAAAGTTCCACTGTCACAGGTGCGGAAAGATAGGGCACTGGAGGGACGAGTGTAAGGCTGTGCAGAACGATAATGTACAAATTAATGATTTAAATCTGCAGGTGCGGAATGAGGGACCACGAAAGACAAAGCAACAGGTAAAACAGCATCAGTTGCCTCGTGCACCTAGGCCGAACTATAGGAGCAAAGTACAACAGGGAGAGGAACTAGAGGTTTGGGAAGGGAAGGAGGATAGAAATGCAGCAACTTTGCAATTTCTGTTAAATGATACATTCCTCTGTGATGAGCCTTTTTGACGGTGCCTGAGGGGGGAGGACGAGGAGTGCGTGCTTGGCGCCTCCTTGCCAGAAGACCAGTCAGGGCCATACATTGAAGGAAATGTTGAAGGAAATTATGTCACCTTCCTGTTGGACACTGGTGCTACCCGTTCTACTGTGAGAACAGCAGACGTTCCAAACCTACCCCTCTCGGGAGAAGCGATCCAAGTAGTGGGCGTTTCTAATCAAATAATTAGTACCCCAGTTACAGAGCCCATGGAGATCACAATAGGGAATTTCAAAGAAATGCATAGATTTGTTGTCTGTGATTCCAGTCCGGTAAACCTATTGGGACGAGATTTGCTGTGCAAAATGAATTGTACCATCTTTTGCACACCAAAAGGCGTCGAAATATAAACCCCAGATGAAGACGGAATATACAAATTAATGTTAATTAGATCTGACTCAGAAATCAAAAGACTGACAATACAAGACTTACCTGAAGAACTCCAACAGACAGTGAAACCCGAGGTATGGGATTTTACTGGAAAAGATGTAGGATTAATGGCAAATGTTGCCATTAAAGAAAATGGGGTAGCCCATTAGGTATGAACGTGGGTATATTACGATATGAATAAAGAGTGGTCCTACACCTATTAATCAACAGTAATTGACAAAATCAATCCTTGTTCAATCATTTAAACATTCCAGAGCAATTCAGCCGGATCTGCTCCAATTCTAATCAATAGTCTTAGGTGAGAAAACACAAAACAAGCCACTACAAACAAAGCCAGAGATACAATGTATTTAATTCATTGTCTCGTATTTGGAAATCATTTTATACATTAATATTTCAATAGATAAAACCAACAGATAGGTTGCCCAAACGGAGCGTGCAAAAAGAGAGTGATCAGAGTGTTGAAGAGAATAAGAGAAGAAAGTAAAATTCACAGCAATAAATATCACAAATCCAAATTATTTATCCATCAATAACGGTGTTCTGGTTTTGCCGTATTGAGTACCTGGTCACATAGAAATTACTAAGGAACTGTTATATTCAAGATTTTAACCAGTGACATTTATGTCCTTAATGAGCACTGTATTGGGTCAACAAATGTGGTCCAAGGTACAAAAGGGGGTAGTCGTTGACGTTTCGACTCGACTTAAGGCCAACAGGTCATTTGAACCTGGGGCATGCGAATCTTCATCAGGACAAGGAGGTGGGCAACCAGGGAATGTCGATGTCCCTGCAAGGATGTAATAATAAAAGGGGGGATTTTTATTACCCAATGGTAGTGGCAGTATTGATTCAATCAAAGAAAACATAAAAGGGGAAACCTTACGCTTACCCTAAGTTGGAGAACCAACGAAATATGAATCCTTATATAATAGTGTGTGCTCCTGTAAGACAAAATCATACAGTGCGTCTAGACTTAATCAGTTAGATAAGTCGTCTATACAACCCATACATATGAGTCATAGTGGGTGAAGAAATTACCTTAAATGTAGATGCGTCAGTCATCCAATTAAGGAGAGGGCACAATCTTCAATATATGTACCAAGAAGGGGGTTGATATTACCTAAGGGATTACAGGCCACATCAGTCCACTGTTCTAACTCACTCTAAGCAAAATAAAGCTATAGATAGGCACCAGTAGTTACCTTATAGTCTTTTTAAATCTGTTGGTACATCCAAAGCTCCTGTCAACACAGTCCAGGTAGCTGTTATGAGGAAAAACAATAATACTTCACTCCATTGCAATTATGTATTTAGAAACTCGTTACAGTACAGCAGAGTTATTTACTCTATGGAAAAAAGCTTACCAATGGGAAGCGTTATCCAAAGTTGCACACAGAGTTCTATATGGATGCAGCGACAAAGCGCTTACATCCCAACCGCCTGTAATGTCAGTTCAGGTAGCTGTGTTGGTAAAAGAGAGAAAATCGAAGGTAACCATGGGTATCAATGCACCCCAAATATCGGATGTTAAAAATGTTAAAAAACGGCCATTTACTCGATCTTTTTAAAAACGGCCGACTTGTTATAGAATGATTAGGCATTCACAGAGCTTACCAATTTAACAGAGTTCTCAAGCGTAACAATGGACCGAGGGCTAAGTTCCATCAAGACGCGGCATTGAAGCACTCTTTTCCGCGTCCAAGTTTAAGATTCACCAGCGTCATAGAAAGAGGACTAACTTCCTCGATTTCGGGAACAAATTGGTTCTGGTAATCAAAATTGTTTGCAAGGGGGGGGGGGAGTTGGTAAAATTTAAGATTTTAGTGCCAATCCAAATATTAAATTTAAATATGAATTTAATTTTCGTCCCTGCTATGTGATTAATGTAGTTAAAAATGTCGGCGAAAATTAGCCGCCATTTTACTTTGGGAAGGTCTGTACAAGGTTACTGAATGCACGTCTGCTCATACAATTGCACAAGTGTCATTGTGAAAAAAGCGTTATAGTATTATGGGGAGGAATTCAGACATCAACCCTTCAATTACCAGCTTTTGGGTAATACAATGTACCATACATATAAAATTGTTAACATTAGAATACGCTTCATATGACCAGAAGAGGGTCCTTATTGTCCCAATACTAAAGTTACCATTTTCAGGGTGACCAATTTATACAGTACCTAACCAGAGATATCATTAACATGTGTCATAATAAATAAAAACATCATTGGTAGTCATTCTGACAAATTTCATAACATCGCATTGTATTTTACGTCAGGACATGAAAATACTACACATTCTTCTTATCATGATGCTCATTCTAAATGGTGTGCTTGGCAGGAAACAGAAGAGTTACAGAGCTTGGCTGGTTTGTAAGCACCTCCAGTTATGGCATATAGTCAAACAGTGATCGAACAAAGAAACTTGTGATTTTATATCTTCAGCAATGACACTTGTTTGTTTATCTCCTCCAATTCATTCAAGCCCCTGTTGACTGTGTCCAGAGTGTATATCCACTTACACTCCTTTCTGTTTAGTGTATTCTGCAAGTCACCACCCCGCGGGTTAGCCGTTACTTTTTCAATAACCCACCATTTCAAGTCATTCTCTGAGTGTTCAAATTTAGTGAAATGATCTACTAAGGGAGCTCCTGTGACTCTACAGCGTATCCGACTCATGTGTTGTAGAATCCGACACTTCACTTTTTGTGTGGTCCGACCCACATACATGAAACCACATGGGCATACGATGGCATATATTAGCCATGACGTATTGCAGTTTGTGTGGTTATTCAGCTTATATGTCTGGTTGTTATGACTGAACATGGTACTCTCCACAGTAAGTGGGCAGGCTTTACAATTCGCCACCCCCTTATGTGCAGAGTGCTACAGCACCTCCGCAACCTTAAGTTGCCCTCCTGTTATTGCACAGCCGCCAGCTCCTCTTCAGTTGGCTCCTATTCCTCTGGTGCAGCCTTCTCAAGGGCCGCCGACATTGCTACCTGCTCCGTCTCCAATTCTTACGACTTTGTCTCCTGTTCTTGCTACTTCTTCTGCTACTGCTCCTATATTGGTTTCCTCTCAGTCTGCTTTGTCTCCTGTCCTTCTGTCAACTTCTCCTTCTGTTCGACAGAGGATGACTGATACTGTTACTGGTCTCTTTTCTCCTCTCTTTGGGTCACTAGGTATGGCCCCTGTTTCAGAGCGTAAACAATTACGTAGCCAATTGCTGGTCCCGATGAGCGGACAGTGCTGGATCATTTAGCACGTAAATGGGTTACTAATACTTTGAGATATGATTTAGAGTCTGTTATGGATGGCTTCCATCAATGGGAAGCACCGAAGCAGAGGTATGTTTTTGATGAAATGTGTACTTTCCTTCGTGAAGAATGGGAAGACAATGATTTGGGACAGACTCCGTCTGAGTTGTTCCGTGTACAGTCCGAGTTTGCGAAGGGAACTATAGTGGGTCTCGACGTTGAGAGAGCAGTTGCGACATTGTTGTCGTTTAGGAGTAAGTCTCCTTCTCAGTCATTGTTTGAGCCTGATCCTTCTGTTAGGACAAAAGTGCGGCAATATCCTATAAGAGAGGTTCCTCCGGTGTGGAAAGAGGCCGTTCAGGCCAATGCTCAGGCTGGTATTGTAGCTGCGCCGGCTCATTTTCAGCGTGTTTGGGTACATGTTCCGTGGAAGCGAGCTGAAGTTTTAGCTCTTAAGCAGACTTTGCCTGATCCTCGTAAAAATCCTGCAGGGTACTATAAAGAATTATCACAGACTGCAGACTCATGTATTATGAATCTAGCTGATATAGACATGTTGTTTGGAAATGTAGTTCCACAACCCTAATGGGGATTGATTCGTCATACGGATCATGCGCAATAGTTAGGTGATACATGGAATAATATTGGTGCTGCGGATGGTCGACAAGTAGGTGGTGCCAAACCTGAGCCTTTAGTTGCAGAACTTCCTGGTAAGATCATTACTTACATGACTTTAATGCCTGCTATGCGAGTAAATTGGGACAAATTGTCTGCGTGTAAGCAGAAGAAAGATGAAAGTGTGTCTGATTTCTTCACTAGGTTTGAAGAAACGTTTATTGACCATAGTGGTCAAGACATGAGTACGGAAGGTGGTCAACGGTTGTTCGTAGATATGTTTGTACATAATTTGCTTCCCGAGTTGTGTACTAAGTTGAAGGATTCAGAGAGTTCATGGGCTGTTTCTTCCTCGGCACAGACATTGGCTACTGCACAGTACTACGAAAATAGGGATAAGGATGAGAAGGATAGAGCAGACAGAATGACTAAAGATCTGAAGACGAAGGTTCTTTTGCAGCAAGAGTATCCGCCTCGTAGTAATCAGCGTGATTATCAGCAACCTCAGCAGTTTCAGAGAAACTCGCAAAGGTTCGAGTCTTCTGAACCGCGTTTTCCTGTAGGCACTAATCAGTGTGCATATTGCAAAGAAGAGGGTTATTTCAAGAACAGTTGTCCGGTTTTGTTGCAGCGCACGAATGGTGTTTCTGGTGTGAGAGGTCGAGGTGTTCAGCAAGCTCCTAGAGGTAGGGGACGTGGTGTGTTTCCCCAGAATGCGCGTTCCTTTACTCCACAGACCTCTATGAATTGTTTTGATCAGCAGAATGGGGCGTCTGGTAGGACGACTCAGTACTATGCTGACGACTACTATGTCGAAGGTGAGAATATCGATGGTAATGATTGCTAGGACAGCCACAGACAAAGAGAGGGAGTGATTGCAGTTCCAGTAGATCAGAGTGGACCTTATGTTAAAGTGATTACATCAGGTGTGTCAGAGCCTTTTCTGTTGGATACTGGTCCTGCGAAGAGTTCTATCATGCACTCTAAACTCCCTGGCGCACCTTTGTCTGGCTTAACGAATGTTTAAGTGGGTTTTTCTGGCGCCCCAGTTAGTAATCCGATTTCTAGTCCTTTGTCTCTTTCTGTTGGACCTTGTGAATTTGAAGCACCCCTCATTCTGACGACAGGTTGTGGTGAGAACTTGTTGGGATTGGATTTGTTGAAAAGATTGTATGCGACACTACATTGTTCTCCTTCAGGAGTACAGCTTACATTGGGTAAGAGAGTGATCTCTCCGATGTATTTATCTAAGGATCGACTTCCAGCAGAAACCTGATTCTCTTTGGGCTACTGGTCCTAATGATGTGGGTCTCCTGGAGATTTCACCGTATGTTGTGACGCTGAAAGCGAATGCTAAATTTCCTCATATTCCCCAATACAGGATTTCTAGTGATGGTGAAAGAGCGCTTTTAGCGATCATTTATGATCTGATTGAGAAGGGTGTGATTGAAGAAACAAGAGTGCAATAGTCCGGTTTTGCCTTTTTTGCAACGTACTGATTCTTCTCAGCCGCCTGTGTACAGGTTTGTGATCGATCTTCACGAGGTGAATAAGATTGTAGTTCCGCATTTTCCAGTTGTGCCAGATATCACTGCTTTACTGACTTTGATTCCGACGTCTGCTACTTGGTTTTCGGTGATTGATTTGAAGAATGCTTTCTTCAGCATCCCGATTGCCGAGGAGAGTAGAGATATTTTTGGCTTCTCTTTAGGAGGCCGAAGTTTCCGGTTTAAGCGCGCTCCTCACGGCTATTGCGAGAGCCCATCCATCTATAGTCAGGCTTTGAAAAGACAGCTTGATACGGTTGTCTTACCTGATGGCGCTGCTCTTATTCAGTATGTCGACGATTTGTTAGTTGCTGCTGACAATGAAGAGATTTGTAAAGAAGCTACTTTGTCGTTGTTGCATCATTTGTCTGACTTCCATCATAAGGTGTCTCTTTCGAAGTTACAGTATTGCCGACAAGAAGTGACCTACTTAGGTCATCTCTTATCGAAGGAGGGAAGAAGATTGACCCCAGAACGAATCCAAGCAATTGCGAGAATGAGTGTGCCAACTACACAGAGAGAAGTGCGTGCTTTCCTGGGTATTACGTCGTATTGTAGACAGTGGATTCCAAATTTTTCACTTCTTGCAAAACCTTTGATAGCTCTTACTGTTAAGGATACTCTGAATCCTATTCCTTGGACTGACGAATGTCAGAAGAGTTTTTCAGAATTGCGTGATGCGTTGTGTTCGGCTCCTGTGTTGGGTACTCCCGACTACAGTAAGCCTTTTACACTCTATGTCCACGAGAGAGAGGGATGTGCATTGTCAGTTTTGACACAGCAGTTTGGCGATATGCAACGTCCATGTGCGTATTTTTCATCGACTTTGGATCCGGTAGCTAGAGCATTGCCGAGTTGTTTGAGAGCTACAGCGGCAGCAGCTGTTTCTATCCGACAGTCTGCTGGTTTGGTGATGGATAATACGTTGATTGTGTTGGTTCCACATGCAGTGGATACCTTGTTAAACAGGACTAAGACACAGCACTTAACTAGTGCTCGATTGTCAGGTTATGAGTTGACACTCTTAGCGAGTCATGTGCATATAAAGAGATGCAACACGTTGAATCCAGCTACGTTGGTACCGATTTCAGTAGAGACAGGTGTTTCTGAACAGCATGATTGTTTTCCTAGGACAGAGGAGGAAAAGAAAGGGAGAAAAGACCTTAGGGACACTCCTCTTGCAAAGTGTGATGATACCTTATGAGTGGATGGTTCGTGCTTCAAGCTTCCGAATGGTGATACAACTGCGGCATATGCTGTTACGACTTTGCATACGATTGTTGAAGCTACACGTATCCCACATAACTCAGCTCAAGCAGCAGAGTTGATTGCATTAACAAGAACGTGTGTGTTGTCGAAAGGGAAACGAGTGACTGTGTACACAGATAGCCAGTATGCTTTTGGTGTTGCTCATAGTTTTGGACGATTGTGGAAAGAGCGTGTGTTTCTGACTTCGCATGGAGCTAAGATTCAGCATGGTCAGTTGGTAAATGAACTCCTTGAGTCACTTACTTTGCCGTCGCAAGTTGCAATTGTGAAATGCAGTGCACATAAGAAAGTTACTGATGACGTTGGTCGTGGTAATGCGTTTGCAGATGAAGTTGCGAAAGAAACGGCAAGAGATGTGATGAGTCGAATGTATGTTGCGGGTCCGGCAAGATGGGTTCCGGATAGAGGAATGTGTGAAGATACGATAGAGAGTGTGAAGTCAATTCAAGCTGAAGCTACAGAGAAAGAATTGAGCGTATGGAGAGAGAGTACGGGTAAATTGGATTCGAATGGTTGTTGGGTTGAGTTGTCAGAGCATCAGCGATGGTTGTTACCCGATGCGTACGTGCTTGCAGCGGATACGATGGCGCATGGAATGACTCATATCAGTGTGAAAGGGATTTGTAAGTTGTTGGCTCCAGTATGGCAACATGCTGGAATTCCTACGTGTGCAGAGAATGTGGTCAAGAATTGTATGGTTTGTCTGATGTACAATCCTGGCAAGGGAACTCCAACTCCAGCTGGTCATTTTGCGCCTCCGACGTATCCGTTTGAGGTTTTGCAGCTAGATTTCATCCACATGGAGAGGTGCAACAATTTGAAGTATGTACTCGTGGTTGTTTGTGCCTTTTTGAGATGGGTAGAAGCATATCCCCTGAAAGATAATACTGCCTTGTCCACAGCTAAAGCTCTTGTTAAGGAATTTTTCCCTAGGTACGGTTTGCCGAGAATGGTGTGGAGTGACAATGGGAGTGAATTTGTGGGTCAAGTGATGAAGAGAGTGTGTGATAGTTTAGGAATTCGTCAGAAGTTTCATGCTGCAAACCACCCCCAATCAGCTGGTCCAGTTGAGTGCTATAATGGCACCCTCAAGTTGAAATCGGCCAAGATACAGGCGAGCTCTGGTCTTCAATGGCCTGATGCTTTGCCATTAGCACTTCTGTCAACTAGGATGACTGTACATTCACGAGTGGGAGTTAGTCCTCATGAAATCGTTTTTGGTCGCCCGGCAAACATATGGGGAGTGCCAAGGCCGACCAAATTCAGTGAGATTGAACACCCCGTATTGCTTGACAATCTGTATGATTTGACGGCTAAATTGCGTGTCTTACACCAACAGGCTCATGATACATTTCCTCAGGCTGTGAAGATTCAGGACACGCCATCGATCCTGGTTCCTGGTAAAGAACTTTCAGTGGACAAAGAACGATCAGCCCCGCTGGACCGGACCCTACTTGGTGTTGCTATCGACGCAATCTGCAGTGCGAGTGCACGGGAAAAAGAACTGGATCCACGGCGTACATTGTAAGAGGACTTCTTTGCCTCTGCCGTACGACCGGTGGGTCCAGGAGGGAATTCCTGATTCAGAAACTGAAACCGTGCCTCGTTTTCTGCCTTTTAGCGATGCACGTTTAATTGGGGCAAGTTCTGAGCGTGAAAGCGACGATCTTCTGCAAGAAGCTGTGCCACCGTCAGTTCGACTGGACACTACTGAGCCTGAACTTTTGTTTCGTGACCAGACATTGCCTGGTAAAGGCCATTATAATTTGCGACCAAGAGTCGTGGGACTAATAAAGTGAAAATTCTTGTCATTGCTATTTTTTTAAGTTAAGCTCTCCCATCTGAGAAACTGTTTTGACCAATTTTTGTTTTTCGAACCGCCATCCGGATTCAGCTGTAGGGTCGTGGTGAAAAGACTTAAGTGTGCAGCCAGTGGACGCAAGGTCTATGGTTCTGGTTTGTTCTAGGGCGTTCCCTGGGACATTCAGAAAACACTCTTGAGCAAAAGGAACCAACCGCCGCGAACAGCACGAGGATGGAGATTTTCGAGATGGCGAGACCTGTTGAAGAAATGAGCTTTAAGAGCAAAATGTGTAAAATTATGAGCAGAAAATGTTTCTTACTATTGTGTCTTTTTATGTTATTTAGTTTAATGATGTTTTTGATTGGATATATAATATTCACTTTTCAAGTGACGTTTGCACCCACTACACAACCCATACCTTCTTCTACTGTTTCTTCGCATTCTTTTCATCCTTTGCCTGAACATGAGTCCATTAGAAGAATGGAATTCGTTAGTAACTCCTTTGTTCAGCTTCTGCACCAACACCAGCTAGTAGTGAACACGACAAACTGTTGGGTGTGTGGCCTTATGCCTCATACTACTGGTAAAGGTATTCCTTATCTGGTCCTGCCATTTAGCTATAATGTTTCTGTGTGGGCATACAGAACGACGTTCATCTATGCTCGTGAAGTCTACCCCCTACGTTCTGTGAAAGACAATCCAAAGAATAGTGCTCCAGTTAAGGGTATAGTCGATATGATTAGAGGAGCTAGTTCCTATGAGACAATCCCGAAAGATGAGACACTAGCATAAGTGGGATGGAACATGACTGGATATGGAGTTAGTCTGAGTGAGAACCAGCGAGCGAAAAGATCCTCTACGATTTGGACTGTACCCCATCAGGGTCATTACTGTCTGCAAGGTAAAGGCAAGAATCCGAAAGCTCAGTTAGGGAAGAGTGTTTGCGCTGAGACATATGTTTTTGCGTCCCAGACTTCCCCATCGTTTCTAGCAGCTAAGGGTACCTATTTCGTCTGTTACGATAGAGCGTATACATGGTTGCCCCCTGATTTCTCGGGCACATGTTTTGTCTCATTCCTGTTGCCTCCTTCGTATACAGCTGCGGCAGATTACCACAAGATGTGAGTTGTTAGAGGTGTCTTCAGTAAGGAAGATACTGCAGGACAAGAATTGGGAGATTTTCTGAAGGGTTTTCTGCAGTTTTGGGGACCTATGGTTAACAGCAGGAACATACGGCAATTGACGAGAGTGGTTGAGTCCACCATAGTTGAAACTGCCGGTGCCCTTAGTAACTTGACTGCTGAGCTCTCTTTCGGATCGCCTTATTACTCTTCAGAATAGGGTTGCGTTAGATGTCATACTTGTAGATAGATGAGGGGTATGTAAATTTATTCAATCGAGCTGCTGGGTTTTTATTCCAGACAATGCTCCAACAGTGTACCAAGCCATCTCTAAGCTACATAAGATCTCCGAGTCTGTGCATGTGGACGAAGGAGATTGGTCGTTGATGGGATGGTTGTGGGGATTGTTATCCAATTGGGGATGGAAGATTCTGATGGTCAGTGGGGTGGTATTAGCTATCCTTTTCCTGTTCTGTCTTTGCGTACAGTGTGCTCCTGCTATATGTGGCCTTTGTGCTACTTAGTGTTCGAGGAGACCTGGCCAGAGAGAGTTACTAAGTACTAGGATGATGCTACAGCAACATCTTGATGATCTGATGAATATAGACTTGGATTCAGATTGACGTGAGTTTAGGTTATTGCCTATGTAAGGGCAAAAGGAGGGTCTGAGGTTCTGTGAATTCTGACCCTGGGTCATAATGGTCGTGGTTCTGTTAGGATTTTGGTAACAGCGAACCGTAAACAGTGAGCTCAGCAAGCATGAGTGTTTCCGTCATGTTACATTGATGGATTCACTGTGTATTTGACGATTTCGTTCTGAAACCCTTGGGTTCCATTTTGTGCATGGCAGCCATTTTGTGGTTGCCCTCATATAGGCCTATGACTGTGGCTGAACAAGTCTCTGGGACACGTGCACCTTAGCTTGAGTTTGTGCTGACTCCTGTTTGACCTGAGTGAACTGACCCTGTTGCCTGAAGCTGACCTTGCCAAACCAGTTCTTGCCCTTTAGCTGATCAAGATAGAGATCAAAGAGCAGGACATTGCTGAGTTTATGGTACATGCACACACCCTTCTATCTTGCTTCTCATCTGTTTCTGTTCCTTCTTTTATGGCCTATTTATGGTTTGGGTTGAGGTATTTTATTATGGGTTTTTGTCCGGCTTGTTCAAAAGAAGAATGTTTATTATGGGTTTGTTTGATGATTAATTTTGGGCTGGACAAACTGAAAAATTGGCTTGTCATCATGCAATGCTTTTGTCATGGAAACAAGTGAGTGGTCAACTGTAAATAAGGAATGTTTGCCTGAAGCACAATTTTTGGCATAAAAAGGGATAACCTGCTTTGTAAAGTTGAGCAGTCTCCTGAGAACATACACCATGTTGTACTTCTAGGACCTCTATTACTGGCTGCAGCTAATAAATTTGATCTTTGACGCCACCAAGAAGTATCCTGTGTCTCTGTATTCTAAGACAGGTGGACCCGAAGACTTTGGGCGCGCCCCTGGCGCCGCTGGGTTTAAATCCCGGTCCTTCATGGATTAGTGCGTAGTGAAAGAGAAAGTGTAGGAGAAATAATGGTTAATATATTTAGTGCATTGATACCTGCAGTGGGAGTGACTCTGAATACACACCGAATCTGCAAATTATCTACAGTAGTAGATCGGTTATCAACTGACACTGCTGCAGGTTTCCTGATGGTCAATACCGAAATGGTTGCAATCCGATCTATGGTTTTACAGAATAGACTTGCTCTTGACACCTTATTAGCAAAAGAGGGCGGAGTATGTAGAATGTTGAAAGTGCAACATTGTTGCACTTACATTCCTGACAAAAGTATTGAAATTAAGAAATATGTGAGAAACATAACAAATTTGGAAAAAGAGCTCAAACCACTGGAGGTTGACAGTGACTGGAAGAGACTATCTGATGGTCTCTCCTCTGTAGGTAATTGGTTTTCTAACCTAGGTAAAAGTCTTGTGAGTAAAATACTGATGCCAATAGCAGGAATAGGCTTAATTGTGCTAATTATAGTAATTTGCTGCAAATGTCGAAAACACAAAAAGAAGTATGCTGTGAATAAGAGAGGAATAAAACGGAATGTTGATGAACTTGAATTAGAAGAGCTGAATAATCAGATTTATAAGAAAATGAAAAATTATCATCCAAATAAGGATGCAAAAAAAAGGCTGAATAAAAAGTTTGAAGAAATTAAATTGGGTGAAATGTGAAAAGTTGGCATCTGGTTCCATTAATAGTGATGATAGTAAATATCATCAAAGAGGGGATTGATGGAGCAAGTATTCGCACGTTAAGCGACTTGCTTGTATCAAGAACCTCAAATAACCTTAATAGACTAAATCAACCTGTTTGTGTTACTAATATTGCACATTTTATACTACACGGGGTGTCCCAGAGACGCTTGCCTATGTGTTTACTAAAACATAATACATTTGCCTCTAAAATTGCCGCTGCTTTGCGGGAATTTAGTCTGCGCATGCGTCGGTCATAACCATGTGATGTGACGTACTCACAGTTCTGGTGGGAATTTGTTGCTCATGCGCAATGCAGCTAAAGATGGCCGCTTTGTTTTCTCATATGCTCCGAGCTTGCATTGCCGCTTTTGCAAAGCTGTTTGTTCTGCACGTATCCTAATGCTATAGTTATTATAAAGTAAGGGGTGTAGTACAGCCATTCATGGTATACAGTGTAATCATTTTTTCTGTATTTCTAAATTGTTTTCGCTTACTTTTCATGTATCGTATTCTTTGGGGCCTGGGAGGCGCTTGTTACTCCATCTTGAAGAGCCCGTATGGTACTTGTCATGTGATGAGGGAAAGAAACCCATGCAGCGGTGGAACTCAGTCAGCTGGCAGCCAAAGCCAAGAAGCTCCTGGGAATCGACCTAAGACCCAGCCGAAGAAACTAAACTCTACCCAATTTTGTTACAATTGTATTAACTAATGTATACTCTATTGTTCACTGTAAATGTTGTGTCATGGGAAACTAGAACTTAAGGGGTGGGTACGAAAATTAATATTAAGCCTGAGAAAGCCTAAAATTCAGGTGGTGTAATGACTTAACCTTTCCCTTGTCCAATCAAATTTGGGAATTCTTACACTTGCAACATTGGTGGGTGGTACATTGACCCGAAAAACAGTATAACTAGCCAAGGTTTAGCTAGAGAAATTGTCCGACTTGTCCGAATAGCTGACCTGTCACTGACCCTACGAACTCTATAGGTGACTGATACGAAGAGCTGCGGAGCACTCTGTCCGTATTTTCCACAGACCCAATCGGGGTTTTGGGAAACCTTAAGTGCTGGCAAAGCACTTTGCTGGGTGATTCGAGAACCCAATCGGGGTTATTGGCAGATTCCTTGCAGCGAGGGAGTAGCGCAGGCGTTGCAACCGAAGCTGTGGGTGTTGGTCGTGCCCTTTGGTGAACCCGGTTCTTATCCAAATCCTGGGGTTATCCTGTCCTGACTGTCCTTGAGCTGTACCTGCTCGCCTACTGGCAACCTGAGTCCTTGAGGGTCCCTTCCCGCCTTTTCCAACTGACCCGTGGCCAGGGTTAGTTTTCAATCTATCCTAGGTAAATATAAGTGTGTGGGTGTTCGTTTATCTAAACTTCCTTCTTAATCTTTTGAATAAAGCACACTTGCATACATTCCTTTTCCTCCTCTATTTTTCTATAAATGGGATTTTCATGTATTATTGTCTATTAGCATGTTCCACTTTTCTACCTACCTTTAGTCAAATATCAAATCGTTCTCAATATATAGTTGTTCCATTCTTACCCTCCCTATAGAGAATAAGCACATCTGGATACATCAAATTGCCTAAGTTTAGTTTTTCTCTGAATCGTTAGTGAACTTGAGAATCTACTCTGATTAGTATGTTCCTTTTCTTTACCCGCCTTTAGTGAAGTTGTGAAAGACTGTTAATCTAAATGAGCGTGTTCTTTATTTTTCCTTTCCTTTATTTCCTGAATTCTAAATTATTAATATTCTCTATTTGTTGCATAGCTATACGATTTTTATGATCTTAATTATAGATAGTCTCATTACTTTTATGCTCATGACAGATGATGATGATGAATAGATAAAAGCATTAAAAGAATCCTGAGTCTGTGGTTATTATAAAGTCAATTTGTTTATTAAAGTTATATTGTATGTGTTGCCTACTTATTCCCACAGCTCGCTCCCTGATCCATTGTGATCCTAGGTACCTGTGACGAGGATTGGTAAGTCAGGTACATTGGAAGTAAAATAAAGGAACTGGGTTACTGGTAGTTGAGTGTAATGTTACCCGATTGAATAAGTATAAGTAAATTAAAATTTTATGGGCCCAAGTGTGCATTTGTTAGTCGGGTGACCTGCGCGCTCTATCACACCCATCACTAAGCAGAGTACCTCCATGCCTGAACAGGATGCGCAATTCCACATCAAATTTATTAATAAATGCTTCCAAAAAGGATGTCTTTTGCCAAACACAGACACACACAGTAATTTAGGCAATGAGGTAATTTTAAATATTGCTGCACTTCCCGCAATTGTGAGTTGGAGCGGTTGCCACCAGCTAGAATTCTGGGATTCTGGAATTTCATCTGGAATTCAGGAAGTATCTTTTTGACGTTCTGCTCAAGTAGCTCATTTGCAGAGGGCAATATGTTGATCCATAAGTATTCAAATCCTTCTTCAGTGGCCTTACTCTATTTTCCAGCCCCTGGTTTCATGAATAATTGATTTATTCAATTTAATTTTGTATCTTGCATGCCTGCTGTATTTTACAAAGGCACACAGTAATGTTTTACCCCCAGCCGTATAACCTCCAGTGCCCTTCAATATCCTAATGCAATTTGACCCACCACACCAACTGCTCTATGCGCAAAGCAAAGAGGAGCGGGAAGAGAAGGAACCCCTACATAGTACCTCTCCCTAGTGAGAACAGGGGTGATATATTTATGTTGTTTTAACCACAACCTTCAGGTCTTAGTAGAGGAGGGCCACCCAACTACAAAACTTCAGTCCCAGTTCACATCTCTTCAGTGTTAGGTACAAGTAGAGCTAGTATATGGAATCAAAAGACGTTTTGATCTCTAAAGATTTAGCAAAGGGTTCCTTCATAGTTCTAATATTGCCTAACTAATTATGAAGCCTTCTTAGACTTTGTCTAGTATTGCATCTGGGCATGAATCCATGCGGATCCATATGTATTAGGGAATTTATAACTTCCAGTATACATGTTGATAATTCTATGCTCAAGATATTCGTTACCACATTTAATGAGGATATTTACCGATATGAGGCACATCTGTCAGCGCCGGGACGCCTCTTTGCTGAGGCAGCTGTTGCACTATACAAATCGGGTTAACATAACATTACATAACATTTATTTTAGGCTTTCCCCTCCTAATTTATTACTGTAATCATTGCATGTTCATGGTCTGGGGAAAGTGTCTCCTGTTTATGAGCAGCTTTATACATTCATACTAAGTGCAGCTACAGTATTGAGGAAAGTCTTTTATATGTTCCAACAGGGATACCATTAGAGCCAGGGGGTTTGCCACTGTTAATATGTTTAATGACCTTTGAGATTTTGTTGAGTATGATGTTTCTATGCAATGTCTCCTTATTTACAAACCCTGCATTTGGAACATCAAGGATGCTAAGTAATCAAATTGAGCTCCTCTTCTCCTCCCAGTTGTTCAACCTTACTGAAATCACTATAATATGCTTCAAATGGCTGCGCTATTCCAGGATCAACAGTGGCTTTATCACCCCCATCATTTACCATTGCGACTATTCATCTGTCCTCGTCCTGACTCCTGCTTAGCCAAAGAAACAGATTCCTGTCTCATCCCCCACCTCTCTAGTCTTTTAAAGTGTTCTGGAGTAGGTCTGTCTACCAAAACATTTCCACCTTCTTGGATCTTAGGGCCTGATTAAGAGTTTGGTGAACAAATTTATTCCATCACAAATGTGACAGATATCCTGTCTACCATATGATAAGTGCACTATAACCAACGCACTTATAATACAGCATACAGGATATCCGTCACGTTTGTGATGGAGCAACCCATCTGCCAAACTCTAAACCAGGCTCTTTTGTCTCTAGTGCTCTAGTTTTCTCCAGTCTATTCCTTTTGTTTCATGCTATAATATTCTGTGCTCTGCCGCTAAGTACAGTTTACCATGCTTTCCATAATAATGTTGGGGAGTCATCTGACACAATATTTTCTTTAAAATACATTATAGAGTAAGCTCAAATCTAGGCCATCACTTCTGGGTCTCTTAACTCCCAAGCATTTAACCACCAAGTGTTCCCATTGAGCCTACTGTTCACCCGACATCTATAATCAAAGGCAATATTCTGAAATTCTCCTCACAGAATACTTTGCTTCTCCAATCGTGGGGGTGGGGGGCTTTCCCATCGGGATCAATATATAGTCAAGCCTTGAGAAGTTTCTCTGCTCCCTGAAGAAGTATGAGAATTGTTTCTCTGAGCTGTGTTTTATCCTCCACACATCCATAAAGCTTAGGATTCTAGCAAAGTGTGAGAGCGGTGTTGATGTGTGTAAATACTGGTTGGTGAATGTTCTTCTGTCCAGCTCTGATGCCATCACATCGAAGTCTCACACATTATACGTAAAGGCGAATGTGCTTCCAAAGTATTGTTTCCATCTCTCCATGGTCACCTGCTGCAGCATATAGATGTTTTTGTTAGTAATATTATACCTTGCCCGTGTCCCTTGAAGTCTCACATAATATCTGTTGGGGTAAATTCATATGTTGGCTCTCTGATAAGGATTTTTACAGGCTTGTTTCACCACCCTTTATGATCCCTGGGAGATGCATGCATCGGCCAGTGACATGCATTTGCCTCTTCCCAGGATCTTGCAATCTAACCACATCGGGTGGGTTTCTTGAAGCATCACTACTTCTGGTACATGTAAATGCATATATTGAGATACTATGTTTCTCTTTATCTTACTACCTATACTGTTTACATTTCATGAAAGAATCCTTAATTTCTCATGTTCCTCATTATATGCCATTCTGTTGTGTTATCCTCTCGTTTCCTCGAATGCTGTGCCAACCCATGCTCATCCGACACATCTAATTACCCTGTCTAAGCTGAATCTTTTAACGCCAAGCCTTTAACAACCCTCGCCTTTTCTCCCTCAGCACTTTTCCATATCTCTGAGTTCCCATCTAGTTGCTCTCCAAGATTGGAAATGTCTGCTCCTCCAAATTAACTATTTTTGAAAGTATTCGGCTCCTGGGGAAATTACTTGATGATATTCATCCTACAGCCTGCTTTGATGGCCGGTTGCCTACTTACTCAGTGGTGTAGCAAGGGGGTCGGGCGGTCCACCTCTGGGGCACAGATTTTGGGGGCGGCGGCCTCCTCTCATGCTTACCTGTCATCTCAGGGCGCCAATCCCCCCGCTCTACAAAGCGGCTGTTGCAGGAGGCAACATCCCTCGCTCTTTAATACTGCCCCAGGGCGGCAAACAAAGGGACCGCCAACAGCGCCCAAATGGTTAACTCTGCCACTGTTCTTACTTCCTTAGTTTGCTCTTTATTACTTGTGGTCTTCATGCAAAAATCTGTGCACTTCCTATCCCTGGATTATCACTTCCTTGGAATATTGTTGTGTTAATATCCTACAGCTCCATTTTCCTAACTTTGATCTACAGTTCTTCTGGTAGTACGTACTCTGTATCCACCTCCTGATTTGGCCTTTGACTTTGTTCCTGAATTTGTTATGATCTCCATTGTTACGCATGATGCTCTAATGTCTGTTGATTCATCTTCACTTCTAATAGAAGGCGTAGGCCCTTTCCAATATGCCTTCAGGCTCAGTCTGTTTCAGTGGAGTGGCCTTCGCTCTTAAGGCCTCACCACCGGTACTAGTGTTTCTTGTAGTGGCAGGTTGTCCCCCGTGATGGGTTGTTTCCTACAGCCTTTTCCAAGCCTGTTCTGGTGTCTTGAAGATGTAGGATTTAATCTGAAAGATCACCTTAACCTTGTCTAGGTAAAGAATCATATACTTGATGTCCAAGAGCACGCAATTTCCAATTTACCTGGTCACACATTTTCCGTTGGTATGGTACCATCTTTATGCGGTATGGAAACACATATTAGCAGTGACTCATACAATGCTTCTCCTTTGGTTCTGGTTTCCCTTAGAATTATGTCTCTAGCTCTGTAGTTCACAATGTGTACGATCATTGGCACAGGTGGACCCTCACAGCGGTCCTTCTGACACTGTTCAATGCACCCTCACTATAGAAAACAGTGTGAGACGTTCTTTTCATCAATATTTGTACGTGAGCAGTTTTTTAAAAAGAACTGCTTGTTTTCTTTCTCCTCTCTCTGGGAAGCCTATGAACCTCGAGTGGTTTTGCCTGAAGTGGGATTCCTCATCTTCTGCTCGAATTGATAGTTGTTTTGAAGACATGAGCAGCAGGCTCCCTTTTGACTGTTATATAACTCCTGTCTGAAAAATGTCACCTCAGAGCCCACTTCTTCTATCTAGTGATCCAGGGCTTCTCTAAAGTGGTGTATTGCTGAAGTTTGAAGCTCATTGAGGATATCAGTGAAGCCGACCCTGATCGCACCTCTCCCATAATGACTCAGCGGCACTCTATAGAACTATTGTGAATCTATCTATTTTGCCTTGGTTTGTTCTCCAGTTTCCTTTGAACCTCATCATAAAAAAGGTATGAAGCCATAATGTTTAGTAAATCATTTTGATGACAACATTAAGGACACATTCTCGTAAAAGCAAGCAATTTCCAGATGGTACTCAATTTTTATGTACAGCTATCTAAAATTTAAAAGCATTAATGTGAACTACAATAAACCCACTGTTAATAATTCCAACAGCAACCCCAACTAAAATGGATAATTACAACCTCACATCTAACCTCCATCTTTCAGAGAAGATCAAGGAAGGTATAGAAATTATGTCATTATGAACTTCAAGAAAGGCATACAAAATTCCTCACAATTGCACATCAGGCCATACACCTCTGGAAGAGGTGTGGCGCTGCAGCTAGGACGACTGACACCGGACCCTGGGGCTCATGGTTCGATCCCCGGCAATGGTGGCAGGTCAGCCCAGCCCCAGGTGACTCAGGGCAATAGCTCGCTTAATCTTCCTGACGGGCCCCAGCGCCGGGATGCCTCCAGGTAGCTATGCGCTTTAACAATACTGGATTTATTTTTACCTTGTAAATGGCACAAAGAATACATTGGCTGGTATAGAACACCTATTCTGGTAGGAGATAGTGGCCGTCCAGAAGTCCTTACCTTACTAAGCATTTCAGAGTCATATTAAGCACTAAGGGGCCGATTACGATGTTGTAAGGAAAGGCTCCAAACAATATGTGGATTAAGCGGATCCGATTCGGAGCCTATGTTTCCAACTGAATCGTCCACCTTTCGGAACAAGCAAGTACGATGCGTGGAAGCCATCCAGGCTGACCGAATCAGTTCCAACCCCGATTCAGACAGTCCAACTCATTTGGCGCCGAATCATGCAGCTCAATGGGAACGGTTTCCGAACAAGCGCTTAAGATGACCAATTCTGACAGCGGCACCGACTCGGTTTTGACTAGACAAAGCGGATGTGGGAATCGGGCTTTGGGGGCCAGAAGCATGCCCCCTTCAACCAGGGCCCTGTGAATCAGTCGTTGGGGGGTACCCATGGGTTCCCCTTTCTATTTATCCACAGTGTAGCAGGCATCATGGGGGGCATGCTTTCCACATCCACCCCTTTTTTCAATGGGAGCCTGTGTTTACGTTGGGTACACAGGCTCCCATTGAATTCAATGGGAGTCTGACCGAAAGGTATCCGGATGCATCCTGATGCATCCAAATCGCTCAGTCAAACTCCCCCGATCTGAGTCGTTAAGAAATAATTCCAAAACCGATTCAGTGGGAATGCTTTCCTGACGACATCGTTATCACCCCAACGTGTTGAGATCCTGTTGAAGCACTTGGAAAATTGGGCAGGGTTCATAGCGACAGTTCTACAGCAGAAGCACAACCATCTCCTCCATAAAGAACTTAACTAACAGAGTCAACAAGGCTCAAACAAAGCTCATTTTTCTTCCAACTACTATTCAATATTTTCAAGAGGTCACTGGTGAATGTGATTGTGTGACGTAAGCTATAATTCCAAATATATATATAAATAATATCAAACCCTCATCATTCTAGAGATGAACGAAAAGTAGTTTATCAATTTTACAGAATGTATAAAGAACATCTACTTCTGGCTAAAAAAGTACTATCTATGTTATAACAGACTTAGGTTAGAGTTTATGTTAAGAGGGCATGCCACAGAGACCTATTTAATGTTTTATTGTCTAACCAACCTGAAAGAAACCCTGATTCGAGTGTGACTACCAAAATTCTTGGTGTCTGGTTTGGCTCTTTTTCTAACAGTGGAAAGCGAAGATAGAATACAATTCCTGTTCATGATGCTGAAAAGTCTTCTCATTATTGCAGATGAAACAGATGATTGCACTGAGATCCCAACACTGTACCAGTGGAATAATTACATATAGTCTACATTAGGACTACATGGAGGTAAAATCAGAAATTCCAGGGAATAAAGAACCAGGTGGCAAGATTCTGAATTGCAATTAGAGGTCAGTGGTTAGACCATGAAGTCTCCTGGGGTGGTTTTAGCCTCATCCCGGCTACCTAAACTTGCAAGAGTCATCGCATCAAGATTACCCTTTAGTCGTCAGAATGCAGTTCTCACTAAAAGTGTTTCCATTAACACTTTCTGCAAAAACTGACAAGGCCGGTCTGCCTGCTAATATTGGATGAAATAAATTACAAATGTCTTTATATTTTCCAAAGTAGAGATTTTTATTTGAAAAATGTAAATCAATGTACTGTAAATGCTGTGAGTTTTCACACACAGCATATGGAGCACTGGTAATTTTTCTGATGCTGGGGACCACCATGCCGTGTACGGTCACTAGGAACAGGATAAAGCCTGTGAGACATGGCACCAGATGCTATGACTAAAATATGGTGAGCCTTCCTACGCTATGTCAGCCACCAGACCAGTGCTGGACAAAATTTGTATGATGGCACAACCAACTGTGGCTCCACCATCAGAAGCACAATCTGTCCCTACATCTGCAGTATTCTCTCTATCTATAGGGCTAACAACATACGCGTAATTGGCCTTCCAGAACGAAGTGAAAGTAACAAAGCGGCGGACTTCATGGAGACATGGCTGAAGGAATATGTAGCTCCCGAAGGTCTCTCCCCATACTTCTATGTGGAACGAGCACACAGGATCCCCACAGGAGCGCCAAAACCAGGAGCACCCCCGCGACCAATGATTATCAAGATATTGAATTACAGAGACCGGGATGCTCTTCTGCAAAAAACTAGGGACAAAACAACTAATTCACTATGAAAACCACTGCATCTCGCTGTACCCGGACTATACGATCTAGTACAAAGACAACTGTCCTCTTATCAAGTGGTGAAGAAAAAACTAAGGGCAGCGCAGCTCAAGTACACCCTACTGTTCCCGGCCTGACTTAAGGTCATTCATGAGAGAGCGCAATTTGAATATATAGTATATAGTAACCATATTTAGACGTATATGTTATAAACGTAGGAATGAAACGCATATCGTAATGTACAGTTGACAACTATAACGTAAAGGCCAACGAAAAGTGATAACATAATATAGGAAATGTAAGTGTATTCGTATGTTAAACATGCATTAGATTTAGAAGGCCCGTATACATGATGGGTAGATGTATAAATGTGTAGAAATGCTTAGGAAATATCGAACGTGCACAGTAGAATTCGTGTACGTGTGTAACCTTAAAATGTGTAACTATACATTGGGAGAAGCGGCGAGAAATAACGTGGAAAGGTGTAAACGTGGAGAAACGTGGATAAATGTATAAGAGAACTTACATAAAGATGTAACCAAGGAAAATGTATAAGTTATACTCTATACAGTCGTATTCTATGTAGTATATATTTGATGTAGAATGTTTAAGTATAACTAAGGCTTTTGCTAAAGTACGAATATATAAATGTATGCCAAAGGTTATACTGTGTAGAGGGCTTTTGTAGAAATGCTGGAAGAGTTTAGGTCATTTGTGTTTATAACCTAACTGGTCAAGAGTTCGAAGGAGCATAGTCACATGAATGTAATTTAGTGGTCTTGTGAAGGTCGTAAATAGCTTGATGTGGACATGAGAGCCGAGAAGTCTAGCACTTGTTAGATTTAAGGTGACAATGCCGGACGGAGCTTATTGCTCGAACGTGAGGAGAGACACTTGGACTATAGACTATGTTTTGACAAGACCATTCACAGGACCTAGCAGGGTCAAGTTAAGAGACATAGAGTTAAGGCCTTGTCTAAATTCATATGTTACACGATCTGAAAGAATCGATAAATGTCGACGATGAAATGATGAAGATGACATCCAAAGGAGAAGGGTCAACTTAACGGACGACGCAAGGAGTGGACCAATGGAAGAAGCAGGAAGTTGACATCATCGGGGAAAGTCCGTGGTGGGCGTCAAGGGGCGTTCCACCCACATGGTGATTGTGTATTTTAGGGACAGCACCCCGGGGAGGAGGTAGCAATTAGCATTAGGCTAAGGCGAGAGCAAAGGCAAGGGTAGATGCCTTGAGCAGATGCGCTGAGAGATCAGAGCGCAAGGGAGCAGTAGGCCGAGGACCCTTAGAGAGCGGATGGGTAGGCAGATAGGGTACTGCTTCTGAAACTTAAGATTTCCTTTAGAGGCTAAAGAGAGTTTGAACTTCTTTGGAAGTCAAACTGCTGACACCTTTTCAGGGAAGAAACTTGCGAAGTAGGTTTGTCACATAGCATAGAGTAGGGACAGATTAACTTGATGATATTTTTTATCTTACTGCAGATAACACAGAAGGAACCACTTCACACCGAAGCTTAAGCAGCTGATATTTTAATTGATTTTGTATTTTGTATATTTTGAGATTTTATCCTGAGTGGATTGTATCGTATTCAAATTAATCTTTATATAAACTTTTGAAACTTCATCAGTTGTAAGTGGTCCTTCAGAGTGGCGTCAGTTAATGGGGTTTGTCTAACCAATGCGGGGGTGGTCCTTTCCTCAATGACAGATATAAGCGGTCCAAAACAGATGAATGAGATTCTTTATTAAATTTATCATAATCATAAATTGATATCAAAATCTCGTTCCCCGCAGTTGGTAGCAGAGTATGATGGTTATCTTCTTGAGGAAGACGACCTAGGCCAGGTTAGTTTACCCCAAGGTCCCTAGTCATCGTCGACCAGAAGAAGAATTGCAGCCGGAGACGGTGCTGACGGTGCGTCGAGAGAAAAACAGCAGAGTCGGTCGAGAGTGAGTATAAGGGTCATGCGTTGTAAGATTGCGGTGTTTTATGTTGTTCCTGTGTTGTAATGTCAAGCGGAGTTGAATGCCTGTAGTGTGATTGGGGGAAAGTTGTGAGCGCGCGCAACTGGATGAAATCTTATGTCCAGAGGACTTAAGTGGTTCAGGTGTATCGAACACCTAGAGTAATTTGTCTACCATTGAAAGGGGGTCATGAGGTACCATTGATTTCCCGACAGACCGATGATAGGGGGAGCGTATGTGTGAGTGAATGAGTAGCGGACGCTGGTCGTACGTTTACTGCGTGTAAGTAACCTATCAGTTAAGGCAAGTGTCCGACCGTAAGAGGAAAGACGCTGTGCCAGTTGAGGTAGCAATTACAGTTAGACTGTGGCCGTACAGTCAGAGAAAAGTGATCGCTTGGACGGAAGTAGTCATTTTTCAATGTATGAATGAAAACGCATGTGAAATCGTGAGACGAGTTGAGAAACGAGAGAAGCTGCTGAAGAAGAGACAAGTGACGTCAGCGTAGAGCCGCGCTGAGATTGGTCGGTTGGTGTAGAACCGTGCTGGGATAGGCTGATTAGCGAGAGACACACAGGGATTGGTGGGTGTTATCAAGTACGCAAATAAGTAAGAAATATCGTACTTTATCAAAATGAAGTGTTTTAAGGGTTTAGGAAAAATCTTTAAAAAGAAAAGGAGAAATTTATATGCCGGAGAAGAAGCTCCACCAGAAGGCACACCTGCATATCATATGGCAGTCAATGTAGGCTTACATTCGATATTATGGATCTCCGAGTGGCATAGGCTAACAGAAGGGCAAAAAGAACTAGCGTTCCCAAGATTTGGAACGTTTAAATTAGAAGTGTTGAACCAACTGAAGGCGACAATGCTTTCAATGAGACCTCTACCGAGGCCAACACAATTTGAAGCTCTTGGTGTGTGGTTTAGAACAGCACACGAAAGAGGCGTAAAGAGGCGACAAGAAAGAGTGAGAAGATCGGTAAAAGCAGTGCAGGATGCTAAATGGGACGACGAGGCTAAGAAATGGAGGGTACAAAAGATAGAAGCGGACAAACTGTTCACCATGATAGAGGCTACGGGAGAAAGGAAACCTCTAGAACAGGAAGATGAGGAAAGTGAGTCGGAGGAGGATCTAATAGACAGGTTATTAACAGACAGACCACCTCCATATAGCGGTGAACTTGCGAGTCCCATATTACCGCAAGTAGACGGAACTAGGTGGGGAGAGTATAAGTCGATCCCGGTATCAGAGTGGGACGCTACTAAGACCGTAGAAATACCCCAAGCTAGTCCTGAACAGAGAGTGGTGGGAAGATTTGTGGTCCAGAAGGTGCCGGAGACGCAATGCGCTAGGTCATACCAAATGCCGGATGCTTTGCAGGTCCCGGTCACCATAGGCCCTATTGTGTCAATCTATAACCCAGAAGGGGTCCAGCAGGAGGAACAGGCACGATGGGAAAATGAAAGAGCAGAAGAGGAGAATAGGAATGCCACAATGAATTCCCACAGGCAAATACGAGCACCAATAAGTCGGAGTACCCCATTAGAGTCCGCAACGGGTCCCAGGGTAGAACAGGGAGGTCGAAGAGGACCAATGGATTTGAGGGGTCCTAAACCGAAAACCCATAAGGAATTAAGGGAATACCTGAGAGAATGGGACGCTGCCGAAGAGGCTCGGAATAAAAGTTTAGAAACGGGATCCGAATGGAGAGAGCAGGATAACAGGATTCTCTCTCATTGTGGAGCTGGCGAAAGCAGCCCCGAGTGGGAGGGAGGAAGCCAAGAGAGCAGAAGAGATACTTATCCCGCTGATAACAGCAATAGACTAATGTGCGAAGACAGAAGTGCAGGGTGTGGCGAAGTGCCTCGTGTCACCTTCAGTGAAGGGGAACATAGGACACAGGAGTACCGGAATACCTTCAGGTGCACACACCATGCCCCAGGTGAGAATGCGAGACATTGGAGTCACGGAAATATGGAGAGTCGCGAAGCGTCTCGACATACATCCGGGGACAGTGGAAGGAGTCATGGGAATTTAGGGAGTCGCGAAACATCTCGCCATGCATCCGGTGATCATGGAAGAGATCACGGGAACACGGAAGATCGGCGAGGGCCTTTCATTTTGTTAAGTGACACCAGACAACAAGCAAGTTATAATGGATTAGAACTGAACGGTGGATCCTATCTCACATCTGGAGAAACCGAGTCGAAAAATCGGAACGTAGGGTTGGGGGAAGGAGCCTTATTCCACCACACCCCACGGGACGATGGAAAGGCTTGGGATCTAGAAGGGTGGGAACGAAGAGATGGAAGGAAGACTCCTCATAACTCACCTGTGCTCAGGCGTAGGGCGCATAGTGGAGGTGAGAGAGATATGAGGGAGGAACATAGAACTGAAATGCTGGAAGCCGAAATAAAAGCGAAACGGCTTGATGTGATGAGTTTGAAGGCAGATCTGGATGAATTGATTGACGGTACAGTGTCATTAGAGAGATTAAACTCGTATACACCAGATGAGATACTGTTTCTATCCAAAGATATTACTCGAAGAGCGAGGTCAGTTCATGAGAACTTATCAAATTTAGCAAACAGGTACATGGTAGACCTGTCACGAACTAAGGCTTTACAGAGTAACCACAGGCTAACTTGCACAGATCAGGATTTGGATGACCGCAGAACGATCGCGCTGAAAGTACACATAAGGGAATTGATCGTAAGTATCAGAATATGGAGAGATCTAGATAGATGGGAGGAAAGATGGTCCAGAAAGGGCTCCGTTAGACGGAGTGTACTTGAGGGTTCCCAGGACACAGGCTTGATGCGAATGGAAGCTTTCCCTTTGCGAGAAATCGCGAACGGAAGTTACGTTCATGTGCCTTGGACTAGGGGGGATTTGGCGGCATTCACCAATTCCTTCCCAAAGCTTAGAGATAATCCTGTCGAGTGGTATAAGCAGGTAGAAAGATTCGTGAAGATTTCAAAGGTACTGTGGGTCGATTTGAACACACTGTTCGATATCGTAGTACCCGGAGACCTATGGACGGCGTGCAAGCTTAGTGTTGAATGGCCCACTCGTGAGCCATCAAGGGATACCCGGACGAATGGCCCATCTGATAGAGTCATGGAAAAGTACGAGAGAGTAATAACATGGCTAAAAGAGAAAGTGCCGGTACAAGACATAGACTGGGTAAAGATAGATCGGACTACCCAAGAGCCGAAAGAGACAGTGCATGAGTTTTACGAAAGATTGCTGAAAGCATTCAAGCAATACAGCGGGTTAGATGTGATGGATCCCAAGGACATAGGACAGTTTGTTTCAAAGTTTGTCCTCGGATTAAGACCAGAAATATGCCTAATGATCCAACAGCATCTGATCTGTTGGCAGAACAAACCTTTAGACGAGATTCTGAGGTATGCAAGGTATTGTAGTGACGAGATAGACTCTAAAGCAAAGAAGCTTAAAGAAAAGTTAATGCTAGTGCAAATGCAAGCTGCTGGAAAGGATAAACCACGGCAGCAGGGAACAGGAACGCAGGCAAAGAAACAGAATAATCAGAGCAGAGACGAGGAAGAAAGACCGAGACCGAGAATGGATATCGCGACACTGAAAAAGACGACGAGATGCCATCAGTGTAATGAGGTGGGACACTGGCGACGCGAGTGTCCTTACAATGTTGAGTCAGGGGAATTAGAGCAGGAGGAGGAAGAGGTCCAGAACAACGTGGTTAAGGGAGCCGTAGTCCCGAAGGGCAGGCTTGTCAAAGGGGGGACTCAGACTCCTCGAGCCCCGTTTCCTCAACCACCTCGCATCACGAACGGAGGAAAAACCTACAGACAGATGCCATTGTTTGTAGGAGGAGAGGAATGTTACTACGTTGATCCTCTTACAGGGCAGCGGGCGAGTAGGGATGAAGACTGTACTCTAGGAGCCGCCTTGGAAGTAGATCAGAGAGGACCATACGTAGAGGCTGAAATAGCGGGATGTCCTACAACCTTTTTGGTGGATACAGGGGCCACTCGATCTACGTTGAGATCTGCGGTAGTCCCGGGTCTGCCAATGTCAGGAGAAACGGTACAGGTGGTAGGAGTTGCGAACAAAAGGATGACGAATCCCTTGACCGAACCAGTGTCGGTAAGGATAGGGAATTATAGTGACGAACACCAGTTTGTGATCTGCGACTCTAGTCCTGTGTGCTTATTAGGGAGAGATTTGCTGTGCAAACTGAATTGCACGATACATTGCACACCTGAGGGAGTAGAAGTGCAGACCAATGATGAGGACGCAGATTTCAAAGTTGTAAACTCAAGGGAATGTGTGGAACTTTATCCTACCTTAACAGTGGAGGAGCTTCCGCAAGACCTAAGAGAGAAAGTCTCAGCTGAGGTATGGGATTTTACTGGGGAAGAAATTGGATTGATCAAAGGAGTAGACCCGGTAAAAATCTTGGTAAGACCCCATGCTGAGTACCCAAGAACCCCACAGTATAAACTAACGCCAGAGACGATTGCAGGGATCAAACCTGTGATCGAATCTATGATTAAGCAGGGAATACTGAAGGAGATCGTGGGCAGTCCGTGTAACTCCCCGATCATGGGTTTGCAGAAACCTAGTGGAAAATACAGAATAGTGCAAGATCTTCGGAAGATTAATAACATTGTTGTCTCATGTTGTCCAGTGGTACCGAATCCATCAGTCATATTGTTTCAGATACCGTTCCAAGCTGAATGGTTCACAGTGATAGATTTGTGTCAGGCTTTCTTCTCGATACCATTAGATGAAGAGAGCCAATATCTTTTCGCTTTCAAGCTGGAAGATCGCGTTTTAACATGGTGTCGTATCCCTCAGGGGTATACAGAGAGCCCATCGATCTTTAACCAGTTATTGAAACGGAATCTTGAGAGTCTAGTACTGCCCAAGAATTCAGTTCTGGTCCAGTACATAGACGACCTCCTAGTTGCGTCAGAAACTGAGGAAGCTTGCAAGGAAGACACCATCACCTTGTTAAATCACTTGGCCGAGAACGGGCACAAGGTGTCTCCAAGTAAGTTGCAATATTGTAAGACTGAGGTGCAATACTTGGGCCATAGGATTGAAAAGGGAAAGCGGAAGGTGTCTCCGGACAGAATAGAGGCGATTATGAAAATGAACGCGCCTACAACACAAAGAGAAGTCAGGATGTTTCTAGGCATGGTTGGTTATTGTCGACAGTGGATAGCAAACTTTTCGCTGAAGGCAAAACCGTTATTACAACTGACGCACAAAGGAGTAAGTGATCCGGTACCATGGGACAAAGATTGTCTGATGGCGTTTTTGCAGCTGAGGGAGGACTTATGTCGTGCCCCGGCTTTAGGAATGCCAGACTATAAGAAACCTTTTTTGCTTTACTGCTGCGAGAGAGAGGGATGCGCTTTAGCGGTATTAGCACAGGTCCATGGAGATGCGCGCAGGCCAGTGGCGTACTTTTCGGCTACATTAGATCCAGTAGCCGCAGCGTTGCCCGGATGTCTCAAATCCGTAGCTGCAACGGGTGTCAGCATTGAAAGATCTGAAAGCGTAGTTATGGGTCATCCGTTAGAAGTGTATGTACCACATTCTGTAGAACTGTTAATGACAAGGACGAAGACTCAGCATCTGACGAACAGCAGGCTCACACGCTACGAGCAGGTCATACTGGCTGCCGAGAATGTGACCCTAAAGAGATGCTCTGTCTTGAATCCTGCAACCTTGATGCCACTTCCGAATGAAGTAGACGACGAAAATTGTACAGAACATGACTGCCTCGATGTGACTGAACTATGTACCAAACCGAGACCTGATATCGTAGATGAGCCATTGACAGACCCAGACGAAATTTTCTTCGTTGATGGTTCATGCGTAAGAAACGATGTCGGTCAGCTGAGAGCAGCTTATGCAGTATGCACGATTACCAGAGTTATAGAAGCCGCTTGCCTGGAAGGAGTACACTCCGCACAGGTAGCTGAAATTGTGGCTTTGACTCGTGCTTGCTTAGCAGGCGATAGACTTCGAGTCACTATATACACCGATAGTCAATATGGATTCGGCGTAGTTCATGATTACGGGCAGTTGTGGTCTCAAAGAGGTTACATGACCTCCTCGGGTTCTCCTATTAGGAATGGAGAATTCGTGAAACTACTGTTAGAGGCTTTGCAAAAACCAATGGCCATAGCTGTGGTCAAATGTGTAGCTCATACCAAAAACACGGATTTTGTATCACTAGGAAATAAATATGCAGATGAGGTAGCGCGTTATTGCGCAGAGCAGGGATATTCTCACACTGATACAAAAGTGGGGGGAATCCAGGAAAAGACTGAATTGACCATGTTGTTAGACACGGTGGATACATGGGATGAACTGAGAGCAGTACAGGACAATGCACCAGATGATGAGAAAAAGGGCTGGGAAACAGCAGGGTGCGAAAAGAGTGAGATGAATTTCTGGGTGTCCGCCGATGGAAGGGCAGTTTTACCAAATGAACTAATTAGTCCAATGGCAAGGAAATTGCATGGATCAGCACACATAGGAAGAGATGCTATGGTGAGAGTATTCAGACAAACGTGGTTTAACCCTAAATTTAGAGTAGCGGCAGAAGCAGTGTGTCAGCGATGTACAATCTGTCAGCAACTAAATGTGGGAAAGAGAACACCAGTTACCTTGAGTCACATAGGAAGGTCTGGGGGGCCTTTCAATAGGATGCAGATTGACTTCATAGAAATGCCTCCATGCAACAGACTCAGATACGTGCTAGTGATTGTTTGTATATTTTCTAGATGGGTTGAGGCTTACCCTACACGTAGGTGCGATACACTTACAGTAGCAAAATTGTTACTTAGAGAGTTGATACCAAGATTTGGGGTGCCATCCTCTTTGGAATCAGACAGAGGAACTCATTTCAATAGCGAAGTGGTGAAGATGCTATGTTCAGCTTTAAATATCGATCAGAAGTTACACTGCAGCTATCGACCGGAAGCTTCAGGGATCGTAGAGCAAATTAACAGTACTATCAAGTCCAGACTGGCTAAAGTTTGTTCGTCGACATCCCTGAGTTGGCCAGACGCACTTCCAGTAGTTCTTATGAGTATACGTAGCACACCTGATAGAAGAACAGGCCTCTCTCCACATGAAGTGCTAATGGGGAGAGCTATGAGATTGCCATCGGTTCCGACTGCAGCGCTAGTGAACATCACAGACGATTTGATCTTGGACTACTGCAAGGGACTATCTGATGCCGTTAATTCTGTGTCCCTCCAGGTCCAGGCTGCAGAGGTTCCATCAGTACAAGACTTGTGCCATGACCTGAGTCCAGGAGACTGGGTCCTGGTGAAGAAGCATGTCAGGAAGAACTGCTTAGACGTGCGTTGGCGAGGGCCGTTTCAAGTCATACTTGTAACGAATACTGCAGTGAAGTGTGGAGGTCTGCCAAACTGGATACATGCCTCACACACCCGAAAAGTGCAAACACCTCCAGAAGACACAGCTCCTCTCTCGGATGAAAATCCGGCGGGAAGCGGAGAAGCCATAGAGGGGGAAAGCCAAGCTGTAGAGGTGATCGAAGAAGCTGAAACTGTGTTGGAACAGGGCGACGAAGGTCAGGATACGAGTGGGACCGAAGTTGCCTCAGGAGAAGAAAGTGATTGGGAATCTGACACAGATATCGGACAAACTGAGAGTGACCAAGAGACAGTTCCTGGAACAAGGAGCGGAAAGACAAAGAGTGAAGAAGCCAGTTGGCCGGAGAGAAGGAAAAGGCCAAGTTCGGAAAGGAAGAAGGAAAGAACCCTTGCCCCGATCGCTGAAGAATCGGATCAGGAGGACGAGACGACAGATTCAGGAACTGAGAGTCCACGAAGGTCAAGAAGGGTACGTGTGCCCTGCAGAAGGTACGCCACCCCAGAGTGGACTTATCTAGCAGATGTATTGGGGACAGAAATCTGGGAGAGTGAAGAGTGTGAAAGTAACCACTCTCGATCCAGTCGTGACAGTGGAGATATGGATGTTGGCGCCTGGACTCGAGACTGAGGGGCTACTGACTTTCACACTTCCCCGACCCCCACGTTTGAGTAAAATTCAAGATTTAGTGTTAAAAAGATTACAATTTCCAACAGCTGGTCAGCAAATGACCGAAGAAGAAGAAAAAGTTATTCGTTTTGAACTGTTAATCATTGTTGTGAAAGCTGCAGGTCCGAAAATAATTGTTGATGCATAAAAGACTTTTGTACGTATGTTATGAAGAAGAAGATAACCTAGCGCCGAGTGGAAAGAAGAATAAAATTAGGGATTACATTTAGAGGACAGAGAAGGGCTAGGGTTGTCTGCTGCTGAAAAGAGAAAAAGACATTGTGGTGAAAAGATACCTGTTGATAAAAAGCACTTTAAAGACTGTGAAAGCAAACAAGCAACCAAAGACTGGAAAGAGAACTTTCGCTGGAGAACGAGGTACGCTGTTTTGATAACATGGAGAACGGCAACCCAAACAGAAAAGCTAGATGTATAGTAGGTACACTTATAGCAATAGTGATATTTCTCATAATCATAGTAGTAACGATATCTTACATAACAGGACATGAGAATGATAAAAGAATAGTGAATGTAAAAATTGTAACGACCTTGAAACCTGCTCTTGTGGGAAAGAAGGAGGAGAGCACTGTTACACGTGAAAAGGCGTTACTTACATATGAAGCTCGTAGATTACACATAGACGAGTCACAGGGAAACTTTAGGTCAAATGCATATGCCAAATTATTGTATGAATATATCGATGCCATGGAGGCCAAAGATTGCTACGTTTGTATGCAATTGCCGGCTTCTGTAGATGAAGGCATTAGGTATCACCATCTCCCATTGACTTATGGGATCACATGTAGTTTACTGCTTAGTATTTTTTATGGTAGAGAAGGGTTTGAGTACTACTTTTCAAATTATGATTCGGTACTGCCTGAAGTTCCGAATTATAAGCAAATGAATAAGTGGGACTACTACAAAAAGGAAGATAGACTAGCTAAATTCTTTCTTCCTTGGGATACATTAGATACATCATATGCACGTAGAAATAATCTGACTTGCAAAGTATCGGAAGTAGAGAAAAGGTTTATAGCACAAGTAGATGACCGATGCAGACGGCAGAAGATTCTAAAAATGTCAGGACAATGGGAAATAGACTGGACAGAAGAAGAGAAAGCACACAGAAAGAAAGGTAGCAATGGTCCAATAGCATTGGATAAAACGCAGAAAGGAAAGTTATGTTTAACTCGAAGCAAAACGTATTATGAGAGTGAATTTGTAGGTGAAGTTAGTTGTGAGCACTCTTTCAGACTGGAGTACTACACAAAGGATTTTATGAAAGGGATGCAAGCTATTCCGAATGTGTATTTTGTATGTGGGAGAAATGCCTATGTAAAACTTCCAGACAATTGGTATGGTTCGTGTTACTTGGCAATTGTCTTCCCCAAAATATATCATGCAAGGGATTTAGCAATGATAGAAGGAAAGGCTTCGAGGAGAACGAAAAGGGAAGTAGGAGATGCAGAAGTAGTAGGAGATGTATTTGGAGCGATGTTTCCATTGTTAGGTTTGATTCTTAACGATGTTAAGATTAGAAGGTTAGCGACAGTCGTGGATAGATTGTCTGCTAGTACTGCAAGATCATTAATGTTAGTAGAAGGTGAAATGCAGTCGATTAGAGCAATGGTTTTACAGAACAGACTTGCTTTAGATGTAATATTAGCAAAAGAAGGCGGAGTTTGTAAGGCTTTGAAAGTTCAGGAATGTTGTACTTATATTCCTGATAATTCAAAACCACTTGAGAAAGTCATACAGAACATTACACAGATTCATCAAGAAATTGAAGATTTATCAAAAGTAAATGTTTGGGAAAAAGTAGGAAATGGAGTGGGAAAGGTTGGAAGTTGGTTTGCTAATATAGGCAAAGGTATAGTTTGGTACATTTTAAAGCCTGTATTAATAGTAGTAATTTGTATAATTACATTATTAGGACTAGTAAAATTGTATAAATGGTATAGGTCGAACCAGTTACAAAGATCGATGAGAGACCAAGAAAGGAGACTAGCTGTTCTACAAGATCAACAGTATAAAAGTCTGAGAACACTTGAATCGATAAAAAGAGGAACAGATGTAACTAGTTCGGTATAAGTGGGGTATTCAAATTGCTTTAGTGATGACTCCTAAAAGTCATCAAAGGGGGGAACTGAGAGAGCGCAATTTGAATATATAGTATATAGTAACCATATTTAGACGTATATGTTATAAACGTAGGAATGAAACGCATATCGTAATGTACAGTTGACAACTATAACGTAAAGGCCAACGAAAAGTGATAACATAATATAGGAAATGTAAGTGTATTCGTATGTTAAACATGCATTAGATTTAGAAGGCCCGTATACATGATGGGTAGATGTATAAATGTGTAGAAATGCTTAGGAAATATCGAACGTGCACAGTAGAATTCGTGTACGTGTGTAACCTTAAAATGTGTAACTATACATTGGGAGAAGCGGCGAGAAATAACGTGGAAAGGTGTAAACGTGGAGAAACGTGGATAAATGTATAAGAGAACTTACATAAAGATGTAACCAAGGAAAATGTATAAGTTATACTCTATACAGTCGTATTCTATGTAGTATATATTTGATGTAGAATGTTTAAGTATAACTAAGGCTTTTGCTAAAGTACGAATATATAAATGTATGCCAAAGGTTATACTGTGTAGAGGGCTTTTGTAGAAATGCTGGAAGAGTTTAGGTCATTTGTGTTTATAACCTAACTGGTCAAGAGTTCGAAGGAGCATAGTCACATGAATGTAATTTAGTGGTCTTGTGAAGGTCGTAAATAGCTTGATGTGGACATGAGAGCCGAGAAGTCTAGCACTTGTTAGATTTAAGGTGACAATGCCGGACGGAGCTTATTGCTCGAACGTGAGGAGAGACACTTGGACTATAGACTATGTTTTGACAAGACCATTCACAGGACCTAGCAGGGTCAAGTTAAGAGACATAGAGTTAAGGCCTTGTCTAAATTCATATGTTACACGATCTGAAAGAATCGATAAATGTCGACGATGAAATGATGAAGATGACATCCAAAGGAGAAGGGTCAACTTAACGGACGACGCAAGGAGTGGACCAATGGAAGAAGCAGGAAGTTGACATCATCGGGGAAAGTCCGTGGTGGGCGTCAAGGGGCGTTCCACCCACATGGTGATTGTGTATTTTAGGGACAGCACCCCGGGGAGGAGGTAGCAATTAGCATTAGGCTAAGGCGAGAGCAAAGGCAAGGGTAGATGCCTTGAGCAGATGCGCTGAGAGATCAGAGCGCAAGGGAGCAGTAGGCCGAGGACCCTTAGAGAGCGGATGGGTAGGCAGATAGGGTACTGCTTCTGAAACTTAAGATTTCCTTTAGAGGCTAAAGAGAGTTTGAACTTCTTTGGAAGTCAAACTGCTGACACCTTTTCAGGGAAGAAACTTGCGAAGTAGGTTTGTCACATAGCATAGAGTAGGGACAGATTAACTTGATGATATTTTTTATCTTACTGCAGATAACACAGAAGGAACCACTTCACACCGAAGCTTAAGCAGCTGATATTTTAATTGATTTTGTATTTTGTATATTTTGAGATTTTATCCTGAGTGGATTGTATCGTATTCAAATTAATCTTTATATAAACTTTTGAAACTTCATCAGTTGTAAGTGGTCCTTCAGAGTGGCGTCAGTTAATGGGGTTTGTCTAACCAATGCGGGGGTGGTCCTTTCCTCAATGACAGATATAAGCGGTCCAAAACAGATGAATGAGATTCTTTATTAAATTTATCATAATCATAAATTGATATCAAAATCTCGTTCCCCGCATTCATGACAGGAAAACATATTTCTTTGATAGTCCAAGTGATGCTGAGGAATAGCTGGAGGTAATGAATATAGATCTAACTCATAGCCGGCAATCAGCACCATTGATGCAGCTCCCTGGCAAACCACACAGACAGACCAACCGATGGACACAGACACAGAAAGGTAAAAGCAACATTGGCCTGAGCCCGGAACAGCAACGAAAGGACAAAGAGGTAGCTCTGGCTATAGCAGCTGCATTTAGAGACACTACTAAGAAGATCCCCTCGGACTCTGAGGAGAGCACTCAGACTCGGAAAACAGTATCACTCTGTTCCCCCTCAATCAGTTGATGAACTAGAGGACAACTAACTCATGATGCCTATTATGGATGACCAAGTCTGCATGTCAGACATGAAGACGAAAACATGCACATGTTGGGAAACATATTGATGGCCTCCTGACCCTAATGATGTCCTTTTGTGTTATATGGCTACAATAACTATCAACGTGTCCAGAACTAACTAAAATTACCATTTATTGTTCTTATTAACGCACAATACATATAATGCTTCTTTTGTAAGAATGGTATCTACTGTTCTGGATAAACATGCGTACATTGGTGGCTGCCTAATGAGCTACCGAGTAATATCGGAAATCGGCTGATATGATATGTATAGATTTTTTCTCCCCCTGTGCTCTGTTGAGCCCCCAGAACCTACAAATTACATGTTTTACAGTATGAATGGCGGCAACGGTACCCCACTTAGCGTACGCACTGTTATTTGTAAAGTGTATGTTAGCATGTATTTTTGGGCCCAGCACAGTTTGCAGGCTGAGCCGAGAAGTATTTTTTTCTGGGGAACGGGAAATCCTGGTCTATAATAAATAATGTGCTCCGGGATACTAGGAGCAATATCATGTGACTTGTCCTATGCCTCGTATCCACACCACCGTAGGCTCCTATAATCTACTGACCTGGAATGTGCAGGGGATTAGGGGCGGTTCTGAAAAGACACTGAGTATATGCATACCTAATTAGACGGCAGGCCCACATAGTCTTCCTCCAGGAATCCCACCTCACGGAGGCAGAATCCCAGAAAACCCGTAAGAAATGGCATGGACAGTTGATGTCTACTAACTACTCAGCATTTGCTAGAGGTACGGCTATCTGGATTAGACATGGGGTTCCTTTTAAGGAAATAGAGCAACGCATTCATGACCAAGGCAGGTATGTTTTATTGATGGGCACATTAGATGGCAAGACTGAAGTTTGGGGAAATATATATGCTCCGGAAGTTGAACAAGACACATTTTTCCAACGACTAGATGTGGCACTGGCAGGATGGGATACTATCCCATGGATCGTTGTAGGGGACTGCAACGTGGTACAGGATACAACACTAGACAGATCACACCCACTCCTGCATGGTGCAATCGCCAGTAAACTAGCAGATCTCTTAAAGTCCTGGTTGGAGGAATGGGGCCTATCAGACATATGGAGACGATTCCACCCCACACACAAAGAATATTCATTTTATTCACGTTCATCAACTCCATACTAGGATAGATAGATTTCTATGCTCCAATGCTATTATCACACAAGCAAGCTGATCCACTTACTTAGGCAAAACTCTATCTGATCACAACCCTCATGAACTTAAAATTCCAGTGCCCACCTGGAAATTGAAACCTCAACTATTAGAGGATGGTCCGTTCCGGGAGAAGATCGTCAATACTATCACCCATTACTTGTCTAAAAACTGGAACACGGACACCACAAATCTCATAGATTGGGACGCTCTCAAAGTGGTGGTAAGGGGGGCTACAATCGGGGAGATATTAGGAGCCAGACACGAAATACACCAGAGTTTGATTAGACTTGAAAACTCAATGTCATCTTTAGAACATGAGACGGTGACGGATCCAAGCAAACACGAAACACTGCAGAACGGCGTATTAGCCATGCTGAAATCCTTGAAACGTTGCGCGTAATAGACTATTGGGCCTTTATACAGCTAAAACACACGGAGGTGGATGGGGCTGGAACGTTATTAGCACGCATAGTGCAGGATAGACCGAAACCACCAAATATTACACACATTAACACCCCAACTGGTGAATTAGTTCATACACAACAAGACATAAATGAGGCATTCTGTACATACCTAGGTAACCTATATGCAGCCCCAACCCACAATGCAGAGGATATCATAGAGGAATTCCTCCATGACCTCACAATCCCATCGTTACCTCCTGACGTAGTAGATGACTTAGCTGGACCCATCACGCAACGGAAATCAAAATAGCCATCAAAGGCCTGAATTGTAACAAAGCACCGGGGCATGATGGGATGCCTATAGAATTTTATCAAACTTATTCTGATACATTATTCCCTAACTTTGAAGAGGTGTATAGAACAGCCCTGGAAGTTGGGCACTTACCTCAATCAACCATGCAGGCACTTGTTACATCCATACCCAAGCCTGGCCGAGATAGTACAGACATCTCCAATAATAGGCCACTATCCCTATTGGCAACAGAATACAAAATCCTAAGTAAGGCACTTGCAAATCGTATACAACCACATCTAAATGCGCTTATTCACAATGACCAGAGCGGGTTCCTACCAAACCGTAACACGTCCTTTAACATTAGAAGGCTTCCTTATGTAATGGAAGCTATCCCAACAGAGTACCTAGTTGCGGGCTGCTTAGCGCTGGACCTTCGGCAGGCCTTCGACTCCATTACTTGGGACTACATGTTTGAGGCCCTGCAATGCTTTGGCTTCCCAGATGCATACCTCGCATGGGTGCGGCTGGTATACACTTACCCTGCGGCCATGGTTCCGCAAGGGACAATACATCTCACGTGAATACACGATCCACAGGGGTACACAGCAGGGATGCCCCCTGTCCCCTCTGTTGTTCGTGTTAGCATTAGAACCCCTTGCAATTGCTTTGCAACGATCTTCGGATCAGCTAGGAATACCAATTGATGGGACGATATCCTCCTATACCTCCGATGATATCCTCCTATACCTCCGAAATGTAACGACCGAGTCAGAGCCGCTCCCAACTCTTCTTACCCCCTTTGAAAAGGCTGCCGGTCTTGCAATTAACTTGAGGAAATCATACGCTTTCTTCTTCCAAGACAGACCTCGCTCAGACGAGATATCATTCGGCAGTTACACGTTCCCAGTAGTCCACACCACATTTAAATATCTTGGAATCCAGGTATACAGATCACAGGCAGGTCAACTAGATGGCAACCTCATGAGGGCCATTACAGCCCTCCGCTCAAAGTGTGGCCTTCTGGATTTCTCTGCCCCTCTCTGTGATGGGCCGAATCGCCATATCCAAGATGGTGGTATTGCCATGGTTGCTTTTTTTGTGAATTTGCCAATAGTGATTCCGCCAGCTGTCTTTCACACCCTAAACACCATATTAGTGGAGCTCATCTGGGTGACAGGTCGCAGAAGTATGAGTATACAAAAGTTACAATTAGAATCCAACCGAGGAGGCCTAGGTGTCCCTGACTGCAATGCCTACTATCTAGCTAGTCAGCTTCAGTGGCTGTCCTTCTGGACAGTGGGGAGAAATTTACAGGAAATTAGCTACACCCCCAGAGACAAAGATCGGGGCAGACTTCACTCTTTAATCCTCCCTCAAGCTAAAATACCCAGGGAAAGCCCCCCATTACTTAAGACGGCACTCCAATGCTAGAAGAAGGCTATACAATACACCTCAGCTGCTACCCCTTACTCCTCTAATATCCCGCTATTAGGAATCCCCACCCCTGGCGGTAGACTTACAAAGACTAGAATGCAAGACTGGGTTGAGGCCGGGGTGGTAGAAATTGGAGCTTTCTCCGGGGAGGGTAATCTCCTAGATCATGTCACCTTTGTACAAAACACCCGAGCACCAGAGCGTCTATATCTAATACATGCAACGGTTACATACTATATTCAACCCACATGGGCACCACAGCGTACGGAACCCCCACAATATGAACTTGTCTACCTACTATACAACATGGGGACTGGGAGCCACCTTGTCAGATGGCTATATAGAGGCATCAGGAGGCATGCGGAAATTCCACTAGAGTCTCTCAGAACTCAATGGGAGACGTACATAGGCACAGTGTTGACTGACAAAGCCTGGGAGAAGATACTAGAACATCCCAAAAAGGTGCCCTGTAATGTTAGTCTGAAATGTATTGGTTTTACACAGAGCATATTTAACCCCACAAAGAATAGATTGCATGTACCCAGAGGTTCAACACAACTGTCCCCGATGTAAGATGGACGAGGCAAATTTTAATCACATGCTATGGACTTGCCCACATGTTCGCACTTACTGGAATGGAATAAGACATTCCCTTGCAGAATCTACACATGTTACAGTCCAGGATGGCATACTGGACTGTCTTTTGGGGTTGCGTAAATGCCCTAAAGCCCTAAAAGTACATCAACGATACCTGGACCTCGCTCTTATAGTTGCAGTGCGATCCCTCACTAAAAGATGGAAATCCCCTAGGTGCCCCATGCTAGCTGAGTGGCAGGAAGAGGTAATACAAAGGGGAGGTGCAGAGAGCGCGGCTCTTCTCCGCCAGGAGGCCAGGAGACTTCGCAAGCAACCTGGGACCCCCCTTTTTTCTCGCCCCCCACTTGATGTTTCCAGCTAAGCTCCGTATAGTGATAGATGGGAAAACCCACTTTTGTGAGCACCCGGACGCAGCCTGGGAATGGATCAAATCCTACAAGTTTGGTAGAGACCCTGGAGCGGTTGGGTCTGAATGCTCCCCCGAAGTACAAAACCACCAGGGAAGAGAGCCCAAGCTCGATCGAGACGGAAACTGCCAAAAAGACAGAGCTAGGGGTGGGGGCGGAATTTGCGTAATCGCGTTACACAAATCTCCGCGAAACTATAAAAAATCTCCGCGAACACGCAGAAATTCCGCAAACACGTGGAATTGCTTGTTTGCTATGCTTTTTTACTGTTCGCAATCGCTGCTTGCGTGCTCGGGGGAAATATCTCGCAAACACGCATTTGAGAACGCGAACAAGCAAAATATTTCACAAAGTTGCTGAACGCAGAATTTTGTGCAATTTCGCGTTCTCCGCGGAACGCAAAATTACCCAAATTCTGCAAATTCCGCAAAAGGCCTAGACAGAGCCCGTCCCAGGCGGTGAGGGAGAGAGCTGAGGATCTGCAGGCTGTGGCTGCCCTTTTGCAGCCAACTGATGTGGCATCTGGACCCAGATCTAGATCCACTAAAGAGACTGATGGCGTGGACTCTGACAGTTCACTAGCGTCCAGCACCATATTGCCTGATGTCAATCCTAGATCAGCAGATCTAGCTACACAGAACCTTCACGAAATGGGTCCGAAAGGAGAGAGTCCATGCAACATCTTAACTTGCTGAAGGTTAACATGCTGTCACACTGCATACATCGGCCGGCGCTAGTAGTGGTTCTATCGACCGGTCTGCCCCCCTGGAGAGTTTCACCTATTCGTGGGAGGAGCCCTCCAGGACTATGACTGTTTTCCTATAGTTTGGGCAGCTGGCCATTGCCAGGCTGCCCCGGGGAGGGGGAAGGTTGGGTTTCTGGGAATTGTTAGTTTTTCACCCTCATTTTGGGTAGCCTCTATGGGCAGGTGGGGCCATGGTCTGCTATTTCTAGGATGGGGGGTGGGGTAAGGGGAAAGGGACAGTGTTGGCTGTTTAGATTTCCTCTGGGAAAGCCTACATTGAAAGCATTGACATGATACATCAGGGGAATGGGCTCAGCTGCTAAGCGCCATAACATACATAGGTATATATGCAGACTAGGGGTACAAATTGCATTCTTCTAAGAAACCAATCTTACTCATGAGGAAGGGAAGAGACTGTGCAGGTGGTGGACGGGGAAGATATTTGTAACCTCATATTGTGCATACAGGAGGGGCGCGCTGGTTTGGATCAGGGCAGGTGTTCCCTTTGAACCCTCGAAGACCTGTACTGATAAATAGGGCTGGTATATATTGATAAAGGGCAGAATCTATGGACAGGAACTCACATTAGGCAGTATATGTGTCCCTAATTAAGATCAAGTGCAATTCCTCCAGATGATTTCAGGCTCTCTGACTGCAGTGTTAACCCCATGTGTATTACTGGGGGGGTGATTTCAGCTGCGTTGCCGATACAACTCTTTATCGTGCCCACCCCATTGCCAAGCACACACATACATAAGACGACGGTGGGGTTCCGGGACTGGAAGAGCCATTGGGGACTGGAGGATATCTGGAGAGCACAGCATATATTGGGGATCAGGACTATTCCTACTATTCGTCTTTACACCAACTGCACACCAGAATAGATTTATTCTTAGGCACACCTGCTCTAAGCTACCTAGCAAAACATACAGAATAATTGGGGCATACGTTCTCTTACCACAGCCCCCTCCTGTTGGCTCTCCAGCCAGAAGGTCACCGTCCACCAGTACCATGCGGCAGCTGAATACGAGGGCCCTCAAAGACACCTGTTTTAGAGAGTCCATTGGCACTACCAGAAACTCCTACTTTAGCACCAATGCACAGTCGGCCTCCAGTGCCCTGATGGAGTGGGAGGCATTCAAGGTTGTCCTGTGGCGTAAATGTATAGGGGGAATCAATAGGAGCACAGAAGGAGCTCCTTCGAAAATTGGAAACCCTAGAAGGCGATTTACATAGAGTCGACAATGAACCAGGCTCTTGAACGCCTCAGGGGCCATGATTTTAAAAGCTACCTCACCAAAGTGCAGGAAGAAAACGGGGAGCCGGATAGGTTGCTGGCCTGGTTGATTAAACCAGAAACGTGTGAATCCCCAATAACACAAATTGTATCCACTGAGCGAGATATAATCTATGGCCCTGAAGCTATCAACGCCTCATTTTGCAATTACAATTTGTCATTATAAAAGGCCATCCTTCCAATATCCCTTGATGCACTACGATAATATCTAAGAGTGCTTCACCCTCTACTCCTAGACGAACAAACACTTGACAGGTTTGGAGGATCTGTGTCAACTCCTGAAATCTGAGCTGCGATTAAAGGCATGGCCTCCAGGAAGACTCCAGGACCTAATGGCCTGCCGGCTGAGTTTTTTTTAGCTTATATAACAAAGCTTTCACCTCAACAGGAGAAGCTCTATGCAGAATCTCTGGAGTCTGGATGCCTGCCTAGATCCACAAGAGATGCAATGGTTATCCTCCTTCCTAAGAAACCCAAGTAGGAGGCGAAAGTCACAGATTTTTGGCCACTCTCCATGTTTAAACAGGGATTATAAGATCCTTAGCAAGAAGCTAGCTCTTCGTCTGCTGCCTTACATTTCAACCCTAGTCTATCCTGACCAAAATGGATTTATCCTGGCCTGAATACCGCATGCAACTTATGAAGGATCTACTCAGTGCTATAACACCCTGAAGCCCGTAGCTCACAGAATCAAGCCCGCTTGTCTATAGACTTTGAGAAGGTCTTTGATACTGTGAGGTGGGATTATCTACTTGAAACCATGAGACATATGGGCCTCGGTGATAGTTGGATAAAATGGGTATGGTTGCTATATGAGAGTACTACGGCTAGGGTACGGACTGGGAAAACAGTGTCTCCACAATACGAGATTTTTCAGGGCACCGGGCAGGGCTGTCCATTGTCGCCTCTGTTATTTGCATTGGCGATGGAACCTCTGGCAGCCTTATTCCGCCAAGGGGGAGAGGGATTGAGTTTCACACTAGGGGAACATACTCATATTTTATTATACACTGATGACCTACTGATTTATCTTAATGATGTAACAGTAGGCACCAAGACAGCTTTGTGACTGCTGGAACAATTTGAGGTACTGTCAGGACTCAAGGTAAACTGCAGCAAAACTTATCTCTTTCTGGTCTCGGAGACCGCGGGCCCCCCACCAGGCTTGACAGTGGGCATAAATTGGGCCCCCACAACTTTTCGATATATGAGGATCCAAGTCTTCCACTCATTGGAACACCTCCCAGAAGGCAATTTCTGTAAAGCTCTTTGGTCCTTGAGATCCAATGTTTCATTCTGGTGTATGTTGCAGTTGCCAATCATGGCTTGAGTTTCTCACCAAAATGGTCATGCTGCTGCGACTGCTGTATTTCTTTACTTACCTCTCTATAACTATCCCTGCCTCATGGTTCCGCCAATTGGATTTCCTGCTGCTAATCTGATCTTGGACAAGGGGAGGTGGAGAGTGGCCTTGTCAGTATTGCAACACCTCTCAGTGGAGGGAGGACTCAGAGTACTCAACTTCAAGCTTCATTTCTTAGCTTCACAGCTCCAATGGCTAGCACAATGGTTAGTCAATATAGGCCCTGAGGGCACAAATCTAACAGACTGAGGGGTTCATACAGACTAGCTCCTGGCATAGATGCGACAAGCAGACATTGTCATTCCAAAACTACCTCTCCTCCAGACCACAGCTCTGAGATACTAGAGACGTTGCCTCTTAAAAATGGCTGACTCTCTTTTGTACTCTCCAGACCTACCATTAGTGGGTCGTCCACATGGTAAACCCGAGACGATATTAGCCCAGACAATGCTGAGGTTTTGGACTGAGGCAGGGTTGGAAATTGTTGGATATTGCTACCTACAAGAGACCCTAGCTCCATTTGAGGGCCTTCTAGAGAGCTATCATTAACCACCTGGTCAATTCCTAACGTATGAAAAATACTGCATAACTTCAGAGGGCTCTGGGGGCAGATCAAGAAGAAACTAAGTCACCGGCAATATTACACTCGCTTCTCATGTTAGGCGTTGCTAGACACCAGGTGAAATGATTTTACATATCGCAACTGGAGATGACCCGCACCACCCTGACGAAATTACGCACTCGCTGAGAGACCGCGCTGAGTAGAACTGTCACAGACACAGAATGGTCCAAAATCCTGGCTTATCCTAGAAAGATTTTACAGAATACTAGATTGTATTATACGCAGTTTAACTATATGCACATGACATAAATGACTCCTCATAAGCTTCAGCTCGCCTTTGGATGTACTGGATACAAATGCCCTAGATGCGACCAGATGGATGCAGACTTCCTGCATATGACTTGGGATTGTGCACCGCTGCGCCGCTTCTGGGAGGTGATACTACAACTCAAAGTCACGGCCCTTGGGCGTACATTAGGCACAAAAATGGAGGTGTGTCTTTTGGGGCTTTTCCCTCGTCCTCCTAAAAAGAAAGTAGGGAACAAATTCCTGGATTTAGCTCTAGTTCTAGCCAAGAGAAGGATAGCTATGGCCTGGAAGTGCGCTTCTGGACCGGTGGTGAAGGCCTGGAAACAGGATGTTACTCACTGGGCTGGGGCAGAGAACAGGGTCCCGATAAGAGAGGAGGCACGTGGACTGGGGAAACATCCCATTGCTGACCTCAGGAGAGAGATACTGGACTCATGGGAGAACCCAGACAGAGATAAGCGTGACGAGGAGGGATGAGGATGAAGTGTTGACGAGTGGAGGGGAGGGTTCAGGCAGACCACTACTATGTAACTACTGGAAGATGCTATTGGATCCTCATGTACAGTGCATTGCTGACTATTTAGTGGGCCTATATAAATGACCTGGCATGAAGGCAGCCTTTTCATAAGATGGCCCGCCCTGGGGTCGTAGCATAATCACCCGCCCCCGCTCTTCCCTAATACATGATTTCATTAACTGCTTAATCCACTATTACATGCACAGTTTGGTAATTAGATAGGTTTTATCATATATTAGTTGTATAGTCATCTGTTCCTTTTTATGAATAACGAATTACAAGATAATTATAGACAGGCATACACCAGAGGTTGGTTTAAATGGCTGGAATTGTCCTTTCCCATTTTCCACAGGCGAGAAAAGACTGCTATAAATGTTATTTAGACTTTAGTGTGTATAGCGGTAGAGAATGTCGCTTGCATGGTCTACTTAAACTGTAACCAACGGTGAAACAAAATGATTCTATGTATCCCACGGAGTTGAGGAACCCTAATATGTAATAATTTACTAAACGATATGACAAACGAAAATATGTTTGAAAAAAAAGCTTGTTTCTATGTTCTCTCTCTTGCAACACAGTACAGTTGTGATGGGAGGTCTAATCCAGGCCTCTCCAACCAGTAGCTACTGGCCTAGCAGAAGCTCTCAAGAAACATGAAAGTATCTCACCTGTGTGCAGCCCACCTTACTCGATTGGAAGCTTTTGCTTGGTTGAATTAACATGGGTATCCCGAAACTGAGTATCGTGTATTGGAAATGAAAATGCATTTATTTTCAGAAATCATGAGCTGATGTTTGAGGAAAAAAGGTTGGATTCTCAAAATACAAATCAAGATGATATTTGAGTGATAAATCATTAGACAGTAGGAAAACGTATATTATTACCTTCGTGCCAGGAGCATTATAGCTATGAATGTAATGTTTTACCCGTGTAGAGGTGGCATTCCAAACTGATAAAGCTTTATTTACATTACTGCTGGCAGTGCTGCTTGATGCACCGAGGTGATCATTGCTGGTAGGTTTGCAGGGTTGGCCACTAATATAATCGTGAATTATGTAGTCAGTATTAGCACACTAATAAAAATAATAGTGGGGAATGATTTTCATTGAACATAAGAAGCTTTTATTACACAAAAGCTTGTGACCCCGGGTCTAATCTAATCCTGCCAACAACAAGAATAAAGAAATGATGGCTTCCGTTTAAGAGTTATTAAAATGGGATGGAAAAGGAAATTAATTTTTACATCTGTCAGCTTCATTAAGCGAATATCAATCCCTCTGAAGAAGGCACCGGGCGTTTAAAATTGTAGCACAGCACAGCAGGAAAGCACTGTTTTTGTATTGCCTGTATCCATGGCATTTCTACAGGACACGCCTAATTCATTTTTCATCATTTACAGCAACATTGTCAGAAGAGAGGAATACATTTCTGACTACAAGCCATCCCCTAACAAAAAAACTGCAGCCTGGCTGCAGTGCTACGGCCTCGTAGGAGTCTGTTGTCTGTCAGAATGCTGCGTTTTTATGACTGCCAGCGGTTGTTGTTTGCACTTTAGGTACTCGTTCATCTCAGAATTTATTTTGACTATGAAACCTGTTGATAGAGATTTTGGAGGGAGGGCACGGGAAACATAGAACTATCATGGGAATAGCATGCCCAGCATGACCTGCAGCAACACCTTGTTCTCCACAGAGGAAACTGTTGAATCGCCATTAGCATGAAGTCACCTCCTCCATTGGTCTCATGGGTCCATTGTACATGTGTATAAATTCATAATCTGCTTGAGGGCGCCACCATTGTTCGTTTCATCTTCAAATGTATCAACTCAGATGCGAACATCCACTGGGCGAGGGGGATGGCTGAACGAACAGACTGCTAGTAGCTGACAAATGAGATGATCTGAAGGTCAGGAGTTCTAACCCCAGCAGAGCGGACTCATGCTTTCATCCTTTCAAGGTCCGTAATTTGGGAGTCATAAACTGGTTAATAGTAACAGATTTTATTTATAGCACTTACAAAAAGCAAAAGTGTAGCATGAAGCACTGTAAGACACACACAAATACAGTATTGTTAGTGGTATAGATTTGGTTGGTAGAGTTGTCGTCTTCTGCTCTTCTGGAGAAATATCATCATTGCATTGCAGAAGAAGATAATCTAGTTCACACATTTTGGGACCATTACCTGAAGACCCAGGTTTAGATGACGTTTCCACTATTTTCTTTACCAGTATTCTCATTTAACACATTATTTCTAAAAAGTTCCATTTGATTTATTACAGAATGCCATCATATAGTCTGTGAAGGGATGTTGTATAATACATCCTTTTACAATAAAAACGAATTTCGAAAAAATAATCTTGTTATTGCTAACATTGCCACCCTAACTGTTCCCTTAACAATGCATCGCTTCATTTTAATTTATGCTGGGGGCTGTCTGTGCTGTCAGTCACCTGACCTGCAAGCCAATGCTGAACCCAATGGCAAGTTACTTGACGTAGTTTTATCATTGACGCCTTGTGTTTGACTCAGTGGTCTCTTCTGGTCTTTTTCATGTTTATATTTAGTTTCATGTGCCTAAGTATGTCACGTTTATTTTATCATATTACACATCCTTCACAAACAAGATGAATGATTCTTCATCCATTGAGGTTTATTTTAAAGTAGTGTTGCGCCACATTCAAGAGATGGACTTTCTTTATGAACCACAGTAGTCATTCGTTCCTCTTGTCTCAGTGACTCAGAAATAAATCACTGATACTGAATCCTGCTGTGCCAATGAAGATGGTCCTGTTATTAGGTCAAAGCATTTGAGACCTCATGTATATACTTTAGTATATACTTATATGTGTATGTACTTTGTGGGCTCTGGATAACAGCCCTAGGACTTGTCCGCTTCCACTTAGGGGCTCTTTTTCTGTTCAACTGCCTCTGTTCAACTGTCTTGATAGAAAATGACCAGTAGAGGTCAGTAAAATACCATAATTGCTTTCTGCTTATTCATCTGCCTCTATTTAACTGTCTTGATAGAAAACGACCAGCAGAGGTCAGTAACATACCAGAATTGCTTTCTGCTGATGGACTTTTTTTTTTTTAATTCTAGCTACTACCTCTATTTACCTTTCTTGATAGTAAACGACCAGCAGAGGTCAGTAAAATACCAGAATCACTTTAGAATTCTCCAGATTCCAGTCCATAGAAATTGTCTTTCACAAGCGTCCGTAGACAATATTATTTTTTTCAAATCTTGTATTTTCAGTGATACGACCACTGAAGGCCCTGATTTTAAATTAAGAAGAGCTTTGGACTATACCATTTCCAGCGGAAAGGCAATATTTCTCTCCATGTGTTCCCCTACCTGGCGTGTCATGCAGTTTGGTGCTTACTTTCCCTCCATGTTAAAGAACATGTTAGACGGACCGGGAGGGTCGGCCGAGGACAAGGGGAGAGGCCTCCGGGGAGAGCCGTCTCCAGCGATCGTACAGACAAGTAACTTCCCCCCCACAGATGTACACCACACAAGGATAAGGTTCAACGTTACTTTATAAGCAATTCTTCAAGTACGGTGAAATGGTACAAGGAGGTCTGGACTCAGGGGTCCCCTCTAGGCTAGTCTCTTTTGTTGGGAAAAGGGTAGCGGGACAGTCTCGTTACCACTCTGGTAGATGAAATAGCTCACAATCCTCGAGCTCGGCGTTCTAGATGATCGGGCCGCGGCGCAGCCAGCAGGTCCCGATGGTTGAAGGTAGCGACGGTCCGCGGCGGAGCCAGCAGGTCCCGATGAAGGTGGTGGTTACAAACGGTCCGCGGCCACGCCAGCAGGTCCCGACGACGATGAAGGTTTCCGAAGGTTGCGGCAGCGCCAGCAGGCAGGTCAATAGTTCACAAGGCAGGGCTACGGCAGCGCCAGTAGTCCGTCAAGGATGAGTTCTTCTCTGCGTCTCTCGATTCCAGGATACAACTGCCTTCCTGCTCTGGAGCTGCCCCAGTTATAGGTCTGGCGACCTTTGATGTCCGGACCCTCGCACTTGGAGGTCGGGAGGTCCAGGATGAGGGAGTCCAGACACCCAGCAGGGGGGTGGAGCCAGCGCTTTGGGGAGCTGGGGTGATCGGCACCTGGCGGGGGAGAGCCATCGACACCTCTTTCTCCCATTGACCTGCCAAGTAGTCCGCTCACCTCCTGGGTGGATGGTGGTGCCGGGATGTCGGGGCCTGGCCAGGCCCAGGGTTAGGGTCGACCGGAGGCCACGCGGCCTCGTGGTGCTGTGTCCAAGATGGCGCCCAGGCCAGGCGAGAGGACCGGTAGGGGATTGGCCCATGATGGGGAGATGTCCAGGGGCAGGGGTCCCGTATGAGACTGGAACCGGGTGGTTGTGGTGTGTGACGCCTGAAGAGCCCGGTTCGGGCCTGGTCGTGCGGGGAGGGAGCAAGCCCTTCACGTGGCCTGTCCAACATGCGTCCCCCCCAGCTGAAGGCGGGGAGAGTCACCCATCCTCTTGGGGACTCTCTTCGTCGAGGCGGAAAAAGCGGGACAGGCTATCTGCGTTGGCGTGGTCTTGCCCGGGTCGATGCTCCACAGTGAAGTCCATCCCCTGCAGGGAGATGGACCAGCGCAAGAGTTTCGGGTTTTCCCCCCGCATCTGCATTAGCCACTGCAGGGGCCGATGATCGGTCTGTACCCGGAAGTGGGTGCCGAAGAGATAAGGCCGGAGCTTTTTGAGGGCCCACACCACGGCGAAGGCCTCCCTCTCGATGGTGCTCCAGCGCTGTTCTCGGGCCAGGAGCCGTCTGCTGATGAAAGCCACCGGCTGGTCAAGTCCTTCGGGGTTCAGCTGGGAAAGGACTGCCCCAATGCCATGGTCGGAGGCGTCCGTTTGGACGATGAATTCCTGGCTGTAGTCGGGGGCCTGGAGCACAGGGGCGGAGCACATGGCGGCCTTCAGCTTCTCGAAGGCGGTTTGACAGTCGGGGGTCCAGTTGACCTCCTTTGGTTGGTTTTTGGAGGTGAGTTCCGTGAGGGGCCCCACAATGCTGCCATAGTCCCTCACGAACCGCCGGTAGTAGCCTGTGAGTCCCAAGAAGGCGCGGACCTCGGTCTGGGTGATGGGAGGCTGCCAAACCTGGATGGCAGCGATCTTGAGTTGTAGAGGGGCCACCAGACCGCTTCCCACCTGGTGCCCGAGATAGGTCACGGACCCCTGGCCAATTTGGCATTTGCTGGCCTTGATCGTGAGGCCAGCCCGTTGGAGGGCCTGTAGCACCTCTCGGAGGTGGTGGAGGTGGTCGGACCAGTGGCGGCTGTACACAGCGATATCGTCCAGGTAGGCGGCGCTGAATTCTTCCAGTCCCGCCAGGACCTGGTTTACGAGCCGCTGAAATGTTGCTGGGGCATTCTTCATGCCGAAGGGCATGACCTTGAAGTGGTAGTGCCCATCAGGGGTGGAGAAGGCGGATCGTTCTTGGGCCCGGGGTGTGAGACCGATCTGCCAGTAGCCCGCTGTCAGGTCGAAGATGCTGAGGTAGCGGGCAGCCCCCAGGCGGTCGATTAGTTCATCTGCTCGGGGAATGGGGTTAGCGTCTGTTCTGGTGACCGCATTCAGGCCCCGGTAGTCGACGCAGAACCGGAGCTCAGGCGTGGTGCCTGGGGCGGCCGCTTTGGGGATCAGTACCACTGGGCTGGCCCAGGGGCTGTCTGAGGGCTCGATGACCCCAAGCGCGAGCATCTTGCCCACCTCCTCTTGGATGCAGGCCCGTACCCGATCTGGTACGCGGTAGGCCCGGTGGCGGACAGGGGGACTCTCTCCAGTGTCCACGTCGTGTAAGCACCAGGGGGTGACCCCTGGGGTGAGGGAAAACAGGGTGGCGAACTGCAGCAGGAGGTCTCGGCAGCCTTGGCGCTGTTCCGGGGTGAGGGCCTCCGAGAGTCGGACCCCGTCTACGGAGCCGTCCTTCTCTCGATCCCGTAGGAGGTCAGGAAGGGGTTCGGAGTCCTCCTCGGCTCCGCTGTCTGTTGCCATCAAGAGGCTGAGCTCTGAGCGCACAAAGTGGGGTTTCAGTCTATTGGCGTGAAGGACCCGGAGAGGGTTCCGTGAAGATTCCATATCGATGAGATAGGTGACAGGGCTCTTGCGCTCGACTACTTTGAAGGGCCCTGTCCATTTGTCTTGCAGGGCGCATGGTTCGGTGGGAGACATTACCCACACTTGTTGGCCGGGTTCAAATTCGATGGAGGAGGCATTTTGATCATACCATCGTTTCATGTCTTCCTGACTGGCCTCCAAGTTTGCTTTTGCCATCTCTTGGAACCGTCTGGTCTGGTTGCGGAGGGTTAGGAGATATTTGAAAACATCTGGAGGGTTCTTTAGAGGGGGCATTTCCCAGCCTTCTTTGACTAGGCTGAGCGGCCCGCGCACAGGGTGTCCATACAAGAGTTCGAAAGGGCTGAAGCCGAGGGATTTCTGGGGGACTTCTCGGTAGGCAAAGAGGAGGCACGGTAGTAACACATCCCACTGGCGACGGAGGGGCTCTTCCAACCCCCCAATCATCCCTTTGAGCGTGCGGTTGAACCGCTCAACCAGTCCATTTCCTTGAGGGTGATAGGGGGTCGTGAATCTGTAGGTGACCCCACACTGTTGCCAGAGGGACTTCATGTATTTTGAAATGAAGTTTGTGCCTCGGTCGCTGACGACTTCTCGGGGGAAGCCCACCCGGGAAAAGATCCCCATCAAGGCCCGGCCGACTACCGGGGCGGTCACAGTTCGTAGGGGAACAGCCTCGGGGTAGCGAGTGGCGTGGTCCACCAGTACCAGGATGAACCGATGTCCTTGTGCGGTACGGGGGTCCAGGGGCCCCACAATGTCTATCCCCACCCTCTCGAACGGGGTGGTGACCACCGGGAAAGGTTGCAGGGGTGCTTTAAGCTTGCGGCCGCTCTTCCCGCTGGCCTGGCACGTGGGGCAAGACCGGCAGTGCTGGAGTACGTCGTTCCTCATCTTGGGCCAAAAAAAGTGGGTCACCAGGCGGCTGTAGGTTTTGTCCTGGCCCAGGTGGCCAGCCAGGGGGACATCGTGGGCCAGGTTTAGCAGGAAGTCTCTAAAGCGTAGGGGCACCACTAGCACTCGACTGGCCCCTAACTCTGCGATTCTCTGTTCGCTGTACAACAGGTCATTGTCCCAATAGACCCAATGGGTTCCGGAAGTATCCCCTGCACTCTGGGCGAGGGCTTGCTGGCGGAGTCCCTCGAGGGAGGGACAGGTCTTCTGCTCGTGGCGAAACTGTTCCTGGGTGGGCCCCCCTCCTGACGCCACTGAGCCAGGCCGGGAAGGTCCTGAGGATGAACGAGCCCCTCGGGACTTTGCTCTGGGGGGACGGCACGGTCGGCGTCTTCTACTGGAGCGACCGGGGGCGGAGGTGCCGGCCATTCAGGTTCTTCGGGTCGGGGGGTGGTACGGGCAGCCATGGACCGGGTGGTTACGCACGCCCAGTCCGGGATGCCCAACATCCCCAGGTGCTCTCTCCTCTCTACGGCGGCCCACGGGGAACTCTCCAGATCATTTCCCAGGAGACAGTCTACGGGGGTATCATCTCGGACCGTCACTTTCAACATGCCGGAGACTCCTCCCCACTCGAAGGGGACGCAGGCCATCCGACATAGACTCTCCGAATTGTCGGCTGACCGGACAGGGCAGAGAACGTTCGGCAGGATCTGTTCTGGGGTCACCAGGTGACAGCAGACGGCCGTCACACTGGCCCCGGTGTCACGCAGGGCTTCGGCCCGGCGTCCATTAATGTTCACCCACTGACTGTACTTCCGGGTGTTGGCGGGTAGGGGGACCCGCGGGACCATGTTTTTTCCCCCTAGGCATGCTAGAACCATGGCGGCGGGTTCCCATTCTTGGTGTTCTTGCTCACATTCCTCGTGTTCTTCGGAGATTTGTTCTTCCCCCAGGGCGGCGGCAGCCATCTGGCGGGGTCTCGGAGTCTGGCTCTGTGGACTATTCGGGTCGTTTGCGTAGTGGCCGACTCGCTGACATCGGTGACATGTGACATTGGCTCTGTATCCCGGCCGAGCCGGGGTGTTGCCCCGGTTGGCCGGGGGTGGGGTGCTGGTAGCGGGAGCGGCCGGGGCGTTGTCTCTTCCTCGTCCCTGGCCCCCTCCTCCTCCTCGGGACGGTGCTGACCGTGGTTGTTCCGGATCTGTTCATGCGACCCATTTCGGCCCACTCGGGTAATTTCCCACCGGTCAGCCTCGGCGGCGAGCTGCCGCGGATCAGTCAATTTACTGTCGAGGAGGTGCTGCCTGAGCTCGACGAAGCAGTTGTTTGATAGGTGCTCCCATACCATGAGACTGAATAGTTGCTCGTAGGTCGTCACGTTGCTTCCCTTGATCCAACCCTCGAAGGCTCGGCTGAAATAGTTCACGTATTCCACCCAAGTTGTACCCGGGATCCGGGTGCAGTCTCGGAACCTCTGGCGGTACATTTCGGGTGTGAGCCCATAGCGGGTGAGGAGGGTAGCTTTCATGTGGTCATAGGAGGTCATCAGATGGTCGGGAAGCTGCAGCAGGGCATCGCGGCCCTCATTGACGAACCTCCCCCATAGACCGGCTCCCCAGTCGCTGCGATCGATCCGGTGGGAGGTCATAGCGATCTCATAGGCCTTGAACCACTGCTGTATGTCGTCATCTCGGAAATATTCTCGAACGACATCCTTGGGGATGTGTACCTTTTTTTCTGTTGCCCCCGGGATGCGCGGTTGCTCGGGCACCCCTAGTTCTTTGTTCTGCTTGCGTAAGTCTATTTCAGCTAGCTTGCGCTCGTGTTCATACGCCAGTCTCTTCTCTTCGAGCTCTCTTTGTCTCTGTTTCTCTTCCCGTTCTTCTCGGAGCCGCAGGTGTTCCAGGTTCAGTTTTTGTTCGGCTAATTTGAGTTCGCCATCCATTTTGAGCCGGGCCATTTCTAGCTCGTGTAGTCGGTTTCTTTCTCGTTCCTGGATCTCCTCTTGCGAGAGACCCGTTCTTTGCTCCTCGGGAGCCGTGGTGTTTTTCTCTGCTGCTGCGACATTTTGGTCCGGGGGTCTGACGTCCCCGGTTTCTGCCCATGACTCAATGGCGTGCTTGAAATCGTCCTTAGTACTCAGACCGGTGGTAGTGATACCTAGTTCAATGCAGAATTGTTTCAGCTCACGATGGTTGTATTCTTCCAATTTCTCCATCTGGAATTTCTCGGTGGATCCGCTGTCTTTGGTTGGCATTGTGGTTTTGTCGTGGGGTGAGCTACTCTCTGTACGATTACGCGTCGATTCGGATCGCGCCGCTGGCCACCAATGTTAGACGGACCGGGAGGGTCGGCCGAGGACAAGGGGAGAGGCCTCCGGGGAGAGCCGTCTCCAGCGATCGTACAGACAAGTAACTTCCCCCCCACAGATGTACACCACACAAGGATAAGGTTCAATGTTACTTTATAAGCAATTCTTCAAGTACGGTGAAATGGTACAAGGAGGTCTGGACTCAGGGGTCCCCTCTAGGCTAGTCTCTTTGGTTGGGAAAAGGGTAGTGGGACAGTCTCGTTACCACTCTGGTAGATGAAATAGCTCACAATCCTCGAGCTCGGCGTTCTAGATGATCGGGCCGCGGCGCAGCCAGCAGGTCCCGATGGTTGAAGGTAGCGACGGTCCGCGGCGGAGCCAGCAGGTCCCGATGAAGGTGGTGGTTACAAACGGTCCGCGGCCACGCCAGCAGGTCCCGACGACGATGAAGGTTTCCGAAGGTTGCAGCAGCTCCAGCAGGCAGGTCGATAGTTCACAAGGCAGGGCTACGGCAGCGCCAGTAGTCCGTCAAGGATGAGTTCTTCTCTGCGTCTCTCGACTCCAGGATACAACTGCCTTCCTGCTCTGGAGCTGCCCCAGTTATAGGTCTGGCGCCCTTTGATGTCCGGACCCTCGCACTTGGAGGTCGGGAGGTCCAGGATGAGGGAGTCCAGACACCCAGCAGGGGGGTGGAGCCAGCGCTTCGGGGAGCTGGGGTGATCGGCACCTGGCGGGGGAGAGCCATCGACACCTCTTTCTCCCATTGACCTGCCAAGTAGTCCGCTCACCTCCTGGGTGGATGGTGGTGCCGGGATGTCGGGGCCTGGCCAGGCCCAGGGTTAGGGTCGACCGGAGGCCACGCGGCCTCGTGGTGCTGTGTCCAAGATGGCGCCCAGGCCAGGCGAGAGGGCCGGTAGGGGATGGGCCCATGATGGGGAGATGTCCAGGGGCAGGGGTCCCGTATGAGACTGGAACCGGATGGTTGTGGTGTGTGACGCCTGAAGAGCCCGGTTCGGGCCTGGTCGTGCGGGGAGGGAGCAATCCCTTCACGTGGCCTGTCCAACAGAACAGTAGATGTTTCAGCACACAGGCTAATGTGCTGCATAGCAAAATACATATAAGTTTCCAGAGGTGAGACTGATTGCATTGCAAATTCTTGTTTCTTAACTGGTGTTGATTGTGGTTGGCAGTCCCAAAGCAACAGCTATAATGTCAATTTCAACAGCAGCTGGATGCTGAAGCAGAGAGCTCCTGATTTTCAATCTTTAAGACCTCATCAGAATGAAAATATACTCTATGTTCATCTAAACCTGCTTTCGGCCTGCTAATTTGTCCATGTTGTGGCCTCTGTTTAACCCACTGGTGCTGACTTGTTGTGACAGGCCTTATTAGTGATTCACTTTGCAATGCACTTTTAGAGCACACAGCTTTACTTGGAGAGATTTGTGCATTTCGAAAATGTCTCAGGTTCAAAAGAAGATCTGTGTTCCAAAGCACTCATATTTGCTACCAAAATCACTGTCTTCAATTAAACTTCTGTCAAAGAATGAATACACAGAGCCTGAATCACAAAGGGCCTCTACATTCGTGGTATAGGCCCTCCAGTTGTGACAGGACATCCACAAGGGCTACCTGCAGTGCAGAGGTCCAGTGCGGTGACCCCACCGGTACTGAGGGACCTCTGCCATGAGTGGGGAGGCCTTTTGTGAACTGGGCCTATAGTACCAAACCAGTCTTATGAATACTTTAAAAAACCCCACCAGAAAAAAAGCTCTTAGCTCTAGAATCTTGTTTTAACCAGCATTGTTAAGAGATGGACAATCTTTATGACGGGAAACATCCTAAACAACGAAGTGAGAACAAAGACTTACCTGAACAACGAAGTGTGAACAACGAAGAATCACATATAATGAAGTCATGAACCACAAAGTCCTGAACCACGACTTTTTGCATCAAAGAAAAATCACATACGAATCACATACAAAGTCCAAGACAGGCTTCCGTATTGTTTGTATCCTGGCAGCATGTGTGGCACGTCTCATTTCTCTCCGCCTCCCTACCCCTCATCTTCACTTTGATTCGGCAGTGTTCAGGAAGTCGTGAAATATGTGGGAGTGTTTAGTCACTCATCCCCGCCCCCTCACCCTTGATAAAAATAAACGAAAGATTGACGTGCAACAGATTAATGTGAGGCATTTGCAGTTTCACTACTGTGCAGTTCGGAAGGGTGAGGGGGCAGAGATGAGTGACGTAACACTCTAACACTGCCGGATCAAAGTGAAGATGAGCGGTAGGGGGGCGGAGAGAAGTGACGTGCCACACATGCTGCCATGATACAAACAATACATAAGACTGTTGTGGAATTCATAGTATGTGATTCTTTGCTGTTAGTTTTCACTTGCTGGTGCAGCAAGGATTTCAAACAATTTCATGACAGCACACGGCAAGTGCAAGGTGGACATCCTGAAAACGTATGCATGCATGCACTCGTACTCCTGCCCTTCGGTATGCACAGTTATCCCAGGGAGTTCAACTTCATTGCAATAAGCGAGCATCTCGAGACAGCCTCAAAAGTACGCACACTCGCATTTGCGTGCCTTCCTTACCAGCATGCTCTTTTACATGCACGCATTTCTCAATATTTAAGTGCGCGACAAGTCTTCCAGGAAAGACGTAACTAAAATCAGGTACTTGCTCTTTCAACTGCTCTTTGGGACTGCCTCTCAACGCAGGCAGACAAGAGGAACAAGCATTTGCAATGCAATGGTCTCGGCATCATTAAAGGTAGAGCTATTGGCATTGCTCATGACATTTCTTTTTTTTTCTTTAAATCATAAATAAATCGCATCGTCAATTACATTGCCAATACAAAGCACTCTGCACTCAACAGCACACACCACTCTGCACCTGCACACACTGCTCTGCACACTCACTCTGCACTCACTACTCTGGACTCACTACTCTGCTCTGCACTCACTACTCTGGACTCACTACTCTGCATTCTGCACTCGCCACTCTGCACTCACCACTCTGCACTCACCACTCTGCACTCACCACTCTGCACTCACTACTCTACACACTCACTACTCTACACACTCACTACTCTGCACTCACTACTCTGCACTCACTACTCTGCACTCACTACTCTGCACTCACTACTCTACACACTCACTACTCTGCACTCACTACTCTGCACTCACTACTCTGCACTCACTAATCTGCACTCACTAATCTGCACTCACTACTCTGCACACTCACTCTGCACTCACTACTCTGCACTCACTACTCTGCACTCACCACTCTGCACTCACCACTCTGCACTCACCACTCTGCACTCACCACTCTGCACTCACTACTCTACACACTCACTACTCTGCACTCACTACTCTGCATTCTGCTCTCACCACTCTGCACTCACCACTCTGCACTCACCACTCTGCACTCACCACTCTGCACTCACCACTCTGTACTCACCACTCTACACACTCACCACTCTGCACTCACCAATCTACACACTCACTACTCTACACACTCACTACTTTACACGCTCACTACTCTGCACTCACTATTCTGCACTCACTACTCTGCACTCACTACTCTGCACTCACTACTCTACACACTCACTACTCTACATGCTCACTACTCTGCACTCACTACTCTGCACTCACTACTCTGCACTCACTACTCTGCACTCACTACTCTACACACTCACTACTCTACACACTCACTACTCTGCACTCACTACTCTGCACTCACTAATCTGCACTCACTACTCTGCACTCTGCACTCACTACTCTGCACACTCACTCTGCACTCACTACTCTGCACTAACTACTCTGCACTCACTACTCTGCACTCACCACTCTGCACTCACCACTCTGCACTCACCACTCTGCACTTACTACTCTACACACTCACTACTCTGCACTCACTACTCTGCACTCACTACTCTGCACTCAATACTCTGCACTCACTACTTTGCACTCACTACTCTGCACTCACTACTCTGCACTCACTACTCTGCACTCCCTACTCTGCACTCACTACTCTGCAGTCACACTCTGCACTCACTAGTCTGCACACTCACTACTCTGCACACTCACTACTCTGCACTCTGCGCTCACTACTCTGCACACTCACTGCACTCACTACTCTGCACTCACTACTCTGCACTCACTACTCTGCACTCACCATTCCGCACTCACCACTCTGCACTCACCACTCTGCACTCACCACTCTGCACTCACTACTCTACACACTCACTACTCTGCACTCACTACTCTGCACTCACTACTCTGCACTCACTACTCTGCACTCACTACTCTGCACTCACTACTTTGCACTCACAACTTTGCACTCACCAAGCTGCACTCACCACTCTGCACTCACTACTCTGCACTCACTACTCTGCACTCACTACTCTGTACTCACTACTCTGCACTCACTACTCTGCACTCACTACTCTGCACTCACTACTCTACGCACTCACTACTCTGCACTCACCAAGCTGCACTCACCACTCTGCACTCACCACTCTGCACACACTACTCTGCACTCACTACTCTGCACTCACTACTATGCACTCACCACTCTGCACTCACTACTCTACACACTCACTACTCTACACACTCACTACTTTACACACTCACTACTCTGCACTCACTACTATGCACTCACCACTCTGCACTCACTACTCTACACACTCACTACTCTACACACTCACTACTTTACACACTCACTACTCTGCACTCACTACTCTCCACACTCACTACTCTGCACTCACTACTCTGCACTCACTACTCTGCACTCACTACTCTGCACACACTACTTTGCACTCACTACTCTGCACTCACACTCTGCACTCACTAGTCTGCACACTGACTACTCTGCAATCACTACTCTGCACACTCACTACTCTGCACTCTGCACTCACTACTCTGCACACTCACTCTGCACTCACTACACTGCACTCACTACTCTGCACTCACTACTCTGTACTCACTACTCTGCACTCACCACTCTACAATCACCACTCTGCACTCACCACTCTGCACTCACCACTCTGCACTCACCATTCTGCACTCACCACTCTGCACTCACCACTCTGCACTCACTACTCTGCACTCACTACTCTACGCACTCACTACTCTGCACTCACTACTCTGCACTCACTATTCTGCACTCACTACTGTGGAAAAGTGTGGCTCAGGGGTTAGAGGCAGCAGACCCGGAAGCTGAGCTCGGTCCTGGACCAGGGTTCAATTCCCCCCCTCGGCGGGTCTTGGGCTAAAAAAGTCCACGGACTCGATAATTCTCGTTCCGGTGCCTACTCGACTCATGGGTTCACGCTCTGCGACTCTGGGCAATAGCTTGCTTAATCTCCACTACGGCCCCTCGCGGCGGGATGCCTGGCTTTCACCTTGTGGATACCCTGCTGGGGTTATCTCACACGGGAATACCAGGACGGGTTCCCAAGGCAAGCGCCTTGATGCCTGCGGGTGATACGTGCGCTATATAAATCGCAATACATTTACATTTACTCTACACACTCACTACTCTACACACTCACTACTTTACACACTCACTTCTCTGCACTCACTACTCTGCACTCACTACTTTGCCCTCACTACTCTGCACTCACTACTCTGCACTCACTACTCTACGCACTCACCAAGCTCCACTCTGCACTCACTACTCTACACACTCACTACTCTACACACTCACTACTCTGCACTCACTACTCTCCACACTCACTCTGCACTCACTACTCTGCACTCACCACTCTGCACTCACCACTCTGCACTCACCACTCTGCACTCACTACTCTACACACTCACTACTCTGCACTCACTACTCTGCACTCACTACTCTGCACTCACTACTCTGCACTCATACTCTGCACTCACTAGTCTGCACACTCACTACTCTGCAATCACTACTCTGCACACTCACTACTCTGCACTCTGCACTCACTACTCTGCACACTCACTCTGCACTCACTACTCTGCACTCACTACTCTGCACTCACTACTCCGCACTCTACACACTCACTCTGCACTCACACTCTGCACTCACTACTCTGCACTCTGCACACTCACTCTGCACTCACACTTTGCACTCACAACTCTGCACTCTACACTCACACTCTGCAAAGCGAGTCCACATACCCTAAGCGGCTCGTGCACCTGTCTGTCTCCCTTGGGAGGCATTTTAGAGATGTTGCTCTGTAGTAAAAAAATAATACTTGTACTTTGAAATGCAAAACATGAACCCCTTTATTAAATAGTCTTGCTTAAACCTTTGACTGCCATATAGCGTTTACCTCTATAATGAGCAATTGAAGCCAGGGAATCCTCCTGATACTCACATACCTTAAAAATATTATTACGCCCCTAAGTCTTGCACCATTTCTTTTATCCATCTTACCCCAATGGATGAAAAAGTTTTTGTTGTGATGTTGGTGGGAGACCAGAGTTTGAAAGTGCCGGTCTCTTCAGGGCACTGGCAAACTCTTGTTCAGCATAGCTAAAAACCATAAGCATGGCCAATCGGTTCCACCAGAGAGACCTATTGACTGTCCCAATGCTTGTTTCCACTGGAAATGTTTAAAGCTAGTATTAATGTTTGAGTGGAGCATGTACTTTTTTATTTATTTGCTTCACTCGATTGCATTTGTGCTTTTGGTTTCAGTAACTACTTTCCACTTATGTCATTTGCTTTAACTAGACAGCTGAAGTATTAATTTACACAATGATAATTATTTAGGATTATAATATTTTTTCATGAACTTCCTTTAAAACACACCTTTCTGCAGTGTTGTGTCTCCATTGGCGCACGCACCGGAAGTCAGGCAATATCGCCTGTGACGGGGGTGGGGCGGCATCCGGACCGGAAAAGGAGGCAGGCGGACTAAATGCGTATCGCGGCCCGGGGCTCCTGTGAGCGGTGGAGAGCCCCGGGGCCGCCAGCAGAAGGTTATGCAAGTGTTGCGGGGCTTCCTTGACCAAGAAGGAGCCCCGTGAAAGGAGCTGGCAAGAGCCGCAGCGGCGGAGTTTCCTGAGATTGGCCCGGTAAGTTAGAAAGGGCTGGGGGTGTCTTGGTGAACTTGTGTGTGTGTCTGTGTGCGACAGGGGGGTGGGGGGTAAGCACTTGTGTGTGTGTATCTGTGGGGGGTGTCTGTATGTGCGTGCGTGCATGGGCGCTCGTGTGTGTGTGTGTGTGTGTCTGTGTGAATGCACGACAGCAGCTGCCCACAGCGAGCGCGTTCGCGTGTGCATTTCAAATCGCCTCCAAGGCGATGCGCGCGGCCAGGAGTGTCTCCTGAGAAGCACACACGCCGACAATAGGTTCTCGGCGAGACCTAAAAATGGTATTCATGTATTTTTTATCCTTTGTTATGATTGCTCAAATATGTTGGTTTATGTCGGGCTACCTCGTAGTTTAGGAAGACGTTGCAAAAAAAGTAGTGGTTAAGCATTGTTCGCTGTTTAGCTTTCGTTGTTCTGTAAGTCGTGGTTTAGGCAGTAGTTGTTAAGTCATGCAACCATTTATGACAAAGTTTACATTGAGGCCTAGATTTACAAACAATTTGCGTCAGGTTTGCACCACTTTTTAGATGCAGCCCAAAATGTATTTCTGGATTTCCTAATCTATGCCAAGTACAATTTGTGTGGCTTAGTAAAAAGCAAAAAGTAACGTAAGGCAATGTATAGCAAAGCCTTGCATTACTTTGCTTCTGGGAGGCATTCCATAGGTGGAGCATGGACGTTCCCATCCATCCATGGATTATGGCAAAAAAAACAGATTTACGAAAGACAGTATACCCAGATTTGTGCCAAAATTATGCACCTACCTGAGGCTGGTGTAATGAAGAGAAATATCTTAATTTCTACTTCCTCTTTCGTGTATGCTGCATTCTACAGCATCCTTTTAAAAGAGAAATGTGCGTCTAAGAATTTTTTTGGGGTGCAGAAAACTTCACATAATGGTGGCACCCTTGCATCCTGGTTCAATGGTGCCTGCATTGCCCCTAGGCGCTAGCACTATGAGACAGCAGAAGTGCAGCATATCTAACCAGATATGGCACATTTCTGTGGTCTCTGTTTCCTGTGAAGCAGCTTCCCTTTTTGGCCCTCCATATTTTGCTCCATGTTTAACAGAGTTAAACAGTCCAAATGTATTCAAATATTATATATATATACATATATTTAGATATACATTGATATACAGTTACCACTCCACGTGCATTCGCGCACAAACATGGATACGGACAACTTTGCTTGCTGGTGCCCAGTGAAAAGTTTTATTTTAGTTCAGTGCATGTCCATCATGACGCGTTTCAGCCACTCCTGTGGCCTTGATCACATGATCACGCTACGCTGTTGGTGAAATTTAAAGAAACACACCCATCACATGACACATTGCTACAGCATAAATAGAAATGAAAGACATACTTTGCGGTGCGGCTTGTATAGTAATTATGAAAATCACTACCTTCAATTACATATTGAGTTCACGTTCAATAACTAAATATATGCATATATAAAACACTGGTAAAATGAACCATAATTAGGTGATATACATGCAGGTTTGGAACATGACCAAATAAATACTTAAATGCATTGCATTATAAAAGCTATCACAATAAATAGGCAATCATAAAACCAAAACATAAAGGACATGATATTCAAATGTTAAAAAGCACTTTACAATAAGATACATGAATATAAATATAAATAAATACTCAGTGCAAATACTGCTTGTGCAAATAGCTTTAAATGGCTGCATAAATGCTCCTCTAATGGCATTGGTGTTTTACCGCAAAATGGCATTATTACTCTAAAATGCTGTGCTTATAGTGCAAAGGTGCAGAGAATTGATGTGTCTAAAGGGCTTTTAAATGTGTGTTGCTATTGGCTGGAAACCCAGTCATAAACTACTATATACAAATAAAATTGTTTCTTAAAGGCTAAGAGGAGAAAAAGATAAAATCAATGAATCGATATTCAGAACATTTTCATAATAAGGGAGCCCCCTCATAAAAATACTAAACTTGTGTGATGTAAAGAGCCTTAATTCACTGAGACAGCAGTTATAGGTATAGATGTGGGTAGCTGGTTTGATGCTAGTCAAATGGAAATGAAAAATGCAAATTGTAAAAGCTCAACATATTAAAACTTAATTGCAGATTAATACACAACTATGTGGGTGTCCACCCAATAATGAAGAGTACACTACAGGTAATTGTGAAGATCTTCACCTATATTGAGAGCCTGCGGGTACTTTGTATTGAATTCAACAATGTATCTCAATTCTAGCTGTCGCAGCTTTTTTTCACGATAACCCTCTCTTTTATTAACTGGAACTGCATTGATAACAAAGTATTGAAGATAGTTAGGATTGTAATTGTGTTCCAGTTTGAAGTGCCTAGCTACTGGGTAGGCTGGGTCTGAATTAACTTTAGCACCTAAGTGCTGTAGTATTTCTACATAAACCTGTAGATTTGTGCTGCCTACGTAATGCAAACCACATTTACATTGCAGCACTTAGACAGCATACTCTGTTCTGCATGTAAAATGGCCTTTAAGCTCAATGCTCGTTTTGGAAAATGCCGTAAGGTATAATGTAGTATTTATTCCAAACGTGCAGCATGGCATGAGCAGCATTTATAGAAGCCCCTTTTAGGTGACAGCCAGCAGTTTTTATTATCAGTCTCAGGGCTGGTTATCACGAGGTCATTACGCATGGAGTAGGCCATTGTTTTTAACTAATAGTTTTTATGTCATTGGCATACTTATACTATAGGTGGTGATAAGTCTACACTGTGACTTTTCTATTACATCAGACGTTGTAATGTCCTGTCTGTTAATCTCAACTCCTCTTTCTCTATTGTAATCAAGAAGTCCCTGCCTATCCTTATTATTGGCTTTTCTTACTGCTACGTCCAATTTCTGAGGTCATATCCTTTTTCAATGAACCTATTTCTGGCTTCATTTTGATGGTACTCGAGATCTTCTACGGAGCTGCAGGCTCTGCAAAGAAATTCGCCGTGTGGGATGTTGGTAATTGTGTCCTGTGGATGGAAACTATTTGCATGTAGCAATGTGTTGCCTGCAGTTCGTTTTCTATATAGACTAGCTTGCATTTTATCTTGATTAATATACACTCTGATATCTAGAAAGTTGGTGGTTGTCTTGTCAATATGTGCTGTGAACTGTAAATTCATATTGTTAATGTTAATGCTGATAACAAATGTTTCTGCGGGTGCCTGTGTGCCACGCCAGATGACAAAAACATTGTGGATGTAACGCCACTATTTAACCACATGTTGTAACCAAGCATTTTTTATGTTCAACTTGTAGGACATGCTCCTCCCACCAGCCTACACGGAGGCAAGCATAACTAGGGGAGAAGCATTCCCCACAGCTACTCCTCTTAGTTGTTTAAAAATGGTGCTATCAAAGAAAAAACATTGTTATATAGGCACCATCTAATCATATTAAGCAGCATTTGGTTATGACAATACATTTCTATTGGTCTATTTCCCAAATAAAAATCAACTGCTTTTAAACCCTCACCATGCCTGATGCTGGTCTAGAGGGCAGTAATGTCCATTGTAAGGAATCGAAAATCGGTTGACCGTGAATGTACACTCAATTCATAGAGACAGTCAGTCGTATCAGGTACGTAGGTGGGAAGATTAATGACATGTTCTTGGAGACAGTGATCAACATATCTCGAATAAACTTTTTGGGGAAGAAATGATGGGTCTGTTTGGCACTGAAATAACATTTTTCTGCACCTTTGGGACGAAATAAATCGTATAGTAGGGAACTCATTATTGTGAAATGCACATTCATCTTTTCTTTCGTTATCAAACCTTCTCTTTTCCAAAGTGTGAAGTCATCTTTGTAATTTTTGCTGATCTATTTTACTCCTGCAGGATTGATTGTTTTGTAGCCATCTGTATCGTTGTCGATATGCTTCTGCTTTGTAATCAGTTTTGCCCCATAACACAATATTACCACCCTTGTCTGATTTATTGATAACAACAGTGGAGTTGTTTTTGAGTTTAGCCATAAGTTGGAAGTATTGTTTGATCTGATGATTGGGAGTATATTAAATGTGGATTGGGACTTAAATGGACTTCGTCCTGGAATAGAGATGATAATTCCCTCAGTAAGTGTAATGTTTTGGGTATCAGTGCTTTCTTGATTACTGTCATAATTCGCTTCACGTAATGCATGCAAAGTTCTCATTAGTGGTATATCACCTAATGTTAATCCAGTGCACCCAATATGTGTACCTTGTTGTTTTTCTTTGTCATTCTCTGATTGCCTTTTAATCGTGTAATATTTGGTTAATTTAAGTTTTCTGATGAACTTATATACGCCGACTCTTGTTTCCCAATAATTGAAATTGCTCTCTGGGCAGTATGATAATCCAAGTGCAAGTAGCTGTTTTTCAGCCTGATTCAGTTGTATGTCTGTCATGTTAATGATGGTTTTGTCAAGTGAGGCTAGTGTTGTTTCCATCATTGGTTTTGTTGCCTCCTTCCTCTTGCGCCTGAGGCATTTGCGTCTTTCAGGCCTTCGGTTGTTTCTCCTTTGTGTTGTGTGAAGTTAGGATTCGTGGACGTAGGTACTGTTTTCTTTGTTTCCTTAAAAAATCCAACTCCTCTGCGAGGGTTAAATGCCCCATATCAGCTCTTGGATTTGATGCATTGTCACTGCCATCTTCGGATTCATTCTCACTTGGAGCTGTACTGACATCTGATGTTGATATATTGGTATCGCTATCAGCCACAGGCTTAGGAGGCTTTTAACGTCATTGTTATGGCTGTTATCACTTTTATGAATGTTCGCCCCATCTGTTACTTTAGGCAAATTTAGAAAAAGATCCTCTGCCACCATTTCTCGTTCGCGTAGCTGTCATCCGACATCATGCTGGTAGTTATACCTTTACAAGAACTGTATATCTTGTGAATACAGTCGTAATGGCACTTTAACACCGTCCCACCTGCACAAAGACCACAAAACTTATCGCGTGTATGGTACCTTGGCGTTCACAGGAGTCCTCCGACTCCTGTAATCTGCCTCCGGTACTGCGATTGTTGATTACGGTCTGCAGGGGGCTGATCTGTGAAGCTCCCAACAGAGTGAAATCGTCTCTGGCTTACGCAACAATCAGCCGACTTCTGGGTAAGGAGTCTGTAGGAAGGAACAAGCCAATTTCCGGAGATAGTATCCAGTTACCACTCCATGTGCATGAGCGCACAAACAGGGATACAGACAACTCTGATTGCTGGTGTCCAGTGTAAAGTTTTATTTGAGTTCCGTGCATGTCCATCATGAGGGGTTTCGGCCAATCCTGTGGCCTTGATCACATGATCACTCTACGCTGTTGTGGAGTCCCTGCTTACACCCTAAATGAGGACACTGGACTCGGGTTATGTGGGCAGGGGTCGCTTATTTAAACCCAGCATAAACGATCAAGAAGCGCGCCGGATGTCTTATCCAAACCACATTCCGAGCCGCTCTGATGCGCGAATCGCTGTTCGCGCATGCGCACTTACTTCGCGCTCTAATTCGGGCGTGCTGCATCACGCGCACCCCTGGGGAACTAGAGCGCTAACACTACATATCTCCTCCTCTTTTTATACAACATTTCAATACAGTTCAAAGTTCAATCCTCCTCTCATTCAAAGTCTCTGAGATGTGCAGGTCTGACTACCACTCTTCCAGCACGTGTGCGCCTTACCGGTGTGGAGGCTTCTCGGACACCTTCCATTGCGGGACTCACCACTTCTTCTTTCTGCTGACCCAGTTCGCTTCTCCTGGGCGTCACCCCTCTTCCTGCTGGTGTCCCCTCCACACTTGGCCTTTCCAGATCTTCTCTCTCCACATTCACATCTTCTCCCCCTTGGTCTTCACCATCTGATGTCCTTCCTTCTACATCACTCCTCTGTCTTTGATCTTGTGGGTCACTTCCTTCCTCCACCGGCCACTGCACAATTTTATTGATCTTTGCCATGCGATCCTGGGACCACACCTTTCCGTCACTGAGAAGCGCAGCTCTATCATACACCTCTTCCACTTACAGGGGTGGGCTGTACTTGCTTTCTCCCTTCTTTCTCAGTACCGCCTGCTTGACTCTCACCCACTCCCCTCTCTCCAGAGCTGATCCCTTTACATTTCTTCTCTTGTTGTAATGCTCGATGTACACTCTCTGGGGCTTCTCCAGATTGTGCTGGACCACAGCCGGTGACCATTTGCTCGTGATAGTTTTTTCTCTCCAAACTACATTGTCTTTCGTGAAAGGGTGCCTGCCTCTTAAGATTTAGAAGGGGCTATACCCTGTCGAGGTGGGGGTGATCCTGTACGCCCACATCATTCTTTGGATTTCCGCTTCCCAGTCCTTGCCTTGCATAATGGCAGCTTGTATGGACCCCATAAGGACCCGGTTAAAACTTTCCACCTGTCCGTTGCTTGCATGGTGGTACACCGAGGTGTGCTTGGGTTTTATTCCATTCCTTTCTGTGTATCGGTACCATTTTTCCGATGTAAATTGCGGGCCATTGTCGGTCAGAATTGGTCTCGGGATTTCCTCTCTTAGGAACACCGAAGTGAGGAAATTGATTACCACGTCCGTGTCCATTTCCTCTTGCACCTGAACTTCTGGCCACTTGGAGTATTTGTCTACCAAAACGCACAGGTATTTAGCTGTTCCTTGGTTGTCCAATACCGGCCCTAAAATGTCAACAGCAACCTCTTCCCAGGGGTTGCGGGCTGGTTGAATCTCCCTAACGCTGGTCTTAACGGTTTAAGTACTTTGTCTGCCCCTTGGCACTGGACGCAGTCCCTCACGTGCCTCTCCACTTGTTTTGTTTTTTACAATACCGAGGTGACCTTTGTGTAGTTGGCTCAGCAGTGTTGAGATCAATTTCTCAGGGGGCACTACCTTGTCGCAGAGATACAAAAAGGTTCCAGAGTCGCTCATTGATAACTCCTCTCGTACCTCATAAAATTTTCTGAGCACCTCTTTTAGCCTTTTCTTTTCCGGCCAACCTTTGATGAGGTAGTCCTTGATCTCCTTTATGTCTTTATCCTCCTCGTAAGCTTGTGCCCACTCTTGTTTGCTGATAGCCCTTTCCGTGTCCTCCATCACAGCTACCATCTCCTCATTCCTGCTATTGGGTTTGGCGCTTCCTCCATGGCTGAGGCCCTGCTAAGGTAGTCTGCCACTTTGTTGCGCGTCCCCGGTATGTACATCACATCATATGTGTATTCCAGCAGTTTAAGAGTCATTTTGGCTATACGCGGGGTGGCCGTGGCATGTCCACTCGAGGTGAGCACCTTGACTAATGGTTTGTGGTCAGTCTGGAAACGAAACCTCGTGCCCCACAGGAACTGTCGGAACTTCCCCATGGCCCATGTGGCTGCCAGCATTTCCTTCTCAATCACACTGAACTTCTGTTCCGTGGGAGACAACGCTCGGAAAGCAAAGCTGAGGGTTTCTACTGTGTTGTCTTCTCTTTACTGTGGATGGACCGCTCCTAAACCCTTTTTGCTGGCATCGGTGGTCAGAATTGTTTTCCCCGAGGGATCGTGTCCATGCAAAGGCACTGCCTGGCTGATATTTCTCTTCAATTCTTCAAACTCTCTCTGCGCTTCATCGTCCCACTGGAAAGCTGTTTTGTCTCTTATTAGCTGTCTCAATTTGTAGGTTTTCATGGCAAAGTGCTGGACGAACTTGCTGTAGTATTTGGCCATTCCCAGGAATGACCGCACCTCGTCCTTGTTGACCGGAACTCTGGCATCGCAGATTGCCTTCACATTCCCTCCTTTAGGGGTGATCCCCAGTCCACCTATCTCGTGTCCCAGGTAGGTGACGGACGTCATGCCTAACCTGCCCTTTTCCCATTCTGCCGTCAGACCTTTCTCTTGTAGCACGCTTAATACCTTGTTTAGCTTGCTATCATGGTCCTCAAGGTCCATCCCCAAAACCAAGATGTCTTCCCGGAAGTACTGGATGCCTTCGACGTCTTTGAACAGGCGGTGCATGAGCTTTTGGAACACCGCTGCGGCGGACGCCAGCCCGAAGGGCATCCTGCGGAACTGATAGCATTCATATGGCGTTATGAAGGACGTGAGTTTCCTGCTAGATGGGTGCAAGTCAATTTTATGATAGGCGGACGAGAGGTCTATGGTGGAGAACCACTTCACTCCTCTCGTTTTGGCCAACATTTCTTCGATCCTGGGCAGCGGAAATTTCTCTACTATCAGGCACTTGTTTAACTTGCGCAGGTCCACGCACAAACATACTTTGCCGTTGGGTTTCCTGGCAACCACTAAGGGGGCCAACCACTCTGAGCTGTCTATGGGCTCGATTATTCCATGTTGTTCTAGCCTGCGCAGTTCTTGCTGCACTGCTTCCCTCACTGCTATGGGCACATTTCGGACTTTGGGGGATACTGGCCGGGAGTTCTTCTTAAGTAGGATCTTATGCATGAATTTCTCCAGCTTTCCAACATTCCCTCCGAACACTTTGGGGAAGTCCCTTCTTACTCTCTCCAGGTCCGGCCAATTTTCACTGTCCGTCAGCAGTACTTGCTCCATGCCTCCTGGGTCCAGCTTAATTCCGAGGTCTCCTTGATCCCTCCATCCTAAAACCGAGGGGCCTTTCTCGGCCACGTACAATTTGCATACTGCTGTTCTTCCTCTGAATTCGAATTTCAGGCTCCGGTAACCTACCATGGGGATCGGGCTGCTCGTGTACGATACTGGCCGTATGTCGGGTGGTTCCAATTTGGGACCCAGGCTGGGCTTGAACTCTTCCTCCCATACCGACCTCTGAACCATGGTGTACGGGGATCCTGAATCCATCGCAATTCTGATCTTCACTCCCCCTATCAGCATGTCCGCACGCGGTTTATCAGAGCGTTTGCTGTCTATGCCTAACACTTGCTCCTCAATGCATAACACTAGGTCTTCTTCATCCGATTCCTCGCCTGCTTCTTCTTCTGGTTGCGATTGTGCTATGTATTTTACCACTGATTTCTTCCCTTTTCTTCGACATACTTTCTTGTAGTGTCCTATCAGCCTGCAGAACATGCATTTGGCGAGGAAAGCTGGGCAGCGTTTGTCCTGGGCTGCGTGGTTTGCACTTCTGCATCTGTAGTACGTGGACTTGCTGTACGTGGACTGCTTCCCAGACTGTCCTGGTTTTCCCGCCCATTTGTTAGTGCCTCAACTGTCTCCAGGTGTCATCTTATGTCTTCCTGAGGGCTCAGCGTCATCCACCTTGTTGACCATAATCTTTTGCGCATTTTCCCTTTTTGCCGCTTCAGCACAACGCTTCGAGAGCTCGGCTTTCTTCACCATCGCAATCACTTCCTTTAGCGTCGCTTCTCCGTGAGCCCACAACTTATCCTGTACTGTCTTATTGGTGGTGTGCATTACGATTTGATCTTTAATAAAGTCATCTTGGAGTGTCCCGTACTTGCACGTGATCACCAGTCTTCTTAAGGCAGCGACGTAGTCGTCTAACGACTCTCCCTCTCCTTGCTTCCTCTGTTGAAATTTGAAATGATCAATGGAGACACACACCACTGGACGATAGTGAGTGTCTAGGTCTTCTAGAGCATGCTTAAAGACGTCCACGTCGGCCGCCTGCCGAGGCGCAGCCACTATGTTCGTGAACACTCTTATCCCCTCGGGGACCAGGTTATGTAGGAGTATTTGTTTCCTTCTCGCGCTGGAGAATTCTTCCCTGATTTCATCTCCCAAGGCTTCAAGGTAGTTCTTGAAATACTCCCTCCAGTCCTCCCATTTCATCTAGGGTTCACCTGGTTTGGGTAGAAACGGAATCGGCGCCGTGAGTGAGGAAGCTTGGTTGCTCATTCTGGCCTGTCCTTCCGGTTCACCTCCTTGGTTCCTGGGGCTGCCTGGCATGCTGGTGTTTCCTCCCTGGTTCCTGGGGCTACCTGGCGCGCTGGTGTTCCCTTCTTGTGACATGTTGGGATGGGGTTCTCCTCCTCTCCCTTTACCGCGGTCTCCCCTTTCCGCCAGGGCCTTAGTGGGGGCACTGCCACTCTCCTACCATGCTTCTGTGCAGGACGCTGTGCTGCCTGGCTCCTGGGCGCGTGGTGGACGTTGCCTTGACTTTTGCACCTCTGCCGCGCCCTTCCTGTGCTTCCTGCTGTCAAATTCCACCTTTTTTTGGGTTGCCAGTTTGTGCCTCGTGGTGCTATCCTGGCTTCTCGTTCTCCTCCACTCCTTTTTGATTTTTTCTTTTTAATGGGATGCTGTCTGTGGGAGATCCCACTCTGCGTCGCCACTGTGGAGTTCCTGCTTACACCCTAAATGAGGACACTGGACTCGGGTTATCTGGGCAGGGGTCGTTTATTTAAAGCCAGCATAAACAATCAGGAAGAGCGCCGGGTGTCTTATCCAAACCGCGCTCCGAGCCGCTCTGATGCGCGAACCGCCGTTCGCGCATGCGCACTAGCTTCGCACTCTAGTTCGGGCGTGCTGCGTCACGCGCACCCCTGGGGAACTAGAGCGCTAACACTACAGCTGTTGGTGAAATTTAAAGAAACGCACCCATCACATGACACATGGCAACAACACAAATAAAAATGAAAGACATACTTTGTGGTGCAGCTCGTATAGTAAACTTGAAAATCACTACCTTCAATTACATATTGAGTTCACGTTCAATACCTAAATATATGCATATATAAAACACTGCTAAAATGAACCATAATTAGGTGATATACATGCAGGTTTATATATATACATAATGTAGATATATAGAAAGTAATAGATATGATGCAACTTCTCCCATCTTGAAGAAGAAACAGATGCCAGCACTCAAGCATAGCTCTTCTTTATTGCCAGCATATGTATTTCAGCAACCTCATAATGCATTTTTGTCTTAGACTGGACCTTTGTCAGACAGATGAGAAAACAATATTGTGGTTTATATATCTATATAAAGAAATTAAATGAAGTACAATGTGGCCCAGTGTTACATTTGCTGGCAAGGTTCTGCAATACAAAAATAATTTCACACAATGGGGATGACTTATTTATAGATACTTGCTTCATGGATGCACCTGCAAGGGTGAGCTAAACAGGTCTGCTGATTTCTTTTTAACTGGTGTAGCTTTTATTTATTTGTTTAGGGAAGCATAATATCCTGCAACTGAATTCAGCACTGTGAATTATAGGGAATAATTCACAGCTATACCTCTTTTGTGTGAAATATGTGCTTTGAAACGCACACACACAAACACACAGGTAGGCTTGTCTGTCCAAATGTGGCTTGGCGTACGCTTCTGATTGAACTGGTCAGCACAGAGTAAATAGTGTTTTAAGTAATCTTTGAGGAATATTTATAAGGAGCTAGCTTTTCTTTGGCACCATATTTACAAAGTGATGCTAGAGCCCTTAGAGTTCCCCAGGAAAAAGCCTCTTAAAACTGATGCAGCCGTATGAACAAGGATTACTCTCATTTACCTCAGGGAGAAGATCATTGCCTATTACAAACTCAGGAGGGATTCCATTGTCTGCCTCCTGCACTAGATTGCACCAAGATGCAGAAAACTTTGCATCAGTGCACAAACATACCTCCGTAGACCAAGCTACTGGCTGTCCTGCACATGCTGTACAAAAGGGGGTGGTAATGCACATGCTGGCATTTGTAACTTTCCAACACACTACAACCGGAGTGGCAGGAGTATCCCAGACATCCTTCTCTAAGTAACTCCTCTCTGTTCTGGATGCCATTATCACCCTCACACCCCAGTACCTCTACTTCCCCAACACAGCGCAGCACCAGCTGGAGAACAAGCAAGGCTTTTATGCCATGTCAGGATGTCCACATGGTGGGTAAATGGACTGCACCCATGTGCAACTTGTGCCTCCAGCAGTAACATCACACTTCCACTGCAACAGAAAGCACACCTATTTGAAGAACGTGCAGACAATGGTGGACCATATGGAGTCTTTTCATAAATGTCCTTGTGAAGTACATCTTTAGGCATTCCACCATCAATCAGCACCTCCAGAATGGGACCTGGTGGGATTTCTTAATGCGGGCAGTTGAATTTTTCAATGCAAGTGGCCACGTATGCTTGCGACCACTCGCGTTGAGAAACCGTCCATTCGCGTGGAGTAAGCTCCTGCTCGAGTAGAAAATCTACTCAAGTGACTGAAAGGAAGGAGCGCCCGCTTGCACTGAACATGGTGCCATTCGTTATCATTTCACAGCACCGGAAACATGCTGAAAATGATTGCTAACAGCATTTTTTCTAACTCACTCCACTGCTTGCGGAGCAGGTGTCATCATCTGGATATCCTTCTTGTCTCCCCACTCCAACCTCTCCACACAAGAAGAGATTATGTGGTTTGAACTTCGTATCGTCTCTATGACCTATACAAACAGTAGCACAGCAGAAACCAATCACAAATAATGCTACTTAGTCATCTGATACAACTGAAGGATATTCATTGTAATACAAGATGGAAAAAGATTGGGTGCAGTGCAAGTGAAGTGGTGATTTAAAAACCCCTTCACTTGCACTTTTTCCATCCAGAATGATTTAGCATTTTGACCACCAGATGTTTATGTTTATGTATTGAATATAGTTGAATTGGGGATTAAATCTGGTTACTGGTCGGTAAACTGTCCCTTAGACCCTTGTCCCATGTGGATGTGTATATTACAAATAGTATGTCTCCCAAGGGGATTTGAAATGAGGATACATAATAACATCTCTTTACAATGTTCAATTACTATGTGTCCTGAATTCCAGCAGGATACAAAGAAGGAGGGAATTGCATAGATTGTGCGTTTTTGGTGCTGGAATGTGTCCCTTAAAGCATGATGTCAAGGGACCATAGTGCAGGAGGGCAGTGTTGGCACTAGTCACTACCACATGCTGGTGCTTAAGTGGACAAACCTTGGCTGTGCTGTATGTTAGCCAAAAGGCACATTCCAACTCTTAACTTTGGATACAGGTCAGCACAGCCATATTACATCCATTGCTGCCCAGTGGCAACAACCGCTAAATGAGGCCCTCTGTGTGCATTTAATAGTGTCAAAGACCCTCCAAACGCAACATCTTATAAACTGCTGCATTCAAACACCAAGTTGAAGCAAGGCAATCCCTGTCCCTGGGCTCTGTTTCCACATGTAAATACTATGGCTATGAGGCATGAGATATATTCCAGACCTGTCAAACTAAGAAATATTGTCATATATGAACCTCAAAAGATCATGTCTACCATGATACATAATATCACTCTTCATATGCACACATCACGTCCTATGTTCACACTGTTTGTTTGCACACAAACCACTATATCATTCCTCCCATTCCCCAGACGGTTCAGTAATGTGCAGCCTTATGCACAAACGATATCTCCCGTGACAGCCAACAACACAGTAATCTTGGGAATAATGTGCCTGTGTTGGAGCAATGCTGCACAGGTTCTGCCCATGCAGCCACAACACCCTGGACAATGAATCATGTGGAAAATAAAGCCTATAATGTCCACAAGCAGTGTGGCACTGTAGTGTAGTTAGTCTACCAGTTGCACTGTACAGTGCACGATTAACATATATCTCTGTGCACTGCCATGTGTACACTATAATTTCGCACATTGATATTCACCCACTATCCTTCTCATGGCAGTACACATTAAATGACATTTACTCCAACCCTCGATGCCAAATATATGTGACTGAAGTACGCCACATCACCTGCTCTAGTTACATGTTGAAAAATCAGACAGGTATCAGTTCAGGAATGGCAGTAGTAGCCAAGAATATACACAATAGATGAACTTGAGACATGTGCCTACTCAATGGCAATTGACTCTCCTTACTGGTAACAAATCATCAATGGCATGACATTGCCCAGTATGATAAATAGTAAGTGAATTACATAGGACTGCACACCTGTATGTGTAGCACAGTGTCAGTCATTTACAATCCCTACTTGCGTGTATGCCACACAATATCAGAGCAAGCTTTTTTTGCCAGTAAGCAAGGAGTATGAGTCAATCAGGACACATAACAAAATGGATATGAATGTTAGGCCATCTCTTGCCATGACTCTTATCTAATTGTATACCACCTGTCTTTGCAGAAGCCCAAGGAGATGCTCTGGTGCCGTGGTTTATGACTCCTGTGAAAAACTCACAAACGTAAGCCCAGAGGAGCTACAATCATTCCCTATGCAGACCCAGTTTCATCATTAAGCGAACATTTGGAATTTTAAAATCCCACTTCAGGAGCCTTGACATATCTGGGTCTGACTGCTATACTCACCACTGTTGATGTGCAAAATAACATTGGTGTGCTGCATATTGCACAACATAAGTGTAAGGACAAATGTGTCATGGCCCGATAACAATGGGGAGCAGGAACTGCCGACGATGAGGAGGAGGGAGATGAGAAGCCTCATCAGACTGTACCATCAGTTGCCGCAACATGGCAGAGGGACAACATCATCAATCGTTTCTTCACAAAAGCATGAGTGATGTACATGATATCACAAAATGGTGGCAGATATAACTTTGTTAATCTATTTATAAATAAGTGTATGAACACTACCACTGTGTATGCATTTTTAATTCATAGTCACAGTAAACACCTAAACATTCACATTTGACATGCTACTAACTGTTACATAGATATGCAGCTATCCGTAACAAACACCATTGAACATCATCTGGTACAAATGAAATAGTGTGCATGTCAACTACTGGTACCAAATAGTTCTCCATTGCTGGCCACAATTAGCATGTTGTGGTAATGTAAATAGTGTGCAATGACTTTGTGTGTGTGTCTCCTGCTTCTAGTCATTTGTTCGGGAGAGGTGTGGCGCCGCGGCTAGGGCGACTGACGCTGGCCGCTGGGATTACGGTTCGATCCCCTGCTCCGATGGCAGGGGTCTGCCCAGCACCATGCGACTCTGGACAATAGCTAGCTTAATCTTCCCAACGGCCCCCCGCGCCAAGATACCCTTTCGGAGGTGATTTGTGCGCCGTACAAGTATTCTATTTACATACTTGGGGGGGATAGTAGAATCCACTCATACTATGATGACTATGAAATGTTCCCACATAGTATGTGCATGGGAACACAGTCCCAAAACTACAGTCACAATCCCAAAATTGCAGTCTACATAAGCTACATCAATAACTGTATCCACATGGTAAATCTATTAGGTGATCTCATATCACACGTACAAATGCTACATACTGCTTTTTGTCAGTGAAACTGTGTTGCATGTGAACACCCACTGTTATGCACAAGCAATACTGCCTTGATGCAGAGTGTAGTTAGGGTGTGAGTTACACAGCCTAACTGTCAGCAATGTGTAGGCAGGCAGTTGTGCTGAGGCATATATGGTGATCTTCCATAGCACTATCAAAATGAGTGAGAATCATGTGACACAAATTATGACACTGTTTCTTTCCTTTGTGGTATGACCCTTGGATATGATTGATGATACACAAATACTCAAATGGCACCATCCATAAAACCCCTTCCATGTGGGTGCAGCCAATCGCTTAACACTCCCAAATTTCTTCACAGCTTGATGTCTTCACTGTGGGACACAGTGCTTTTTGGCAGCAGGCTGCACTGTCATAGATGAGGGTGCACTGACCCCATGGCAGTGCTGGTTTGTTGCATCCCTGGGGGTAAGCTAATACAATGTTAATGGGTGCTAAGACTGACTTAGCACACAGAGCACCTCTATTAAGGTGCACCCTTGTGCTACCACAGTGTTTGGGCACTCTGCGTAGTATGATCACTGAGCAGCATTAACTCACACAAATGTTCACTGTCAACACAAATAAGGAACACATGCACAGACTATAAACAGGGCAACTCCACTATTCACACCCAACACTGCAATCTCTGTACATTATTACATGCAGTGCACATCCCAATAAAACAAAAAATACACCTTTTCCCTTTTGCATCTCCAAAAAAATTACGCATGAGCATTTAGAGTGATTTTTGCAGCCACGGCGTTAGCTGAAAATGATACTTCCAAACCAATGCGTGTAAAGAAATGCGTTGTGCAATTTTAGGCCTTGTGTGAAATCGATTCATTGACTGGTAGCGTAAAAGAAATGCATCATCTGCAAAAGGTGCTGCATCTACCCAGGAAGTGAAGTCATGGATAAAGGGAAGTAATGTAATGGATCCCTAATGCTGCAAATCAGGAACTGTGAAGTTACTTTCATTTTCACTTTAAGTCACAGTTTTCCTGCCTGAGCTTGGGAGGAGTTCTGTTTTGGTTGCGCTAAAGAGTGGTTTTGGTGTGGTAGGAGTTGGTTCATCATGTCTTCTGTTTCTGTTGTGTCACTCAAGTCCTTATTGTGCATAATTGTTTGTATAATGTTCTGCTGCTAAGTGTTCATATTTTGGGGTATATTTATTATTGGGGGAGTTGTAGGTTTCGGGGGATTTAGTTGTGTTTGATATTTTGGGTGGGATCATGCCAGGGAAGAGTCATCTCACCCCATGACTGAGCAGGAGTTTGAGAGCTTTCTTTGGCTGGTCAAACATTACCTGCCTGTCATGGGAGGACCTGCCATCCAGTAAGGGACATGACATTCAGGACAACCCCATGAATGTCCGAAAGCAATGGTGGGAGAGTGCATGGCTCCAGATTAAGAGGATGTTCGGTGTGGACTGCAACATCTATCAGCTATAAGATCGCTGGTCTGATGTGGTTGGAAAGGCGCATGACTTCCTGGACTATGTTGGCATTAAGCATGGGCGAATTTTGCGAATCTCGCGTTCGCGAATTTTGCGGATTTGCGAACTCGCAATCCACAAAATCCGTGAATTCTCGCGAATTTGCGGATTTTTTTTTGTGTTTGCGCGGGTTTCTGCCAGTTCGCGAGGGTTTTGAACAATTTCGCAAACGCGAACTTACCTGTCGGGTCGCAAGTTTTGCGAACTTGTTGTTTCTACGTGTCCAGCCTGTTTGGGACACTCTTCTTCATCACTGCCACTCTCTGTCACCACTGCCACTCTCTGACTACTCATGCCACCCTCTGGCCTACCCATGCCACCCTCTGTTTCATCACAGCACCCTCTGGTTGTCCAGTGTACATTATTGTGGCAAAGCAAAGCACACCTTCCCTGCCTCAAGTGACCTGAATTAATTTGGGGCTGATTAATGCGTCACAGAATATTGTTTTAGCTGGCACCTGCTTCCTTAGTGCTTCCTGATTAGTGATCTTTTGCACTTGCTAAGTGCGTTCATTGTTGCAAAATTAGTTACAACACCTGCCCTGCCCGAACTGACAATAATGAATTAGGGGCTGATTAATGTGTCACTGGATTTGAACTTCCAGCCTGGCTCCTGCTTGTCTGCCTTAGCTGTAATTCAGGACCTTTGTGTAACTATTCTGAGGGTCAGAGCAGGGTCACATAATAGTTGCAAGTAGGCAACTGAACTCTGGAGGGGCCCCTCAGGAAGCACTACAGGAAATGGCTACTAATGATGAGCTTGAACTATTGAACCTGGTAAGTAGTTTCAGTTTTGCTAAGATCGTATTTCTGCAATTTAGCGCTTATTCGCGGGGCGCGAAGTTGAACTGGGAAGCCGCGAACTCACGCGAACAGTGCGAGCAAGCCATAAAATCCGCTGCTCGCGGATTTGCGGATTTTGCGGGAAATTCGCGAATCTCGCGGATTGCGAATTTACCGAAAATCCGCAAAATCCGCGAGCGGAACGGATTTTACGCCCATGCTTAGTTGGCATAGATGTTGATGGAGCAGTTGGTAAGTACATGATTTGTCTACTATCCAATTTGACTCATGTACCATTGATGATCTGTGGTAACATTAAATATGGGTCACATGAATTTTGCCACAAAAAAGCCATGCCCCATGCAAAAGCAGGAAAAGCTGTGACACTCAGCGGGCCACACAATTATTTGTTTCCCTGTAGGAGATACAAATGAGTCCCAGGGAAGCATTGAGCTAATGTACATGCCCATAACACCTCCAGATAACGTATTTGATCCAGACAGAGTTATATTCCAGAGTTAGGTCCATGTAGCGAAGCAGTTTATCTCTTACATTGTCTTATTTTTCAGTGATGATCTTTTGGACATATTGCTATAGGCAACAATTTTGAATTTGTTTCCCTGAAACTAAACTTGTTTACACATCTAGCTTGGCACAACATTATCACAATGCACTGAACATCATGTACAAGGTCTCATTTCGCACTGTGTACAAATGTCAGCTCTATCTTCATCCACGGGGAGACAGGGCTTTCTACATATCCATAACATCCCTAATCTTTACGCACATCACAAGGGTGCTTTCTATTATAAAATGTTAGCATCCCAATAGAGTAGTAGAGGAGGCACTCCAGCTGACTTCAGAGGTGTGTGTAGGGAGACATTGTTTACATCGAATGCTCTACAACACATTCCATTACAAGGTGGTTTTTACAACAACAGCGTTGTTGCAATACGAACCATTAAATTGCAAGTCGTTTCAATGACTTGCTGTAGGGAGCTGCACAAACGGGAGTAGGAATAGTAAATTATACTATTCCTCATTGTAACAACCGCGTTGTAATGGAATGCGTTGTAGAGCCAAGCAGCAGTCTGACATCTCGTCATAGGTGTCCAGTTTGTGACCAAAACAGGGTCCTTCATTCCCTCCCACTGGGTTTTTGCCCCATTGGTATAATCGTCCTTGGCGGGATTCTTGGCTCTACAGCTAAACACACTCTAAGTACATAGAGTAGGGCTCACATAATAGGAGGTCACTTGATTACTGCCTTGTTATATATGCCTGCATATACACTGTTCTGGCACCATGGTAGAACTATATCTACTATTTACGCTTGTGGTGCTAGTAATCACTTTATCTGCTTCGGTCTATTGATCATTGCAGCACACATATTTTATACAACAAGAACGTTGGGTCAATAAACACATTGAAAATGTCCCACAGTGTATTCTCTGTACACTTCTCTTAGAATAAGTGAGCACGAGTGACTGAGCAAAAGGTTCTGTATTGTTTCAATGAACCCAGAGGGGTCACAATTGCCATGTTCAGTGGTTGCCAGAAATCATTTGCTCCCCGATAGGTTAGGGGGGCTTATGGTGGCACTGTGAGCTAGCTGGTATATAAGACAACATACCCTGTGGGGTATCCGGAATCAGTCTAGGCACCAATCCCCTAGTTTATGTTGTCCACACAATGAGTAGATCCTACGGATTTGTAGGACCTACAGTACAATAGCTCCAGACCTGTTTATTTCACAACAGGCATCTGTCCGGTACAGTTGTGGTAGGCCATTACATAACATACGTTACACATAAAGGGGCTTATTTACAAGCCCCTTGCACTGCTGTGAAGTCATTTCAAAATCACAGGGATGCAGAATAGTCACAAGAACACAGCACACCCCTGGCGCTGGCTCTGTAAAAAAACAGCTGAGCGCCAACACTGACACTCTTACACCCTGGGGTAAGGGTTCCTGCGTTGGCGCAGGGATGGTCTTTGTGCACCAGGGTAGGGGTGTGAACAGGGGCAGCACATATTCCTGGAAATTTAGCCCAACCTTGCAATTTGGCAATGATGCAGCTCAGTGCAGCTGATTTGTTTTCATCAAAGCAATGCAGCATTTCACTGTAAATATGGCCCATGGTCCTCTGGTGTACATCACTTGCTTTCACTCTCACACCCAGGCATATTTAGAGGATGAGAGGTCTTTAGGTGGTCCCTACCATAGTAGCTGACATCCGTGTGTTCTGAACTTTCATGCCAGGACAAATGCGTACAATGTAGTTTTATCTAGGTGACTATGGACATGACTCTTGAAATTTCCCTATGTGTAGGTACTACCCATGGCCCACACATCAGCACCCCTCAGGTGTGTTGTTTCTCCTCTGGGATACAAAATATATGCTATGGATTGGCAGGCTAGATAGGCCCAGGTGAGACAGATGGGCATATTTCATAGACATGTGGTGCAGGGCAGAACCACAAACCACCTTGCTGTGCCAAGCTGTGTGATTAGGAAAGCGCAGGGTTGCGATGTGGTTATGAAAATACAACACATCACTCTGGTTTCCTATATGCTGTTATACATTCAGCTGGCGGATACAGACGCAGGTACCCTTGCACCATTGGTGGACGTCTGCTGTTTGTGTGCAGGCGTAGGCAAAAGGGAAAGAAATGCACTGTATCTTGTAAATATGGCTCATTCCTGCCCTTTCCTTTTGACATAGAGTAGCACAGCTAGCTAGAAGGCTTGCAGCACTGCCCTATACCAACATATTATCAAAATCCGATGAGCCTTCCATTGATGTCATGTTTAACCTTTGATGAGCCAGCATCCTACCCTTTACCTGCAGATAGTGCCACAGAGCACTAAAACATTGCTGCCTGCACTGTATGACATTACACCCTTGTTACGACATACCCTGTTGTTGCTGTAGTTCATCATAGCCTGCACTGTACTGTCCTGCTATATTTTTTTACTCTGAATTTTTTTATAATTGAAATCTATTTTTTAAGCTTTCATTATATATTATTCATTTATTTGATAACTTTATTTTGGTCAAGAGACCATAAAAGTGCAAATAAAATACATACACAGTAGCACAGAATAATAAGACAATTAATAAAGCTCAAAACTTGGCTGTTCATCAAGGCCTACTTGTAATAATCGCATTCTGCCGTTGCTAGATTTTTGGTTAGGCGCCTTGATGCCCCTTGGGCTTAGTAGCGCGATATAAAATTTATATAATAATAATATTATAATAAATAAGAATCCAGTCAGGTATTAGACATATAAATTGATTAAACTAGATAGTTATCAAGAACAAAGAAGTATAAAATACGTGATTAAACACAGTTGTCATAGAAAACTTTTCCTTCTGCGCCACATACCAAATAGGAATCGTGATACAGCAAAAACAATAGGGGGATTAGTATCATGCCTCAGGACCCGGCAAGCTTAGATACAGTGTCTAAAACCTAGATTCTTACATAGTGGAATCAACCAGCATTTCCTGGTTCAAGTGGTAGGCTGCCATGGCTAAGCTGGGTGTAGATTTATCTCGCAAGAGGAGGGTAAATTACATCTAAGAATTCCTCCATTCTTGATTTGATTTTTACTTGGAGGAACTCTACAGTCAGTCTTCCCGTTGCTGTGAATCTCTGTAGAGCTAATTGATTCTGATGCCTCAGCTGACACAAGAGTTCTGATTTAGTTATCCCAGGGCAGCTTACTTCAGGTTTCTCCCAAAGCTCAGATAGACCAATCCGAGTGCTTAGAGCCCTGATTTGAAGGAGCCACGGGATATTCTTGTTTTTTAAAAAAGCCCAAGCCTTTATAAATTCCTCTCTATAGGAAGCCAGTTCAGGCACTGACCAGAGTCTCTTCCAATAGAGCATAGGCCGTGCTGCTGCCAGCTCCTCTATCGATTCCAGCCCCAAATCCAATCGCAGGGGTACGAGCGGTGTACTTACTGGTAAGCCCAAGAGATTCCTCATGAAGCCATGCTCAAACCCTCAGGAGGTTACATGTGCTTTGGTGGCCCCACAATTCAGCTCCATACATTGAGGCCGTTGTAGCCTGTGGTCTTTATATTTCAATGACCGGGGCTGCTGCTTTAAAATCCGAAATTCTATGGACTTTGCTAATATCCCCGCTACTTGGGATAACCTAAGATCTGCTTTCGCAATTGAAAACCCCAATCAAAGTTTTCCGTCAAAGTGATACCGAGGTAATCAAATGTCTTGACTCTGTCTGGGGAGTACCGTTCAAAAAAGGGTTAGGACAGGTCTGCTTCGGGGGATTAAAAATCATAAACTTAGTCTCACCCAAGTTTATCTCTAGTCCATGCAAGGCACAAAGTGCTGCAAAGCCGCCCAGGGTACGCTGGATGCCCGTTGATGTTTTAGACAGCAGCAGAGTATCGTCTGCAAACCTCAAACCGGACACCCGCCCAGTGGCCAGCTTTGGGGCGTCATTGTCTTTGACACCAAGTAGATGATCTACAAAGCCAGACAAAATAACGTTGGTACCAGGACGCACCCCTGGCGTACCCCCTTCAGCACAGGAAAACGGGCCGACAGGTCACCATGCCTCCCACACCTGACTTTACATGCCCATATTTAACACTATTTCGATGTACTTGGAGGTGTTTGTCCAGATGCACTGTCCCCCCTTCAGATATCCCCCTTGTTGACAAGATGTTACTACTATCTGCATTACTATCCCATGGTAGTGGTAAGACAGTATCAAGGGGGAAATTGTGAGTTACCCGAGGAGATCAGCGGGGATATTATTGCTGGCTGGTAGGGTATTGTAATTTGTGGCAGTCATGATAGGACTAGGAATCGGTCTAGTGGCAGAGTTCCCCGATGGACTAGTTGGCTGAACTCTCCCTAGGCCTTTATTATTTATCAATGAAACTAGTCTATCAATCTTGGATGACAAAGATTTAAAATGGGAGATAATGAACTGTTCCATGTGGGCCTGCAGGTCGATTAGTAAATGAGTAGCCCACACAGGAGGTCCTAAGGGGAGCAGGGGAGGACCAGGGGCGGACTGTGAAGAATCGGGTATAGGTACAATTCTTTTAACAGGTTTTTTACAGGTTTCAGCTTCTTACTTCTGGCGCGGAGTTTAGGGACCTTTATGGCTACTGTGTGTAGAGGGGACAGGACAGCCTCCGAAGAGACATTCTTATCAGACACCTGCTGAGCACAAGGTAGCGCAGCGAAGGAGGACATAAGAAATGAAGTAGAATCAGGAGAGTCAACTATAACTGCTGAGGAATCCCCTACAAACTGGGAAAGGGGAATAGCAGGGGTAAGTGAGATTCACCTCTCAGTATTTTTGATAGCCGTTGCCACTACCCCTATTGTTTTTTGGAGCATTTTATCAATGGCTGTAAGGCTTGGGAGTGGTTGAGTCGTGGCTGCTTGACGCCTGGTCATGGGGCGAGAGGTAGTAGGCTTAATATTTTTTCTCATGCTGCTCATCATCGGAACTAGGGGGAAGTATCCCCACTATGCACAGAAATTTCTTTCTAAAAACAGATTAAACTTCACATTTAAGAAAAATGAAATGTAAAACAGAATACGAGTCAGCCCCTCTACTGGGCTTCTCGTAAGTACAGAACCGTATCAAATAAACTTTGACTGAGTGAAACAAATAAGGAAATTGCCACAACAATAAAAAGTACCGTGCCACGGAAGGTCACTTTCCAGGGGACTTAGAGGGGTGGCCCAGCCCAGCCTCCTTCAGCCCCTGACGGCCACAGACGGCCCGCCCTTTGCCCGGGATTCACCCGCACGCGTCCCGCGAGGTGGGAGAGGGGACTCAAAGAAATACTCCCACTTTGCAGGTGGGAGGGGCGGGTGGTGCGCGGCTGACCCCTGTGCCTCCTGGGTCCTATAGTGCACTGGTGTAGCCCCCAACAGCCTCGGCACAAGATACAGTCAAGGTGCAGTGTCTCCCATGGAGCGGGAGATGCAAGAAGTATTTCAAGCCCCTGCTTCGCAGGTGGGAGGGGCGGGTGGTGCGCGGCTGACCCTGGGCCTCCTGGGTCCTGTAGTGCACTGGTGTAGCCCCCAACAGCCTCGGCACAAGATACAGTCAAGGCGCAGCATCTCCCCCGGAGCGGGAGATGCAAGAAGTATTTCAAGCCCCCGCTACACAGGTGGAAGGGGCAGGGGTGCGGGGCTGACCCCTGAGCCTCCTGGGTCCTGTAGTGCACTGGTTTCCCCCCCAACAGCCTCGGCACAAGATACAGTCAAGGCGCAGTGTCTCCCGTGGAGTGGGAGACGCAAGAAGTATTTCAAGCCCCTGCTTCGCAGGTGGGAGGGGCAGGTGGTGCGCGGCTGACCCCTGGGTCTCCTGGGTCCTGTAGTGCACTGGTGTAGCCCCCAAAAGCCTCTGCACAAGATACAGTCAAGGCGCGGCGTCTCTCTATATTATTACATTTAAAACATAATTGCATATGATCAACCAAAATAGCCACAACAAGATGGTGTGCACATATGTCAATTTTCTCAGATACTGTTAAAATTGCTTTAAATTATAGTTTAAAAAACATATATAGGTTCAGTTATTACAAGAATATTTAAACTAAATATAAAATATTTTTTTTAAATTAAGGTTTAACCTTAAAAATACTAGTTAGAGAGCTGTCCACTATTTCGTGCTTAGTTGTGTGCCTGCTACTGAGAAGGTCAAAGAGTATTCTATGTGCTGATTCGAACAGTGCCATCTACTTGTTCATAAAGGCAAGCACACAGTAATGAAAAAAACCATTCATATTCCTGTTTAATAAAACAGGATTTACAATTCTGGTCCCATTTGGTTCCATCTGGTTCCATTTCATTTTAAATGGAAAGATACCAATGACTCCCTGCATTGCAAAAGTCTACATCACCAATCAACTATATTTTAAAACGTAAATATTTTGTTTTAAATTATGCATTTTAAAACTGTATCCTTTATGAAGTATTTATGTCCTTCAAAAACTAAAACCAAATTTAAATATTCTCATTTTTTCGAGAACAAAAACAAACATACTGAGCAAACAAAATCTTAAAATCCTTGCACTTTCCATCAAGGTACATTTTTTTTAGCATATATGATATGTTTTTAATTAAAACTACCAAAGAAAACTTTTTTTATAGATAATGACTGCAGTTGATGAATTTGAATTTGTTATCATGGTCTCGCTTATGAGTACGGTTGTCCAGGGACCGCCATACCATTGTTGGCGATCTGACTACTTCCTCCTCAGGGGGCCAGCTGTCCAAATACAAGGTGTGGGGTTGGAACACCGCATGACCTTCAAACCGCTGCCACCGCCAAGAATGTAAATCCATCAGTAGTCAATGGAGGCGGTGCTGGCATCAACCATTACAGCTTTTCCACAGCTCTTTTCATGGCGGGGACACCACCATGAAAATGTTGTCAGAAAGGCAGGGTTTGGCGGGCACAACTGTCTCCAGGGCAAGTTTGCCTTCGAGGCAAGTTACCTGTGTCAGCGCGGTTTGCCCCAACGTCTGGTTATTTGTGCGCACTGTTACGGTTGCAATACATGCTGCAAGAAACATTGCACCCGACTTGCTAGGGGCAGTACTGCAAGGCTGGCAGTGACTTCAGGCTCTTTAGCAGAGCTGAAGAGTGCTGTTGCCATGCCTCCCTGGCCGTACACCACCAGTCCTGTGGTAACCTTGTGACGCAGTGGGTAAGACGCCACTAGCTTAGCAGCGTTCTTTCAACCGCCACCACAGCTGGCTGGTTGTGGGATCGACGAGCTTGTAATCATGCCCTTAGTCAAAACAATGTTACATGTGAGCATTCGTTTATCAGCATTGAGATTGCAAATGTTTTTACTTAATAGATTTACCGATACTTCGTTTATTAAAAAACTATTATTTTTTAAAATGACGAAAGCAACCAGTAAACCGTAGTTCACATAGACCAAAAAAGTGAAAACTACTAACATACTAAAATTTGTTTTCAGTAAATTTCAACTTTTCTTTCCACAGGAAATAAAAGGAAAATACCACAAACCATCAAACACATCATTAATTATTTTTCCTTTTTCAGGCAAATGTTAAACCTCTTTTCAGCAGTCACCAGAAGGGAAGCCAAAACACAATATCAAGAATAAAAAAGAGAAAAAACAAATTTTTAATTATAAACAAATTTTTTGCTAGATTTTGTAAATTAAAAACGAATACCTATACATTTTTTTCCAGCATTTATGTTTCATTTCTCTAACAGAATCATTTTGGAAACAATTAATTAAACCACATTTCATTTTAATAGAGGTTTCCATGAATAACATATATCAAATTTCAATGTAATTAAAAGACATAAATATTTATTTTCTCTTTGTTTTTCAGTTCTATTTCTATTTCACATGGAAACAAAATAGAAAATGCAAAACATGTCACTGGGCACATATGTGAAATCAAAATGGGTAAATTGGTTTTTAAAGTCCTGATAGTAAGGTCGAAAAATATTGGAGATGTGTTAATTACCACTCAGACTCTTGCAAAGGCAGAGCGGGTACAGTTGGTACAAAGGGCAAACCACAAAAAGGAAAAATATACACATCTTTGGAAGAAAATCATTTAAAACTCTTGTTTACAAAAAGCAAACTGTTGCTTTTCAACTTGTGATGTACATAATCTCCTGTGACCGGTGAAAGTAAAGTTGTGGAAAAAAACATATACATAACAAGTACAACTTACTAACTATACACAAAACTAACTTAGCCTGTCCTCATTATAAACAATGCTCTATATTTTATTTTTGTATATATAATTTAAACTTCCAGTCCAGATCTCAGCTGCATACCTCAGTCCTGCTTAACTTAATGCAACAGAATTTTGAACATTACGCAACAACCAAGTAAAAAATGGCTATGGTAACTGTGATGAAAAGGACATTACCCATAGATTTCAATGAAAACCCACAAGAAAAAGTTCAAAAAATATATTTATGATATTTTGAAAAATGTTTATTTAATGACAATGAATTGTTAGAAAATGTCTATATTAAAGGCAAATTCATTTTTATGTTTTAAGTTTAATATTAGTTATTTTGTTTAAAAATAGAAAACAAATATTTTTTTATTTGGTTTTGTTGAGTTTTTCATGTCTTGGTAGTGAAAAATTCCTAAATAAGTTTTTCACTACTGTGAGGCCTACCCCTCCCATATGATAACATTGGAGATTCCTTTTTACATGTAATAAGCTGTAATTTCCAAATGGGAGCAGGTTGCTATTTCATGTTTGGTGTCTTTGGAACTGTAATGAAAAGCTCTTTTTGATTGTAAAGTTGAGGTTTTATTACAATTTTGTTACTGATAGTTAGACTTTGTGAATTCCTCCCAGCTAGTCACACAATAGATGGATTAGGTGTGGCTTAATGGGCCAGCTGCTAGCAGGATGAGGGGGCAGAGCTGAGCACGGCCTCACTTGCAACTGAATAGGGCGTGCTCTGCCCTCACACAAATAACCTAACATGCACCTATTGTCCTTGGAGCCAGGCCAGTGGAGTCTGAAAATTCCATGCACCTCAAAGCTACTGTCTAGAACCTCCTTACACCTTCCAGAAGGAGGGCACCAGGGTATAAAAAGGGGACCTTAGACACCAACTCTTTAGTATACTTCAGGACCTGTGGAAACTCTGCCAGGAAGAAGAACTGCTGTGCTGTTGAAAAGCTGTTACTCTGCTGCACTGCTGACCTGCCTCTGCTTTGCTGAATTGCTGCTCTATCACCTGGAAAAGGTAACCTGAACCCAGGACCACCAGAGTTTCTGCAATGGCCAAGTTTGCGGCCTCCTGGTCAAAGCCTCGGGGACACAAAAGACTCCCTTCACCTTGGACCCACACCCGAACCCAGCCTTAGCGAGTCCTGACCCTCCAAGTGGCCCCTCTCCCAGTCTGGATGCTCAAAGTGATTCTAAAGGTGGTACCACTCTGACAGGGGACACCCTCCTATCTAATGATAGGAAGAGGGTAAAATGGTCCAAAATTGTGGGGGACGAGCTATTGAATAACGAGATCACCAGTGTGGTTAACAACACTCTTAATAAAATGCTGACCCACGCTGTGTTGGGGGAGAATACCAGAGAAGCTGACCTCATCTTGAGTCTCCACAATCGTTGCTTTGAGGACTTAAAAATTCTGCTCTCGAAACCTTGCAGACAGGGAAACAACACAGTACCTACCCGTCCCCACAAATGGTATAATAAAAACTGCAGGGAAGCTCATACTGCCCTAGTTAAAGCAGTTAAGTCCCGGAATGCCAGTTCTGTGAAAGTTGCTAGATCATCCTACAGGAAAATACAAGGGGAAGCCAAAAGAGAGTGGGAGGACAATTACTGGTCTGACCTCCTGGTAGCCTCCACGTCTAATAACCCCATTAAATTTTGGGAAATAGTTAAATGGGGGAAGGATCCGGACGGACGTATCCCCACAAACCATGTGCCCCCTGATGAATGGGTGACCTTCTACGCATCTCAGTTCTGTGCAGCCAACCCTAGTCCTTCTAGTACATCAGAAGGGACATCCCACCTTACAATCCAAAGCGAGATTGTCACCTTCACAGAAGGAGAGGTAGAGCTTGCACTAAATTGCACCATGCGGGGGAAAGCGCCAGGTATGGACCTCATACCTGCTGACTTATTTAAAGCAAACCCTACCCTGTGGATACCATACATTGTCATGGTGGCAAATTCCATAGCCGCAGGTGCAGGCATACCCAAATCTTGGAAGGGGGCGGAGATCCTCCCGATCTACAAAAAGGGCAATAGGTCTGATCCGGGTAATTATCGCCCGATTAGTCTTATTGACTCTATCCAAAAACTCATTGCTCGCATGGTCTTGGGCAGGGTCCAGGGATGGATCGAGTTGGAGAACATCCTATCCCCAATGCAGGCGGGCTTCAGATCGGGAACCAGCACCATCGACCAGGTGTTCAGATTTTGTCTGATCTACTGGAAGGTGGTGCTGCTTGGCGGTGGTACCATCTACGCAGCGTTCATCGATCTGAAGTCCGCCTTCGATCTCGTACCAAGGGAGAAAATGTGGGGAGTATTGAAGACTTTGGGAATGCCATCAGAACTGCTTGACCTGATAATTAAATTGCACAAGGACAACTTTGCCAGGGTAAGATGGGGTGGACAGGGCCAGGTAACAGAACCCTTCCCAGTCACCCGTGGCGTCCGCCAGGGCTGTGTCTTGGCACCTACTCTCTTCCTGTTGTTCATTGATCAAGTCGTAAAATTTTTTGAAATGACCCCAACCGACGCCCCCATGCTGGCTGGACAGCGATTCCCGATGCTCATCTTTGCTGATGACACTCTACTCCTCTCCAGGACACGTAGCGGATTACAGCGGGCCTTGGACCGCTTCGAGGAGTTCTGTGTTATCAGCGACCTTAAGGTGAATGTTGGGAAAACCAAATTCATGGTGTTAACCAAGAACCACCCTGTCCGGAGTACAGTTAGTATGGGTGGAGTTAAACTGGACCAAGTAGAAACCATGACATACTTGGGGGTAATGCTAGATAGTCGCCTGAGATGGAAATCGCAAGTTGATGCTCAACATCTCAAACTTGCTCGACTTACTGGCTGCCTACTCAGTGAGCAAAGGAAATCTATTACAAAGCGAGTCACACCAGTCCTTAAAATTTACGACGCAAAAATCAACCCTGCAATTCTATATGGTGCAGATCTGTGGGGCCACATGGATCTGACGGGCCTGTTTAAAATACAGTGCAAGTTCCTCCGCAACCTTGTTGGCTTGCCGCAGTCGTCCCCCTCTATCCCCCTCTGCTTGGACTTGGGATGCCGTCCAATTAATGAGATGGCCAGATTTCGTCTGGTTGCCTTCTGGAGGCGCCTTTGGACCTCGCCTGATCTTACCCTTTTTGCAAATGGGGTGGTTGAAGTAAGGGCAATTAGTGGCTCGGAAAAAATTCCCTGGTTCCGAATGGTCAAAACCATTCTGACGGATATGGGCTTAGAGCACCTTTGGTTATCCCCAGCAGCTAATGTTTTTCCAACTAAACTGGCATTCAAAGAACTGTACTGGGCCACGCTTCGCTTAAACAGAATCAGTGCCTCCAGTTCTACTAGTCTTACTGGCAGGTTTCTCTGTTTCAAGCTGGATCCCATACGTGAACATTATTGGGACACAATCACCAAATCTTTAGACAGGAAACTTTTTCACCAGTTTCGCGTGGGCACACTGCCGTTGAATACATTTACGAAGAACTGGTCCCCGAACATCTTGGACAAATGCAAATGGTGCCCAGGCCAGAAGGAAACCGAGGGCCATTTTCTGTTTGCTTGTCCCAAATACCATGAACCAAGGGCCAAATGGTTAAAACCTCTCTTTCAGAGCTTGCCCATAAGGAAATCAGCAGAGGCTATCCATGTGCTAAAAACCAACACACTGGAAATCATCACAGTCTGTACTGCTAAATATTTGGGCTGGGCGTGGATACTCAGGGCAAAATAACAGTTTAAACCCGGACAGAATGAATTTATCTGATATTTATTTGTATTCCTATTACCATTTGGGGAATTTGTTGTTTCAGGATTGTCTATAACCATTTAATTCTTTTTATGTATGTGTATTTACTGTTTTTTTAATTATTGCTGTAAAATTGTCTTTTATGATTTTAATCAATCGAAATAAAGACTTTAAAACCTGAAACCTGATTCTAAAGGTGACCAGATAGCCAAAATTCAAAAGTGTGGGACTTGGAAAATGTTTGGCTAAGATGGACTAATCTGAGAACAAGGAGTAGACCAGGACAAACCTGGTTTCCTACTGTGAGGGGAAGGGGATCTACATTTCTAGCCAGTATCTACAAAATCTGGCCATTACGAGCTTTCCTCCTGAATGGGAACTAACTGCTTTGACCTAGAGTTACCAGGTGCTTTACTGGGCAGTTTTTCCTGATTAGGGTTTAAAAAATCCTGAAAATGAGGTGAGTGTTAGCAGTAGTCGCTGTGAAGGTTGGGGATTCGCGGTGCAGAGCACGCTAATGACTAATGGGTTGGGGAAAAGCATTGTCTGCCTGCCCGGGAATGTTGCAAGGGGACAGTTGATGGTTGTGCATTACTGTTGCCCACAGTCCCTACATGTTCCAACTTTGACAAGCCCTGTAGCTGCCCTCCCAGAATTGTTGACCCCAGAGCTTGCAGACCCAATAATTCCCAGCCCAGACACAATGCAAATTGTGTGGCGGGGTATTTCACACAGAGTTATTGTTCCGGGTGAAATCCCCCAACTTGAAACAACACATACAGTAGCTTCTTATAGTAAGCCACACATGAAATGGGGTTAATTGTGGCTATCTGTATCGTTGTTTCAACAATCATTATATATGGCCATGCAATACTGTGCATTATTTAATGCCGAAAAAAACACAGCTACCAGACCATAAAATTGCTGTAAAGAGCACCACTTAAGTATGCTGGAATCAGTGCATGCATTACAATTGGCAGAGTGTCCTTGTGCTGCATGAGTTAATATGGAAAAAGTTGGTGATAATGTGAAAATACGATACATTAATGTGTGAGAAAGAAATCGCATCTTTATTAAGAAATTCACCCATTGTGAGCTCCAAAACAACCCAAACTCGCAAATACGTAGTCAAGCAGGCTGTGAGACCTAGGCCCGGGCTCACTCATTGATAGGTCGTAGGTGGGGTGGCACATTGCCAGCAGACAAATGCATGAACAGGGATTCCTAGATCAATCCCAAAGATAGGTGTAGCAACACCATAATGGTCCAGAGAGATTGGCCTCAATAAAGCACACATGGGGTATGCACATTCCCAAAAAAAGCATAAAGTCAGATGCCACATGAATTAGGAACATATAGCCTATCAGTACACAGCACACACAGTGATCACACGCTCCCCATGCTGGACATCTGGACACATTACCCATTGGCCGCATTGTGCCCACACAAGGTTGAGGCCCACCTGTGCTTTATGTTAGACAATTCATTTATGACTCCAAAGGCAGGAACTTATCATAGATGGACCTCTGGAAATACTTTATTGCATACAATGAACTGTATAAAAAGAGGCCTCGGACCGACTGTATATTGAGACAGTCCTGAGAGAAGCTGTTCTCCAGGCGGCTCTGTTTAATTAAACAAGCTAAGCCTCTGTTGTCAAACACCTCTTGTTTCTTGGTTTTTTCAAGGTGTTTCATGCTCAAGCAACACATGTACAATATTCATATTCAGGTAGAAAAGCTTTACGACTAGGCATCAATATATGCTTATGGTTGTGGTGATTGTGGCGCCCTGGTTCTTGTGTCATGTAAAGGTGTTGGTAGAGAGATTCACACTCTGGGATCTGTGTCATTTATTCATTCGAAACTGTGTATAGTGTGCTTATCACTGCTTACATTATAGTATATTTTTCTAGACTAATGTGAAGGGAACAATGATTTGTTACTGTATCTGTGCGCACGCTCGTGCATGTTTTGGGAGCACAGGTTTTCCTGCGTATGTGTACCTGAAACAGAGTTAGCATGTTTCATCGGAGTCTTATTGGACATTTCCTTTCTTCCTGTCACCACATTTAAAAGAGGATGATTGCCTAGTGATTGTTACTATTGTTGGTTCATATGTATTCTAAGTTGGAACTATTGCTTTGTGACATATGCGGCTATGCTTGGACTGCATTAAAAGTTGTATGCATAATGATAGCCTTCGTGTCCTTAATGAAATCCAGATTCTCTGGTCATGTTAATAGGAGAATCGCAATTTGTTACTGTATCTGTGCGCACGCTTGTGCATGTGTTGGGAGCACAAGTTATCTATCATATGTGTTCCTGAAACAGAGTTAGCACATCAATAAAATAATTGTCAAGAAATCCACAGGTTAGATGGCAGACTGGCTTAATGCAGCGTCCTGGCGGCATAGCAAGTGGTAATGCATAGAATGTCAGTAATCCGGTTTCATAAAGGCATATGTTTTCCGTCTATTCAATCTATCATACTGTGTAGTTCATACTGAGAGGAACAGCTGAGTTGAAGGCGTTTTTAATCTATAAAGCAGGGAAATATGTTCCCCCAGGGTTGGTCTTGGCATGCTTGTTATTCATTGACCGTAAAGTTAAAATGTTCTAGTGTTTAAGAAGCAACCTGATCTGACTTTTATACAAACTATGGCTTTAGATCGGAAAATCCACAGTGACATTGCAAACAGTTGGTGTATATGGTTGTTGACATAATGCTTTGATGTACCATACGACCACAATTTTACTTCGTGCTCAGACTGTGAAATGAGTTTAAACATTTAGTGGCGTTTTAAATCTTTGCAAACTTATGTTCAAGAAAATATCTTTTCTGGCCATAAGCCTTTTTTGATTTCAGAGCATGAAAGTATCTTCCATTGTCTGTTCGTTTAATGTAGATAGGAATACATGTTCATGCAATTTAATTTAAAAAACTATTTGCTTCACACTGAACAAGCTATTCATTAATTTTCTGTAGAGTTACTCTTGGACGTCATTCAGCATGTGCTGCTCCCTGTTGGAAGGCGTGCATTTTTCTGCACTAGTGAGTTTTGTCAACTTGTGCCAAAAATGTGCTTATTTATTGCCTGTCGACGTGCACGGTTTTCCAAAATAAAATATTGTGCAGAACTGATTCAGCTTCATCCTCCACACATAATTCATATCTATACACAAGTCCGCGTCTAATAAACCGGGAAATTAACCCACTGCGGAAGAAAAGAGCAGCTGCTTGCCATCCAGAGGAATCTCGGTGCTGCTTAGTAATTTATTTACTGAATGACAATGGGTTTTTTACCCAGTTCTTAATTTGTGATCTAATTTCAAGATAAAATGTTTCCGTTCGTATAGATTCTATCATCATAAAACATTAAATGATGAAACAACACACAGCAAAAAAATATATAGTTAATTGTTAGTTTTTTTGAGTTCCCTACAATTCTTTGAAGCAAAACACAGATGACACTGGACCGGTGTGGTGTAGCAGCAGCTTATTGTTTATAATTCGTCTAGAAAACGGAATATTGGTAGGCCAGCTTGATCTTCAAATTCTGATGCTCAGAAAGTCCAAGAAATATCGCTGGGCTCCCTGCGACCCACCCCTTAGTAGTGAGCCAAAACAAAACCTATACATTTTAGGCCAGATGCCAAACACTGTATACATAGTTAATCAGAAGCCATACAACTCTCACTGTTAACCTATTGATGAGGTTCAGGACTCTATTTAAAAAGGAGCTGTTTTCCTGAATTTTGAAGGGTTTTGATTGGCTGAATTATCCAGAGCAGAGCCACAGAAAGATACTTGGGAGTTTGCTGCAAGCATCAATGAAGCAGTAGTTCTCTCCTTTACGACCAGTCATGTTTTTTTCTCTGTCAAAATTATCTTAAACTCGGTTTGAGGGTAAGCTCTATTAGTCTGATGACTTTTCTAATTCGGTCTCCTAGTCATGATTTGCACATATTTTGGAAAGACCAAAAATGTTTATGAACTGCACCTAAATATAAAAGGAATCAGGACAGAAATAGCAAACTTAATAATGCATGCGGGAATGTATCTTTCTGTTTAGCAACAGAGGACAGAAAGAGGAGACTGCTGCTGTGATTTAAATGCAAAATTAGCCAGATTAAGAGTTCCAGCAAAGAAATTCAAAATTCTAGTTTGTGTGCTATTTTCAGATAAATGCAAGCATACTGCGCTTGGCCCACCAGCAAGTGGGTCTGCGGCTTATTAATCCATTGAAATGAAAAAGTGGGGTAAAGGGCACATTAGCCTTTGGACAGCTTTCGCTCTGGCTGCTGTTTCATTATTCTGAGTTGCCATACCATTCTGACTCGAGGAACATTTCTCTTCACAATGATGGTGGAATAATGCAAAACAAACATTTGTAATGAGCGAACATGGGGACTACAACACGAAGACTGGGGTTTTACTCAATGGATCAAAACACTTGAGTAACTTCAACAGTTTCCAGCAGCTGGAAGACACAGCTTTACTCCTACCTCCACAACAACACAGCAGCAGTCGCAAAAACCCTGGTGACCTCCAAGTTTATGTATCACCCTGCATTCTGATTATCATACACATATACCAGGAGAGGAGAGGTGGTATTTTTTTCAATACCCAGAAGTCAGGTATTGGGTCATACCAGCAGATCTACTGGACACCACAGTGCAAAGGAAGGGGCGTGTCTCATTCTCAAGGCAGGACATTTGTGAGGATATTTTCAACTGGGTCCATGTGGCCTGCAACAAAGAAAATGTAGAGTTGACAACAATTTTACAGTGTAAATAGGAGGTCGCAGTTAAGAGGAGATGGGTTGCAAATAAGAGGTGGCAATTCACTATGAAACGTGGAAGTAGCTGATTGATGATTCAGAAGTCATTCATGAAATAAATAAATAAAACATATTACATATTACATTACCATAAATTTCCCAGAATTAAAGGGACAGAATTTTTTTTGTTCAAATATCTTTATTGTTTTTTAAAAGAGATAATACACTTAAAACAATATTGCAATACAACAGAGCATTATGAAATATATTCGATTCGATAAGTTAAAATCAAAGAATTACAAAATCAAAAACAGATTTCAAATCAGTGAATGAACTGGGCTAAAGAAAAGTGTAAACAGATTGTTATTCAAGCAAGGGATACCCAACAAATAGATAAAAGAGACACTTGTTATGTGTTATAAATTAAATCAGATAATATTTGTAAAAACAGGTAAGTGGTTGTGGTCAAACACCAGTCGTATTGCTTGATGATTAAGATCGCAATACAAAAGAAAGTAAAGAGAAAGAAAAAAAAATGAAAAAAGTAAAGAAAAGACGAAAAGAAGAGAAAGGTAGAGGTGGGGACATCTGCTACAATGCACATCCAACAACCTAAAGAGTAGAGTTAAAGGGATACTGAGCTACAAACCCCTGAGAGGACAAATTGATATATTTGTCCAGTGACCACCATACATTACTAGAAATAGAAGGGGAGTAATGCTGCTCCTCAACAAAAGTATGAGCTCCACGAAGGTATGATACCCATGCCCACCAAGTATGATAAGACAGAATTTGAAAAAAAATTCCGTTCTGTCAGTATAATTTTAACAGCAATTGATAAAAGTAAATCCAGTTGCTGCATACCTGTGTTGTCCAGGGGTAAAGGAATAGTTGTAACCCATGGACTCAATTGGATCATAAGTAAAGAAAGCTCTAACAATATGTTAAAGATTAATGATAAATGTTTCCTTACTAAACCCCAAAAGGATTGTAATAACGTATATGCAAAAAACATATGTTGATGAGTGCCTGGTTCAAATTACAATTCTAACAAAGATCATTATCTCTAATTTTCAATTTGTGTAAGCGAGCAGGGGTCCAATGAAGGAGATTTAAGGAAAAGAATTTAGATTGAATAAGAGAAGGAACAATTTTATTATTTAGGGATAAATTCCCAATCAATTGCCAGGTCTCTGGTGAAATATGTTTAAAAATATCGTTTTCAAAATGATGAGACCATTTATCATATGTGATTGTAGACTGTGAAGGAAGTGGAGCAGATACAAATTTATAAATTGTCGATGCGGTATGCCCTGAATGAGACCACATAGAAAGAAGTGAGACAGTAACCGAATCTGTAGAGAGGGATATCTTAGAAAGAACAACCTTCAAATTTAGAAAATAATACAAATCCATATTTTTTAGGTTATACTCTCTAGTCAAAAAAGAAAATGGAAGAGGGTCATGATTGGAGTCATAAAGATCTTTTACCAGTCTAATACCACAAGCAGCCAACGAAGAAACCGTATCGAGGACCACCTCGATTTATGAATAGGTTTGGATACATTTTTATCAATATACTTTAGTGCATTAATCGTGTCTAAGATAATACAATGGGAATGACCAAGAATGAGTTCAGGAGCAGTGAGAAAGGAAGATCTAGAAAGAGGAGTACACAACTCTTGCTTAATATAAATACACGGGGGTGTATGTTGAGAGTCTGGCAACAACCAAAGGGCATCTTGAAAGGCTAAAAAAGCAATATTTTGATACAAGTTCCAATCTGGAAGATTACAACCACCCAGAACAGAGGGCTTTTTAAGGTGTTTATAAGCAATTCTAGCACGCTTATCACTCCACAAAAATGTTGAAGTGAGTGAATTAATCTAATGAAAAAAGGAAGAAGAAAGTTTAATAGGTAACATGGAGGATAGGAAATTAATAATTGGCGTTATCATCATCTTAAGAGTTTAAAATCTTCCCCACCAGGAGATATACTTAGGAGACCAAGAGGACAAAAGATCTTTAACTTTAGCTATGATGTGTGATTCATTATAAGAAATAGCATCTGCAAGGTCTTTACAAAACCAAATTCCTAAATACTTGATGCGAGTCGATTGCCATTTACATCCTGAATCACCCATATGAGAAAGGAAGCACAAGGAATTGAGGGGGAACATTTCCGTTTTGTCTTTGTTCAGAGTATATCCAGAAACAAGCGAAAACTCACTAATTGTATTAGAAATGACAGGAATCGCAGCAACAATATCTTCTGAAAAGATAAGAACATCATCTGCGTAGGTGTCTTAATCAATCAATCAATCAATTAATCATAGCATTTGTAAAGCGCACTACATACCCGTGAGGCAGCCACGGCCGGTAGTAGGTGTAACTGCAGGGCGGTGACATAGGGAGGGGCAGGGTGGGGGGTAGTAATGTATGGATTACGGACTTTAACAGGCAAGTAAACTTATAAATAAATAAAACGAATTTCGTTGTGTTCACTGCATCACCAAATGCAATGCAGTGCGCACAACGAAATTCAAGGACATTTTCTAGTTACAATGGACGTGTGTTCATTATACACAAGTATTCCATATGAGTCAGGTTTAGTAGCTATACGCCATTTTTTGGACACACGTCCTATTGAAACCTATGAACATTCTATAATGCTCATGTCCATGATAGAACTTGTACTCAACAGCAATGTTTTTTTGCACAACGGGAACTGGTTTCGCCAAATAAAAGGTTTAGCCATGGGCGCTAAATTTTCTCCGTCCATGGCTAACTTGTACATGGGCTACTTTGAACTCATGCACATTTGGCGCAAGGGCCCTGTAGAGTTGTTGGGTAATATCTTGTACCTAGGTAGATACATTGATGACATGATCATGTTTTGGTCAGGAATAAAAGAGGAGCTAGACACATTTTTCAATTACATCAACTTAAATCCTTTTAACTTAAGTTTCACAAAAGAACAAAGTATTTCGCATATCAATTTTCTGGATATCACTGTAATAGCAGAGGGCGGTAAACTATTTTCTGTACCATATAGAAAATCAACGGCATGCAATGCAGTATTGCATGCAAAAAATCTACATCCTTCCTCACAGATTAATGCAATTTCATATGGTGAAATGATAAGGACAAAGAGAAATTGTAGCGATGCTAAAAAACTTGAAGAGGAATTAGACATGGTGGAAAACAGATTTCTGGCAAGGGGCTACGGAGCAGAAATCATCAGTAAAGCCCGAAATAAAATCAACTTGAAAGATAGGAATTTGCTATTGAAACATAAACGGTCCATAAAACATATAAACAAAAAGATCAGATTTATAACTCCTTTCAGTACGGTTAGTACTGATATCTATAGAATACTGAACAAGCATTGGCATCTGCTTGTGGAGGATATTACTTTACAAGATAAAATAGGTAACAAGCCATCTATTACCTTTCAAAAAAGTAGGACTATCAGACAAGAACTATGTCCGAGCTATATTCCCCAAAAGAGGCAGACTAACTGGTTTCCGTCAACACCGAAAGGCTTTTACAGATGTGGCTTGTGTTGCATTTGTTGTTTTGCAATGAACCGAACAATGAAATTTCAATATAATAGCAAGAAAATATATGAGGTCAATCAGTTCATCAATTGCAACACGACACATGTTTTATACTGTATAAAATGTATCTGTAACTATGTTGTTGATAAGCTTTTATTCGATATGCAAGATATCTTGTAAGCGTACACAGAATACAGCCATTTACAAATCTACAAAAAACATCATTTAAAAAAGCAATATTAAATGCAAATTTTAAAAAGATAAAAGGACATGTGATGCCAAAATAAATTAGCTAAAAGTGAATTAAACCGCTATTGACAGTTTCTTGCATCGAATCAACCAAAACTGTTTTAAAAATGTGGCTATACCACATACAATAGGGGGGGAAGTATCCGTCATTAGGATGCGCAGGGCTACTAGATAACTACATGTGCCCATATTGCGGCAAAGGGGTTTAAGCCAAAAGCTCCTGGGCTTTGCATAGTCCGGACATTCGAATAGGATATGCGTAATCGTCTCTATTCTAGTGGGACAACATGCACAATAAGGGGACGTGTGAGCACCTGATTTCCACTTTGATACCAGATCCCCAAGTGGAAGGGAGCCCACTCTAAATTTAAAATACAGTGCTCGGTCAACTGGAAGAGTAATTAGGTCCAGATAAGGCTCGAAAACTACTGCATCTTTTACTGTTAAAAAGGCAGCTGTGGACTTGCAATGTTCCGGGTTTATAACTAGCTGTTCCGCAACCCAATTCCAGTATAGTCTCTTCAGCACCTCTTTTGGTGGAGCCGATCTTGATAACCAACAGTCCCCCAGTCCGATTTCCTCCAAAAGTTTTTTGGTATCTCTCAGCCATCTAATTTTTGCCCAACCGCCCAGGCTCATTATCTCCGCCAACCCATCAGCATACGATTTTAACTCTTCACCCCTCCAGATACGTGTCCATAGAAGGAGTGGGCGAAGCCGGGCTTGGTCTTTAATGTTCTTACAGCCTGTGTCCAACAGCACAGGTACTGTTGGGGTGCTCGGAGGGATGGCGATTATGGATTTTAGGAGCTTACTCTCTGCTGTTGCCAAGGCGTCCAGACAGCAATGCCCCCACAGTTCGGCCCCATACAAGGCTGATGTTACTACCTTAGCCTTGTAGATGTCAATTACTGGGGTAAGCGACCTCCTCGGTGATGACCGGAATTCCCTCAGGAGGGCACCTCCTACTCTCTTGTGGTTGAGGACCATCTTAGCGATGTGAGGTGACCAGTTCATGCTATCCGTAATCCGAATTCCGAGGTAGTCAAATTCGGATACTTTCTCCAAGGCAACAGAATTAAGAATAGGAGGGCGGCCCAGTTTCCTTGGAGGATTTAGGACTAAGAACTTAGTTTTATCCACGTTGATTACTAGTCCCTTTGCAACACAGAAATTCTGGAAACGGGTTAACAGTTTCTGGAGGCCTTGCGGAGTCTTAGAGATCAAGAGCGTGTCGTCCGCAAAAAGCAGGGTGGGGATCCGCACTCCTCCGAGACAGGGGGCCTCGGCTGGTTCTTGCTGGAGATATTCCACCACCCCATTCACATATAATGAGAAAAGGGTGGGCGCCAGAACGCATCCCTGCCTCTGTAACTAGATTTACATTGGTAGCACTGTGAGGCCACTGAAAGAAAGGATCCAAGAACACTTCCGGGCCATGAGGAACAATAATCCCCAATATCCATTGGCGACACATTTCAACACGGTACACAGTAAAACAGAAATCCATAAAATAGGATTCTATGGTATCAATGCAGTCACAGTTGGTAGTAGGGGTGGAAATAGAACCTCCAAACTGCGACAAAAGGAAAGCAAATGGATCATATTATTGCGAGCCGTAGAGATGGGGATCAATGTAGATAAGGTGCTAGTAGAATTTCTGTAGTCCTTGGAAATTTCAAATCTTTTTTGTTCCGAGTAGCATTAGATTTTCTGTTGAAAGATTGTAAATAATGAATAAATATGGTTATCCTTGATAGATTCTGTAAAAAAATCTAACAAGGCATGATGATGAAATATATCAATGTACATATTGTGTGAGGTAGTCTCTGACCTTATGATGAAAAGCGGGGTTTGAAAATTGCTGGATTAATCCCTTATGTGATAGAGGGATCTATGACAGAATTTCGACAGACAGAATTTCGACCTACACAAATATCGGCGTAATTATATCGATAGCAAAAATATCGACGCCCTATGTACAACATGGTAAGTACCAAAATATCGAAAAATTAATATTGATGTAAAAAATATCGTTGTTAAATATATCGATTTTTTTAAAATTTAAAATAACATAAAAAAACTGTAAATAATACATAATAATTACTTAAACATATTTAAATATATGTAATAATTGTTAAAAAAAATAATAATACATATTTAATAAAAAAAAAAAAAAATAATATATAATATATAATTACTTAACAATAATTACTATTCCCACTCCAGTGGGTGCAACAGTAGGGAAAACTGACCATGAACACTAAAAATACCCCTTTACCCAAAAACCTAAAACTGACCCTGAACCCTAAAAATACCCCTTTACCCATAAACTGAAAACTGACCCTGAACCCTAAAAATACCCCTTTACCAAAGAACTGAAAACTGACCCTGAACCCAAAAAATACCCATTTACCCAAAAACTGAAAACTGACCCTGAACCCTAAAAATACCCCTTTACCCAAAAACTGAAAACTGACCCTGAACCCTAAAAATACCCCTTTACCAAAGAACTGAAAACTGACCCTGAACTCAAAAAATACCCCTTTACCCAAAAACTGAAAACTGACCCTGAACCCTAAAAATACCCCTTTACCCATAAACTGAAAACTGACCCTGAAACCTAAAAATACCCCTTTACCAAAGAACTGAAAACTGACCCTGAACCCTAAAAATACCCCTTTACCCAAAAACTGAAAACTGACCCTGAACCCTAAAAATACCCCTTTACCAAAGAACTGAAAACTGACCCTGAACCCTAAAAATACCCCTTTACCCAAAAACTGAAAACTGACCCTGAACCCTAAAAATACCCCTTTACCAAAGAACTGAAAACTGACCCTGAACTCAAAAAATACCCCTTTACCCAAAAACTGAAAACTGACCCTGAACCCTAAAAATACCCCTTTACCCAAAAACTGAAAACTGACCCTGAACCCTAAAAATACCCCTTTACCCATAAACTGAAAACTGACCCTGAACCCTAAAAATACCCCTTTAGCAAAGAACTAAAAACTGACCCTGAACCCTAAAAATACCCCTTTACCAAAGAACTGAAAACTGACCCTGAACCCTAAAAATACCCCTTTACCAAAGAACTGAAAACTGACCCTGATCCCAAAAAATACCCCTTTACCCAAAAACTGAAAACTGACCCTGAACCCTAAAAAAAACCCTTTACCCAAAAACTGAAAACTGACCCTGAACCCTAAAAATACCCCTTTACCCAAAATTAATTAATATTACAAATAAATTACTTCCCACCCTATTCCCCTATAAACCCACAACCCGCTCCAGTAGTAAAACATATAATTTAGTTAAAAATACACATAAATTATCAATTAATTAATCAATTAATCAATTAAAATAAATCATTGCCAATTAATATTTAATTGCAAAATAAATTAATCATTGAAAAATAATTATTTAATTACAAATAAATTACTTCCCACCCTATTCCCCTATAAACCCACAACCCGCTGTGGTAGTAAAACATAATTTAGTTAAAAATATACATAAATTATCAATTAATTAATCAATTAATCAATTAAAATAAATAATTGCCAATTAATATTTAATTGCAAAATAAATTAATCATTGAAAAATAATTATTTAATTACAAATAAATTACTTCCCACCCTATTCCCCTATAAACCCACAACCCGCTGTGGTAGTAAAACATAATTTAGTTAAAAATATACATAAATTATCAATTAATTAATCAATTAATCAATTAAAATAAATAATTGCCAATTAATATTTAATTGCAAAATAAATTAATCATTGAAAATAATTATTTAATTACAAATAAATTACTTCCCACCCTATTCCCCTATAAACCCACAACCCGCTGTGGTAGTAAAACATATTATTTACTCTTATATATTTTTAAATTATAAAAACATATTAAGCACATATTATAACAATTAATTTAAATACTTAACTTATATTTCTAACACATATTAGTAAATCGAAATTACTTACATCGATATATATGCTATCGATATTAGTAATTTCGATATATATGCTATCGATATTAGTAATTTCGATATTACTTACCTTAGGGTCGATATTCTGGCCATCGATATTCTGGACATCGATATTCTGTCCCATCGATATTAGCAACTCGATATTAGTGTAGGTCGAAATTAAAAACTCGATATTTTGACTGTTTACCGTGATAGAGCATGCATATGTTTTTAATGGATGAGGTAAGCAATGTGTGTTTAAAAAAAAAAAAAGTTAGGTAATTACCGTTTGAAGAAGCAAATAATACACAGAATACACAGTAACAATAGAAGGCATGGATACATGCAAATCGAAGAAAAGAATGGTCTGACAACATAATATATGGCAATTTGGAGTAATAGCCTGAGAAATATATTGATGTTATGTACGCAAATGTATAGTGGAAGCAAACAGACTGGTAATTAATATCATATGGCAAGTATTTCTGGGGTTACGAGGATTGCCGTGCAATTTCCAATTATATCTAACCTAATGGTGAATAAATTAGAGGTAGTGGTAGTTTTTAGATTGTATTCACCTCTAGGTGAACATTAAGAGATGGCCGCCGTAGTGGGTCGGTTTGCGAGGAACAAGTAGACTGAGAGTCCGTTCTCAGTCTCTACGCACAATGTGGCGGGGAAAATAAAACAAGCCACGAACAATGAGGAAGCTGATGCTGCCGGGTTGCAGGGACGGCGTACATAGTGGATCAAGACTCATGCTGAGGTGAGACTGGCGGGTAATGGGACCAATAGGAGTTACTTTAGGTTCGGGTAATATGCGGGTCCATAGACTTGAATTTTTTAATAATGAGCGATAAGGAATGGTTTGTACCGTGATGTCTAGCAAACATGCGGGAGGATAAGCAAACGGCTTACTGAAATAGATGTTTACCTATAAAAATCGCGATTGTTCAAAGATATGGTCACTTGAAAGCATGAAGGCCAACATATTGGCATTTCAATAAGGATAAACGATTATTAGCCAGTGCTTAGAACTAAGAAAAGAATACAAATAAATAGATGAATATTATATTTAAATTGGGCACTATGTTCTGAAATGATACAATATTTACTGAAATAGATGTTTACCCATAAAAATCGCGATTGTTGAAAGACATGGCCATTTAAAAGCACGAAGGCCAACATACTGATATTTTAATAAGGATTAACGATTATTAGCCAGTGCTTAGAACTAAGAAAAGAATACAAATTAATAGATGAATATAATATTTAAGTTGGGCGATGTGTTCTGAATTGATGCAATATTTAATTCTCAGATTGTGGAACGTAGCATGTCTCCACATCAATATTTGGGAAAACTGAAACTTCAAGTCTGACTTGAGAAAATACTAGGATCTTGCAACAACATTTATGAATTTTCAGACTAAGGTAGGAATCTGTCGTAATTTTAAGACATAATGAAAAGTAAACGTTTTTTTATTGAATAGGTTTTAAATAATGGTCAATGCTTACAGATTATCTTGTCTGCAGCTTATATTCTAGATTGGTTGGACAAGGTAATATGAATATCATCTTAAAAATTGTACATAGATACTGGAACTGAGACATATCTTTATACCATACAAAGGTGAGCGGAAATGCCCTATTTTGACCAACTGCATGGTCAAGTGGGAGTTTGGAGCTTTAATGGCACATAGGTCAAGGATAGTCACCCCCTTTTTGTATCTTTCTTTCTTGACACGGAATTGGTATTGAATCACATGGGTGATGTTGTGTGGCTTGACAACTGATTGGTTCTTTGTGTAAAATCATGCACGTTGTATAGCACGGTGCTAAGTTAACCATGGTTGGATTGCTTGGATTGCATGGCTTCCCTCGGTTTCTCCAATTAGTATAATTTTTATGATATCTTCAACAATTCCATGCCATGGGGTTGTTGACAATTACACAATTGATTCACATGGTGAATGTCCAAGATGGTCATTACGTAAAAATATGCTGCATGAGTAAGATGCAAAAGTGATTTACTAAGTGTATATGTGTTTAAGATAACACTTAGTACTTAGCATATGTATCTTTTCTTTTCTTGTTACATGTATGATTGACAGCCTTGAGAAAGCCCGAAGGGGGCGAAATGGGCGTCGGCTGTGGACCATAAAGTGGAAAAATAAAGGCTTGAAATTTCTACATCTTCTGGTTTTGTGAAATTGACTTTTTGACCAAGGACATGGATTATTGATGAAACGCTAAAATAGCGAAGGGATCAAAGAGACTGTTTTGTAAGTGCACTGGTGTTTTTTTCATATTGTGGGGACCTCCATTCCAAAAGGACTTTTGGGAAGGGGGTCGTGGTTTGATGCCCGAGGTGGATGTGCATCCAACGCCAAGCAGCACTCCATATTGTTCAGTATGTGTGATATTGTATTGGTTTATGACTAATGAGAACTAAGGTTGATGTGCGAATCAAAATAGCAAATCCACCATTCTTTTTGTCCAGAGAGACATTACCATATTGAGAAAAGAGTCCCCAAGGTTATGGGATTCTAGAACTGCTTGTAAAAAAGGCCATGATACATTATCAAAAGCCTTTTCCGCGTCAAGGGCGATCGCCGTCGAAGGCAATGTAGAAAGTTTAGCTTTTTCTAAAATGTGACAAAAGGTTCAGATATAATGTCTAGCAAGTCTCCCTTTAATAAAACAAGTTTGGGAACCATGAATAAGACTAGGGAAATGACCTTCTAAACACTTAGCCAAGCTCTTGGCAACCATCTTAGCTTCCACATTTAATAATGAAATTGGACGAAGATTTTTAGGATCAGAATGATCCTTGCCATCTTTCTGAATCACAATAGTAGCCTCAGCAGCTGAGCCAGAAACCTGCCTGA